>NC_058080.1:589593518-591993518 GCF_014858855.1 Bufo gargarizans | reverse complement strand
CCAGGGGCTGACTGGCAACTTTTGGCCCAGGGGGCAAGTAACACTCAGAGGCCCACTGAGCCCCCCCCCCCCCCACTTCCGTCAGCCATGTAAATTAGAACACAGTAAAACAAAATAAACTAGGCATGCTCCGATATATCGGCCGCCGAAACACATCAGCCGAAAATTGCATTTTTGGTATAATGCCGAAAGTGTCATTTTCTGGCTGATACAGTGTTGCATCCGTGTATTCTCTCCTCCCCGCTGGGCGCTGCTCTGTGTCCCCCCCATGACACTTAAAGACTTTTACAGAAGAAACTGTATATTGTGTGGCACAGTGTAGGCTATATGTGTATAACATAAACATATTTCATTTGAAAACTTACAGTTACTTGACCCTTGGGGATCTCGGACGCCACTTCTACGCTTTGGCCGGGGGCTCGGCGGAGCTGATGTTGTGTTTTATCCTAATGAGAAAGATTTCATAATAAGGATTTGGAGAAGGGGCAGAGGGGTCACAGAGCAGGGAGAGGCTGGGGCTGCTACTAGGGGGTCATACCATGGGGGAGTAATAAAGCCCACCATAATGCCCCACCCCCCCCAGTAGAAATAATTCTCCTTATAATAGACAGTGCACAAAATACCCCATTGTAATATCCCCAGTTGAGCTAATGTCCCCATAGTGCCCCCTATAATGTGCCAGTAGCCAGATAGGGCCCCCCTATAATGTGCCAGTAGCCACATAGGGCCCCCCTATAATGTGCCTAGTAGCCCATAGGGCCCCCCCTATAATGTGCCAGTAGCCACATAGGCCCCCCTATAATCTGCCAGTAGCCATAGCCCCCCCTATAATCTGCCAGTAGCCATAGCCCCCCCTATAATCTGCCAGTAGCCATAGCCCCCCCTATAATCTGCCAGTAGCCATAGCCCCCCCTATAATCTGCCAGTAGCCATAGCCCCCCTATAATCTGCCAGTAGCCATAGCCCCCCCTATAATCTGCCAGTAGCCATAGCCCCCCCTATAATCTGCCAGTAGCCATAGCCCCCCCTGTAATCTGCCAGTAGCCATAGGTCCCCCATAATGTGCCAGTAGCCAGATAGGGCCCCCCCACTAATGTGCCAGGAGTAGCCAGATAGGGGCCCCTCTATAATGTGCCAGGAGTAGCCAGATTGTGCCCCCCTGCCCCCCACCCCCCTCATAAAGTGCCAGCCCAGTAGTAGCCAGATTAGGGGGGGGCCCCCCTATAATGTGCCAGGAGTAGCCACCACTAGCCAGATTGTGCCCCCTGCCCCCCACCCCCCTCATAAAGTGCCAGCCCAGTAGTCTACTGGGCTGGCACTTTATGAGGGGGGTGGGGGGCAGGGGGGCACGGGGGCACAATCTGGCTAGTGGTGGCTACTCCTGGCACATTATAGGCCCCCCCCCCCTAATCTGGCTACTACTGGGCTGGCACTTTATGAGGGGGGTGGGGGGCAGGGGGCACAATCTGGCTAGTGGTAGGCTACTCCTGGCACATTATAGGGGGGCCCCCCCCCTAATCTGGCTACTACTGGCAGTAGTAGCCAGATTAGGGGGGGGGGCCCCCTATAATGTGCCAGGAGTAGCCACCACTAGCCAGATTGGAGTAGCCACCACTAGCCAGATTGTGTAGTAGCCAGATTAGGGGGGGCCCCCCTATAATGTGCCAGGAGTAGCCACCACTAGCCAGATTGTGCCCCCTGCCCCCCACCCCCCTCATAAAGTGCCAGCCCAGTAGTAGCCAGATTAGGGGGGGGGCCCTATAATGTGCCAGGAGTAGCCACCACTAGCCAGATTGTGCCCCCGTGCCCCCCACCCCCCTCATAAAGTGCCAGCCCAGTAGACTACTGGGCTGGCACTTTATGAGGGGGGTGGGGGGCAGGGGGCACAATCTGGCTAGTGGTGGCTACTCCTGGCACATTATAGGGGGGCCCCCCCTAATCTGGCTACTACTGGCAGTAATGTGCCAGGAGTAGCCACCACTAGCCAGATTGTGCCCCCTGCCCCCCACCCCCCTCATAAAGTGCCAGCCCAGTAGTAGCCAGATAGGGACAGAAATAAAGAAAAAAAAAAAAAAAAGTCAGTCAGACATACTTACCTCCCTGCTTCTCTGGACTCCCGCCTCCAGCCAGCACAGAGATGCAATCACTTTACGGCCGCAGGACCGGCGCAGGTGGCGCGATGACGTCATCGCGCCGATGACGTCATCGCGCCGCCTGCGCCGCTCCGGCGCACTGCTCCCCTGCTCCCCGTCTCGTCCCTGGCATAAAGCGTCCCTGGCATAAAGCGGCTGTGTATTCCGGCTCGGCCGGCCGGCCGGGACAGCAAGCCAGGGAGGCCCGGGGGGCAATTGCCCCCCTGCCCCCCGGCCCAGTCCGCCCCTGGTGTAAACCCAGCCTTATGGTGTCTAGCGGACAAAGAGAAGTTGTGGGGAATTTTATCAATGCCACCATTATAGAGTAGCAATATGATACAGCCATTCCGCTCCTAGGCCTATGGTGCGAGCACACAAGTTTCGATGCATATTGAAGCCTATTATCAGGGGTGGATTGTGAAGTGAGGGGAAGTATACAAGAACCTGCACTTGTAAAAGCACCCTGGGGGTCCGGCCACACAGGGAAGATTTTTACAGGAAATTCCACGGTAGATTTTGCTGCTTTTTCATAGCAGAATTTACACTGAGCTTTGCTGTGGATTTCTCCTTCTGCATTACAAAGAGTGAAATCTACAGTGGAAATGTGCATCATAAGTTGACGTTCTGCAGATTTAAAGTTCACACCACAAGTCCATTTACACAGCAGATTTTTTTCTGCAGCAAGTTGTTGTGGTAAAAATATTAATAGTTGTAATCAGCCCGCATCATAGTTAGTGTAAGGAAAAGGCAGCTCCATCTTCCCTCAGCCGCAGCCAGAGAACCACACAAATGCTACCATCTTCATTCAATTCTGAGCAACTCCTTCCTCCTCCATGCCCAGTGCGTCCTTTATTGACTAAAACAAAAGGTGTAAAAGGGGCTGGCCCAAGACAAGGATACAGGAAGTGATGACATATCAAAGGACAGGGAGGGGCAGCCAATGTGGCTGTGCAGACAATGGACACACCCCATACAAACACATGTATACAATATTCTACCATTACCACTGAGAGACATGATGACAATCTATAAAACACACACACATCCTAAGATAAAATGTCCGCATAATAAAATTTCCACAACAGTCCCTCCTCTTTGTCATATGCTCCCCAGTGTCCCTTGACGAATCTTGATCTTCTTCTTTGCAAAAAAACAGTCTTGTCTACGAAAAGTCCTGAATCCATAAAACAAAACAGATGATGGAAAACAGAAAGTCAATCTTGACACGTAGCTTCTTTTCTTCGGGAGGTGACTTAGGAGGTGGCGTTTCGCGTTGGTCGCCGGCTGGTTTGGAATCCTCTGCATCTGGTCCATGGTTTGGTCTTCAGGGCGTCTTGTCTGTTCGGGCTTCGGTATATCAGTCGATTAGACATCAGGAACATCTCACTCCGGCGTATAGAAGGAATGGAGACAAAAAACATAAGTATATGTCCTATTTCCTTTCGCCCGGATCCAATGGAAAACCAGTGAGCCCCAAGACCTCCCAAGGCTTTAAAAAGGATTCTGACTCTCACTAATCATAGCTCCGCCCCTGCCCTGCTCCTGTCAGTATGGGCCTGACCCTTGTCAATGGTGTCTGCTAGCCTGGCATAACCATATACCCTCCTCACAACTGGAGGATCCCAAATCTACGGGTCGCCTAGCTGCCCGGACACCCATACAGGATTAACAAGCGAGGAGCAGGAGCCAGAGCTAATATTAATATCGTCTATCAACAAATGCCTCCTTGTAACAAATAAACAAAAGTAATACTCTGCATTCTTTGACTTAGTTGAGCAGCTTCTTGCAGTGACCGGTGTGGATCCAGTTGTCTTGTCCCTCGAACTTCAGAGAGGTTGGCGTCATCAGCAGCACCTGGAATGGCCCAAGATATCTCGGCTCTAGTCCCGGCCATGGATCGGCCGTGATTTTTTACCTACTTTGCAAAAATCTACCAGCGAAGAAAAGGCAGTTGTGATTGATTGACATTTGAGAGGTTAGAAAGTTTGAAGATCGTTGATTTCTGCACCACTTTCCCCCCTTCTCATCGGCCTTAAAACCAGGACGAAGAGAAGCTGGATTAGCATGGTGCATCGTCTCAAGGTTAGATGGAGAGATGACGGAGGGATGAGAGCGAGAGAGAGAGAAAGAGAAAAAGAAAAGCGCTTCTCTTGGACTCTGCAGTCTTAGCGGGATGGGAGTACATGACAGTGTTAGTTCGCACTGTCTGGGACTTTTGAATGTCCTGTTGCTGGAGATCGGTGGATTCGTGCAGCCACAGGTCTGCTTTCTGGAGGGAACCATGGCTTTGGAGTCTAGTGGGGAATTTACGGACAAACTTTTTCCCAATCCAGACCTCAAAGGTCCCTTCTTTGGGGATGATCCACTCTGAACCTACAGTCCCTTGGTGCCAATCTTTGAGGGGGCTTAACAACTCCTCCTCTATAGATGGATTTCATGTACTGCTTGGCTGTCCTATAGTAGTCAGAAGTGGTACCCTTCTGATCCCTAATTTTCCCTAAACCCATGCTCGAGCATAAATTTTCCTGCGACCTACGCAAGGAATTTTCTAAAAGTAGGTGCGTCCACCTCCAGTGTCCTGCGGCAAACGCCTGGACGGCTGCTACTCCTCTTCGTTCGCCTCTGAGTTGCCCTAGGGTTTCTGGCACCGACACACGGACTCCGTTCACCCTAGATAGACCTCAGGAAAAGGAGTAAACAGTGTGAGGAAAAGGGCTCTCGCCGACACACGGCGGCCCTCTGAGTCTCCTAATGAGATATACCAGCCTCGGTTTTGGCTCTGAATAGTGACCTGACCACAGGATAGGGCTTCCAATTGACCTGGAGTGGAAAAGGGGGGGTGCACAGAGAACACACAGTACCCTCTGTGGGGACGAGGGGTGCACAGGAAACAAACACACAGTACTCCTGTGGGGAATGGGGTTACTCACATAGCTATTGGTATGCCCAGGTGATATACATCACCTTGTCTCCTTAAAAAAATGCTCATCAACTCACTTTCCTTTGCCGATATGATTCTGTATAGTCAAGCTGAACAGCACACAAAGCCCTTTTTGCAGTGACTGATCAAAAACCTCTCGCTCAGCAGCAGCCCTTGAATTCAGACAGTAGTTCCCACACAATATCATGAGACCCCCAGTACTCCCAACCAAATCTACAGAGAAAAGAGAGGGAGAGAGAGAAAAGCAGCAAATATGCAATAAAAACCTAAAAAATAAAAATGAGTAAAAGAAGAAAAATGTAAATATAAATTAATCAAAGAAATACCCACACAAAAATAGACAAATATAACTGAAAAATAAAAAGGAAAAAAAACCACTTGATTACCTACATTGAGCTTCAGTAAAAAATTAATTTGACCTTAACCCAAAACGCATACAAAAACTTAGGAACACATACAATTGTATAGGACTGAATTAACAAATCAATGTCCTGGAGGGCTCCCCTGAAACCGTACAGGAGGAATTCCTACCCACCCAGTAATTGAAATGTTAATTTTTCCCCAGCCCCAAACAGCTTCAGATTCATTTGACCAGAGAAGCAGGATTTAACATCACAAGGTCTCAAAACCGGTTTCTTTCACATTTTAACCGTTCATATTGCGATTTAAAATCCGCCTCACTGATCCAAGATCTTGGCTGTCCCTGGGTTCTCTACCTTTGCAAAGAAGCATGTCTGGGACCATTACCCCACCTCGCCGCTAGGTGTGGTTCTGGGGTTCTTAACATACCTGTGTCTGTTGCCATTAGCAACATTACAATATCGTGACCATACATTGCCTTTAATCCCAGACACATTACTCTCCAAGGGGTGGTTTCAATAACTCTGGCAATTCCCTTACAGCACCCTGTGCATGCATCAGGCTTTCAGATAAACCTTCATTCTCCTTGCACAGCGCAGTATTACCCCTCACAGTACATTCATACTCAGCTCTAGCTTCAGTTGCCTGCTGGACAAGAGATCTCAATTTAACAATTTCCACTTTTGAATCTTCCACTTCTCCTTCCAAACTCGGCTTCAGCCTACAAGACTCCTGATATTTATCCGCTATCCACCCAGCAGCAAAAATCAGAGCATACTTGCCTTTCCTTTTACGCCATTTTTTGGTACTGATCAGGTTTGCTACACAATTCTGGGCCTGCAGCCATGGATCAGTAGATCCCTGCATAGCCTGAAGAATGGCTGTCGTGTCCTTCAAGTTTGTTACTTCTTTAAAAATACTTTCCATTGCACCAGAAAACAAACACCACAATGGTTGCTACAAAAAACAAAACACTAGTACTAGTTGTCCCAATACTTTTGGCACAGAACTACAAGTACCTCCTTTCTACACTGTAATACCCACATTAATTATGCCAAACGAGTCTACAATTCAGTGTAACAGCCACAGATACACAAACATTAAGCAGAATCATCAACTATAGGACGATTTCACCACTAAACTGCCACTAATGCTCACACAATGGTTCCTGTATCAGACTGGTCACTGAGCTATAACATAACTGAACACTAAACCGATATCAGCACAAAACTTATTAAAACAAAATCAAACTGTACATAGAAAGGTTACAAAAAGACAAGATAACTATTCAACAAAACTAACATTTCAGGCAAAAATAATCAAATCGCTTCCCATAGCAAACTAACTAAGATGGCCGACAAACTTAAAGATGGCCGACAAGCATGGTAAAGATGGCCAACAAGCATGGTAAAGATGGTCGACAAGCATGGTAAAGATGGTCGACAAGCATGGTCACACAAAGGAAATCAAGATAGTGTCTACAATATCCAGCAATAAAAACAGTTTTTATATTTCCCTATCTTTAAACCAGAGCAAAACCTCCACTCTATGGGTGATTTACAGGCTAACAATACAAAAACCACTCTGAACGCTGTCTCTAATGTACAGACACTAAAACCAATTGCTGCCTCTATAAAATCGCCTCTTAGAAAATCACAGTAACATAAAAAGTTAAGAAGTTACAAAAAACACAATACCCTGTACTGCTCATCATACAATCTCTGTACAATCAACACAATGGAAAAACACTTACCTTATCCCCACACCCCTCGATGCGGCAGACAACAACCACATAGGTTGTTTGAACAGATTTATCTTTCCTCTGATACCAGCAGATTGGAGGACACAGATTTCAGTTCACAAAGAGCAAAACTTTCTCAAAAATGAGAGTAAAGAAAAGGATATTACCTTATGCCGGCCTTTTTTGCTTTTTGAAAATTAAACTGTGTCTCCTTTTAAGTTCTGCCGATAACAGGGAAAAAAATAATTTCCTTCCTGAGCTTGCCATCTGTTGTGGTAAAAATATTAATAGTTGTAATCAGCCCGCATCATAGTTAGTGTAAGGAAAAGGCAACTCCATCTTCCCTCAGCCGCAGCCAGAGAACCACACAAATGCTACCATCTTCATTCAATTCAGAGCAACTCCTTCCTCCTCCATGCCCAGTGCGTCCTTTATTGACTAAAACAAAAGGTGTAAAAGGGGCTGGCCCAAGACAAGGATACAGGAAGTGATGACATATCAAAGGACAGGGAGGGGCAGCCAATGTGGCTGTGCAGACAATGGACACACCCCATACAAACACATGTATACAATATTCTACCATTACCACTGAGAGACATGATGACAATCTATAAAACACACACACATCCTAAGATAAAATGTCCGCATAATAAAATTTCCACAACAAAGTGAATGCATGTCTTAAAATTACCATCCACTTGGCTGGTACTGTAAAACGCGGCAGATTTGCCGCAGGGGTAGGAAGAGTGGACCTGATTATTTTACTACATGAGGATCATGCCCTCTCCCTTTATGAATCTATTAAGACTTGCACTGTAATTTTACCAGTAAACCTATTAGTCTAAGGTTCCCCAAATGTATCTTAAGGCTTGTATAATAGCTTTAATGATCCCCTTGGAAGGATGACATCCATGAGATGATGTTGGTCCTATAGTTGAGTATCCCACAACTACTTTGCCCTATTGCTCAAAGTGTTTTTTGAAGGGGTTCACCATCGGCACTGAGCTGTTTACATAACTCTTTTCAAACTTCTCCTCTCCTTTACTGGGGTGGGGGTTCAAGGGACTGGGTCGCTCTGTTCAGTGGAGGTCCTACTTCTTGAACCACCACCAATGTAACATTTACCATCTAGCCAGTATGTGGCAAGAATACTCCTTTAAGGAAGTAAACTGGTTTGTTGGGATTGCTGAGCAGTGTACTCTGCAGTCCTACAGAAATTGACGGGAGCAGTGGTCATGCATGCTCACTACTTCTGGTTGTAAAAGGTAGACGTCCTAGTGGATCATACATTTGTCCCCTATCCTGTGGATAGCTGATACATGTCATTTGGGGAACATCTCTTTTAAAATTTGCCCTTCATAAGGTCTATATTTTTCAAAGACTATTAGAACACAGAATTTCATTATCAGCTGCGTATATTTCATTCTTGCTTTTTTTTTCTTTAGGAAAACACCACTAAATGAAGCTGAAAACTTCACACTTTTGATAAAAAATTCAGTGTACTTTAGCCAATTTAATTTCTCACGGTAAGTGTGTTTTTAATGTATATATATATAAAATTATGGAATCGTTTCTCATCTGTCTATACACATTCAGACTGGTTAAAAGAAGCCTAATACCAGTATTGGATGAGTCCTGTCTGGTGGATCCAAACAACTGAATGGATCCAACCAGACGTGACCCAAAAAGAAAAAAGAAAACACTATAGAAGGCGCCACTCCCAAGAGTATGGAGGAGATAAATAGGGTAAGTAATCAATCACCCCTTTAGTCAGGTGACGATACAGAATAATCTCCTTAGCAGGAAGTTAGTAATTCTAAGGATTAGAGTACTCACTTCACAGGGGGGGTAGTCACAGGATGAATCTCAAGACACCCGTGACCAACTGCCCCCCTAGCCAGGATCGCATATCAGATGATAACGATTGATGGCCGCCAAACGATGAGGCTTCTGATCAATAGCAGTTTATTATATAGGAAAAATACAAAATATCCCAACGCGTTTCGGAGGTCTCATAACCCTCCTTCTTCAGGGGTATCCAAAAGAGAAATATATAGAATAAAGTCAAACATGTAGAATAACTTAATACCCAGGATGGACAGATATACACATACGCACATATTCAAATACATAGAAAAATATATATATATATAGATTATAAATTAAAATCTTTATCCAAGAAAGGCTAGATGTAAAAACAATTCTACTATACATATCCAGTACAGTGTAATTCCACTTGCACATCAAACTATTAGGCATTGAAAATGTAAACAATATCGTACAAACCTTTTAAACATTTATAATTCAGACTCGATCATCAATCCAAATACAATTAGTCTATATCTACATTTATTAACTTGTCTCAATCTTTACCTTCAGGGGTCTTTTTGACAGGGGTCTCCAATACTTCAGAGGGAGATAGTTCCACTGTATGTACTTCCCCTTTAATGGACGCTTAAATAGAATAAGGAAAGCACATGGGGGTGGCGTCCCTGAGAGAGAGGGCCGAAACCGGAAGTAGAAGTTCAGACAATATTGGTGGAATCTATGGTTGTAATAATCCCAAGGACCACCTCCCTACTCTGAAATAATCTATAGTCTAGGCCGGTTTTACCTCATTACCCCCTAAATCTGGCTCCAAGCCATGATAAGGGGCCTCATAATAACCGGATCGCCATGCGTTCCAGTGTGGAACGCAAGGCCACTTCCGGCAAGCGGCCTGTAATGTAACTTCCTGTGCGTTCCACCGTGGAACGCACCGCAACCTCCGGGGAGGATCCCGGCGCGTTCCACAGTGGAACGCACAGCACCCATCCACAGAGATCTCGGCCCTCTCCTGCGCCACACCATGGACCGGATAATTGGTTCAGCCTGGGATAACAATATCGGTGCCCTAGATGTTTCAAAGGGATGTATAGACCAAATATTGTGTGTATATATCCGCATCCATATTTTAACCATATACTCCTCCGGAAGGGGAACCATTTAGAAAAATGGGAATGATCACACAAAAAGTGGCAGGCATTAAAGAATAATAAATGGGGTGAAAAAATAATAAAAAATGGGGGAAAAAATGTTATATATTAAAAATTAATATTATATATTAAAAATCAAAATAGTAATAATACTAAAAAAAAAAAGAGTATATATAAAACTAGATGGACTCCCCCTTCAATAAAAAATGATATATATGAATATAAACCAATAGAATATTAATAAATGAATACATCTATAAAATAAAATAAAAATAAAAATAAAAATAAAATAAAGTAAAGACATGGGACCAAAAAACGAATAAAATATTATATCTTCATCGGGTATATATCATTCATCGGGTATATCCAGAGAACAGTAAATATAAATCAAAAATTAACATATTCCAAGGACTCATTAAGACCAAAGGGTGTTAGGGTGTTTAGGTGGAAAATCCAGAACATTTCTTTTTTACATAATGCCTGGAAGCAGTGTGTGACCTGTTCAATAGGTGTCACGCGTAGGCATGCAGGGTCGCCATCATGTATTTTAGCATAATGTCTGGAGACACTGTGCGTGAGTACTTTCCTCGTAATGTTTGAGCGGTGCTCGTTCATTCTCTCACGCAGGGATTGTGTAGTACGGCCTACGTAAAAGAGTGAACACGAGCACCGCAGGAGATAAACCACATTCATCGTGCTACAGTCCATATGCTGTTTGAACGCAATTATTTCGTCATTCGAGGGATTCTTTATGTTGCTAATGCCATAAGTAATCATAAGGCAACACTTACATCTACTGCTCTTGCACTTAAATATACCCGGAGTGCCTTTTGTTTTTTTCCCCATATCCGAGACGTGCTCTAATTTTGGACAGGAAGGGGCCACTAGATTTTTTAGAGTTTTAGCTCTACGGAACGTCAGAATAGGTGTAGGTGTAATGCTTTTATTCAAAAGGGGATCCTTTAATAATATGGACCAGTTTTTTCTGAAAATTTCCCGAATGAGATTGTGTTGGGAGCTGTATCTGGTGACCAAACTCACACGGCGCATCAGGCCAGGGTCTTTTGTTCCAGATGCTGAATTCACAACCTTCGGTTGTAGACTATCCAATTGGGATGTTTTCGAGATCCTTTTGATGGAGTCTTCCAATAATTTTTTTGGGTACCCTTTGTCCCTGAACCTCTTCTTGAGGAATCCTATTTGAGTTTTTACCGTACGGTCGTCAGAGCAGTTTCTCCTAATTCTTTTTAATTGACTAAAGGGGATGTTTCTAATCCACTTGGAGTGATGACAACTCGTGTACTCTAGATAACTGTTTGCATCGACCGTCTTAAAATGAGTTTGTGTAATAATTTTGTTATTCTCTATGGTGAGTTTAAGATCCAAAAAGATGACCGATGTGGCGCTAAATTCCAAGGTGAAGGTTAGATTCCAATCATTGGAATTCAGTTCCTCAATAAATTTACATAGTTTAACACTATCCCCCTTCCAAATAAAAATGATGTCATCTATAAAT
Source organism: Bufo gargarizans (assembly GCF_014858855.1). Classification (NCBI taxonomy): domain Eukaryota; kingdom Metazoa; phylum Chordata; class Amphibia; order Anura; family Bufonidae; genus Bufo; species Bufo gargarizans. The sequence goes on along the minus strand of NC_058080.1, from coordinate 591,981,853 downwards.
CTCCGATAAAATTTAATATTGGGATGGGATAGAAAGCCAATCTTATCTTCAAACATACCCATAAATAAATTAGCGTAGGATGGCGCAAATTTCGTACCCATTGCTGTGCCTTGGGTTTGTAGATAAAAGATATTATTAAAAGTGAAATAATTGTGTTTTAAAATAAATTCTATGGCCTTACAAATAAAAGCTCTCTGATTGTCTGGCATTTGTACATCCTGGGACAACATATGGACTACAGCAGCGATACCCAGTTCATGTCTAATATTGGTATAAAGGGCTGACACATCTAGTGTTACCCAAATCAAATCATCTTCCCAACAAAAGTTTTCTAGTGAGGTTATGAGGTGAGCCGTGTTAATGAGTCCCTGGAATATGTTAATTTTTGATTTTTATTTACTGTTCTCTGGATATACCCGATGAATGATATATACCCGATGAAGATATAATATTTTATTCGTTTTTTGGTCCCATGTCTTTACTTTATTTTATTTTTATTTAAATTTTTATTTTATTTTATAGATGTATTCATTTATTAATATTCTATTGGTTTATATTCATATATATCATTTTTTATTGAAGGGGGAGTCCATCTAGTTTTATATATACTCTTTTTTTTTTTAGTATTATTACTATTTTGATTTTTAATATATAATATTAATTTTTAATATATAACATTTTTTCCCCCATTTTTTATTATTTTTTCACCCCATTTATTATTCTTTAATGCCTGCCACTTTTTGTGTGATCATTCCCATTTTTCTAAATGTTCCCCTTCCGGAGGAGTATATGGTTAAAATATGGATGCGGATATATACACACAATATTTGGTCTATACATCCCTTTGAAACATCTAGGGCACCGATATTGTTATCCCAGGCTGAACCAATTATCCGGTCCATGGTGTGGCGCAGGAGAGGGCCGAGATCTCTGTGGATGGGTGCTGTGCGTTCCACTGTGGAACGCGCCGGGATCCTCCCCGGAGGTTGCGGTGCGTTCCACGGTGGAACGCACAGGAAGTTACATTACAGGCCGCTTGCCGGAAGTGGCCTTGCGTTCCACACTGGAACGCATGGCGATCCGGTTATTATGAGGCCCCTTATCATGGCTTGGAGCCAGATTTAGGGGGTAATGAGGTAAAACCGGCCTAGACTATAGATTATTTCAGAGTAGGGAGGTGGTCCTTGGGATTATTACAACCATAGATTCCACCAATATTGTCTGAACTTCTACTTCCGGTTTCGGCCCTCTCTCTCAGGGACGCCACCCCCATGTGCTTTCCTTATTCTATTTAAGCGTCCATTAAAGGGGAAGTACATACAGTGGAACTATCTCCCTCTGAAGTATTGGAGACCCCTGTCAAAAAGACCCCTGAAGGTAAAGATTGAGACAAGTTAATAAATGTAGATATAGACTAATTGTATTTGGATTGATGATCGAGTCTGAATTATAAATGTTTAAAAGGTTTGTACGATATTGTTTACATTTTCAATGCCTAATAGTTTGATGTGCAAGTGGAATTACACTGTACTGGATATGTATAGTAGAATTGTTTTTACATCTAGCCTTTCTTGGATAAAGATTTTAATTTATAATCTATATATATATATTTTTTTCTATGTATTTGAATATGTGCGTATGTGTATATCTGTCCATCCTGGGTATTAAGTTATTCTACATGTTTGACTTTATTCTATATATTTCTCTTTTGGATACCCCTGAAGAAGGAGGGTTATGAGACCTCCGAAACGCGTTGGGATATTTTGTATTTTTCCTATATAATAAACTGCTATTGATCAGAAGCCTCATCGTTTGGCGGCCATCAATCGTTATCATCTGATATGCGATCCTGGCTAGGGGGGCAGTTGGTCACGGGTGTCTTGAGCTTCATCCTGTGACTACCCCCCCTGTGAAGTGAGTACTCTAATCCTTAGAATTACTAACTTCCTGCTAAGGAGATTATTCTGTATCGTCACCTGACTAAAGGGGTGATTGATTACTTACCCTATTTATCTCCTCCATACTCTTGGGAGTGGCGCCTTCTATAGTGTTTTCTTTTTTCTTTTTGGGTCACGTCTGGTTGGATCCATTCAGTTGTTTGGATCCACCAGACAGGACTCATCCAATACTGGTATCTGTTTGTTGGGATTGGAAATTCTTTTCACTTCCCTCTAACACTTGTGCTGCCTTCCCACAATAGTTACCTAACGGCACTTAGACGGTGGTGCTATCTTATTATATTTTTTTCCTTATCTACACCAGCATCTTCTCCCTTCCTCTGGCGCCTGTTCCCCAGGGCTAACAACCTGTGGTGGAACCACTCAACCTCTTTTTTCTCTTCTCCTATTTGTAAAAGAAGCCTAAGACAGTAATAAATATGTCTGGGAAATAGGCAAAAAAATTCAGACCAAATTTAAGAGTTATGTTTTGCACATTATATCTAGTTCAGCTTCTCTAGGAATTAGGTACATGAAGGAACAGTTGCTATAGCAATGTCCCAGATCTAGAAGATGTACAGAAGAAGGATTGTAGAAACCACACAGGAGCATGTTCTTGTAGACAGCTCCACTTTAATTAGCTACTTGGACAGTTTACTTTTTTCTTCATTGAATTCATAAAAAAAATCAAGGGGTTGTCTCCTTCAGCAAATGGCATGTATCATGTAGACAGAGTTAATACAAGGCACATACTAGTGGATGATACATACATGTGGATGATACAGCAGGCCTTTTCTAAATGGTTTAGAGGAATGCCTCTTCGAAGACACCAGACTGTACCTACCGTACAAAAAAGGGTATTCCAAAGATACTTTTTTTTTTTTTCTAAGGCCTTTGCGACCATAAAGCCTTCCATACAGACTCGCAGCTGGTAGGGCGTCAACTCAGATGGGGAAAAAATACCCAGTATTGCCTGCGTAAAGCAGCAATTCAATTTAATCTTGTATCTTTTATATAATTCTTCATAAATACTAGTCCAGAAGCCATTCACTTCTGAACAATTCCACAGTAAGTGACCTAAGTCCGCCTTATCTGATGAGCATTTCCAACACAGGTCCTTCCTTTCCTTATATATTTTGGCGAGGAAGGCGGGGGAGTAGTATAGGCGATGCACAATCTTGAACTGAATCAATCTATATTTCTGAGAGATCTATACCTTTTTTATATTTTGATATACTATGCCCCATTCCAAGGTATTCCCATCGCCCAATTCGGCTTCCCAGCCTCCCTCACTTTTAAATGTTATAATTTCCCCTAAACAGTCCCGAAGTCTGCGATATATTTGAGAGAGTGTAAGTTGTGTGTCCTTAAATCTAAAGCAATAATCCAAAAAATAGTCAATAAGCTTTTATCCTGAGTGCACATATATGCGTGTCTAATTTGTGCTTATCTATATCTATCTAAAGAGGTTATAGGTGTGCCTTTTATTAATTCATCTAAAGGAATAATATTACCATGTGATATTATATGAGTTATACGATTAATTCCACGTGAGTTCCAGTATTTATAATCTACAATTGACTTAAATTCTTTTAAATTATAATTGTGCCAAAGTGAAGTAAAGTGAGTAGGGCATATCACACCCAGTATTTTTATATCTTATTCCAAACCCTATTTAATGCATCGCTAATTAAACACAGTTTTTTTCTCTTGCCCGGGTGACCAGTCTCCAAAATAGAAAAAATATCCCCATATGGCCCCTGAAAGTCCCTTGAGAGTATACCTAGTAGCAAGACAGCCTGATGATCCGCCCCCCCCTCCCACACACCACTTTATCTGTGCTGCAATATAGTATCCCTGGAGGAATGGGAGGGACAGACCACCCCTTCTCTCAGAAATACAGAGATATTTTTGCTTAATCCTGACCCTTCCCCTCCCCCTCCCCCAGATCAAATCATTCAGCAATTTATCCAACAGCCCAAAAAAGGAATCATCAATCCATATCGGACATGCTGTCAAGGGGTATAGTGCAATGGGGAGGACCACCATCCTAACCAGTCCGGATCTTCTGCCAAGTCCGGATCAGTTCTGCCAAGTCCGGATCTTCTCCCTGATCTTATTAATCATAGGAGTTATATTTAAGGGATTATATCTAGACAGGTCCGCACTTATTCTAATACCCAGATATCGAATGGAGTCAGTTGGTCCAAGTAACTTAATACCTAGAAAGCCATCAGGGGGTGCTCGAACAAGAGGGAGAAGTTCAGACTTGTCCCAATTTACTTTATAACCTGATAATGATCCATATTCTTTCAAAATATTCATGACAGGTGTAACAGCTTTCCACCCCTGCCTCAAAAATACAAGAATGTCATCTGCGTATAGACTAGACTGATATATATATATATCTTATCTTCCTCTCCTCTCCCTCCAAAGCCTATGATCTCTCTGGATTGATGGATTTTACAAGCAAGAGGTTCCAAAGCCAGGGCAAATATCAATGGTGAGAGGGGACATCTGTCACAACCAGACATCTGAGAAGCTCTGACAGATGCTTTTCAGAACCTCCTCCTTGAGCTTTCTTTGTGTTGGTTTTCAGTTCCTCATCTCGTTAGCCTCTCTCAGCTGTCTTGTAGTTGGATTGATTGCATCCCTTTAAATTCCTCCCCATAATGCATTAGTGTGCGGCTTATACAACTTCCTGGAGTGTGTGTGCATGCTGATCCTATTTCCCAGTCTTCTACAAGATTAGTGTTACATTAATTAGTGATTTTATGTTTGCTGGATCCCAGGTGACCCTGACTCCCTCCATGTCTAGTGTAGGGAGCCGGTGGTCGTGTCCTCTCACTATTATAGGGTGTTCAGGTGTTATACAGTCGAGGTACGAGGATATGCGATCATCTGCCATTGGGATCTTCGCATAGGCTGAGCAGTCAGGGAGAGTGCCAGGTCTTATGCAGGGGTCTCCCTTTTGTTCCTTAGTTTTGGATCCAGTGAGTCATATATTCATTTTGTATTGTCTTGTTTCCTGTACACCTTCCGTGACATTATAAGCCGCCAAAACCGTCTCAAGCATGGATCCGGTTTCACTTTTGACTGAACGCTTTCAGGGTCTTTCATAGGAGGTAGCTGATCTCCGTAAGACTCTTTCTCAGTTTCTAGTGACCGGTTCAGCTTGCGTTCATGGAGTTTGTTCTGAGCCTAAAATCTTGCTCCCGGATACGTTCTCCGGGGGTAGTGAGAATTTTGTGTGTTTTAGAGAGGCTTGCAAACTCCATTTTCGCCTTCTTCCCCATTCCTCTGGTGATGAGGAACGGAGGGTGGGGATCAGTATATCGATGCTCAGGGGTAACGCTCAGTCGTGGGCTTTTTCGCTGCCGGTGGGGGCACGGCCCCTCCGTTCAGTGGATGAATTATTTTTAGCCCTCGGTCAGATATATGATGATCCGGATCGTATTGATTTGGCTGAGTCTAGACTACGTCTCTTATGCCAGGGTAAACAATCCGCAGAGATATACTGCTAAGAATTTCGGAGATGGGCAGCTGATACTGGTTGGAATGATGCTGCACTCCGAAGTCAATTTTGCCATGGTCTTTCAGAGGGATTGAAAGATGCATTTGCCTTTCATGAGAGGCCTATCTCCTTGGACTCTGCTATGTCTCAGGCCGTTCGTATTGACAGGCGTCTTAGAGAGAGAGGAGAGAGCACTCCTTCCTGTCATACTCAATCCCAGGACAGTGCAGCGGTCTCATTCTGTGCGCAGGGGTCTCAGTCGCTGTCAGTCCCTTCTGAGCAGGAGCCCATGCAGCTGGGGTTGATTGCCTCTGACAATAGAAGATTCAGCCCGCATGGGAAAGTTTGTTTTTGTTGTGGAGGTATAAATCATTTGGCAAATGTTTGTCCCTCTAGGAGATTCAGGCAGTTTTTTGGGAGTAATAAAGAAACAAAAAGGAAAAAATCTTTTAAAAATGTTCCATCTGTTACTATTGGCAGGGTTGAGGCGGAGATTGAAGGTTTTCCGTTTGCTTGTAGTTCCCGTTTTGTCCTGCCTTCCAGGGTGGCGCTAGAGAGCAAGAACATTTTTTGTGAGATTTTTGTAGATAGTGGAGCAGCTGTCAATCTCATTGATAATCAATTTGCGATAACTCATGGTTTCCAGGTATGCACTTTGGGAAAGGATATTCCTGTTTTTGCTATTGATTCCGCTCCACTTTCTCAGAAATCATTAAAGGGCATAGTTCACAATATCCGTTTAATTGTGAGTGATGCTCATGTTGAGGATGTGTCATGTTTCGTCCTTAGCGGATTACCTACTCCTCTTGTGTTGGGGCTACCCTGGCTCACTAAACATAACCCCACCATTGATTGGCAAGCGAGGCAAATAAATGGTTGGAGTGACTTTTGCAGAGAGAATTGCCTCACGACATCTGTTTCTGAGGTTTCTACTAAGACTGTACCACCTTTTCTCTCTGAATTTTCGGATGTCTTCTCTGAGAGTGGAGATCAGGATTTGCCCCCGCACAAGGAGTACGATTGCCCTATTAATCTCATCCCAGGCGCCAAGCTGCCTAAATCTCGTTTATACAATCTTTCCCAACCTGAAAGGGTCGCTATGCGTGCTTATATCTCTGAGAGTCTGAGAAAAGGACACATACGACCCTCGAAGTCACCTGTTGCCGCTGGTTTTTTCTTTGTTAAGGAAAAAAGATGGTTCTTTAAGACCTTGTCTGGATTTCAGGGAGCTGAACAGTATCACTATTCGTGACCCTTATCCGCTTCCTCTGATCCCGGACCTGTTTAACCAGATTGTTGAGGCTAAAGTCTTTTCCAAATTAGATCTAAGAGGGGCATACAACCTGGTCAGGGTCAGAGAAAGAGACAAATGGAAGACGGCCTTCAATACCCCTGAGGGCCATTTTGAGAATTTGGTTATGCCTTTTGGTTTGATGAATGCCCCAGCCGTTTTTCAGCATTTTGTGAACAGCATTTTTTATCATTTAACCCCTTAGTGACCACCCATACGTGTTTTTACGGCGGTCACTAAGGGGCCTTAGGCTGGGCTGCCGCGTTTTTACGGCGGCCCGGTCTAAGCGCTGCACGGCTCCCCCGTGCAGCGGGGAGCACGGACCCGGCTCTCACTTGAGAGCCGGGACCCTGCTCTAACAGCCCGGACCGGCAGGAGTGCCGATCCGGGCTGTTTAACCCTTTACATGCCGGGCGCAATGGCGCCCGCTGCATGTAAAGTGGTGACAGAGGGAGCGGACTCCCTCTGTCTCCCATCAGCACCCCGAAAATAAGATCGCGGGGTGCTGATGTGTTCGGAAGCTTACCTCACTTCCGATCAGGGCCCCGAGCCTGTCTTCAGTTATTTCCAGCAGGCCGTGCCTCTCTGGCGCCACCTGCTGGTCAAGGTTTGAATAGCATCGCTATTGAAATGCTATTGAAATGTAATGCCTTATAGAGATAATGTATTACATTTTAAAAGCAATCAAAATACTGTATATTATAGTCCCTTTGTGGGACTTTTAAGTAGTAATAAAATAAATAAATAAATACACATTTATTAAATAAAAAAAATTCCATAAAATAAAAAATATGCTTTTTTTTTCATTGAAAATACGCTTTTCAATGAAAAAAATTGCAAAAAGAAAATATCCCCCATATGTTTGGTATTGCCGCGTCCGTAACGACCCGGACTACATAAATATTACATAAATTATCCCCTATGGTGAACGCCGTAAAAAATAAAAATAAAAAAAATAAAGAATTTCTAATTTATTCTTAGTTTCCACCGAAAAAAACGTAATAACAAGCGATCAAAAAGCGCCATTTACTCCAAAATGATACCAATGAAAAATACAAGTTGTCCCTCAAAAATCAAGCCCTCACACAACTCCATAGAAAAAGAAAAAAAAAAGTTATGGGTCTTAATGGGAAAATTTGTATTAGTGTATTTGGATGACATTTAGATTTTTTCTCCTGATTTCAAAACTCATAAGGAACATTTACGTCAGGTCTTGCTCATCCTGCGGGAGAATAAATTATACGCGAAACTGGAAAAATGTGTGTTTGCGGTTCCAGAAACTCAATTTCTGGGGTTTCTTCTCTCCACTTCTGGTTTTCGCATGGACCCCGAGAAGGTCCGCGCTGTGCTTGAGTGGGAGCTTCCTGAGAATCAGAAGGCGCTGATGCGTTTTTTGGGCTTTGCCAATTATTACAGGAAGTTTATTTTGAATTATTCCTCTGTTGTTAAACCACTCACTGATATGACCAGAAAGGGGGTAGATTTTTCGTCCTGGTCGGTAGAGGCGCGTAAGGCCTTTTCTAATATCAAGGAGAGTTTTGCTTCCGCTCCCATCTTGGTACAACCTGATATTTCTCTACCCTTCATAGTTGAGGTTGATGCTTCTGAGGTGGGTGTGGTCTTGTCTCAGGGTTCCTCTCCTGCCAAATGGCGACCGTGTGCCTTTTTCTCGAAGAAACTCTCCTCCGCAGAGAGAAATTACGATGTGGGAGATAGGGAGTTGTTGGCCATCAAATTGGCTTTTGAGGAATGGCGCTATTGGCTAGAGGGAGCCAGACACCCTATTACTGTGTTTACTGACCATAAAAATCTGGCCTACTTGGAGTCAGCCAAGCGTCTGAACCCGAGACAGGCCAGATGGTCTTTGTTCTTTTCAAGGTTTAATTTTGTTGTCACGTTCCGCCCTGGGGTTAAGAATGTGAAGGCAGATGCCCTGTCACGTTGTTTCCCGGGAGGTGGGAATTTTGAAGACCCGGGTCCCATTTTGGCTGAAGGTGTGGTGGTCTCTGCTCTTTTTCCTGAATTGGAGGCAGAGGTGCAGGTAGCCCAGTCAGAGGCTCCTGATCTTTGTCCTCCTGGGAGGTTGTTTGTGCCTCTCGCTTTAAGACACAAGATTTTTAAGGAACACCACGATACTGTCCTTGCTGGGCACCCGGGGGCAAGAGCCACAGTGGATCTCATCGCTCGGAGATTCTGGTGGCCTGCGCTTCGTAAGTCGGTTGAGGGTTTTGTGGCTGCTTGCGAGACTTGCGCTCGTGCCAAAGTCCCTCATTCACGGCCATCAGGTCCTCTCCTTCCCTTACCCATCCCTTACCCATTCCTTCCCGTCCTTGGACACATCTGTCCATGGACTTCATAACGGACCTGCCTCGTTCCTCGGGGAAGACTGTGATTCTGGTGGTGGTGGACCGTTTTAGCAAAATGGTGCATTTCATCCCTTTTCCTGGTTTGCCCAATGCTAAGACGCTGGCGCAGGCATTTATTGATCACATTGTCAAATTGCATGGTATTCCTTAGACATAGTCTCTGATAGGGGCACTCAGTTTGTTTCCAGATTCAGGAAGGCTTTCTGTTCTCGCTTGGGGGTTCGGTTGTCATTCTCTTCTGCTTTCCACCCGCAGTCGAATGGCCAGACAGAGCGCGTCAATCAGAATCTGGAGACATATCTGCGCTGTTTTGTGGCGGAGAATCAGGAGGATTGGTGTTCTTTTTTGTCCCTTGCTGAGTTTGCTTTAAATAACCGTCGTCAGGAGTCCTCTGATAAGTCACCATTTTCTGGTGCATATGGGTTTCATCCGCAGTTTGGGACATTCTCGGGAGAGGGTTCTTCTGGTTTACCTGATGAGGACAGATTCTCCTCATCTTTGTCATCGATTTGGCAAAAGATTCAGGATAATCTAAAGAGCATGAGTGAGAGATATAAGCGTGTGGCAGATAAGAGACGTGTGCCTGGTCCGGACCTGAATGTTGGTGATCTGGTGTGGTTGTCTACCAAGAATATCAAATTGAAGGTTCCCTCTTGGAAGTTGGGTCCTAAGTTTATTGGGCCTTACAAAATCCTGTCTGTCATCAATCCTGTTGCCTACCGTCTTGATCTTCCTCAGACTTGGAAGATCCATAATGTTTTTCATAAGTCCTTATTAAAACCTTATGTTCAACCCATTGGACCCTCGCCTTTGCCTCCTCCTCCGATTATGGTTGATGGTAATCTTGAATTTCAGGTCTCTAGGATTGTGGATTCTCGTGTTGTCCGCGGTTCTCTCCAGTACATAGAAACATAGAAACATAGAATGTGTCGGCAGATAAGAACCATTTGGCCCATCTAGTCTGCCCAATATATCTGAATCCTATGATTAGTCCCTGGCCCTATCTTATATGAAGGATAGCCTTATGCCTATCCCATGCATGCTTAAACTCCTTCACTGTATTTGCAGCTACCACTTCTGCAGGAAGGCTATTCCATGCATCCACTACTCTTTCAGTAAAGTAATACTTCCTTATATTACTTTTAAACCTTTGCCCCTCTAATTTAAAACTGTGTCCTCTTGTGGTAGTTTTTCTTCTTTTAAATATGCTCTCCTCCTTTACCGAGTTGATTCCCTTTATGTATTTAAAAGTTTCTATCATATCCCCTCTGTCTCTTCTTTCTTCCAAGCTATACATATTAAGGTCCTTTAACCTTTCCTGGTAAGTTTTATCCTGCAATCCATGTACTAGTTTAGTAGCTCTTCTCTGAACTCTCTCTAGAGTATCTATATCCTTCTGGAGATATGGCCTCCAGTACTGCGCACAATACTCCAAGTGAGGTCTCACCAGTGTTCTGTACAGCGGCATAAGCACTTCACTCTTTCTACTGCTTATACCTCTCCCTATACATCCAAGCATTCTGCTGGCATTTCGTGCTGCTCTATTACATTGTCTTCCCACCTTTAAGTCTTCTGAAATAATTACTCCTAAATCCCTTTCCTCAGATACTGAGGTCAGGACTGTGTCAAATATTCTATATTCTGCCCTTGGGTTTTTACGCCCCAGGTGCATTATCTTGCACTTATCCACATTAAATTTCAGTTCTGACCATTCTTCTAGTTTTCCTAAATCTTTTTCCATTTGGCGTTTCCCTCCAGGAACATCAACCCTGTTACATATCTTTGTGTCATCAGCAAAAAGACAAACCTTACCATCGAGGCCATTTGCAATATCACTTATGAAGATATTAAACAAAATTGGTCCCAGTACAGATCCCTGTGGAACCCCACTGGTAACATGACCTTGTTTTGAATGTTCTCCATTGACTACAACCCTCTGTTGTCTATCACTCAGCCACTGCCTAATCCACTCAACAATATGGGAGTCCATGCTCAATGACTGCAGTTTATTGATAAGTCTTCTATGTGGGACAGTCTCAAAAGCCTTACTAAAATCTAGATATGCGATATCTACTGCACCTCCACCGTCTATTATTTTAGTCACCCAGTCAAAAAAATCTATAAGATTTGTTTGACATGATCTCCCTGAAGTAAACCCATGTTGTTTTTCATCTTGCAATCCATGGGATTTTAGATGTTCCACAATCCTATCCTTTAATAGGGTTTCCATTAATTTGCCTACTATTGATGTCAGACTCACTGGTCTATAGTTGCTCGATTCCTCCCTACTACCTTTCATGTGAATGGGCACGACATTTGCCAATTTCCAATCTTCCGGGACGACTCCTGTTACTAATGATTGGTTAAATAAATCTGTTAACGGTTTTGCCAGCTCACCACTAAGCTCTTTTAATAATTTTGGGTGTATCTCATCAGGCCCCTGTGACTTATTTGTCTTCACTTTAGACAGCAAACTTAGAACATCTTTCTCTGTAAAGACACATGCATCAAACGATTTATTAGTCATCCTTTCTAGTGGAGGTCCTTCTCCTTTTTCTTTTGTAAAAACTGAACAGAAGTATTCATTAAGGCAGTCGGCTAGCCCTTTATTCTCTTCTACATACCTCCCGTCCTTTGTTTTTAATTTAGTTATTCCTTGTTTTAATTTCCTTTTTTCATTTATATATCTGAAGAATGTCTTATCCCCTTTTTTCATAGACTGAGCTAGTTTTTCTTCTGCCTGCGCTTTAGAAGTTCTTATAACTTGCTTGGCCTCTTTCTGCCTAATCTTGTAGATTTCCTTATCTTCATTGCTCTGTTTTTTTTTATAATTACAAAATGCTAGCTTTTTATTTTTAATGATTTGGGCCACTTCTGCTGAGTACCACAGTGGTCTCTTCCTTTTTTTGCTTTTATTGACAAGTCTAATGCAATTTTCTGTTGCCTTCAATAATGCACCTTTTAAGTAGTCCCATTTCTCCTGGACTCCATGTAATCCGTTCCAGTCTGATAAGGACTCATTTATGACTAATTTCATTTTTGAAAAGTCTGTTTTTCTAAAATCTAAAACTTTTGTTTTTGTGTGGTGGGACTCTTTCACAGTTCTTATATTAAACCACACTGACTGGTGATCACTAGATCCCAAGGTTTTGCCTACAATGACATCATATACCGAATCCCCATTTGTGAATACCAAATCCAAAATGGCCTCCCTCCGGGTTGGCTCCTCAACCATTTGTTGTAAGGATAACCCCAGTAGGGAATTTAGAATATCTGTACTCCTGGTAGAACTTGCTATTTTGGTTTTCCAGTTTATATCTGGAAGATTGAAATCTCCCATGATGATAACTTCTCCTTTCATTGTCATTTTAGCTATTTCTTCAACTAGTAGATCATCTAGTTCTTTAACTTGACCAGGTGGTCTATATATCACACCTACACGAGTTACTGCATGATTAGCAAACTGCAACGTAACCCAAACTGACTCTATGTTGGCCTCACCAACTTGTATTAGGTTAGATTTAATGCTATCTTTCACATACAGGGCCACTCCTCCTCCTTTCTTGCCTTCTCTGTCTCTTCTGTATAAAGAGTACCCTGGTATGGTTATGTCCCAGTCATTTCTTTACCTCGTTCATTGGGAGGGTTATGGTCCTGAGGAGAGGATGTGGGTCCCAGTGACGGACATTAAGGCCACTCGTCTCATCAGGGCTTTCCATAGGTCCCATCCTGAGAAGGTGGGCTCTGAGTGTCCGGAGTCCACTCGTAGAGGGAGGGGTACTGTCACAACCAGACATCTGAGAAGCTCTGACAGATGCCTTTCAGAACCTCCTCCTTGAGCTTTCTTTGTGTTGGTTTTTAGTTCCTCATCTCGTTAGCCTCTCTCAGCTGTCTTGTAGTTGGACTGATTGCATCCCTTTAAATTCCTCCCCATAATGCATTAGTGTGCGGCTTATACAACTTCCTGGAGTGTGTGTGCATGCTGATCCTATTTCCCAGTCTTCTACAAGATTAGTGTTACATTCATTTGTGATTTTATGTTTGCTGGATCCCCGGTGACCCTGACTCCCTCCGTGTCTAGTGTAGGGAGCCGGTGGTCGTGTCCCCTCACTATTATAGGGTGTTCAGGTGTTATACAGTCGAGGTACGAGGATATGCGATCATCTACCATTGGGATCTTCGCATAGGCTGAGCAGTCAGGGAGAGTGCCAGGTCTTATGCAGGGGTCTCCCTTTTGTTCCTTAGTTTTGGATCCAGTGAGTCATATATTCATTTTGTATTGTCTTGTTTCCTGTACACCTTCCGTGACAACATCCCTGTCGTGTACCTCGCTGTAAAGGGAACGGTTCAGAGTCAATCCCATTTACCTTTACCCTGGCCGTGGAACCACAATAAAGCAATTTTATCCATTTAACAAAGTGTTCTCCCAAGTTCATTCTCTCCAAGGTTCCCCACAGGAAAGGCCACTCCACCCTGTCAAAGGCCTTCTCGGCATCCAGAGAGCGGTCCTCCCCCTCCCCTACATATATATTGAGAAAGGCCCTACGGATATTAGATTGTATGTCTCATTTTGGGATAAAACCCGTCTGATCCGGATGGATAAGGCAGTGGACAACCCACCTTAGCCTATTAGCAAGCACTTTCGCTAGTATCTTGTAATCGGTATTGAGTAATGAGATTGGGCGATAATCCCCAACCTCAGTCCTATCTTTATCCTTCTTCAAAATTAAAGAAATGGAAGCCTCCCTTAAAGAAGGGCGGAGTAAACCACTCCTCCAGGATTCATTAAACATAAGAAGAAGGAGCGGCAGTACCGTTTTGCGATATACTCTGCAAAAACTCAAATGGTAAGCCATCCCTACCAGGAGCTATCAATGGTTGTCTCCATCTCTTTAAGAGTAATTGGCTAATTTAATTTGGAACGATCCTGATCGGAAAGACTAGGGAGTACCACACTATCAAGAAAAAGGGCCTGCGCTCCATCACCCACCTCAAGGTCCGACCGATATACTTTAGTAAAATGTTCTATGAAAGCGTTTTTCATTTTTAAACAGTCGTTGGTTAGTACACCAGTAGGCAGTTTAATTTGCTTTATTGGGATTTGAGTCCTTTGATTAGTAATTAAAGATGCCAACATGCTACCTGTTTTACCTTTCTCAAAAAAAATCTTGCTGTCCTGCAAAAAAAATCTATGTTGAGATTTTTCATAAAGAAAGGTCTGATATTTCCTCTTAGCCTCCATTAGTGGTAATCGGGCATTTTCCCCGTTTTGATTAACCAAATCTGCCTCAAGGGCCCCGACCCTCTCTACAAATTCCTTCTCAGTGTTAGCATATTCCGCCCTTTTTTTCCTAATCCTCATACTATATGCCCCTCTTATCATGCCCTTCAGGGAGTCCCACACATAATGTATGTGTGTGGATCCATAATTTAGTGCCCAGAATTCCAATATATCTTTCCCAATCCTTTCTTGGTCACCGACCACATGGATCCAGTGTGGATTTAACCTAAAAGATTTTCTCCCCACAGAAACCAAAAAATCGGCCGTTGACAATAACATTGGAGTGTGGTCGGATAAACCGTGGGGTTCATTTTTTGGATCACTTTCAGAAATTCTGAACTTGCTAGTGATAAATCTATCCTGGACATAGCCTTGCAAGATCTGCTAAAACAGGAGAAGGTGATTTTTTTCCCATACAGGGACTGCCACACATCTATGAGGCCCATCTCCTGGCAGATCCTGCAAAGGATCGTAGGCTGATCATTAGTACTCCCCCTTCCGCTAAACTCAGATACCCTATCCTTATTATCCATAACAGAATTAAAATCTCCTGACACCAATATAGGACACGGATCCCATTTACAGACATACTCTGCAAGTTTCCTCAACACTTCCGAGGAGAAAGGGGGAGGGATGTATACAAACGCAATAACGCATATCAGTCCCATCCACTGGCCATATAAAAATACAAATCTTCCCTCCTTATCAATCCATTGATCGAATGGCTCATAGTCCACATTCCTATGTATGTAGACTCTAACTCCTCGCGAATAGGCAGAGTAGTTTTCGCATATATTTCAGTTTTTCAGTGGTAAAATGGGTCTCCAACAACCCCATGATAGCAGGCAAATATCTAGAGATAGTATCGTATACCTCCCTCCGTTTAAGTTTGTCCGCCAATCCACGGACATTCCATGTCAGTATACGTGGCATTTACAAAATATCGTGGGGTGGTCAAGCTCCTCCGTTCCCCTCCCTAGTTCTACATCGGATCCCGCAGCAGTAAAAAAGGAAGAAAAAAAAACCTCGGCCCCCCCCCCCCCCATGGTGCACAAGCCAATTAAGACCAATGCTCCTCTTACACATCGCCTAGGCCTCCTACCCCCCCACACCCCCCCATACCCCCCTCTCCTCCCACCGCTCCCCACGACTTCTTTATACTATACATGCGATAAGAAAAGCAACATAAACCCAAAAAGATAAGGAGCTACTATAAAAAATAATTAATTTAGATCCCAAATGAAGAGAAAAGGACCACCCATTCTCATATTCTCATCATAACCCCCTGGCGTCCAACCACGCAGATGCATCCTCAGAGCTTGAAAAAAAGTTAACGAAGTCATTATATACTATTCTTAATTTAGCCGGAAACAACATAGAATATTTTATGTTGGCGTTAATGAGACGTTTCTTTATCTCCCCGAATTGTCTTCTTTTAAGCTTGGTAGAGAAGGAATAGTCGGGGTAGATCGAAATTTTGTTCCCATTATACATTATACATCCCATTCCAAAGATAGACATTGATTACGTATAGTCAGATATACCATCAGTGTCTGAAATGCCCATCAATCCTTACAACATAGAAACCATAGTACACTGGGCCCTTTGTAGGGTTGGACCCTTTGCACTCAAAACATACCGGCCAGGTTTTAAATGTCTTCAAATGGGTCACTTTTGTGTCTATAATTGCTATGATTTTGTACAAATCATGGCAAAGAAAACTGGAATGTGTAAATGTACACCCTAGAATGGATAGACACAGAGTGTGGTTTTGGGGGTGAGTGAGTGTCATTTCCCACCTAGTCCTGGGAGCCTCAGAGACACTATGATTCTCTGTAACTCAGTGTCCTCCTTAGATTTCTGTTCTTGATTAGGTTATTGGTTATTTCCCTCGGGTCCTTTTATATACTGATTAACCCTTTCCCGACTTCCCAAACAAATAACACACAGACACCAAGTCGGATTTAATCGGCCACAGCAGCCGTTTTTTTTATAAACAAAATATATATATATATAAATATAACCATAAATAAACAACATAAATTAACCCTGACGAGCGAGGTTCTTGAAGCCCCAAAGCTTAATTCCCACAAAACTCAAATATGGCAATTCCATCTTGCCTCCAGCCGTAGAACTCCTGCTCGGAGACACCAATTGATGGACGCCTCTGTCTACCAACCAACTGCCAAACCATGAGAGTCCAGCCTCACCACTGAGGCCCTGCCATTCTCCAGTAACAGCAATACCACCAACTTCGAGGACCTCCCACCGCCAACTACGTGCAACTTGACCCCCTTCTTCCTCAAGAATGCGTGTCCCTCCACAAGTCTAAAGCCCTCTCAATCCCTCCCTTAAGCCCCAATGACCATAAGTCAATGCCCACAGCATTGAGGTGAACCCCGTCAGCCCTCTAAAATTCGCCAACAACCAACTTCAGCTCAGAATGCCTAACCCATTCCTGGCCATGAACTTACCGATAGCCCTGTTCACCTTAACTCTTGCCTTATTTCGGCGTTCCACCGAGCCAGCCTCCCGCCACGTCCGGCGAGGCACTATATCAGACCACACTGTAACCATGGCCGGGAATACAGCCTACATCAGGAAGACCTCATAACTTAAAACCAAATGCCAAACCCGCTACACATTTATATATTAATTGCGCCACTGACTAACCTTCCTCCTTCACATGCCCTAAAAATAACAACAGAGTTGAAATCTTCCAAAAACACCGCCCATACTTCCAGATCACGACCCAGCCGAATGAAATGGTGGGGGGCTGACACACCCGGCGTAGCGGCCGACAAAGAATCTGTCTCATCGGCATAAAACGACATGCGAAATTAAGCTTCCCCAAGAGAGATTGTAAATCCTGCAAGCAAATTTTAGATGACCTCCTGGCCATGCCTATCTCCACCCTTAAATCTTGCACCTTTTTTGTCCGGCAGCCGGCACTCCATTTTCTCCGTATTAATCACTATCCCCAAGAGCAAACATCACCCTGAATGACACAAAAACTGCCTGCAATGCATTTAACAGCAATGAACAAACCCGCAATCCCACCAGACCCAAACAAAGAAAATCATCCAAGTAATAGATAATGGACAAACAACCAAACACATCCGCCACAACCCATTCCAGGAAAGAACTAAATGCTTCAAAATATGCGCACGACAAAGAACAACCCATCGGCAAGCACCTATCTACGAAATAGCCTCTCTCCCAAAAACAACCTAACAAATGCAAACTATCAGGATTAACCGGCAGGAGGCGAAAAGCCGCATCAATGTCCGTTTTTGCCAATAATGCCACTGGGCCCAACTTTCGCACCGAAGCCACAGCCGCATCAAATTAGGTATAAACCACCGAACAAAGTTCCGGATCAATACCATCATTGACCGATGCCCCTTTTGGGAAAGACAGATGGTGAATGCTCCTTCTTGAGCACTACCCCTAATGGTGACACCCGCAAATTAACCAAAGGTGGTTCCAAAAATGAGCCATCCATACGACCCAATGAAACCTCCTTGACCAATTTTTTGGACACTATTTCCAGATGCTCGAAAGCTGAGCACAAATTTTTCTGTACCATAACAAACGGAAAGGTGTCGACGGAATAATGAAACCCTGCGTCAACCCCTGTAATAGCTCTGCAGCTTCACTATTGGGGTATCTACTTAGATACCGCTCCATCTTTTCCACCGGCACCGGAGTTAACCCCTTTTTGCAGCGGTATCACCTCCTTTTTGCCTAATCCCCTTGAAGCAACGATTGGCCCCGTGATTACCGCTGCAGGATGAGCACTCATGCTTGAATTAGCATTTTGCCCCAAACTTGCAACTTCCTTCATTAAAGAGGAAGCACAAACCATTGGCAGATGCTGCTGCAAAACTGGACTGGCTTGACCCTCCTGTCTCCCCCAGAAAGGACTGCCCTGGTCGCACCAGTGCTATCACCTTTAGCCAGAGCCCAATATCCTTATGGTCCCACCGTATATTAGGGTATACTACCTTCCTCTGCCTGAATTGCTCGTCATACGGGAGCCAACCTGTCCCCCCATATACCCAGTATGCCTCCCCTATCGCATATAAATAGCAAAAAATCGCTGAGCAGCACTCCGGCACTTTTTCACCAATCACACTTGCTAAGATAGCAAATGCCTGGAGCCAATTAGAAAAAGTGTGCGAATTCAATCGATACTGGCGCTTTTCCTCTTCCTTTTTTCCCTTGTCCTTTTTACTCCTGTCTAAGTTAAAACGCTCAAGGGGAAGTGATGAAAAAATTTCCACATACTCCCTTTTCCATTTACGCTCTTGTACATCCTGCTTCAAATGTGCCCCCAACAGGCCTTCGAAGCATAGGTAAACCTACCCCTTCACCGCGTCATCCACCCTGGCCCTATCCTCTTCGCCCCCGGCCTGTGTCTGCACTAACACCGATCCCCCGACCCAACGGACACCCTGCCACCCCGCATACCCCACGCCGGTAACGGAGATAATCCCAATGCCCCCAATCCAGATACCCAAGCTGCTAGGCTACTGAAAAGCTTACCTAGGCCCCCAACTATTTCCCCTTGACGCCCCCCAGGCCCTACGCCCCCTGGGCAGCTAACTAGAAAAAGAAGTGGCCCGAACATTGTCTCACCTGGCTGCCTGGGCAGTGTGATCCCCGCAGCCGATGATCCTGGCTCCTGGTGATCTTCACAGGTCGGTACATCTTCTTCCCTCCATCCTGCTGCCGAATTCAGACTGAAGGACTGCAACCCAGCCTCCGCCATGCTGGAGGCGCTCTACGATGGCCATGAATCCTCATTCTCAGCCTGGTGAGAAGGGCCAGTAGCTCGTCATAATGCTGAGGCCTGTGCACTCCCCTGGCCTTACAGTGCACAGCCTCGTTCTCCCTTGTGCTGCTCCCTCGCCGGGCAGGCCCCCTAGCCAACCTGACAGGGGAGAGCCTGCAGAACCCAGTCCTGCCTCCATGCTGCCTGCTGCTGAGGACGGGGGAGTGCCTCTCCCGCCCTGCTCTGGGTCCTGCCGCAAGACTGGATTCCTTCCACGTCTAGAGGACCTGGAACTGGGCTGTCACCCTTTCTCCCATTGTAAAGAGTCCCCAGAGGGGCTCCTTAACCGGCGCCGGACCTTGGGGCTCTCCTCAGGGCTTAGGCGCGCCGGCGGCCATACCTGCTGCGGCCGTCTTGCACATGGCTGCGGGTTTGCTGCACCCGTCGCCGCCCCCTGTAGTAAGCCTGCCACCTACTCCTGGAGCCATTCAGGTCCCCGGGCCTCCGCTGCCACCCGCTACTGCTGGATGATGTCCTCCACTGCCTGCATTATGGTAAGCTCAGTGAGATGGTGGGAGCTTGCTACCCACGTATTCAAATTCTAAAATGGTGCCCTATCCCTCCTAAACTACCCCTTATAAAGATAAAACCCCACCCCCTTAAGTGCACACCCCCTCCTGCATTAAATGAACCCCTTGAGTACCAGTCCCTCAGCCAAAACCTATCATGCCGTCCTCCCCTAAGCTGACGCCCCAGTCCGGCCTCTCTTGATGTGTGGGAGTATGCAGGTGTAATGTTTAGTGGACTTTACACTCTTTTTGCATTTAACTTTTTTAAATTGACTAAGGAATAGAAAGCCTCACAGAAAGCCTCACCAGAGACTGTCCATGTCTAGACGCACATCTGTTGCCTTCTAGTGTATCTGGGGCTCAACAAGGGGCCACCATCTGTTGACACAGAAAATCAACAATAGAGCTCGCCTGCAACAGACACAGAACACAAATCCTGGCTGTGGCTAGCACTATCTCTCCATTAATGGACTCCCACTCAACAATATTAATAAGGCAGTCCCGTTAAATTAACAGTTCACAACAGTAGAATAACTCCAGTAGCTTTGCATTTGGAACTCTTCCAGTCCTGTACAACTGAGTTGTAGCCCACAACATGGGAACACTCACAGTCTATAGAAACAACACTCACTGTCTGTATTAACACTGGTAGTGTTACCATACAGTCTGTGCTATAATAGAAGCAGGAGGCTGCCACTGCTTTCCCTCTATTCAAACTGTCTTTATTTCTGTCTGAACTCACAATGCTCTGTTAAGAATGGACATGCACAAAAATATATGTCAGTACTTCTCTGTAATGTCCTCAATTATCCTGTGGCTGCTTCTGAGTGACTGTGAGATAGTTAGGAAGGAGATTTTCCTCGACTTTCTGCTTGGATGGCAGCTAGTCTCCAACCACCATGTCTGAGAGAACTGCAAACCAGATATTTAGCTAGCACAAAACTGCTACAAAATGCCAGCTACAAGTCATTTAATGGCCAGAAATAGTGTTATTCCTCATGTACACACACCATACTATTGATTAATGCAAAGTTTGTTGAAAGCTCAATGCCGCTTTAAAATCCACATTCTTCTTCTCGAAGAATCTTCTTCTCTGTATCTGTATTGTTACTATGCTTTCATCTTATTTTAAAAGGTCAAACACGAAGAAGACATCAGATGAAACATATTTTAAGACCTGCAAATACGATCCAGTCTCCAGTCCATACTGTCCCATCTTTAAAATCAGTGACATGATTACAAAAGCTGGGCACAGTTTTAAAGAGCTGTCATTTCTGGTATGTGCCCAAAGTATACCGTACATATTTACCACGTTAAATATATATTCTGTATACCAGCGGTGGAATGAGAATAGTCTAGAGCTCAAGAAATAAGGCCATAAGCCTCTTATCATCCATGGGACAATGCTTTGGTATTTCAAATTATCTGTTCATTAACTGTAGTATATCTGTTTGCCTGTACAAGTTGTATTACTAGTCTTCACTCAACTCTTACCAGCACAGCCATTTTGTTCTTTTCCTGTTTTCTATGCCCCACTCTGTGAAAAGCTCTGAATCAAGTGTAGTCGCAGTCAGCAACATATGTCCCATATGCTTTACATAAAATATCCCACTGGTCATAATCAACTAGTCATGATGTGTATAGTATAATATGAATTACATATTAGCTGAAAAAAAACACTCCCATAATGGGCCTAATATGAAATACACATTTATAGGCTAAAGGCCATAAAAAATCATAAAGGCTATTAAGGAATTTAAATAAATGGGTAATATTCATCCTGTTAAACCAGAAAGTCATATACACAGTGTTGACTTGTTGAGTATCATTTTAAAACTCATTCTGCTAGCTATCTAATGGGAAGTGTGTTTGTTGGATGTGTCATTTCATCCTAAAATGAGAAAATAGGTTTTGACTGTTATGAACATTGGCTTATAACTTGTCTGTATTTTTTATTAATTTTTTGAGAGCCTTTGTTTTGTATTTGTTTGGTTATTCGTTTCCATACCATGACTGAGTGCCAGGTACAGTTTACAAATTTCTACTGCTGTTCTATTTTTAACATTTTTTTTCGTATCATTTTAGCTAGCTGGAAATGTACATTTCTTCCAACGGGTTATATAGAATAAGTATACCCAATAAAGCAAATAATTCTGAATGATATTGCTGAAAATATATTTCAGGGTGGAGTTGTAGGAATTGACATTATGTGGAACTGTGATTTGGATCAGTCGGGAAGCTCCTGTAAGCCACAATACTCATTCAGACTGCAAGACAGGAAAAACAACTTCCGGTCAGTTTTTCTATATACCTAAGTACATGGTTATATCTAGAACAAATGTGCACCGAGGATGTCCAACCTTTTTGGGCCAGGGGGTTAAATTTTGGATGGAGAGTGGTAAATGAGTGCACATGCTGTGACATGCTGCCTGAAAAGTTATGACCACTACAATTTTAAAGATGTCCCTCCAGCAAGCTGTACATCTCAGGAATCCTACAGGAGGCGCAGCTCAGTTGCCACTCTCTCTTATTTTCATAAGCACTGAAGAAGATTATTTGGCTTTCAGGTAGATGATAAGATGGGGGGTGTGGTGGAAGGGGGGTATTGTAAGGCATAAAAATATTATAAAGGACCGTTTTATTGTATTATTACTTTGCAGAACAGCAACTTATTACTGGGATCGAGAGAGCCGTGAATACAGAGATCTCTTGAAACTCTATGGGATCCGCTTTGAGATATCTGTGACTGGAGAGGTTTGTGTTTGCGTCTCAAAGGGGTTGTCCCATGAAGAATATTGTTTAGCAAGTGGCATTATACTATTATTATTTTGAGATTTGGGGATATAGGATAAAAAAATAAGGGCGAATATAAAAAAAGTTTAGAATAACGGTGGCGTAAAAAAGTCGCAAATTATGGTGCACACCATATACGCACCATAATTTGCGACTTTTTAAGCTTCTCAGCACTTTTCTGAAGTGTAGAGAAAAGGGTGTGGCTTAGCAGGAGGGGCTTCGCACAGCCCGCTGGATTTACTATAACTTCACTGCAGGGTAGAGATGCACCTAATTTATTAAGAAGCATCTGCTTAATAAATTAGGTGCATCTCACGCCAGTTCAGGGAGATCAGAACTGGCGTATGGATACGCCAGTCTTGATAAATGTCACTCAATGTGTCATCAGAAAGTAACCTATTGTTTAAATCCCGTTTTTATGTTTAACATATTTTTTAAGAATTTTTGATGTTATTTTTAATTTTCCATGTTAATATTTATATTTCAGCAAAAACATAAAATCCTGCATTTTCTGCACTGGCCACTAAGCCTAATAAAAGGCGCCACTGCTTGGTCTGTACAGATCACTTTACTGTAGTTACCTGCTTATCTATCATTCTAATTCTGCCTGTAATGATATCACCTCTGTCTATAGATAAGACATGATCCAACATTCACAATAGATGATTGTCAAAACGTATCTATTCTTTTCTTGTACAGGGAGTGCAGAATTATTAGGCAAGTTGTATTTTTGAGGATTAATTTTATTATTGAACAACAACCATGTTCTCAATGAACCCAAAAAACGCATTAATATCAAAGCTGAATATTTTTGGAAGTAGTTTTTAGTTTGTTTTTAGTTTTAGCTATTTTAGGGGGATATCTGTGTGTGCAGGTGACTATTACTGTGCATAATTATTAGGCAACTTAACAAAAAACAAATATATACCCATTTTAATTATTTATTTTTACCAGTGAAACCAATATAACATCTCAACATTCACAAATATACATTTCTGACATTCAAAAACAAAACAAAACATATCAGTGACCAATATAGCCACCTTTCTTTGCAAGGACACTCAAAAGCCTGCCATCCATGGATTCTGTCAGTGTTTTGATCTGTTCACCATCAACATTGCGTGCAGCAGCAACCACAGCCTCCCAGACACTGTTCAGAGAGGTGTACTGTTTTCCCTCCTTGTAAATCTCACATTTGATGATGGACCATAGGTTCTCAATGGGGTTCAGATCAGGTGAACAAGGAGGCCATGTCATTAGATTTTCTTCTTTTATACCCTTTCTTGCCAGCCACGCTGTGGAGTACTTGGACGCGTGTGATGGAGCATTGTCCTGCATGAAAATCATGTTTTTCTTGAAGGATGCAGACTTCTTCCTGTACCACTGCTTGAAGAAGGTGTCTTCCAGAAACTGGCAGTAGGACTGGGAGTTGAGCTTGACTCCATCCTCAACCCGAAAAGGCCCTACAAGCTCATCTTTGATGATACCAGCCCAAACCAGTACTCCACCTCCACCTTGCTGGCGTCTGAGTCGGACTGGAGCTCTCTGCCCTATCCAGCCACGGGCCCATCCATCTGACCCATCAAGACTCACTCTCATTTCATCAGTCCATAAAACCTTAGAAAAATCAGTCTTGAGATATTTCTTGGCCCAGTCTTGACGTTTCAGCTTGTGTGTCTTGTTCAGTGGTGGTCGTCTTTCAGCCTTTCTTACCTTGGCCATGTCTCTGAGTATTGCACACCTTGTGCTTTTGGGCACTCCAGTGATGTTGCAGCTCTGAAATATGGCCAAACTGGTGGCAAGTGGCATCTTGGCAGCTGCACGCTTGACTTTTCTCAGTTCATGGGCAGTTATTTTGCTCCTTGGTTTTTCCACACGCTTCTTGCGACCCTGTTGACTATTTTGAATGAAACGCTTGATTGTTCGATGATCACGCTTCAGAAGCTTTGCAATTTTAAGAGTGCTGCATCCCTCTGCAAGATATCTCACTATTTTAGACTTTTCTGAGCCTGTCAAGTCCTTCTTTTCACCCATTTTGCCAAAGGAAAGGAAGTTGCCTAATAATTATGCACACCTGATATAGGGTGTTGATGTCATTAGACCACACCCCTTCTCATTACAGAGATGCACATCACCTAATATGCTTAATTGGTAGTAGGCTTTCGAGCCTATACAGCTTGGAGTAATACAACATGCATAAAGAGGATGATGTGGTCAAAATACTCATTTGCCTAATAATTCTGCACTCCCTGTATAATGACCTTCTTGTATAATAACCTGTCTATTGTGTCTATGGCTCAATTTTCTTAATGCTTTCTAAATGCTGTTAATAACGGCTCAGGCAAGATGGCCGCCCCCATAGTCATGTTCAGTAAATAGAATAAAAAATCTATTATCATAAAATAAAAACAGCTTAGAAAAAAGGATATGTCTCGTTTTCTGTTTTAACTGGCAGAAAAATAAAATGGTGATGCATTTCCTTTAACTTTTAACAATATTGTTTGTGAGACAACTCCTTTAATAAAATAATGCCATGTTTTGATCTTGTTTTGCCAGTATAATTATATTTTGACTTTCATATTCAGGCAAGAAGGTTTGGTCTAGTCCCAACAGCCATAAGTCTTGGAACTGGGTGTGCCTTCCTGGGTGCGGTGAGTAGTTATTATTGACATGATATCAAGCAGGCATGCTTTCAAATTTATTGAAAATTATCTTTGCAATATGTATCCATACAACATTGATCTGTTATGTGATCAAGTGCAAATCAGGCCTTAGGCTACTTTCACACTAGTGTTAGGTTTGTCCTGTTGGCTGTTCTGGCAGGGGAACAGCCTGCCGGATCCGTACTAACGCTTGGACACATGTGCTGCCGGCCTGTAATGGGGACGGGCCGGAGGTCCAGCCGCAGCATGGCAAATATGCCGAGAGGTGGGTGGCAGGACAAAAACCGCAGCACGCTGTGGTAATTGTCTGGCCGCCTCTCGGCATGTTTGCCGTGCTGCGGCCGGACCTCCAGCCCATCCCCATTACAGTGAATGGGACTGGACTTCTGGCAGCACACATGTGCAAGCGTTAATACGGAATCGGCAGGCTGTTCCCCTGCCAGAACAGCCAACCGGAAAAACCTAACACTAGTGTGAAAGTAGCCTTAGGCCTCATGCACCTCATGGCCGTTGTGCGGCGGTTCCTTGCATTGGGGACCGCAAATTGCGGTCCCCAAGGCACAGGCAACGTCCGTGTGGCGGCCTGGAGGGATCCAGATCCATTCAGCTTGAATGGGTCCGTGATCCGTTCACACCGCAAAAAAAAGAACATGTTCTTTTTTTTGCGGTGTGGAGGCACGGACAGAAACACCACGGTAGCACTCTGTAGTGCTTCCGCGGGGCTCCATGCCTCCGTTCTGCACCGCAGCTCCGGATTGCGGACCCATTCAAGGGAATGGGTCCGCATCCGTGATGCGGGGAGCACATGGCCGGCGCCCGCATATTGCGGACCCGCTGTTTTCGGGCCGCAATACGGCCACGGCCGGGGCAACGGTCGTGTGCATGAAGCCTTACTCAAATGTAAGCTTTGTGTAAGAGCTATACTATTAAACTATAGTTTTAATAAAAAATCAGGAATACAAAGGGGGGAATTTATCATGAGTATTATTTGAAGTCAATCTTTTTCAGTCCGCATTGGTGTGCTTTGCACCAAATTTATCAAACATTGTTGTGGGCCAGATTTATCATTAGCTCAGGTCAGAATAATGGAGTGAAAAAGTCCCAAACGCTAAAACTGCGCACAAATTTGCGACTTTTTTCTGCTCTGCACTATGCTCGCCAGTTTTCTGAAAGTGGGCGTGTTTTCTTATGTAAATGAATCTCTAGACAGATTTACTATTGTGACTATTTAAAAAGTCGCATAAAAGTCACAATTTCACTCCAGTGAGGACCATGCTTATCTTATGAGACTTTTTAATAGAACATGCGACTTTTTCATAAAAACTTGCGACTTTTTCGTAAAGATGTGCGACTTTTGTAAAGCTTCTTACTGACGGATAAACTGCTACCGTCAAACCACATTTATCACAGTCTTAAAGGGCCGATCATAAATCTGACTTTAGCCATATGTGAAAGTGGAGTGAGCTGTCAGAGTCGTGATAAATCTGGCCCTGTATGTTGTTTCTTAAAATTGGTGTGTCTTTAAACACTTTTGTTTAGAAATTCTGCTCCAGTTTTTATTTTTTACACCACCGCACTACTGTGGTGAGTTTGCAAATTTTTTGCGACTTAAAAAGAAATCTGTGATAGATGTGGAGTGAAACAAATTAAAATACCTAAG
This sequence comes from Bufo gargarizans, assembly GCF_014858855.1. Classification (NCBI taxonomy): domain Eukaryota; kingdom Metazoa; phylum Chordata; class Amphibia; order Anura; family Bufonidae; genus Bufo; species Bufo gargarizans. Next base: position 591,955,002 of record NC_058080.1, on the reverse strand, counting down.
CATGCCCACTTTCTCACCCATTTTTCAAACTTGTGAGTAAGGCCTCATGCACACGGCCGTTGTTTGGGTCCACATCCGAGCCGTCGTTTTTGCGGCTCGGATGCGGACCCATTCACTTAAACTGGGCCGGAAAAGATGCGAACAGCACTCCGTATGCTGTCCGCATCCGTTGCACCGTTCCGTGGCCCCGCAAAAAAAAAATAGCATGTCCTATTCTTGTCCGTTTTGCAGACAAGAATAGGCATGTCTACAATGGGCCGCCCGTTCCGCAAATTGCGGAAAGCACACGGACGGCTTCTGTTTTTTGCGGATCCACGGTTTGTGGACCGCAAAAAACGGCACGGTCGTGTGCATGTAGCCTAAGGGTGCATTCACATCACCGTTTAGGTTTCCATTCTTCTGTTCTGTCAGAAGAAGAGAGAGAGAGAAAAAAAAAATCAGGATCCTGTAAAAAAAACGGATCGTGTTGCATCAGTTGTCATCCGTTTTGATCCATTTCCGTCTGAGATCAGTTTTTTTTTTATAGAAACAAAAGTACTGCATGCAGTTTTTTCCTGTGTAAAAAGCAGATCTCAGACGGAAATGGCTAAAACGGATGACAACTGATGCAACAGGATCCGTTTTTTTTTTTTTACTGGATCATGTTATTCTCTCTCTCTCTCTCTCTTCTTCTGACGGATCAGAAGAACGGAAAGCTAAACGGTGATGTGAATGCACCCTAAGTGATGTAAAAATGTGACCCCTATTTCGCGGCTTTTCAAAGCCGGAATTCTGGAGTTCAGAACCTGATAAATTCTCCTTAAAGTCTGTTAACATCTAAAAATGCAATGGACTTTCTGAGCCAAAGTCAGAAGTGGATTCCATAGGAAGGGGATATATAAAGGAATCACATACTTCTCCTTCCTGCTGGATCCACTCCTGGCTTTGGCTAAAAAAAAATTGCATAAAAAACTGCTGCCCAATTTAAAAAAATAAATAAAAAAAAGTGTGTGTAATCACCCTTATGATTCCTTCATTTACAGTATGATCTCTGACGTTTTCAGAAGTTTTTTTAAGGCATTTTTGAGGCTTTTAGGCCTCTTGCCTCCGGTTTTGTCCCTATGCATTCTGAATGGAAAGAGATCTGTTCAGGATGTCTTTTGTTCCGGCAGCATTGCGTTTTGGACTGGTCATAAAAAAACTGATCCAGCACTGAAAACAATGTAAGTCAATGGTGACGGATCCGTTTTTTTAGGAACCGTATTCATCACCCATTGACTTTCAATGTATGTAGTGACGGATCCATATTTTTTCCGTTTTTATTTCACACAACGGAACGGATGCATCCTGATGTGCAAAATCAAAACGGATCCATTTCATTGTGGTATTGAGATCCTCTGCCTGATCACAATACCGGAATTACAAATGCAAGTGTAAAAGTAGCCTTAGGCTAGGTCTACATGATGACATGTGTCGTGCGACAATAAGTAGTGCAACACATAGGGCACAACTACACTGCACTATGTGTCAATGTTGCGCGACAATTTTTATAATGGTAGTCTATGGTGCCGCCCTGCGACAGTCTCAGAAACTAAGATTTAGTCTTACCGGTAAATGGTTTTCCAGGAGTCCGACATGACAGCACCCACTGGAGGATGTCCTATTGGATCTCTGTAGGGACAGGAAGCGAGAGAGGTTAAAAGGCCCCTCCCCACCCCTCCTACCAGTGTTTTTCCAAATTACTACACCAGATAGGATCCAAACTGTTTATTTGAACTTCCATGTTATCTTCACATTGGAATTTATATATATATACATATATGGATCCAAGAAATAATAGCAAGAAGGGGGGGTATTAACGGGTGCTGTCATGTCGGACTCCTGGAAAACCATTTGAGCACGTTCTCAGCTTCTTTAGGACCGCTGGGAAAAAGGAGGAAAGGTGTACCCCAGTTCTATGTCCCAATCCTGGGACAAGGCGTCTACCCCTAGAGGGTTGTCTCTTGGATTCAGAGAGAAAAAACTGTTCAACTTGGTGTTCTCTCTTGTCGCGAAAAGGTCTACTTGTGGGAACCCCCACTGATGGCAGATCTGTAGAAACACTTCCTTGTTTAAAGACCATTCGCCCGGGTTGAGCCTGTGTCTGCTTAGGAAGTCGGCGGTGGAGTTTTCTACTCCTCTTAGGTGGACTGCTGAAATTGAGAGCACCTTTTTCTCCGCCCAACAAAATATTTGGTCTGATAATCCTTGAAGATGATGGTTCCTGGTTGTCCAGGTAGCATACTGTCGTCATGTTGTCCGATAGGATTTTGATGTGGTGGTTGGAGAGAATCTGTTCTGCCCTCTTCAGGGTCTCCCATACTGCCTTCAGCTCTCTGAAGTTTGAGGATCTGCGACTGTCGAGACTGGACTATCTCCCCTGAAAGAACTGATCCTTTAGATGGGCTCCCCAACCCCACTGGCTTGCGTCTGTAGTAATTACTATGGACGGAGAAAGATTCCAGGCGACCCCTTTCCTTAGGTTTTTTGGGTTGGTACACCAGGATAGAGAATCTAGACTTTGTCTTGATAGAATTATTTTTGAGTTCTAGGATTGATGGTTTTTGTCCCATGAGCTCAGAATTGAGTTCTGTAGGATTCTGGAATGGTACTGAGCCCACGGTATGACTGAGATACAGGATGTCATTAACCCCAGAACCTGCATAGATTCTCTTAGAGTATGGTCCCTTCTCTTCTGAAAGGTTTTTATCTTCTCCCTTATCCTTTCCCGTTTTAATAGTGGAAGAAAGGAATGTTGTTTCTCTGAGTCTAAGATGACTCCTAAGAACTGTTTCCTGGTACTCGGAACTAGGTCCGACTTGGCATAATTTATTATCCATCCCAAATCCTTGAAAAGGGCCAGGGTCTGTTGGACACTGCTCTGTAGACTCCGTCTTGTCTCTGCAATCAGAAGGAAATCATCTAGGTACGGGATGATCTTTATCTGTTGCTGTCTTAAGTATGCCATTACTTCTGTAATTACTTTCGTGAAAATGCGAGGTGCCGAGGATATTCCAAAGGGTAGACACTGGAACTGGTAATGGAGAATTGTACCTTACTGGTTGATCGTAAACCTGAGATACTGCTGGTAGAGTGGATGTATTGGGATGTGATAGTAGGCATCCTTTAAGGGGCTTCTGTCACCCCACAAAAGTAATATTTTTTTTTTGGGCTAGTTACATTCCTTATAGCGCGATGACGTCTTCTCTTTTGGTGATGTCATCGGCGCAGGCGCACTGAGGGAGTTCTGAGGAGACGAGCCTCCTCATCTCAGAGCGCCTGCGCCGAATGAACAGAGGCGCGCGATTTTTGAAATACTGACAGGGCCGGCCGGAGGAGGAGATCACGGCTGGCCCTGTCAATCAACACGACGAGGGGGCGGTTTTCTGCGGCGGCTACCAGCAAGTAGACGCCCTACTTGCTGGTAGAGACCGGATTTGCATATTATAAAACTTCGTTTTCTCAAGAAACGGCCGCGTGAAAGTAAGTGACAACATTATATTCTCATATATCGCGCTATAAGGAATGTAACTAGCCCAAAAAAAATTATAATGACTTTTGTGGGGTGACAGAAGCCCTTTAAGTCCATGGTACATAAGAGATCCCCTACCGATATTAGTGGGATTGATGTCTTTATAGATTCCATCTTGAATCTGTGGTATACCAATGACCTGTTCAGGGACTTCAGGTTGATAATCGTCCTGAAGGTCCCGTCTGTTTTTTTTTATCCTGAAAAAGTCTTGAATAATGGCCCAAGCCTTTCTGTTCCTCTGGAACCTGTATTATAGCATTTAGTTCTAACAGCTTCTTTAAGTCGAGACATAGTTGATTTTTTTGCTCTGCCGATTGAAATTCTGTTATCAGGAATGTCTGTGGGGGTGGACCGCGAAACTCTATTTTCACTCCATCTCGGATTGTACTGAGAATCCACTGATTCTGAGTGACCCACGTCCAGGACTCCCAGAATAAGTGGAGTCTGCCCCCGACCGGCCTGATGTCATTGCTTGTCTGTGCTGGAATTTGGGTTGAATAGGAAACCCCTTCCTCTACCTCCTTTGGGGTACCTCCATCTCCCCGTCTTACACTTTCCTCTCTGTGAGATTGGAAACTGTTTAAAGGGTTTACGAAAGGGCTGGGGCTTTTTTACTTTTTCCTCTGGGAAGCCTTTCTTTTTGTCAGCCGCACTTTCTAGGATGGAGTCAAGGACCTGACCAAAAAGATAAGCCCCAGTAAAGGGGATTGCACAAAGCTTATTTTTTGAAGCTATGTCCCCTGTCCAAGATTTGAGCCAGAGGGCTCGTCTTGCCGTGTTTGTGAGTGCATCATTTCTTGCCGCGAATCTAATCGATTCTGCAGAGGCATCTGCCATAAAAGAAGCCGCCATCTTCAACAACGGTAAGGACTCTAGAATTTCTTCTCTGGATGTTTTCATCCTAAGATGATTTTCTAGCTGATTCAGCCATAAACACATGGCCCGGAACACCGAGGTCGCAGCCATATTTGTATTTATAGAGGCCGCTGATGATTCCCATGCTTTCTTTAAAAGCCCATCCATCTTGCGATCCATAGGATCCTTCAACTGTGAGGAATCCTCAAAAGGTATAGAAGTTTTCTTCACCACCTTGGCCACCTGAATATCCACCTTCGGTATATCGTCCCAAAGTTTTGTCTCCTCTGGGTTAAAGATCAGCCTATTCTTAAATTCCCGAGGCACATAAAGCTTCATGTCACCCTCTTCCCATTCATCTTTAATTAGATCGCTCAGGTTAGCATTGACGGGAAAGAGTTTCCTTTTCTTAGCTCTTAGACCGCCAAACATTTCGTCCTGTACGGTGCACGTCTGTTCTTCTTCCTCTACCGCCATCGTCTGTCTAACTGCTGTCAGAAGCGGATCCAGATCCTCTGCCGAAAACCGGAATCTCCTAGGCTCCTCCGCTAAGGAGGGGGTATGATATTCCTCCAACTCGTCCGAATAAGGCCTCATGCACACGACCGTTGTGTGCATCCGTGGCTGTTGTGCCGTTTTCTGTTTTTTTTCGCGGACCCATTGACTTTCAATGGGTCCGTGGAAAAATCGGAAAATGCACCGTTTTGCAGCCGAGGCCGTGATCCGTGTATCCTGTCCGTCAAGAAAATATGACCTGTCCTATTTTTTTGACGGACAACGGTTCACGGACCCATTCAAGTCAATGGGTCCGTGAAAGAACACGGATGCACACAAGATTGGCATCCGTGTCCGTGATCCGTGGCCGTAGGTTGCTTTCATACAGACGGATCCGAAGATCCGTCTGCATAAAAGCTTTTTCTGATCTAAGTTTTCACTTCGTGAAAACTCATTTCCGACAGTATATTCTAACACAGAAGCGTTCCCATGGTGATGGGGACGCTTCTAGTTAGAATACACTGCAAACTTTGTACAAGACTGCCCCCTGCTGCCTGGCAGCACCCGATCTCTTACAGGGGGATATGATAGCACAATTAACCCCTTCAGGTGCGGCACCTAAAGGGGTTAATTGTACTATCATATTCCCCTGTAAGAGATCAGGGCTGCCAGGCAGCAGGGGGCAGCCCCCCCCCTCCCCAGTTTGAATATCGTTGGTGGCACAGTGTGCCCCCACCATCGCCCCCCCTCCCTCCCTCTATTGTATTAAATCGTTGGTGGCACAGTGTGCCAACCACCATCGGCCCCCCTCCCTCCCTCTATTGTATTAAATCGTTGGTGGCACAGTGTGCCAACCACCATCGGCCCCCCTCCCTCCCTCTATTGTATTAAATCGTTGGTGGCACAGTGTGCCAACCACCATCGGCCCCCCCTCCCTCTATTGTATTAAATCGTTGGTGGCACAGTGTGCCAACCACCATCGCCCCCCCCTCCCTCTATAGCAGTAACATTGGTGGCAGTGTGCGGTCTCAACAGTAGAAGATTCATACTTACCTGCCTGCTGCTGCGATGTCTGTGAACGGCCGGGAGCTCCTCCTACTGGTAAGTGACAGTTCTTTAGCAATGCGCCGCACAGACCTTTCACTTACCAGTAGGAGGAGCTCCCGGCCGGACACAGACATCACAGCAGCAAGCAGGTAAGTATGAATCTTCTACTGTTGAGACCGCACACTGCCACCAATGTTACTGCTATAGAGGGAGGGGGGGGGCGATGGTGGTTGGCACACTGTGCCACCAACGATTTAATACAATAGAGGGAGGGAGGGGGGCCGATGGTGGTTGGCACACTGTGCCACCAACGATTTAATACAATAGAGGGAGGGAGGGGGGGGCGATGGTGGGGGCACACTGTGCCACCAACGATATTCAAACTGGGGAGGGGGGGGGGCTGCCCCCTGCTGCCTGGCAGCCCTGATCTCTTACAGGGGAATATGATAGTACAATTAACCCCTTTAGGTGCCGCACCTAAAGGGGTTAATTGTGCTATCATATCCCCCAGTAAGAGATCGGGTGCTGCCAGGCAGCAGGGGGCAGTCTTGTACAAAGTTTGTAGTGTATTCTAACCTGAAGCGTCCCCATCACCATGGGAACGCCTCTGTGTTAGAATATACTGTCGGATCTGAGGTTCACGAAGTAGCTCATATCCGACAGTATATTCTAACATAGAGGCGTTCCCATGGTGATGGGGACGCTTCAAGTTAAAAAATACCATCGGATTGGAGAAAACTCCAATCCGATGGTATAAAAGAACTCCAGACTTTACATTGAAAGTGAATGGGGACGGATCCGTTTGAAATGGCACCATATTGTGTCAACATCAAACGGATCCGTCCCCATTGACTTGCATTGTAATTCAGGACGGATCCGTTTGGCTCCGCACGGCCAGGCGGACACCAAAACGACTTTTTTTTCATGTCCGTGGATCCTCCAAAAATCAAGGAAGACCCACGGACAAAAAAACGGTCACGGATCACGGACCCACGGACCCCGTTTTTGCGGACCGTGAAAAAAAACTGTCGTGTGCATGAGGCCTAATACGCTGGTTTCTCCTGAGTCAGAGTCCAACTGTACTCTTGGACGTTTAGCCGGTGGGGAAGAGGGGACCGGCAGGGAAGAGGGGACCGGAAGGGAAGGGGGCTGACTCACTCCTGCCGCCTGTACTTCTTCCCTCACTATGGCTCTTAATTCTGCCAGAAAGGATGGTTGTTCTTCCTTTAATATCTTTGCCAGACAATCTGTGCATAGGGCCTTTTTGTATGACTCTGCCAGCTTCTTGGTGCAGGTACCGCATTTTTTTTGCTCTTTTCTTGGAGTCACCATGAGGTTTGTGACCAGCCTCCCTTTCCACCTTAAAACACGAGGGGGAGAGGAAGATATAGAAACAGGGCCTGCCAGAGTAACCCTAAATATGTAGGACCTCACTTACATTTCCCTGGACGAGGGGGTCTGCAGTAGCGTCTTGCTTCACAGATACCTGGGCCTCCATGATGTGTGCTGCATGCAGTTTACACCACCATTTTTAAATGGACTTACCATCCTGGCCCTGCCCTCGATACCGCTCGGCTCCGCCTCCTCTTCTGGGGGACTCATTCGAAGAAGAGTCGACCCCTCATGCGAGGCCTCAGAAACTCGAGGCCTCCAGCATGGATGCGCGCCGCCATTAGCTTCCGGTCTTCTCTGCGTAACTTCCGGTCACATGGGACGTCATCAGAGGAGCACCCCGGAGCCGACGCTGCGCCCAGTGCTCCCACAGGAGAAGCGGCTACAGCGTCCCGATACCGCGGCTCTCCAGAAACAGGTACATGGAAATGCTAGGGGACCCCTTCCCAGAGAGGTGCTAGCTTTAGGCCCCGTATGAGGCTGAAGAGGAGAGGCATAAGCCCCCCGACCAGCCTCGGCCCATATTACTCCCCACTATCAAAGCAGGGATACTCCTCTCTGCTCCTATCTCTGTAGGGACAAAAAGAACACTGGTAGGAGGGGTGGGGAGGGGCCTCTCTCGCTTCCTGTCCCTACAGAGATCCAATAGGACATCCTCCAGTGGGTGCTGTCATGGAGGGACGTCCTGGAAAAATTCCTTATGAATGGGTTTTTTGCGACTGTCGTGTCGCAGTCGCAGCATGTTGCAGTGCGACACCATAGACTACCATTATAAAAATTGTCGTGACAAATGTCATCGTGTAGACCTAGCCTAAGTTACAACCATTTTGACCTAGCGTTTTGCCTAAAAATGCTGGAAAAAAAACAGCAAAATAAAAAAGCACCAAAAACCTATAAATGCAAAAAAAAAAAAAAAAAAATCTATGTATAACACCAACCGCAGACTGCAATTTCTTTATATTTTATTTAGTTTTGACACACTTTGTGTAAGCAATGGGCCAGATTTATCATTAGCTCAGGTCAGAATAATGGAGTGAAAAAGTTCCAAAAAAAGTCCCAAACGCTAAAACTGTGCACAAATTTGCAACTTTTTTCTGCTCTGCACTATGCTCGCCAGTTTTCTGAAAGTGGGCGTGTTTTCTTATGTAAATGAATCTTTAGACAGATTTACTATTGGGACTATTTAAAAAGTCGCTAAAATGTCACAAAAAAGTCAATTTCACTCCAGTGAGGACCATGCTTATCTTATGAGACTTTTTAATAGAACATGCGACTTTTTCATAAAAAAACGTGCGACTTTTTCGTAAAGACGTGAGACTTTTGTAAAGCTGCTTACTGACGGATAAACTGCTACCGTCAAACCACATTTATTACAGTCTTAAAGGGCCGATCATAAGTCTGACTTGGCTAAAACTGACTTTAGCCATATGTGAAAGTGGAGTGAGTCATGATAAATCTGGCCCATAGTGTTTTTTTTTTATCATCGCTTTAATTTAATTGATATTGTATTTCTTTTTTGTGGTAGATTACACTTCTATGTGACCTGATTCTCATATATTTGAACAGCAAGGCTGACTTCTACTGGTATTGCAAGTATGAAGAGGTAGGTAAAAAGTCATACTATGCTGCTTGATTAATGTCACCTATAATCTAATGTGTACGGTGCATTCCAAGAGTTTAGGATCAGAATCAAGCATGAACTTCAACATGCCCTCAATCCTTAGATAAGCTGCAGGTTATCCAATTGCTGCAAAAAGGGACATCTGTATTTTGAACTGGTAACAAGTTACAATAATAAAAAAATTATAATTCTTGTGGTATGATCAGTCATTTGGACATTTGATTTATAGAAGTGATCAAATTATTTTTATAGGAGGGATTTCAAGTTTGTTGGTGCCAGCAGTGGAGAGGGCAAAATGCCTCAACATAGAGTACTCAGGAATGTATTCATGATTGGCATCTTGGTGGTTAAGGGATTGGCGTGAGTTAATTACACCTATCATTTCATTTTAATAAATGTTTATAGAGATCCATGCTCTGTTTTCTCACACAGTGTTCCAAATCCCCTGCTCCCCTTCACACAGACATAGAGTTGCAAAATAAAATTCTGTTACCTGCTGCCACCATGGGAGGGAGCTCACTGCACTGGGTTTATACAGCTCTCATTGGCTATGGTAAACCAATATGTGGTCACCACCCCCTAGTGGCAGAAGAAACAATTTAGTGTAGAATTTGTGGTCTCATCTCGCCCTAGTAACTGAAAGCCCACTGACATGGAAGGAACACTATTGGCCCATGAAGAACACTGATGGAGGCTTTGTCTCTGGGCCTAGGAGCTTCAATGTCAGTGCTTCGCTAAGAACAATCCTTTATCAGACTTCATTGTCCCCGATTCTATTCATGGGCTGCATGGGTCAGATGTCTAGTCTAGGTGGATAATATTAATATTACTAATAACAATAATCGTATCATGGCAATAACCTAATGTGATACTCTAAAAGATACTGCTCAGTCCTGTGGTGATCACACTTGATTGAAACAAACTTGATTTATTCTGAAAATTGTATTCAGTTTGTGTTTTATATTGTATCTTCATTTAGGCTAAACCACCAAAGAGACAAGAAGCTGCAGAACCATATCCATTAGAAAATATAAACGGAGACTGAAGATGACCAGGAACATTTTCTGAGGCTTTCTTTATTAATATAAATGCACAAGATAATCTTCCATTGTCCTGGGAGTATTTCTTTTTTAAAACCATGTTGCCTAAAGTCCCCTTTACATGTGCTGGACAATCGGGGCAATTATCGGGAAGGAGCATTCCTAGGAACGTTCGTCTTACAAATGCATTGCAAGCTCGGAAGGACAGATTCGGCATTTGGCACTAATACATTTCAATGTAAATTAATGCCTGATCCGGCATTCCGGCAACTGATCCGGAATTTCAGACCGAGATAATACCGCCGTCCAAAACGCCGTTCAGTGACTGAACTGAAGACAATCCTGATGCATCCTGAACTGATTTCTCTCCATTCAGAATGCATGGGGATAAGGCTACTTTCACACTAGCGTTCGGCTGTCCGCTTGAGAGCTCCGTTTGAAGGGGCTCACAAGCGGACCCGAACGCTTCCGTCCAGCCCCAATGCATTCTGAGTGGACGCGGATCCGCTCAGAATGCATCAGTCTGGCGGCGTTCAGCCTCCGCTCCGCTCAGCAGGCGGACACCTGAACGCTGCTTGCAGCGTTCAGGTGTCCGCCTCGCCGTGCGGAGGCGTGCGGATCCGTCCAGACTTACAATGTAAGTCAATGGGGACGGATCCGTTTGAAGATGACACACTATGGCTCAATCTTCAAACGGATCCGTCCCCCATTGACTTTCAATGTAAAAGTCTGGACAGATCCGTTCAGGCTAATTTCACACTTAGACATTTTTTGACAATATAATGCAGACGGATCCGTTCTGAACGGAGCCACAGTCTGCATTATATGAGCGGATCCGTTCAGAACGGATCCGATCTAACGCTAGTGTGAAAGTAGCCTGAAAACAGATCAGTTCTTTTACGGTATTGAGCCCCCTATGACGGGGCTAGTGTGAAAGTACCCTTAGCTGGTCAATGTCCCATTGTTGATACAGACACCATATCATTGTTTCTGGGCAGCAGATAATCTGTGTAAACAGGGATCTTCTGCCTAGAAACAATGAATCTGTATAGGGTGAAGTGATTCCCCCATACAGGAGAGGTGATCACTACATGTAAATACGACTTTCACCTCCTCTAATGAATAGGCAATTATCAGGAGTGAATGGTTTGTTCCCCATAATTGCCTGCTTGTTTTCTCCATGTAAGTATAAAAGTTAAACTAGTATGAAAGCACACGCTACTGTACAGTGTTAATATGATTTTCACATTTTCTGTGTCAGTATGTAGAGATGACTTGTCGATGTTTCCCATAAAATAAATATGGAGCATTTTTTCTTAGAACTCTGTGTTGTGCCATTCCTCTGTTTGATGTACTATGACACTGCCCAGTGGCTGCTGACAGTATTGAGTGCCTTTTGATGGAGCAGCCACAGGTGTCACGGTTCCCCTGGACACGGATGCCTCTGTGTGGCAGCAGCATCCAGGGAATCAAAGCTGCGCAGCCCTTTCTGGTTTCGGAGCCTGGGGCCAATGATGTGGTGCGTCTGGGCTCCAGAAAGGCAGGATGCCTTGCTGGAAGCTCTACTCAGCATGCAGACACGTCGCCATGACCTGCTCTCTTCTCTGCATAAAAGGCTGGCACCTGCACCATGTGCAGGTTCTGGTAAATGTCTTGTCCTCTGGCTCCCCCTGCTGTTCTCTTATTGTATTGATGACTCCTTTGGCTTTGGATTTCTGGATTTGATATTGTGACTACGTTACACCCCCACACTTTTTGCAGTATAGGGACTGTCGTACAGTTGTGGTGTCACTGCCTAGGGCAGTGGTGGAGAACAGTTTCCAGGGTGCGGGTGCCCATAGAGAGGGCTCTGAGTGCTGCCTCTGGCACCCATGCCATAGGTTTCCCACCACTGGCCTAGGGTGACCATGTAAGTAGGTAGGGATAGTGGGGACGTGACAAGCACTTCTGCGCTAGGGACAGTGTTGCAGAAAGCTATCAATAGAAGAATATTGGATAGGGAGAGTGCAGTGAGATCGTAGGGGAGAGTTTTTAGAGACTGTAGGGAGAGCATAGGGAGACTGCAGGGACAGTGCAGGTTGAGTGTATATGCATCTTGTTAGGGCTCTTTCACACCTGCGTTATTGTCTTCCGGCATAGAGTTCCGTCGTCGGGGCTCTATGCCGGAAGAATCCTGATCAGGATTATCCTAATGCATTCTGAATGGAGTTAAATCCGTTCAGGATGCATCAGGATGTCTTCAGTTCCGGAACGGAACGTTTTTTGGCCGGAGAAAATACCGCAGCATGCTGCGCTTTTTGCTCCGGCCAAAAAAACTGAAGACTTGCCGCAAGGCCGGATCCGGAATGAATGCCCATTGAAAGGCATTGATCCGGATCCGGCCTTAAGCTAAACGTCGTTTCTGCGCATTGCCGGATACGACGTTTAGCTTTTTTAGAGTGGTTACCATGGCTGCCGGGACGCTAAAGTCCTGGCAGCCATGGTAAAGTGTAGCGCGGAGCGGGGGAGCAGCATACTTACCATCCGTGCGGCTCCCGGGGCACTCCAGAGTGACGTCAGGGCGCCCCCGAATGGTAAGTATACCGCTCCCCCGCTCCCCGCTCCTAATATGGCAACCAGGACTTTAATAGCGTCCTGGGTGCCATAGTAACACTGAAAGCATTTTGAAGACGGATCCGTCTTCAAATGCTTTCAGTACACTTGCGTTTTTCCGGATCCGGCGTGTAATTCCGGCAAGTGGAGTACACGCCGGATCCGGACAACGCAAGTGTGAAAGTGGCCTTAGACTGCTACCACATTCCCAGTTAATTTGTTAGTTTATACATACAACTACTGTGCCTTAGTATTAAAGGGAAGTGTAAGGCCTGTTTCTAACTTGCATTGTTACTTCCGGCAGATCCATGCCAGTTAATACATCCGGATAAGTTTCGGCCAGATCCGGTTGCATCAAATCTAAACAGGTTTTTAGCTAACAAAAGAAAGGGATCCAGCACCAATGGCTTACATTGATTTTCATATTGGATCCGGTTTGTTCCGTTTCGCAGACCGGACACAAAACCACAGCTTGCAGCAGTTTTGTGTCCTGTCAAAAAATGCAGCAAAACGGACTGGACAATGAATGGGGAAAAAAATTATCCATTTTGGCCTGATTTTGAGATCCTCTGCCAGATCTCAAAACCGGAAAGCCACAACGCAAGCAGGGCTGGTGCAAGGATTTTTGCCACCCTAGGCAAAAGCAAATTTTTCTGACCCCTTGACTCCACCCATTGACCAGCCACTTTTTTGTTGGCCACCTATTTACATAGTAACAGAGTAACATAGTATATAAGGCTGAAAAAAGACATTTGTCCATCCAGTTCGGCCTGTTATCCTGCAAGTTGATCCAGAAGAAGGCAAAAAAAAAAACAATGAGGTACAAGCCAATTTTCCCCACTTAAGGGGGTAAAAATTCCTTCCCGACTCCAATAAGGCAAGTAGAATAACTCCTTGGATCAACAACCCCTCTCTAGTGAAAAGTCACAAAAGTTTCAAACCGTGGTTTCACAATGGTTTTACCGCTGCGGGTCCCAGAAGTCAAGTGGGCTCAATTCACAAGATGAGCATGCGTTTTTTCGGGTCCGTGCGACCACCCACCAATTCATCCTCTCTCAAAGATCCTCCAACCATGCAAGCACCCTTAATGATTGTTGCATGTAACATTTTACTTGACCAGCTAATTTTAGATATTCTACAGCAGTCCCGTTACAATCCCCCCTCCCCCCCAAAATATGCCTTTTCGACCAAATGATAAAAATAGTAAAATAGAACATTTAATTAAAACATTTTAATTGTAAACATTTTCTCATATGCAAAACATAACATAGCAGCATTGCACATATATCAAGTGCCAACAAGATTTCCAAACATAACAGAAAAATTGCAATATAAATATTAAAACAGTATAGAATAGGTAGAACAGTAAGAACAGGTTCCCCACTCAACGGCGGATGCGCGGCGTCACGACACATACACCATATATATCCAACACACATACACATAAATACACCATATACATGGTACACATACATAAATACACTATATATATATAGCCCCAATAAATATGGCCCAATTCTCTAAGTCCCCCCGTATTTTCCTGTACTTGCTATACAGCAGCACGTACCTCTCATATCCAGGGCCTCCAGGTGACGTCTCCTCCAATGTACATCTTCTCTGTCATCATCTTCTCCATTCGGTCTGGACACTTCTCTCAGCCGCCTCGTCTCTGCAGAGTGTGACACACAGACATCTTAGTGTCCTCACTTTTCTATCATCCTCCCCCAACCTGGAGTCCCCACAGTGTTATCCTGAAGCTCGCTGTGCCCCGGCCCCAATAGCACAAATACTATCCTAAAGAAATAATAGTGCCCCATAGTAATAGTGCTCCTCATAGTCCCACTAATAGTAATTCCCTTCTAGAATGCCCTCATTAGTAATACTGCCCCCTACACTGCCGCACATTATGTAATCTGCCCCACATTATGTAATCTGCCCCACATTAAGTAACATGCCCCCCACACTGCCTCACATTAAGCAATTTGCCCCCCACACTGCCTCACATTATGTAATTTGCCCCCCCACAATGCCCCACATTATGGAATTTGCCCCCCACACTGCCTCACATTATGTAATTCCCCCCCCCCACAATGCCCCACATTATGTAATTTGCCCCCCACACTGCCTCACATTATGTAATTCCCCCCCACACTGCCTCACATTGTGTAATTTCCCCCCCCCCCACAATGCCCTACATTATGTAATTTGCCCCCACACTGCCCTACATTATGTGATTTCCCCCCCTACACTGCCCCACATTAAGTAATTTGCCGCCCACACTGCCTCACATTATGTAATTTGCCCCCCACACTGCCCCACATTATGTAATTTGCCCCCCACACTGCCCCACATTATGTAATTTGCCCCCCACACTGCCTCACATTATGTAATCCCCCCCCCACTGCCTCACATTGTGTAATTTGCCCCCACACTGCCCTACATTATGTGATTTCGCCCCTACACTGCCCCACATTAAGTAATTTGCCCCCCACACTGCCTCACATTATGTAATTTGCCCCCCACACTGCCCCACATTATGTCATTTGCCCCCCCCCACACTGCCTCACATTATGTCATTTGCCCCCTACACTGCCTCACATTATGTCATTTGCCCCCTACACTGCCTCACATTATGTAATTTGCCCCTACACTGCCTCACATTATATACTTTGCCCCCCACACTGCTTCACATTAAGTAATTTGCCCCCCACACGGCCCCACATTAAGTAATTTGGCCCCACATTATGTAATTTGCCCCCACACTGCCTCACATTAATTTTCCCCCCACACTGCCCCACATTATGTTGTTTGTCCGCCACACTGCCCTCCATTATGTAATTTGCCCCCCACTAGGTAATTTTGCCCCCACACAAGTTAATTTTGCCCCCATATTGCCCTCCATTATGTAGTTTGGACCCTCCCCCCCCTGTACTTGTGTCGCTGATCCTGTACAGTCTGTACTTGCCGGCTGTGCGAGCAGGAGTTCAGTTAAGTTCAGTGTCTTCGCCGCACAATCCTGTCCTGTGGCGCGTGATCCCGCGAGACCCACCTCAGGAGGTCACGTGTCTCGCTGGATTGCGCGCCGAAGTGACTGAACTCATGCCCGCGCAGCCGGCAAGTACAGGATCAGATCAGCGACACAAGTACAAGGGGGCAGGTGCTAGTGGTGTTGGGAACTTGGGTCCGGCGGGTGACACTCCATCAGACTCATGTCACCCGGTGTAGCCCGCACCCGCCGCACCCACCTCACAACGCCACTGTTGGCCAGACTCCAGAGCGCCGGCGCCCCCAGGAAGAGTGGCGCTCTAAGCGGTGGCCTACTCTGCTTATGGGTGGCGTCGGCCCTGTTACGCAAGTGTGAAACAGGCCTAATATATCGCTGTATCCATCTTGTTGAACGGCTGACACATTCCCAATTAATTTTTTAACCTGTATAATTCTACTGTTACTGGGGTATCGATCTTAAACAATTCTATTAGGCCTTTATTCTCAAATTGGGGTGAATAACCTGTATAATTCTACTGTTATCTGGATATCCACCTTGTTTATGTTGGTTATGTATTAGCGAAGACACTAGTAGCTTGTGATGAGGCAGAACTTGATTTACTTGTGGTCGGATCAGCTATCAGAAAGGTGAACCTAACCTATCTAACCCTATCTACAACAAGCAGTAGAGTTATGCCATGACTGCTGTGGTAGGGCAGCCTAAAGGGGCCAAAAAGAGCAGACCTTAGTTTAGAGTAATATATACATACCGTTACGACACCAGATTTTGAACGGAAAGGATTTTTCACGATGAAGGTGCGGAATATACCGTATATATCAGTGACTTCCATCTACCTTACCTTTTTGTTATGTGCACCACCACATCATTCTTGGAGATGGTAAATGCTGATGCGATTGAAAGAGTGGCCGGTAACCAGGAACAATTTACTCCTATGTTGACTAACATATGACCCTATAAAGAGAAGGTCTGAATCCTGAGAGCTGCAGACTGAAACAAACAATGGTGAATCTGTTGGAAGGCCTAGATGAACTCCAACCATCCGCCAAGGGCCCTGATCAGGCACCAACTGTTCCTGGTGGCAAAATACTTACCTCTACTTATTCCCCAGGCCACACTTTCTATTAAGGGCCCAAAAGTTAGAACATGGCGTCTTCCGTCTTACTGTAGTAGTAAATTAAGTGAAATGTGTAAACTCACCAGGCCTGGGGAACCATCCACAGGAATACATGGCTATTTCGATTAACGAGCTAATGTTGCCTGTAATAAGGACAGAACGTTACACATAATACCTGCAGTTGTGACAGAAAATAAGCTTAAGGTCGTGATAAACTATGTATGCTGCGCCTGTAGTCGTGATAGGACTTGTTGTGTCTGAAGACATGACAGACTTCGTAAACTGCGCCTTATTACTGTACCTCCTACTGGAAGACGGCCGATACCCAGGACTTAGGCCGGACACCAACACCCTCGGCCCAAGTTTGTGTGGATTAAGTTGCAAACATACAGAACATTTCAGCAAACTATGACAGCAGACTTCTTGGTTGTGAAGAGAGGAAAAGAGAACCTAAACCAACAAGTTTTACAGATATGCACAACTGGTAACTTTAGTGTTCAGTGTCATCTACTGGTCAAGTGATATTAATACACAATACTGTATATGGTACATGCTGTTGCATCCCCAACACCCCTTCTCAACTGCATGTGCATAATTATACGACATTCAGTTTCTTTTGTAGAAAACAATGATGTTCCCTTGGCATAGGTTTGGTGAGTGCGCCTGCAGTCATCTCCTTTGATGGGCAGTACTGGATGTCGATAACTCCTTGTTCTTGCATGTCCATTTGCTTCCGATGGTTTTGTGACCAGGAGGGAGTTCTGTTAGTGACTACGTTTTATTTTCTTGAAGTGATTTTATTTCTTTTTCAGCTGCTTTTCTCCACTGATCGGCTTCCCTTCTCTGCAAAGTTTCTAAGTCTTCCCAGGATGTTGGCTCCTGTATTTCATGTGTTTTAGCAGCGTATGATAATCTGCAGGGTGGTATCCCTTTTGTCATTCGAGAGGATCTTCTGATTTCTTGTTGTTCAGTGGGTTCTTGTCACCACCAGACATCTGAGAAGCTCTGACAGACGTCTAGAACCTCCTCCTTGAGGTTCCTTTGTTTTGCTTTCATTTTCTCATCTCGTTAGCCTCTCTCAGCTGTCATGTAGTTGCACTGATTGCATCCCTTTAAATCCTTTTCCCCTAGTGCATCACTTTGTGGTTTATACAACTTCCTGGAGTGTGTGCATGTTGTTCCTACTTCTGAGTCTTCTACAAGATAAGTTTTGTTTATTTATTTGTGTTTTTCTGTTTGCTGGATCCCAGGTGACCCTGACTCCCTCCGTATCTAGAGTAGGGAGCCGGTGGTTGTGTCCCCTCACTATTATAGGGTGTTCAGGTGTTATACAGTCGAGGTACGAGGATATGCGATCATCTACCATTGGGATTTTCGCATAGGCTGAGCAGTCAGGGAGAGAGCCAGGTCTGATGCAGGGCTCTCCCTTTTTGTTCCTTAGTTTTGGATCCAGTCAGTCGTATATTCATTTTGTGTTTTCTAGTTTCCTGCACACCTTCCGTGACATTATAAACCGCCAAAACCGTCTCAAGCATGGATCCGGTTTCACTTTTGACTGAACGCATGCAGGGTCTTTCATTGGAGGTAGCAGATCTCCGTAAGACTCTTTCTCAGTTTCAAGTGACCGGTTCAGCTTGCGTTCCTGGAGCTTGTTCTGAGCCTAAGATCTCGCTCCCGGATACGTTCTCCGGGGGTAGTGAGAATTTTGTGCGTTTTAGAGAGGCTTGCAAACTCCATTTTCGCCTACTTCCCCATTCCTCTGGTGATGAGGAACGGAGGGTGGGGATCATCATATCGCTGCTCAGGGATAATGCTCAGTCCTGGGCCTTTTCGCTGCCGGTGGGGGCACGGCCCCTCTGTTCAGTGGATGAATTCTTTTTAGCTCTGGGTCAGATATATGATGATCCGGATCGTGTTGCTCTGGCTGAGTCTAGACTACGTCTTTTATGTCAGGGTAAACAATCCGCAGAGATATACTGTTCAGAATTTCGGAGATGGGCAGCTGATACTGGTTGGAATGATGCTGCACTCCGAAGTCAATTTTGCCATGGTCTTTCAGAGGGATTGAAAGATGCATTTGCCTTTCATGAGAGGCCTACCTCCTTGGACTCTGCCATGTCTCGGGCCGTTCGTATTGACAGGCGTCTTAGAGAGAGAGGAGAGATCACTCCTTCCTGACATACTCAATCCCAGGACAGTGCGGCGGTCTCATTCTGTGCACAGGGGTCTCAGTTGCTGTCAACCCCTTCTGAGCAGGAGCCCATGCAGCTGGGTTTGATTGCCTCTAACAATAGAAGATTCAGCCCTCATGGGAAGGTTTGTTTCTGTTGTGGAGGTATAAATCATTTGGCAAATGTTTGTCCCTCTAGGAGATTCAGGTAGTTTTTTGAGAGTAATACAGAAACAAAAACGAAAAAATCCTTTAAAAATGTTCCATCTGTTACCATTGGCAAGGTTGATGCGGAAATTGAAGGTTTTCCGTTTGCTTGTAGTTCCCGTTTTGTCCTACCTGCCAGGGTGGCGCTAGAGAGCAAGAAAAAATTTTGTGAGATTTTTGTAGATTGTGGAGCAGCTGTCAATCTCATTGATAATCAATTTGCTATAACTCATGGTTTCCAGGTATGCACTTTGGGAAAGGATATACAGTTGCAAGAAAAAGTATATGAACCCTTTGGAATTATATGGATTTCTGCACAAATTGGTCATAAAATGTGATCTGATCTTCATCTAAGTCACAACAATAGACAATCACAGTCTGCTTAAACTAATAACACACAAAGAATTAAATGTTACCATGTTTTTATTGAACACACTATTTAAACATTCACAGTGCAGGTGGAAAAAGTATGTAAATCCCTAGAATAATGACCTCTCCAAGAGCTAATTGGAGTGAGGTGTCAGCCAACTGGAGTCCAATCAATGAGATGAGATTGGAGGTGTTGGTTACAGCTGCCCTGCCCTATAAAAAAAACACACACCAGTTGTGGGTTTGCTTTTCACAAGAAGCATTGCCTGATGTGAATGATGCCTCGCACAAAAGAGCTCTCAAAAGACCTACAATTAAGAATTGTTGACTTGCATAAAGCTGGAAAGGGTTATAAAAGTATCTCCAAAAGCCTTGCTGTTCATCAGTCCACGGAAAGACAAATTGTCTATAAATGAAGAAAGTTCAGCACCGCTGCTACTCTCCCTAGGAGTGGCCATCCTGTAAAGATGACTGCAAGAGCACAGCGCAGAATGCTCAATAAGGTGAAGAAGAATCCTAGAGTGTCAGCTAAAGACTTACAAAAGTCTCTCGTACATGCTAACATCCCTGTTAGAAAATCTAAGATACGTAAAACACTAAACAAAAATTGATTTCATGGGTGGATACCACAGAGGAAGCCACTGCTGTCCAAAAAAACATTGCTGCAAGTTTACAGTTTGCACAAGAGCACCTAGATGTTCCACAGCAGTACTGGCAAAATATTCTGTGGACAGATGAAACCAAAGTTGAGTTGTTTGGAAGAAACACACAACACTGTGTGGAGAAAAAGAGGCACAGCACACCAACATCAAAACCTCTTCCCAAATGTGAAGTATGGTGTTGGGGGCATCATGGTTTGGGGCTGCTTTGCTGCGTCAGGGCCTGGATGGATTGCTACCATCGAAGTAAGAATGAATTCCCAAGTTTATCAAGACATTTTGCAGGAGAACTTAAGGCCATCTGTCCACCAGCTGAAACTCAACAGAAGATGGGTGTTGCGACAGGACAACGACCCAAAGCATATAAGTAAATCAACAACAGAATGGCTTAAACAGAAGAAAATATGCCTTCTGGAGTGGCCCAGTCAGAGTCCTGACCTCAACCCGATTGAGATGCTGTGGCATGACTTCAAGAAAGCGATTCACACCAGATATTCCAAGAATATTGCTGAACTGAAACAGTTCTGTAAAGAGGAATGGTCAAGAATTACTCCTGACCGTTGTGCGTGTCTGATCTGCAACTACAGGAAATGTTTAGTTGAAATTATTGCTGCCAAAGGAGGTTCAACCAGTTATTAAATCCAAGGGTTCGCATACTTTTTGTCATGGAACCATGAACCAGACGTACAACAAGAGATGAGTGGAAATAAGAAGGCTTTATTGAAAATAAAGCTGTAAGGCAAAAGTCCAAACGGATGGCTAAACCGAAGCAGGGTCTTGCGAAACCAGAGATCAGGAACCAGAAGGGTAGTCAGATGAAGCCAGGATCAGGAACCAACAGGGTAGTCAGACGAAGCCAGGATCAGGAATCAGCAGGGTAGTCAGACGAAGCCAGGATCAGGAACCAGAAGCAGCAGCAGTCTTAGAAGCATGTGAGCACAGGAGGACCAAGCAGGGAACTGAAGCCACAGACCTCCTATATGTATGAGCTAGGCATCCAGCTCCTCCCAGTGGGAAGGAGGAGCCGCAGGGTGGGAGGCTACAAGAAACCCAGAAACCAAGATGGCCGCCAGCACATGTCAAACGAAGGAGAACAGCAAGGAGGTAAGACCATGACAGTACCTCCCCCTCAAGGGCCCCTCCTCCGCGGAGTAAGGAACGGTTTCTGAGGGAAGCGTGCGTGGAAGGCTCGGAGCAAGGCAGGAGCATGGACATCTGCGGAGGGAACCCAGGAACGCTCCTCTGGACCATAACCACGCCAATGGACCAAAAACTGCACCCGGCCGCGGACCAGGCGTGAGTCCAGGATATTGCTCACCTCATACTCCTCACGATTGCCCACTTGGACCGGACGAGGCCGAGGAATCGAGGAAGTGAAACGATTACACACCAGTGGCTTCAAAGGGAGACATGAAACACGTTGGAGATCCGCATGCCAGGAGGAAGCGCAAGGGCATAGGCTACCGGGTTTACCCTGCGAAGCACTCGGAAGGGACCAACAAAGCGAGGCGCCAGCTTGGGAGTGGGCACTCGAAGGTTGAGGTTGCGGGTGGACAACCATACGCGGTCTCCGACCTGGTAGGAAGGAGCGGGCGCTCGTCTGCGATCAGCCTGGAGTCTCTGGCGCTGCGCAGAGACCTCAAGGGACCTCTGGATCTGTACCCAAGAAGCACGTAGGACGGAAAGGTGATCCTCCACAGCCGGAATATCCTGGGGAGAGAATACCTCCGGTAACACGGCAGGTTGGAACCCATAATTGGCCATGAAGGGAGACGTCCCAGAGGAAGAGTTCACCGCCGTGTTCCTGGCAAACTCAGCCCAAGGCAGGAGGTCAACCCAATTGTCTTGGTGATCGGAGACATAGCAACGAAGGAATTGCTCCAAGGCCTGATTGGATCGTTCTGCGGCCCCATTGGACTGAGGGTGGTAGGCCGATGAGAAAGAGAGATGAATCCCCAACTGGGAGCAAAAGGCGCGCCAGAACCTGGACACAAACTGACTCCCCCGATCCGACACAATCTCCTTGGGCAAACCGTGCAACCGGAAGACCTCCCTGGCAAAAATCGAGGCCAACTCTTGTGCAGAGGGTAACTTCTTGAGAGGTACACAGTGGCACATTTTGGAAAACCGATCCACTATCATGAGAATGACCGTATGGCCTCGGGATGCAGGGAGGTCCACAATGAAATCCATCCCCAGGTGTGACCATGGACGCTCCTCGGTGGCTATGGGTTGCAAAAGGCCCAACGGAAGGTGCCGAGGGGACTTACTCTGGGCACAAACGGAGCATGCCGCTACATATGCGGCGATGTCGGAACGTAGAGAAGGCCACCAGAACAGACGTGAAACAGCCCAGGACAGCTGATTCTTTCCAGGATGCCCCGCGGCCTTGGAGTTATGGTAGGTTCGCAACAACCGAGTGCGCAACTCCTCAGGCACAAAACACCTGCCGTTGGGTCTCCCAGAGGGAGCACCAGATTGAGCCGCCAAAATCTGCTCACCCAGGGGAGAGGTCAGGCTGGTGCGAATGGCGGCCAGGATCTGATTCAGAGGTATGACCGAAGTCGGAATCGACTCCTCCCCGGACAGCTCGGAGTACTGCCGTGATAAGGCATCCGCTCTGATGTTCTTGGAACCGGGTAGGTAGGAGACCACGTAATTAAAACGTGACAAGAACAGAGCCCATCTGGCCTGACGTGGTGTCAATCTCTTGGCCTCAGAGAGGTAGGTCAGATTCTTGTGGTCCGTCAGGATGAGAACCGGAACCACCGAGCCCTCGAGCAAGTGCCTCCATTCTTTAAGGGCCTGCACGATGGCCAATAACTCCCTGTCACCAATCTGATAGTTGCACTCCGCGGAAGACAGTTTCCGGGAGTAAAACCCACAAGGAAGCAGAGGACCCTCTGGTGTTCTACGCTGAGACAGGAGGGCGCCTACTCCCGTCTCAGACGCGTCCACCTCGAGGACAAACGGCAACCCAGGGTTGGGATGCGACAGAATCGGAGCCGACACAAAGGCGGACTTTAGAGCCTCAAAAGCTCGGATGGCCTCGGGCGGCCAGACCTGGGGATTACTGCCCTTCCTGGTCAGATCCGTGAGAGGCTTGGCTAGCATGGAAAAGTCCCTGATGAACTTCCGATAATAATTGGCGAAGCCCAAAAAGCGCTGCAGGGCACGAAGACCACTGGGCTGGGGCCACTGTAAGACAGCCGAAACCTTCTCAGGATCCATGGAGAACCCCTCAGCGGAAATGATGTAA
This sequence comes from Bufo gargarizans, assembly GCF_014858855.1. Classification (NCBI taxonomy): domain Eukaryota; kingdom Metazoa; phylum Chordata; class Amphibia; order Anura; family Bufonidae; genus Bufo; species Bufo gargarizans. The sequence goes on along the minus strand of NC_058080.1, from coordinate 591,931,625 downwards.
CCTAAGAAGGTTACCTGGGATCGGTGAAATTCGCATTTCTCAAGCTTACCGAACAGCTTGTTCTCTCGTAACCGTTGCAACACTCGTCTGACATCCAGAATGTGGGCCTCCATGGATTCAGAATATACCAAGATGTCATCCAAATAGACCACCACACACTGCTGCAACAGGTCACGGAAAACATCGTTGATGAATTCCTGGAAGACTGCGGGCGCATTGCACAACCCAAAGGGCATAACCAAGGATTCATAATGACCGGTCCTGGTGTTAAACGCGGTCTTCCACTCATCGCCCGCCTTGATCCTTACCAGGTTATATGCCGCCCTCAGGTCGAGTTTGGTAAAGACCGTGGCCCCTTTGAGGCGATCGAACAGCTCGGAAATCAAGGGTATCGGGTAAGCGTTCTTGATCGTGATGCGATTGAGACCCCTGTAATCGATGCAAGGCCTCAACTCACCGCCCTTCTTTTTCACAAAGAAAAATCCAGCCCCTGCCGGGGACGAGGATTTGCGAATGTGTCCGCGTGAAAGCGCCTCCCTCACGTACTCCTCCATGGCCTCATTCTCCGCTACCGACAGTGGATAGACTTTGCCACGAGGAGGAACGGCACCAGATTGTAACTCTATGGCACAATCGTATGGGCGGTGCGGAGGTAGGGCAACCGCACGCACCTTATCGAATACATCCCGGTACTCCTCGTATTCAGGAGGCAACAGAGAGTCCGAGGAAGTACACAGCAACTTGACAGGCCCATGGATGCAACTAGCCCCACACTGCGGTGACCACGAGAGGATCTCGGCCGATTTCCAATCGAAAGTCGGATTATGCTTCTGGAGCCAGGGGTACCCCAAGACCACCGAGTAGTGTGGAGACGAAATAACCTGGAGACAGACCGACTCTCTGTGAACGGCACCAATGACCATCCCCACTGGAAGGGTCTCATGAGTCACGTGTGGCGGCAGAAGGGGTCTGCCGTCTATCGCCTCAAGAGCCAGTGGGGAACCTCGAGGCTGCAGAGGAATGGAATTGGCGGCAGCGAACACACTATCAATGAACAAACCACCAGCACCAGAGTCCACCAACGCCTGGGTCGTCACCGAGCCCCCGACCCAGGAGAGGACAACAGTAATCAGTGGTTTGTCAACACGGGAAACCGGGGACGAGGAGACTCCACCCAAGATCTGCCCCCGACAGGATCTCAGGTGCGAGCGTTTCCCGGACGGTTCGGGCATGCCAACCGAAAATGCCCACCGAGACCACAGTACATGCATCGGCCCTCGCGTCTCCGGAGTACCCTCTCCCCCTCGGACAGGCGAGCAAACCCCAGCTGCATGGGTTCACCCCCAGACAAGTCATCCCCAGGAGGCGTGGGAGGAGAGGGAGGCACGGGTGGGACAGCAAACGTAGGCGCCAATCTGTTAGAAGGCCTCCGCAGGCTCTCCTGAAAGGAAGGTCTCTCCCTGAGTCTGGTGTCAATCAAAATAAGGAAAGAAATAAGAGACTCGAGCTCCACAGGTAGGTCCTTAGCTGCAACCTCATCCTTCAAGGCATCCGAGAGACCATGAGAGAAAGCAGCGACCAGAGCCTCATTATTCCAGCCCACCTCTGCTGCCAGGGTACGAAACTCAATGGCGTATTCAGCTACGGATCGTGAACCCTGTCTGATGGACATAAGGAGCTTCGCAGCAGAGGCAGCACGAGCCGGCACATCGAATACCTTCCGAAGAGAAGCAACAAAACCGGAAAACTCGGCAACCACCGGATTGTTGTTCTCCCATAAAGGGCTGGCCCAGGCCAAGGCCTTGTCCGAGAGCAGCGAGATCAAGAAGCCCACCTTTGATCTCTCAGTAGGAAAGGCATGTGGCAGCAACTCGAAGTAAATGCCCACCTGGTTAAGGAAACCTCGGCACTGAGTTGGCTCTCCCCCAAAGCGCTGTGGAAGGGGGGCAGAACCGGTCATACCCCGAAACACCGCAGGCGCAGCAACAGGTGTCGGGGTAGACTCTGGCGCAACAACCGGAGCGGCAGTAGGAGCGGGCCCAGGAGCGACAACCGACCCATCGGCAACGGAAGCTAAATGAGCCGTGCGTTCAAGCAGGGTTTGCAACGCCACAGCGAACCTGACCCAACAGGTGATCCTGCTGATCAAGTCTGGCAACCAGCGTAGGTAGCGAGGATGGCCCTGTACCGTCAGAATTCATGGCTTGGTCCTAATGTCATGGAACCATGAACCAGACGTACAACAAGAGATGAGTGGAAATAAGAAGGCTTTATTGAAAATAAAGCTGTAAGGCAAAAGTCCAAACGGATGGCTAAACCGAAGCAGGGTCTTGCGAAACCAGAGATCAGGAACCAGAAGGGTAGTCAGATGAAGCCAGGATCAGGAACCAACAGGGTAGTCAGACGAAGCCAGGATCAGGAATCAGCAGGGTAGTCAGACGAAGCCAGGATCAGGAACCAGAAGCAGCAGCAGTCTTAGAAGCATGTGAGCACAGGAGGACCAAGCAGGGAACTGAAGCCACAGACCTCCTATATGTATGAGCTAGGCATCCAGCTCCTCCCAGTGGGAAGGAGGAGCCGCAGGGTGGGAGGCTACAAGAAACCCAGAAACCAAGATGGCCGCCAGCACATGTCAAACGAAGGAGAACGGCAAGGAGGTAAGACCATGACACTTTTTCCACCTGCACTGTGAATGTTTACATGGTGTGTTCAATAAAAACATGGCAACATTTTATTCTTTGTGTGTTATTAGTTTAAGCAGACTGTGATTGTCTATTGTTGTGACTTACATGAAGATCAGATCACATTTTATGACCAATTTGTGCAGAAATCCATATCATTCCAAAGGGTTCACATACTTTTTCTTGCAACTGTACCTGTTTTTGCTATTGATTCAGCTCCACTTTCTCAGAAATCATTAAAGGGCATAGTTCACAATATCCGTTTGATTGTGAGTGATGCTCATGTTGAGGATGTGTCATGTTTCGTCCTTAGCGGGTTGCCTACTCCTCTAGTGTTGGGGCTACCCTGGCTCACTAAACATAACCCCACCATTGATTGGCAAGCGAGGCAAATAAATGGTTGGAGTGACTTTTGCAGCGAGAATTGCCTCACGACATCTGTTTCTGAGGTTTCTACTAAGACTGTACCACCTTTTCTCTCTGAATTTTTGGATGTCTTCTCTGAGAGTGGTGTACAGGACTTGCCCCCGCACAGGGAGTATGATTGCTCTATTAATCTCATCCCAGGCGCCAAGCTGCTTAAATCTCGTTTATACAATCTCTCCCAACCTGAAAGGGTCGCTATGCGTGCTTATATCTTTGAGAGTCTGAGAAAGGGACACATACGACCCTCGAAGTCACCTGTTGCCGCTGGTTTTTTCTTTGTTAAGAAAAAAGATGGTTCTTTAAGACCATGTCTGGATTTCAGGGAGCTGAACAGTATCACAATTCGTGACCCTTATCCGCTTCCTTTGATCCCGGACCTGTTTAACCAGATTGTTGGGGCTAAAGTTTTTTCCAAGTTGGATCTAAGAGGGGCATACAACCTGGTCAGGGTCAGAGAAGGAGACGAATGGAAGACGGCCTTCAATACCCCTGAGGGCAATTTTGAGAATTTGGTTATGCCTTTTGGTTTGATGAATGCTCCAGCCGTCTTTCAGCATTTTGTGAACAGCATTTTTTATCATTTAATGGGGAAATTTGTATTAGTGTATCTGGATGACATTTTGATTTTTTCTCCTGATTTCAAAACTCATAGGGAACACTTACGTCAGGTCTTGCTCATCCTGCGGGAGAATAAATTGTACGCTAAACTGGAGAAATGTGTGTTTGCGGTTCCAGAAATTCAATTTCTGGGGTTTCTTCTCTCCGCTTCTGGTTTTCGCATGGACCCCGAGAAGGTCCGCGCTGTGCTTGAGTGGGAGCTTCCTGAGAATCAGAAGGCGCTGATGCGTTTTTTGGGCTTTGCCAATTATTACAGGAAGTTTATTTTGAATTATTCCTCTGTTGTTAAACCACTCGCTGATATGACTAGAAAGGGGGTAGATTTTTCCTCCTGGTCGGTAGAGGCGCGTAAGGCCTTTTCTAATATCAAGGAGAGTTTTGCTTCCGCTCCCATCTTGGTACAACCTGATATTTCTCTACCCTTCATAGTTGAGGTTGATGCTTCTAAGGTGGGTGTGGGTGCGGTCTTGTCTCAGGGTCCCTCTCCTGCCAAATGGCGACCGTGTGCCTTTTTCTCGAAGAAACTCTCCTCCGCAGAGAGAAATTACGATGTGGGAGATAGGGAGTTGTTGGCCATCAAATTGGCTTTTGAGGAATGGCGCTATTGGCTAGAGGGAGACAGACACCCTATTACCATGTTTACTGACCATAAGAAGCCTACTTGGAGTCAGCCAAGCATCTGAACCCGAGACAGGCCAGATGGTCTTTGTTCTTTTCCAGGTTTAATTTTGTTGTCACGTTCCGCCCTGGGGTTAAGAATGTGAAGGCGGATGCCCTGTCACGTTGTTTTCCGGGAGGTGGGAATTTTGAAGACCCGGGTCCCATTTTGGCTGAAGGTGTGGTGGTCTCTGCTCTTTATCCTGAATTAGAGGCAGAGGTTCAGGTAGCCCAGTCAGAGGCTCCTGATCTTTGTCCTCCTGGGAGGTTGTTTGTGCCTCTCGCTTTAAGACACAAGATTTTTAAGGAACACCACGATACTGTCCTTGCTGGGCACCCGGGGGCAAGAGCCACAGTGGATCAAATTGCTCGGAGATTCTGGTGGCCGGCGCTTCATAAGTCGGTTGAGGGTTTTGTGGCAGCCTGCGAGACCTGCGCTTGTGCCAAAAGTCCCTCATTCACGGCCATCAGGTCCTCTCCTTCCCTTACCCATTCCTTCCCGTCCTTGGACACATCTGTCCATGGACTTCATTACGGACCTGCCTCGTTCCTCGGGGAAGACTTTGATTCTGGTGGTGGTAGACCGTTTTAGCAAAATGGTGCATTTCATCCCTTTTCCTGGCTTGCCCAATGCTAAGACGCTGGCGCAGGCATTTATTGATCACATTGTCAAATTGCATGGTATTCCTTCAGACACAGTCTCTGATAGGGGCACGCAGTTTGTTTCCAGATTCTGGAAGGCTTTCTGTTCTTGCTTGGGGGTTCGGTTGTCATTCTCTTCTGCTTTCCACCCGCAGTCGAATGGCCAGACAGAGCGCGTCAATCAGAATCTGGAGACATATCTGCGCTGTTTTGTGGCGGAGAATCAGGAGGATTGGTGTTCTTTTTTGTCTCTTGCTGAGTTTGCTTTAAATAACCGTCGTCAGGAGTCCTCTGATAAGTCACCATTTTTTGGTGCATATGGGTTTCATCCGCAGTTTGGGACATTCTCGGGAGAGGGGTCTTCTGGTTTACCCGATGAGGACAGATTCTCCTCGTCTTTGTCATCTATTTGGCAAAAGATTCAGGATAATCTAAAGAGCATGAGTGAGAGATATAAGCGTGTGGCGGATAAGAGACGTGTGCCTGGTCCGGACCTGAATGTTGGTATCACGATCGGCGTGACTATCACATACGTGACACAGAGGGAGGGAAAGAGGAAGTCCCTGCCCAAGTGAGAGGGAAGGTGGTGACCCCTGACTCACCTTGCGGCTGGCACCTGGCTGCCCTGACGTCCCTAGACGGGTTCCTCACCCGTACGCCGATCACGTGCCTAAAACCCTGGCTTTCCCTAAGATGAGCCCTAGATAGTGAACAGGGCGGTGGGAACACTAGTCCGCACCACTAGCTCTAAAGGAAAACACCAAGGGGAGGACAGACAATACAGACTAAACATATAATCCCAGGTGGGCGACAACAGGAGACAACAAAAAGCCCAACAGGGATCCGGAGGGTAGCACTCTGGAACAACAACCAGGATTCACAGCTCCAGTGGGTCAGTATAGATGTCCAGGCAGGAAGCTCTATAACTGGCAACTAGAGAAGTGTGAGAGGAGAATATAAGGAGGTTGGGAGTGGCAGACAAGAAACAGCTGAGGAGGAGAAGCTACGGATCCCTGAGTGAGACAAAAAGGATTGCAAGGCAAACACAGAAAACAATCACTAAGAAACAACGTGATCTTTAGACATAGAGCGCGCAACCACCCGCTGCGACTTCCTGACCCCGGGTATAACGGAGTCAGACGTGGCTCTTGACACCCTCGTGACAGTACCCCCCTTTTCACGAGGGGCCTCCGGACACTCAGGACCAGGTCTCTCAGGATGAGAGGCATGGAAAGCCTGAATTAACCTGTTGGCGTTTACCTCTGACGCTGGAACCCACATTCTTTCCTCGGGACCGTAACCCCTCCAATGCACCAGATACTGAAGAGAGCGGCGGACCCGACGAGAATCAACAATTCTGGATATTTGAAACTCCAGATTACCATCCACAATAACAGGAGGATGTGGCAGCGGTGATGGTTCTAGAGGTGGAACATACTTCTTGAGTAACGACTTATGGAAGACGTTATGGATCTTAAAAGTCTGAGGTAGCTCCAGGCGAAAAGCCACAGGGTTAATGACGGCTACTATTTTATAAGGACCAATGAACCTAGGACCCAGTTTCCAAGAAGGAACCTTCAACTTAATATTCCTAGTAGACAACCACACATAGTCATTCACTCCTAGGTCCGGACCTGGCGACCGTTTCTTATCGGCCATGCATTTATATTTACCACTCATATTTTTCAAGTTAGCTTGCACCTTCTGCCATACCGATGAAAGAGATGAAGAAAACCGTTCCTCTTCGGGAACCCCAGAAGACCCCCCCCTCTTTGAAAGTACAAAATTGGGGATGAAAACCGTATGCACCAAGAAATGGTGACTTGCCAGTGGATTCCTGACAGCGATTATTTATGGCAAACTCGGCTAACGGTAAATATGATGACCACACCTGTTGGTTTTCAGACACAAAACACCTTAAATATGTTTCTAGGTTTTGGTTGGTACGCTCAGTCTGTCCATTCGACTGAGGATGGAAAGCTGAGGAAAAGGATAAGTGTACCCCCAAACGGGAACAAAAAGCTTTCCAAAACTTAGAAATAAACTGGGTTCCCCGATCCGAAACAACATCGGAAGGGACCCCGTGAAGCTTCACGATTTCACTGATAAACACCTGAGCACGAGTCTTAGCATTAGGAAGTGCGGGTAGCGCAATAAAGTGTACCATTTTGCTAAACCTGTCTACTACTACCAAGATAACTGTTTTACCCGCAGACAAAGGTAAGTCAGTGATGAAATCCATTGATAGATGTGTCCATGGCCTATTGGGGATGAAAAGTGGCAATAAAGACCCTGCTGGACGTGTATGAGAGACTTTCGCACGTGCACAAGTAGAACAAGTAGACACGAAATCCATTACATCCTGACGCAACCTTGGCCACCAAAAACGACGAGACAATAGCTCCAAGGTTGCTTTACTACCCGGGTGCCCAGCAAGTGCCGAATTATGATGTTCCTTTAATAATTCAAGACGCAGGTTTAATGGTACAAACAATTTCTCTGAGGGGCAAGAGGCCGGGGCGTCCCCCTGGGCCTCTAACACCTTTCCCTCTAGAACAGAGTGTACAGCAGAGACAACCACTCCTCTTTGTAAAATAGGTACCGGATCACTAACATTACCCCCTCCAGGGAAACTACGAGATAACGCGTCTGCCTTGGTATTTTTTGCCCCAGGACGATAGGTGATTACAAAGTTAAATCTGGTAAAGAATAGCAACCACCTAGCTTGTCTAGGGGTGAGACGCTTAGCTGATTCTAGGTACAGAAGGTTTTTGTGATCCGTAATCACCGTGACGGGGTGGATCGCTCCCTCTAAGAAGTGACGCCACTCTTCAAACGCCAGTTTAATCGCCAACAGTTCCCTATTTCCAATATCATAGTTCTTTTCTGCTGTAGATAACTTTTTGGAAAAGAAAGCGCAAGGACGCCATTTGCCAGGAGACGGACCCTGAGACAATACAGCCCCCACTCCCACCTCTGACGCATCTACTTCAACAATAAAAGGCTGGGAGACATCAGGTTGAATTAGCACAGGTGCCGAGGTAAATCTCTCTTTTAGAGAGGAAAATGCAATTTTAGCGGCGTCAGACCATTTAGAAAAATCAGTCCCCTTCCTAGTCATGTCAGTAAGGGGTTTAACGATCACTGAATAATTTTTAATGAACTTTCTATAGAAATTTGCGAAACCCAGAAACCGTTGTAGAGCTTTAAGGTTCTTAGGAAGATCCCAATCTAAAATTGCCTGGACCTTCCTAGGATCCATACGGAAACCTGAAGCAGATAATAGATATCCCAGGAACTGTATTTCCTGAACGGCGAAGACACATTTTTCAATTTTCGCATATAATTTATTCGTCCGTAGGACCTGCAGTACTTGCCTGACATGTACTTCATGTGTTTTCAGATCAGCCGAATAAATTAAGATATCATCTAGGTATATGACTACAAACCTGCCGATGAGATGACTAAAAATATCGTTAACGAAATGTTGGAAGACAGCAGGGGCATTGGTCAGACCGAAAGGCATGACTAAATTTTCATAATGCCCCTCAGGGGTGTTAAAAGCTGTCTTCCACTCATCCCCCTCCTTGATACGAATCAGATTGTAGGCCCCCCTAAGATCAAGTTTGGAGAACCACCTAGCACCCGCAATCTGATTAAAAAGGTCAGGAATGAGAGGAAGAGGGTATGGGTCTCGGACGGTTATCCGGTTTAGCTCACGGAAATCTAGGCAAGGACGCAGGCCCCCATCTTTCTTTTTAACAAAGAAAAACCCTGCAGCCACGGGTGAAGAAGAGGGTCTGATGTGTCCCTTAGCCAGACTCTCGGAGATATAATCTTTCATGGCTTTTCTCTCGGGACCCGAAAGATTATACAACCTGGACTTGGGTAATTTTGCACCGGGAATCAGGTTAACCGGGCAATCATAAGGACGATGAGGTGGTAGCTTCTGACAACCCTTTTCAGAAAAAACGTCCTCAAAGTCCGAAATAAATGTAGGTAGGGAAGCTATGGAGGCGATTAAGCAATTGTTATTTAAGCAATTCTCTCTGCAATGCTCACTCCACTCCAATATCTCCCTGGCCTGCCAATCCACCACTGGATTGTGCGCTACCAACCAGGGAAGACCCAATACCACAGGAGAGGGAAGGCCCTCCAGAACGTAACATGAAAGACACTCATTATGGTGGTCCCCTACCCGAAGGTGTAAATTATGGACAATGTGAGTGAGGTTTCTCTGAGACAGAGGAGCAGAATCAATGGCGAATATGGGAATAGGTCTCTGCAGCGTACAGAGAGCCAAACCCATAGTGCGGGCAAAATGGGCATCTATCAAATTTACCCCTGCTCCACTGTCTAGAAAAAAAGAAATAGACTCCGTCTTAACACCAAAAACAATAACCGCTGGCAACACAAATTGAGATGTTCGTATGGAGGAAACGTATACCCCCCGGCTGACATCCTCCGCACAGCCTGGGGTTAGTAGTTTTCCGACGGTCTTTTGTTTTTGAGAAAGGAGGGACAGACATTAATAAAATGACCCCTCCCCCCACAGAAAAAACAAGCCCCCCACCTACGGCGAACCTCAGGAGGACGGACCTGACGAGAAGTTCCTCCTAGCTGCATAGGCTCATCTAAGTCAGTACAGACTAACTGCTGCTTGGGAGAGGTTACCAATTGCTCAGGAATTTTCAATCTCTCCCTAAGACGTCTATCTATTCTGATAGAGAGGGACATAACAGCATCAAGGGAAAGGGGGGTCTCATACAGCGCCAGCGCATCCTTAACCCTTTCAGATAACCCAGAGCAGAACTGACTCCTGAGAGCCGGGTCGTTCCACTGAGTATCCGTAGCCCACCTACGGAACTCTGAGCAATATTCCTCTGCTGGCCGATCTCCCTGTAGGAGTCTCCGTAACTTCGACTCAGCCAGGGCGACTCGGTCAGGGTCATCATATATGAGACCCAAAGCCCCAAAAAATCCCTCCACTGACCGGAGAGCCTGGGAACTAGGGGGTAATGAGAACGCCCAGGATTGCGGGTCCCCCTGAAGCAGGGAAATAACAATCCCCACCCGCTGTTCTTCATTACCTGAGGAGTAAGGGCGCAGCTTAAAATATAATTTGCAGGCCTCACGGAACGTCACAAATTTGTCCCTTCCCCCAGAAAATCTGTCAGGAAGGACAACCTTGGGTTCTGTAACAACCTGGTTACCCATAGCAACCGCTGGGCTTGCGGTCTGCTGCATTTGCTGCTGTTGTTGGAGGACAGACGCCTTCAATCCTGCCACCTCCAAAGACAGGCCTTGAAGCTGTTTTGCCAAAGCAGCAATAGGATCCATATTGGATTCTAAGTAGAGAGAGAATTTTTATTTATTTTTTTTCTCCCAAAAAATAAGGGCCAGTTATAATATCACGATCGGCGTGACTATCACATACGTGACACAGAGGGAGGGAAAGAGGAAGGCCCTGCCCAAGTGAGAGGGAAGGTGGTGACCCCTGACTCACCTTGCGGCTGGCACCTGGCTGCCCTGACGTCCCTAGACGGGTTCCTCACCCGTACGCCGATCACGTGCCTAAAACCCTGGCTTTCCCTAAGATGAGCCCTAGATAGTGAACAGGGCGGTGGGAACACTAGTCCGCACCACTAGCTCTAAAGGAAAACACCAAGGGGAGGACAGACAATACAGACTAAACATATAATCCCAGGTGGGCGACAACAGGAGACAACAAAAAGCCCAACAGGGATCCGGAGGGTAGCACTCTGCAACAACAACCAGGAGTCACAGCTCCAGTGGGTCAGTATAGATGTCCAGGCAGGAAGCTCTATAACTGGCAACTAGAGAAGTGTGAGAGGAGAATATAAGGAGGTTGGGAGTGGCAGACAAGAAACAGCTGAGGAGGAGAAGCTACGGATCCCTGAGTGAGACAAAAAGGATTGCAAGGCAAACACAGAAAACAATCACTAAGAAACAACGTGATCTTTAGACATAGAGCGCGCAGCCACCCGCTGCGACTTCCTGACCCCGGGTATAACGGAGTCAGACGTGGCTCTTGACACCCTCGTGACAGTTGGTGATCTGGTGTGGTTGTCTACTAAGAATATCAAATTAAAGGTTCCCTCCTGGAAGTTGGGTCCTAAGTTTATTGGGCCTTACAAAATCTTGTCCGTCATCAATCCTGTTGCCTACCGTCTTGATCTTCCTCAGACTTGGAAGATCCATAATGTTTTTCATAAGTCCTTATTAAAACCTTATGTCCAACCCATTGTACCCTCGTCTTTGCCTCCTCCTCCGATTGTGGTTGATGGTAATCTTGAATTTCAGGTCTCTAGGATTGTGGATTCTCGTGTTGTCCACAGTTCTCTCCAGTACCTCGTTCATTGGGAGGGTTATGGTCCTGAGGAGAGGATGTGGGTCCCAGTGACGGACATTAAGGCCACTCGTCTCATCAGGGCTTTCCATAGGTCCCATCCTGAGAAGGTGGGCTCTGAGTGTCCGGAGTCCACTCGTAGAAGGAGGGGTACTGTCACCACCAGACATCTGAGAAGCTCTGACAGACGTCTAGAACCTCCTCCTTGAGGTTCCTTTGTTTTGCTTTCATTTTTTCATCTCGTTAGCCTCTCTCAGCTGTCATGTAGTTGCACTGATTGCATCCCTTTAAATCCTTTTCCCATAGTGCATCACTTTGCGGTTTATACAACTTCCTGGAGTGTGTGCATGTTGTTCCTACTTCTGAGTCTTCTACAAGATAGGTTTTGTTCCTTTATTTGTGTTTTTCTGTTTGCTGGATCCCAGGTGACCCTGACTCCCTCCGTATCTAGAGTAGGGAGCCGGTGGTCGTGTCCCCTCACTATTATAGGGTGTTCAGGTGTTATACAGTCGAGGTACGAGGATATGCGATCATCTACCATTGGGATTTTCGCATAGGCTGAGCAGTCAGGGAGAGAGCCAGGTCTGATGCAGGGCTCTCCCTTTTTGTTCCTTAGTTTTGGATCCAGTCAGTCGTATAATTATTTTGTGTTTTCTAGTTTCCTGCACACCTTCCGTGACAGTTCTACTGGCTCTGAAAATCTTTCCGCTACGCCGTTTTGCTCAGGAGTATATGGTACAGTTGTTTGGCGTATAATATCTTGTTTCTTTAGGTATGATTCCATCTCTGTACTCATATATTCCCCTCCATTGTCAGGGCGTATTATTCTAGGTTTCCTTTTAAAACTTGTTGCTTGTCACAGCTACAAAGTCTTGAAGTTTTTCTAATGTCTCACTTTTGTGCTTCATTAGATACGTTATTGTGTACCTAGAATAATCGTCGATGAAAGTTAGTAAATATCTGTTCCTGCCGGGTGTAATGGTTGTGTATCAGTTCCATGGGCTTAGTGGTTTTTCTCTGACTGGTCTATGGAAGAGAGGTTCGGGTGGCCTTTGCTTTGATGCAACACGTGCACTTACTTGCTGTGTGGCAAGGCAATATTTTCATGTCTTCTGATAGACCTCTCTTTGCAAAGTCCTTTATAGCTTCTGGGTTTCGATGCCCCAATCTTCTATGCCATAGGTGGATGCACTTGTCACGTGTGTTATGAGTAGTGTTGAGTGCGAATATTCGAATTACGAATATTTATCTCGAATATCGCAACTTCTAGAATTCGCTAATATTTCGAATATAGTGCTATATATTCGCTATATCGAATATTGGCCTTGTTGACATCACTGTTTATTTTACCCTTCTTCTGATCTGTCAGATAGAACAAAAAAATGGAAAACACTACAGATCTTGTCTTTGGAGCATCCATAAGGCCAATAAAGTAGTAGAGCAAAAAAAGGTTCTTTTAAGCCATGTTGTGGCAGTGCAAACATATGCTTTTGAATCACTTCTGTTAGCTGTAGAATGACTGTGCTTCACTATTAGGCTCAGTTCACACTTCAGTTATTTGGTCAGCCAATTCCAGCAGTTACTGTATGGTGAACCAAAATTAGGAGCCAATCCTACTGTCAGATAAGGTATCCTGAAAAGATCTGCAACTGTTCTGTGTTTTTGACCCATAACTGACCAAATAACTGAAGTGTGAACTGAGCCTAATAGTGAAGCACAGTCATTCTACAGCTAACAGAAGTTATTCAAAAGCATGTGTTTGCACTGCCACAACAAGGCTTAAAAGAACCTTTCTTTTCTCCACTACTTTGTTGGCACTGCCTCCATATCCTTCTTTTGTTCCACCAAAGAGTCATTGGGACACAGCTCCTGCAGGGGCGCACAGTGTTTTGTTACTCCTTTACTAAAGGCTGCTTTATGCTTTATGATTTAGCTAGGGATTAGCTTGGACTGTTGGTGGCCTGCACAACGATGCGCACATCCATATACTGTATGATGCATTTCTGTCATACTGACGCACAGTAACTGTTTCACTACCAGAAAGGACTAGCTATGCATGTTGCTGCAATGCACAGTGATGTACACAAGATAAACTCTCCCTGCAGGGATATAGCTGATTTAACACACTTTGTGACTAATTCATTCGGAACAAAGCAAATTTGTCTGAGAAACTCAGTGAAGAGTCTGAATCAAATTTTTTACAAATTCGCTTATCTCTATTCATTAAAAACCAGCCACCACAAGAGGAATATCATGTTATACAGCATTACCAAGTCAGGCAGGGGCAGACTGGGAACTTAAAGGGGTTATCTAGGAAAATATATTTATGACTTATCCTCAAGAAAGGTCATCCATATCAGATCTTCAGGGGTGCGACACCCGAGACCCTTGCCGATCAGCTATTAGAAGAGGCCATGAGTGCCGCAGTCTCTTTCTAGGCCAGTGACATCACTGTACATTGGTCACATGGCCTAGTTACAGCTCAGCCCTATTTAAGTCAATGGGGCTGAGCTGCAATACCAAGCACTGCCACTATATGATGTGCGGTGCAGTCCTTGGAAAGCTGCTGGGAACCTGCATCGCCCACCAGAGCTCCAGTAAGTACAGCAGCTCCCTGAAACAGAAAATTGGTGGAGGTTCCGGGCCTTGGACCCCTGCTGTTGTGATAATAATGACCTATCCTGAGGATAAGTCATAATTATCTTTTCCAGGATAACCCCTTTAAAGTGGCCTTGGAATAAAAAAATCTAAAAGTGGCTCCATGTTGAAGTACCTGATGCTCCTAGCAGGGATGTAGCTGAAGGCTCATGGGCCCTGGTGCAGGAGTTCAGCCTCTCTGCCTGCGCGTCCCTTCCACATGTGCCACGTGCAAGACTGTAGCAAGAACGCTCCAACAAACTGCTACACTAACTCTATCCACAATTGAAACAAGGCACCGACACGCGCCATCTTTAGAAGGAACCAGGCAGTATACACCCAGCTTCACTTAAACTAGGGTGACACAGATCACCAAAAAATGAAACTGACTTTCGTATATATGAAAATCCAAAAGACTTTATTATAATATATAACCAATACATACATGCATGATAAAAGAAGGCAGCACAAGGCAGGACACACAGATGAGGAGCAGGACCCAAGGAGAGGCCGGGAGATCAGTGCACGAAAATAACAACAGGGAAAAAAGAATGCTAGCTAAAAAAGCATACCTCAAAACCTCATGACAGCAACGCCCCAAACAAAGTGCAAAGGAGGCAATTGTAGAGATTGAGGTTAAAGTACAAGGACAAGATTAAACATACCCAGAGTAGTGCAAAGATCTCTCGGCCGACTCCTGACCCAACGTCGTTTCGCCAGTAAACCTGGCTTCTTCCGGGGAGACACAGACTTGATAAAGGGGTCTTCGAGACCCCGAAACACTTTGTCTCGTAATAAACTTTGTTGTATCCTGCATCGGGTTGTGGTAATGCACCTTACGATCGTCTATTAGCTGGATCACTCTATCGTGACAAGCTGAGATACGTTTTCCAATTTTTATCCGAGTTGCGACCTGGCCTTCAACCCAAGGGTTTCCTGACGCATCTGGCAGCACCAACCTGTTACCTACAAATCTCACAGCCTACCTTCAATACGGTTGCACCAAAAACAGGTGAGTTTATTGTATCCACCTGTTTTTGAAGGAAGCTGTTGTATCTTGACTTATTTACCCTATGAGCGCCTCTCTCCCCCTGTGGCCATAACATTACTTTGTGGCAAGGGGCAGTGGTGAACATCACCTTTCTGCTGCCTAGGGAAAAACTGGAAATGTCCCCCTCCATGCCAAATTCTCAACCTAACCTATTCCCTCCAGTCCTACTGTTAAAGGGGTTGTGAGGATAGGTCATCAATATTAGATTGGCGGGGGTCCGGCCCCCAGCACCCCCGCTGTTACAAGAGAACGCAGCACTCATATGTGTGCTGCTTTCTCTGCTCCGTTTACCTGTTCGCCACAGCAATAGCAGTGGTGAGCAGGTAAACAGAGTAGAGAAGGCAGCGGACAACCCCTTTTAAAGATATACTTGAAAAACATTACATACAGCTCTACAGAACATATAGGGTAATACAACTCTACAAACCTCTTACATCCATTGGTGTCTCCTCTAATGTAGATATTCTCTTTCCTCATTTTCTACTTTCAGACCAGACCGTCATGATGATTTCTTTTAGCCGTGTCTAGTCTCTGCAAAGTTTAACAAACAAACATCTTAGTTCCTACTTTTCCATCATCCTCTCCACCTTCTCAAAACCCCATCCTGCCACCTACAATACTGTGTCCGCTGTGTCCCCTGAAAATACTGGTACCACACAGATAGTGCGCCAATACAAAAATACCCCTTTATATTGTGGGCCAGTACAAAAAATACCCCCTTACCTTTCAGATCATACCCCATATCAAACCAAAGATGAGACCCCCATCTCAAATCAGACCCCCTTTAGACCTCCATGTCAGAAACCCCCATCTCAGACCTCAGACTAGACCCCCATTAGACATCTCAGACCCCCATGTATCAGACCTCAGCAGATCAGACCCCCCACCAATATCAGACCTCAAATAAGAGCCCCATTAGACCTCCAGACCCCCCATATGAGACCTCAGACCAGACTCCCATTAGACCTCTCAGACCTTAGTTAGACCTCCAGACCCCCATTAGACCTCCAGACCCCGATATCAGACCTCCATTAGACTTCCAGACCCCCATTAGACCTCTAGATCCCCCAATCAGACCCTCATTAGACTTCCAGACCCCCATATCAGACCCCCATTAGACTTCCAGACCCCCCATATCAGACCTCAGACCAGACTTCCTGACCCCCATTAGACCTCTCAGATCCCCAATATCAGACCTCAGATCAGACTTCAAAATAAATTAACTTGCCTCTCCTGCTGCCACTGTCCGCGTCCGTAGGTCTCCCCCGGCTCTCTTCTCAGGGACCATGCTGCACAGTCACCTGAAGGCCTACAGCATCAGGTCACAGTGTGCTCTGTACGTCCTGACGCTGTAGGCAGCCAGGACACAGCAGCGCTGGCCCAGAGAACAGCAAGCAGGGAGGAGGGGTAACAGCGCTTCATTCCCCCGCCACCTGCGTACTAGTGAGTGCTTCAATAATGGAAGCACCCACTAGTATTACCTTTATAAGATGCACTGCGTCTTATAAAGGGAAATATACAGCACCACTGGCAAGAGGGCCCGGTCACATCTGTGACTGCTGCGACCCCTATAGCTACACTAGTAGCTCCTAGCATAAATTAATGCTGAGAGCATCAGATTTTTATGTACCTGGCCAATGGCCATGACTAGGGCTCAGGCAACCCCCTGGACATCAGCCCACTGGGAAATTTCCCTGTAGGATCTATGGCCAGTCTGTCCCTGATGTCATGTGAATATTTTGTGACTACTAGCCTCACTAATTTTTCAACTAAGCAAGAATGTGTACTTATCAAACTCATAGCAGAATACAGATTGCTAAGGTGCTGGCTATGAGACCTATGCAGAGACAGCTTTAGGGCCATACAACCTACTTGGATAAATGGCATAGTAAAGGGTATCGAAAACTAAGTATCAGGCAGAATGAGGAAGGTATGGTAGTGGTCACCAGTACTACAAAGGAAGCCTCTCACCACTTGGCTTTTACATCTTTAAGCTCACTTGCACATGACATATTAGTTTAGCAGTTTGCAAGCCGCTGATCTGCAAAATACTGTATAGATGCCGATCGTGTGCATCCTGCACTTTTCCTGCCCCAACTATAGAAATTCCTATTCTTGTCCACAAAATGGATGAGAAAAGGACATGCTGTATAATTTGCATCATGGCTGCATGAATGCAGACAGCACACGGATGACTTCTGTGTACTGTCCGCATTTTTGGCGGCCCAATAGAAATGAATGGGCCGTCTGATCCTCAAAAATGCGTATTGGACACAGACCAAAAATATGGCCATGTATATGAGGCCTAAAACTAATAGTTAAACTCACCTTGTAATTTATTTAAACTGGCAATGTCATTTATAGAGGAGCTAACTGAAAAGTGATAACAAATATGGCTTCACTTCCTGCTGTTACTTAAAAAAATGGAAACCACATTGAAATGTAAAAAAATACCAATATCTCTAACAAAAATATAATTACCAAAGTCTGGCTACTGTTATAACTATCAATTTTATGTTTTGGGTGAAATCTTGTATACTTACTTTCTATTATATTGCTGTTCACCTGTATTAAAGTTTTTGAGTTCTCTTTCAAGACAGTTTATAATTACTCTCCCTTCAAGGATTAGTAGAATGGATTATGCAAGCTATACCCAATGTTACATGAGATCTGCAACACAAAGGGGCCAATTTACTTATAATATAGATGGGGTAAACGTAGGCCTCATACACAGAACCGAATGTATTTTGCGGTCCACAAATTGCCCCTTTCCCACTAAGCTACACATTTTTTAGAAGCCACACCCCCTTCGAGAGCTAGGGGTAGTGGATTTTTCTAAAAGTAGATGCACCATATTGTGCCAGAAATGTGGACCATAGTATATGTCGGACAAACTGTTTCACAGAGCCTAGGCAACCTAATGACTAAAACATAAACCATAAAATAATAAAACATAAACGTTATATATAGAGGTGAGTGAAGTTTTGAAAAATTCGGCAACTTCCCACCCAGGCCACTCTGTCTTAGGGTACGGCCAAACGGAGAGACTGTGCTGCTGGTCGGTTGCGGCCATGCTGCGGTGAAGAACTGTACGGCCAATTAGCCCTCAGCTGCCTTTCATTTAATAATGAAGACCGCGCTGTATAGTCGTTCTTCGTGGCCGGGCTGCACCTTTAAACAGGTGTTGCTGCTATGGGGTTTGGCTGGTTAGGTGGGGACACAATATGCATATTATTGCCGTTCTTGCCTGCAATCTTCTGCAGGTTATTTGACAGTAAACACTGAATATTAATCAGCTCTGGCATACCGACTTCTCCAACCCCAGCTCTCTCCTGCCCTGCAGGCGGGAGCCCTTCTTCTCCCATCTGCTTTTCCTTCTTTTCCACATAATCTAATATAATAGAGAATTATCATCAGGAACATCCAGCTCCTCTTCTCTCAGCGTCTTCCTGACTTTTCTAGGACATTTCTAGGAGTTTGAAGGATGATTTTGAAAAAGTAAAGCCAGCAAAAGATGAGGATGGTCATCATTAAGACCTGGCCCCCCCTAAGGGGTGCAGACTGGATGGTATTGGTTGGCACGCTGACAGTGGAATAATAAAGGGTTCCATTTTGGGTATTAAATTACATATCTTAGTTTACGGCTGATGCAGGAATAAGTAAATGTAGGAATAAATAAATAAAACTGACGCAGAATAAGTCTCCCTGCACTCTCCCTCTCCAATATCCTCCTATTAATTGTTTTCAGAATCACTGTCCCTAGCACATGAGCGCTTGACACATCTCTCCTTATGCTCACCTCACTGGACAATGGCGTGGACAGTGAGGGAAGAGTGTTTTATAGGGCTGTGACATCACAGGTTGTGGCTATCTGCGGATTGGCTGGACGCACAGCATTATGAGTGATCTTGAATTCCCGAACTTGTCTCCTCTAAACTACAGTTTTGCTTTGTAACATGTGCAGCCACTATTCTGGGAAAACCTGATTCATTACCACAAAGTGTGAGAAAATTCAGATTAATTTCGAATAGAAGTTTTCCTAAAGTTCAGACCGAATTCTGCTTTGAATGCTTTGCTTCGCTCAACACTTGTTATATACTTTGGCTTTTTATTCTTGACATTTGTCTGTCGATTGTAAGACAAAATCCATGTAACCAAATGAAAATTACATTTCTGAAAGGGGTTTCCCAAGTTTTTTTTTACTGATAACCTATCCTCTGGATAGGTCATCAGTATCTGATCGGTGGGAGTCCGACACCTGGGACCCACGCCGATCAACTATTTGAGAAGACACAGATGCTCGCAGCAGTGCTTAGGCCTTCTCTCTGCTAAGCAGGCTCAGCGTGGTACATTGTATAGCGGTTGTGCTTGGTATTGCAGCCTAGCCCCATTCACTTCTATGGTGCTGAGCTGCGCCTAGGCTATGTGACCAATGAACATGACATCACAAGGCCTAGGAAAAGCTGGAGAAAGCCATGGTACTACTGCCTGGGGTCTCAGGGGTCGAACACTCACTGATCAGATATTGATCCCCTATCCATAGCAAAAAAACACTTGGAAAACCCCTTGAAATATTCTCAATTTCAGTGTATGACATCCAGGGTTGGACTGGCCCACTAGAGTACCAGAGGACCCTCGCCTAGTCTCTGAAACAATAGTGGGCTTCACAGATCCAGGAGAAAAATACAATTTGGAGCTGCCTTTGGATCCCATCACTAGTGTATATTTCACCTATTATTTTTATTGATGATATATGGCTTGGGCCCCAAGAATAATTTCCTCTGGTGGGCCCAAGGAACCCTATTCTGATCCCTAATGACATCCCATTTGTCTTTGCCCATAACTTCTACATGTGCTCTGTCCTGCTTTGTATTAAATAGGCAACCCATTGATTTGGAGGGGTACAGTGTCATGTATAGAACCCTTTTAATGTCTATAACTTTAAGACGATTTTCTAGATTTGGATCAAATAAAAAAATATAAAAAAAATGCATAAAATATGCACGAAATTGCCCTGTGTAAACTTGGCCTTGTTGGGACACTTTCCACCATTAGGGAATGTCTATCCTTCCTTAGCATTTTGTTTCATTTGTTCATATATTTCTAGATGTCCAAGCTCAGTTTTTGTGACACAGAGCTCCGAATCCCCTGCATAGATATAGAATTGTACGATAACAGTATGGCTGCCTGTGGGGATTTGGATCAATATATGACAAAAATAGAGCTGTGACCGCTATAAAGATTTATAGAAAAAATAATAAAAAAATTGACCAAAAAATTGTTAAAAGGTGGACATTCTCTTCATGATCACACTGGCAAAATAAACATCAGAAAAATCTTATGTGTATTTCCCATGGAATTCGCAGAGGAAATCTGAGGCTGACCTCGGAATTCTGCCAAAGATATGTTGTTTATATGCCATGGATTCAGCCGTGGATTAGCCCCATTCACATGAGACGATAATGTAGCAACTATTTTTACTGTGGAATTGCACCAGAGAAATTCAAAAGCAGAATGCAGAAGCAGGCAGGTGGAGGAGATTTTAATAAATCTTCTGCACACGGTGTCAAAATTTTCTGCCTATCTCTAGAATTCTAAATCTGCAGCACGTTAATTCGGTAATGGAAAGGGAACAGCACTGAAGTATATCGCCATAACAAGTGTGAACGCCCGTGGGCTAAGGCCTCATGCACACGACCGTTGTGTGCATCTGCGTCTGTTCCGTCATTTTTCACAGTTTAGCGGAAGTCCCATTGATTTCTATGGAGCTGTGAAAAAAAACTGATAGTCCTCAGTTTTTTTTCCGCGTCAGTGATCCGTGATTCCAGTCCGTAAAAAATATAATCCTATAATCTGTCGGAAAACGGAGGACGGACCCATTTAAGTCAATGGGTCCGTCAAAAAAAACGGATGCACAACTGGTATGTCATCCGTGTCCGCGTCCGTTTTATTTTTTTTCTACAAGACCTTGGTGCAATAAAATTACACTTTTCATTAACCTGCCTTTTTTTCCCCTGTCATACAAAAAAAAAAGGAAGACACAAGGAAACACAACTGAAGCAAAATCGGACACGGACCACTGAAGCCAAATTACTGAACGCATTGCACCCGCACTGAATCAGGACCCATTCATTTCTATGGGGCTGTGCACATGAGCGGTGATTTTCACGCATCACTTGTGCGTTGCGTGAAAATCGCAGCAAGCTCTATATTGTTCCTTTTCCACGCAACTCAGGCCCCATAGAAGTGAATGGAAGATTTGTAAGGCAGCTCTCACCTGCAATGGTGGAGTCACCTGAGGTGCACGGATGCCGCCCCTGGATGCGGTAAAATCCAAAATGAGAAAGAGAAAAATCCGGCTCTCTCCAGATGAAGTAAATTAACTTTATTCCAGCGAAAATCCGTACAGGTGTACATGAAACAATCTACGCGTTTCAGACCTCTGAGAAATATGGGTCCTTCCTCATGACAAACATGTTTATGAAATGGGAGCTCCCTCTTAAAGGGAACCTGTCACCTGGATTTTGTGTATAGAGCTGAGGACATGGGCTGCTAGATCACCTCTAGCACATCCGCAATATCCAGTCCCCATAGCTCTGTGTGCTTTTATTGTGTAAAAAAACTGATTTGATACATATGCAAATTAACCTGAGATGAGTCCTGTAGGTGAGATGAGTCAGGGACAGGACTCATCTCAGGTTAATTTGCATATGTATCAAATAGTTTTTTTCACACAATAAAAGCACACAGAGCTATGGGAAATGGATATTGCGGATGTGCTAGCGGCCAATTAGCAACCCATGTCCTCAGCTCTATACCCAAAATCCAGATGACAGGTTCCCTTTAAGTATCACAAACTAACCCCAGGTTAATGAGTATCACCTGGGAGGTGGAGACCCAGGAGGGCGTTCCCATGCACATGACAGAAAAAGAAAACCTCTTTAACAAAAAGCAAAAACCAGCATGAGGAAAAGGGGATTTAAATATAAATCAAGTCACTAAAACAGCGATCAACAGACTAAATAAAAATACAAATACAAAGAGAGCAAAAATCATGATAGCAATGAGTATATATAGCAGAAAAAAACATCATGGTCCCATATCAATACTGTAAAATGAGATCATGGCGTTTGTTTAGTCCACAGGGCTGGCGAGATTCTAACTGGAAGATCCAGAAGGCCTCCCTGTTAAGGAGTTTCCTCCTGTGATCTCCCCCCCTAGGCGGCAGAAAAACTCTTTCTATGCCCTTAACTTGTAAGTGGGACACATCACCAGCATGTGCGACTGCGAAATGCAGGCTGACTGCAGAGACATTGCGGTCTCTGTAGTGAGGCACATCAGATATGTGTCTGCGAATCCGATTTTTTAAAGGGTTGGTGGTGCAGCCCACATACAACAAGGAACATATTGTGCATGTGATGAGATACACCACATGTTTGGTGTTGCAGTTGATGTAAGATTGGATATTATATACCCTTTCATTGTTCATGGATTTGAAAGTTTTTTCAGTAGTCATGTGATGGCAACAAATACACTTTTTGTGGCCACACTTGAAATTTCCTTTATGCTGTAGCCAGATGGCTTGTGATTTTTTGCCTACTGAAAAAAAGCTAGGGCTGATAATGTTGCCTAAGGTGGGTGCCTTTTTGGCTACACACTTAATTCCGTTAGACACAATATCAGACCAATCGCCATCAAAATTGAGTACATTAAGATATTTTTTCATAATCTTACATATGGCAGAAAACTCTTGGCTATATTGTGTAACGAAATAAGTTGCTTGCTGGCTGTGATTAATATCCACTGATTGTCTACGTGCCAGGGACTGTCTTGGGAAAATGAGAGACTGTCTGTTCATTCGTGAGACCATTTTTTTGGCATATTGTATATCCTCCTGTAGATAATCCCTACGTAACAATCTGTCAGTTATATTTGAAGCCTCTCTTTCAAAAGCCCTCTGATCGGAGCAGTTCCGACGGGCTCGTATCAGTTCACCCCTGGGGATACTGTGGATGGTATGGGAAGGATGACATGACTGGGCCAAAAGTATGGTATTCCCAGCTAATTGTTTACGGTGGGTGAATGTGTTAACTGCACGAGTGGAAGACTCCCCCCTCAGGCACAAATCCAAAAATTGGATCTCAGTTTGATGAGTATGAAAGACAAATTGTATGTCATCCACCTTGGAATTGAAATATTCCATAAGCTCCGGTATGGACGTCACATCACCAGACCACACCATCAGTAGGTCATCGATGTAACGTCCATACCAGAGTAGGTGGTCCAGGAGTGGGAGGGTGTAGATGAGGAGAAAGTGTCCCTCCCACCACGCCAAAAATATATTAGCAATGGAGGGAGAGAACTTGGCCCCCATTGACACCTGCAAATGAAAATCAGCCAAATTACTGACAGTGAAAAAACATGAGGCCTAAGGCCCCTTTCACACGGGCGAGTTTTCCGCGCAGATGCGATGCGTGAGTTGAACGCATTGCACCCGCACTAAATCAGGACCCATTCATTTCTATGGGGCTGTGCACATGAGCGGTGATTTTCACGCATCACTTGTGCGTTGCGTGAAAATCGCAGCAAGCTCTATATTGTGCCTTTTCCACGCAACTAGAAGTGAATGGGGCTGCGTGAAAATCACAATCATCCGCAAGCAAGTGCGGATGCGGTGCGATTTTCACGCACGGTTGCTAGGAGACAATCAGGATGGAGACCCGATCATTATTATTTTCCCTTATAACATGGTTATAAGGGAAAATAATAGCATTCTGAATACAGAATGCATAGTACAATAGCGCTGGAGGGGTTAAAAAATAAAATTAAATTTAACTCACCTTAATCCACTTGCTCGCGCAGCCCGGCTTCCCTTCTGTGCTGTGTGCAGGAAAAGGACCTGTGGTGACATCACTCCGGTCATCACATGATCCATCACCATGGTAAAAGATCATGTGATGGACCATGTGATGACCGGAGTGATGTGACCACAGGTCCTTTTCCTGCACACAGCACAGAAGACAGACAGAAGAGATGCCGGGCTGCGCGAGCAAGTCGATTAAGATGAGTTACATTTTTTTTTTTTTTTAATTAACCCCTTCAGCGCTATTGTACTATGCATTCTGTATTCAGAATGCTATTATTTTCCCTTATAACCATGTTATAAGGGAAAATAATACAATCAATCTACAGAACACCGATCCCATGCCCGAACTTCTGTGAAGAAGTTTGGGTTTGGGTACCAAACATGCCAATTTTTCTCACGCGCGTGCAAAACGCATTACAATGTTTTGCACTCGCGTGGAAAAATCGCGCATGTTCCCGCAACGCACTCGCACCTTTTCCCGCAACGCCTGTCTGAAAGAGGCCTAAGAGACAGCACACAGACTTTGTTAGTTGTGTTCAGCATATACTAACAGACTGCACTTTTAATTGTTTCACCTTTACCACTTGACTAGTTTACGCAGAACCACTACCTTTTTTATTTTGCTTTCTATACGGTGGACTGGGATAACTCCAGATAGGATATTGCAGCATACAATACAGATGCGTATTAAGAAATCACCAATAATAATCTTTGCTTAGGTGAGAAGAGACTGATGGGGGAACTGGGAATTGTCAACATGAGAGCAGCAGGGGATTGATAAGGCAAGCATAAGGGCTCATTCACACAACTGTATGGCTTTTTCAGTGTTTTGCGGTCCGTTTTTTACTGATCCGTTGTTCCGTTTTTTGTTTCCGTTTCCTTTCCGTTTTTCCGTATGGCATATACAGTATACAGTAATTACATAGAAAAAATTGGGCTGGGCATAACATTTTCAGGCCTAGTTCACACGAACGTTTTTTTTGCAAGTGTACGGGCCGTTTTTTTGTGTTCCGCATACGGTCCGTATACGGAACCATTCATTTCAATGGTTCCGCAAAAAAAAACGGAATGTACTCTGTATGCATTCCGTTTCCGTATTTCCGTTTTTCCGTTCCATTGAAAGATAGAACATGTCCTATTATTGCCCGCAAATCACGTTCCGTGGCTCTATTCAAGTCAATGGGTCCACAAAAAAAACGGAACACATACGGAAAGGCATCCGTATGTCTTCCATATCCGTTCCGTTTTTGCTGAACCATCTATTGAAAATTTTATGCCTAGCCCAATTTTTTCTATGTAATTACTGTATACTGTATATGCCATATGGAAAAACGGAACGGAAAAACGGAACAGAAACGGAAACACAGAGGAAACAAAAAACGGAACAACTGATCCGTGAAAAACGGTCCGCAAAAAACTATAAAAGCCATACCTTCGTGTGAACTAGGCCTCAGTAGATGGTTCAGCAAAAAACGGAATGGATACGGAAGACATACGGATGCATTTCCGTATGTGTTCCGTTTTTATTGCGGGCCCATTGACTTGAATGGAGCCAAGCACCGTTATTTGCGGACAAGAATAGGACAAGAATGTTCTATCTTTCACGGTACGGAAATACTGAAACGGAATGCACATGGAGACACTTCAGTTTTTTTTTGCTGAACCATTGAAATTAATGGTTCAGTATATGTAACGCATACTGAACTTAAAAAACGACCAGTTAACTGAACGCAAAATACTGTTGTGTGCATGAGCCCTAATACTGCTATATGTAAGTGACCTCAACAGCCAATTTGCCTGAACCACCAGTCTAAAGACTATTATTGGCTAATGTGCTACTGGTATACCTGGTTATAACAGACATCCCAACCTGCAAAAACTCATTTCAGGGAGCTGCACTTCTCATTTCCGGGAGGTTTTCATTTTTTTCTTCTTTCACAAACTTTTTATTACATTTTCCAAACATATGCAGTATCTGCACACTTTGCTCTATGGTGTGGAGTACTGGGCTCATTACTCTGCCCCAAATTATCATATTTATGTATATGATTAAAGGGATTCCGTCACCACCTATAAACCCTGTGAGCTAAACATATGCTCATGTCCAGGGTAGCATTCTGATTTCTAAGGTGGCCTTATAAAAGCTATTTGTGGCCTTATTCTGCGGAAAAACAGGTTTTACTAACCTGTCAATCATTGAATTAAGGTGCCCAAGCAGGGGGGTCTGTGGATGCATGGTGCACGGCCGCACTCATCGTCGTTCGTGCCCAGCGCCGCCTTCTACTCTTCAGTGCCGCCTCTCCCTCTCTCCCCCTCCTCCCGCTTTGAGATCCGGCGCGTGCGCACAGGCTCAGCCTGATGCTCCGTTGCGGACTGCTGGCATCGGCTTCTTCTTGCACTGTGCGCACGCGCCGAGAAGGGGACACTGCTACAGGTTGCCGGAAAGGTTTATTGCGAGTAAACTTTTCCGGGATATATTGTTTCACATGCGGGCGTCAGGGAGGCGCTATCTAATAGCGGGAGACTCCCTGAACATCCGGGAGACTTGAGATCCCTGTTATAATCCCTCATTTCCTCTTCCTGTCATCTCTCCAGTCATCTGTTTTAGTAAATACTTGTATTCTTTATGAAATAGGAATTCTGGTGCATCGTTGTATAGAATTCTACTTTTTGCCATTCACCTGTTATTCCGTCAAGAAATGTATAATTAAGTTGGCAACTAGTTACCAGTTGGGGATGTGTCTATGCATATTTCTAACACTATCCAGTGTCAGACCTTGTAGGGACACAACCCTTTGATAAGGGGGATGGTAACAACCAGTTGTCAATTTATTCTTAAATATCCAGGAAGAATAACAGGAATGGGCATCGATATAGGTAAGGATTCTTTACAGTTAGGGCACATGCACACGACAGTATTTTGCGTTCAGTTAACTGCCCGTTTTTTCAGTTCAGTATGCGGTACATATACTCAACCATTCATTTCAATGGTTCAGCAAAAAAAAAACTGAAGCGGCTCCGTGTGCATTCCGTTTCAGCATTTCCATACCGTGAAAAGATAGAACATGTCCTATTCTTGTCCGCAAATCACGGTGCTTGGCTCCATTCAAGTCAATGGGTCCGCAAAAAAATGGAAGACATACAGATGCAACGTAACCGTTCTGTTTTTGCTGAGCCATCTATTGAAAATGTTATGCCCACCCCTTTTTTTTCTATGTAATTACTGTATACTGTATATGGCATACGGAAAAACGTAACGGAAAAACGTAAAGGAAACGGAACAACGAATCCGTTAAAAACGGACCGCAAAACACTGAAAAAGCCATACTGTCTAGAGTAGTCAAACTATGAAATGCCCTAGCCATGATTTAGCAGGGGCATTGCTAGGGTCTCAAAAGATCCGGGGCCCAAGCCCCAATGAATATGGTCCAGTTCTCGACCCTCCCCCAGCACACTGCATTTTGCTGTACTTGCTATACAGTAGCACATACTTGCCACATCCAGTGCCTCCCAGGTGACGTCTCTTTCGATGTAGATCTTCTCATCGTCTTTTCCATACGGTCCGGACAACTTCTGTCAGCCGCGCCACATCTCTGCAGAGTGTGACACACGGACATCTTAGGCTACTTTCACACTAGCGTTCAGAGCGGATCCGTCTGAGACGGATCCGCTCATATAATGCAGACTGTGGCTCCGTTCAGAACGGATCCGTCTGCATTATATTGTTAAAAAAAAGTAGCCTGAACGGATCCGTCCACACTTTACATTGAAAGTCAATGGGGGACGGATCCGTTTGAAAATTGAGCCATATTGTGTCATCTTCAAACGGATCCGTCCCCACTGACTTACATTGTAAGTCTGGACGGATCCGCACGCTGCCAGACTGATGCATTCTGAGCGGATCCGCATCCACTCAGAATGCATTAGTGCTGGACGGATGCGTTCGGGGCCGCTTGTGAGCCCCTTCAAACGGAGCTCACAAGCGGACACCCGAAACGCTAGTGTGAAAGTAGCCTTAGCTTCCTTACTTTTCTATCATCATCCCCCAACCTGGAGTCCCCAGTGTTCTTCTGCTGCTTGCTGTGCTCCCCCATACCCCAAATACTATGCTGAAGAAATATGAGTGCCCCTATAGTAATAGTGCTCCTCATAGTCCCACCAACTGAGATAACGCTCCCAAAGAGTGCCCCCATTAGTAATACTGCCCCCTATAGTGCCCTAAACTGTGATAACGCTCCCTAAGAGTGCCCCCATTAGTAGAAGAGCTCTCCAGTATTAATAATACCCTCACAGAGCCACCAGTAGGAATAAGGCCTCCCTATATTCCCCTAGTGGTAATAAAGCTATCTACTGACCCCTCAGTAGTAATAAGGCCCCCTATAGTGCTCTTAGTAGAAATAAGGTGGATCTATAAGTCCCTCCTACAGAGCCCCCAGTAGTAAATAAAGCCTATAGTGTCCCCAGTATTTATACTGCCCCTACTGTTATAATGCTCGCCCTGAAGTGCCCCCAGTATTTATAATGCCCCCTGTAGTTATATTCCTCCCTCCACCATACAGTCCTATGTAAATAACATCATACCACCTCTCCTCCCCCCTCCAAAATACAGTCCTATGTAAATAACATCACTCCCCTCCCTTCAGCCCCTCCAATATACAGTCCCATGTAAATAACACTATTTCCCTCCCTCTGCCAGAGTCCCATGTAAATAACATCACATCATCTCTCCAGCCCCCTCCAATATACAGTCCCATGTAAATAACATCCCTCTCTATCTACAGCCCCCTCCAAAATACAGTCCCATGTAAATAACATCACTGCCTCCCCAACCCCTTCTGATATGCAGTCCCATGTAAATAACATCCCTCCCTCCCAGAGCCGCCTCTGCCTCTCCCTTCACTTACCTCTCCTCATGTAGCAGACAACACTACAGCTTCTTCCCCCAGGACTTCTCCTCTTCACTGCCGTCCTCTCATCGCAGGTCCTTCTCAACCACTGCCTGTTTTACTGGTCATATGACTTGTGATGTCACCACAGGTACTTCAGCTCTTCCACTGCATTAGATTCAATTGTATTGCTGTCCTGAGGCAATACAGTTGGATCTATCTAGCAGGCAGTACATTCGGGGCCTGGGACAAAACATCAGGGGCCCAGGCCCCGAATGTTTTAACCTAGCAACGCCCCTAGTAATGGCAGATAATATGTCAGCATTAAAAAAAGTCTAGATGCTTATCTAATAGCAAATGGCATTAAGGGTTATAATTAATTCACAACACGTTTTTCCCATCCTTTTAATGTATACAAAAAATGTATGCGTTAAACGGATGCCTCAGACTGATGCCATACAGTTGCATCCGTTCCCCATAGAGTTCCATGGTAAAAAGAAGTATGTTTTTTTACCGTGCAGGATACAAAAACACAGTACACCACGTTTTTGTATCCTTTTTATGTAACGTATATGTCAAATTGAGGTATAAAACGTGATGTGAACTCGCATTAACAATCAGTGTATTATAATAGATCTGAGACAGGTTGAACTTGATGGACCCGTGTCCTTTCTTCAGCCTATGTAACTATAGAATGCAGAGTTCTAAGAAAAGACGCTTCAGAATTGTTACAAAATGAGGAATGTAAGAATATAATATGTAAGATGTGGGGACAGGTCCTCTTTTAAGGGGTGTTCCAAGATTTAAATATTGATTGCGTTTCCTCAGGATAGGCCATGGTGGGTGTCTGACACCTCACCCCCAGTAATAAGAGGTTACCAACAGGTTACCTTGGCCTGTGCGCGAGCCGGTCTGAAACAAATGCGGTCACTGGGAGCAGGCAGTTCCGAGAACAGCCAGATGAAGGTCCCCCGGCGGCTGTTCTCGGAACTGCCTGCTCCCGGTAACCGCATTTGTTTCAGACCGGCTCGCGCACAGGTAAGGACTAAGGCTGAGTTCACACCAGCGTTCAGCCTTTCCGTTCTCCTGCTCCGTTATAGGAGCAGGAGAACGGAAAGGACGGATTGGGCACATAACTGAGGCGAGCGGAGCCTACGGACCCAATAGACTATAGTGGGGTCCATTAGGTTTACGCTCAGAAAATGATTTTGGAGCGGAGACAAAAGTCCTGAATGCAGGACTTTTGTCTCCGCTCCAAAATCATTTTCTGAGCGTAAACCTAACGGACCCCATTATAGTCTATGGGGTCCGTAGGCTCCGCTCGCCTCAGTTATGTGCCCAATCCGTCCTTTCCGTTCTCCTGCTCTTATAACGGAGCAGGAGAACGGAAAGGCTGAACGCTGGTGTGAACGAGGCCTTACCTGTGCATCACCAGACTTGTGAGTTAAGATGGCAGCTCGCATGTGTTCGCTGGCCATCACTGGTTACCAAGTATCTCCTTCGCCAGAAGTTGGTGCTGAAACTACATGGCTCAATCCATTGTGTAGTAGATGGAGCTGATTATTGCAGCGCTGATCCCATTCACTTCAGTGGTCGCAGTGCTGCAGTAACCACTACACAATAGACAGAGCTGTGTAGTTCC
The DNA here is from genome assembly GCF_014858855.1 of Bufo gargarizans. NCBI lineage: Eukaryota > Metazoa > Chordata > Amphibia > Anura > Bufonidae > Bufo > Bufo gargarizans. The sequence goes on along the minus strand of NC_058080.1, from coordinate 591,901,149 downwards.
AGTACCAAATTCCAGCACCTGAGCCACTCAGCACCCCAGCTGATCAGTAAGGGTGTGGGGTGTAGCACCACCAAATATTGATTTGTCTATCCTATTGAGGCCTAACCAGAACAAGTAGATGTCTGGGCATCAACCAATGGTCAATGCCTATTGCAAAATATTAAAAAATTACATTGATATATCTCAAACCGTGTCTCCGGAGCCTAGTAGAACATTAAAATGAGCACAAAAGGAGTCAGTTGGGACAGTTAAAGCTTTATGAGAGGCCTGTGAAACTTTTGGTTGTAATTCTACAACTTTCATGAACAGCAAAGTGTGGGGTGATTATGGGCATTGCCATTGATATCTGGAATGCCGAACAATGTGTTTATAGACAATACAACCATACTATAAATGTATAGGATACACTCACATGGGTGTATCTGTTCTGGTGTCCGTAAAATCCGGATACCAGTTGCGTGCATCCTGCACTTACCGCAGGCTCGATTCTAGAAATAGCTACATGTTCTATCATTTGCGGACAGAACGCTGATGACATCCGTGTACTGTCCACATGTTTTGCGGCCCTATACAAATAAATGGGTCTGCGTGAAATATGCAAAAAATGCAGACTGGATGCGGACCGAAAATATAACCGCATGAATTAAGTCTTACATAACATAGCATTTATTATTATCTTCTTTTGCTAGAAGCTAAAAAACTGGAATATGGCCATTAACTCTTCTGTGGCTATGAAGCAAACCTGAGTTGCTTTTTTTCTTTGTTTAGGTAAACACTGATATATTTTAGGGGTTTGTAGTACACTATGGACTATATATTTAGGAAAATTGACAAAAAAAACATTAAGAAGTGCAAATAAATACAATTCAGAGATCTTTGCAATCTTCCAATATTCTTTGCTGGTTCAATGACTGGTGAATTGCATTCTGGGAAGACGAGTGCTCTATATACCAAGCACTGTACAGCCATTTATGTCTCTTTGCTTTACAGGAGTTGGATTTAGCTGTGAAGAAGACAAGCCAGTTGATTACTTCCAATTACAACCAGCAAGAGACTGACTGCGGCTCTGGACTATAACAAACACTGGAACTCAACATCCTGATCTGTGGTTGCAGAGACGCCACGTTTTTATGTCGATTGTGCAGACGTAGTACTGTGATGTGCAGATGTGAGGTTTTAAACAGGAGCACAGAAAACAGATGGATTTCCGGACTGTTACTTCTCAAACATGACACTGTTTATTTAAAATTAGTTTGTAAGGATTTTGTTACATCAATTATAATAGCATAAATATAACTAGTAATCAAGTCGTTTATAGTTTTCTTTCCAGACACAGGAGTGTAAGAGTACGACCGCGCGGTCACTCTGCGGTTAGGGAGCGCAGGATGTTTCTGCATGTATAATCCCTCACAGACCGTTGTTTGAACCGTTGTGAATTTTTGTTTAGCATTCAGATAACTTCAAATAGTAATACATGTGGCGAAATAGGTTAAACATATACCGCAAGCAGGTGGGCATGTTTCACGCGCAGTCGAACCGACGTACAACAAGTGCCAGGTCTGTCTCGCAGACCTGTTTCCCGATTGACTTCTTTTGGGAAATGAGGCACTGCGGTTCCTAACACACGACTGCACCGCGTGGTCGCACCATTACACTTTCACAATTAGCCTTAGGCCACTTTTTCACAGCTATAATACAGCCACATTTTAGCATCCACATCATGGTGAATTTCTGCACGTGAACCATGCTAAGATCACAACAAACTTCTGTGGTGATCCCCGTTAGGATCATCCATGGCAGGTCCATGTATTGCAGCAGTTTTATCCATACTGTATTACACAACTGCTAACCCTTCCATAAACCCTGGAATAGGCACAAAATGAGCACCGATTGTCACCGTCCGAATAATAATAACCAGCCGACTAATGCCTGTAATTATCATTTGTATTCTGAAATTCTCAGTCATTCAGAGTATTCCTCTAGTGCCATAATACCCAAATACCCCTTCATTATATAAATATATCAGCCATCATGATACAGCTGACCTTACGATGGTAGCTATGCACTGTTATTACAGTACTATGCATGTATGAGGCATTGTATGTTGGCATTTCCCTTGTTTGGCTCTGTCACTTCTGGAGACCCGTTCACCGGGATTTTGTGTACAGAGCTGAGGACATTGGTTGCTAGATGGCCGCTAGCACATCTGCAATACCCAGTCCCCATAGCTCTGTGTGCTTTTATTGGGTAAAAAAACGATTTGATACATATGCAAATTAACCTGAGATGAGTCCTGTATGTGAGATGAGTCAGGGACAGGACTCATCTCAGGTTCATTTGCATATGTATCAAATCAGTTTAAAAAAATAAATAAAAGCACACAATGCTATGGGGACTGGTTATTGCGGATGTGCTAGCGGCCATAGCAACCCATGTCCTCAGCTCTATACCCCAAATCCCGGTGACAGGTTACCTTTAAGTCCTGTACATTATGTTACATATGAGTGTTTGGCACTGTCATTTGGGCACCATACCGTATGATGCTTATAATTAGTCACTGCTTGGTATGGTTACTTGTGGACTGCACGGCTGTACATCATATGGTATGTATGGAGGGCACCAACAGAAAGTACGGCCATGGGCACCATACAGTGTAGGGTCAGCCCCGTACAGCCATTTGTTGAATTGCAGCAATGCATTCATATGGTCAGTGAAAGACACTGTAATGGAAACGTACTGAACATCTCTCCAGTTTGGCACTGACTGGCATACAGGTTTTTATAAAGGCAACCTAAATGTACTACCTTCGAAAATTCATCAATGTTATTGGTGCAATTATGAATTTTACACCTTTGTGCTTTAGTGAACCATGTTCATCCCTATGTTCAAAAAGTTCATTTCTAGACATTTTTACAACCTTTCATCATTATAGTAAAATGATTAAGAGACACAAAAATTAGATTTTAAAGCCTTAAAGCCCTGAGTATTTGTGTCTGAAGTACAGATCATTAAAATGAACCCTCATTTAACCCCTTAAGGACCGAGGACGTACCGGTACGCCCTATTTCCCGAGTCCTTAAGGACCGAGGACGTACCGGTACGTCCTGACTTAAAATCTGCATTCCGGCGCCGCAGGGGTTAATCGGAACGGGACGCCGGCTGAAATCATTCAGCCGGCATCCCGTAACAACGCAGGGGGGGGTCATTGGACCCCCCCGTATCGGCGATCGCAGAAAACCGCAGGTCAATTCAGACCTGCGGTTTTCTGCGTTTCCGGTCCATTCGGGTGTCCTGTGACCCGATGAACCGGAAAAAGACTGCGATCGGTGGCGTAATTTTACACCACCAATCGCAGTCCGAGGATTTGCAGAGGCGGAGCTGGCCCTGGTGCTGAACGCCGCTGTCCAGGGTGCTGATTGGTGCAGGGGAGAGAGGCGCGAGATTCAAACTTCCTGCGCTCCTCTCTCCCCTCCTCTTCCTGTCCAGCACCCTGACCGTGCAGCATCGTCCAGCACCAGCTCCTGTGTCCCCCTAAATCGGCATCCATCACCCTCCTGCACCCATCGCCACCCAGGTAGGTTAGGGTCAGTGAGGGAGAGGCACCGTTAGGCAGGGAAAGAAGGGAAAAGTTAGAAAAAAAAAAAAAAAAAAAAAGCACATTTATTCCAAACTTTTTTTTTTCAACTTTCAGACCCCAGACCCCCCCTGCCACTTGCCCCCCCCCGCATCCCCCCCACCACCAGCCCCCCCCCACCCACCAGCCCCCCCCCTTCACCCACCAACCCCCTCCCCCCACCACCAGACCCTTCCCCCACCACCACATTTTTTTTTTTCTGCGTGCGCTGACTGGCCGGCACTTTTTAGCGTCCGTCCACTGTTAGCGCATCGCCCGCCCCACCACCCCACCGACCGCTGATCAGCGTTGAACCGCAGATCAGCAAGTTTGAACTTTTTTTTTTTTTTTTTTTCCTAACACTTGCCCATTTTTTTTGCCTGGACTTTTTAGTACGTGAACACCCGTGCCCCCACACACACGCACATAGAATAAAGGTTTACACGCACGCACATACACACGCACACACACACACCCATGGCCCGCCGGGTGTTCTCAGCCGAGGAGGCATATGCCCAGATTGCCTCCGACTCTGAGAGCCCCAGTGAGGATGAGGATGACCCCACGTTCCTTTTGTCATCCGCATCCTCCTCATCATCATCGGATGACGATGAGCCACCAAGGCAGCGGAGACGCCGCCAGGCGGAGCCAGGGGCCACACATGCTAGGGATCCTGTGGCCCACCCTAGTACGAGCCGCCCTGGGGTTCGTACTGGTTTCCCGGCCCACCAAATAAGTTCACCGGAGCCCCCTGCCGATGAACTTAGCTGGTGTCCCCCAGTGGACTTTGAGCCTGAGATTCCGGATTTCGCTGGCAATCCTGGAATCCAGATTCCCACAGTGGGGTTTACTGAAATAGACTTTTTTAGTTTTTTTTTCAGTAACCCGCTGGTGAATTTGATGGTGGAGCAGACGAATCTGTACGCCCAACAGTTCGTCGCTCAAAACCCAGGCTCAGTTTTGGCTAGACCCGGTGGCTGGACGCCGGTCAGTGCAGCCGAGATGAGGACATTTTGGGGCCTCGTGCTGCATATGGGTCTAGTCCAAAAACCCAGTGTCAGGCAATACTGGAGTGGGGACGTCCTATACCAGACCCCACTGTACAGTATGGTCATGACACGTCACCGGTTTGAGGCCATCCGGAAATGTCTGCATTATTCCGATAATGCAGCATGTCCCCCCCGAGGTGATCCTGCCTATGACCGGCTGTACAAGATACGGCCGGTCATCGATCACTTTGGGGCCACATTTCAGCAGGCCTACGTACCTGGAAGGGAGGTCGCGGTTGATGAGTCTCTCGTTGCGTTCAAGGGGAGACTCAGTTTCCGCCAATACATTCCCACAAAGCGGGCGAGGTATGGCGTGAAGCTATACAAAATTTGTGAGAGTACCTCAGGGTACACTTACAAATTTCGTGTGTACGAGGGGCGAGATTCCCGGATTCAACCACCAGAATGTCCCCCCACTCTGGGTGTTACCGGGAAACTCGTGTGGGACCTTATGTACCCACTGCTGGATAAGGGTTACCACTTGTACGTGGACAACTTTTATACCAGCATTCCCTTGTTCGGGTCCCTTGTCGCCAGATCCACGTTCGCTTGTGGGACCGTGCGGAAAAATCAACGCGGCCTCCCTGCCTACCCCCTCCAGGTACCTATCCCCAGGGGTGAGACCCGTGCACTTACCAGTGGAAACCTGTTGCTGGTCAGGTATAAGGACAAGAGGGATGTCCTTATGCTGTCCACAATCCACGGTAACAGCACCACCCCAGTCCCTGTGCGAGGTACCGCGGCAACGGTCCTCAAGCCCGATTGTATCGTCGACTACAATCGGTATATGGGAGGAGTTGATCTCTCTGATCAAGTCCTCACGCCATATAACGCCATGCGCAAAACCCGGGCATGGTACAAAAAAGTTGCGGTCTACATGGTGCAGGTTGCCATGTACAACTCTTTTGTACTATCCCGAAGCGCTGGCAGCACAGGGACATTCCTCCAATTCTATGAGGCAGTCCTCAAAGACCTGATCTTTTCGGACCGGGAAAGAGCAGGCCGGAGTACCTCGGGAACTGGAGGCGCCCGGATCGTCCCTGGCCAACACTTTCCAGGTGTGGTCCCCCATACTGGAAAGAAGGGACGAACCCAAAAAAAGTGCAGAGTGTGTCACAAGAGGGGGATACGGAAGGACACCACAACTCAATGTGACACGTGCCCCGATCATCCGGGCCTCTGCATTATCGATTGCTTCAGGGAGTATCACACTTCCATGGAGTACTAAATTTTTATAATCCCCAACAGTTCACTAGAGAACATAAAACACTATGGCTCTCAGACTTTGGAGACACGAAAACAATTTTTCTTTCCCCAAAAAATATTAGTTTTAGTGCAGGCATCCTCAAACTGCGGCCCTCCAGATGTTGTAAAACTATAACTCCCAGCATGCCCAGACAACCTACAGCCATCATCAGGGCATGGTGGGAATTGTAGTTTTACAACATCTGGAGGGCCGCAGTTTTAGGATGCCTGCTTAGTGTCTCTAAAGTCTGAGAGCCATACATATTGGGCATCGTCGCGTGCGTAAAAGTCGTCGCTATAAAAATAACTTTTTACCAAACGCCTCGGATGAACGGTGTTAAAAATATAAAATAAAAACGGTGCCAAAACACCTATTTTTGGGCAAAATTTAAATTTAAATCCATTTTGCCGGTAATAAAGCAAGGGTTAACAGCCAAACAAAACTAAACATTTATTGCCCCAATTCTGTAGTTTGCAGAAACACCCCATATGTGGTCGTAAATGGCTATATAGCCGCACGGCAGGGCATAGAACGAAGGGAACTCCATACGGTTTCTGGAAGGCAGATTTTGATGGACAGTTTTTTTTTTTTACACCATGTCCCATTAGAAGCCCCCCCTGATGTAGCCTAGACTAGAAACTCCAAAAAAGTGACCCCATCTAAGAAACTACACCCCTCAAGGTATTCAAAAATTACTTTACAAACTATGTTAACCCTTTAGGTGTTCCACAAAACTAAATAGCGAATGTAGAAACAATTTTAGAATTAAATTTTTTGTTACATTGCCTCAAAAAAGAGTAATATAGAGCAACCAAAAATCTAATTTACCCCAAAAATTGTCCCAAAACAACAACCACCTTATCCCGTAGTTTCCTAGATGGGGTCACTTTTATGGAGTTTCTACTCTAGGGGTGCATCAGGGGGCTTGAAAGGGTACATGGTGTAAATAAACCAGTCCAGCAAAATCTGCCTTCCAAAAACCGTATGGCGTTCCCCTTCTTCTATGTCCTGCCGTTTAGCCAAACAGTAGTTTACGACCACATATGGGGTGTTTTTGCAAACTACAGAATCAGGGCAACCCATTTTGAGTGTTGTTTGACAGTTAACCCTTGTTTTACTCCTGGAAAAAATTGATTATATTGGAAAATTTTCCAAAAAATAGAAATTTCAAAATTGTTTCTCCATCTGCCATTAACTCTTGTGGAACACCTAAAGGGTTAACAAAGTTTGTAAACCCAGTTTTGAATACCTTGAGGGGTGTACTTTCTTAGATGGAGTCACTTTTTTGAAATTTCTATTCTAGGGGTGCAACAGGGGGCTTCAAATGGGACATGGTATAAACAAAACCAGTCCTGCAAAATCTGCCTTCCAAAACCCATATGGTGTTCCCCTCCTTCTATGTGCTACCGTTCGGCCAAACAGTAGTTTACGACCACATATGGGGTGTTTTTGCAAACTACAGAATCAGGGCAACCCATTTTGAGTGTTGTTTGGCAGTTAACCCTTGTTTTACTCCTGGAAAAAATTGATTATATTGGAAAATTTTCCAAAAAATAGAAATTTCAAAATTGTTTCTCCATCTGCCATTAACTCTTGTGGAACACCTAAAGGGTTAACAAAGTTTGTAAACCCAGTTTTGAATACCTTGAGGGGTGTACTTTCTTAGATGGAGTCACTTTTTTGAAATTTCTATTCTAGGGGTGCAACAGGGGGCTTCAAATGGGACATGGTATAAACAAAACCAGTCCTGCAAAATCTGCCTTCCAAAACCCATATGGTGTTCCCCTCCTTCTATGTGCTACCGTTCGGCCAAACAGTAGTTTACGACCACATATGGGGTGTTTTTGCAAACTACAGAATCAGGGCAACCCATTTTGAGTGTTGTTTGGCAGTTAACCCTTGTTTTACTCCTGGAAAAAATTGATTATATTGGAAAATTTTCCAAAAAATAGAAATTTCAAAATTGTTTCTCCATCTGCCATTAACTCTTGTGGAACACCTAAAGGGTTAACAAAGTTTGTAAACCCAGTTTTGAATACCTTGAGGGGTGTACTTTCTTAGATGGAGTCACTTTTTTGAAATTTCTATTCTAGGGGTGCAACAGGGGGCTTCAAATGGGACATGGTATAAACAAAACCAGTCCTGCAAAATCTGCCTTCCAAAACCCATATGGTGTTCCCCTCCTTCTATGTGCTACCGTTCGGCCAAACAGTAGTTTACGACCACATATGGGGTGTTTTTGCAAACTACAGAATCAGGGCAACCCATTTTGAGTGTTGTTTGGCAGTTAACCCTTGTTTTACTCCTGGAAAAAATTGATTATATTGGAAAATTTTCCAAAAAATAGAAATTTCAAAATTGTTTCTCCATCTGCCATTAACTCTTGTGGAACACCTAAAGGGTTAACAAAGTTTGTAAACCCAGTTTTGAATACCTTGAGGGGTGTACTTTCTTAGATGGAGTCACTTTTTTGAAATTTCTATTCTAGGGGTGCAACAGGGGGCTTCAAATGGGACATGGTATAAACAAAACCAGTCCTGCAAAATCTGCCTTCCAAAACCCATATGGTGTTCCCCTCCTTCTATGTGCTACCGTTCGGCCAAACAGTAGTTTACGACCACATATGGGGTGTTTCTGCAAACTACAGAATCAGGGCAACCCATTTTGAGTGTTGTTTGGCAGTTAACCCTTGTTTTACTCCTGGAAAAAATTGATTATATTGGAAAATTTTCCAAAAAATAGAAATTTCTAAATTGTTTCTCCATCTGCCATCAACTCTTGTGGAAGACCTAAAGGGTTAATAAAGTTTGAAAAAACAGTTTTGAATACCTTGAGGGGTGTAGTTTCTAGAATGGGGTCATTTTTGGGAGGTTTCTATTATCTAAGCCTCACAATATGACTGCAAACCTGAACTGGTCCATAAAAAGTGGGATTTTGAAGATTTCTCAAAAATTTCAAATTTTGCTTCTAAACTTCTAAGCATTGTAACATCCCCAAAAAATAAAATATCATTCCCAAAACAATTCAAACATGAAGTAGACATATGGGGAATGTAAAGTCATCACAATTTTTGGGGGTATTACTATGTATTACAGAAGTAGAGAAACTGAAACTTTGAAATTTGCTAATTTTTCAAAATTTTTGGTAAAAAATTTATTTTTTTATGCAAAAAAATTAACTTTTTTGACCCAATTTTAGCAGTGTCATGAAGTACAATATGTGACGAAAAAACAATCTCAGAACGGCCTGGGTAAGTCGAAGCGTTTTAAAGTTATGAGCACTTAAAGTGACACTGGTCAGATTTGCAAAAAATGGCCTGGTCCTTAAGGTGAAAATGAGCCTGGTCCTTAAGGGGTTAATAAAGTATTCACAAAAATATTCCGGTGATGATTCCGTGCCAACTATTTTAAGGTTATTTAGTAAAATATGGTAAAAATGTTAATAAGCTACAGAAAAAAAGTTTTCCAGTGGTTCTTGAATTTTAGAACTCTTTATGGATCAGAAGGTTCCAAGTCGAAGGATGATTGTCTCGCCATTCTCTGGTCTGTAATCAGCGATACCTGGAGGAAAAAAAAACTGTTATTTAGTGTGATAATGTGGATAGTAATACAAAAACATGTGATGCAAAAAGTAAAACATCCTGAATCCTCTATGAGCACTCCATATATTTCAATCTTGTTCCATAGGGGGGGAATTTATCATGTGGGGAATATTTGAAGCCAGTTTTTCTATAGTCTGGGTTGGTGTACTTTATGCCACATTTATCAAATGTTGCATGTTTTGCATAAATTTGTCTTATCCTTAAAGGGACACTGACAGGGCCAATAAGCATATTGAGGTATATATATGGCAGTACAGGTCTTATAATGGGTATTACAATCATATCCCCATTATAAGACCTGTACTGTCCACATTATACATACAGTAAACTTTAAGTTTTATAACCTGCTCCAACGGTCTTCAATCTGCCCAAGGGGCGGCGTTTCACCTCTCTTGCGCCCAGCCAGCCTCCCCAACTGCCGCTTTGAAGCGCCGCCCAGCTCATGAATCTTCAGTTTGCTGGGCGGCTTCTGCGGTGGACAGGGGGGGATACTTATATGATTGTAATACCCATTATAAGACCTGTACTGCCAGATATATACCTCAATATGCTTATTGGCCCTGTCAGTGTCCCTTTAAACCTAACACTTTTGTCTAGAAAAGATCCTCCAGTTTTCCTACGCCACCCTCCTATTGGGGTGAGATTGCAACGTTTTTGCTACTTTTAAAAAAAGTCTCAATGATAAATCTGGAGTAAAACTCAATAACATAGCTAACCATCCCCACTTTCCCACCCATATTTCCCATATTTCAAAACTGAAGTGAGTGGTGTAAAAAGTCGCAAAATGTTTGTGTAAGCGAGCCTAAAAAGCTGCAAAGGGCCCATTTTGCTAGTTTTTGAAGCCAGAATAATGAAGGCATGATAAATAATGGCCATTGTGTCCTCAATAATGGAAAATTGCACTTTATGAGCAGTGTATTAGAATAAGGGATATTGTGCATCCCAAACTGTTATTGTATGGACCTATTTTAACTATGTACCCATTTTTCCCCCAATCCTACATTTCTGGATTTTTCAGTGGGTCAGATTCTCAACCTTCAGATTTTCAGCTCACTACTGATTGCTTCAAACAGATGTGCCAATAATTGTGCCGAGTCTAGATTACTAGAAAGTATTTCCTTGATTTTCTATAATATACAGTAAAACATTTTGAACTCCTGGGTGAAAATATTTATCAGTGGACTGTGTGGGGACTTACCTTGTGTTAAGGAAATATTTGGCTCCTTCAGGAGCTGCCAGTAACCTGCCACATTATTTACTGTGGTGAGGAAGGGTCCATGCAAAGTATTTTTGATTTCAAATCTAGGGGAAAGAATACGCAAATATTGTTACAAGCTAAAAACGTAAAACTAGATTTACTGTTAAACCAGGCATAATGCCTTGTAGGGCTAGTTTAGATGAATGTAATGATACTTTTCACTTAGGGATCTATTGCTCCATTCTGGAGAAAAAACTATTTTAACCCCTTCCAGCAAAAGCCAGTTTGGAACAAATGCCAAAGATCCATTTTTCAATTTTGACGTGTCACTTTATGTGGTAATTACTTTGAAATTCTTTTACATATCCAAGCGATTCTGAGACAGTTTTCTCATGACAAATTGTACTTCGTGTTAGTGGTAACTTGAGTCAATTAGCAAATTTCTAAATTAGAATTTCTCTGATTTTAAGCACTTGTTCACACGACCGTTGCCCCTCCGTGCCCGTACTATGGACTGCAAATTGGGGTCCGCAATGCACAGGCACAGACCAAGGGTCAGCTACATGCGGATCACGGACCCATCCACTTGAATGGGTCCACGATCCGTCCGTTCCGCAAAAAGATAGAGCAAGTTTTATCTTTTTGCGGTGTGGAGGCACGGAACGGAACCCCAGGAAGCACTCCATAGTGCTTCCATGTGGTTCCGTTCTGTGCTTCTGTTCAAGTGAATAGGTCCGCATCCGTGATGCGGAATGCACACGGCTGGTGCCCCGTGTATTGCGGACCCGCCGTATGCAGGCTGCAATACGGCAACAGCCGTGTGAATGAGCCCTAGGACAGATAGTGATCCCTTATAAATTCACTAAATGTCTACTTAATTGCTGCATAATTTTGTAAATGTAATTTAATTTTTTAGCAGGCTTCGAATTTTGGAAGCAATTTTTTTAATTTTCAAGAATTCAGTTCTGAAGTCACTTTAAGGGAGTTACATAATAGAAACCACCCATAAATTAATAAACTAAACCCCTCAAATTATTCAATACTGATTTTTAAAACTTTGTTAACCATTTAGGTGTTCAAAAGAAATGAAAGCAAAATAGAGGTGAAATTAAAAAAAGTTCTGCAGTTTACAGAAACACCCCATATTTGTCAATTGTTTTTACTGTATTTTAAAGAAAAGGTAATACAGAAACAGATATTTCGCCATATTTCTCTGTTTTACAACATAAATCAAATGATACATAAACAAAGGATAAAGTGGCAAAGGGAGTACCTAGAGGGGGAAGGAGGGAATAAAGGGGTTAGGGTTTCCTGTAGGGTGAGAATATCCGGAGGACGCAACATACCATAATAGTACAATATTCCAAGTCATTGCCATAAGACCTGAATGAGGGAGGCTTGACTCATAGTAGGATGTTTAAACCCACCCAAGTGTCCCGAATACTACGGAGTAGGTCCAGGACCGGATAGGGTTTCAGACCAATCCTGTATGATTTCCCATTTTGCCCACTCTATCTCATACCTGCTAATTCTAGCATCCTTATATGCCATCATTTTCTCGTATACCGAAGTAGTGGCCACTGATTCTATTTCAGAAAGGGACGGTACTCTCCTACTTTTCCAGTAGGTCACTATACGTAACTTTGTTGCTAGAAAAACGTGCAAGCTTATCACTCTTGCTTCTCTGGGAATCTTGTTTAACTTTAAAAATAACAGGGCTAGAGCAGGATCAGGCAAAATTGGGGCTTTAGTCAAAAGAGAAATTGTTTGGAAGATCTGGGCCCATAGTTCCTTGAGGTTGGGACATTCCCAAAGGATATGAAACAAAGACCCCTTCCCGCCGCATCCTCTCCAGCAGGTATGTGACACTCCCGGGTATATTTGCCTAAGTCTGAGTGGAGTATAGTACCATCTCAGCATTGTTTTCATGTATGATTCAAAATGAGTAGTACAATGCAGGTGGGACGAGGCGGCTCCAATGGCAGTAGTCCATTGGGCAAGAGTATATGATTGTCCTAGATCTTTCTCCCATGCAATGAATGGGGCTGTTTTAACGAAGGAAAGTTTTTTTTCCTAGGAGGGAATAAGTAGCCTTGATTCCTGGAGAGGATGAATTGAGAAGGTTCCAATGCTTCAGCAGTTGTAAGACCCCATTGCCAATTGTCATAGGAGTATCATTAAGGATGTGTTTAATTCTCAGGTATTTAAATATTTCTCCACTCGGAATGCTGTAGGACTGTTGTAGGACCTCAAAGGGTTTGATCTGCGAGTCTATCAACAACTCTCCCACCGTCCGCAATCCTCTCTCCTTCCAAGCTGCCAATTGCAGATCAGGGGTGAGCAGAGATAAATAATCTATTGGAGCCAAGTGTGAGAATGATACCTGGTCATTTGCCACCTTGTTTGCATATGCTTTCCACATGACTAGTGAAGATGAGACAAAAAATGATTGGGTCGGGATAGGGGATTTTTTGCTAATGCATGCTAATAGTAAGGCTTTAAGGTTGTGTGAGGGAGCTTGGGATTGCTCAATGTGAACCCAGTTTATAGACTCATCTCCCACCCACCACTCCTTCAGTTGGTTTCTGGAGGCTATGTAATAGTCAGAGATGTTCAGTAAACTAAGACCTCCTTTCTTCTTGTGTCTATTCATTATGCCCCTAGCAATTCTTGGTGGACCCTTCTGCCATATGAATTTGTTAAGCATTGTATTGGATAGCTTAAAGAAGGAGTCTGGAATGGGGATAGGGATGGTCCGAAACAGGTATAGCATTTTTGGGAGAACGTGCTGTTGAAACGCAGCTATCCGCCCCATCCATGATAGCTCTGCTTTCGCTATGTTGTTAAGTTCAGATTGAAGTGATGGTATTAACTGGGAAAAATTAGCTTTAAAAAGGTTGTGAGGGGTGGAGCAAAGACGTATTCCTAAGTATGAGATGTCATCAGATCTCCAGTCTAGGGGAAATTTTCCCTGCAGGTGAATTAGTTCATCTGAAGGTAATCCCAGCGGGAGGACCTGTGACTTAGTCTCATTGATTTTATAATAAGACAGGGCGCCAAACTCGCGTATTATATTCATCGCCGCTGATGTTGACTTATCAGGGTTAGTAAGAGTCAGTATAATGTCGTCCGCATACAAAGAAATGCGGTGTTGTCTATCTCCTATTTGAATGCCCGTTATCTCTGGGGACCTCCTTATCGCCTGGGCTAAAGGCTCTATGGATAAAATAAAAATAAGTGGGGAAAGAGGACATCCCTGTCTGGTGCCGTTAGACAGAGCAAAAGAATCTGATAGGGTGCCATTAGCTAAGAGCTTTGCCGAGGGATCTTTATATAGTGCCCCAATTGCTCTCATCATCTGGTGTGGAAATCCCATTTTCTCGAGCACCGAGAAGACAAACGACCAATTGACCCGGTCGAATGCCTTCTCAGCGTCCAGGGTAATGAAGAGTGCTGGTTTAGCAGATCTATTTGCGTAATCTATTAAATTTAGGACTCTCCTTGAGTTGTCCGTAATTTGCCTTTTTTGCACAAAACCCACTTGGTCTGGGTTAATTAAGGTCGGAATAATAGGGGCTAACCTATTCGCTGTCAATTTCGCATATATTTTAAGATCCACATTTAAGAGTGATATTGGGCGAAAATTTTGTGGAGTGTCTGGGTCTTTCCCCGGTTTTGGCAAGGTCACTCTAATAGCTTCTAACATCTCCTTTGGCATCCTTCCATCCGATGCGGCACGAGACAGGGAGGCCTGTAGGTGGGGAGCTATCGTTGGGGCATACAATTTATAATACATATTGGATAGGCCGTCTGGACCTGGACTTTTGTGGCTCGGGAGATGGCGGATTATGCAGAGAATTTCTTCTGCTGTTATGGGAGAAGTGAGAGATTTTTTACTCTCCGTGTCGATAGTGGGAAGGGACAGTGAATCCAAAAATTTATCTATGTCAGAGGAAGAAGGAGGTGTGATGAGGGGGTCCTGCTCGAGATTATAGAGGTGGGAATAAAATTCTCTAAATCGATTGGCAATGTGCTTAGGGTCATATATTTTTTGGGATTTGGCGGAGTTCCATAAAAAAGCTATGCGGGATTTAGAGGCTCTTGCTTTAATTCTGTTTGCGAGTAATCTTCCTGCCTTATTAGCTTGGGAGTAATATCTAACTTTAGTTTTCTTCAGGGCATGTTCGTAAGAATGTAAAAGGAGTTCCCTTAGTTTCAACCTGAGGGTCTTCAAGGTGTGTGATGTATTCACGTTTGGAGCTGCTTTATTAGCTTTTTCTAACTGTTCTATTTGGGATAATAGATCCCTCTGGGTTTTTTCCCTCTGTTTTTTGTCAATGTGGCCTAATTTTATCAAGACTCCTCTTATGTACGCTTTGTGCGCGAGCCACACCGTTGAAGGATCTGACACCGAGGCTGAGTTATAGAGGAAATACTCTTCTAGTTCTTTAGTAATCTCCTTTGTATATTGGGAATGAGATAGAATGAAATTATTTGCTCTCCAAAGCTGACTATGGGGGTATTGGAACTGTTCCTTAATTTCTACAGTAGTTGTTGCGTGGTCAGACCACCTTATTAACCCAATATCTGCTTTTTGTATTTGGCCAATGGATCTACCATCTACTAATATCAGATCTATGCGGGAGTAGGAGTGGTGGGAGGGCGAGAAGTAAGTATAGTCCCTTTCCGAGGCATGTAGAATACGCCAAATGTCATAAAGGGAGTTGTGTAGCAATAATTGGGCGAGGTTTGCAGAGACACTTCTGGAAGAAGAAGTGGTGTCAAGGGAAAGGTCAGGAACAGTGTTAAAGTCTCCGCATATAATGACTCTGCCTTTCTGTATGGAGTTTACTTTGTTAAGTAGTTTTTGTATGAATCTGTGCTGCTTCTTGTTTGGGGCATATAGTCCCACCACTGTATATAGTACATTATTAAGGTAACAGATGTGGATGATATATCTACCCCTTTGATCTAAGAAGGTGGAGACTTCTGAATGTGCCACCGTGTTTTTAAAGGCTAGGAGGACCCCCCTCTTCTTTTTTGTATCATGTGCTTGCAAGATCACTGGGAAACTATTGTGTTTGAGCCTGTGGGCATCTTTCTCTAGAACGTGCATCTCTTGCGCGCAAAAAATGTTGCACTTAAGGTCAAGAGCCTCTTTCCATAGCATGCGACGCTTAAATGGGCTGTTTAGGCCTCTAACATTAAGGGAACCTAATTTAAGTACCATTGTAAAGAACACATAGCATTATTAAGAGCCTATACGTATATTTCGGGATAGAGGAACCTCCTCTCATAACCACATAAGCAAAACATATATCATCATCTGGTATGTCATTACTCAAGCATGGAAACCCTGGGGGAGTAAAATAAAAGGGAGAAGAAAAGGAAAACACTAAACATAATATTAACAAGGCTATCCAAGCCGGAGTCTCCCTTAAACTCGGGCGGTCGAGCTGATAGGTTGGAGGCAGGTAAAATTGCCTCTCAAGTATGTTGGGGGAAAACATAGTCAGCCAATATGGGGAAGTGAATACTCATCCACTCCTACAACTTCAGAAGCGGTGAATCAGAAAGTCCTTCAGCGTTTTTTCTTCTTATGCCTGCTTTCCACCAACTGCCATTCTTCTTCAGTTGGGATCCTGTTTCGGGGTGGCAACTCATGAGAAGGATCCGTCTGGATATTCCATGTAGATAGCAATTTCTTCCCCTCTTCCACGGATTTGACCACCACCACAGAGTCGTCCTTCCGGATTAGAAGCTTGACTGGGAATCCCCATCGGTATACTATGGAGTGAGCCCGCAGAGCTGATGTTATGGGGAAAAATGTGCGACGGAGCTGCAAAGTGGCCGCAGATAAGTCCGCAAAGAGCTGAACAGACTGGTAAGGATCCGGCATGCAGACTCTCTTCCTAGCATTTGCCAGTGCACTTTCTTTTATATGGTAAAAATGAATCCTGGCCAGGACGTCTCTGGGGGAACCTTCTGGAAGATGTTTAGGCCTGGCGACCCTATGTGCCCTATCAATAATCAAGTCCCTGTCTGAACAGGTGGGTATGAGCACTTTCAGCAGGCACTTTATATATTCGGACAGATCCGTTGATGTGACAGTTTCTGGGATCCCCCGTAGTTTAAGGTTGTTTCTGCGGGATCTATCTTCAAGATCCGCAACCTTAGCCTTAAGGTATGATACTTCAGCCGCCAGTGCCTCATGCTCGTCAATCAGGTTATTATGTGAATTGGCAAACTCCCCCATTTTCTCTTCCACATGCAGCGTTCTGTTGCCTAAATCTGTAACTGTGGCCTGCAGTGGTATTATTAAATTCGACATATGAGCGGTCATGGAGCTATTAAATGCTAGCAGCATTTGCTTCATTAAGCTGCTGGAGGCAGGTAAGTCGTTTGTGGGGAAGGCTTGCAACGTCTCCACTGTATAAGGAGAGTCCGTCTCCTCCAGTGTGGTCGATATATCGTGCCTTAGCTGCCCGTATTCTTGGATCCTTGGCCTTCGTTTCTCCGGACTAACCGGCGGTGAGGCCTGAGAGGCAGTCCCTGCGAACGGGGATCCCGCGCCCGAGCTAGGCCGACTGACCTGAGAGGGGGAGGGAGAAGTCGTTGTTGTGAAGGCCGCAGCAGCTTCTGAGCTCCGAATCCCGTCCCTCTCCTCTGTTTGTCTTGGAGGTGATGGCTTGACCCCTCCGTTGCTGCTCGTGTTTGGGGCTGTTGAGGCGGTCTCCCCGTCGGCGCCATCTTTGCTCTGGTCTTTGCTGAAGAAAAATTCCAGCTTGCCTTGCGCTTTCGACACTCTTTTTCCCCTGGTCATCATGGGGGTCTTTGCCGGTGTCTGGCAGACGTACTGTGTCTTGAAAAGGAGCACTTTGAAGGGCTTTAGCTGTGATAGTCGCAATGTAGGAGCCGGAGCTCTGGTTTACGCGTCCATCTCCCTCTGCAGCTTGGCCACGCCCCCCCCATATGTGGTTGTAAATCTCTTCATGGGCACACCGCAGGGTTCAAAAGGAAAGCAGCTCAATATTGTTTTTTGAGAACAGATTTCACTAGAATAGTTTTCGGGGCTATTTCACAATTGAAGAGACCCTGAGGTACCCCTAGAAAGGAAACCCTCAAAAAGTTACCCAATTTTGGAAACTACACCCCTCAAGGAATTGAGGGCTGCAGTGAATGCTTTGACCCAACAAGCGTTTCATAGAATTTAGAAACACTTGGCTGTGAAAATGAAAAATTACATATTATTTCCAATAAAACATTTCCTTAGCCCCAAATGTTTCATTTTCACAGGGGTAACAGAAGAAAATGCACCTAAAATTTGTAATACATTTTTTACGGAATACGGCAACACCCAATATGTGATTGTAGTGTTCAGAAGGGAAGGAGTGACATCTAGATTTTCTAACATGGAATTTACAGAAATTGGTTTTAGGGGCCATAACTTTTTTTTTTTTTTTACTGAGTTTGCTGTGGGAAAAGCTGGTACCATTTTGGGGTATGTAAGACTTTTTGACCACTTTTTATACAATTTTTTAGTGAGCTGAGCAAAAATTGCAATTCTGTCGGTGTTTTTGATAGGGTTCTCCATGCGGTATATATGATAGTATAACTTTATTCTGCAGGTTGATATGATTATGGCGCTACCAAATTAATATTGTTTTTTCAGGTTTTACGACTTTTGCAGCATAAAAATCACTTTAAAAAAAAATAAAAAATAAGTTATATTTTGCATTGCCATATACTGACATTTGTAATATTTAAAATTTTCAGCTTTTTTTTTGCAGGATGGGCAGTAGTCGCTTTTTATTAAATTTTTGGGGAGGTGAGGTGAAAACAATTCAATCATTGTTTTTGAATTTTTTTTACAGTGTTCACCTGATCTTTTTATAGATCAGGTAGTTATGGACGCGGCAATACAAATTATGTGTCGTATTTTTTTCATTTTTTTAATCAATTATAAATGAGTGGATATGGGAAAAGGCAATTTTTTTTACTTAAATGTTTATTTAATTTTTTTAACTTTATTTTAACACTTTTTTGTTTCAAGTCCCACACTATTGCAGTGCATTGTAATGTCAGTTTTACACTAACATTTGACCTGCTCAGACCCTGGATGGTACCGATACATGGCAAGGTGTCTGGCTGCCATGGCAACCATCGGGATGCTGCCATTGCAGCGTAGAAGCCTGATCAAGGACAGAGGTTACTACTGACCTTTGCATGTAAGGGGTTGAACTGCCTTACAGCGGACACCTGCTACTGAGCTGCTGCCATCTCCACACAGTAGTAGTGTTTGGTGGGTGGGGCAATGGCGCACTGAGAGGGGTGCAAGGGGCACAAACTGTATACCTGATCACAGGCTCTGATCTTCACCATCACAAACTATTGAGATCAGAGCCTGAAACTGGCAATATTGCTGTAACTATGCTCTGATTGGTTAGTCTGTACAGACTAACCAATCAGAGTAATATCTGACAAGGGAGCAGGCTTCTCCAGAGTCTCCTCTGTCCATGAGAGGGGAGACTCCTGGGCTGTGACACTTGTCACGGCGCCGGTTAACAGTTTGGACATAACTGTACGCCCAACTGCAGTAACTTACATGCAATCTGGACATACAATTACATCCATTTGCGGCAAGGGGTATAATCCACATGCAAATGAGCAGTTAAGTGCACTTAGGGCGGGCACAACCCTTGCTCCCCCTCCCTTGCCAGCCCCTCCCTCTCCTTCTTGATTGACAGGACTGGGTTCCTGCATAGTCATATCGCCTAGCCCTGTCATTCAAGAAAAACAAAACAGACTCGTATGCCCTGCCCCCTTCTTAAGCCCCACTCTTCACTGAACAGCAGCTAAAGGTGGAATAGATCAGCAGAAGATTAACCTTAAAGGGGGTGTCCAACAAAAAATATTGTACAGTTTTCAAAGCAGCACCAGGATCTGAATACTTTTGTAATTGCATGTCATGAATAAAAATAAAAATTTTGTATAGCCACTGAGTTATTCAATAAAATGCTACTGTACAGCGCCACCTGCTGTTTGTTATTTTTCCTGTTTCTTTGACCTGCTCACTGAAATGGCCGCACATGCTGAATTTCATCCTTCACCTGCCTCCTGAGTTGTGATAGGGATAGCATGGACACGCCCCCTTAGAAAAGACACTCCCCTTGAACTTGGTCAATTTGATCGAGATCTAGCAGAGCAATGAATTGGGAGATCTCTGGATCCATGTGAGGTACAGGGCTGGTTCTAGCTTTGTTAGAAAGAGATTGTCATGTACTATATAATGTCTGATTTTATTTTTTTACATTAATCATGGAATAACCCCTTTAATTCACTTCTTTATACTGTTATACATATCTATGGAATGCCTACTGC
This sequence comes from Bufo gargarizans, assembly GCF_014858855.1. Lineage (NCBI taxonomy): Eukaryota > Metazoa > Chordata > Amphibia > Anura > Bufonidae > Bufo > Bufo gargarizans. Next base: position 591,881,061 of record NC_058080.1, on the reverse strand, counting down.
CTGTAGCCTATCAGAGGCCAGTACAGGTGGCGCAATTATGTAATCATCATCACGCTGCCTGACTCGTGCAGCTCAGGAAACAGGCAAGAAGAGGTCTGAATTGCATTGCTAACTATCGCATGGAGGTAAGTATTTGAGTTTATTGTTTTTTATTTGGTAACATGCTGTTGGACCACCATGGGGAGGGGCCATATTGGGGTACTAAATAGGGGCATTTTGTACTAGTACACATAAGGGGAATTTTCTTGTACTGGCACACATTATGGGAGGCACCATGGGGGCACTGGCTCTACTGGGGGCATTGTTGTACTCTCACACAGAAGGGGAAATTTTTTGCACTGGCACGAATTATAAGGGGGTATTTTTGTATTGGCACACATTACAATGGGGTATTTTTGTACTGGTACACATCAGGGGACATTTTTCTACGGACACACATTATAAGCAGAATTATTACTACTACGGGACTATGGTGAAGATGATTACTAGTATGGGCACAATGGGGGCATTATTTCTATTGGTAGCACTGTTAACAGTAAGTGCAATTTGGCAGATAATTATTCGTGGGACTTTGGAAAGCACTATAACTCTGGGGGGCACCCTAGCACAGTATAAGCTTAGCACAATTTTTTTTGGGGAACATTATGTTTACACCATTTTGTGTCAGAGACACTATTTGCTGAGTGCAGTTATTTTTAGGGGGCACTGTGTGACAATAATTATTGAAGGGAGCACTATCTGCGTGGTACTAGTATTTTCAGGGGGACTGTTTCTGCAGTATAGAATTGGGGGGGCACAGTATTGAGGGTGGCAGGATGGGGTGTTGAGAAGGTGGGGGGGATGATGAAAAAGAGGAAATGAAGATGTCTGTGTCAGATTCTGCAGAGACAAGAGATGGCTGAAAGAAATCATCATGGCAGTCGTCTGAAAGGAGGCGATGAGGAAAGAGAAAGTCTATATCAGAGGAGACGTCAATGGATGTAAGACATATGTGGCACTGTATTACCCTATGTTATGTAGAGCTGTATGTTATGTTTGTCAAGTATGTCTAACAGTTTGCCTGGAGGGAAGGCGTTAGGTTGAGAATTTGGCATGGGGGGGGGGGACCTTTTCAATTTCTGCACAAGCAACAGAAAGGTTAGGGAAGCAATGAGAGAAGGATGGGGGGGGGACCCAAGCTGCAATCTTGCAACAGGGCACATGAGCCTTTAGCTATGCCCCTGGATACAGGAAAATATTATTTGGTACTTACGAAAACTTAGAATTTAGCTTTTGAGCAGTCTTCATAATATCTAAAAGTGAGGAACGTGATGGGACCTCAATCATCTCATTGAAATTCTGTCCTTCTACTATAAGCCGTACGTGAATAAATTGTTCACCAACAACAACATCGTGGAAAGTGGGTGAACTGGGGATTAACAAAGGATTGCCTAAGGAGAGAAAAATGTGGAACATTGGTTAATAATGTCTAAGTTCAGAGACTGGCGATTTAATCAAGGCTGGACATATCAATAACAATGAAGGTAGAGGGATGGCACTCAAAACATAGGTAGTGTATGGAAAAGGATATTTATTAAGGGATGGCTTGGTAAGCCTGATCGCATTAAAACTATGTTAAGTTATTTAAGAAGTTCAGATAAAATGGTGCAACTTCAAATAAAATGGTACAGAATGTAGATGATAAGGGATAAAATATAAAAGTATACGGTATAAATTACAATATAAAATAGACATAATAGTAAAATAAAGGTAAAAGGTAAATCTTGTAAAATCCTGCTAGAAAAAAGAGGCAAGTCTTGTGAACCTGTTGATAAAAAAGTCCAGTCACATAGTATGATGTCCGGAAATTGGATGCGGTATCCAGAAATTAGGTGAGAAGTTGATACCTTCTTTGGGGAGTGTAAAAAGTGCTCTAGACCCAAAGATATGGATTAGATGTAGGGTAAGTATCTTCTATTATAAAGAATAGTAACATCCGATTCTGGTTAGATAATTTTTCACGGTCCAACATTAGTAGGTTGTGGTATATAATACTGCTGTGTAAGCAGGTACATTACCCTACTGGTGGCCAATGGTAGGCTGGTGAGCGGCTCCTGACGGGAGGACGGCGTCCACGTGTAATTGGACATATCAATAACCTAACTATAAAGACCAAGGTATTGAAGATATTCTCCATTATAATCCTGACTAAAAGACATACAGCCAAGTATTGTTCACCTTATTATTACAGTTATATTACAACTTGACCCCCATAATACCAAAGCCATACCATCATCAGATGTTTCAGCAGCCAGACAAGCTAATTGCTGGGGCAGCTTCATTCTGAAAAAAGTTTTCAAGCTGAGACAACCCTTTTAGGCTGGGTTCACACCTGAGCGTTTTACAGCGCTTTCCTACGCGCTGTAAAACGCACAACAGGCAAGAACCAGTGATTCCCTATGGGAATGGTTCTCACCTGGGCGTTTTACAGCGCGTACGATCGCGCTGTAAAACGCCCGACGCTCAAACAAGTGCTTGAGCTTTTTTTTGGGCGTTTGTCGCGCGTTCCCGCACATAGATATTCGGGAACGCGCGACAATGTGTGCATGCCTGTCTCTGTATGCGCGATTGTAAACGCCCGTACAATCGCGCATACAGAGCGCTCGTTTCAGAACGCTCAGGTCTGAACCCAGCCTTAATATAGTCAGTCATATCAAGCATCTTTTACTTACTTATCGTGTTTTGACAGTCCACATTAGCCACATCCAGATATGATTTTTGAAACAATACAGGCAATAGCTGAGACATCATCATAGGGTTTGAGAACTTCCCTTCTTTCAGTCCATCCATCAGGGCGGTTATTGCTTTGGAACATATATCTTTGTCCTTTCTGCCACCCAATGCTAAAATAAACTGATAAAGAGGGGTTAGATAGCATTAACAGTGTAGTGTAGTTGCACTCTAGGATGAATGCCTCATTAGATGCAACTTTTGATTCTTTTTTTACATAATTTCTATCTATACATATTTTATTTCTTGGACTGCATGATATTGCACACCAGCTTTTTCGACATATAACTTATCTTTTGATATCAGTGATAGACTTCCAGATGCTTAAAGGATAGCTGTCACACTTAGACCCTAATTTCAATGTTCATATATGTAGTTACTAATAACATGATATTCCAGAATCAGTTACTATTAGACTGACTTACCCCATATTTAATAAGATTCAGCCCTTAGCAACCAGTCTGCATAAAACTGCAATTTCACTATTCAGTTAAGATGGCCGCCACTGCCCTCCCCCTGAGGCTAATCCCGCCTGCCCTCACTAGCCAGTAACAATAGCCCCCCAAAAGTGTCAGTAACCAGAGCCCTCCCCCCTAAAGGGTTAATCTCCTGCAGCACAAAGGGGTCCTCTTACCACATGTTGCTTTCATTTATACACTGAGGAGCAGATGGCAGATCTCCCTTCCCTGGTCTGCACTGCTTCGGCTCAGCATCCTCCAGCTCTGCTGAGTGACGGAGTGTCTGCCAAGCGCAGGGACAGGGAGAGGTGCACACAGCCCAGGCACTGTTATCAGCTGCTGGGGAGGACCTGGCTTTAATCATTTACTTACAGTCCCTGGCTGTCTGTAATCTGACCTTGCACGCTGCCTGCTTCTGCGTCCTCCGTCCTTCAACAGATAGACGGACCTGCCTAGCAACCCTATTTGAAGCACAGGTAAAAGTAGGCAGTACAGGGAACAAAACTGTGGAATTAAGTGGTAATTGAATACACAGTGAAAAGTTGAAATAGGGCCACCAAGGAGATATTAATCACCACAATCCAATACTCCAAAAAAAATAAAAATTATATAACAGTTATACTTTAAAGGCTATGTATACCTTTGGAGGCAATTTTTTTTCAATTAGTGCATTGTACTCATTATGAGCTAAAAATAAAAAAATGTAATTGGTCTTTATTACAAATATGGAGTCCTTTTCTCTATACAGGGCTTAGATGCTCTATTAGCAGTATCTGAATTTTCTTTCTTTTCTGTCCGTTGGGGAGCTGACGGCTCCTCATCTCTGCTCTCTGACCTTATAAACATTCATCAAAGCTCAATCCTTATCTTACTGATAAGAATGTGGCTCAAATATGTGTTTATGTCCTCTTAGTAATTTAGAGATAAGGTTTATTAGATGACCGGCACAAAGTGAAAGTTACCACATCTAGAAAAACCGTTAACCCTTTGTGACAAAACAGCTCAGTATTTTTAATAAAGACCAATAAAAAAAATGATTTTTAGCACAAAATGAGTACAATGCAATCATAAAAAAAACTACAACTTCTTTCTTTATCTGTAGACTCACTTGCAAAGCAAGAGGGGTGCTGTAAAGATTTCCTAGTTCCCCTTCAGTGTTCTGAGATGCCACAATTTTGTCCTTTATGCTTTTAACTGACTTTTTGATATGCATGACCAGCTCACGGGGATAATTATTGAATCTCTTCACACACAGCAGTGCAATGCCAGCCATGGCTTCTGTGTCTGCAACAGAAAAAAAAAAGGAGGGATAACACTTTTTATTTTATTTTTTACGCACATATATAGCGCTTTCAGACATTAGCATCAAGCTTTCCCCAATTAGGCTTTTGATGTTGTCCTTGGTCGGATTTGAACCTAGGATCCCAGCGCTTCAAGGCACCAGTGCTAACCACTGAGCCACCATGCTGCACTATAAGATTATATTATATTGTTTAATATTATAGCAGTCATTTATATTCAGAAGGCTTTAAAATCTTAGATTAAGCAATTTTACCATGAAATATACTCTTAAATCTGCTACCAGAATGGCAAACAGACATTTTTTCACTTTAGCACAGACAATCTGTATGGAGTTTGTACGTTCTTCCCATGTTTGTGTGGCTTTCCTCCAGATTCTCTAGTTTCCTCCAACACACTAAAGACATACTGATGGGGAGCTTAGATTGTGAGCCCCATTGGAGACAGCAAATAATGATGATATAAAGCGCTGTCAGCACTATATAAAAGTGAGTCAAATATTTGATGACAGAGCACATACTTCCGTTTAATACGTTTATTCTTTCTTACCTACTGAGACCGATTCTCCGTGTCCAAACTTGTTTTGTTCTTCAGCAAGAACGAGCTTGTGTACGACATGCCTGTCGACGAACTTATCATTGATGCACATAGCTAGAATGCCAAGGCTGTACTGGTAGTAGTTCGAAAGTGGTTTATTATTAAGGGCTGTAAAAAGAGAAAAAACATCATAATGTTGGACTTATCGATCACTTGTACTTACAATTATTAGTAACAATGGAATACAGAGTAAACAGTCCAGCAGCATGGCAGCCACAACCTAAGGCCTCTTTCACACTACCGTTTTTTTTTTTCCTTTTTGCGGAACCATTTATTGAAAATGTTATGCCCAGCCCAATTTGTTCTATGTAATTACTGAATACTGTATATGCCATACGGAAAAACGGAACGGAAACACAACAGAAACAAAAAAACGGAACAACAGATCCGTGAAAAACGGACTGCAAAACACTGAAATAGCCATACGGTAGTGTGAAAGAGGCCTAAGTGTACTTTCCTGATACTGAAAAACTACACAGGTTTTTGTTTATTTTTTTAATCATGGAAACACATTGGTCTGCTGTAAACAAAAAAAACAAAAAAAAAAAAAACACACAACAGGAGATATTTTTCTCCCCTAAAGTGAGGAAAATGGCTTCTAGCTCACATGTTTTTTTTCCTTCCTCTGGATCAACTTGCAGGATAACAGGCCGAACTGGATGGACAGATGTCTTTTTTCAGCCTTATAAACTATGTTACAGTACATTAGTAAGTGCCTTTGCATAATAAATGCCATTTGCCGAAGTGAGGCAAACCCTTTAAGAGCTGAAATTACTCTAATGTCAATTTGTAAATATCTAAATGCTTCTAGTCCATCAGGAAGTGCAACTGTGGTTAATTATTTTTTCTTCTAATGTGTAGGGACAGTGATAGGGAACATTTTTCTAACACATTTTACTTAGAGAACTTGTACATTTATGAGAAAACTTGCCCTGAAATATCCCTTAGTAGCGCTCTCTAAATGAGCGTTGCTAAGGTCTGTCTACACAGTACAGAACAGGGTTCTCTGTGAAGATGGCTGGGGTTAATTATTTTTCCCTCCCTGTGGGCTCTTATATATTTCTAGAAATTAACAGATGTACAATGCATATATATTTTCTCTGTCCTCCTGCTATATTGACACTGATCAGGGCGGTCAGCGCTGACAGTGAATAATTTTTCTGTATCGTAGTGCGCTGAGTAACTAACCAGCCGCCGGGAGATGCAGGGTAGATTGTGCAGTGAACACTGGCTATTGAGGAGGGACATGGAGTAGCTGATTTATAGCATATACTGTCCTTATATGTTGTAAATCAGCTACTCCGTCTTTCATATAGAGACTTCAGTGGGAAATAACTTCACCCAAAGCATGCTCTGTTTGTAAAAAAAAAAAAAAAAAATACCTTGGTTCCTTAAATGGGTTGTCTCACTTCAGTAAGAGGCATTTATCATGTAGAGAAAGTTAATACAAGGCACTTACTAATGTATTGTTATTATCCATATTGCTTCCTTTGCTGGCTGGATTCATTTTTTCATCACATTATATATACGCTGCTTGTTTCTATGGTTACAGACCACCCTGCAATCCATCAGTAGCGGTCATGCTTGCACAGTATAGGAAAAAGCACCAGCCTATGTGCCCTCCCACGGTCCCAGCCACCAGAGAGGCTGACGCTTTCTCCTATGCAGGGCCGCTGCAAGGATTTTTGAATTACTGAAGTGAGACAACCCTTTAAAGGGAATCTGTCAGCAGTTATGTGCCTATGAAACTGGCTGACCTGTTACATGTGCTCTTGGCAGCTGAAGGCATCTGTGTTGGTCCCATCGCCATATGTGCCCGCATTGCTGAGAAAATAATGTTTTATTATATGCAAATGAGCCTCTAGGAGCAACAGGGGCTGCCAAGCGCACACGCAGCAGGTCAGTCAGTTTCTTAGGTACAAATCTGCTTAAATGCAATAATCATTTAACAGTTGTGTCATGTCCCTATTCCTCAGCCCTCTGTTTTGATCAGTGTGACAAATATGTAATAACCGGTGTCATCCCCACAGCTGATAATCAGTAATACCGTCATGTATGCAGCATTCATTGGTCACTCAGATATACAGTAAATGACAGAACATAACTATGACAATTACCTATACTGTTCTTTTCTTTGTGAAGGTGGTATTTCATATGTGTGAGTAACCTGCTTCTTACAGATGGGCTTGTGTCGTCACATGAAGCCTTCTGTGCCATCAGCTGTAAGGCTAGTAGTCCTGTCTTTGGCTCACCCTCTTTGACGCCCAATCTACTACATATGTAGAAAATAATACGTTCAGCGAGAGGAAGGCCAACAACATAATCCACAAGTCATAAACATAACATCTGAATAAATAGGGTCATGACTCCTTTAGAATAGGGGTTACACCTTAGCAATCGTGCCCACCCCTGACTGTGTGACGCAATCACGGGGTGGCGATCAGTTATCAGGGCGGTGCTGTCGTGTTTTCTTTTTTTTATTTCTGTAGTGTTTATTCGTACCATTTTAGGGTGCATAAAACTTTTTGATCATTTAAAAAAAAAAAGTTTTAATCTTCTTTAAAGTAGTAAAAGTACAGATGTAACATCACTTGCGCTCCCAAAAATCACATATCTTTTCTAACGAAACAATTTCTAGTCCTTCACTATAGCAATACTCAACAAGGCCAGTAGATGGCAGTACGAAATGAATCAGTAGTATTTGAACCTCGAATCCAAAGAGAGCACCAGTGTAAATCTAAGTGGGGCGGATCTGCAGTAGTGTTGAGTTAGAATATTAGTGTTCTAAGTTAGAATATTCACGAATATTAAAAAAAACGAATTTATAGTACAATAGCGAATATATTCGTATTGTATAATATTCATCTTTTTCGCATCTGAGTAAAACACTGAAAACTCATATCCGATGGTATATTCTTACCACCCGGCATTCCCATGGTGACGGCCAGGACGCTTGTCGGGGCGTAGTGTGTCGACGGGCAAATAACTAAGACGAATATTCTAAAATACGAATATATTCAATATCGTACTTAGTATTCGTTTTTTAGAATATTCGTCATCGTCTTCATACTAGTCCAAATCCAAATGTTAAGATTGAATTCGCGTTTTTCATTTGAAAATCGGGAGACAAATGATCGCGTTCAGTACCCGATGTAAGTTCGTGAGAGTACAACGGTTTTTGTTTGAAGTCGTGTGTGCGATTATTAGCTATATCTATACTAATTTTTATTTTTTCCCAATATGAACAGCACTGTTTGTGTGACAGTTAAAAGTAGATATACTATTTGAATATATTTGCGCTCAACAATACATTACATTATCCCTTATATCATCTACCGGCACAGGGTGTACTGATCCTGCGTAGGTCGCACTACAATATAAAAGCTGCTGTCTGTGTTGTGTTGTACTTTTACACTTGCGGCAGGACGGATCCGATAGGCTGTTCACCCAGTCGGATCCGTCCTTCCGCTATATCATCGTGCCGCCGGACTGCCGCTCTGTCTCCAATGACTATAATGGGGGCGGGGGCTGGAGCTACGGCGCAGCACGGCAGTGCATGGTGAGAGATTGCCAGACTAAAAGTACTGCATGTCTGACTTTTTAGTCCGGCGATCTCTCCCTGTGCACTGCCGTGCTGCGCCGTAGCTCCGCCCCCATTATAGTCAATGAGGACTGAGCAGCAGTCAATACAGAAACTGACCAACTGCTATTTGGATTAAATATAGGCGTCACACACTGTCTTGAAATAAGTGTAAAAAATCTAACAAAGGGCGTACTGCAAACTTTCTTAACCTGGGGTGGGGCAGCAAACCTAGTGTGTGATGGGAAATCAGAAGAACAAAGGCTCTTTACAAAGACTGATTAACATTCAGTCTGGCCTCGATAATATATATAGTGTATTAATGGCTAGGTTTTCCACCTTTCTGATAAATTTTTTCATTAGTGCCCAGACTAATTCTATGGGGTTCAGATCCGGCGATCTAAAGAAAATTAAAATAATATTATGGTGTATTATTAATAAAATAAATATAATTTATGATTGATTTGAATTAAAATCTGTGTAATTTGGTGATTTATCTTTACATGTACTGTACCAATAGTCGTTTTTAAAAGGCAAGAGGCTCACTGCCCAACCCTAGCAAAACATAATAAAAACATACATTTGGTACTGACCTGAAAATCTAAGTGAACGTGTAATTTTTACCACACAGTGAACGTCCAAAATTTTTTGGTTCATTCAATTTTGAATATTATTATTATTATTTTTTTTTACATGTTCTCAATATATTACATGGTCATGCTAATGGGAAAATAGAACAGTTATGGCTCTTGGAAGACAGGGAGTGAAAAGGTAAAATGAAAAATGGCTTTGAGGTTAAAGGGGTCTGCATGGTGACAGATTTCCTTTAAGTGCTGTGCAAATAAAAAATAAGGCACAGATGGAGAAAAAGACTTTGCTCTAACGTATCTAGCATTGCTGGTAAATGATTGCTTGTCATTTTACTACAATATGGGTTTTAGAGCACAGAAAATGAAGAGTCTGCCGATTAAGCACAGGAAATATAAGTCAATCTGGTAGCACTGCAGATAATCTGTAGAACCATTTTATGGCTAAAAGAGGCATTTCTGATAACACTTTTAGTGTTGAGCGAATCAAACTATCCGAAGTGGACTTCAATATGAATTTCAGGGAAAATTCTAAATCACTCTGAAGCCCCGAAATGGCGGTAAAAAAAATAAAAATAAAATAATAATCATACCTCATCCATTTGAGTGCAAATAGACCACCGCGGCCATCTTGATTGAATCTCGTGCACGGTGGCGTCTGACGTCACCACGCCAGCCAGCGTGATGATGTCATCACACGACACACAGGATTTCATGCGGGATCTTCAATCAATATGGCTGTGGTGGCCTTTTCGCGCTCAAATGTATACGTTTTTTTTTTTTCTTCACCTATTAACTCCTAAAAGCCCATATTTTTTTATTTCAGAAGCCCGGCATCTGAGGGTTCAATGATGGGTGACCGTTCTCTGTCATTGCGCCCACTACTCACAAAGAAATGTGCTTCGTGACGAAGTAATTCGTCACAAAGCTAATTTCTTGGTGAAATTCGGTGAAGTAGCCGAATCGAAGATTTCTACACTTGCTCATCTCTAAACATTTTATTACAGAATCATTATTTATACATTTTCTTTTAAAGTGGCTTCAAATATGGAGATTAATTTTGAGGAGAAGGTAAAAATAAGAGTACTTTATGCTGGTTTCAGACAAGTGTGTTTGGTCCGTAAAACATGGCCCATGTGAAGGCCACAGGCGATACACACTCATTGTATCATAGTGATCTATGAAGCTGTGAGTTCCACCAGCCCAACCACAACTCTGCTGCACCATGCTTAGATAATGCTGGACCTCAAAGCATCCTACAGGGTGGGCCATTTATATGGATACACCTTAATAAAATGGGAATGGTTGGTGATATTAACTTCCTGTTTGTGGCACATTAGTATATGTGAGGGGGGAACTTTTCAAGATGAGTGGTGATCATGGCGGCCATTTTGAAGTCGGCCATTTTGAATCCAACTTTTGTTTTTTCAATAGGAAGAGGGTAATGTGACACATCAAACTTATTGGGAATTTCACAAGAAAAACAATGGTGTGCTTGGTTTTAACGTACCTTTATTCATTCATGAGTTATTTACAAGTTTCTGACCACTTATAAAATGTGTTCAATGTGCTGCCCATTGTGTTGGATTGTCAATGCAACCCTCTTCTCCCACTCTTCACACACTGATAGCAACACCGCAAGAGAAATGCTAGCACAGGATTCCAGTATCCGTAGTTTCAGCATATGCTGTGAAGATACGAAATGTGCAGCACCTGAAACTATGGATACTGGAATCCTGTACTAGCATTTCTCCTGCGGTGTTGCTATCAGTGTGTGAAGAGTGGGAGAAGAGGGTTGCATTGACAATCCAACACAATGGGCAGCACATTGAACACATTTTATAAGTGGTCAGAAACTTGTAAATAACTCATGAAAGAATAAAGTTACGTTAAAACCAAGCACACCATTGTTTTAATTCCCAATAAGTTTGATATGTCACATGACCCTCTTCCTATTGAAAAAACAAAAGTTGGATTAAAAATGTCCGACTTCAAAATGGCCACCATGGTCACCACCCATCTTGAAAAGTTTCCCCCCTCACATATACTAATGTGACACAAACAGGAAGTTAATATCACCAACCATTCCCATTTTATTTGTATCCATATAAATGGCCCACCCTGTAGATTACTATGATAGCGAGTTTGGGTCAGCAGAGCCGCTATCAGTCCAGAAAATTCAGGCATCACACAGAACGTGTTTCCAAACATCTGAAACGTCATCTGAAAGCAGCCTAACATTTAAATACCACATATTTAATGATGAATGATTGATAACTAATCTTTATGATTACTTCACATAAATACAGGTGAAACTCGAAAAATTAGAATATCGTGAAAAAGTTCATTTATTTCAGTAAGACAACTTAAAAGGTGAAACTAACATATGAGATAGACCCATTACATGCAAATCGAGATATTTCAAGCCTTTCTTTGTTATAATTTGGATGATTATGGCTTACAGCTTATGAAAACCCCAAAGTCACAATCTCAGAAAATTAGAATATTGTGAAAAGGTTCAATATTCTAGGATCAAAGTGTCACACTCTAGTCAGCCAATTAATCCATAACACCTGCAAAAGGTTCCCCAGCCTTTAAATTGTCTCTCAGTCTGGTTCAGTAGGAATCACAATCATGGAAAAGACTGCTGACCCGACAGTTGTGCACAAAACCATCATTGACATCCTCCATAAGGAGGGAAAGCCTCAAAAGGTAATTGCAAAATAAGTTGGATGTTCCCAAAGTTCTGTATCAAAGCACATTAATAGAAAGTTATGTGCAAGGGACAAGTGTGAAAGAAAAAGGTGCACAAGCAGCAGGGATGACCGCAGCCTGGAGAGGATTATCAGGAAAAGGCCATTCAAAAGTGTTGGGGACTTTCACAAGGAGTAGACTGAGGCTGGAGTTAGCGCATCAAGAGCCACCACACACAGACGGATCCTGGACATGGGCTTCAAATTTCATATTCCTCTTGCCAAGCCTCTCCTGAACAACAAACAACATCAGAAGAGTCTTACCTGGGCTAAAGAAAAAAAAGAACTGGTCTGTTGCTCAGTGGTCCAAAGTCCTCTTTTCTGATAAGAGCAACTTTTGCATCTCATTTGGAAACCAATGACCCAATGCAAGATGCTTGAAGTCCAGTATGAAGTTTCCACAGTCTGTGTTGATTTGGGGAGCCATGTCATCTGCTGGTGTTGGTCTACTGTGCTTTATTAAGTCCAGAGTCAATGCAGCCATCTACCAGGAGATTTTGGAGCACTTCATGCTTCTTTCTGCAGACATGCTTTAAGGAGATAGTGACTTCATTTTCCAGAAGGACTTGGCACCTGCCCACACTGCCAAAACCTGGCTCAATGACCATGGGATTACTATGGTTGATTGGCCAGCAAACTCACCTGACCTGAACCCTATAGAGAATCTATGGGGCATTGCCAAGAGAGATGAGAGACATGAGACCGAACAATGCAGAAGAGCTGAAGGCTGCTATTGAAGCATCCTGGTCCTCCATAACACCTCAGCAGTGCCATAGGCTTATATCATCCATGCCATGCCGCATTGAGGCGGTAATTGGCAAAAGAGGCTTAAACCAAGTACTGAGTACATATGCATGATTATATTTTTCAGAGGTCCTACATTTTTCTATTTAACATCCTTTTTTTATTGATTTCATGTAATATTCTAATTTTTGGAGATTGTGAATTTGGGGTTTTCATAAGCTGTAAGCCATAATCATCCAAATGATAACAAATGAAGGCTTGAAATATCTCGCTTTGCATGTAACGAGTCTCTCTCATAAATTAGTTTCACCTTTTAAGTTGCATTACTGAAATAAATGAACTTTTGCACGATATTCTAATTTTTCGAGTTTCACTTGTACATTCTCAGCCTTAAAAAATTAATAAATAAAATTCCAAGGAGCCACCATTTGGTTTGGTCACGCTCTGGTTCTTTAAATCCTGTCTGTAAGGTTAGAAAATGAGCGAACAGTAGCGGTGATCTCCTAATACACATTATATGGTACCTGGCAGAAATGGTTTCCATTGATGTTTTCAGCTTCTGGAAGTACTCATCCTCTTTTTCCAGATTATGATCTTCAGAAAGACGAAGACCAACATAGAAACTGGGATTTGCATCGCTGGAAGTGTCGAGTGTCACTCTCAGTAGCTTAAGGTTCAACGATTGAATTAAATGTTTATTTTCTTCAGGAATTTCTTTAAAAAATAAATAAAATACAGAAAAATCAAATGTGTCACAATTATTCTCAGAAATGTACACAACAGAACCTACACTAATATTTTCCAACATGGCTTTTCTCACAGTCAATAGGTGATGAGTGTTAAGCCACTAGGGGCTTTACTATCTACTAGTCCAGGGGTCCTGGGTCCTCTGGTCCTCTTCACCAGCACAACTGCAGAGGAGTGTTATGGAGCAGTGGCCATGCCCAATTGCAATGGAAAGTTCCACTCCAAAGATGTAACATTTGTCACCTATCTGGTGATAAATGTTGATTGCTGTAAAATTCCTTTAGCATATATCTAAATGCTCTCTCACTGAAGACATACAGACGTGGACAAAATTGTTGGTACCCTTTGGTCAATGAAAGAAAAAGTCACAATGGTCACAGAAATAACTTTAATCTGACAAAAGTAATAATAAATTAAAATTCTATAAATGTTAACCAATGAAAGTCAGACATTGTTTTTCAACCATGCTTCAACAGAATTATGTAAAAAAATAAACTCATGAAACAGGCATGGACAAAAATGATGGTACCCCTAGAAAACACAGAACATAATGTGACCAAAGGGACATGTTAATTCAAGGTGTGTCCACTAATTAGCATCACAGGTGTCTACAACCTTGTAATCAGCCATTGGGCCTATATATATGGCTCCAGGTAATCACTGTGTTGTTTGGTGATATGGTGTGTACCACACTCGACATGGACCAGAGGAAGCAAAGGAAAGAGCTGTCTCAAGAGATCAGAAAGAAAATTATAGACAAGCATGTTAAAGGTAAAGGCTATAAGACCATCTCCAAGCAACTAGATGTTCCTGTGAGTACAGTTGCACATATTATTCATAAGTTTAAGATCCATGGGACTGTAGCCAACCTCCCTGGACGTGGCCGCAGGAGGAAAATTGATGACAAATCTAAGAGACGGATAATCCGAATGGTAACAAAAGAGCCTAGAAAGACTTCTAAAGAGATTCAAGGTGAACTTCATGCTCAAGGAACATCAGTGTCAGATCGCACCATCCGTCGTTGTTTGAGCCAAAGTGGACTACATGGGAGACGACCAAGGAGGACACCATTGTTGAAAACGAATCATAAAAAAGCAAGACTGGAATATGCCAAACTACATGTTGACAAGCCACAAAGCTTCTGGGAGAATGTCCTGTGGACAGATGAGACAAAAATCGAAGTTTTTGCCAAGGCACATCAGCTGTATGTTCACAGACGAAAAAATGAAGCATATCAAGAAAAGAACACTGTCCCTACTGTGAAACATGGAGGAGGCTCTGTTATGTTCTGGGGCTGCTTTGCTGCGTCTGGCACAGGGTGTCTTGAATCTGTGCAGGGTACAATGAAATCTCAAGACTATCAAGGAATTCTAGAGAGAAATGTACTAGCCAGTGTCAGAAAGCTTGGTCTCAGTCGCAGGTCATGGGTCTTGCAACAGGACAATGACCCAAAACACACCGCTAAAAACACCCAAGAATGGCTAAGAGGAAAAAATTGGACTATTCTAAAGTGGCCTTCTATGAGCCCTGACCTCAATCCTATTGAGCATCTTTGGAAGGAGCTGAAACATGCAGTCTGGAAAAGGCACCCTTCAAACCGGACACAACTGGAGCAGTTTGCTCATGAGGAGTGGGCCAAAATACCTGCTGAGAGGTGCAGATGTCTCATTGACAGTTACAGGAAGCGTTTGATTGCAGTGATTGCCTCAAAAGGTTGCGCAACAAAATATTAAGTTAGGGGTACCATCATTTTTGTCCATGCCTGTTTCATGAGTTTATTTTTTTTACATAATTCTGTTGAAGCATGGTTGAAAAACAATGCCTGACTTTCATTGGTTAACATTTATAGAATTTTAATTTATTATTACTTTTGTCAGATTAAAGTTATTTCTGTGACCATTGTGACTTTTTCTTTCATTGACCAAAGGGTACCAACAATTTTGTCCACGTCTGTATATATACATATAAGATGGCAGTCATCCATTCAACATCTATCCTGACTCTCCCCATAAGCGTAGTCTATTATAGTATGGCCAGCTGAGAGGCAAGCTAGAATAATTCAGCCACAGCACAGCTGAGAGGCAGTCACAGCAGCCAAAAATGATACGGAAATGCATTTTATTGGAAGGGTGGTTTCACACACAGCTTTTTTTTGACTGTGACTGTTTTGATGCCGTTTTTTTGTGTGTGTGTGGCTCCAGCAGGAAGCAGATGTTTAAATCTATTCTTTATATTTTCCATTCCCTTTGAATACACTTCTAGCTTTGGCTAAAAATAAAACTGCATCAGGCACTGGCAAAAGGCTATTTAAAAAAAAAAAAGAAAAAAAGCTGTGTGTGAAACCACCCATAAAGGGGCTGCCCCGTCTAGACATGTATGGCATATCCACAGGACACCTCTGGGACACTCACCTATCTCAAGAATGGAGCCCTATCTTGCGCCACTGTGGATGGAGAGGGAGAGGTGACTGTGAATGCCCAAAGTAGCAAGATTAACAATACAAATTGGAAACTACCAATTTAAGGTATATTAAAACCCTCGGCCACTTTTACCTCATACTGGTGGTCAACCCGTGATATCCACATGTAGTTTTCCACTTATTGCTGGACTGCACCTGTACTTGCAGTGTGGTAATTAGCGGCAATCTGTCTGTGGCACCCACAGCTTGCCTGTAAACGCGATAGCACTCTTAAGCTGGATTTATACGGGCCGACTGTGCGGCCGATTGTCAGGAAGGGAGCGTTCCTTCCCCACAGTGAAGCAATCTTCTTCTGTATACTATTGTGATCCCTCGTCCTTTATACAGAATCATGGTTTCTGAGCAGCAGATTGCTGTTTAGACGGCACAATCTGCTGCCCAAAAGCCATGATTGGTGGTGCCTGCACAAATGTCAGGATCACCCACTGAACGAGCGTTGGTTGCAGGAGCGGTCGTTCCCGGTAATCTTCCTGATTCTACAACTAATAAACATCAAACATTTTGCCAGGTCTTCAACTCTGCTGCCAGCTACTACAGACAAACAAAGCACATCCCTCGGATTAGTTGTTGGCTAGTTGTGATATGTGCGAAGCCATCCACCGAGCAATGAGAACATAACGGTGCTCCGGTAGTCACTGTCTGTCTTTATAAGCCCTCTTGCACATGAACGTTGTGCAGCCGTTCCGTGAATTGGGGACCGCAATTTGCGTCCGTGCGGCAGCCGGAACGGATCAAGACCCATTTAACTTGAATGGGTCCGTGATCCGTCCGCACCGCAAAAAATAGAACAAGTTCTATTTTTTTTTTTTGCGGTGAGGAGGCACGGACAGAAACACCACGGAAGCACTCCGTGGGGTTCCGATCCGTGCTTCTGTTCCGCATCTTTGTGATTGCGGACCCATTCAAGTTAATAGGTCCGCATCCGTGACGCGGAGTGCACACAGGCTGGTGCCCGTGTATTGCGGACCCGCCGTATGCAGGCTGCAATACGGCCACAGGCACACAACGTTCGTGTGCAAGAGGCCTAATGGAAACAATACTTTTACTCACCACATAACTTCATGGGTACAATAAAGGTTTGCACCAAAATAACCAGGACCTGCCAGTTTAGAGCCATTATCTATCTGCAAGAGAAAAACAATATTGGATCAACAGAGACATTATAAAAAAAATAAAAAAATAAAAAATTGTAGAGAAGTTCATTACATATATCAAGAAATTCTGGGTCCCCGACACAAAAGTGGACATACTCTATGTGCAGCCAACGCAAACTGTACAGGGGCCAAAAAAAGTGCAGTTCTTCCTATACTCTACTAGATTGCATATACAGTCAAGTCCATATATATTTGGACAAAGACAACTTTTTTCTAATTTTTGTTCTGTACATTTCCACAATGGATTTTGAACAAAACAATTCAGATGCAGTTGAAGTTCAGACTTTAATTCAGTGGGTTGAACAAAAGGATTGCATAAAAATGTGAGGAACTAAAGCATTTTTTAAACTCAATCCCTTCATTTCAGAGGTTCAAATGTAACTGGACAAATTAAATCATTGTAAATAAAATGTTAATTTCTAATACTTGGTTGAAAACCCTTCGTTGACAATGACTGCCTGAAGTCTTCAACTCATGGACATCACCAGACGCTGCGTTTCCTCCTTGTTAATGCTCGGCCAGGCCTTTACTGCAGCGGTTTTCAGTTGCTGTTTGTTTGTGGGTCTTTCTGTCTGAAGTTTTAGTCTTAACAAGTGAAATGCTCTATTGGGTTCAGATCCGGTGACTGACTCGGCCATTCAAGAATATTCCACTTCTTTGCTTTAATAAAGTCCTGAGTTGCTTTGGCTTTATGTTTTAGGTCATTGTCCATCTGTATTATGAAACGCCCACCAATCAGTTTGGCTGCATTTGATCACACAGTAGGTCACTGAAAACCCCAGAATTCCTCCGGCTGCTTCTGTCCTGTGTCACATCATCAATAAACACTAGGGACCCAGTGCCCCTGGCAGCCATGCATGCCCAAGCTGTTTTACAGATTATGTGGGAGGGAAGGGATGCAAATGAGCTCTCAACAAGCTCTGCCTCTAATGCCACCAGATGTAAGGCAGCTATCCTATAAGTCAATAAGCCTTGAGACATGACTTGGATATTAAATAAGCCAGCACCTCATCTGCAGACAGCTGTTTCAAGGCATATTGCCCCTCATCAGTGCAGAGCAGAGAGTACTGGCTTAACTGGGTGAGAGGCCTGTGTCCGGGTCAGGGGGAAACTAACTCTACTTAGGGAGAGAGCACCTTAATCAGTGTGAGGAGACTTATAGGCCATACATGCTCCTCAGGAATTCTGGGAGGGAAGGGATACAAATGGGCTCTTAACAAGCTCTGCCCCTTACCCGGACACAGGCCTTTCACCCAGTTAAGCCATTACTCTCTGCTCTGCACTGATGAGGGGCAATCACCCCAAAACATCTGTCTGCAGATGAGGTGCTGGCTTATTTAATATCCAGGTCATGTCTCAAGGCTTATTTTAAGAGCTGAACATTGACTTATAGGATAGCTGCCTTAGGCTACTTTCACACTTGCGGCAGTGTGATCCGGCGGCAGTTCCGTCGTCGGAACTGGCCGCCGGATCCGCCGATCTGCCACTGACTGAAAGCATTTGTGAGACGGATCCGGATGCGGATCCGTCTCACAAATGCATTGCAAGGACGGATCCGTCTCTCCGCTTGTCATGCGGACCGACGGATCCGTCTTGTACATTTTTCTCATTTTTACCGATCTGCGCATGCGCATGCCAGAACGACGGATCCGGCATTCTGGTATTCTGGCGCTAATACATTCCTATGGGAAAAAATGCCGGATCCGGCGTTCAGGCAAGTCTTCAGTTTTTTTCGCCGGAGAGAAAACCGTAGCATGCTACGGTTTTCTCTTTTGCCTGATCAGTCAAAACGACTGAACTGAAGACATCCTGATGCATCCTCAATGGATTACTCTCCATTCAGAATGCATTGGGTTTAAACTGATCAGTTCTTTTCCGGTATAGAGCCCCTGTGACGGAACTCTATGCCGGAAAAGAAAAACGCAAGTGTGAAAGTACCCTTACATCTGGTGGCATTAGAGGCAGAGCTGACTAAGAGCTCATTTGCATCCCTTCCCTCCCAGAATTCCAGAGGAGCATGTATGGCCTATAAGTCTCCTCACACTGATTAAGGTGCCCTCTCCCTAAGGAGAGTTAGGCTGAGTTCACATGGGCGCAATGCGGTAGGTGAACGTATTGCACCCGCACTGCATCCGGCACCATTCATTTCAATGGGGCTGTGTACATGAGCGTTTTTTTCACGCATCACTTCTGCAATGCTTTAAAATCGCAGCATGTTCTATATTCTGTGTTTGTAATGCAGGACAGGCCCCATAGAAGTGAATGGGGCTGCGTGAAAAACGCATTGCATCCGCAAGCAAGTGTGGGTGCAATGCGTTTTTCACTGATGGTTGCTAAGAGATGTTGTTTGTAAACCTTCAGTTTTTTTATCACTCGCGTGAAAAACGCATCAAAACGCATTGCACCCGCGCAGAAAAAAACTGAACAACTAAATGCAATTGCAGACAAAACTGACTGAACTTGCTTGCAAAATAGTGCGAGTTTCACTGAACGCATCCTGAGCCAATCTATCACGCCCGTGTGAACCCAGCCTTAGGCTACTTTCACACTTGCGTTTGGAGCGAATCCGTCTGCATTATATTTCAGAAAAAATTCTAAGTGTGAAAGTTAGTCAGACGGATCCGTCCAGACTTTACATTGAAAGTCAATGGGGGACGGATCTGTTTGAAAATTGAGCCATAGTGTGTCAAATTCAAACGGATCCGTCCCCATTGACTTACATTGTAAGTCTGGACAGATCCGTTTGCCTCCGCACGGCCAGGCAGACACCCGAACGCTGCAAGCAGCGTTCGGGTGTCCACCTGCTGAGCGGAACGGAGGCCAAACGCTGCCAGACTGATGCATTCTGAGCAGATCCGCATACACTCAGAATGCATTGGGGCAGTACAGATGCGTTCGGGGCCGCTTGTGAGAGCCTTCAAACGGAACTCACAAGCGGAGCCCCGAACGCTAGTATGAAAGTAGCCTTAGTTCCCCCCTTACAGATGATGTAGTATGCTTTGGATCATGAGCTGTACCATGCCTTCACCATCCTTTTTTTCCCCCATCTTCCTGGTAGATGTTGATCTTGGTTTCATCTGTCCAAAGAATGTTCTACCATCTAGCCTTCTTATTCTTGAGGCTTATGAGTGGCTTGCACCGTGCAGTGAACCCTCTATTTACTTTCATGCAGTCTTCTCCTGAGGCTGGGTTCACACCTGAGCGTTCTGAAACGAGCGCTCTGTATGCGCGATTGTACGGGCGTTTACAATCGCGCATACAGAGACAGGCGTGCACACATTGTCGCGCGTTCCCGAATATCTATGTGCGGGAACGCGCGACAAGCGCGCCAAAAAAAGCTCAAGCACTTGTTTGAGCGTCGGGCGTTTTACAGCGCGATCGTACGCGCTGTAAAACGCCCAGGTGAGAACCATTCCTATAGGGAATCATTGGTTCTTGCCTGTTGTGCGTTTTACAGCGCGTAGGAACGCGCTGTAAAACGCTCAGGTGTGAACCCAGGCTTAGGCCTCATGCACACAACCAATTTTTTTTTTTAAGGTCCGCAAAAACGGGGTCCGTAAGTCCGTGATCCGTGTCCGTTTTTTCTTTCGTGGGTCTTCCTTGATTTTTGGAGGATCCACGGACATGAAGAAAAAAATCGTTTTGGTGTCCGCCTGGCCGTGCGGACCCAAACGGATCCGTCCTGACTTACAATGCAAGTCAATAGGGACGGATCCGTTTGACGTTGACAAAATATGGTGCAATTGCAAACGGATCCGTCCCCCATTGACTTTCAGTGTAAAGTCAGGAGTCCCTATTATACCATCAGATCGGAGTTTTCTCCAATCCGATGGTATATTTTAACTTGAAGCGTCCCCATCACCATGGGAACGCCTCTATGTTAGAATATACTGTTGGATATGAGTTAGATCGTGGAAACTCAGATCCGACAGTATATTCTAACACAGAGGCGTTCCCATAGTGATGGGGACGCTTCAAGTTAGAATATCCTAAGAACTGTGTACATGACTGCACCCTGCTGCCTGGCAGCACCCGATCTCTTACGCTGGGTTTAGACCTGAGCGTTCGCGATGGAGCGCTCTGTATGCGCGATTCTCCGGGCGTCTCACATACGCGGCTCCAGAACAAGCGAACGCCCATTGTCGCGCGTTCCCACTGAAGTCTATGTATGGGAACGCACGACAAGACGCCCCAAAGAAGCTCATGTACTTCTTGGGGCGTCGGGCGTTTTACAGCGCGATCGTACGCACTGTAAAACGCTCAGGTGTGAACCATTCCCATAGGGAATCATTGGTTCTTGCCTGTTGAGCGTTTTACAGCACGTAGGAACGCGCTGTAAAACGCTCAGGTGTGAACCCAGCCTTACAGGGGGCTGTGATCAGCACAATTAACCCCTCAGGTGCCGCACCTGAAGGGGCTAAATGTGCATATCATAGCCCCCTGTAAGAGATCAGGGGCTGCCAGGCAGCAGGGGGCAGACCCCCTCCCTCTCCAGTTTTAATTTTATTGGTGGCCAGTGCGGCCCCCCCCCCCCCGGCCCCCCTCCCTCTATTGTATTCTTTTCATTGGTGGCCAGTGCGGCCCCCCCCCCCTCCCTCCCTCTATTGTATTATTTTCATTGGTGGCCAGTGCGGCCCCCCCTCCCTCCCTCTATTGTATTCTTTTCATTGGTGGCACAGTGTGCGGCCCCCCCTCCCTTCCTCTATTGTATTCTTTTCATTGGTGGCACAGTGTGCGGCCCCCCCGCCCTCCCTCTATTGCAGCTCCTCCTTTGCTGTCATCAGCGCTGCCTCAGAATCATTTGCTACTCCTCCGGCTCTCCCTCACTCCCCCCTCCTTCTTCTCTAACATCTCGCGCGTGCGCACAGGCCTGTGCCTGATGCGCCCGTGCGGACTTCTCCGTTCGGCTTCATTGCGCGAAGTGCGCATGCGCCGGCACTTCGCTCAACCTCCCGATGACCTGAAGGCTGCCGTCATCGGTAGGTTGAGCGAAGTGCCGGCGCATGCGCACTTTGCTCAATGAAGCCGAACGGAGAAGTCCGCACGGGCGCATCAGGCACAGGCCTGTGCGCACGCGCGGGATGTTAGAGAAGAAGGAGGGGGGAGTGAGGGAGAGCCGGAGGAGTAGCAAATGATTCTGAGGCAGCGCTGATGACAGCAAAGGAGGAGCTGGGCACGAACGGCGGCGGGTGCGGGCGGCATCTGGAAGACATGAGCATCCCCCTGGGCACCTTAGTGAGATGAATGACAAGTTAGATAAAATGTTTTTTTACACTAAATGAGCCTACAGATTTAGCTTATAAGACCACATTAGGAATCACAAGAGCTCCATGCACATAACCATATTTTTGAATGTGGGGGGTCAAAAACTGGTTACAGAATCCCTTTAAGCTAAACGTTGTTTCGGCGCATTGCCGGATCCGACGTTTAGCTTTTTCTGAATGGTTACCATGGCTGCCGGGACGCTAAAGTCCTGGCAGCCATGGTAAAGTGTAGTGGGGAGTGGGGGAGCAGTATACTTACCGTCCGTGCGGCTCCCGGGGTGCTTCAGAGTGACGTCAGGGCGCCCCAAGCGCATGGATCACGTAATCGCATGGCACGTCATCCATGCGCATGGGGCGCTCTGACGTCATTCTGGAGCCCCTCGGGAGCCGCGCGGACTGTAAGTATACTGCTCCCCACTACTACTATGGCAACCAGGACTTTAATAGCGTCCTGGCTGCCATAGTAACACTGAACGCATTTTGAAGACGGATCCGTCTTCAAATGCTTTCAGTTCACTTGCGTTTTTCCGGATCCGGCGTGTAATTCCGGCAAGTGGAGTACACGCCGGATCCGGACAACGCAAGTGTGAAAGAGGCCTAAGCCACTTCCTTTACACCAGTTTTGATAAAGTGTGTCAGCAGGATATCGGCCTGTGTAAATATGGATGTGCTGCTGTCATGACACGACAGTGTGGATTCTTCTGACGATTTCACACGTTTCATACTTAGATAATGAGTACAGTTGTACAGGTCGCAGGCGTTCAGCAGAACATAGAGAAGCACAGTCAGCATTGTGGGGGAGAACATGCAGGATCTGCAATAAACTGCCTGCAGTTATCTTAAGTGACCTTCAGCAGGGAGCCGACCTGTGAAGGAAAAACCCTTCAGATACTGAACTATGCCACGCTGACTTGTGGAAAGAAGCCTGAAATCTTCTCAAAGATACACTGCCAATTCAAATACCAATGTTCAGAATAGCCA
Source organism: Bufo gargarizans (assembly GCF_014858855.1). Classification (NCBI taxonomy): domain Eukaryota; kingdom Metazoa; phylum Chordata; class Amphibia; order Anura; family Bufonidae; genus Bufo; species Bufo gargarizans. The sequence goes on along the minus strand of NC_058080.1, from coordinate 591,857,649 downwards.
CAAATGTCTTAGGCCTCATGCACACGACCATGGTGTGTTTTGCGGTCCGCAAATCGCGAATCCGCAAAACACTAATGGTGTCCGTGCGCGCTCCGCAATTTGCAGAACGGCACGGACAGCCGTTAATATAAATGTTATATTTTTTTAGCGGGGCCACGGAACGGAGCAACGGATGCGGACAGCACACTGAGTGCTGTCGGCATCTTTTGCGGCCCCATTGAAGTGAAAGGGTCCGCATGCAAGCCGCCAAAACGGCAGATCGGATGCGGCCCAAAACAACGGCCATGTGCATGAGGCCTTAGGCTGGTTCTGGGCTCTAAAGGCCTTATTACACGGGCAGATTATTGTTAGGATGATCATTAACGAGTGTTGTAAGCGATCATCTGGCAGTGTAATACTGCTAACGATTACCTGATAAACGAGCAATCGCTTGTTCATCGCCTAATCGGCAGACCGCGCTGTGTAATAGGCACTCTGCTGCCGGCAAACCATGAGACAGTATAAGGATGAGTGATTAGCGATCAGTCCCTATACTGAGGAGGAGATCGCTGCATGTAATAGCAGAGGTCTCCGCCCCTAGCGAGCAGGCGATTGATGGGAGGGAACGCTTCCCTCCCGACAATCGTCTGCTCTATCTGCTCGAGCAATAGGACCCTTAGGGTATGTTCACAAATAAAAGATTCCTAGCGGAAATCTCTGAATCTGAAAAATATTTTCCATGCATTTGAATAGGACTGACCGTGTGATTTTTACAAACATCCTTCCAATATATGGAAAGCTCAGACTATCTGGCAGATCAGAAGAAGGCCTCATGCACACTGGAGAGACATGTGCCGGAGGCTGTAAAGACTGATGTGCAGTACCTGCCACTCGCGAGATGCATGCAACCTGTGCGTAGCATTTTATGGAATTATTCTCCCCTAGATGCAGTGCTTTACTTAGTTTATCCAATCTGGATAAGGGTGCATTCATACCATTGTATGCATTTTGTGGTCTGCAAAAAATACGGATGACATCCATGTTGCATCAGTTTTTTTACTGATCCATTGTAACAATGCCTATCCTTGTCTGCAAAACGGGGCTATGGAACAGACATACGGATGCGAACAGCACATGGTGTGCTGTCCGTGTTTTTTTATGGACCCATTGAAATGAATGGGTCTGCATGCTATCCGCAAAAAATGTCGATCGTATGCGGATCAAAAATACGGTTGTGTGAATGCACCCTAATGCTGCAATAATCCAACTCAAAAGGACATGCTGCTTTACATAAGCATTGTTTGGTCTGTCTCATAGGAAGGCTGTTCTGTTACGTTAATAGTATACAGCCCTACCAATACTACGCTTCCATGCTATGGCGTCAATGATCAGAGAGGGACAAACAATGGAGATATAAGTAATAATCATTAGTAAAGATTGGAGATAGGAAGAAATGCACTTACCGCTCTCCCTTAAAAAACTAAAGTCTGATCCCAACAGGTTCACACACAATGATATGTACTAATATGAAATATCCGCTCAGACCTACCTACTGTATGTCTATAACACAGATCCACACCAGGAAGCTCCCTGGATCAGCCAGACTGCAGAATGCTGGGCACCGCTTGTTTTCTTGTCTTGCTGGTCACATGACTTCCCCCTTCCAGCCTTCCTACTGAGAAGAGGATGAGATTTAAGGTGGAACTGGAAATTGCAGGCCAAGACACAATGGGACACATTTACTAAACACTGCCTTCCCCAGCACCAGTGGCACACATGGGAACTCATGTATATGTCATTTTTTATTTAGGTTAGTCTTTTGGGGTACATTATTGTAAATAGAAACTGAGAAAATCTGGTAAGATTGCTTACGCATTTCCAGTGGGTATGGTCTTAATCATAGCATATTTACACCTGATGCATGTACACACGCGGAAAACACTCCAAAATGACCGCTTTTCGACCGGGTGTGGTCTTTATATATACATATTTATATATGGTAAATAAGCGTAAGAGATCTTACCTATGCGCGTACATGCATCAATAGAGTATTTAAGAGTTTTAAATGTGTCTACCGGAGAAGGATTAACTCTGTGCATGTTTCCTTCCTGCTCCGGCAATGTCCTGGCACCGATGTAAAAGAGGGAGTTAACTGGGTTAGCTCCCCACGTTTGTTTGTCTGCAAATTAATGTAAATTTGTCAGACAGCGGTGGCCGGAAAAAGTTGCAAGATTTTTGTGCAAAATTAAAGAAATTGGAAGGGGGAGCCAGGTAAGTACAACCTGTGTGAGGAGCCCGGGCATTAGAGGGGGCATTATAGGGGTTGGATAAGTTTTGTGCAAAAATGTGTGACTTTTGTACACCAGAAAACTGGCGTACAGCATTTGTAAATGTAGCCTATGTCTATGGTGTTCTCCCTGGTTACCTCGCTTCATACCCACTAGTGAACCTAGACTTTCTGCTGCCTGAGTCAAACTCTGGTGATACCTGTCCCCTTCTGCAGTAAAGATATAATATCCTCAATCTGTGTTAGGGCTCATGCACACTGTAGAGGGAAGTGCATATATTGGGTATTCCTTGCGCCAGCGCCCGCAACAGCAGAATGCAGCATCTCTCGCAGCAAGGCCTGGAAATGCTGCATTCTGCCAGCCATTTGTGATGCTTGTAACATGTCCGCCATTTTGTGTTTGTACCGGGGCAGAAGTACGTTGCCACCCAGTACTGGTCCTTGCCCTTTATGCTTTTTATACCTCTTCAAACAATGGAGCATGAAGGCCCCCATTTGCACTAAATTGGAAGTGGTGGAGCGCCCTGGCTCCTGCTCATCGCCCAGGAGAATGTCGTCCTCGGGCTCTTCGCCCCAGCCACAGACAACACCAGGGATTTCCAAAAAGTTTAAAGTCCCCCTCAAAGCCTGCTCTTCTTGCTCCTCCTCCCCCCAGCCACCATCCTCCTCTGACTTCTCTTCAGAATCCTACTGACTTGTCTCAGATGGAGTAGCCCCCCTGGGAATTCATTCAGCAGTGCGACTTCCTCATCTTCCAGCTCCTGCTCCTCGACGGCTTGATCAATGACACGATGCAATGCACGCTCCGGGCGTAAGGTACGATGTCACTGATGGCGCCTTGGCTGCGACTGAACAGTTTTGTGATCTCATCAAATGGCTGCAGAAGTCTGCATGCGTCGAGCATGAGCAGCCACTGGCGCGGTGAAAAGAAACCAAGCTCCCCAGAACCTGTCCTGCTGCAGAGTTCGTACAGGAAGTCGTTAACGGCATGTTCCTGCTGGAGCAGCCTATCAAGCATATACAAGGTGGAGTTCCAGCGTGTTGGGCTGTCACAAATCAGACGTCTGAAGGGCAGGTGGTGTGGCCGCTGAACGTCAGCAAGGCGAGCCATGACCGTGTAAGATCTTCTAAAATGGCCAGCCGCAAGACGTCCTTGTCCCCGGGGTATTTGGCAACGAATCGCTGCACGAGTCCACCAGTTTATTTGGCAGTAGCTGGCGGCTAGAAGTTCCGACAAGCCAGCGTTCAGCCGTTGGGCAAGAGGGTTATCCGGCGTCATCAGCATTTTATGATCAAACATTTGGGCCACGGAAGCCTGCCTTATGCCAGATGAACGCGACAACGGCACGGTGGAAGGTGGAGTTGAGGACAAATGGGAGGAGAAAGAGAAGAGGCAGGACGTGGAGCGCCGGGAGTTTGGCTTTGTGGGTTCCGACAGCGTTGCTCCCACTGGGCTCGGTGATGGGAGGCCAGGTACCTTCTCAGCAGCTGACACATTAAAAAAAAGTTCACACTGCGGAGACATGTGCCGGCGTCCTGGGAGCGCCAGAAGTAACCGTGCATGGTGGATGGTTTGCTCATGATACATTTGCAATTTGCTTTTTGCCTCCTGTGCCCTGCAAGCTCTGCCTGCTTCTCCTCCTTCTCCTCCCTCTCTGCTGCTCTGTCTCTCCTGCTGAACTCCCCTCCTCTTCCTCTCTTGTGGGCACCCACGTGACGTCCATCGACACATCATCATCGTCACCTTTACCACCACTGACATTTGAAATCTTGGAGTAGGCAGCAACAGCGGGGACCTCCCTCCTTGTGCTGATCTGGGTACTGTCGTCAGACCACTGGGTGGCGGCCGTTGCTACCTCCTCTACCTCCATCTGATGTCAAGAATGGCTGTGCATCGATAAGGTCTGGGAATGGATGGGAAAATAATTCCTCTGACTTGAGTGGAGGGGCTATGGTGATGGTGGTGGTGGTGTCTTTGGGGGTGCACACAGCAGAGAGTGAAGAGGGTGCAGATACAGAGGATGAGGAGGGTGCAGAAGCGGAAGGCTGAATGAGCCACTCAACCAACTCTGATGCGTCCTTTGAAGTAATTGCACGCGCTTTCTCCAACTTCCCACTTAGACTCCTGGTGCACCTGCCCGACCCCTACCACCCCTGCGGAACAGCCTGCCTCTTCCTCTGCCTGTCATTTTCAGAATGACCCTTCGCTAAGTCCCTAGAGAAGAGCAGTATTTGTGGAAGCAGGTATATCGCAGGTCTCAATCAATGTTTGGTGGAAACAGGTATATCGAACCCCTTAATCAGTATTTTGTGGAAGCAGGTATATCACAGGCCTCAATCAATATTTTGTGGAAGCAAGTATATCAAACCCCTTAATCAGTATTTTGCGGAAGCAGGTATCTCGCAGGCTTTAATAAATATTTTGTGGAAGCAGTTATATCAATCCCTTTAATCAGTATTTTGTGGAAGCAGGTATATCGCAGGCCTCAATCAATATTTGGTGGAAACAGGTATATCAATCCCCTTAATCAGTATTTTGTGGAAGCAGGTATATTGCAGGCCTCAATCAATATTTGGTGGAAACAGGTATATCGAACCCCTTAATCAGTATTTTGTGGAAGAAGGTATATTGCAGGCCTCAATCAATATTTGGTGGAAACAGGTATATCGAGCCCCTTAATTAGTATTTTGTGGAAGCAGGAATATCACAGGCCTCAATCAATATTTGGTGGAAGCAGGTATATCAAACCCCTTAATCAGTATTTTGTGGAAGCAGGTATATCGCAGCCCTCAATCAGTATTTTATGAAAGCAGGTATATCAAACCCCTTAATCAGTATTTTGTGAAAGCAGGTATATCGTAGGCCTCAATTAATATTTGGTGGAAACAGGTATATCGCACCCTTTAATCAGTATTTTGTGGAAGCAGGTATATCGCAGCCCTCAATCATTATTTTGTGGAAGCAAGTATCTCGCAGGCCTCAATCAATATTTGGTGGAAGCAGGTATATCGCAGGCCTCAATCAATATTTAGTGGAAGCAGGTATATCACACCCCTCAATAATTTTTTGGGGGGCAACAGGTATATCACACTCGTTGCAAATAGTTGTTCCAATAGCGCTTATCCCTCTTTATAGCTGCGGTATCGCAGCAGAACCGCACACAACTGCTGCACAATACAAACCAACTATAATATACTGTTAGAAAGTATATTATATCACACCCCTCAGTATATCACACCTATAGATAGCACACCTACAGGGAGTGCAGAATTATTAGGCAAGTGAGTATTTTGACCACATCATCCTCTTTATGCATGTTGTCTTACTCCAAGCTGTATAGGCTCGAAAGCCTACTACCAATTAAGCATATTAGGTGATGTGCATCTCTGTAATGAGAAGGGGTGTGGTCTAATGACATCAACACCCTATATCAGGTGTGCATAATTATTAGGCAACTTCCTTTCCTTTGGCAAAATGGGTCAAAAGAAGGACTTGACAGGCTCAGAAAAGGCAAAAATAGTGAGATATCTTGCAGAGGGATGCAGCACTCTTAAAATTGCAAAGCTTCTGAAGCGTGATCATCGAACAATCAAGCGTTTCATTCAAAATAGTCAACAGGGTCGCAAGAAGCGTGTGGAAAAACCAAGGCGCAAAATAACTGCCCATGAACTGAGAAAAGTCAAGTGTGCAGCTGCCAAGATGCCACTTGCCACCAGTTTGGCCATATTTCAGAGCTGCAACATCACTGGAGCGCCCAAAAGCAAAAGCACAAGGTGTGCAATACTCAGAGACATGGCCAAGGTAAGAAAGGCTGAAAGACGACCACCACTGAACAAGACACACAAGCTGAAACGTCAAGACTGGGCCAAGAAATATCTCAAGACAGATTTTTCTAAGGTTTTATGGACTGATGAAATGAGAGTGAGTCTTGATGGGCCAGATGGATGGGCCCGTGGCTGGATTGGTAAAGGGCAGAGAGCTCCAGTCCGACTCAGACGCCAGCAAGGTGGAGGTGGAGTACTGGTTTGGGCTGGTATCATCAAAGATGAGCTTGTGGGGCCTTTTCGGGTTGAGGATGGAGTCAAGCTCAACTCCCAGTCCTACTGCCAGTTTCTGGAAGACACCTTCTTCAAGCAGTGGTACAGGAAGAAGTCTGCATCCTTCAAGAAAAACATGATTTTCATGCAGGACAATGCTCCATCACACGCGTCCAAGTACTCCACAGCGTGGCTGGCAAGAAAGGGTATAAAAGCAGAAAATCTAATGACATGGCCTCCTTGTTCACCTGATCTGAACCCCATTGAGAACCTGTGGTCCATCATCAAATGTGAGATTTACAAGGAGGGAAAACAGTACACCTCTCTGAACAGTGTCTGGGAGGCTGTGGTTGCTGCTGCACGCAATGTTGATGGTGAACAGATCAAAACACTGACAGAATCCATGGATGGCAGGCTTTTGAGTGTCCTTGCAAAGAAAGGTGGCTATATTGGTCACTGATTTGTTTTTGTTTTGTTTTTGAATGTCAGAAATGTATATTTGTGAATGTTGAGATGTTATATTGGTTTCACTGGTAAAGATAAATAATTGAAATGGGTATATATTTGTTTTTTGTTAAGTTGCCTAATAATTATGCACAGTAATAGTCACCTGCACACACAGATATCCCCCCTTAAATAGCTAAAACTAAAAACAAACTAAAAACTACTTCCAAAAATATTCAGCTTTGATATTAATGAGTTTTTTGGGTTCATTGAGAACATGGTTGTTGTTCAATAATAAAATTAATCCTCAAAAATACAACTTGCCTAATAATTCTGCACTCCCTGTATACTAGTCCTTAAAAGGACTTTTTTGGCCCTATTAGCTAGCGTTTGGTGTCCCTAACAGTCTGTCCCTGCTCCACAAAGCAACCTCTCCCTACACTGGCAAAACACAGAATGTGAAATGGCTGCCAGATTGGGTTCTGTTATGGGTGGGGGTGTGTCCATGTGCTGAAACGTCTCAATTGGCTGTCCTGTCCCACCTGATGGATGTGTCATGGGTCAAAGTTCAGATGGCACTGTTGTGGGGATCTGTGGATGACACTGTTGTGGGGGGGGGGGGCTCTGTGGGTGACACATATATAGCACCTTATGCTATATATGTGTCATCCACAGATCCCCCCATAACAGTGTCCCTGTGAGTGAATGATCCCCAATACAGGGACTGGGGGCCGGCATCTGGTGTTGTAATGGCAGCGGGGCACGGTGCAGTCACTGTATTCTATTACACCGGGCCCCGCTCACTGTAATACTAATATTTATATGTGAACAACTTGAAATCCTCTGCGATCCTCTCCCTCTGAGCTCTCTGTACTCACAAACTCAGTAGCAGGCCGGGCGGCAGCGCAACTCACTGACGTCACGCGCCTGCTACTCCCACTCTATGAATGAAGCAGGCGGAGCAGGCACGTGACGTCAGTGAGTTGCGCTGCCACCCGGCCTGCTACTGAGTTTGTGAGTACAGCGAGCTCAGAGGGAGAGCATCGCAGAGGATTTCAAGTTGTTCACATATGAATATTAGTATTACAGTGAGCGGGGCCTGGTGTTATGTTATTCTGCGGCGGGCCCCCATCCCGGCCGGGCCCTCGGACCATGTCCGAAGTGCCCGACCGGTCAGTCCGCCCCTGATACTGGGCTATATATGGTGGCTAAAAGCCTCCATCCATGGATCCCTGCAGGTAGCTACAAACACTGCCCAGTTAATCCCATTCTACAAAAGTCATTGGACCTTGCAAATTTTAATTTATCAGAATATTCTAAAGGAAAAAACTGCTTTCTTTCCCATAGAAAAATAAGATAAATAAAAGCTGTTCTGTGCCTGGTTGCCGCGAGTTCCATGGTCAGGTTTTTGGTCAGCTTTCATACAGTATATAAGCCCTATATCCATACAGGATCTGAATAATATTAACCTAGAACGCTTAAGTGATAGCACAACACGTGCAACACACCATCCCCCAGGGCCCCTATCGCGTCCCAGGTGTAGTAGGAATGCAGAATGGTGTAGTGCGGCCTAAATGTCTCTTTATGTCACTGTGATCCTACCTGTATACTGCTGGACCCCAGGCTTTGGCTCCAAAGCACAAAATAAAGGAGTAATAATTGAGGGATAAAGAAAAAATTACTTGAGTCCAGAACTTGTGGTGAAATTCAACGGCAGCTTTACTTGAATAAACGTTCATCCAATTGATTGACAGGCTTTGTCTTGGTTCCAGCAGGCTTTAGAATAAACTAGCAGGCAAACTCTGCTTGCTCTCTTTCTCTGCTGTACTGACAGGCCTGCTTAAATACTTTGCTTTCTTTCTTTCTTTATGCTGCACTAAACTTTGCTTTAGTCTGGTTTCTGTACTTTAGGTCTGTTCTGATATCCTTGGATGAGGTGCCGTCCACTGTTACTCCCCTCCTGACATTCAGTAAATCTTATCTTCAGCCAAAGAACTCTATCTCTCGCTGATTCCTCTTATGGTGGCCGAAGAGCTATTCCAGACATCTTTCTCTATAGCCAGCAGAGCTTAGGGTGCTCTGACTGGCGTAGGCACGCCTGAGCGTGCCCCTGCTCACACTCCTCCTGTCTAGCTTAGAACTCGAACTACCTCTAACTGGAAACTTCTGCCCCACCCTTCCGGCAGGAAGAAGGACTGGCCCACTTCTGCCCAAAGGGTGGAAAATGGAATCCATTCCGTCTAACTATAGCTCTGCCATACACGCTGCCACCTGCTGGTGAACCAGGCATATTACATGTAATAAGCAGTTGCATAACAAGATTAAGAATGCACAGTCTAGATGACCTGGACAAAAATACATAAAATGGCATTTAGGTTAGACCAGTGATGGGCAAACTGCGGCTCTCCAGCTGTTGAAAAACTACAAATCCCATCATGCCCTGCTGTAGGCTGATAGCTGTAGTCAGACTGGGAATACTGGGAGTTGTAGTTTTACAACAGCTGGAGAGCCGCAGTTTGCCCATCCCTGGGTTAGACCATTAAAGATAGTAGCTGGGTGTAGGAGTGGTAACACCACTTTGGGGTGTTACACACGAGAAGCATCTCTGTGGTCCAGGCAGAGGCGGGAAGATGCAAATTATGGAGGAGTGGACAATATAGGCACTCTATGAGTCACTTTCTTGAGTAAACCTTCCCAATCCAGCTGAGGGATGCAATCCTTTCTCGCAAGGTTTGGTTCTACAATGCCCACTGCTTTTAACAGACTTGCAATCTGTCTCTGGGGTATGACTGGGAGCCTTTTAGCCCAGCCAACGCTGTGAAGTCCATAGCCAGAATGTGTCCATTACCTTCACAGACTTGTAACATGCACTCTTTCTCTATATAGCTGCTTAATCATCCAGAATAAAGAAAATCTTCACTCCCTCAGAGGCTGACATCTAACTGGTCTCCTTTGAGTCCCCGGTGGCTGACTGTCCCATACTTTTTCAGCTGCTCTTTTTCTTTACTAGCTACACACACTGGGGGTCACTTACAAAGTGTGGCATGTCAGCTTTAGGCATAAAAAAGTCACAAGAACCAGTTTGCTTTCTATTGCCTGTGCGACAATATTTTGCCACATGGGCGTCTTTACATCGCGGCGGAGGGCCAAGACTTCAAGCTCAGCACATTTACTATCTTTCACACCTGGAAACAGGCGTAAAAGTGGAGTGAAAACTACTCCAAGCGCATGGACTGCCGGCAATGCGCCTAACTAATGATGAGGCCTGAGTCTCCTCATAAATTAAGAGCATTCTCCACCAGCGCAGGAGGGAAACAAAGACTGGCGTAAAACCCAGGTCTTTGTAAATTACCTCCACTGTTCTCCAACTAACTAATTAAATAGGGCCACAGCCCCTCCAGAGGAGTGGGGGCAGCAGCCCCGCCTAGCCTAGCAACTGCATCTAAGGAAAATGTTAATCCAATGTACCTAGCCATCAGGGTAAAACATATAAATGCAATATAAATACATAACCCTACAATTTAACCCCTTTTACAGTGCAGCAATGGTTTTCTGCACATGTAATACTGCCCCGCAATGCTCCAAAACCCATTGGTCTACATTTACAAATTAAATTGTTTATGCCAATTTTTAGCACAACTGTGCACCAAAAAAAGTCATAGGTGGAAAAATGGGTAATAGTAACACTCACAACTTTTTTGTCAGTTGCCAAATTTGAAAAATAATTAGAGTGGGAAGTGGGAATAAGTGGGAAGGATCCCCAACTAGATGCAGTCAGGTTTGCCAACCGTCCAGAAATTCCTGGATAGTCCATAAAAATAGGGCACATAAAAATAGGGCAGGTCGTAGCGATGGTAATTATCATTTTTAAAATTTTATAGCTCACACCTTCAGTATATTTAGCTATAGACATGGATCACTTATAATCTTTATCATTCATTGTGGTTTTCCAATGTGTCTGTAAAATATGTTGAATGTCTGTGATTTTTGGATGAGTCGGCAACATTGGATATAAAGAAGACCTGTCACCTCTCCTGACATGTCTGTTTTAGTAACTACTTGCATTCCTCATGTAATAACAATTCTAGAGCATCTATTCTTATGACTCTATGTTGTACCATTCCTCTATTATTCCTACTAGAAGATTATGACTGAATTGCTATCAGTCTGCAGTAAGGGTACAAATGGGTGTCACAGTCTGACTCTATACAATTAGTGCTGCCATTGTAAGAAGATGCAGGGACACACCGCCAACTGCTAACACCCATCTGCACCCATACTACAGACTGATAGTGTGAGGCCCCAGAGGGGCATTACCACTTCTGCACCTCGCTTCTATCTCTTGTGGTTAATCTAATGTCATTCTGTGTATTTGCAGCCAGCCAGTACCGCAGGGGCAACACGTGAGGTGCACGGTGGACCGATGAGGGGCCAAATAATAACACACAGTTCATCAGTTTACTCACGGTTAGCAGAAAGCCTCCCTGGGCTGGCAGCACAGTGTTGAGGTGGACAGCACGAAATCCTCTGGGGCATGCTCTGTGGTAAGGAAGCATCAGCCAAGATGGTGGTTGAGGTGCCCTTGATGTTAGGGGTGCTTAGGGTGCTTGTTGCGGCTGAGTCCCTTGATGGTTTTTGTTGTGACGCCAGTACCGTTAATGGTGGTACAACCAATAGTGGTAATAATGAGGTAGACAGTGGTCAGATACAACTCACAACTTTTACTGATGTTGGTTCCAGTTGCATTAGGTACATAAAACAAAATGCAGTCTTTGGTTAGCAGTAGAGTTATTCTGTGAGGCTTTCTTGGCTGGATTTAAGCTGTGGATATGGAGTACCTTATTCCAGTTGGTATGCTCAGTCCTATACCTTGTCCTTTCCCTCCAAGCTGAATATTGGGACAGGTAGCTAATCTGTTTCCCAGAGTTATGGTGTGGCGGCCAGAAGCCCTAAAGTCCTCCACCATGTGCAAAGGTGTCTGTGGCCCTAAATAACGGCTATTATCACCGATAAATCTTTCTGGTGCTTGGGTCTGTTCCAGGGAGGCAAACTCTCTCCTACTGGTCAGGGATGCAAGTATATAGTCCGGTCACAGAAGGAAAACACTCTTCTGCGCCTCACACCTTGGTACTACCACATAGCGAAGTTGGCTCCACTCACTAATCTGTGGTGTGAAGTCTTCACTCTGCATTCTCAACTCTGTTGGAACCACTAACTCCCTATCTGTCTAACCTTCACACACTATCTGTCTAAGCTTCACCCACTATCTAGGCCTGACCTAAGTATTTATACGACCTACGTGTTATCTTCATCTAGTGGTGGGATGTATAAATTACACCTAATCTGCCAAGTAACAGGGATTTTGCAGATAGGTTAGTACAAAATTACATAGCAGAGCATAATACAATTCTTAGGGGGAAAAAAAAGGGCTTTTAAGCAGTGCCCACACACATGTAGTGTGACGCTGCATATTTATTACCAGGTCCTGTATAATGTGCACATCTCTTTCTATGTAACGGTTTATGTTTAAGTGTAATATGCCTGGTTCACCAGCAGGTGGCAGCATAAATGGCAGAGCTACAGGTACAGAGAATGGAGCTTTTCTTTCCATTCTAATCCCAGTCTTTGGTGTGGTGGGGGTGTCCCGCTTGCTGCAGGGAGGGAGGAGTCTAGTTTAGAGTTAGTTCGGTTTACCCCCTATCAAGGGAGGGTGTGCAGCAGGTGCATGTCCTTTCTGGACATGTCTTGTCTAGGCCAGTTAGAGCACTTTTAGCTCTGCTGGATGTGAAGGCCACAGCTAGAAGCCTCTGAAGCCAGGAATAAAGTTCCCTGGACCAGTTTAGAGACAGACTACCGAAAGAAGCTGCAGCCTACAGCTGAAGCTAAATTATACAGCTATCCTGTCAGTACAGCAGAGCCAGAGAGTAACAGATGTAGCAGAGAGGAGTTTGCCTGCCACAGTCAATGCCAAAGCCTGCTGGAACCAAGACAAAGCCTTAAACTGTTTAGAGAAACGTTTATGCCAAGTAAAGCTGTTATCAACTTCATCACAAGGTCTGGACTTAATTTATTCCATCATCCCCTTCATCAACAACCCCCCTTTTCATTGCTTCGGAGCCAACGCCTAGGGTCCAGCGTGTCCAGGTAGGAGCATCGTAACACGTGCACCAACATTCAAGGACATTTAGGCCACCCTACACCACTCTGGACTTCAGATGTTTTGTCCGAAGTCGATTCACTCATCCCTATTCGCCACCCCTGAGCTATAGCCATGTATTACTTATAATCTTTATCATTCACTGTGGTTTTCCAATTAGTCCTTGAAAAAATGTTGGCTGCCCGTGATTTTGGGATAAATAGTCCAGAAAAAAGTAAAATTCTGGGTGGCATCCATGTTTGGTCGGTTTTTTACTGACCACTGGCAAAAAATGGACACATGGATCAAACATGGATTCTTCACAGACATCGTCACATGGATGTCAAATGAGCATGGAAATGTGAACGAGGCTTTAGTCAGGGAATGAACAGGATATATGCAGATTTCATAGTGAAATGAACACTTATTCCACAAATACAGGTGTATATACTATACAGTTGCAAGAAAAAGTATGTGAACCCTTTGGAATGATATGGATTTCTGCACAAATTGGTCATCAAATGTGATCTGATCATCTAAGTCACAACAATAGACAATCACAGTCTCCTTAAAGGGAACCTGTCACCTGGATTTTGGGTATAGAGCTGAGTACATGGGTTGCTAGATGGCCGCTAGCACATCCTCAATACCCAGTCCCCATAGCTCTGTGTGCTTTTATTGTGTATAAAAACCAGTTTGATACATATGCAAATTAACTTAAGATGAGTCAGAGCTTGAAAATATGACTCTTCTCTGGTCACACAAGTAAGATATGACTCTTTTATGTTAATTTGCATATGTATCAATTCATTGTTTTTACACAATAAAAGCACACAGAGCTATGGGGACTGGATATTGTGGATGTGCTAGCGGTCATCTAGCAACCCATGTCCTCAACTCTATACCCAAAATCCAAGTGACAGGTTCCCTTTAAACTAATAACACACAAAGAATTACATGTAACCATGTTTTTATTGAACAGATCATGTACACATTCACAGTGCAGGTGGAAAAAGTATGTGAACCCCTAGACTAATGACATTTCCAAGATCTAATTGGAGTGAGGTGTCAGCCAACTGGAGTCTAATCAATGAGATGAGATTGGAGGTGTTGGTTACAGCTGCCCTGCCCTATAAAAAACACACACCAGTTCTGGGTTTGCTTTTCACAAGAAGCATTGCCTGATGTGAATGATGCCTCGCACAAAAGAGCTCTCAGAAGACCTACAATTAAGAATTGTTGACTTGCATAAAGATGGAAAAGGTTATAAAAGTATCTCCAAAAGCCTTGCTGTTCATCAGTCCACGGTAAGACAAATTGTCTATAAATGGAGAAAGTTCAGAACTGTTGCTACTCTCCCTAGGAGTGGCCGTCCTGTAAAGATGACTGCAAGAGCACAGCGCAGACTGCTCAATGAGGTGAAGAAGAATCCTAGAGTGTCAGCTAAAGACTTACAAAAGTCTCTGGCATATGCTAACATCCCTGTTAATGAATCTTCGATACGTAAAACACTAAACAAGAATGGATTTCATGGGAGGATACCACAGAGGAAGCCGCTGCTGTCCAAAAAAACATTGCTGCACGTTTACAGTTTGCACTAGAACACCTGTATATTCCATAGCAGTACTGACAAAATATTCTGTGGACAGATGAAACCAAAGTTGAGTTGTTTGAAAGAAACACACAACACTGTGTGTGGAGAAAAAGAGGCACAGCACACCAACATCAAAACCTCATCCCAACTGTGAAGTATGGTGGTGGGGGCATCATGGTTTGGGGCTGCTTTGCTGCGTCAGGGCCTGGACAGATTGCTATCATCGAAGGAAAAATGAATTCCCAAGTTTATCAAGACATTTTGCAGGAGAACTTAACGCCATCTGTCCACCAGCTGAAGCTGAACAGAAGATGGGTGTTGCAACAGGACAACGACCCAAAGAATAGAAGTAAATCAACAACAGAATGGCTTAAACAGAAGAAAATACACCTTCTGGAGTGGCCCAGTCAGAGCCCTGACCTCAACCCGATTGAGATGCTGTGGCATAACCTCAAGAAAGCGATTCACACCAGACATCCCAAGAATATTGCTGAACTGAAACAGTTCTGTAAAGAGGAATGGTCAAGAATTACTGCTGATAGTTGTGCACGTCTGATCTGCAACTACAGGAAACGTTTGGTTGAAGTTATTGCTGCCAAAGGAGGTTCAACCAGTTATTAAATCCAAGGGTTCACATACTTTCCCCCCCTGCACTGTGAATGTTTACATGGTGTGTTCAATAAAAAACATAGTAACATTTAATTCTTTGTGTGTTATTAGTTTAAGCAGACTGTGATTGTCTATTGTTGTGACTTAGATGAAGATCAGATCACATTTTATGACCAATTTGTGCAGAAATCCATATTATTCCAAATTAACATAAAAGAGTCATATCTTACTTGTGTGACCAGAGAAGAGTCATATTTTCAAGCTCTGACTCATCTTAAGTTAATTTGCATATGTATCAAACTGGTTTTTATACACAATAAAAGCACACAGAGCTATGGGGACTGGGTATTGAGGATGTGCTAGCGGCCATCTAGCAACCCATGTACTCAGCTCTATACCCAAAATCCAGGTGACAGGTTCCCTTTAAGGAGACTGTGATTGTCTATTGTTGTGACTTAGATGATCAGATCACATGTTATGACCAATTTGTGCAGAAATCCATATTATTCCAAAGGGTTCACATACTTTCTTGCAACTGTATATGCATTGTGTTGATTCCCTGAGAGGCACAGCGAATGCAGTATCTATGGAATATGTGTTCCTCCCACTAAACAGCACATATATCCTGTTCATTCCCTGTCTAAAGCCTTAGGGCTCATGCACACAAACGTATTTTCTTTCCGTGTCTGTTCCATTATTATTTTTTGCGGACTGTATGCGGAAACATTCATTTCAATGGGTCCGCAAAAAATATGTTAGTTACTGTGTGCATTCCGTTTCCGTATTTCTATTCCGCAAAAAACACAGAACCTGTCCTATTATTGTCTGCATGACGGACAAGGATAGGACTGTTCTATGAAGGGGCAGCTGTCCCGTTCCGCAAAATACGGAATGCACACGGATGTCATCCGTATTTTAAGCGGATCTGTTTTTTGCGGATCTCAAAATACATACGGTCGTGTGCAAGAGGCACGCCTCATCGTAAATTAGCCGCATCTTCCAGCAGTCTGTGCGCCTGAAGTGAAAACGACTGGAGTAGTTTTTCTCCAGCATGTTCCCAGGTGTAAATGTTAGTGAATTTACCAGCTGTTGGCCCCGCTATGCCCCCACTAATCCCCAGTGGCGAGGACGACGTAATAATTCAGTGCGACAAAATGTTGTCGCATAAGGGACAAACTGGCATTAGTAAATGACCCCCGGTGTGTTCATTGCTTGTGTAAAAAGCACATAGAATTCAGTATACATCTGTATATGTGAAATGTGCGCTCATTCCACTATAAACTTCGCGTACGTCGTTTATTCCATGTCTAGAAAACACAGGACACTGATTATACTTCTCTCTCTAGTTTTATACATTGATAATACTGTTCATTCCTTTTAGTATGTCCCAAACAATACAATGACGTCAATTATATCCTTTCAATAAGCGCAACCTGTAAAAAGCCTGTAACTGTGACAAAGAAACCTAACCAACAAAATGGCGGCACGGGAAGAGACGACACTTTTTATTTCTTTTCCTGCCCACTCTTTAGACCCCGCCCATCCCCTCTAGCCCGCCTCTGGAGTCGCCTCTATGGTTGAAAGGTAGAAACTTGCGGAGCGTTCTAGAAAAGTAGAAGCCCCGCCCAGTAATGGATAAATGCGGCTGAGGGAGGCAGCGCGCTCCGTGGTGCTGAGGGACAGTGGAGGACATTGCGCTGTCAGTAACGCGAGGGAACGGACGTGATCCGGAGAGGAGCAGCAGACGTCCTACGACGGGTGAGTGACGGCCCCTGGTCTTCGGCCGCTCGTCGTGCGGTTATCATATGGGACACAACTTGTGGAGCCGCCTGTAGTACTACAGGTCCCAGGATGCCCCCTTGGCTCTCCACCTGCTGCAGGCGGCCGTGCTCTGGAGCTGTCACCTCAGGACTGGGCTGTATGGCGGGCAGTGCACCCAGAGGAGGGGGACTGTAGGTGCAGGGGGGTCTGGGGGTCACCCCACACTGACACTGCGTATTTGTTTCCCGAAAAGCCGTGCCAAACTGCATTAAAAAACGCACACTAAAATCTGTAGATATCATTTTTTTTTTTTGCCGATTTTCTGTTTAACAACCCCATTGAAGTCTATTGGGAAAACGTGTGTACGTAAGGTTTTCCGGTATTGAGTTCCGTCACAGGGGCTCAATACCGGAGTTTTATCCTAATGCATTCTGAATGGAGAGCAATCCGTTCAGGATGCATCTGTTCAATCTCTTACGGTATTTGGCTGGAGAAAATACCGCCAAAATTCCGGAACACTTGCCGGATCCAGCATTAATTTCCATTGAAATGTATTAATGCCGGATCCGGTACTAAGTGCATGCGCAGGCCTTTAAAAATGTGAAAAAATAAATACCGGATCCGTTTTTTCCAGATGACACTGGAGAGACGGATCCGGCATTTCAATGCATTTATCAGCCGCATCCGGATCCGTAAACAAATGCTATCCGTTTACATACGGATTTCTGGATTCGGCAGTCAGTTCTAGCAATTGACCTGCCAGCCGGAATCCAACAACGCAAGTGTGAACGTTCCCTTATCTGCATTGTTTGCAGGTTTTTTTTATCTTAGAAATACCGTTACTTGCAGGTGCTGGCATCCTGCCTTTTTAAAAAAAAATATGGCTCCTGCGCCCCGCTGTACCCCCCTGCAGTTTTCCCACTCAGTATGCTAATCCTGAGCATTGGTACAAGGAGGAGGGGGCGCCAGGGTTTCTCAATGGGCGTCTCCTTCTCCCTGACGGTGCCGCGATCCAATCACAGCGAAGAGCGCCAGAGCCTGGGAGAAAAAAGCTCACCTTCTCCCTGGCTGTGACGCTCTTCGCTGTGATTGGATCGCTGCACCGTCAGGGAGAAGGAGACGCCCATTGAGAAACCCTGGCGCCCCCTCCTCCCTGTACCGATGCTCAGGATTGGCATACTGAGTGGGAAAACTGCAGGGGGGCACAGCGGGGGGTGTAGGAGCCATATTAATAAAAAAACAAAAAAAAAAACAAAAAAAAAACAGGCAGGGTGGCAGCATCAGCGGTAACGATATTTATGTAGAAGAAAAAAACGGAAATGCTGTAAAACTGTGTGTGAACTGGCCCTGAGTCCAGCATTCAAAAGAGAAATTCTGCACAGATTTTGATGCCGATTTCTCGGTTTCTGCACCGAAATGACTTGTGGATTTTGATGCAGTTTTTCCCTGATATCTCTTTGCATGCCTCCATGTTGTCCAGGAGTTTCACTGACCCATAGACTTCAAAGGACGTGTTTTGTCTGCATCACGGAGCGAAGTAGTGCATGTCTCCAGGACTTTTTTTTCACTGACCCACGGTCACTGTCAATACGGAAATGTGGATGAGCCTAACCCTGTAGATCGGCAGTTTGAAGAGGCTTTGGCGCTCAGGGGGCCAGTGACGTCCGACTGACGTGCACTATGAAGCACAGCCGCACTGTGCTGAGCTGCGAAGAGGCCACAACACTCACTGGAGCACCATCGGTGGTGGTGCCGGGACTACACTGAGGATAGGCCATCCTGGAAAACCCCTTTAATAAATGTGGGGCAAGCCATGCATCTTCATTAGTAAATCTGCCCCAGAGGGTTTTGGAAACTTTTCACGGAACTTTCTAAGCCAAGTTCTATTCACTTTTTTTAAATGGCCTTTACTTGGGCATGTTCTGTCAAGGAGTTTCCCCGATGGAGCCCTGGGCGTCACTGCATGGGTTTAATTAATCTGATTTCAAATCTGTTGGGGGTTATGCTCCTGTGCGATCGTCTAGTATGCCAGGAGACATTCTGTGTAATGGCTTTCATTGTGCTGCTCGCTGGTGTCGGGAAATCCCCGTGAATAGCGCGCTCATTTTGTATGTGTTACCATTCACCGTGCATATAATGCCCGCCAGCCCAAAGACCACAAGCAGCTACCCAACACCACACCAGGGTGCCGCAGACATGCATACAGCGCTATATTGGTATGAACACTAACCTGATTCAGTCCTCGTACGGTCATCCTGCCGATTGGCGGATCTATTCCTCATACAGTGTGGGGTCTCCTAAGTCTCCTTTTTTTTTTTTTTTTTTTTTATTATGAGGCTTTGGCCTCATGCACACGACCCTATGTATTTTGCGGTCCAGCTGGCCGCTGATAGAACAGTACTATCCTTGTTCGTAACGCAGACAATAAGACATGTTCTATTTTTTGGGGATACAGAAAAAGAATGCACAAAGTACCTTCCGTTTTTTTTTTTTTTTTGCGGACCATTGAAATGAATGGTTCCGCAAAGAAAAAGGAACGGACACGGAAAGAAAATACGTTTGTGTGCATGAGGCCTTTGATGCAGGTTTTTCTCAGATCTCATCCTTCTATTGAAAAGGGAGAAAAACCTAACAATTGACATGAGGCAGATTTCAAAATCCGCACATCAGACAGAAGCAAAGTGTACGTGAGGTTCTTTCTAACGTCATACATATAAGGCTACTTTCACACTAGCGTTCGATCGGATCCGTTCAGAACGGATCCGTCTGCAGTATATTGGCAAAAAAATTCTAAGTGTGAAATTAGCCTGAGCGGATCCGTCCAGACTTTTACATTGAAAGTCAATGGGGGACGGATCCGCTTGAAGATTGAGCCATATTGTGGCATCTTCAAACTGATCCGTCCCCATTGACTTACATTGTAAGTCTGGACGGATCCGCACGCCTCCGCACGGCCAGGCGGACACTAAAACGCTGCAAGCTGCATTCGGGTGTCCGCCTGCTGAGCGGAGGCTGAACGCCGCCAGACTGATGCAGTCTGAGCGGATCCGCATCCATTCAGACTGCATCAGGGCTGGACGGAAGCGTTCGGGTCCGCTCCTGAGCATTGTGATATATGGGAGGCAGAATGGAAACTGCCACCGTAAAACCTGCCGCGTGAATGGGCCCTACAGATGATATTGGTGTGGTCCTGTAGGAAAAACGTGGCACCACCAGCCACAACTTTAAGAGCAAAAACAGACCAGTCAGAGTGAGTGACGTCACTACATGTCAGATTGGAGTGGCCTCCAGAGCAGCAGTAATATCTTTAGAAGAATTTGGACCTCTCTGGAGAATATATCCGTATGAGGACTCGGAGAGCGCCCGGAACCAGGTGAGTGTTCACTCGGAATATACTTATCCGGGCAGTACGTATGGCTGCGGCACCCTAGTGTAGTGCGGGGTGCAGTTTGTGGTGGAGAACATTCTATGAGCACTGTGACTGTTTCCATATATTATACAGGGTTTTAGTTGGTGGCTGAGCGGGTGCCATCATTTAGGTAAGTGCGGGGAAGGTGTAGGCTGCTCTGCAAGGAGACGGTCCTATCAGTGACTGACAGCGACCCCTGTATACACAGTCAGAGAGAGAAGGCGGTCAGTCACTGATGGGACCGACTCCTGGACTTCACAGCTCAGAATGTGCAGGAATATCAATGTGTAAATTACATGTTCTACTGAATCTTTTCCCACTATACATCAATCTGCTCAGCTCCTTCTGCTCTATAACCCGCTGCCTGCAGGTCCCCTCTTAGTGTGTTCATTCTCTTCAGCCCTTCTTATAGATTGATAGTTTTTTAATTCTTCTCGCAGGTGAAAGCTGGAATGGCAGTCGTTGACAGAGCGTTTAGTGCTGCGCCGTTTTACAGGATGGAATATCATCAGACTTTGCACCCATTTCTTCAGAGGACCAACGCTTCTGGGATGTAGGTGTCGGACCCCCGCTGATCTGATATTAATGACCTATCCTGAGGATAAGTCATCAATATAAAAAAGCCTGGACAACCCCTTTTAAGGGAGGAAGTGCAGGGATATTTTATTGTAACGTATTGAAGTTTATTTGCACTTTCTAGAAAAAAAGGAGGCTAAATCTCTCATGTCTAGATTTTTGTCTAAATTTTTTGTTCTTTCTCCTAAGACAACCTGGACAATCTAGAAAGCACAGGCTTGAAGAGGAAAACTCTGAGTAAGTAGATCTCTTTACTTTTTTTAATTCAAAAGCAAAATGTTTGGATGCATAAAGCAAGGAAGAGTATGGGGTGGACTTGTCACATTAGTAGAGGCTGACTGTGAGTGAGTGGCTAAGAAGTAGCTTTCTGTGACTGATAGACACTTCTGCACATGTTAATGTGTGCCCAAATACATGTGACGTCTATATAGGTTGTAATGTTCATTGTGTTTTTTCCCACTTAAGCTGCCCTATGAAGAAAAGGAGATTTTCTCCAACTCCAGCTGCGTTTCAAGACTCTCGTGCTCCAGGTGTTTTTGCTGGAGGTCCACGACAGCCATTGTGGACTTCTAGCCATTCACAAGTGAATGAATCTGCTGTTCCCACAGTGGTTGACCAGTCTCCCACCACCATGCCGCCAGTTCCCACAGAGGAGATGGAAGACGTGGTTGTAGAATCTCATTCTGATGCTGTACTCAGAAGAATTAGAGACCTTGAGAGCAGGTAATTATGACTGCATATAAGAGCACACCGGTCACACAATAGCATCCATTTTCCATTACGCCCCATGATGGCACCTGTAAGAGATCCTCCACCTTCTAGACAGGAAACAGGAACTTCCCAGATCTTTAAAAGGATCCTCCTCTCCACTCCTCAGTTTCTTCCTGTTTCCTGTCAATAGGACAGGTGTATGGATCGTTCCCGGATCGATTATGCAGGCTGCAGGACCTCTAGTGGAATTATATACCTAGTGGAGGGTACCTGACTGCGTAAGACTCCACTAGGAGCCGCTGTAAAGCCAGAGTTGTCTCCTTTTGGTGCCATGGGGGGATTCCTGTTGGCTTCCTCATGTCCCTTCCTGCGGCTGGGCAAGGTTCCAGGGGGGATCTGTCCTCTCCCTGCACGTTGAAGCGGCGTGTACTAGCAGGCCCTTTGACGGTCAAAAGAGGATTTAATGTTTCCAAGTCTGAGACCAAGGAAAGCGAGAGTTTCCCATACAGGACTGTGTTTAGGAACTGCTAAAAAGAGGGAACAAGCTTGATACTTTCTTTTACCTGATCTAGGAAAAAACGTATCCGTTTAAGGTTTAGGAAGGAGCAGCCTGGCAAGATGTACCGCAGGTGGATGCCCCTGTGGCGAAAGTCAATAAAAAAAATCGTCCCTCCCGTTTGAGGACTTGAGTTCTCTTTAAGACCCAATGGATAAGAGCTGACACCTATTTTAGAAAAAATTGGGAGGCATCCAATTTTTCCTTTAAACCTAATATTGCTACGACATTCATGGCTAGGTCACTTGAGGTTTGGTTGGGGGAGTTAGAATGGTATATAGCTAGTAAAACCCCGAGAGAACAGCTGCTGGAAACAATCCCTACTATGCTGAAGGCAGTTGATTTTATTTCAGACAATCAGCTGATGTGTTAACTGTCAGCCAGAGCAGCGGCTTGTCCAATTCTGCCAGAAGATCCCTATGGTTAAAGGGGTGGAAAGGGGACATTGCATCAAAATCCAAATTATGTGTCCTTCCTTGTCAGGGTAACTTTCTATTTGGTCCCGCACTGGATATATTGGTCAAAGTCTCTGACAAGAAAAAGGGGTTTCCAGTACCATCTTTTTCCAAACAAAGAAAGCAGTTTCAATTTGGAGAGAAAGAGGAGGCTAGGGACCAAAGAAAAAGCTCGGATTGGAGAAGAAATAAATCAAAAGGTCTGTTGTGTAAGTCCAAACCTCTGTCTTGAAACACATCTCAGCAATGACGCCAGGCCTCAGGTGGGGGGTCGCCTCTCCCAAGCAAATAAGTCCTCACCAAGGAGAGTAAAAATGACAACTTTACGACGGCGTTCCCCAAAACAGGCAGCTTTATTAAGAGAAATAGAAGACCTAAAGGGCAAATCAGTCTTAATCTCAGTGCCGGCAGAAGAAAGAGGGGAAGGATTTTATTCAACACTTTTTCTGGCCCCCCAAACCAAACTGGTCCTATTGGACAATAACAAATCTGAAAGATCCGAGCTCGTGTCTGTCCTATCATAAGTTCCGGATGGAATCGGTAGCATGAACAAACAATTCATCTGTTCCCCAATTGCATTATGGCTTTAATAGATATCAAGGACGCCTATTATCACATACCCATCCATCCCTCTTCCCAGAAGTTTCTCAGGGTTGCAGTGCAGACAAGATTTAGTCCTTCATATACAGTTCAGAGCGCTTCCCTTTGGGGTGTCTCAGGCACTGAGAATCTTCACAAAACTAATGGCGGAGGTGATGGCGCAAATAAGGAGATTGGACATCATAATCATCCAGTACCGAGATTGGACATCATAATCATCCAGTACCTGCATGAGCTCCTTATAGTGTGACAGTCTCCGAATATCCTTTCGAGACAGATTCAGGAGGTGTTAAAGGGACACTGACAGGCCCAATTAGCATATTTAGGTATATACAGGTCCTTCTAAAAAAATTTGCATATTGTGATAGTTCATTATTTTCTGTAATGTACTGATAAACATTAGACTTTCATATATTTTAGATTCATTACACACCAACTGAAGTAGTTCAAGCCTTTTATTGTTTTAATATTGATGATTTTGGCATACAGCTCATGAAAACCCAAATTTCCTATCTAAAAAAATTAGCATATTTCATCCGACCAATAAAAGAAAAGTGTTTTTAATACAAAAAAAGTCAACCTTCAAATAATTATGTTCAGTTATGCACTCGATACTTGGTCGGGAATCCTTTTGCAGTAATGACTGCTTCAATGCGGCGTGGCATGGAGGCAATCAGCCTGTGGCACTGCTGAGGTGTTATGGAGGCCCAGGATGCTTCGATAGCGGCCTTATGCTCATCCAGAGTGTTGGGTCTTGCGTCTCTCAACTTTCTCTTCCCAATATCCCACAGATTCTCTATGGGGTTCAGGTCAGGAGAGTTGGCAGGCCAATTGAGCACAGTAATACCATGGTAAGTAAACCATTTACCAGTGGTTTTGGCACTGTGAGCAGGTGCCAGGTCGTGCTGAAAAATGAAATCTTCATCTCCATAAAGCTTTTCAGCAGATGGAAGCATGAAGTGTTCCAAAATCTCCTGATTAGCTGCATTGACCCTGCCCTTGATAAAACACAGTGGACCAACACCAGCAGCTGACATGGCACCCCAGACCATCACTGACTGTGGGTACTTGACACTGGACTTCAGGCATTTTGGCATTTCCCTCTCCCCAATCTTCCTCCAGACTCTGGCACCTTGATTTCCGAATGACATGCAAAATTTGCTTTCATCCGAAAAAAGTACTTTGGACCACTGAGCAACAGTCCAGTGCTGCTTCTCTGTAGCCCAGGTCAGGCGCTTCTGCCGCTGTTTCTGGTTCAAAAGTGGCTTGACCTGGGGAATGCGGCACCTGTAGCCCATTTCCTGCACACGCCTGTACACGGTGGCTCTGGATGTTTCTACTCCAGACTCAGTCCACTGCTTCCGCAGGTCCCCCATCGGTCTGGAATCGGTCCTTCTCCACAATCTTCCTCAGGGTCCGGTCACCTCTTCTCGTTGTGCAGCGTTTTCTGCCACACTTTTTCCTTCCCACAGACTTCCCACTGAGGTGCCTTGATACAGCACTCTGGGAACAGCATATTTGTTCAGAAATTTCTTTCTGTGTCTTACCCTCTTGCCTGAGGGTGTCAATGATGGCCTTCTGGACAGCAGTCAGGTCGGCAGTCTTACCCATGATTGCGGTTTTGAGTAATGAACCAGGCTGGGAGTTTTTAAAAGCCTCGGGAATCTTTTGCAGGTGTTTAGAGTTAATTAGTTGATTCAGATGATTAGGTTAATAGCTCGTTTAGAGAACCTTTTCATGATATGCTAATTTTTTTGAGATAGGAATTTTGGGTTTTCATGAGCTCTATGCCAAAATCTTCAATATTAAAACAATAAAAGGATTGTACTACTTCAGTTGGTGTGTAATGAATCTAAAATATATGAAAGTCTAATGTTTATCAGTACATTACAGAAAATAATGAACTTTATCACAATATGCTATTTTTTTGAGAAGGACCTGTATATGTCTATTAAAATCATCTAAGTATCCCCCCTGTCCACCTTATAAATACCGAAATATAAAATCTTATAACCTGCTTGTCCGGTCACCAATCTGCCCAAGGAGCGGCGTTTCATCTCAAAATGCGCCCAGCCAGCCGCTCCCAACTGCCGTTCTGAAGCCCCGCCCAGCTCATCAATATTCACTTCGCTTTATGCGCATGCGCCGGGCACTTGAGTCGGGAGAGTTGTAGCCGCCGCCCAGCGAAGTGAATATTGATGAGCTGGGCGGTGCTTCAGAACGGCAGTTGGGAGCGGCTGGCTGGGCGCATTTTGAGATGAAACGCCGCCCCTTATGCAGATTGGTGACCGGACAAGCAGGTTATAAAACTTTATATTTCGGTATTTATAAGGTGGACAGGGGGGATACTTAGATAATTTTAATAGACTTTATAAGACCTGTACTGACATATATATACCTAAAAATGCTAATTGGGCCTGTCAGTGTCCCTTTAAGGACCTTGACAAATCTAGTTAGATTGTCAGTTCATCCCTGGATAAAGAGGTTTATAAGATCATCCTCCAGACCTAATCCGTCCATTAGGCCCAGATCATCCCCTTGGGATCTTAATGTGGTCCTTTCTAGTATAACTCAAAGTCCATTTGAACCTACACTCACCTAAAGAATTATTAGGAACACCTGTTCTATTTCTCATTAATGCGATTATCTAGTCAACCAATCACATGGCAGTTGCTTCAATGCATGTAGGGTTGTGGTCCTGGTCAAGACAATCTCCTGAACTCCAAATTGAATGTCAGAATGGGAAAGAAAGGTGGGCTACAACAGCAGAGGACCCCACCGGGTACCACTCATCTCCACTACAAATAGGAAAAAGAGGCTACAATTTGCACGAGCTCACCAAAATTGTACTGTTGAAGACTGGAAAAATGTTGCCTGGTCTGATGAGTCTCGATTTCTGTTGAGACATTCAAATGGTAGAGTCCGAATTTGGCGTAAACAGAATGAGAACATGTATCCATCATGCCTTGTTACCACTGTGCAGGCTGGTGGTGGTGGTGTAATAGTGTGGGGGGGTGTTTTCTGGGCACACTTTAGGCCCCTTAGTGCCAATTGGCCATCGTTTAAATGCCACAGGCTACCTGAGCATTGTTTCTGACCATGTCCATCCCTTCATGACCACCATGTACCCATCCTCTGATGGCTACTTCCAGCATGATAATGCACCATGTCACAAAGCTTGAATCATTTCAAATTGGTGTCTTGAACATGACAATGAGTTCACTGTACTAAAATGGCCCCACAGTCACCAGATCTCAACCCAATAGAGCATCTTTGGGATGTGGTGGAACGGGAGCTTCATGCCCTGGATGTGCATCCCTCAAATCTCCATCAACTGCAAGATGCTATCCTATCAATATGGGCCAACATTTCTAAAGAATGCTATCAGCACCTTGTTGAATCAATGCCACGTAGAATTAAGGCAGTTCTGAAGGCAAAAGGGGGTCCAACACCGTATTAGTATGGTGTTCCTAATAATTCTTTAGGTGAGTGTATAGATTCTATCCCTGTAAGAATGTTATCATACAAGACAGCTTCTCTAGTGGCAATTACCTCAGCTAGACGGGTGGGGGAGATTCCACCTTATCTGCCTTTCCTCCTTCTACCTTTGTGTTGGATGAAAGGATCGTATTTAAAGGGGTTGTCTGGGTTCAGAGCTGAACCCTGACATACCCATATTTTCACCCAGACAGCCCCACCGATGTTGGCATCGGAGCATCTCATGCTCCGATGCGCTCCCTTGCCCTGCGCAGTGTGTTAGATGACGTCACCGGCTCTGATGGGCGTGCTTTAGCGCTGCTCTAGCAGTTTTACTGGCTAGGGCAGCGCTAAAGCCCGCCCATTAGAGCTGGGGACGTCACTGGGCTTCCTTGCAGCCCCATGGAGAGCCCGGTACGTCACCGGAACTCCTGAAAATGCCTTTGCCCTGCGTGATTTAGCGCAAGGCAAAGAAGACCATTGGAGCATAAACTGCTCCGATGCTCAAGTCAGGGGGGCTGCCTGGGTGAAAGTGGAGGTATGTCCGGGTTCAGAGCTGAACCTGGTCAACCCCATTAAACCAGACCCAACTTTTTTACCAAAGGTAGTTTCGGTTTTTCATGGATCCCAAGAAATCATTATATTTTCATTCTGCCAGAATCCCAAAAAGGAAGGTGAAGAGGGGTTCCATAAACTAGATGTAAGAAGGTGTGTTTGCAAATACTTAGTCAACTAAGGAGTAGAGGAAGGCCTCTCAGTTAACTCAATTTCAGGGAGGCTGCGACTTGGAACTCTCCAAACACCTTTTATAAACATTACATCTAGTCAGGACTTTATTATCTTGGGGAGAAAAGTTCTGCAGGCTGTATGTAATAGAAGTGAATGTTTCACTGTATATAGAATTATTTCAGTCTTATGGATCTTGTCACAAACTGAGGGTACTTTCACATTTAAGTTAAACTTTTCTGGTATTGATATCTGTCCTAGGGGCTCAATACCGGAAAAGAACTGATCAGTTTTTTCCTAATGCATTCTGAATGGAGAGCAATGTGTTCAGTATGCATCAGGATGTCTTCAGTTCAGTCACTGAACAGCTTTTGGCCGGAGAAAATACTGCAGCATGCTGCGGTGTATTCTCCATACAAAATGCCGGATCCCGCCCCCTTCCCTTCCCCCCGGGCATGCGCAGACTTTTAAAAAAATGTGAAAGAGATACCAGATCAGTTTTTCCAGATGACAACCGGAGAGACGGATCCGGTATTGCAATGCATTTGTGAGACTGAATCCAACAACACAATTGTGACAGTACCCCGAAGAGTGGAGAGAGGAGGGTCCTTTTAAAAATCTGGGAAGTTCCTGTTTCCTGTCCGGGGAGGATCTCATAGGTGCTGTCATGGGCTCATGGAAAACGGATTACCAGTAAGTGTAATCTATGTATTTCTGTTGAACTAGGGCTCATACACACGACCGTTGTTTTGCGGTCCATTTTTCACAGATCCGTTGTTCCGTATCGGAGGTTTTTTTCTCTCTGATTTAAGTCCTTTTCCGTTCTGTTATTCCACAAAACATATCCGTATGGTTTCCGTATACGATCCGTTTTTTGCAGATCGGAAACGGTAACTTATTAATCACCAAACACATGAGCAATATGGGCTGGGCATAGCATTTCTACAGTATGGATCCGCGAAATACGGATGTGTTTTGTGTGCGTTCCGTATTTTTTGCAGACCCATTGACTTGAAAGGGGCCTTGGACCGTGATTTGCGGACAATAGGACATGCATTTCTTTTTTTGTGGAACGGAAATGGAATGCACACGGAGTACCTTCCATTGTTTTTGCGGACCCATGAGCCCTTAAAGAGATGTGATAAGATTTAGACTTGTTTGATGCAGAGGTAACACGCCTGCACTTGTAGATACATATGGTAAAAAACCTTACCAGCCACTGTCCTCACCAGGACGTACATTTGATACGACGAGCATACATGGCTTATGCCGCCCTATTAATAATTTGTATCCTATCTGCAGCTGAGACCATGCGGCTGCTGTGAGGCTACGCCACTGCCGCCATGGTGATCTCAGTGAAACAGGCAGTTTCCTTCTTTCTTCCTCCTTTGATCCCCACTTTTAAATCCATAGAAATATATATAGCTATATCTTACTCTACAGTGAAAAGGAATTTTGTGGGTGCATTACATACCATATGTATCTCTGGGGCTCTATGTGAGAGACTATTTTGTATGCAGGGCAGGAAGGGGTTAACAAAGAGCTACTTGCAGTGCATCCTGGGAGATACAGGTGCTTGAGCTGCTGCCCACCCATAGAAAGGGAAGAAAATCCTCTGGATATGTGAGTAAAGACTGTTTTAAGTTTGTGGTATAACTCCTTTTAAAGGGCTTCTGTCACCCCCACTAAACCTTTTTTTTTTTGCTTACTTATAATCCCTAGACTGCGATTTATGCCTACATAATCTAATCATTTTGGTCCTGTAGATTTTGTTTAAAACATGCTTTTAAAATATGCAAATTACCTTGCTACCAGCAAGTAGGGCGGCTACTTGCTGGTAGCAGCCGCATCCTCCGATCCTAAAGACGCCCCCTCCGCATTGTGATTGAGAGGGCCAGGGAACGGAATCGTTCTCTGCTGGCCCGGCCTGTTTGCATTCAAAATCTGGCGCCTGCGCCGCGGCCGTACCTGTCTTCAATCGGCGCAGGCGCACTGAGAGGCGGCCGCTTCATCCTCAATGTGCCTGCGCTGATGACGTCACATCTACACCCGGCGCAGGCGCATTGAGGATGGAGCGGACGACACCAGATTTTGAATGCAAACAGGCAGGGCCAGCAGAGAACAATTCCGTTCCCTGGCCCTGTCGATCACAATGCGGAGGGGGCGTCTTTAGGATCGGAGGATGCGGCTGCTACCAGCAAGTAGCCGCCCTACTTGCTGGTAGCAAGGTAATTTGCATATTTTTAAAGCGTGTTTTAAACAAAATCTACTGGACCAAAATGAATAATTAGATTATGTAGGCATAAATCGCAGTGTAGGGATTATAAGTAAGCAAAAAAAAAAGGTTTAGTGGGGGTGACAGAAGCCCTTTAAGTTCCTCACTTTGTGGTAAAAAATGGGTTTATTGGCCATTGTATTGTGTAGATTGATCTTTCTCGGTCTATGGATTATGGTGTATGGACCTCTGTCCTGGTAATTGTCCACAATTGTCCATTTACTCTTTCTTCCCTTTAGTCCTCAGTGCAGTTCCTTCTTGAATAAATGAATTCTCCCTTTAGTATATTCCTGATGGAATGGGTGTCAGGTGTCAGGATTCAGCCTGTAAAACAGTGGTTCCTGCTGTCTAATAAAATAAATGCTTTGCTGACAGTAATAGAATATTGGTCGTGGTGGGAAGTAAATTGTACATTATACAGATTATCTTTAAAATGGTCCATCATTTTGGGTATGTCACATAGACGACCCCACACCAAAAAAGGAAGTTGTCTGTTAGGGTTGTCACAATACCAAAATCTTGATTGGATTTCGATACCACGCGAAAATAATAACACCGAAAAAGCCATGTATATTCCTCATTTAAGGAACATCCGGCCCATAATAGAACAGTTCTTTCCTATTTTTTTTGGGGGGGACAAGGTGACAAATCGTGCTTTTTTTTTTTTTTTTTCTGGGACGGCATTCACCACACAGGAGATTTTTTTATATATTTTAATAGCTTGGACTTTTTCGGGTGTGGCGATGTGTTTTTTTTTTTTTTTTTTATTGTTTATATACAGTATTTTATATGAAAGATTGGCAAAGGGGATGATTTGAGCTTTTAATATTTTGGTGTTTTGTTTTAAGATTGAATTTTTTTATTTTTATTTAATAACTATTATTCCCCTTAAGGGGCTAGATCCTGGGATCTTTTAATCCCTTGTCCTATTCACCCTAACAGAGCTCTGCATCCCAAATAGTAAAAGTGGTGATCATTTGGTAGTTTTCTGTATGTACTGTAGTTTTGTAACAAATCCATATTACATTTTTTTTGTAAAGGGGAAAAATGTAAAACACCCACCACCCCTCCCTTTCCTTTAAAGGGGTTCCCAGGGAATTAAGAAATTAAAATTACTGAAAATACTTCAGTAATCATTAGGAAAAATAAAATGGCCGCCGTCATAGTACACAGAAAACCTGACCGAATTACACAGGAGGTCAAGTTACTTAACAACACTGGGCTAAAGAGCGGCCTCATCCTTCTCTGATCTGCTTGTTAGGAATTATGATTCTGAATACAGCTGTTAAAGAGGACCTTTCACCAGAATAAAACTTCTAAAGTAACTATACAGGCCCAGGGATCTCCCTGCACTTACTGTTGTACCTGGGCGCCGCTCCGTTCTCCCGTTATTCCCTCCGGTATCTTCAGTTAGGCTCCACCCAGGGGAACCTGCCGGCGCCTCCTTCTCCCATGCTGCAGGCTTTTTTCTCTCTCAGGCTATGAGCTGAGCGATGTGATTGGCCAGCGCTACAGCATGGGAGAATGAGCCGACGGCAGGTTCCCCTGGGTGGAGCCTAACTATGAAGATACCGGAGGCAATAACGGGAGAACGGAACGGCGCCCAGGTATAACAGTAAGTGCAGGGAGATCCCTGGGCGCCGCTCTACATGCCTGTATAGTTACTTTAGAAGTTTTATGCTGGTGAAAGGTCCTCTTTAAGATCTTCAGCTGAATCTCCATGGGAATTGAGTTTTTGAGATATAAAGCACAAAGAGGACACAGTTGGGATTACCACCGTATGTCCTGTCCGTCCTCTCTGTGCTTCATGTCTCCTCATGAAATGCATTCCTACAGAGATCCAGCTGAATATTTTCTGTATTTAGGATCATGTTCTCCAACAAGAAGAGCAGAGAGGAGGATGATCAGCTCTTTAGCTCAGTGTTATGAAGTAACTTTTCCTCCTGTGTATAGGACAGGTTTTGTGTACTATGACGGCGGCCATTTTA
Organism: Bufo gargarizans; assembly: GCF_014858855.1. Lineage (NCBI taxonomy): Eukaryota > Metazoa > Chordata > Amphibia > Anura > Bufonidae > Bufo > Bufo gargarizans. Next base: position 591,826,028 of record NC_058080.1, on the reverse strand, counting down.
TTTTTCCTAATGATTGCTTCCTAGAGAAAATGAGCCATTATAACTAATGAGAAGTATTTAGGAATATATTTACAATAGTCATTTTATAGTAATTGTATTAATTCCTGGAGAACTCCTTTAAGTTGCTGCTGTTATGACAGGTTCGGTTGATAATTTGACTGGGTATATATAATAAACGAACAATATGGTTTTCATAGATTATTGCACCGGGTTCAATGAAATGTTTCGGTTAAGAATATTGTATGACCTTTCTTCTTCCTTTCAGGCTTGTTGTGGAGGACGAGGATGAAGAGGATGGCAACTCAAGAGATAGTTACTTACCCACTCTCGTAATGTCTGATGTACTTGTGGAAGGCTTCAAAAAGAGACTGGATGAATCTCTCACCAGAAAAATAGTGGATTCTATGTAAGTGGTCAATTGTCTTATTTGTAGCTGGATTTCTGAGAATTGGTGTAAATAAATGTGCCCAAGAAATTAATTCACTAGAACTGTTTGAGAGGGAAAGGGGGCAAAATGAAGTAAAACTACATGCATTAACCCCTTCAGCCTCCGTGATGAACCGGTATGTCACGGTGGTTGGGGGAATGTATGGAGCAGGCTGCTGCAGTGTGCCTGCTCCATACGTGGTGGGTGCTGGCTCCGTCTGCCCTACCGATCGGCACCCCGCAGTGAAATTGCATGACTCAGATTGGTTACCATGGCAGCCTGGACGCTTCTGAAGCTTCCCAGGCCTGCCATGTATGAGGCATAGTTCAGCAGGGAGCATGGTATAATGCAATTCACCCTAAGGCCTCATTCACATGTTGGTGATTTCGAGCCAAAACCAAGTGCGGCTCTAAACATAGAACAGGTGCAGATCTTTCCCTTATACCTTATCTCTATGGAGGCTCCAATCCTGGTTTTGGCTCACAATCGCTGATGGAAATCGTTGACTGACACTGATGTGTGAATGAGGCTTGATAGATCTCTTTTAGGGTGAATCGGACAAGGGATCAAAAGATCCCAGTTTTTCGCCCCCTAAGGGGGCTAAGTTATAAGAGTAAAAAAAAAACATAAATTACTTTCCCCGCTTTTCCAATTTACATCTAAAAAAATAAATATCAGGTATCGTCTGAACTATTAAATTTTTTTTTTTTTTAAACTCCTGTGCAGCGAACACAGTAAACGAAGAAAAACACACGATTCTCAATTTTTTATTTTATTTTTGTCACATCCCCCCCCCCCCCCCAAAAAAAAGTGATCAGAAAGTCATACGTACCACAAAAATTGTACCAATAAAAACTACAGTTCTTATGTACAGTTTTCTCGCTCATATCATTGGGGGACACAGGACCATGGGTATAGCTTGCTGCTGCCACTAGGAGGCGACACTAGGCTGAAAGCTGTTTGCTCCTCCCCTGCAGGCTATACCCCCTCCAGCCTGGAGAGAGCATATCAGTTTTTAGCTTAGTGTCGTAGGAGGCAGACCTCCCTGCTTTGCAGGGTGGCGCTTTGATTTTTTATTATTTTTTTATTTCATTTTTTATTTTTTCCAGTATCCGGATGGGGGGTCCAGGGTCGCTTGCGTCCCTGCATCCCCGGGAGGCGGGCCGGTGTACCTTGGTCACCGCCTTGCCGCCCCAAGAAGAAAAAGCGGACCAGGGCAGCCTCGCTCCCCTGCTTCCCCCCCAGCTACAGGACTACCCTCTCTTCAGCCCTCCTCTGCCCGGACCCCTGTTGCCTGGTGCCAGCGGTCGTTGGGTGGTCCTGCTGGTGTTACAACTGAGGGTGAAGTCTACAGATGAAGATGGGTAAGTGACTCGCCTCCCAGGCCCCCACTCTCGGATAACAGCGTGCCGTACTGCACGGCACCAGTGCCCCTGAGCGCCCCCCCCCCCCCCTCCACCCGCGCCCCCGCACCCGTGTGCGTTCCGCCGGCACCTGTCTCGGACCTATCCGCCGTCCGCTCCGTCTCCCTCCGTTCTTCGCCGCTGCATCGCATACAGCAGTATCTTTCTGTGCGATCGCAGCCGGCACTGCGGAGGGCAGATGCGCTACCTGCTGAAGAACTTCGCGGCGCGCCGGGACCTTCGTTACCGCACGGCGGTGTCGGGCTCTCCCCCTCTTCTGACCTCGGGGCCAGTCACAGCGCGGTCGCCCTTTCTGGGCAGCCATATTATCGGGGTCTTTAGGCACGCCGGCCGCGGCTGCGGTCACGTGCACAGGGGTGGGCGGCGCTTGCGGCCTTCTTCATTATCCTGCCGCTCCCGGGCTGTCAGGGGGCGTGGCTTATTCTCCCGCCCTGCTGAAACTTCCTCTTCCTCCCGGCGCAGCGTGGTGGACACAGGACCTGGGCTCTCGCTCCACTCTGGTAGGAGATAGATACCCCGTTCAGCAGGATATCAAACCATGTCTGACCCGGCCACTGACCCCCCTCAGGCAACCTGTGTGACCACTCACTATGCCTGTTCAGTGTGTTCAGCCAAATTCCCTCGGGGCCAGTCACTCTCACTGTGCTCGGCTTGTCAGAAGCCTGCGCAGAGCAATCCCCCTAGAACACTGCAGCCCACAGAAGCCTTAGATCGCCCTGTTCAGGGGGAACCAGACTGGGCAAGGTCCCTGTCTCGGGCAGTGGAGGACCTCTCTAAGGTCTCCCATTCCACCCTTTCTCTGTTGGGTCGTTTGGTAGAAAAGTCGCCACCGGTGCAATCCGCGCAACCGCATTGCACACAACCCAGAGGCAGGCCTCCTAGTAAGCGCCCCAGAGCAGGTAACCGTTCCTCCTCTGACGCCTCAGCATCCCCCCCTGCTCCTGGATCCCAGTCACAGGCGTCCTCCCTGTTAGGCGACGCACTGTCAGAGGGTGAGCTTGGGGATTCGGATGCGGATATGGATCTGGAGCACTCTTCTCAGATTGCTTCCATGGTGGATAGCCTGATTTCGGCAATAAAGGACACCTTCCGGGTTCAGGAGGATCTTCCCTCCACTAGCCAACAAGGGGTGTCGTTTCTGCGTGCGAAACAGACTCCTAAGGCATTCCCGTTGCACGAAGATTTTTCTATTGTGGTGAACAAGGCTTGGGACCAGCCAGGTTTGCGTTTTGTTATCCCAAAACGTCTGGACCTTCTCTACCCCTTTCCACGCGAGACAGTGGAACTGTGGTCCTCCCCGCCGAAGGTGGATCCGCCGGTGGCTCGACTGGCAAAATCTACGACTATTCCGGTAGCGGATGGTTCTTCACTCCAGGATCCGGTGGACCGTCGCGTAGAGTCGCTCGCCAAGTCAATCTTTACGGCGAGCGGTTCGGCACTGCGTCCGATTTTCGCGTCCGCCTGGGTAGCCAAGGCGGTTTCGGAGTGGTCCATCCGGTTAAGCCAGGACATTTTGTCCAACCTCCCGCCTGCTGAGCTCGAGTTGTCTGCGCTCCAAATTTCACATGCGGGAAAATATATCTGTGAAGCGGCTCTGGATGCTGGGTCGATGGTTGCCCGTGCCTCAGCTCTCACCACTTCGGTCCGCAGGGAGTTATGGCTCAAGGCCTGGAAGGCTGATTCTTCCTCTAAACGCTCTCTCCTAAAGCTTCCGTTTTCTGGGGCTCGGCTTTTCGGGCCAAAACTGGATGTCATAATCTCAGAAGCAACGGGAGGCAAAAGCACCCATCTGCCCCAACCCAAAGCGAAGCGGCCTTTTCAGTCCAGACCTGCGTCTTCACGCTTCCAGTCCTTTCGCCGTTTCTCGGGCACCCGTTCAGTTCCCACCTCCGCGGCGGGACCACCCAACCAGGATCGGCGGAGGGGCCCTTCCTTTAAGCCCCAGCAGGCTTGGCGTCCGCGTGCCCAGCAACCTCGCACAGCGCCAAGTAAGCAGCCTTCCGCATGAAGGTTTGTCCCCACCCTCTCAGGTGGGGGGGCGTCTTCTCCTGTTCCAGGACATTTGGCACGCCCACATTCCGGACGCATGGACGCTCGAGGTAGTTTCCTCGGGCTACAAAATAGAATTCAGGTCCCTTCCCCCCAACCGTTTCTTCCCTTCCCAGCCTCCCAGGGATCCCGTCCGGGCCGCGGCTTTCTTGAACGCCGTCCAGTCCCTACTTCTGCGGGGGGTGATTTCTCCGGTACCTCCAGAAGAGCGTTTCACAGGTTTTTATTCCAACCTGTTTGTGGTCCCCAAGAAGGAGGGCGATGTGAGACCGGTGCTGGACCTCAAACTTCTGAATCACTATCTACGGGTTCAGAGGTTCAGAATGGAATCTCTTCGCTCCGTGGTAGCCTCATTGGTGCAGGGGGAGCACATGGCGTCTTTGGACGTACAAGATGCGTATCTCCACATACCTATCGCTGCCATGCACCAACGTTTCCTCCGATTTGCCATCCAGTCGGATCACTTCCAATTCGTCGCGCTGCCATTCGGTCTGGCGACGGCCCCGCGGGTGTTCACGAAGGTTCTGGCGCCCCTTCTGGGGATTCTGCGGTCCAGAGGCATTACTCTTCTCCCATACCTGGACGACATTTTAGTCAAAGCCCCGTCAGCGTCGCAATGCGCAGACAGCCTTCGGATTACGATGAGCACGCTCACTCGCTTCGGTTGGATTCTCAACCGAAGGAAGTCATGCCTGTCTCCGACCACTCGGATCAGGTTCCTGGGTATGACGTTGGACTCAGAGGCCGCCGTGGTCCGTCTCCCTCTGGACAAGAGATTGGGCATTCAGAAGGCAGTGGTTCTGCTCACCCGGCATCGCAAGGTATCGATTCGCAACTGCATGCGAGTTCTGGGGCTGATGGTGGCCTCATTCGAGGCGGTACCGTTTGCCCAGTTCCACACCAGGGAGTTTCAGCGGCTCATCCTGTCCTCCTGGGACAAGTCCCGGGATTCACTGGACCTCAGGATCTCGCTGCCTCAGCCCGTTCGCGAGGCTCTCGCCTGGTGGATGAATCCGGACCACCTGTCGTCAGGGAAGTCGTTCCTGCCGGTGTCATTGACGGTGATTACGACCGACGCCAGCCTCCGCGGTTGGGGAGGGGTCTTCGGTACTCGGACAGCCCAAGGTGTCTGGTCTCTGTCGGAGTCCAGACTACCCATCAATATCCTGGAGCTCCGGGCCATTTACCTCTCCCTTTGCCATTGGACCACCGATTTGCGGGGCCGTCCGGTCAGGATACAGTCGGACAACGCCACAGCGGTCGCCTACATCAATCACCAGGGGGGGGACGCGCAGCGGACCGGTGATGGACGAGGCCGCGAGGATTCTGCAGTGGGCGGAAGCCCATGTCCCGGTGATCTCGGCGATCTTCATCCCGGGCGTGGACAATTGGACGGCGGATTTCCTCAGCCGAACGACGGTGGACTCGGGGGAGTGGGCTCTCCACCCGGAGGTGTTCGAGGACCTTTGTCTCCGGTGGGGTCGCCCGGAAGTGGACCTAATGGCATCTCGGTTGAACCACAAACTCCCGTGCTTCCTGTCTCGCGCAAGGGATCCGATGGCCTACGACGTAGACGCACTCGTGGCACCGTGGGACGACTTCAGTTTCCTGTACGTATTCCCGCCGCTGCCGCTCCTGCCGCGGATTCTTCGCAGAATCAGGATGGAGGGTGTTCAGACGCTCCTAATTGCCCCAGACTGGCCGCGCCGAGCTTGGTACTCGGAGCTCGTTCTGCTCCTGGGGGACGCGCCGTGGCCTCTTCCACTCAGGCCCGACCTGCTCTCACAGGGCCCGGTCTTCCACCAGGGTTTACATACGCTGCGTTTGACGGCGTGGCTATTGAAACCTTCCTGCTGAAGAACAGGGGTTTCTCGGATGCGGTCGTTCGCACGATGATTAGGGCTCGGAAGCCCTCCTCCGCGAGAATCTACTATCGTACGTGGAGGTCGTTCTTGAAATTCTGTGAGGACAGGGGCCTCCCCTCTAGGAGGTTCTCCCTCCCTACGGTGTTGGCCTTTCTCCAAGCGGGTTTGGAGCTGGGTCTGGCCCTAAGTTCGCTGAAAGGGCAGGTTTCGGCCCTTTCCATATTTTTCCAGCGTACGCTGGCGGTGCTGGGGCCCGTCAAGACCTTCATGCAGGGTGTTGCGCACACCGCGGTTCCGTATCGGCCGCCGTTGCATCCCTGGGACCTGAATTTGGTGCTGGTGGCACTTCAGTCCGGGCCGTTTGAACCCCTGCGAGAAGTCTCCCTCCGCATGTTGTCATGGAAGGTCGCATTCCTGGTTGCCATTACGTCAATACGTCGGGTGTCGGAACTGGCGGCACTGTCGTGCAAGGAGCCCTTCTTGGTGTTCCATCAGGATAAGGTGGTGCTCCGGACGGTGCCGTCGTTTCTGCCGAAGGTGGTGTCGGCGTTCCATGTCAATGAGGACATTGTCCTCCCCTCGCTTTGCCCTAAACCTTCCCATCCTAGGGAAGTGGCGCTTCATCGTCTGGATGTAGTGCAGGCCTTACGGATCTACCTGGCCGCAGTAGCCTCCTTTAGGCGAGCGGATTCTCTGTTCCTAGTTCCGGAGGGTCCTCGGAAGGGTTTGGCGGCATCCAAGGTGGCGATTGCTCGGTGGATTAGATTGGCCATTCACGAGGCCTACCGCTCCAAAGGCAGGGTTCCTCCGCCTGGCGTCACGGCTCACTCTGCCAGGGCGGTCGGGGCTTCTTGGGCACACTTTCACCACGCTTCGGCGTCTCAATTGTGTAAGGCAGCGACTTGGTCTTCGTTGCACACCTTCACCAAGTTTTACAAGGTGCATTCGTTCGCATCGGCGGATGCTGCTCTTGGCCGTAGGATCTTACAGGCCGCAGTGTAGTGGCTCGACTGGAGGTGGAGTCAGCGGTTTTCCCACCCTGGGGACTGCTTTAGGACGTCCCATGGTCCTGTGTCCCCCAATGATATGAGCGAGAAAACGAGATTTTTGTGAACTCACCTTGTAAAATCTCTTTCTCGCTTTATTCATTGGGGGACACAGCACCCACCCATTGTTGTTGGTTTCTACTGAGACCAGTGGTCCAAGTTACCGGTTGGGACTGAGGTCAGGTTCGGTTGTTTGGTTGGACTGTGGTCTTCCTGTTTTGTTCTGTTTCGGTATGTTTCTCCTACTGCTGAAGCACAAACTGATATGCTCTCTCCAGGCTGGAGGGGGTATAGCCTGCAGGGGAGGAGCAAACAGCTTTCAGCCTAGTGTCGCCTCCTAGTGGCAGCAGCAAGCTATACCCATGGTCCTGTGTCCCCCAATGAATAAAGCGAGAAAGAGATTTTACAAGGTGAGTTCACAAAAATCTCGTTTTTATGGCTACAAAAAATTTTCTTTTTTTCGAAGGTTTATATATTTTTTTTAACCGCTTGCTGCACACCTAACGCCGAAGGGCGTCAGTGCTGCGGCGCTCTCAGGCTACACTAACGCCGATTGGCGTCATCTCACGTGAGCTGAGATTTCCTGTGAACGTGCGCACACAGGCGCGCGCATTCACAGGATTGGAAGGTAAGCGAGTGGATCTGCAGCCTGCCAGCGGCGATCGTTCGCTGGCAGGCTGTAGATGCGATATTTTTTTAATTTTTTTTTATTTTTTTTAGCCCCTAACAGGTATATTAGACGCTGTTTTGATAACGGCGTCTAATATACCTGCTACCTGGTCCTCTGGTGGTCCCTTTTGCTTGGATCGACCACCAGAGGACACAGGCAGCTCTGTAAAACACCACTACACTACACCCCCCCCCCCTTCCTGTCACTTATTAACCCCTTATTAACCCCTGATCACCCCATATAGACTCCCTGATCACCCCCCTGTCATTGATCACCCCCTTGTAAGGCTGGCTCTATTCAGAGGTCCGTATGTGTTTTGCGGATCCACGGATCGGATCCGCAAAAATATGGACGTCTGAATGGAGCCTGACAGAGGGGTGATCACCCCATATAGACTCCCTGATAACCCCCCTGTCATTGATCACCCCCCTGTAAGGCTCCATTCAGACGTCCGTATGCGTTTTGCGGATCCGATCCATGTATCCGTGGATCCGTAAAAAACATATGGACATCTGAATGGAGCCTTACAGGGGGGTGATCACCCCATATACACTCCCTGATCACCCCCCTGTCCTTGATCACCCCCCTGAAAAGCTCCATGCAGACATTTTTTTTGGCCCAAGTTAGCAGGAAATTGGTTTTTTTTTTCTAACAAAGTCTCATATTCCACCAACTTGTGTCAAAAAATAAAATCTCACATGAACTCACCATACCCCTCACGGAATCCAAATGTGTAAAATTTTTTAGACATTTATATTCCAAACTTCTTCTTACGCTTTAGGGCCCCTAAAATGCCAGGGCAGTATAAATACCCCACATGTGACCCCATTTTGGAAAGAAGACACCCCAAGGTATTCGCTGAGGGGCATATTGAGTCCATGAAAGATTGAAATTTGTGTCCCAAGTTAGTGGAAAGGGAGACTTTGTGAGAAAAAACAAAAATCAATTTCCACTAACTTGTGCCAAAAAAATAAATTAAAATTCTATGAACTCGCCATGCCCCTCATTGTATACCTTGGGGTGTCTTCTTTCCAAAATGTGGTCACATGTGGGGTATTTATACTGCCCTGGCATTTTAGGGGCCCTAAAGCGTGAGAAGAAGTCTGGGATCCAAATGTCTAAAAATGCCCTCCTAAAAGGAATTTGGGCCCCTTTGCACATCTAGGCTGCAAAAAAGTGTCACACATCTGGTATCGCCGTACTCAGGAGAAGTTGGGCAATGTGTTTTAGGGTGTCATTTTTTTATATATACCCATGCTGGGTTAGATAAATATCTTGGTCAAATGCCAACTTTGTATAAAAAAAAATGGGAAAAGTTGTCTTTTGCCGAGATATTTCTCTCACCCAGCATGGGTATATGTAAAATGACACCCCAAAACACATTGCCCAACTTCTCCTGAGTACGGCGATACCAGATGTGTGACACCTTTTTTGCATCCTAGGTGGGCAAAGGGGCCCACATTCCAAAGAGCACCTTTAGGATTTCACAGGTTCAAATCATCATTTTCCGCTAACTTGTGACAAAAAATAAAAAGTTCTATGAACTCACTATGCCCATCAGCGAATACCTTAGGGTGTCTACTTTCCAAAATGGGTTCATTTGTGGGGTTTTTCTACTGTCTGGGCATTGTAGAACCTCAGGAAACATGACAGTGCTTAGAAAGTCAGAGCTGCTTCAAAAAGCGGAAATTCACATTTTTGTACCATAGTTTGTAAACGCTATAGCTTTTACCCAAACCATTTTTTTTTTTTTTTACCCAAACATTTTTTTTTTTTATCAAAGACCTGTAGAACAATAAATGTAGAGAAATTTATATATGGATGTCGTTTTAAAAAAATTTTACAACTGAAAGTGAAAAATGTCGTTTTTTATTTTTTTTATTTTGTTAAATTTCGATTAATAACAAAAAAAGTAAAAATGTCAGCAGCAATGAAATACCTCCAAATGAAAGCTCTATTAGTGAGAAGAAAAGGAGGTAAAATTAATTTGTGTGGTAAGTTGCATGACCGAGCAATAAAGCGTTAAAGTTGTGGAGTGCCGATTTGTAAAAAAAAAAGGGCCTGGTCACTAGGTGGGTATAAACCTGTGGTTAAAGTAGAAAAAAACACTACAAGTTTGGTATCGCTGTAATTGTATTGAGCCGCATGGGCCTGGTACTTAAGGGGATAAAAGAGAATATATCACAGTGGAGCACACTGCAGTAACCATGTAGTGCACATCTCCGAGAACAAGGGCCATTGTCTGGCCCACTCTGGAACTTTTTGCACCCTCTATACATGATGGTGCCATTGTTAAGGCTCTGTCATATATCCATACTTGACAAGTCCTGAGTTTAAAGAGGACCTTTCACCGTTCCTGACATGCCTGTTTTAATAGCCTAATGCATTCCCCATGTAATACCAATTCTGGACCATCTAGTCTTATGGCTCTGTTGTGCCATTATATTATTCCTGCTAGAAATTATGAATTAATAGAAATAATAAAGGAATGGCACAACAGTCATAAGAACAGATCCTGCAGATTTGGTATTACATGGGGAATGCAGGTTACTAAAACGAGTGTGTCAGGAGAGGGGACGGTTCCTTTTTAAAGCTCTGGACAGTGGCTTCTTCTCAGAGTTAGGGTCCATTCACACGTCCGCAATTCTGTTCCGCATTTTGTGGACTGGAATTGCGGACCCATCCATTTCTATAGGGCCACACGATGTGCTGCCCGGATCTGGAAATGCGGACCCGCACTTCCAGGTCCGCATTTCCGTTCCTGAAAAAAAATAGAACATGTCCTATTGTACGCAATTGCGGACAAGATTAGGCATATTCTATTATAGTGCCGGCAATGTGCGGTCCGCAAAATGCAAAACGCACATTGCCGGTGTCTGTGTTTTTTGCGTATCCATGGATCCGCAAAACACACACGGATGTGTGAATAGATCCTTAGGGGGAGCCTGTATCACATAGGTGTGCACTGCATGATTATTACAATGTGTACATTGTCACGTAGTCTCCCTTATACATGGCTGTGCAACTAATGTATTTCTGGTTAAATGTCCCCTCTCCAGACGTGTCTTAGTAAATTGTATTCCACATGAAACGACCGTTCTAGAGCATCATTTCTTATGACTGTTAGATGTTTATAAATTGACAACTGGGTGTTACTAGTTAGGGATGTGTCTCTGTGCAGGGACACACCTGCTGCCTTCAGTCAGTTGGTGGGGGTGCAAGGTGTTTGACCCCCACTGCTTATATTGATGACCTTTCCTAAGAATACGTCATCAATATCTATAACCCAGAAAACCCCTTTAAGCTCACTCAGATTTCCTAAATAAAAAACATCCTAGTATTTAGATGAGAACCGTGGGATTATCCCTAGTCAGCGCCTTCATGCACTAAAAGTAGTTGTTGGCAACTTTTCTTAAAGTGTCTGCAAATTTTAAACCTTTTTTATTTATGTGAAAGGAAGCCATAGCTATTCAGGTCAAAACTTGAGCGTTCTCTTTGCCAATTCTGATTCAGAGTAATTATTTATTACGACATTGGCGCACGTATCTTTGCTTTGCAGCTGTGAGTCAGTGAATTACTCAATGCAAAATGTACATGTGGCAGTAGTTTGTGCCGAGCACTGTACATATGATATGGGCCCAGGAGCCGTGCCCCTACTATCCGGACCAATCTTGGTCTTTGATCTTGGCTATTTAACCCCTTAGATGCTGTGGCTAAGGCATCTAGGTAGTTTGAATTAGGAAGAAAGATCCCTCGCTCAGCATGAACACCTAGGGTCCTAAACATGACTACTTTCCCACAACCAGTTTTTCAGTCAGTATTTGTAAACCTCTAGTGGGACCTACAGAGAAAAAAGCATAAAATGTTCTGGGCCCACTCCTGGTTCAGTCGTCATTTACACAACATTGTTTTGCGGTCCAAAAACCGTGGATCCACAAAACAGTGTAATAAGGTGGACAGTGCGGTAAGGTGTGTATATCCCACTCAAATACCTCAGCTAGGTGGGATAGCTAAAATCCAGGATGCAATAGTCTCAGCAACATGTAGGTTGCTGAGGCAAGGTTGTTTTTGGTATATTCTAGGCTGGATTTTAGTTGGATTGGCAGATAGGATGGAAGTGGAATATGCCAATCCACACCCTTCCAGGACAGGTGTTCCCTTGGTCCATGGAGGATCGCAGGTGAGGTCTGCAATAATCAGACTGTGATAAAGATTCTCCCAGGGTGTCAGTTTTTGGTGTTATCCGGGAACAGAGATCTGCAGAGCTCTGTAGTGGTCTCAGCCGGGTAGGCTGAGGGATCACGAGGCTAAGTGACAGCCTGTAATTTCAGGGACGCAGTGACTCCTGCAGCACAAGGGTTACAAGACCAGAGTCGGGAGGACTCTTATTTGCACAGCCTGGGGGCTGGTGAACTGTTTGACTATGAAAGCCGGGCATGATGCCGGTATGAATTGTAACCTGTAGTTGAGTCAGCGCTTCAGTTACTGTGTCTAGGTAGAGCCCAGATGGGCAGGTTTTTATTTTGTACTGTTTCTTTTGGTGCTTGTGTCGCAATAAAGCAGTTTGGTTATGAAAAATATGTGGTCTGAGAAGTGTGACCCCTGGAAGTGAGCTAACCCTCACAACGGATACAGACCATTTGCATGCTGCCATTTTCTTACTCCCGTCTGTAGAAATGGCCTTTATAATGCTACCTATAGGATATTTTTTGCGGGATGTTTTTTGCTGCCCCATTTGAAATTAATGGATGACCTGTCCATGCTGAAATCTGTGAAAACTTGGTCAGTGATGCCTCCGTGAAGATGTCTGAAGGTTCAGTGTGTGGTCCGTGTGTCATCCATGTTTCATGGACACTGTGCAGCTGAAAATAAATTTTCAAAAGGATCTTTTCCTAATGATCCATAAAACATGAATGACTCGATGCAATGAGTGTTGCGTCTGTGGTTTTCACGGACCCATAAACTGTAATGGACGTGATGGATCCGTGAACAGACTTTCCATGCTAAAACACGGATGTGTGAATACACAAATTAAAAAGAATGGGTATATGTGCTGTCTGTGAATGAAGTACACATACTGAAACCGCATCCCTGCCGCAAGCCCTGCGGCCTCTTCCTAGGCGAGTGACATCATGTGTCTCATTGAGCAGGTTTTTTTAGTGGAAATTATGCCACAATTCTGTCACATTTTGGTTTAGTAAATCCCCCCCCCCCCCAGCTATGGGGCTTGTTCTTGTCAAACCCTGATCACTCAATGACAACTTAACTTGTGTAAGCTGTGATTCGTAGAGTGCGAATTTCTGACAACTTTTTCTTACACTTGTAGGAGTCGTCCTTCTATGGAGCTTGTTCTTTGGAAACCCCAACCAGAATTCCTTGTGCATAAACTGGAGAGAATAGCCAGCAGCTACGAGGGTGATAAAGAAGCGTCAAAGGAAATCCAGAGCACACCTGCAGCGGCTCTCCTCCAGGAGATAACCCTGGCTGAGGAGCCATGTCCTTCTAATGTAGACCCTATGTGGAACAGAGATGAAGAAGAAATGGAGCTATAGTGGTGGTCTTACTACACCATGTCTCAGTGTGCTCCAGTTCCAGCAGACTTCTATGAAGAGACCATGTGACTGGAATATTGATTTCTGTTTTATGGACCCATTGTACGGGCACTTTTTTTTTTTTTTTCTTTTAAGAAGCTTTTCAAAAGCTGGATATCCAGCTGTGGTTTTCAGCTGTGTTGGTCATAGAGATACTTTGGCCTATGTACTCCTTATTCCAGGGAATTGATCTGTGCTGTTACAGTCGTAAGTCCACTTTTTGACCAGCCATGCGACAATATTAAGTCACACGGTGGGTGTCAGTTTTTCACAGTTGGGCAGAGCAGGAAAGTGTCATAGACGGTGCTGGGACTTCGGCCCTGGCAAATTTATTAACATGTACACCTGGAAACGGGTGTACATGTTGGCCAAGAACTAGGCCAGCCTGGGGCTTGCATATATTTTCCGTCAGACTCACAGCTGCCAGAGGATTAGCCACATTTTTGACGAGGCTCACACCTTGTCATAAATTGAGCTGATTCTTTGGCAGCGCAAGGGGGAAGAAGACTGGAGTGAAAACGCTGATCTTTATAAATGTGCTCCATCGTGTGCTTGCCTCTTAAGTGACACGTATTGACATGAGCAGTATTTAGGCTTTACAATTGTTGGCTTGAAGCATTGCATTTATTTTTGCGGATGGGACTGTTTTTATAAGTCTGTTTACATGAGCTGTATGTTTTTGTCTTAACACAGTGGATGGTTCAGTCCATTATTTTGTAGACTTTTGAAGTTGCTGTCTTGTGATGTAAGGGACCTGTAAATATTTTTCACACTAAAGTTTTTGGACATGAAATTAATTTAAAAAAAATATATAAAAATTCTTAAATGGTCTGTGTTGTATGTCAGTCCCAAAGGTTTTCCAAATCTATATTTGTGTTATATGATTTTATTGCAGATTTTGCTGCGGATTTCATCCTGTGCATCATCATGGATTACAAAGGTTGTCTGAGTTATATCTATATATGTTACGGTGGCTTATAAGATTATTAAAAATACATTTGTACTTTACTCATATTATTTATTCTGCAGAGTTTCTGAACGGCCGACCCCTGACGTCATCCACCAGACTCCGGTGGTGACGTCTCGTGTACAGGCTTCTCCCTGCCTTAGGGAGTGGCCCAGCTCTGTATACGGTGTGCCCGCACCCTTTGCGGACAAGAATAGGCATTTATATTGCCGGCGCCCGTTCCGTTCCGCAAATTGCAGAAGGCAACATGGGCGGCTTCCATTTTTGCGGATCCGCGGTTTGCGGACCGCAAAAAACAGCATGGCCGTGTGCATGAGGCCTAAATGTGACCTATAAACTGTACAACTCAATTGAAAAACCAGCTGAAATCTTTTAGTGGTACAGTTTGTAAGTCAAATTAAAGGTGGAAAAAAAGTTCTGAAATTATTTATCTTTGTCTCATTTTTATTTTTATTTTTTTACATCACAGAAACCTGACACTTTAACAGGGGTGTGTAGACTTTTTACATCCACTGTACATATAGCTTAGATATATATAGCTGTCATATAGCTTAGATATAGATATATTGATTTGTATTTAGAGATCTATAATATATATATATATATATATATATATATATATATATCTCATCCTAAAATCTAATTGTGAGAGGTACATACCATATGGGAATAAAAGGTTAAGGCCCCTTTCACACGGGCGAGATTTCCGCGCAGGTGCAATGCGTGAGGTGAACGCATTGCACCTGCACTGAATCCGACCCATTCATTTCTATAGGGCTGTGCACATGAGCGGTGATGGATCATGTAACGGACCATGTGATGAGCGTAGTGACGTCATCAAAGGTCCTATTCCTTACAGAACAAGACAGAAGAGATGGCGGCTGCGCGAATAAGGAATCTAGGAATTTTAATAAACTGCAAACTAAGCTGCAAAAACCAGTGTCAGGCAGCTTCTGCCAAGGCCAATAAGATAATGGGTTGCATCAAAAGGGGCATAGATGCCCGCGATCAGAACATAGTCCTACCACTTTACAAATCGTTAGTCAGACCACACATGGAGTACTGTGTACAGTTCTGGGCTCCTGTGAACAAGGCAGACATGGCAGAGCTGGAGAAGGTCCAGAAGAGGGCATCTAAAGTAATACCTGGAATGGGTAGACTACAGTAGCCTGAAAGATGATCAAAATTAGGGTTATTCACTTTAGAAAAAAGACGACTGAGAGGAGATCTAATTAATATGTATAAATATATCAGGGGTCAGTACAGAGATCTCTCCCATCATCTATTTATCCCCAGGACTGTGACTGTGACGAGGGGACATCCTCTGCGTCTGGAGGAAAGAAGGTTTGTACACAAACATAGAAGAGGATTCTGTACGGTAAGACCAGTGAGACTATGGAACTCTCTGCCTGAGGAGGTGGTGATGGTGAGTACAATAAAGGAATTCAAGAGGGACCTGGATGTATTTCTGGAGTGTAATAATATTACAGGCTATAGCTACTAGAGAGGGGTCGTTGATCCAGGCAGTTATCCGATTGTCTGATTGGAGTCGGGAAGGAATTTTTTATTCCCCTAAAGTGGGGGAAATTGGCTTCTACATCAGTTTTTTTTTTTTTGCCTTCCTCTGGATCAACTTGCAGGATGACAGGCTGAACTGGATGGACAAGTGTCTTTTTTCGGCCTTATGTACTATGTTACTATATATGTATGTGGAAATATATATAGTGAGCTATATCTCTATATACATACAGTATATGTGTGTGTGTGTGTGTGTGTGTGTATATATATATATATATATATATATATATATATATATATATATATATTACACACACATTTATTTTTATATATATATATATGTATAGTGATATATATTTACC
Source organism: Bufo gargarizans (assembly GCF_014858855.1). Classification (NCBI taxonomy): domain Eukaryota; kingdom Metazoa; phylum Chordata; class Amphibia; order Anura; family Bufonidae; genus Bufo; species Bufo gargarizans. The sequence continues at coordinate 591,810,109 of NC_058080.1, read as the reverse complement.
GATCAATATATATATATATATAAGTATCAAAAGGATAAGGCAGCACTCCAGGTAAAGTGAAAAAAGGTGGATCTTTATTCCCTCTGCAACGTTTCAACCGTCTCGATGCGGTCTTTCTCAAGCATATCACACAGTGTCATACAGGGGTATATATACCCACAATCCATAGCAGGAGATTTAGAGTGACAATCAATCAATATACAACATCATTAATTCATAAAACGTATATAAAACATAATAAAGTGCTTTGTGCATAATAAAGTGAATCTGACACAAAGCACTTTATTATGTTTTATATACGTTTTATGAATTAATCATGTTGTATATTGATTGATTGTCACTCTAAATCTCCTGCTATGGATTGTGGGTATATATACCCCTGTATGACACTGTGTGATATGCTTGAGAAAGACCGCATCGAGACGGTTGAAACGTTGCAGAGGGAATAAAGATCCACCTTTTTTCACTTTACCTGGAGTGCTGCCTTATCCTTTTGATACTTATCTACATATAGCCGCCTGAGCCCACGGCTGTGAGGACGTGCACCAGTTTTCTGTCTTGTGCTGCTGAGACCCGCATTTTGTTTATATATATATATATATATATATATATATATATATATATATATATATATATATATATATATATATATATATATATATATATATATTATTTACACCCACAAATATTCATGAGGGAGAGCTCAGGCTTTATTACACGCCCCCACAGCTTTGCTGCAGCATGTAAACAAAGCAATAATAACAGAAACATGAAAATGTGTAAGTATGGGTTTTTCTCTTAACCCTTCGGATACCAGAGTTTTTTTTTCGTTTTCATTTTTCTTCCCTATTTTCCGTGAGCCATAACTTTTTTTATATTTCCAGTCACATAGCTGTATGAGGGGCTTATATTTTGCGGGACAAGTTGTACTTTCTAATCCCACCATTAATTATGGCATAAAATGTAGTGTGAAGTGGGGGAAAAAAAATTCAAAATGGGGTGGAATTGGAAAAAAAACGCAATCCCTCCACCGTTTTACGGGTTTTGTTTCCACAGCGTTTTGTTTATGGCAAAACTGACCCATGCCCTTCATTCTCTGGGTCAATACGATTACAACGATACCCCATATGTATAGGATTTTTATGTGTAAATAGTGTAAAAATAAATGTAACCTTTTGAGAACTTTTTTTACATCACCATATTTTGACCCCCATAACAGTTTTTATACTAATGTCTACTGAGCTGTTTAGGGGCTTATTTATTGCGGGCCAATTCATAGTTTTTATTGATACCATTTTGGAGTGTGCGTGACTTTTGGATCACATTTTATTTAATTTTTTGGGGTAAGAGAAGCAATGAAAAAATGGCAAATCGGACATTTTGACCCTTTTGTCCGTTACGCCATTTGCTGTATTTGATTTCTTTATTTTTTTATATTATGGGCGTATTCGGTCACGGTGATACCCAGGATGTTTATATTTATTGTTATTTAGTTTATTTTTTTATTATACGGAAAGTCGGGTGATTTAAACTTTTTTTAAATATATTTTGTTACTTAAATTTTTTTTTAAATCATTTTAAGGCTCATAAATGACCTTATAAATGATGTTTTAGAGTTTTTAATTTTGACCTATAAGGGATTTAAAAAAATGACAATTTCTTAGCATTTTGCTCATTTCTTCTGTTGGCCTGCCATCTGGTGGCCAAAATAAGAATTGCAGCATTAATGCTCTGAATTTCTTCATAGAGACTCAGAGCATTCAGCGCATGTACTGAAGTCCCGATTGGCCGCACAGGGCTTCAGTACTAAGCCCCCATTAAGGTGCCGTGATCTCACTTGATCACGGCATCTAAAGCATTTAATTACTGCGATCGGCATTATTGCCGGTTGCGATAATTAGCCGCAGGTCTCTGCTGTTTGAAACAGCAGAGACATGCCGGCCATGACACCCGCTGCACGCGCGAGCAGGCGTCATGCTTGTACATTTACTTCGCTGGTATTGAAAGGGTTAAGAAATCAATCTTAACTAATGTATATATATGTATGTCCTGATGAGTTTTAGAAGGTTTTTTTTTTTCCATAAGGCCTCATGCACACGACCGTTTTTCGGGTCCGCATCCGAGCCACAGTTTTTCACTTCAATGGGGCCGCAAAAGTCCTTGTGCTGTCCGCATCCTTTGCTCCGTTCCGAGGCCCCGCAAAAATTGCATGTCCTATTTTTTGTCCATTTTGCGAACAAGAATAGGCATGTCTACAATGGGCCACGCATTCCGTTCCGGCTTCCATTTTTTGTGGATCCGCGGTTTGCGGACCGCAAAAAATGCCACGGTCATGTACATGTAGCCTAACTCTGATAACCACTTTAAGGCCTCATGCACACGACCGTTGTTTTGGTCCGCATCCGAGCCACCGTTTTGGCGGCTCGGATGTGGACCCATTCACTTCAATGGGGCCGCAAAAGATGTGGGCAGCACTCTGTGTGCTGTCAATATAACATGTCCTATTCTTGTCCGCGCTTTGCGGACAAGAATAGGCATTTGTATTGCTGGCGCCCATTCCGCAAATTTGTGGAAGGCCACACGGGCAGCTTCCGTTTTTTGCGGATCCGGCCGTGTGCATGTAGCCTTATCCCTTTCCAGATAAACGTTCCTTTTTTTTGGTGATCCGTTTTTCAGTAAAACCTTCAGTTTTTTAATAAAGTTTCTGAATCCGTTCCGTGTTTCCGTTATTCCGTTTTTTTGGGGTTTTTTTCATCCATTTTCCTGTCAACGGATCCGCAAAATTGGATGACATTCGGATGGTTTTGTGCATGTCATCCGCATTTATGCGGATCCATTGCCTTGAATGGATAACGGACCCGAAAAACGGACAAAGTAGGACAAGCTTAATTTTTTTTTCAGGATCCGCATACTCGAAAATAGGAAAACGGAACGGATTCCGTGATTCGGACAGCACTATGATTGGTGTCCGCATTTTTGCAGAGGCAATTGAAATTAATGGATCCGAAAAAACGTTTCGATTTAAATCGGAACAGAAATGGAGTGTTATAACGGACGTGTGAATGGACCCTTAGGCCTAGTTCACACGAACGTTTTTTTTTGCGAGTGTACGGGTCCTTTTTTGTGTTCCGTATACGGAACCATTCACTTCAATGGTTCCGCAAAAAAACTGAATGTACTCTGTACGCATTCCCATTCCGTTTTTCCGTTCCGTTGAAAGATAGAACATGTCCTATATTTGGGCGCAAATCAAGTTCCGTGGCTCCATTCAAGTCAATGGGTCCGCAAAAAAATGGAACACATACGCAAATGCATCCGTATGTCTTCCGTATCCGTTCAGTTTTTTCTGAACCATCTATTGAAAATGTTATGCCCAGCCCAATTTTTTCTATGTAATTACTGTATATGGCATACGGAAAAAACGGAAAGGAAACAAACACAACGGAACTCAAAAACGGAACAACGTTTCCGTGAAAAACGGACCGCAAAAAACTATAAAAGCCATACGTTCGTGTGAACTAGGCCTTAGTCTGTGCGTAAATCATTTCTGCTTTCAGATTGGCACTTGATCATTTTCTGCTATTTTTTTTTAATCAATAGTTTTTATTGAGGATTTTTTTATTTATTTTTTAAAACAGGAAAATGATCATTGCAAGTGTTTTTTTTTTTTAACAGAAGATGTTGCGAACAGACAAGTTACAATTACAGGGAGTGCAGAATTATTAGGCAAGTTGTATTTTTGAGGATTAATTTTATTATTGAACAACAACCATGTTCTCAATGAACCCAAAAAACTCATTAATATCAAAGCTGAATATTTTTGGAAGTAGTTTTTAGTTTTAGCTATTTTAGGGGGATATCTGTGTGTGCAGGTGACTATTACTGAGCATAATTATTAGGCAACTTAACAAAAAACTAATATACACCCATTTCAATTATTTATTTTTGCCAGTGAAACCAATATAACATCTCAACATTCACAAATATACATTTTTGACATTCAAAAACAAAACAAAAACAAATCAGTGACCAATATAGCCACCTTTCTTTGCAAGGACATTCAAAAGCCTGCCATCCATGGATTCTGTCAGTGTTTTGATCTGTTCACTATCAACATTGCGTGCAGCAGCAACCACAGCCTCCCAGACATTGTTCAGAGAGGTGTACTGTTTTCCCTCCTTGTAAATCTCACATTTGATGATGGACCACAGGTTCTCAATGGGGTTCAGATCAGGTGAACAAGGAGGCCATGTCATTAGATTTTCTTCTTTTATACCCTTTCTTGCCAGCCACGCTGTGGAGTACTTGGACGCGTGTGATGGAGCATTGTCCTGCATGAAAATCATGTTTTTCTTGAAGGATGCAGACTTCTTCCTGTACCACTGCTTGAAGAAGGTGTCTTCCAGAAACTGGCAGTAGGACTGGGAGTTGAGCTTGACTCCATCCTCAACCCGAAAAGGCCCCACAAGCTCATCTTTGATGATACCAGACCAAACCAGTACTCCACCTCCACCTTGCTGGCGTCTGAGTCGGACTGGAGCTCTCTGCCCTTTACCAATCCAGCCACGGGCCCATCAAGACTCACTCTCATTTCATCAGTCCATAAAACCTTAGAAAAATCAGTCTTGAGATATTTCTTGGCCCAGTCTTGACATTTCAGCTGGTGTGTCTTGTTCAGTGGTGGTCGTCTTTCAGCCTTTCTTACCTTGGCCATGTCTCTGAGTATTGCACACCTTGTGCTTTTGGGCACTCCAGTGATGTTGCAGCTCTGAAATATGGCCAAACTGGTGGCAAGTGGCATCTTGGCAGCTGCACGCTTGACTTTTCTCAGTTCATGGGCAGTTATTTTGCGCCTTGGTTTTTGCACACGCTTCTTGCGACCCTGTTGACTATTTTGAATGAAACGCTTGATTGCACGATGATCATGCTTCAGAAACTTTGCAATTTTAAGAGTGCTGCATCCCTCTGCAAGATATCTCACTATTTTAGACTTTTCTGAGCCTGTCAAGTCCTTCTTTTGACCCATTTTGCCTAATAATTATGCACACCTGATATAGGGTGTTGATGTCATTAGACCACACCCCTTCTCATTACAGAGATGCACATCACCTAATATGCTTAATTGGTAGTAGGCTTTCGAGCCTATACAGCTTGGAGTAAGACAACACGCATAAAGAGGATGATGTGGTCAAAATACTCATTTGCCTAATAATTCTGCACTCCCTGTAGTAATTATAGAGACGACAAAACTTCTGTAGGGCATTTCACATACATCTGTAAGGAATATGTGGATGTGAGTCCATATAAGTCTAGCTAAGCTCAAAGATTTTTTTTAATCTTCACATTTATGTATGTAAACTGTGGCAGCAGATGTTTGGTTTAGACCAGGTCTGAACATGGGTTTTATACATTCTGGCGTCTGTTTTGCTGAGTATAGAATTGTAGCGGATGGAAGTATAAATTGACTTTTGTGCTATAACTTCAATTCTCTGTTCAGCATATCTTGGGTTTATATAGACCAGGGGTACTCAACTGGTGGTCTGCCCTGGGTGCTGGCTCTCGGGGTGCCAGAGTTCAGAAGCAATGAGCGCTTCCATCAATACAGATGGAAGTGCTCATTGCTGGAGCGCAGGGAGTTTGGGTCCTGTCCCTCACCGCTCAGCTCCCGTCCTTCAGGCCAGCGGCAGGCACAGATCGTGCTGCTGGCCTGTGTGGGCAGAGCCTGCAGCCCCAAAATCGCATAAGCTCCGCCCACACAGTGCTGCAGAACAATCTTTGTCTGCAGGGGAGAGATGACTGAGCTTCAGGAACGGGGTAAGGTGAATAATTCCTGTGTTGTTGTGTTTTTTTTTTTGTTTTTTTTTAACACCATGGGAGCACAGTGGGCATTTTTACTCTAGAGAGGCACAGTGGGCATTTTTACTCTGGAGGCGGCACAGTGGGCATTTCTACTACAGAGGACATCAGTATTATTAAGGGGGCACAGTGGAATTTTCTACTCTGGAGGCGGCACAATGGGCATTACTACTATTAAGGGGCATTATTACTGTGAAGGAGGCACAATGGGTATTTGTCACGGCTGAGGATGGGGAAAACCCTCAGCCGTGCGATGCCAGAAGATGTTACGCGCTGCTTGACCAGGACGACAGTATTAGGGAGCAGGTCACCTCCTATCGCGTCTCTAAACTGACCCTGACTCCTATCCATATGAGTCAACCCTGAAGGTGGGAGGACTCATACACCGGATGCCTTGGGGTCCCTACTAGGCCTCAGGATTGCCCTGGAACAAGGAGCAGGGTAAGACGATCTGTTCCTTCTGGACCTGAAGGAACAGGAGTCTCACTGGCCAAGCTGCAGGGAAAGGAACATAAACAGCCTACGGATATGGCAGGAGGCTGAAAAGCACTTCCACCCCTACCTGCCACAGACACTCAGACTGGATCCCGTGCAAGACAGCAAGTGTCCACACCCAAACACAGAAGGACACAGCACACACACAAACACACAGGAACCCAGATCCATAGGTGTATAACATAACAAAGGAAAACATCAAATGAACATCAATACAAACTTAAGAGTCACAGTTTGTTTTACATTTATGACCACAAGGGTGGCCCTCACTGGCAGATGGTATTCACAGGAGGCTGCTCCAGCTAAGCATGGCTAAAGCAACCCACTGAGCCATGCCAAACACAGAGGCTTTATAGGCCTAAGTGGCCACACCCACACAGACACACCCAGTGTCTCACACACACAGAAAGGGAGTTAACCCTTCCACCACCAGGGAAGGGAAAACACCACTTGAAGTGCACACAATACATAAAACCAAGTGCACACATACACACATACCAAACGGAACCGCATGCACAACATAGCAAGCTGCCACGATACAGCTCAGACTGCTGTGCTGCCACATTCATACTGTTGCCAGCGGCAACCACAGGTGAGGCAAATACCACAGCCCTCACCTGTGATTGACAACCAAACCAAAACCGCTGACAACCGCATGCGGTTCAGGAGTCACGACCATAACCATGGCCGTGACAGTATTATTACTGTAAAGGGGGCACAAAGAGGGCATTACAACTGTGAAGGGGCACAGATAGGGCATTACTACTGTGATGGGCACAATGAAGGGATAAGTACTTTAAGGGGGTACAATGTGGGTGTAACCAGTAAAGGTGGCATAACTGTGTGTGGGGGACCATATAAGGTGACATAATCCTTTGAAAGAGGACATCTAAGTGGCAAAACTGTGACTGGGCCACTAAAGGGGACATAACTCTGTGGGGTGGGCGACATCTCACCAGGCATAACTCGGTGGGGGGCCACCTAAAGTAGATAACTGAGATGGGGCACTAAAAGGGGCATAACTTTGTTTGGGGGCCATCTAAAGGATCATAATTTATGATGGGGCATCACTGTGTTTGTGGTGATGCCTAAAGGGGCATCACTATGTGTGGAGGCACTGGAGAGGGCAGCACTGTGGGGACATAACTTTGTGGGAAGGTGTCTAAAGGTGTATAACACTGGGGATCCGCTAAAGGGGGCATGACTATGTCTGGGGGGCCACCTAGGGGGCATAACTGGGTGGGGAGCTGGGCATAGCTCTGTGAGGAGGACCACCAAAGGGTGAATAATTATTAGGCGGGCATCAATAGTGGGGCCATCTAAAGGGGCATAATCTGTGTGGGGGCCACTTAACGGGGCATCATACTGTGTGAAGTCTACTTAAGCATACATCATACTGTGTGGGTATTAGGGGCATCAATTTGTGAGGGGAGAATTTAAGAGAGTACATCATACTGTGTGAGGGGGGCATGTAGAGCATATCACTTTGTTCTGGGGGCTGTTAAGTGGGGCTCATTCTGTGTGATGGGCAGCTAAGGGATCATCCTACTGTGAGGGGACACTTAGGTTATTCATACTGTCAGGAGGAACGAAGGAGGCATTGCAGTGTGTCAGGGGCACTAAGGATTAAGAAGCATCATAATGTGTGGGGACACCAAGTGATCACCCTGCTGTGAGAGTGCACTTGGGGGTATCATACTCTGTGGAGCACTAAAGGGATATCATACTGTCTGAGGGGTATTAAAGGGGCATCATTATTGTTAGGGGGCACTGAAAGGACATTCTTACTGTTTGGTCGGCAGAAAGGAGATTAGGTGGGCTTGGAGGTGTGGATTATTGTAAAAAAAATAAAGACGCCTCCTTATATATTTTTTTGTTTTGCAGCTCGGACCTTCATCCTACAGCAGACTCGGGTATGTGGATCTTTACAAAAAGTACTTGAGTACCCCTGATACAGACCATTATGCAGGGATAGAAAGTATGTGGATTTTAGGCCTCCTGCACAAGACCGTATCTGTTTTTGTGGTCCGCAAATCACGGATCCACAAAACACTATTAGGAAAGAAGGTTTGTACATAAACATAGAAGAGGATTCTTTACAGTAAGAGCAGTGAGACTATGGAACTCTCTGCCTGAGGAGGTGGTAATGGTGAGTTCACTAAAAGAGTTCAAGCTGGGCCTGGATGTATTTCTGGAGTGTAATAATATTACAGGCTATAGCTACTAGAGTTGATCCAGGGAGTTATTCTGATTGCCCGATTGGAGTCGGGAAGGAATTTTTTCTCCTAAAGTGAGAAAAATTGGCTTCTACCTCACAGGATTTTTATTTTCTTTCTCTGGATCAACTTGCAGGAGAACAGGTTGAACTGGATGGATGTATTTTTTCAGCCTTTATAATCTGTTACATTAACTACTTCCAGACCGGGCCATTTGCCCCCCTCCTGTAATTTGCCCACTGGCTCCTGGTATTGCCCATACGGCTCAGGTAGGAGAGTGTTAGGTCCCGGGCTACTTGAGAAACCTTGGCTTGGTGCCCAGGCTTAGACATGTTCTACACCGTAGGACATGCTGACTAATCTCTCAATTTTAAAATCAGTTTGAGGGTTTAGTGAGACTGCAGAGTGCACCTGTCTTTGCTATTGTTTTGTTATATTGTTATATTGATTATGACATCCGCACTTGCTACCTTGTGTGAGATGTCTATTGTGGTACTTGTGGTTCGCCGCGGGCATCCTCCACCGTATGCATTTTCCTGGGGATCGCCATTAGCAATGGGCCACAAGTGCAGGATTTGCTCCCCTGTATATATGCACTACTGCATGTGGGTTTAAGCACCTCCTGCTAATGCCACCCTGTCTTTTTAGTTTGTATATATAGATTCCTGGAGGTGTATAAACTCCAATTTAAATGTGCCTGTTTTCCATCTACAGGCCACATTTAGGTGCACCTGTGAGGCCTGGGCCATATCAGCTAGTCTTTAGTGGGACTCGCAGACTCCTCCCATTGCAAGCATGGCTACATGCTGGAGGTAACTGGTGAGCTGTTTGTGAGTTGGCCTTATGCTCCTGTAATTTGCCCACTGGCTCCTGGTATCGCCCATACGGCTCAAGTAGGAGAGTGTTAGGTCCCGGGCTACTTGAGAAACCTTGGCGTGGTGCCCGGGCTTAGATATGTTCTACACCGTAGGACATGTTGACTAATCTCTCAATTTTAAAATCAGTTTGAGGGTTTAGTGAGACGGCAGAGTGCACCTGTCTTTGCTATTGTTTTGTTATATTGATTATGACATCCGCACTTGCTACCTTGTGTGAGATGTCTATTGTGGTACTTGTGTTTCGCCACGGGCATCCTCCACCGTATGCATTTTGCTGGGGATCGCCTCTAGCAACGGGCCACAAGTCCAGGATTTGCTCCCCTGTATATATGCACGACTGCATGTGGGTTTGAGCACCTCCTGCTAATGCCACCCTGTCTTTTTAGTTTGTATATCCCTTCCTGACCAGGCCTAATTTTGCAAATGTGTCACTTTATGTGGTAATAGCTTTGGAAAGCTTTTATTTATCCAATCCATTCTGAGATTGTTTTCGCGTGACACATTGTACTTCATGATAGCCATAAATTTGAGTTAATATATTTCACCTTTATTTATAAAAAAATGTAAAATTTACCAAAAATTTAAACAAATTCGGCATTTTCAAAATTTCTGTTTCTTTGCTTTTAAAACAGAAAGTGATACCTCATAAAATATTCAATAATTAACATTCAGCATTTGTCTACTTTATGTCGGCATCATTTTGTAAATGTCATTTTATTTTTTTAAGACGTTAGAAGGCTAAGAATTTTAGAAGCAGTTCTTAAAATGTTGAAGAAAATTTTTGAAAACTCACTTATTAAGGACCAGTTCAGGTCTGAAGTCATTAACTCCATTGTAGAAACTACACCCCTCAAGTTACTCAAAACTGATTTTATAAACTTTGTTAACCCTTTAGGTGTTCCACAAGAATTAAAGGAAAATGGAGATGAAATTTCTAAATTTCACTTTTTTGGCAGATTTTCCATCTTAATCCATTTTTTTCTTTAACACATCGAGGGTTAACAGCCAAACAAAACTTAATATTTATTACCCTGATTCTGCGATTTACAGAAACACCCCATATGTGGCCGTAAACTGATGTAAGGGCACATGGCATGGAGCAGAGGAAAAGAAGCGCCATATGGTTTTTGGAAGGCATATTTTGCTTAACTGGTTTTTAGATGCCATGTCCCATTTGAAGCCCGCCTGATGCACCCTTATAGTAGAAACTCCCAAAAAGTGACCCCATTTTGGAAACCAGTTTTATTGGTACTATTTTGTGGTACAAATGATTTTTAATTGCTCTATATTGCGTTTTTTTGTGAGGCTCTATATTGCGTTTTTTTATTTTTTTACAACATTCATCTAACATGGTAGCTCATCCACTATTTTTATAGAGCAGGTTTTTATTTATTTCACTTTAACACAATAATAGCATATTTTACATGTAAAACCTTTTTTCTTTTTTCTTTTACACTTTGTGTCCCCCATAAGGTCATGCAAGATCTCTGGGGGACATTTAACTTCCTTTTTTTTACTATCGATTTCTCCTTTAACTGGGGCTGACATAGTATCCCCAGTTACAGGGGACATACACCGCCCAGAGAGGCTGTACAGCAGAATTCAGCGCTGTAGAGCCTCAGTGCAGGGCTGATTAAGGTCTGTGGAAGACCCGACAGCTCCTGCACTTACCCGGTCACATGACCACCGGGCCGGGACAGGAAGCGCATAGCGCTTCCTGATCTGTAAACACAGCGCTCACTGAGCTCTGTGTATACAGCGATCTAGAAGGCAGGGACAACTGGAAACTGTCCCTGCCTTCTCCCTGGGGTGCACGGCCCCCCGCTCGGCAGTTGCACAATTAGCGTGCAGCTGCCATCTCTGAATGGACGTTTTAGAACGTCCATTTAGAGATAAACAACCGCCCATAGGACATTTATATCCTATGGGTGGTCCTAAAGTGTTTAAAGGGGTTGTCCAGGATCAGAAAGATATGACTTTCTTCTAAAAACGGCATCAATATCGTCCACAGGATGTGTGTGTGATATTGCGGCTCATCTCCATTTATTTCAGTGAAGCTGAGAAGTAGTACCAGACGCAGCCCACAGACAAGTGTGCTGCTGTTTCTGGAAGAGAGAAACCATGTTTTTCCTGATCATGGACAACCCCCTTAACCTCCTCCCGACCGCCTAACGCACGGATGCGTCCGGAAGGCGGTCGATTCATTCCTCCTGGACGCATCCGTGCGTCATCTCGCGAGATGCGAGATTTCGGTCAGAGCCGGCCCGCGATGCGCAAAAGTTCAAGGAGTATTTCGTCAGCAACCTGCCAGCCAATGATCGTTGCTGGCAGGTTGCTGATTTAAAAAAAAATCAAATCAGAAGCCAGCTAACACATCATATTAGTAAATATAAGGTGTTAAATGGCTTCCCTGCTCCTCTGCTGGTCCTTTTCGTCGGTTGGTTCCAGCAGAGGAGCAGGCATCACTGTGAGTACCCACCAACACTACACTTAGCCCCCAGATCACCCTCCATCACCCCCATCACCCCAATTAACCCCTTGATCGCCCCCTGTCAATCACCTAGTGAAAGGGAAAAAAGTGATCAGTGTAAACTGTCACTTTTTTTTCCCACTGGTATTGACTGTTAGGTTTTAGGATAGTTTAGGTCCCTTGGTTAGGTAGTTTAGCGATCAGTTAGCGCCCAGCCCACCACACCGCAGTCACTTATTCGCTGATTAGCGTATCGCTAATCAGCATTTGTACTTTTATAGTATCTGTAAGTGATCAAAACTGATCACAGTCAGATCTATAATTGTATTAGTGTCACCTTAGCTTGCCCTCCACCCAAAACGCAGTGTTTGCCCGATCAGGCCTGATCGGTCGCCCACACGTGTGTTTGCCCACGCCCGCCCCACCGCAGTGACAACATTTTTTTTTTTTTTTATCACTGCACAATCACTTTACAAGCGCTGCGGCGATAAAAAAAAATCTGTTTTGATATTTTTTATCAACCGCAGCGGCCTCCGGTACTTTGCTAGCCTCCCATTTGTAAGACAGGCTTGCTTTTTTTCTTGGGTAGTCTCAGGGAATACCCCTAAATTTAGTTGCCCAAATGTCAAACAGGGGGTATTCTTCTGAAGAGGCCTACAGGCTTCTGACCCAGTCGGATGAGGAATGGGAACCCTCATCTGATGAATCTAGCGGGTCAGAATATGAACCTGTAGAAAGCAGTGGCAGTCTGACTCAAAGTTCGGACGAGGAGGTTGAGGTCCCTGATAGCACCAGGCGTACCCGGCCCCGTGTCGCTAGACCACAGGTTGCGCAGGATCCGCTTCAAGGGCAGCAGAGTGGTCTGGCGCTGTCGGATTACGTGGTGAGGCATACACCAGCAGCGCAGCCCATCCTGGACCTAGTACCACCACTGCCGTACAACATGGTGAAGTGGCGAGCACCAGAAGGACAGTTGAAGCTGGTACAGTGGCACGTGCAGTAGTTACCCCGTCGCAGCCACCGCAAAGACAGGCCCGTAGAGCCCCTAGAATCCCTGAGGTGCTGGCAAACCCTGATTGGCAGTCCCCAACTTCAGCCGCACCTGTAGTTCCCCCTTTCACTGCCCAGTCTGGAGTTCGGGTTGAGACAGCTCAGATCGGTTCGGCCCTGGGATTTTTTGAGCTGTTCTTGACTGCGGAGCTCTTGGACTTAGTTGTGGCAGAAACAAACCGGTATGCCACACAATTTATATCCGCCAACCCGGGAAGCTTTTATGCCCAGCCTTTCCGGTGGAAACCAGTCCAAGTTTCCGAAATTAAAATTTTTCTGGGCCTTCTCCTCAACATGGGTCTAACCAAAAAGCATGAAATGCGGTCATATTGGTCCACAAACCCAATTCATCACATGCCCATGTTCTCTGCTGCTATGTCCAGGACACGATTTGAGACCATCCTGCGTTTCCTGCACTTTAGCGATAACACCACCTCCCGTCCCAGAGGCCACCCAGCTTTTGACCGGCTCCACAGAATTCGGCCCCTCATAGACCACTTCAACCAGAAATTTGCAGATTTGTATACCCCTGAGCAAAACATCTGCATAGACGAGTCCCTTATACATTTTACCGGGAGCCTTGGCTTCAAACAATACATCCCAAGCAAGCGCGCCCGGTATGGGGTCAAATTGTATAAGCTCTGTGAAAGGGCCACAGGCTATACCCACAAATTTCGGATCTATGAGGGAAAAGATCAGACCCTGGAGCCGGTCGGTTGCCCTGACTAGCTGGGGAGCAGTGGGAAGACAGTCTGGGACTTGGTGTCCCCCTTATTTGGCAAGGGGTACCATCTTTATGTGGACAATTTCTACACAAGTGTGGCCCTCTTCAGGCATTTGTTTCTAGAACAGATTGGCTGCTGTGGCACCGCGCGAACTAGTCGCGCGGGCTTCCCCCAACGGCTCGTTACCACCCGTCTTGCAAGGGGGGAGAGGGCTGCCTTGTGTAACGAAGAACTGCTCGCGGTGAAATGGAGAGACAAGCGTGACGTTTACATGCTCTCCTCCATTCACGCAGACACGACAATCCAAATTGAGCGAGCAACCCGTGTCATTGAAAAGCCCCTCTCAGTCCACGACTATAACCTTCACATGGGAGGGGTGGACTTCAATGACCAGATGTTGTCTCCGTATTTAGTTTCCCGACGCACCAGACGCTGGTATAAGAAGGTGTCTGTATATTTGATTCAATTGGCTGCATATAATAGTTTTGTTCTCTACAGTAAGGCTGGGAGAACTGGATCCTTCCTCAAATTTCAGGAAGAGATCATCGAGAACCTCCTGTATCCAGGAGGTTCCGTGGCCCCATCCACCAGTGTAGTTAGCCGTCTACTCGAGCGACATTTCCCCAATGTCGTTGCTGGTACCTCAACCCAACCGTCACTCTGAAAAAGATGTTGTGTCTGTAGCAGGAGTGGAATAAGGCGTGACACCCGCTATTTCTGTTCTGACTGCCCTGACCACCCTGCCCTATGCTTAGGGGAGTGTTTCCAGAAGTACCACACACAGGTACACCTAGCATAGGGATCACATCTCACCAGGACAGGCACACAGGGCTATTAGGGCCCATTCACACACAGCTGCTGCAAACCTCTCCTTTCACCTGGGATAAAGTGCATAATGTACTTCGCCACATCTTTGGGCGATTTGCGCTTTGCACATTGTCCCATGGGGAAGGAGAGGTTTGTCCTATAAAGGTAAAAAACAAAAAACAAAAAAAAACACCAGTAAGCAAAAAAGTTAACATTCAGTTTCAAAAGTTTAAAAGTTTATATGTTCTGTTCTAAAGTTATTATAAAGTTAATAAAATGTATTGCGTTGCGGCCTGGTTTTTTCTTTTGTTTTTTTTACCTTCCAGGTGGACCAACCGATCGACTAGCTGCAGCACTGATGTGCATTCTGACAGCAGCATTGCGCTGCTGTCAGATTACACACAAGTCGGTGTATGCGGCGCTGCAAGACGAGATTTCTCCTCTGCAGTAAAAGATACGTTTGCCGAGGCATATGAGCTGAGGAGGTGGCGGTGTTTATATGCTTTGGCAAACACTTTGTATATAAAAATAAATAAAAAAATCCCGGCAATGATTTATTCATCCACATCGATTGATTTAAATGGTGAAATCAGGTTTGCCAGGGCATACGAGCTAAGTGGGTATGGATGTTGGGCGGAGCTCCTATGTCCTGGCAGACGTCTTTCCCCTCCTTTTTTTTGGGCAGAGATTTTTTCATCCACATTGACCAGAGACTGAACGGAAAAAAAAATCTCATTACCTGTATGCTCAATATAAGGAGAATAGCAGAAACTCTGGCCATACATAGTAATGATTGCGGAGACCCTCAAATGCCAGGGCAGTACAAACACCCCACAAATGACCCCATTTTGGAAAGAAGACACCCCAAGGTATTTGCTGAGGGACATATTGAGTCCATGAAAGATTGAAATTTTTGTCCCAAGTTAGCGGAAAGTGAGACTTTGTGAGAAAAAACTAAAATAAAATCTATTTCCGCTAACTTATGCCAAAAAAAAAAATCTATGAACTCGCCAGGCCCCTCATTGAATACCTTGGGGTGTCTTCTTTCCAAAATGGGGTCACATGTGGGGTATTTATACTGCCCTGGCTTTTTAGGGGCCCTAAAGCGTGAGAAGAAGTCTGGGATCCAAATGTCTAAAAATGCCCCCCTAAAAGGAATTTGGGCACCTTTGCACATCTAGGCTGCAAAAAAGTGTCACACATGTGGTATCGCCGTACTCAGGAGAAGTTGGGGAATGTGTTTTGGGGTGTCATTTTACATATACCCATGCTGGGTGAGAGAAATATCTTGGCAAAAGACAACATTTCCCATTTTTTTATACAAAGTTGTCTTTTGCCAAGATATTTATCTCACCCAGCATGGGTATATGTAAAATGATACCCCAAAACACATTGCCCAACTTCTCCTGAGTACGGCGATACCACATGTGTGACACTTTTTTGCAGCCAAGGCGGGCAAAGGGGCACACATTCCAAAGAGCACCTTTCGGATTTCACCGGTCATTTTTTGCAGATTTTGATTTCAAACTTCTTCTCACGCATCTGGGCCCCTGAAATGCCAGGGCAGTATAACTACCCCACAAGTGACCCCATTTTGGAAAGAAGACACCCCAAGGTATTTCATGATGGGCATAGTGAGTTCATGGAAGTTTTTATTTTTTGTCCCAAGTTAGTGGAATATGAGACTTTGTAAGGAAAAAATAAAATAAAAAAATCATCATTTTCCTCTAACTTGTGACAAAAAAATAAAAAGTTCTATGAACTCACTATGCTCCTCAGAGAATACCTTAGGGTGTCTACTTTCCGAAATGGGGTCATTTGTGGGGGTTTTCTACTGTCTGGGCATTGTAGAACCTCAGGAAACATGACAGGTGCTCAGAAAGTCAGAGCTGCTTCAAAAAGCGGAAATTCACATTTTTGTACCATAGTTTGTAAATGCTATAACTTTTACCCAAACCATTTTTTTTTTTTTGCCCAAGCATTTTTTTTTTATCAAAGACATGTAGAACAATAACTTTAGCGAAAAATTTATATATGGATGTTGTTGTTTTTTTGCAAAATTTTACAACTGAAAGTGAAAAATGTTATTTTTTTGCAAAAAATCGTTAAATTTCGATTAATAACAAAAAAAGTAAAAATGTCAGCAGCAATGAAATACCACCAAATGAAAGCTCTATTAGTGAGAAGAAAAGGAGGTAAAATTCATTTGGGTGGTAAGTTGCATGACCGAGCAATAAACGGTGAAATTAGTGTAGTGCAGAAGTGTAAAAAGTGGCCTGGTCATTAAGAGTGTTAGCTGGGGGGGTTGAAGTGGTTAAGGTCAGTTTCATACAATAAAATAACTGCAAAAATGCAGTAGCACAACTGTCACAAACAGGTATGCAGGAATAGTCCACAATCCCAGTAAGGGTCCGTTCACACGATTGTAGACTGTCCGTGCCCATGTTGCGGACCACAAACAGCAGGTCCATAATATATGGCATTGGCCGTATGAATCGCTGAGTGGAGGCACGGATCAGAAGCGTTTATATAGGCTTTTGGGTCCATGCCTCCACACCACAAAAAATAGGACATGTCTTATCTTTTGCCGTATATTGCGGATCCGTTCAAGTGAATGGGTCCGCACCGCAATACGGGATTCACACGGCCGGTGCCTGTGCATTGCGGACCACAATTTGCGCTCCACAGCACAGGTGATTTACATTAGTATGAATGTACAAATAATAAAGATAACCGGCTGCTCCACTAATCCACATCAACGGATGGGAGGTGGATGCCGGAAAGCACAAGATCACTGCCCTACTGACCTTGGAGAGGAGCTAAATGACATGTGACTTGCTCGCTTCATTTATCCACAAAGTGTGAACTGCGGAGATTGCTGTATAATTTTTACCTTGGAATTACCTTTTTTTTTTGTTTCACAACTATGGTGGAGATTTATCAAAGCTGGGGTAAAGAAAAACAGGCTTAGTTGCCCATAGCAACCGATCAGATTCCAGTTTTAATTTTTCTGACCTCCTTTAGAAAATGAAAGGATCAATCTGGTTGGTTGCTATGGTAACTAAGACAGTTTTAATAAATATCCAATTTTTGCTAAAAGGCATTATTTTTTTTTAAAGGGAATCTGTCAGCTCTAAAACACCTCCCAAACAAGACTAAGGCCCCTTGCAGATGAGCGTTCCTCCAGCAGCGAGTCCGCATTGCAGCCCCCGACCTGACCCCCCCCAGCGCTGCCGGGGGTCACATAGCAGTATATTGATTTATGATGCTATGTAACCCTTACAGTTCTGGAATGTATTGGATAACACTGACATAATGCAGCTAAAATATAAATGTATTTTCCTGTATGGTGAATGCCATAACAGAAAAAATAAAATAAAATGGTGGATGCCCAATGGGCTTGCCTGTATTTCCTTGCAGG
Source organism: Bufo gargarizans (assembly GCF_014858855.1). NCBI lineage: Eukaryota > Metazoa > Chordata > Amphibia > Anura > Bufonidae > Bufo > Bufo gargarizans. Next base: position 591,792,191 of record NC_058080.1, on the reverse strand, counting down.
CAGCCTTCCCTCTAAAACAGACAATCATGAGGGTCTATGAGTGTCAGTCACTGATCAGTCATAGCCCAACCAGGAAATACTGGACACACTGGGGAGAGACGACGTTGGACAGAGAAAGCACAGGTAAAACACAGAATCCAGATGGTTGAGTGTCAGCGAGTGTATTTCATAGTGAGAAGGAGAGAATAGATGGTTAGATTTGCAATGAATTAATAGCGCCAGTGTGTTAGGCAGGCCGGCAGCCATTGTTGTGGGTGCTGCTGCAGTTACGCAATTCAGTTTCTTATTACTGTTAATCACTCCAATCATTATCACACCATTCACAATCGCAAATCTTCTACAGTAAGACCCCATGCACACGACCGTATTGTCAGTCCACATTTTTTGCGGATTGGATGCCTACCCGTTCAATGGGGTTGCAAAAGATATGGACAGCACACAATGTGCTCTCCACATTGGCACATTAGTTCCGCGGACCTGCAAGAAAAATTATTAATAGAACGTATCCTATACTTGTCCGTATTATGGACAAGGGTAGGACCGTTCTATTATGGGCCGGACGTTCTGCAAAAAAATGTGGAACCCACACAGCCTGTATGCACTTTTTGTGGACAGCAAAAAGACAGCTATGGCCGTGTGCATGAGTCCTAATGGTGTATATTAATCCTGGTGCTGATAGCATGCCCCATGCCTTCTGAAACAGACATCACAATTGTTTTGCTCATGTATAATAGTACCACCAAATAGTGACATATTGTTCTGCGTCACATATAAAACGCTGTTATACTTCTAGTCTGTATCCAAAAAAAATCCTGTCAAAATACACTGCCTGTCCAAAAAAAAAGTCGCCACCCCCAAAAAAATTGATTCTCAATGGGATTAAGGTCTGGACTCTGTGGTGGCCAATCCATGTGAGAAAATGATGTCTCATGCTCCCTGAACCACTCTTTCACAATTTGAGCCCGGTAAATCCTGGCATTGTCATCTTGGAATATGCCCGTGCCATCAGGGAAGAAAAAAATCCATTGATGGAATAAACTGGTCATTCAGTATGTTCAGGTAGTCAGCTGAACCTAGACCTGACCAACTGCAGGAACCCCAGATCATACACTGCCCCCACAGGCTTGTAGAGTAGGCACTAGGCATGATGGGTGCATCACTTCATCTGCCTCTCTTGTTACCCTGATGCACCCATCACTCTGGAACAGGGTAAATCTTGACTCTGACCACATGACCTTCATTCATTGCTCCAGAGTCCAAGCTCCCTAGCAAATTGAAGTCTTTTTTTTCTGGTTTGCCTCACTGATTGGTGGTTTTCTTACGGCTACACAGCTGTTCAGTCCCAATCCCTTGAGTTCCCTTGACATTGTGCGTGTGGAAATGCTCTTACTTTCACTATTAAACATAGCCCTGAGTTCTAATGTTGTTTTTCTTCGATTTGATTTGACCAAACGTTTAAGTGATCGCTGATGGGGTATAAGTAACTCCATTTTGTCTGTTTTAGCAACGTGTATTACGATTACATCTGGCTAGTGGACTGTTCCAAGATCCCCCTTCCCCCCTTTGGGGAATTTGAGAAACTTCCTGTCCAGTTTAGAAGAGGCCCATACATGCCTTTGTTTAAACAGTCTTACTTTACAAGGTTATTCTCACTCAATGCATACTAGCCCATGTGTCTATACCTGATTGGTTAACTGTTGTTACTATGAGTCATCTATTTTGTTAATGCAAAGCTCATGTGTATTCATGCTATAGGTTAAGACAAATGCTAACATATGATTGGATGTAAAGGAGGGTCAACCCTCCCCTATATTAAGTGTTTGCAAGCACTAGACACGTGCTTGATGTTCAATCTGATTAATTCTCCTGGTAACAGAAAAGGCTTAATTCAAGCTTACCACCGAGGTCTGGTGTCAGGGACACCATAGGCAAAGAGTCCAAATTGCCTTACAGCTTTGGGGGCTCATCCGGGATCAAGAGGGTCATCCTCGGGTCTGCTGTGAAAAACATCAATTCTTGTCCTCCTTGGATCCGAGGGCACTGACCACATCTCGACCCAAGTAAGTTGAACCATCTATTCATGATTTCGGGAGGTTGCTGTGTCAGGGACACAGGCAATAGCTCAGGGAGCTAAGTTGATTATAAGAGACTCAGGGAGTCCATATCACTAGAGATAAGAAGAACAGAAGATTACAAGCTTGGATTAACTCATATGTATATATAGTGTAAGTATTTTAGAAGTGATAAGATTATCTGTCTGTGTGAGATGTTGACCGGGTGGTAAGTGTACGGTCACATCCCACTGTGAAATCATTCTGTTTCCATGTAAACTTTATGTTGCACGGTCTAGTCCCACAAATTACTTCCTAGTTAACCCATGGGTAGACAATTTGGCAGGATGTGATATTAATGGAGAATTGACAGTTAAAATGTGAAACAGAATGCTATAGAGAAAGTGTGGTCCCGGACAACAGGTTGCCCGGCTGGCAACAGGGATGAAAATCTGTAAGAATCTGTGAAGTTAGAGCTTACCGACTGTGTACATCAGAACTCCTGTGATGGTGAAGGGGGGGCTCTGGTGAATTAGAAAATAGAGCAGTTTCAGGAAGTTAATTAATGGCACTAGCAAGAAAGAAAGTGCCCCAGTGTCTGCAATCAGAAAGGGCTTGTGTTAAAATGTTCAGAAATGAACTGGTTAAGTTTTGTTGCCCTAATGATATCTGTGTTTAAATAGGGACGATCCATAGTCCTAGCATTAGAAATTAGAGCAGTAAAAGATGGTCAGTTAATAGATAAGTATTGTTTGGTGCATTATCTGTAAGAGTTGAGGAATATTTAAGTTGAACGTTCTGTGATGGACGGATTTACTCCCCCTGCTTTAAACAAAGAAACATTCTTGAGATAAGTTCTCCGTGCCCTGCCAGATGAAAAGAACATCATCGATATACCGCGACCACGAGACCACAGAGCCGTAATCAGGGAGGTTATTGTGACGAAACCAACCTCGCCACGGTGTTTTGGAGGGGGCTGGTTGCTAGCCTCTTGCCTCAGGATTATGGCCCATACTAACTTTAAAGAACACAGGCCGCCCGCACAGCTTAAATCTGTCTTTGGAATTGTATTTTATTATGTGAGGGTACCCAGATGGCTAGTTTAATTGTATTCGTGTGGTCTGAGTGCCATTCACCTAATGATATGCACTCAGACTTGAGCTATCTGGGAATATGTTAAATGTCTGTGGTTGCTGGGAGGGTGTGACATTGTGTGTTTAACTGGTGATTTCTGTCCTGTTGTCCCCGCATGTGTATTGGCGATCTCCCCTGTGTCCTGAGAGATAATTGGATTATGCCTCGGTTGTCTGTGGGGCAGAGGAGGAAACCATGATGCATTGTGGGGATGTGTTATATCTGTTCGGTGTGTCGCAGTCTCCATTCTGGTCCCCTGGGGGCGTGGCCACCAGATGGGGACCTGCATAAATACGGGCGGGTAGCCCTCAATAAAGTGTTCCTGTTTTATCCTTCATCATGCTGAGACTGGTGTTTGGATAACTGATCAAACTGGGGGATTGCTATACGCTGAAGATTTGCTATACTCCCCTGGCATAACTACTAGCTCTTGTAAGAGCTGTTCCTGCTCTCTGGCTGTAGGAGAGGTTCACCCACTGGAGCCTGGAGCCTTGTAGTAGGTCCAGCATGGGTGGAGGACGGTGAGACCCCAACCAAGCTACGGCGGTTCGTGGGGTCTGCAGTGCGTACGGTGCCAAGTGGAGTGCTTGGAGTCCTCGGAATGCACTAGGAGCATCTATCGACGGAGGTACCCGGTCGGGGTGCTAGGTGATCTGTAAAATTGGTGGCAAGCAGTGGGATGGCGTCCTAGTGTGAGGAGAAGCAGCTCGGAGACACCGTTCGTGGAGTATATTGAGGGCAACGCTAGTATCCGTACAGCGCCCCTGGCTACAGCAGGATGGAATCGGCTAGTCTTCGAACAGCATTCCACTACGAGGAGGATGATGACCCGGACTGGAGGGATGCAGAAAGAAAGGAAGTCTGGTATGATGCCCTTGAAAATGCCCAGCGGCGGCGAGGTGAGAGTCTCCCCAGTTATGAGCAGCGGCTACAAAAGCGTGTGGCGATGCGGATGGGTCTCTTGGGAGAGCAGCCCCTGGATGACTGGGTAACAGAGCTCCAGAACCTGGTATGTAAGGAGCTTTGGCTAGAGGACGCTTACCAGGCCCTAAGGTGGCATGTCATTCAACATTCCCCCTGGATGGCTGAGCACGACAGACCCGAGGGTGAGGATTATGATGGACCTGGGTTACTATGGGATGCCTTGGAGGAGGACATTGATCTTGGCAGCACGGAGGAGTCTAGGTTTTGGGACATCTACGACTACCGGATGGGCATGCATGATTATGCTGACGGAAGGGAGGTGAGCAAAGACATGATCCACCTGGTAACAAGGGAGTGGGAGCTGGAGCAGACCTACCAACACCTGCTCAGCTCTGTTCATCCCCAACCTACTCGACAAGTAGAGCCAGATCTGCCCTCCTACAACTGGGAAGACTTGCCGGCGATACCCCCTGCTTCCCTACCAACTCCCAAAGTAGGGAACTTCATTGACTGGTTCTGGGAAGACGTCCCGACGGCAGGTAGAGATGGGACCGAAGTCTCTCCACCGGCCCTACAGGGATGCTGGGTAGCCGGCCCAGATCCCCAACTTCAGCCAGCATTACCTGGAGTCCAGACAGTCGGTCTGACTTCCCATCGACAGCTTAACTTACAGGGAGAGATGACAACCGGTCTCTCTCCCCAGCGGCAGACAGGATCACAGGGAGAGGAGATTGTCAGTCCCCCGTCCCTGCAGCAACCAGCATTACTAGGAGTGGAGATGGTCGCACCCACTACCCAGCACCAGGCAGCGTTACAGAGAGTTGAGACAGTCGGTCTGACTCCCCAGCAGCAGTGTGTTGTAAAGAGAGAAGAGACAACCGGTCTCTATCCCCAACCACAGGGGGACAGCACCCCTAACTTCGATGGTGCAGATGGGACCGCGGTCTCTGCACCAGGCCTACCAGGATACTGGACGGCCGGTTCAGATCCCCCACCAACCCTGCAGGAATGCCTGGAGGAGGAGGTAAGCAATTCCTCCTCTCCACAGCCGATCTGCAACAATGCATGATTATGCTGACGGAAGGGAGGTGAGCAAAGACATGATCCACCTGGTAACAAGGGAGTGGGAGCTAGAGCAGACCTACCAACACCTGCTCAGCTCTGTTCATCCCCAACCTACTCGACAAGTAGAGACAGATCTGCCCTCCTACAACTGGGAAGACTTGCCGGCGATACCCCCTGCTTCCCTACCAACTCCCAAAGTAGGGAACTTCATTGACTGGTTCTGGGAAGACGTCCCGACGGCAGGTAGAGATGGGACCGAAGTCTCTCCACCGGCCCTACAGGGATGCTGGGTAGCCGGCCCAGATCCCCAACTACAGCCAGCATTACCTGGAGTCCAGACAGTCGGTCTGACTTCCCATCGACAGCTTAACTTACAGGGAGAGATGACAACCGGTCTCTCTCCCCAGCGGCAGACAGGATCACAGGGAGAGGAGATTGTCAGTCCCCCGTCCCTGCAGCAACCAGCATTACTAGGAGTGGAGATGGTCGCACCCACTACCCAGCACCAGGCAGCGTTACAGAGAGTTGAGACAGTCGGTCTGACTCCCCAGCAGCAGTGTGTTGTAAAGAGAGAAGAGACAACCGGTCTCTATCCCCAACCACAGGGGGACAGCACCCCTAACTTCGATGGTGCAGATGGGACCGCGGTCTCTGCACCAGGCCTACCAGGATACTGGACGGCCGGTTCAGATCCCCCACCAACCCTGCGGAATGCCTGGAGGAGGAGGTAAGCGATTCCTCCTCTCCACAGCCGATCTGCAACAAGGTCCTGGGGATAGGATTTCCTGATCCCAGCGGAAGAGCTGGCATCTGGGCAGAGCGCAGTCGGCCTCTGCCCTCCCCTATCCTCTACTCCAGAGCCGGACTTCCCACAGGCTACCCCAGCGGAAGAGCTGGCCTCTGGGCAGAGCGCGGTCGGCCTCTGCCCTCCCCTATCCTCTTCTCCACAGCCGGACTTCCCACAGGCTACCCCAGCGGAAGAGCTGGCATCTGGGCAGAGCGCAGTCGGCCTCTGCCCTCCCCTATCCTCTTCTTCAGAGCTGGACTCCCCACAAGCGACCCCAGCGGAAGAGCTGGCATCTGGGCAGAGCGCAGTCGGCCTCTGCCCACCAAGTACCTACAGCTCCAAGCTGGAGAACCACAAGGCAGCAAGGAGTCGCAGATGCCCACTCAACAGCTGGGGACATACGGAACAGAGCCAGGCCCCAAAATTCAACAGGTCCAGTATGGGGTTGTGGTTGGACTGCCAGACTAACTCAGGTACTGACCGTGAGGTCAGGTATCTGGTTAGTCTTCCCTGGAAGGGGGAGATGTGTGACGAAACCAACCTCGCCACGGTGTTTTGGAGGGGGCTGGTTGCTAGCCTCTTGCCTCAGGATTATGGCCCATACTAACTTTAAAGAACACAGGCCGGCCGCACAGCTTAAATCTGTCTTTGGAATTGTATTTTATTATGTGAGGGTACCCAGATGGCTAGTTTAATTGTATTCGTGTGGTCTGAGTGCCATTCACCTAATGATATGCACTCAGACTTGAGCTATCTGGGAATATGTTAAATGTCTGTGGTTGCTGGGAGGGTGTGACATTGTGTGTGATTTCTGTCCTGTTGTCCCTGCATGTGTATTGGCAATCTCCCCTGTATCCTGAGAGATAATTGGATTATCCCTCGGTTGTCTGTGGGGCAGAGGAGGAAACCATGATGCATTGTGGGGATGTGTTATATCTGTTCGGTGTGTCGCAGTCTCCATTCTGGTCCCCTGGGGGCGTGGCCACCAGATGGGGACCTGCATAAATACGGGCGGGTAGCCCTCAATAAAGTGTTCCTGTTTTATCCTTCATCATGCTGAGACTGGTGTTTGGATAACTGATCAAACTGGGGGATTGCTATACGCTGAAGATTTGCTATACTCCCCTGGCATAACTACTAGCTCTTGTAAGAGCTGTTCCTGCTCTCTGGCTGTAGGAGAGGTTCACCCACTGGAGCCTGGAGCCTTGTAGTAGGCAGGGCCGTCTTTACCAAGGGGCAAAAGGGGCAGCTGCCCTGGGCCCAGTTGCTCCTGGGGGGCCCAAGGCAGCTGCCTCTTGAGCCCTGCTAGCTACTGCCCTGGGTGTCAGGCTGTCGGCTACACAGGCATCATGATCGTACTGTGCTAATGATCTTAATTCTAGGACCTTAATGAGTTTTGCTTTAGGACCTTAATGACATCATTACCATGTGACCAGTAACCTAGCAATTACTGGTCACATGGCTATGAGGTCATCACAGGTCCTACAGAAGTTAACTGTGGAGCTTTTTTGTGTAAAGATTACATCAGAAAAAGGTGACAGGGGCTGTTACGTTAATATACTGTAAACTACTGTATAGTGGGGTGCTGTATATTGTGTGGTGGGCTGTATATTGTGTGGTGGGCTGTATACTGTGTGGTGGGCTATATATTGTGTAATGGGCTCTATATTGTGTGGTGGCCTGTTTACTGTGTGGGGGCCTGTATACTGTGTGGGGGGGCCTGTATAGTGGGGGGGGGGGAGTGCTATACTGCTGTACTGTATAGTGTGGGGGGCTGTATCGTGTATAGTTTGGGGTGCTGTATACAGTGAGGTGTTGTATACCGTGAGGTGTTGTATACTGTGGGCTGCTATACTGCTCCACTATATACTGTGGGGTACTGTATAGTGTGGGGTGCTAAACTGAATACCGTGTGGTGCTGTATACTATAGGGTGCTATACTGCATACTGTGGGGTGCTGGGGTGCACTGTAACACTAGGGTGAGCCGAGCCCTGGTCTCCATCCTGCAGAGCGGTGCCCACTTCCAGCCTGAGCCCAGCTGCCCAGAGCACTGCTCCTGAGCCGCTGGAGTCTTCAGAACTAGAAGTATTTACAGTCATTCACTGTACTCTACCAGGTGTGTGGATTTTTTGTGTGTGTGTTGTGGTGGAGGGCGTGATTGCATGCTAAGGTGTGAGAAGGCGGGATCCAGGGGGCCCAAGTAAATTTTGCCCGGGGTCCAATCAATATTAAAGACGGCCCTGGTAGTAGGTCCAGCATGGGTGGAGGACGGTGAGACCCCAACCAAGCTACGGCGGTTCGTGGGGTCTGCAGTGCGTACGGTGCCAAGTGGAGTGCTTGGAGTCCTCGGAAAGCACTAGGAGCATCTATCGACGGAGGTACCCGGTCGGGGTGCCAGGTGATCCGTTACAGTTATGGACTATCTTTCTTTCCCACAGTCCGAGGAACAGGTTAGCATAAGAGGGTGCACAAGTCGCCCCCATCGCTGTTCCCCGGAGCTGCAGGAAGAAAGTAAAAAGTATTGGCAGGCTCTGATCCCGTGGTCGTGGCATATCGACGTGTAAAGGGCCTCAACATCACATGTGACCAGCCACATGTCCCCCTCTAGCGACAGGGGACATGTGGCTGGTCACGTGTGATGTTGAGGCCCTTTACACGTCGATATGCCACGACCACGGGATTAGAGCCTGCCAATACTTTTTACGTATGGCAGATTTAGATCCAGATATTATTGCCTTTGTAACGGAGCTTCCCTCAGCTCCAGGGAACAGCGATGGGGGCGACTTGTGCGCCCTCTTATGCTAACCTGTTCCTCGGACTGTGGGAAAGAGAGATAGTCCAGAACCTCCCTGATTACGGCTCTGTGGTCTCGTGGTCGCGGTATATCGATGATGTTCTTTTCATCTGGCAGGGCACGGAGAGCTGGCTCTTGTCCTCCTCAAGCAACTTAATAACAACATGCTTAATATTAGGCTCACATTGCATTATAGCCAAGATAGGATGGAATTTTTGGACATTCTCATTTGCCGGGTCTCCACAGACCTATTCAGAAAGCCCACCTCCACCAACAGCTTGCTACATGTGAAATCTGCACACTACCCGCAGACAGTGAGGGCCATTCCAGTCGGGCAATTTTTGCACCTCCGACGAGTTTGTTCCAGGGATCAAAAATTCGAGGCACAATCTGGGGAGCTGTCTAGGAGGTTTCGTAATAGGGCCTATAATCAGGCTGACATCAAGAAAGGCTATACACGGGCCAAATCTGCAAATAGGGACTCCCTCCTAACTAGTAGTAGATCTAAAATTGACAATACTGATTGTCATTTTATTACCCCATTAATACGCAAAATACTAACAAAACACTGGCCAATACTGCTCTCGGATAGTGACCTGTGGGCAACTCTTCAGGATTATCCCCAGGTGACATGGCGACGCTCAAAAAATCTAGGTGATTTGCTTACCAGCAGCCACTATGTATCCCCTTCGCCATCTTACATTTTTGGCAGTAAAGGGCCAAAGTGGGGCTCCTATCTGTGTAATAATTGTCAGGCGTGTAGGTATATGATCCGGTCTTCTTCATTTGGGGACTCTGAGGGCAGACGTGAATACCAAATTGTGCAACATATCACATGCAGGACTGCCTCTGTGATTTATCTTATCACCTGCCCTTGCAAGCTCCTGTATGTTGGGATGACCACCAGGGAGTTGCGTTTTAGGATTTTTGAACATGCACGCAAAATCCGGCAGGCAGCCACTACTACACAGGAGGAGGGGAGCCAGTTCCAACCCATAGCCCTACATTGTAGGGATCACCACGAGGGGGACCCTCGTGGGCTACAATGTATGGGTATTGATAGGGTGGTCTTTGGGCTGCCGTGGAAGGGATATCAAGAAACGCCTTTTGCAGCTGGAGACCAAGTGGATTGTGTTGCTTAAGAGTGAGATCCCTAAAGGTCTCAATGAGACGGCTAGCTTCAGGTCCTTTCTATAAATTGTGCTTTTTATTTTACTATGTGTTCGTTGTTTTTATCATGAATTCATTGATGTTATTTGTATTTTCACAGTATACTTGATTGCTGCGATGGTGTGGTCCTTTTGGAGGCTTTCTTTGTGTCATGATGCAGAATAGAATATGCCCTATGGAACAACGGATACTAACTGTCTACCAACATCAGAATATTCACTCCAAAAAGTTGTTGTGTCCTGTATTCTATTTTCTGCATGGGTTGATCCGTGCGGCCAGATTAGCGGGTGACTTTACACTTGAATGTTTGGGTAGTATTTGCTTTGGCTCTGAGGCTACTCTGCTCAGGGCTTCATTGCACAGTGCACTTTATATGAGTTCATAATTTTTATGAACATCATATCTTATCACTTATATGGATTATGATTTTGCATAATTATTTATTACTTCTTTGGCACATATGTATGTACATGCAATATGTTTCCACTACAGGAATTCACATTATAGGGATATGTGTGTGTGGGAGGAGGGGGGGGGGGGGGGGGGGTTCCCTTTCTTTTGATGCGTCCATATCACAATTTTTTGTTGTTGTGTGGGGTATTTATTTCATATTATTTAATTTATTTTTCAGTGTATTCACTTTAGCAAATATTGTGATTATTATAATATTACATGTTCATTGCTGCTTGATTGTGTGTATATATATATCTATATATATATATATATATATATATATAGTTTTAGTACTCATCACTTTTTTGGTCTAGGGTCATGATCTCATTGATGGCATAGGTTTCTATTACCATTTTTGACTTATGGATCCATTTTTATAAAGTTACAATATTACACAATATAGTTTTTTGTGTTCTAGCAATATAGAAGGTTTTTTTTATGGGGTTGTGCATATATCGTTAATGGTGAAGGCTATAGGGGGCTCTATACTATGCTGCTCTGCCTGTATATATTACTCTGATATGCTGTACGATTGAGCGGACTATTGGCAATTTTGATCTTTGTCCCCCCCCATATATTGTCCTTCACATGTGGTTATCTTTCCACTGTCCTCTATACATTGTCTGCACCTGGTATATGCGCATCGCTCCGGTGCACTGTCTGGCTGGCATTGTAGTGACGCTCCTATACCTGGCTGTCTCAGGGCCGGCCGACGTGCGTGTCATGTGATCGGACCCGGGGCGGGGAGGTGTGACTGCGTGATGGCCCCCTCCCTCCTCCTGGTCTGGTCATGTGACACGGTGGGCGTGCCTTGCTCTGTAAGCTGGGTGGCATGTCTTTATGATGTCATCCCTGCAACACTGGGCGGATGCGCTAATCAGCTGCCAGCTGTGGACCACACCATTTAAGGACGAACTCAGTTTGTTATTTTACCGTCCTGACGAAGCCTCTCCAGGTGAAACGTATGTTGAGGTGCAGCTTTTGGACACACGCTCTGGGTCTAGCATATCATGGGTAATACATGTTTTGTTGTTTTGCTCAGTTAGTTGTTACATTTCTTTTTATATCTCTATTACCACCTGCACTTGGCACACTTGCCTCTGTCTGTATTGTACAGTTCAATGGCTATGTGCATATCTTATGCGGCCATCCCAGGTTTTTGGGTGGGCTAGTTTGCCTTGTGCTATTTGTACATTTTTTCATTTTTCTTTCTGTGCATGCAACATACATACCAGTACATGTTACTTTGAGTGAACTTACAGTTCTCACAATTTTCATGCTGATGTATACCTAGGGCTGTGAATTTTTTTCCCCTGCCAGTTGGGTGTTTGGGAGAGAGGTTGTATCTGACCTCCTTACATGAGGTCCTCCCCCCCCCTGTACACTTGTGCCTTTTGTTTCATATACTGTTTGTTATGTGATCATGTCTCAATAAATTACATATATTTTATATGTGTGTCTCCCACTTCTTTGGGGTTATTGGTTCTGTTTTTGGGTTGGCTCAGTATATTATACTAGACCCCAGTGTTATCTATACATTATATGTGAGTTTTTTCTTATAGGTTGGTCTAACCCTTTGTGTGTTTATGTCTGTATCGTCAGATCTGTTTGTTTCAATGTTTGAAGTTATGTGTTACATGTTAAGTGTTGTGCTTAACATCAGAGCTCTGTTCTCATGGGCAGCTGGGACACTAATGACAGACAGAAGGAGGACCACAGCGTCCAACTAAAAGGGGTGGACTTAAAGAGGACCTTTCACCGATTTTTACACTGTGAACTAAGAATACAGACATGGAGAGCGGCGCCCGGGGATCTCACTGCACTTATTATTATCCCCAGGCGCCGCTCCGTTCTCCCGCTATGCCCTCCGGTATCTCCGCTCACTAAGTTATAGTAGGCAGAGATTTCAGTCCCAAAGTTATAGTAGGCGGAGTCTGCCCTTGATTCTGCTCTAGCACTGGCCAATCGCAGCGCAGAGCTCACAGCCTGGGAGGTTATTTTCTCCCAGGCTGTGAGCTCTGCAATGCGATTGGCCAGCGCTAGAGCAGAACAAGAGCAGACTCCGCCTACTATAACTTAGTGAGCAGAGATACCGGAGGGCATAGCGGGAGAACGGAGCGGCGCCCAGGGATAATAGTAAGTGCAGTGAGATCCCCGGGCGCCGCTCTACATTTCTGTATACTTAGTTCACAGTGTAATAATCGGTGAAAGGTCCTCTTTAGGATGACTAAGAGTGGGAGGAAGGAGAATCTGAGCCTTCTATGTGAATTAATGGTGTTTTGACAAAACCTTTCAAAACTGACTCACTACCACTCGAGACCATGGACAGGGAATACATCACAGATCATGTATTTAGCATTATACTAGATTGCCCAGTCAGCCTATTAGGGAGAGATTTGTTCATTACGCTTGACTTGCAGGTATCAGCAAAGAATCAGGGCATAAGAGTACACTCAGGTCTCATTCCAATCTCTACACCAGTGCCACTGATTCTTGCAAACATACAGGACCACCCAGAACTTAACAACATTAACCCTGCATTATGGTCTTCAAATGAATATGACACAGGATTCATAGATTACACACCTTACAAAGCTACTGTGAAACCAGGTGTCATCTCAGTATATCAGAAACAATACCCGCTGTCAAAAGAGAAACTTGATGGACTTAGGCCAATGATAGGAGAATTCCTACAAAAGGGAATCCTGAAGAGATGATTTCACCCTACAGCACGCCCGTGAATCCAGTGACAAAGGCAGATGGTACTACCCGCTTTGTACAGGATTTAAGGGCCATCAACAACATCATTGTGCCTATAGCCCCTGTTGTACCTGATGTCACTCAATTATTATTTGCCATTCCAGCAGACGCTGTTTGGTTCAGTGTGATAGATCTGAAAAATGCATTCTTTTCTATCCCAGTTGATAAGATAACCAGACTACTTTTTGGTTTTTCCTTTGACGGACATCAACTGACCTGGAGCAGAATGCCCCAGGGATATGCTGATTTACCTGTAGTGTACAGCATAGTTCTCCAAGCCATGTTAAAACTATGGTACTCCCCCCAAGGTTCTGTGCTGTTGCAATATGTTGATGTTTTTTTACTGTGTAGCATGTCAGCGGAGGCCAGCATTGAGGATGGTTTATCACTGTTAAAATGGTTGTCAGGAAGTGGTCACAAAGTGACACTTAAGAAAATGCAATGGTGTAAAATGTAGGTTGAATACTTGGGCTTTGTACTCACAAAAGGTGAAAGGAGAATCAGCACAGAAAGAGTCCAAGTCTATTGCGGGTCTGGTCACCCCGCACACCAAGAACGAAATGTTATCTTTCCTTGGTATGATAAGCTACTGTAGACAATGGATTCCTGATTGCTCCTATTATGACAATGTTTTGAGACAAGCCGCTCTGGATGAAAATCCAGATTTGATTAAATTTTCTTCTGAAATGTACAATGCATTTGATTATCTTAAATGTTTACTCATGTCGAGTCCAGGGCTGGACCTCCCTGACTATAATGTGCCCTTCCACATGTTTGCACGCCAAAATTGTAAAACCATGGCGGGTGTACTGACACAAGAACACGGAGGCAAGTTGCGTCCTTGTGTATTTTTTCTCAAAGGTGATGCCCCCCCTGTTCAAGGGATGCCGGCATGTATGTGTTCTCTTGCAGCCTGTGCTATGATGGTAGAGTTGGCAACTCCTTTCATAATGTGACATTACACCATTTTGCACACCACTCATGATGTTGTAGGCCTACTCAAGGGCATCCACACTCAACACAGCAGGCAGCTGAGCTCATTGCACTCACTAGGGCATGTATTCTACATGCTGATAGACCTTTTACCATTTATACTAAGAGTAGGTACACACATGGGGTAGTGTGGGACCATGGTATGATTTGGCAGAGGAGAGGATTCACGGCAGCAGATGGTAAGGATCATGTCTCACAGGGCAATGCGCTGGTAGAAAAGGTGGCGAAACAAGTGGCCAAATGCAACCCCACAGGTTTGTGTAACCATTGGGAGATGCCATGTCTGGCACCTCCAACCCCTGAGATGTTGCAAATGCTTACTGATCTTCAATGGTATGCCACTGAACATGAACAGTAAGACTGGTGTTATCCAGTATTGCAGAAAAATCCTAAGACAGGATTAGTCTGCGAAGAGGGGAAGCTATGCATTCCCCAACACAGTGCTTCCATCTTAATAGCACATTTCCATGGAGTAGGACATAAACAGCATTGAGATACTCATGGGGAGGCCTTTCCCCACCCCCTGGGCCCAATGATAGTGCAGGAAGGAGACCTTGATTTAATAAGAGAAGACTATGTCACCAAATTGATACAGGTACTTAACAAAACTGAGGACAAAGTTGCTTGTAAGTCTTCCTCTTTTCCACAGGAACCCACCCACCCATACAGGGTGGGGGATGAGGTGGTGGTCAAAACACTGAAGAAAGGAAGAGCTCAAGGTGATTTTGTATATGGCCCACCTACTACCGTGGTTGCAGTAACGAGAACAGCTGTGCTGACTGTACAATCTCCAATTTGGATCCACGCCAGCCGAGTGAAGCTTGTGAGAGAAAGAGAGGAGGCAGGAACGGAGGCAGACAGCCTTGGCCTTGAAGAAGGACAGGAGGTACTAACAGGGGCAGACAGCCCTGACCTCCAACGAGGCCCACAGGTACTAATGGAGGCAGACAGCCTTGACCTCGAAGAAGATACAGAAGGGGTACTAACGGAGGCAGACAGCCTTGACCCCCAATGAGATGACGCAGTCGGGAGATTCCTCGAGATGGCTTAGATGCAGTGCCTTAATAATTGCAATTTTGTGTCTCCTACTTACTGTCCCACGGCTGTGGAATAGACAGACATACCTGAAAACGGAATGCAGAGGGGAAGACAATCTGTGGAAGACAAAGGAGAACTTATGGCTGTACCTGGACAAAACTCTGAACTTAACTGATTTCTGTCTCCGAACCACTTTATCTGAATCTAACATTTTGGAGACATGTCTGGTAGCAGTCCCTACCCCAGTAGATGTATAGACGGGGCTCCTACATTCCCAATGGAATGACACAGATTTGGAGGATCATGATGTTAAACATGGATATGTAAATCCTTATCATGCTTGTTACATGACTGTCCTACATATGAGACTCTGCAAAGTAATATGATAGAAATAATTACAGGTCTTGTTACAGCGGCAGAAATATGTTATAATTTCACCTGTGATGAGACACTATTGCCTCCCTGCATACAAGCAAAAATGCAGAACAAGACTAAGCCAAATATTTGTGATAGAGATCTAGGTAGCTGTAAAAAGATAGTATCAGGAAAGAATATGCAATGTAATATTACAAAAACAGTACCATCCCTAGACAAACATGTACCTCTACCAACAGGATGGGTATTGGCCTGTGGAAATACTAGTTACACGTACATACCAGCCAATATTACAATAGCTAGGCTGATATTAGCAATGATAACACTATTCCCAGCAATACAGACACGACACACGAGAGACACTTCCCTACAGCTACCAGAAAATTGTGACTATAATGTGAATCCCCTCTCTAGATCAGATTACATGAGTTTAGGGATGTCTTTGATATGGGTACCAGGGTTGGCCATATATAACCACAGGACAATATCAAAACTTGCCTGTTTTATGGTAAAACAGATAACTGTCACTAGTGCAATTCTGCAAGATATGCTGCTGGATATACAATCATATAAAAAGACTATCTTGCAGAATAGGGCAACTATTGACTATTTATTGCTTCAACATGGTGTAGGATGCTCAGCGTTCGCAGGGATGTGTTGTTTCAATTTATCAGATCACTCCCGTGGAATAAAAGATAAAATAGGCCAACTAGAAGAGATGATTAAACATATAAAACAAGATGTTGACCAAGGTTGGTGGGACTGGCTTTTTGGCTGGATACCTGACTTTGGTCAAATAAGGTATGTTTTAGGAGTGGTACTCGCCGTGGTCGCTGCAATAGTGTGTCTCTGCTGTTGTCTACAGTGTGTGCCCTCCCTTCTTGCCATATGTAAAAATATGGCCGAAAGAGGGGTACACTCAACATTCCTCTATACTCCGGTAGAGGTAGAAGAGGTAAACACAACCTCAACAAAACCTGAGGATTATACTCATGAAGGGTATATGGAATACCTAAAGGCTTACAAGCAAACCAAGGGAGAACAGAGAAAGAACCATATAGTATAAGGCATATATATAAGGTTCTAAAGAGGGGATTGATGGGGTATAAATAACTAAATTTTGTCTGTTTTAGCAACGTGTATTACGATTACATCTGGCTAGTGCACTGTTCCAAGATCCCCCTTCGCCCTTCCCCCCTTTGTGGAATTTGAGAAAGGTCCTGTCCAGTTTAGAAGAGGCCCATACATGCCTTTGTTTAAACAGTCTTATTTTACAAGGTTATTCTCACTCAATGCATACTAGCCCATGTGTCTATACCTGATTGGTTAACTGTTGTTACTATGAGTCATCTATTTTGTTAATGCAGAGCTCATGTGTATTCATGCTATAGGTTAAGACAAATGCTAACATATGATTGGATGTAAAGGAGGGTCAACCCTCCCCTATATTAAAGGGACACTGACAGGGCCAATAAGCATATTGAGGTATATATATGGCAGTACAGGTCTTATAATGGGTAATAACAATCATCTAAGTATCCCCCCTGTCCACATTATACATACAGTAAACTTAAGTTTTATAACCTGCTCCAACGGTCTTCAATCTGCCCAAGGGGCGGCGTTTCACCTCTCTTGCGCCCAGCCAGCCTCCCCAACTGCCGCTTTGAAGCGCCGCCCAGCTCATGAATATTCAGTTTGCTGGGCGGCTTCTGCGGTCCCCGCTCTGAAGCGCTGCGCTTAACAGTGCCCGGCGCATGCGCCGGATCTTGTGAAGTCCGGTACAGTAAGCGCTGCCCAGCTCCTCAATATTCACTTCGCTGGGCAGCGCTTACTGTCCCCGACTTCACAAGATCCGGCGCATGCGCCGGGCACTGTTAAGCGCAGTGCTTCAGAGCGGGGACCGCAGAAGCCGCCCAGCAAACTGAATATTCATGAGCTGGGCGGCGCTTCAAAGCGGCAGTTGGGGAGGCTGGCTGGGCGCAAGAGAGGTGAAACGCCGCCCCTTGGGCAGATTGAAGACCGTTGGAGCAGGTTATAAAACTTAAGTTTACTGTATGTATAATGTGGACAGGGGGGATACTTAGATGATTGTTATTACCCATTATAAGACCTGTACTGCCATATATATACCTCAATATGCTTATTGGCCCTGTCAGTGTCCCTTTAAGTGTTTGCAAGCAGATAATAAACAGAATGAATTAGAACTAGACACGTGCTTGATGTTCAATCTGATTCATTCTCCTGGTACCAGAAAAGGCTTAATTCAAGCTTACCACCGAGGTCTGGTGTCAGGGACACCATAGGCAAAGAGTCCAAATTGCCTTACAATCGCCGATCACGATCATTCAGGATTTTTTTCCGGCCACATTTCTTCCTCGAATACGATGGGTCCCCACTATCCTTCCAGTTTTTAATAATCCGTTGGACAAATCTTAACCCAATTTTAGTTGTTTCTGCAATCTCCTTAGATGTGTTCTCTGCTTGATGCATGCCATTGATTTGACCCTTCTCAAACAGACTAACATCTTTTCCACGACCACGAGATGTGTCTTTCGACATGGTTGTTTAAGAAATGAGAAGCAACTCATTGAACCAATTGGGGTTAAATAACTTGTTGCCAGCTGAAAGATAATCGCCCATGCGGTAATTATCCAATAGGAGGCTCATAACTATTTGCTAAGTTAAATCCAGGTGTGTAAATACTGTTACCGATAGTGTTTTTGGAGGAAGTTTTGAGGCAGATTTACCTACAGGATTTTCAGCCAAAGCCAGAAGTGGCTCCAGCAGGAAGGAGAAGTATTAGGCCTCTTTCACGTGGGCGTCCCGGATTTTCTCTGGATGCGTCGCATGTGCATTGTGGGAAAACCACGTGCGTAGGCAAGCATTTGCAGTCAGTTTTGACTGCAATTGCGTTCCGATGTTCAGTTTTTCCACACGAGTGCAATGAAGTTCGGGTTTGGGTTAGGTGTTCTATTCATTTTTTTATTTTCCCTTATAACATGGTTATAAAGGAAAATAATATAATTATTTTTTTTTATCAATACATTTTTATTGAAAGGTATATTGTAAATGGCACAGTTTACAAATTATGCATATTAGGCAAGAATAATAATACATATAAAGAAAATAATATGACATACAAAACAAATAATAATAACACAAATAGGTACCGACACTGTTTCCATCAGAAAATACAGACAGAATATGCACTGTGTGCGATGAGGCGGAACACTGGGCACAGCTCCCCCTACGCAGTTTAGCTAGGAATCACATCCCAATTACATTTTATCCCACAAATCTAGAGCAAATGGTGAGGAAGTGGAACCGCATAAGTGCTGGATAACCAAAGTAACCATGAGTTATGCGTTGCAATTCTATTTTTCATAGAGGAGGCGAAGGTGAATTCGCACTGCATATGATAGTTAACCAACCCAATGACTTCACCAATTGATAAGGACTGCAGACCCTTCCACTGGCGAGCAATCACTGTTTTTGCAGCTGAGAGGATCTTAGCTACTATGTTCCTGCTTTCATTAGGTAAATCCCCTAGGCCGATGCTGAGAATTGCCAACTCTGAGGTCAATATTCCCGTGATCCCCGTGACTTCTTCTAGTATTTTTGACACTGAGACCCAAAATTGAGTCAAGGCTGTACAGCTCCACCACATATGATACTGCGTATCAATCTGTCCGCACCCTCTCCAACACAGAGGTGAATATTCTGGATTGGAATGGGCTAATCTATTGGGGGTGAGATACCACCTTAATTGGATTTTTCTATTCTGTTCTATTTCGAGGATTTGATGGACCAAAATAGCGCATCATTCCATGTTTCCAATGTGAATTCTTTCCCCATTTCAGCCTCCCATCTAGACATGAAGGGCTTCTTACACTCTCCTTCTGAGGATTGCATAAGAGAGTACCAAAAAGATAGGCTGGAATGGGGATGGGCATCCACATCGAGAAACTTAATAAGTGGATCTCGCACGTTTACCACTGTGTCTAAGGTAAGAGGTGAAAGAAAGTGACGTATCTGAAGATACTGGTAAAATACGGAGTTTGGTAGTTTAAAGTTATTGTGCAGAAACTCAAAGGAGCGTAGGACAGAGTTCTCGAATATACTCCCTAAAGTACCTATTCCGCAGTTCAGCCAACCTGTAATTTGGAGCGTGGGGATGTGGTACTCAATAACTGATAAGGGAAACTGCTTCTTCTCAATAGGAAAGGGCGTTTTATTTTTAAACACATGGGCCCAGGCAAATATGGTAGCTTGCATCGTGTCTAATGGCATGGGGAAAATAAAAGGTTTTAATAAATATGCCGCCAGCAGGGATTTCAAAGACCTCCTTTTAACATAAACCTCTTCAATTGTTAACCATTTATGTGGCGAGGATGGGGACCACCATTCCATAGATTGGTCTATTAGATTGGCCATATAATACCTTTGGAGGTCAGGAACCCCCAAACCCCCCTTACGGAGAGCTGGGAATAACACATGTTTGCCAATTCTGGGGCGGGTGCCTCCCCAGATGAACACCAGCATGTCGTCCTGCAACTTTTTTATGTGAGCTCTAGGGAATTTCAATGGGATACATCTGAATATATACAAGATCTTAGGGAGCACCATCATCTTTACTATATTAATTTTAGCTATCCATGAAAGTAACACTTTGCTATATTTGGAGTAATCCTTTTGCAGTTCCGATCTTAATAATTTGTGGTTAAGCGAAATCATGCCCGCTATTGAGCTGGTTAGCTCCACTCCCAAATATCTAATCGATTCAGATGTCCAATTGAAAGGGTACCTATCACCAAGGTCCTGATGTAAGCTGACAGGTACATTGATGGGGAGCACGTTGGTTTTACTGACATTTAACTTATAGTATGATACGCATGAATACTGGTCCAAAATTTCTAGTGCAGCTGGTAATGAGATCAGAGGGTTAGCTAGCGTCAAGATGACATCGTCAGCATACAATCCTATGTAGTGCGAATGTTCCCCCACTGTGATCCCCGATATCCGCGCGCAGTTACGCATTTTCTCTGCCATGGGTTCCATCACCAGCGCAAATATCAGGGGTGACAGCGGGCACCCTTGCCTAGTCCCATTGGTGATTGTGAAAGGGGCAGATAAGAAACCCGAAGCCAGAACGTTTGCGCTAGGTGCTGTGTAAAGCCCTAAGATAGCTTGCAGAAAGTGACCTGCAAACCCAAATTTCCTAAGCGTTTGGTCCAGGAACCCCCAGTGCACTCTATCGAATGCTTTTTCAGCGTCTAGGGATACAAAGATCGTGGGAGTCCTGGACCAACCAGCAATCTGGATCAGGTCTATCATTTTTCTAGTACCATCTCTACTCTGCCTTCCTGGCACAAAGCCGACCTGATCCTGATTAATTAGGGCTGGTAAAACCGTGTTCAGACGAGTGGCAAGTAACTTAGCAAACAGTTTGAGGTCAGCGTTCAATAGGGAAATTGGTCTAAAGTTTTCAGGCGCATCCGGAGATTTCCCTGGCTTGGGCAGAGTGATTACAGTGGCCTTAAGCATTTCCGGTGGAATATTTCCCGACTGTAGGAATGAATTATACAGTTTGGTTAAGTAGGGGAGTAGGGTTAAGTGAAATGTTTTGTAATATTCCACCGGAAAGCCGTCGGGTCCAGGGGCCTTGTTAGACGGGGTGGACTTAATGGTTTTTAAAGTTTCTGCCGGGGTGAATGGCTTGTTAAGTCCTTGTAGGTCAGTTGCCGAAACTCTAGGTAACTTAAGGGGGTCCAGAAATGATGATATCGCCTCCACAGATGGTTGTACTGTGTTAACGTCTGCTCGCAAATTGTATAGGGAGGAATAGTATGACGCAAAGGCATCAGTTATATCTTGTGGGTGCGTATATACTTTATTTTTGTACTTTAGGCTTTTTATGCTAGCTGCGGCTTTATTACATTTCAATCTGCGTGCCAAAAGCGCCCCAGCTCTGTCTCCAACATGATAAAAATTTGACTTCAACCGTTTCATCCCTAGTTCCTGTCTGTAAACGAGGAGGGTTCTAAGAGCAGATCTGCACTCCTGAAGAGAGGTTAATGAGCTGTGATTTATTATATGACATTGCTCCGCATTTTGTAGGCGGGTAAGAGCGTCTTGTATTGCCTGACTTCTGCGTCTATTCACTCTCGCCGCCATTTGCAATAATACCCCTCTCATAAATGCCTTGTGTGTAAGCCAAAGGGTATCTACATTAGTGTCAGGGAGATCATTAAATGATAGGAATTCTTGCATGGTATCTGTAATCCCTTTCACCCTATCCGGACATTTAAGCAAGTAGGAATTCATTCTCCATTGCGGTCTGGGCAGGTCCGGAACACCATCATCTATAACAATGCTAACTGGGGCATGGTCTGACCAGGTCGCTCCCCCAATGTCGAACCTTGCAACCCTATGCAGGAGTTTTTTAGAGACTAGAATGTAATCAATGCGGGACTGAGACAAGTGCGCAGTAGAGATATACGTATAATCACACTCATTACTGTGCTGATAACGCCATACATCATGAAATGCAGACTCGTACAGTGTAGATTGGAGCTCCGCCCTGCGACACCCTTGTGCTGATTTAAAATCCAGTGCTGCATTAACCGGAATGTTAAAGTCTCCTCCCATTATTACCTCTCCCTCCGCCATTTTCTCCACCTTATTGAACAACCTCCTACAGAAGGCCACCTGTCCGACATTGGGGGCATAAACAGACACTAAAGTGTACGGTTTACTGTCAAGCATGCATAATAAAATAATATACCTCCCCGCCGAATCCGTTATACATTTTTTAAAGGAGAAGTTGATTGTAGCCTTCACCCCAATAAGAACCCCAGCTACCTTCTTTTTTCTAGTATGCGAGTGGAATAGAACTGGAAAATTTTTATGCTTGCATCTAAATGCATCTTTAACCAGCAAGTGCGTTTCTTGCAACAGGATGACATCACTTTTAGTTTTGGATGCTTCTGACCAAAGTTGCGAGCGTCTGAACGGGGAGTTCAGACCGCGCACATTGAGGGATAATACTTTCAGCCCCATTGCTGGTATATTAGGACTCTTAGTAACTCACAACTCCACCCATTCATGTGAAGACCCACCACGTTAAGCGCAAGCTTAGCACAAGTTGCATACAAGATATACATCGGTACCGGCACAGAAACAAAACATAACAAATGAAAAATAAAATTAAAATGAAACGTTAACTGTAACGTGGTCATTAAGGCCTTAGTAGCCTGACCAGATTAATGTAGGTCAAGGGACCTATACCTGTATAACAAGTCCAGAAGGGGCAAAAATGAAGACGAACTTCAGCTCCTTACTACGGACTAACATTGGTGTATATGAACAGTCAATCGACTACCCCTTGTCAGGGACGACTCACTTATCAAGCAACGTCCCAGTCCGGAGGAATCCTATCTGGACGCGAGGCGGTCTCCTTTGCTTTACGGCGGTCATCGCACTGGATACCCCATTCACTTAGCTGCTTAATCACCCCTTGCGGTGAATTAAAGATCTGCAAGCCGCCATTGTAAGTGACCAGTAGCTTTACCGGGAAGCCCCAACGGTACTTTATTTGCTGTTCCCGTAGAGTTGCTGTTATCTGGGCAAACTCCCTTCTTTTTGCGAGGGTGGCTGCAGAGAGGTCTGCATAGCCTGCTATACCCTTAAAGTCCTCCGTTGGTGTCGCATTCTGCCTCAGGACTCTCAGGAACGCGTCTTTGATCGTGTAGAAGTGGATCCTGGCAATGGTGTCACGCGGGAGGGAAGGATTGAGGCCCTTAGGCTTAGGCACTCTATGGATGCGGTCAATAATCAGGTCTCTTTCAGTAGTTTCTGGCAATGCGGCTTTAATAAGTTGTTGCAGAAAGTGCTCTAACTCATTCGCTTCCACAGATTCTGGAATTCCTCGGATTCGGACGTTATTCCGTCTGTGTCTGTCTTCCAAATCTTGAAGTTTAGCCGTTAATTTGGCTATATCTTCCTCCATAGCCTCATGGGCATCTATTAGAGAGTTGTGAGATGTGGCGAATTCAGCCATCTTGGTCTCCATGTGGGAAGTGCGCCCTCCTATACTTTGTATATCTGCTTTGAGGTCTTTCAGCAGCCCCAGCATGTCCTCCTTCATGGAAGCACGTAGGCTCTCCAGCATGGAGCGCATAATGTCTGCTGTTAGTAGCGGAGGATCCAGGGCTTCCCTTTGAGACCCGTGCTTATCTGCGGAGTAGCACGCAGGTGGTAATGGCGTTCCCGCCTGAGAGGCGGGTGTACAAGCCGGAGATGGCGTCCCTCTCTGTCCAGGTTCTGCCGGCGTCACTTTACCAAAGAATTCCGTCAGTTTAGCTGGGGCAGGACGCCTCCTAACTTTCCCCATGGCAGGAGCAGTAGTGTGTGCTTCTAGGAGATGCGATATAGCACAGGAGTAGTAGCTGTGAGCCGCTTGAGGATTGTTAAGTCCGGAGCAGACGCGCTATGCGACCGGCGCCATCAGCGTGTGGGTCACGCCCCCAAAATAATATCATTCTTATTACAGAATGCTTACTAAAATGTGGATTGAGGGATTAAAAAATAAAAATGAACTCACCTCATCCACTTAATTGCGCAGCTGGCATCGTCTTCTTGCTTCTTCTTTCAGGACCTGCAAAAGACCTTTGATGACGTAATCACGCTCACCACGTGATGAGCGCGGTGACGTCTTCCCAGGTCCTGCTGAATGAAGATAGAAGATCAAAGGTCCTTTTGCAGGTCCTGAAAGAAGAAGAAAGAAGATGATGCCGGTTGCGTGAACAAGAGGATGAGGCGAGTTAATTATTTTTCTTTTTTTTTTAACCCCTCAAGCCACATTTTAGTAAGCATTCTGTATTAAGAATGCTATTATTTTCCTTTATGACCATGTTATAAAGTAAAATAACACAGTAAATTGACTTTTATCAATTTACTAACATCATCTCCTAGCAACCATGCGTGAAAATCGCATTGCATCCGCACTTTTCACACAGACCCATTCATTTCTATGGGGCCTGCGTTGCGTGAAAAACGCTGAATATAGAACATGCTGCGATTTTTACACAACGCACAAGTGATCTCATCTAAACAGCACCATTGAAGTGAATAGGTCCGGATTCAGTGTGGGTGCAATGCATTCCCCTCCTGCATTGCACCCGTGCGGAAAAATCGCCTGTGTGAAAGGGGCCTTAAGGGTACCTTCACACGCTGCGGATTTTGTGGCAATTCCGCGACTGAAAATCAGTTCCATTCATTTGAATGAGCCAGCACGAACATGGAATTCTGCAAGCTCCATTGAGGTGAATGGAACTGATTTTCAGTCATGGAATTTTCTGCCACAAAATGTGCCGCGTGTGAAGGTACTGTAAGAGGGTCTCCACACGCTGGGGATTTTGTTGCAGAAATCAGTTTCATTCACCTAAATAGGGTTTGCAGAAATCCATGAGCTTGCCACCCCATTTATACAGGAGGATATAAGACATGGAATATGGTGGAATTGTCATTGGCAGAACACCATTGACTTGTGGAGTAACAATTTTGGCCAGGTACAGTAAATGTTTTTCACGGCCCATTTTGCATGGCAGTGTTGGTGATGCACCACTACAATGACGCTAGGTGCAGGGGCGGATTAAGTGCATGATAGGCCGTGGGCTGTTTACCCAACTCGGGCCCGCCCCCCCTCCATTTTAGTTTGATATATTTTTTCTGTATGAAGAGGCTGCGGTGCTTTGCAAGCGCCACAGTCTCTTCCTAGGCCACATGACATCGTTCACATGGTCTAGGTGCAGCTCTGTCTCATCAGAGTGATTGGGGCTGAGCTGCAGTACCAAGCACAGTGCTATCAAATGGACAGCACTGTGCTTGGTAAGGAGCAAAGAGGCTGAGGCGCTTACTGGGTCATCGCGGTCTCCTCAAACAGCTGATTGGCGGGGGTGCCAGGAGTCGAACCCCCACAATCTCATAACTCTCTGAGTACAGATGTTATAGATGTTACCTGCAGTCCTATGTAACACCCCACATAACACAGTGAACTATTGTGTTATGTGGCATGTTACATGGGACTGCATAGAACGTCTACTACATTATCTGCACACAGAAAGTTATACTGTTATCTGGGCTGTTACATAGGACTGCAGGTGACAAATTGAAATTTTTGGTTGCCAAATTTTAAATACATATGATTATGATAAAAATAGACTAGATGAGAGGAGTAGATGAGACGCAGTTCACAGTAGTGAGCCAGCTCTACATATAGGGGAATACAACATCACATACCTCTTTCCTCTTCTCCTCCGTTTGACCCAGACCGCCATGACAAATTATTTCAGCTGCATCTCGTCTCTACAGAGTTTGTTACACAGACACGTTAGGCTGAGTTCACACGGGCGAGATTTCCGCGCAGGTGCAATCCGTGAGGTGAATGCATTGCACCCGCACTGAATCCTGACCAATTCACTTCTATGCGCATAGCTGCCGATCTCTTCTTACTTCTTTAATCATGAGCTGCCGGCTAAAGGACCTGTGGTGACGTCACATCACATGGTACAATCACATGGTCCATCACCGTGGTGATGGACCATGTGATGATCTCAGTGACGTCACCACAGGTCACTTGACAGGTCCTGAAGAAAGAACAGGAGACTGGCAGCTATGCGATTTAGAGCAGGAGGTGAGTTAATTTATTTTTATTTTTTAACCCTCAATTGACCTTCTACTAAGCATTCTGTATTAAAGAATGCTATTATTTTCCCTTATAATCATGTTATAAGGGAAAATAATTACATCTACACAACCTTGAACCCAAACCTGAACTTCAGTGAAGAAGTTCGGGTCTGGGTACGACAGTCAGCTTTTTATCACGCGCGTGCAAAACGCATTGCACCCGCGCGATAAAAACTGAACAGCGGAACGCAATCGCAGTCAAAACTGACTGCAATTGGGTACCTACTCGCGCGGGTTTGCCGGAGTATACCCGGGACGCATCCTGAGCAAATCCGTCATGCCCGTGTGAACTCACCCTTAGAGTTCTCATATTGGGGTCATTTATCAAACTGGTGTAAAGTAGAACTGGCTTAGGTGCCCATAGCAATCAATCAGATTTCACCTTTCATTTTCTAAAGGAGCTGTCAAAAATGAAAGATGGAATCTGTTGCTATGGGTAACTAACCCAGTTCTACTTTACACCAGTTTGATAAATTACCCCAAAGGTCCCTATAATGTCTACAACAATTATAATGTCCCCTACAGTGCCCCAAGTAATAATATTGTGTTCCAGGTAATAATGCCTGTATAGTGTCCCCAAAAATAATGTCCCTTAATAGCAACGCCCCCACACTACCCCCATATAGTAATTTCCCCCACACTGCCCCATATAGTAATTTCCCCCACACTGCCCCATATAGTAATTTCCCCCACACTGCCCCATATAGTAATTTCCCCCACACTGCTCCATATAGTAATTTCCCCCACACTTCCCCCATATAGTAGTTTCCCCCACACTGCTCCATACAGTAATTTCCCCCCACTGCTTCATATAGTATTTTCCCCTACACTTCCCCCATATAGTAATTTTCCCCACACTGCTCCATACAATAATTTCTTCCACACTGCCCCCATATAGTAATTTCTCCCACACTGCCCCATATAGTAATTTCCCCCACACTGCCCCATATAGTAATTTCCCCCACACTGCTCCATATATTAATTTCCCCCACACTGCCCCATATAGTAATTTCCCCCACACTGCCCCATATAGTAATTTCCCCCACACTGCCCCATATAGTAATTTCCCCCACACTGCCCCATATAGTAATTTCCCCCACACTGCCCCATATAGTAATTTCCCCCACACTGCCCCATATAGTAATTTCCCCCACACTGCCCCATATAGTAATTTCCCCCACAATGCCCCATATAGTAATTTCCCCCACAATGCCCCGTATAGTAATTTCCCCCACAATGCCCCGTATAGTAATTTCCCCCACACTGCCCCGTATAGTAATTTCCCCCACAATGCCCCCTATAGTAATTTCCCCCACACTGTCCCCTATAGTAATTTCCCCCCCACTGCTCCATATAGTAATTTCCCCCCCCACTGCTCCATATAGTAATTTCCCCCACACTTCCCCATATAGTGATTTCCCCCACACTTGCCCTATATAGTAATTTCCCCCACACTGCCCCTATATAGTAATTTCCCCCACACTGCCCCATATAGTAATTTCCCCCACACTGCCCCATATAGTAATTTCCCTCACACTGCTCCATACAGTAATTTCCCCCCTACTGCTCCATGCAGTAATTTCTTCCACACTACCCCCATAATAGTAATTTCCCCCACACTGCCCCATATAGTAATTTCCCCCACACTGCCCCATATAGTAATTTCCCCCACACTGCCCCATATAGTAATTTCCCCCACACTGCTCTATACAGTAATTCCCCTCCCACTGCTCCATACAGTAATTTCTTCCACACTTCCCCCATATAGTAATTCCCCCCACACTGTTCCCCATGTAGTAGTTTGCCCCCACAAAGTAATTTGCCCCCAAACTGCCCCATCAAGTAATAACCCCCCAGACTGCTCCATTAAGTAATTTGCCCTGACACTGCCATCCATTAAGTAATTTGCCCCCACACTGCCCATCATTAAGTAATTTGCCCCCACACTGCCCCAATTAAGTAATTTGCCCCCATTGAAACATTTTCCCCCACTGTCCCTGTAGTAATATGTCCTCCTCTGCCCCCAAAGTTGGCACACACACAAAACAACAAACAAACAAAACAAAAAAAAAGGCTAATACTTACCTGTGTCCCGAATGGTGAGGCAGACGCGTGTACATCAAAGCCCTGCGTGCGCCCCTACATAGGCGCGCAATGATGTCATCACGCACGCCGCGCAATGACGTCACCACGCACACTGGGCTGTTACCACCACATAGGCCTATGGCGGTGATAGGTGGCGGGGCAGGGAACTATGCGCTTCAGTGCCCTGCCGTAGTTTGTGGACGTTTGGGTCGGCGTTGGGCCCCCCAGCAATGCCGGGCCCGGGGCTACAGACCCAAACACCCCAATTATAATCCGCTACTGGCCAGGTGCTACTGACACTTCCACGGTCGTACAGGTCTGATTCCCACACCAGGCACTTATGTACCTCCTCCATGGGCAAGAGAAGCTACACAGTGGATCAGTTGCTATTCTGCATCAAACTAGTCAAACAAAAATCACAGAAACAGATTAAAAACATCCTCCACAATTTGATAAATGAATATGTGGATGTGCATTGCTACATTTATAAAAGAAAAGTCGCAGAGAACAATACACACTAGATGCAAACATTATATATAGACTAAGCTCTAAAATGATAAAATCTGAGACTCTCAGCCAAAAGATTTTGATCAAAACACATCTGTGCCCACCTACTAGCGCCAAGGTGGTCTCAGTCAGGCAGGTTCTACTGTAAACCTACCTATTCCATTGGGCATCTAGATACAGGAGAGCAAACCCTGCACATATAGTGTGCTACTCCTAGTCACCTCTATGTGCATCAAGCAACCAAGTGTGAATGCGCTTCTATTTTATCCTGGGAGTAGCATTTCTGTGCACTTTTGCCCTACCTATCCCATAGGCAACCTTGATTAGGTGGTACATGTAGCTGTGCATGCCCTTCCTCTCATTAGTTGCTTGATGCACATAGAGGTAACAAGGAGCAGCACACTATATGTGCAGGGTCTGCCCTCCTAAATGTAGATGCCCAACGGCATAGATAGGTTTAGAGTAGGACCTGCCTGACTGAGACCACCAGGCGCTGGTAGGCGGTCACAGATGTAATTTGATCAAAATATATTGGCTGAGAGTCTCAGATTTTATCTTATCAGAATGAGGGCTTAGTCTATATATAATGTTTGCATCTATTGTGTTAGTGCTATTCTGTATCAGGCAGAAAAATTCCTGTTGGATGACTCTCCACTGACTTCAACGGGCAGGAACATCATGTTTGCACTGTATTTGGGGAATATAATACATGCTTCCTGCATGGCACACATCATAAATTTGGTGCTGCATCTTGGCTCACAATCACTGATAGAAATCACTGACAGAAACACTGACGTGTGATTAAGGCTTTATGTGTGATTTTGCAGTGCAGGGTTTCAGCTGATCAGCTTTTTGTATAGGAGCTATTAGTACCATTGAAATGAATGGGATGGCTTGGGTGTAATTACACCTGCTCACCGCTGCAGATGCAACAGCTAGAAGGTAAACAGTGAAGAGGAGGCGGCGCTGGCACGGCACGCCTTCTCTTCAAACAGCTGATCAGCGAGGATAGGTCATCAATAAATATAACTTGGACAACCCCTTTAAGTGTCTTCTTATACTCTTTGTCTACAAATCTGAAACAAACTGTTTATTATAGTTTTGGTTTGTTTATGTAAATCAATGCATACCATGGTATTTTTCTGGCATAAAACCGCCTTTCATGCTGGAAACCCAACAAACCCCAATATAGTGAATAGGAATCCGGTGGTGTCTGGCTATGCTGGATATGACAATTCTGGTATCCTGCTCCTCTGCTGGAAAAGAATACCGTAATGTGGGCCATAGATGTGTCCTAACACAATAACAGAACAATGTTTAGATCAGTTATATGATCGTCTAACACTAGATGGCAGCCTCGTCACATATACATATGAGGGCTCACACAGACATGATGGGCTAATGAAGCTTTGAGTGTAAAAGTCTTCTCTTTTTCAATAATGGTTTTCAATGAATGTTGGCAATTTATAATTATTTTATATTTGCTGTAATGAAAATCCGTTTTCCATGCACTTTCTGGTTAGCTTGTAGGGGCTTTACAAACAGCAGCCAAGTTAAATGAGAGTATCTGCATTGTAAAGTCTGAGGTAGAGACAACGCTGGACCGTTGTAAACCAAAGGATCGGGCATGTTGAAATCCAAAGACTGATCTTTTCCCTTTGGTATCTGCCGTTAGGGGAGAGTTGGGACGGAGCCCATACACATTAGATGGGTGGCCATTTTGGCAAGTTTGCCCAATATTATTCTAATGTGTATGACTTTTTTAAGATTAGATAATCCAGATGGCAGATTAATCAATAATGTAGCAAATTAGGAAATATATAGAGGGTAAGCATTACTGACATATTAAGGGGTTTTCAGAGGATAGGTCATCAGTGGTGTCTGAATCAGTGTGTATATATACTCACAAGCACTTACTATATATATGCTGTGAACTGTGAATAGTAATGCCTTCTAGTGCAATGTTTTTTTTTTTCTAGTGTAATGCTTTAGTTTAAATGTCAGTTCTTGTTCCTCTGTCCATGGCATCTAGGATTGCTCCAAACAACATTTCATTGTATTGTACATTGTATTACATTGTATTGTACAGTGACAATAAAGCGATCTTATCTTATCAGTATAAAAGTATCAGAAAACACCTTTAATAATCTGCAGTATACCGCCGTATCGCCATTGCAGCTTGTAAACAGCAGTGGCAGGAGGACTGAACACTGCTAAAGAAAGGGATGAGTATAGCACAGTTTTATTTTATTTTAGGCAATTAGAGGACTTGTCTGAGATTTTTTATTATCTTGGAGAACCCCTTTAAGTTTAGACGACAACTGCACATTCCCTTTAATGTTAAATGCAGATGCAAAGGGCATAATCTTCCTGTTCCAAGCTTTGTCATTTCCCCTTGGTCACAAAAAAACCCAGAGTAGTCACTCATCATGTTCTTTATCTACTGCTCAAAGATCAAGTTTGGTTTGTAGCTCAAAGATCATGTTTCATTTGCTTTCCTGGTTAGCTAGCCTAGTATAGTATCTCCTATTAGTAAGCACAACACTTAGGGGGTCATTTATTAAGACCAGCGTTTTAGATGCCGGTCTTAATACCCCATATGTTGGCACATGATGCGTCTAAGTTATGTAGAACAAAACGTAGGCACATCCACCCCCGGCCTAAATATACGCTAGCTCGCTTGCTGGCAAAGATTTAGATAATTTTCTAACCCTAAAACAGGTGTAAAAAATGCTAAATGTGCTTCTACATCGGTCCCATGTAAAGGGACCTTAAATGAAATGTGTAACCAAAAATTTTATCTGCCAGTTAAAACCAGATAGCGAGACATATCCTTTTTTATAATCTGATTTTATTTTTTGATTGCAGATTTTTTTATTCTGTTTACTGAACATGATTATGGGGGCGGTCATCTTGCTTGAGCTAGTCTTAACAGCATTTACAAAGCATTGAAAAATTTGCTTTATGGCATCTAGGGATGAGCGAATCGACTTTGGATGAAACATCCGAAGTCGATTCGCATAAAACTTCTTTAGAATACTCTACGGAGCAAGTGCTCCGTACATTATAAGGCTACTTTCACACTTGCGGCAGAGTGATCCGGCAAGCAGTTCTGTCGCAGGAACTGCCTGCAGGATCAGGTAATCTGCATGCAAACGGACAGCATTTGTAGACGAATCCGGATGTGGCTCCGTCTCACAAATGCATTGCAAGAACGGATCCGTCTCTCCTTTTGTCATATGGACAAACGGATACGTTTAAAAAAAAAAAATCCACATTTTTACTGGTCTGCGCATGCGCAGACCGGAAGGACGAACCTGGCATTCAGGTATTTTTAATGCTGGATCCGGCACTAATACATTTCAATTGATCCGGAATTTTGGATGGAGAGAATATCGCAGCATGCTGCGGTATTTCCTCCGTCCAAAACGCCGTTCAGTGACTGAACTGAAGACATCCTGATGCATCCTGATCTCCATTCAGAATGCATGGGGATAAAACTGATTAGTTCTTTTCCAGTACTGAGCCCCTAAGACGGAACTCTCGCGAGACTTCGGGTAATAACTTCAGAAATTAATTTCTACTGTAAAAAAACTTTCTATCGAACTCGGTTTTGGTTCCAAGGTACCCAAGTGGAGTGGGGAAGGTGGTGGCCAGAGGACCCCCGGGTCTGGCCACCACCAAGCGCTTTTCCTATATTAGTGAATGGGAACGTACTGCCATTGCGTGGCCACCGCTCCAATAAATTTTTATGGGGCTCACGGAAATAGCCGAACCAGTGCTATTTTCGGCAGTCCCATAGGAATGAATGGAGGGCGGCTGCACAGTGCAGTGCGCCCTCTATTACTTTCGGGTCTCTGTTCTCAGTGTAGGGTCAAGTCCCAGAGGTGGGACCCGCACCTATCAGACAGTGGGGACATATCCTACTGATATGCCCCCATTGTCTGAGATTGGAAAACCCCTTTAAGTTAGAGGCAATAGGATAAATTGGTACACTGCCTCCTTAAGTGGCAACTGACACATATAACATTTGTCTATTTAAGAAGAGACAACTCACTCTCCTGGCTTTCATTGCACCCAACTATCTGGGCATCAATTATCTGACTCTGGTCTCCTCAGAGTTACAGCAATGGCTGTATCTGCATTTATCAATACAGCATTTCCTCCACATGGCACAATCCTGTACAATCCACACAGTTTCTAACAGATGCTGTGTCTTTGTCCTCACAACCACTGCGCACACTCTTGTCATGCGCAGTATGCCCTTTCACATGGCACACAGTACTGCACATTGTTCCAAAGTATTGCTGACAGACTTCAGGCTGACTGCTTTTTGTTACAGGCCTTGGCAGGCTCATGCACATGGCTGTTGCTCGGCCATTCTGTGCATTGGGGACCATCTGCAGACAGATCCAGACCCATGGATGCACTACATTTTTGCGGTGCGGAGGCACTCTCAGTGAATGGGTCTACATCCGTGATGCGGGGCAAAAACGTCCGGGGCCCGTATACAGGCCTGGACGGTACACAGTCGTGTGAATAAGCCCTTAGATGCAGTAGCTAATCCCTGAGGTGTTGTCATTTCCAGTACCAATTACCTCCTACTATCAAGCTACTTTTTCCCTTTCATCCTCCATGACGGCATACCATGAGAGATGACCCGCCTCCAACCAGGTAGGGACAGGAAGAATACAGTGTCTCCTCAGTGTCTTCCTGTCCCTTCCAGATGGGAGACAAGTTTTTTTCTCATGGCAAATGCTGTGGAACCGTCTGTGGAGGCAGACAGAGGCGGCTGTTTTAATTTTATGCCTTGGCCACATGAGGGAGGCAGGCAGCACCCGTTCCCTAGTAGGGTACCTGTGGTGCTGGAGGATCCGCTACATGCCGGGCATCTGCTCCTTATCTCCCGCTCTGCGCTTCGGGCGGGGGATTCCATATGGAGATCGGACACTCAGTGAATTCCTTCAGTAATGTGCACGCCCTCTGCCGCAATCCTATAGGTTCGGCTTTAGCGGTGACATCACAGGAAGCTGCCGTACATTCCAGCGGTGACTTCCGGCATACGGCCAAGCGATGATGCTTGGAGTGGACGGAGCTTATTTGGTGCACCGGTCAAGGCGGAAATCGCCCTCTGATCTGAGGTCTGCAGGTAAGGCCTCATGCACACAACAGTATTTTTTTGCGGTCCGCAAAAAGGGGTTCTGTTGTTCCGTGATCCGTGCCCGTTTTTGTTTCCGTGTGTATTCCTTTATTTTTGGAGGATCTCCAGATATGAAGGAAAGTAAAAAAAAATCTAAATCAAGTTTGCCATGCAAATGATAGGAAAAAAACGGACGCGGACGCACGGACGCGGATGACAATCTTGTGTGCCTCCGTGTTTTTTCACAGACCCATTGGCTTGAATGGGTCCGCGAACCGTTGTCCGTGAAGAATAGGACAGGTCATATTTTTTTCACAGACTGGAAACACGGATCACGGACGCGGATGACAAACGGTGCATTAGCCGAGTTTTCCACGGACCTATTGAAAGTCAATGGGTCTGCAGAAAATCACAGAAAACGGAACAACGGACACAGGACACAACAACGGTCGTGTGCATGAGGCCTAAGGGAGCTATATAAGGGGGACTATGTGGTAGATAGCCTGTCAGCATGTCTGAACAAGGGACTGACTCAATGGAGACCACACTGGGGCCGACTGTTGTAAGTGCCTGTACAAATAGGGAGATGCTGGTTATATAATTTACCTAAGCTAACCCCCTTGTTACCGCTGCTTTCTCCCTGTATGCATGTAGAGCGATAAAGATTGCGCTCAGAGAGCAAAAACAAATCCTAAACCTAGGAAATGTGTGATGTGTTCTTTAAAATTACCTGAATCCTGCACATAGAAACTTTGCAAAAAATGTACTTCTAACATGGTAAAGGATTTAGTTCGCTCTATTAGAGAAGAACTAGGAGACATAATCAGACAAGAAATGCGTTTGCCATCAGTTTTTTTTGCGGATTCATTGTAGCAATGCCTAAAACGGACAAGAATAGGACTATTTTTTTTTTGCGGGGCTACGGAACGGACATACTGATGCGGACCCATTGAAACGGATGGCTCCGCATCCTATCCGCAAAAAAACAGAATGGACACGGAAACAAAATACGTTTGTGTGCATGTATGCAGTGTCCCAGGGGGTCAGTAGTGTATGCTGGGCTTTGTAGTGCAGATTGACTCACTAACCTGGGATCCACTGTCGTCTTCAATTGGGGCAAATACCTGGAACAGGCAGGTGATTAAAAGTTCGTGACGCCAGTGTCAATTAAACGGTGACACGCCGTGTATGGTATTGTAGAAGAATGAAGCAAGCATAGGATAGCCAACAAAAACTGGAACTTTACTGAATATCAGCGATAATAATACATGGACGCAGTTGGAAGCGCAGTTCCATGAAAGACAGTTGGTTACTATTGGAATACAGCTGGTTCTTGGAAGTACAGAATGGCCGGTCTTAGCAATGTTTTATACAGAGTGTTGATTACAGGAGATGCAGTACAGGCGGCTTGCACACTATTCCTGACTGGTCCTGAAACATGTGACTTATCCTCCAAGGTCTAATGCCCTTTATCTGGCGTACCCTTGAAGCTGTCCTTATCTAGTACCTCCTCTGTTATCTTGAGTACCTCTTGCTTTATCTGATCGGCCTCTGTGGTATTCTGTGTCTTGGCTGGTGGCTTGCTTATGCTGCTTCAGCTAAACGGATGATGACTCAGGAGGGGAACCTTTTCCTTGGATCCGGAACCCGGTTACAGGGCCTTTACTACCCTCTCCTAGTCGGCAGGCTTCAGGCCTGCTATGCTCTCACAGGCCCATAGCCTGGCCTTCACTCAGACACAGGATCATTTCTGACCTCTGCTCCCACTGTCTGACTCCTGCTACTACTTCCTGACTGGGCCTTATATAACCTAGGGTTCCCTAGCTCCCTCTAGTGACTCAGAGCTGGAATGACACCCTAGCCGGCCTGCACATGCACCTTTCACAGTAACAGGAAGTACATAGCATTACATTTACAAGATATTTTATACCAACCTCCCCTTAAATACAGGGGGAACGACAATACCCAAGTGACCCTTCTGTAGTGACGGGGTATTACTCTCCTGTACACTACATACCCCGCTGCTTTAAGCTGAGTACGACCTCGTACTCCATCAGGGCCCGCCCAACTGGAATCATTACCTGAAATAGAGAAAGACACATGCATACGTACAAAGATGTCAATTACACTCATATCAGACCCAATTGGCAAAGGTGAAGTCTGGTGACAAGGGGCGTCGTTCTCTTTTTCACAGGATAGTGAGTGGAACGGGGGCGCTGACCTGGCACAGCGGATGTTGAAAGAACCAGGATAGTCCATGACAATAAATAAGTCCATAATAGAATTAACCTCTCAGAGGCTTGCACATAGGAAGTCCATCTCTGGGCACATAGACGTGAATAAAAAACCGGTTACTAAATACTGTCAGCAGCACATATATAAAATGACAATACAGGACTCTGACAATACCAGGGCCAAGTTATCCTGGCAAGTCCTGCTTACCCTTTAAAATAGTGCTGACATAAAAATGTCTTTTCAACCTGAAATGGGGGTAAAAAGGGAAAAACAGTGCAAAATAAGGCACAACTGGGATTATAGCAGCAGACCGGATGTCCCAAACATAACAAGGGCAGCTGGAAGCAGTGGTATACAGTGGCACATTATTCAGTTAGGATGCCACCGGCCGTGTGTAACTGGCAGCGAGCTTGACCAGCTCTGCCAACTGGAGGGACAAAAACGGCCATTAGGGAGATGGACATGAGGAACAGCGTACTCACAGGCGAGTGTCATATTCTTCCTCTGATGACGAGTCGATGTACGGAACTTGCAGCAACTGTTCTGGCAAGGCCGGCCACATCTGGAAACCATCTCCTCTGACAATCTTTAGAGGGGGAGGCTTATCCTTCATGGCCTCCATTTCGGCATCCGTCCTAGGAAACGGGAACCACCGCACGCCTCCTGCGCACCCAAGGTCCGCCACCCAATACACCCTCTTGCGTTGGGCCTCTAGGTCAGCTTTGGTGCAAGTGGTCGGAGCTACCGGAGGTTCAGGGACAGTGGCCTCTGGGGTAACGGTGGCAGCTGCTGCTTGACGTCGGGCCTCAGCACATTCTTCTGCCCGCCGGCAGCTGTCCTGCCGCTCTTTCTCCTCCTCTCGCCTCACCGCATCCGGAGGGGGATATCGTTCCTCCAGCCCCTGCAGCACGATGGGCTCCCAGAAGACATCGGGACTTAGGTAAGACTGGCTATGCAGGTGGGTGGTTCGGGCCGATTCCACTTTCACTCCCTCTGTCTCACCCGGATCTGTCCCCTCTTTCTCAGGGTCCCAGGTCTCAGCCGGCGCCTTCGGGCGAGTGACTGCGGTAGCGTAGGAGCCCCGTAGACTTTCGGCGGGGGTATACTCTACGATCTCTCCCATAGTCAAATTATGGAGATGCTCCGGGAGGTAGTGCCGCTTCACCGATCGCCGGTTCACATAAAAGTCCCGGCCAGTTCCCAACTCCTGGATAAACCCGTAGCCTTTTTCTTTGTCAAAGGACACCACGATCCCGCGGCGCCTTTCTAGCTGGGGCTTACCCGGAAAGGAGTCTCCTTGGATGGACTTGGCCATTTCTTCAAACCGCTTTTTCCGGCTGGTGTTCTTCTTAGCCACCGCGGCTCTCAATTCGTCCATGATAGCCGGCCATTCTGCGTGCCGGCGACGGATCGGTGGGGACTGGGGACGAGCGATACTCAAGTCCATGGCCTGGGCCCAGGGGGTGGCCGTCCAGGCTAGAGGGTCCCATGGCCCCAACTCGGGAAAGTCCGGTGGAGTGGCGCCCCACTCACACGTGGTCTCGACTTCCAGCTCCGCAGCACACGCCATCTCTCCTCTCACTGGGTGCAGAGTCGACACTGACTCCTCCCACTCACTGGGCCGGTCTACCTCCATCTGAGGCCCGCCTCCCAGGCGTAGCTCTTCACGGTAGTCAGTCGCGTCGTCACTCCTCAATGTGGGTGGCGCTCCAGGGCAATCTCCTCCTTCTTCTTGGAAGGTTTCGGCGCCAAATCTTCGCGCCTCTGCACATCCTGATGGCGCAGTAAAAAGCCTCATGGCGTCGGCGGCCATTTTAGATGTCCTGATGCTGCAATTCACTGACAGCAAGCAGGATGATGAAAAGTCCAATAAAACACAGTCCACAAATGCGATTTTCTCTCTGGGGGTAGCGCAACACAGTACAGCGTCTCTGATTCCTCCCAGGCACAATTGTAATCCACAAATTAGGAATAAAGGTTACAGTCTTTGCAATACGGTGGTGGAATAGTTAAAGCACACAGTTCACACTTCTCTGCACTTCAGAAGTATGCAGATCCTGTTCGTGACGCCAAAAAGAGCGATGCAGTGTCCCAGGGGGTCAGTAGTGTATGCTGGGCTTTGTAGTGCAGATTGACTCACTAACCTGGGATCCACTGTCGTCTTCAATTGGGGCAAATACCTGGAACAGGCAGGTGATTAAAAGTTTGTGACGCCAGTGTCAATTAAACGGTGACACGCCGTGTATGGTATTGTAGAAGAATGAAGCAAGCATAGGATAGCCAACAAAAACTGGAACTTTACTGAATATCAGCGATAATAATACATGGACGCAGTTGGAAGCGCAGTTCCATGAAAGACAGTTGGTTACTATTGGAATACAGCTGGTTCTTGGAAGTACAGAATGGCCGGTCTTAGCAATGTTTTATACAGAGTGTTGATTACAGGAGATGCAGTACAGGCGGCTTGCACACTATTCCTGACTGGTCCTGAAACATGTGAC
Organism: Bufo gargarizans; assembly: GCF_014858855.1. Classification (NCBI taxonomy): domain Eukaryota; kingdom Metazoa; phylum Chordata; class Amphibia; order Anura; family Bufonidae; genus Bufo; species Bufo gargarizans. Next base: position 591,753,432 of record NC_058080.1, on the reverse strand, counting down.
TTATCCTCCAAGGTCTAATGCCCTTTATCTGGCGTACCCTTGAAGCTGTCCTTATCTAGTACCTCCTCTGTTATCTTGAGTACCTCTTGCTTTATCTGATCGGCCTCTGTGGTATTCTGTGTCTTGGCTGGTGGCTTGCTTATGCTGCTTCAGCTAAACGGATGATGACTCAGGAGGGGAACCTTTTCCTTGGATCCGGAACCCGGTTACAGGGCCTTTACTACCCTCTCCTAGTCGGCAGGCTTCAGGCCTGCTATGCTCTCACAGGCCCATAGCCTGGCCTTCACTCAGACACAGGATCATTTCTGACCTCTGCTCCCACTGTCTGACTCCTGCTACTACTTCCTGACTGGGCCTTATATAACCTAGGGTTCCCTAGCTCCCTCTAGTGACTCAGAGCTGGAATGACACCCTAGCCGGCCTGCACATGCACCTTTCACAGTAACAGGAAGTACATAGCATTACATTTACAAGATATTTTATACCAACCTCCCCTTAAATACAGGGGGAACGACAATACCCAAGTGACCCTTCTGTAGTGACGGGGTATTACTCTCCTGTACACTACATGTAGCCTTAAGCGTAGACTCTCTTTCAATGAGGAAGACGAAACACTTTTAACATCCCGTCCTAAGGTAGATGTCTCCCGTTCTAAATTAGTTAGAGGAGCTAATGCCTTCCTTTTGAGGACATGGGGTCCCTAAAAGACCCCATGGATAAAAAAGTAGATTTGTGTCTGAAAAAACCTGGGAATCAGCTGCGGCTCTTTTTAAGCCTAATTTGGCTGCCTGTAGAGGGAAGGGGTAGATTTGCATATGTATATATGTATAAGATATGCATATATACATATATATTTGCCCTAAATGGCCAATGGGGATATGTTTACTTTATATAGGTGTATATCCCCTGTATGTCCAGTGCTGCCCATGTATGTCCCCAGGTTTTATATTATATACAGATGTATTATATATATATACCCCAATTATCTATATATATATATATATATATCTATATATATATATATATATATATATACATACAGTCAGGTCCATAAATATTGGGACATCGAGACAATACTAACATTTTTGGCTCTATACACCACCACAATGGATTGAATTGAAATGAAACAAACAAGATGTGCTTTAACCGCAGACTGTCAGCTTTAATTTGAGGGTATTTACATCCAAATCAGGTGAACGGTGTAGGAATTACAGCAGTTTGCATATGTGCCTCCCACTTGTTACGGGACCAAAAGTAATGGGACAATTGGCTTCTCAGCTGTTCCATGGCCAGGTGTGTGTTATTCCCTCATTATCCCAATTACAATGAGCAGATAAAAGGTCCAGAGTTCAAGTCTGCTATTTGCATTTGGAATCTGCTGCTGTCAACTCTCAAGATGAGATCCAAAGAGCTGTCACTATTAGGGATGAGCGAACTCGAACTGTATAGTTCGGGTTCGTACCGAATTTTGGGGTGACCGTGACACGGACCCGAACCCGGACATTTTCGTAAAAGTCCGGGTTCGGTGTTCGTCGCTTTCGTGACGCTTTCTTGGTGCTTTTTGAAAGGCTGCAAAGCAGCCAATCAACAAGCGTCATACTACTTGCCCCAAGAGGCCGTCACAGCCAGGGGCGGACTGGGCCTCCCTGGCTTGCAGTCCCGGCCGGCCGGCCGGGCCGGAATGAACTGCCACTTTAAGCCAGGGAGACGGGGAGCAGGGGAGGCGTGTTGCCGGCAGCCTATCAGACAGGCCGCCGGACCGGCGCAGGCGGCGCGATGACGTAATCGGCGCGATGACGTCATCGCGCCACCTGCGCCGGTCCTGCGGCCTGACTGAGCCGCTGCGCTGCCGTAAAGTGATTAGATCTGTGCTGGCTGGAGGCGGGACCGGAGTATTCCAGAGAAGCAGGGAGGTAAGTATAAGTCTGACTGACATTTTTTTTTTTTTCTTCTTTATTTCTGTCCCTATCTGGCTACTGGCCCTGGGCCTGGCACTTTATGAGGGGGGTGGGGGGCGCAATCTGGCTAGTGGCTACTCCTGGCACATTATAGGGGGGCCCCTATCTGGCTACTCCTGGCACATTAGTGGGGGGCCCTATCTGGCTACTGGCACATTAGTGGGGGGCCTATGGCTACTAGCAGATTATATGGGGGCCTATGGCTACTGGCACATTATGGGGGGGGGGCTATGGGTACTGGCACATTATGGGGGACCTATGGCTACTGGCACATTATGGGGGCCTATGGCTACTGGCACATTATGGGGGGGCTATGGGTACTGGCACATTATGGGGGACCTATGGCTACTGGCACATTATGGGGGACCTATGGCTACTGGCACATTATGGGGGGCCTATGGCTACTGGCAGATTATAAGGGGCTATGGCTACTGGCAGATTATAGGGGGGCCTATGGCTACTGGCACATTATAGGGGGGGGGGGCTATGGCTACTTGCACATTATATGGGGGGGCTATGGCTACTGGCACATTATGGGGGACCTATGGCTACTGGCACATTATGGGAGGCCTATGGCTACTGGCAGATTATAGGGGGGGCCTATGGCTACTGGCAGATTATAGGGGGGGCCTATGGATACTGGCAGATTATAGGGGGACCTATGGCTACTGGCAGATTATAGGGGGGCCTATGGCTACTGGCAGATTATAGGGGGGCCTATGGCTACTGGCAGATTATAGGGGGACTATGGGCTGATGGCAGATTATAGGGGGACTATGGGCTGATGGCAGATTATAGGGGGACTATGGGCTGATGGCAGATTATGGGGGCCCTATGGCTACTGGCACATTATGGGGGCCCTATGGCTACTGGCACATTATGGGGGACCTATGGCTACTGGCACATTATGGGGGCCTATGGCTACTGGCACATTATGGGGGGGCTATGGGTACTGGCACATTATGGGGGACCTATGGCTACTGGCACATTATGGGGGACCTATGGCTACTGGCACATTATGGGGGGCCTATGGCTACTGGCAGATTATAAGGGGCTATGGCTACTGGCAGATTATAGGGGGGCCTATGGCTACTGGCACATTATAGGGGGGGGGGCTATGGCTACTTGCACATTATATGGGGGGGCTATGGCTACTGGCACATTATGGGGGACCTATGGATACTGGCACATTATGGGAGGCCTATGGCTACTGGCAGATTATAGGGGGGGCCTATGGCTACTGGCAGATTATAGGGGGGGCCTATGGCTACTGGCAGATTATAGGGGGACCTATGGCTACTGGCAGATTATAGGGGGGCCTATGGCTACTGGCACATTATAGGGGGGCCTATGGCTACTGGCAGATTATAGGGGGACTATGGGCTGATGGCAGATTATAGGGGGACTATGGGCTGATGGCAGATTATGGGGGCCCTATGGCTACTGGCACATTATGGGGGCCCTATGGCTACTGGCACATTATGGGGGGCCTATGGCTACTGGCACATTATGGGGGGCCTATGGCTACTGGCACATTATGGGGGGCCTATGGCTACTGGCACATTATGGGGGGCCTATGGCTACTGGCACATTATAGGGGGGCCCTATGTGGCTACTGGCACATTAGTGGGGGGGCTATGGCTACTGGCACATTAGTGGGGGGGCTATGGCTACTGGCACATTAGTGGGGGGCTATGGCTACTGGCACATTAGTGGAGGGGCTATGGCTACTGGCACATTATAGGGGGGCCTATGGCTACTGGCACATTATAGGGGGCCCTCTCTGGGTACTGGCACATTATAGTGGGGCCCCTATCTGGCTACTCCTGGCACATTAGTGGGGGGCCCTATCTGGCTACTGGCACATTAGTGGGGGGCCTATGGCTACTAGCAGATTATATGGGGGCCTATGGCTACTGGCACATTATGGGGGGGGGGCTATGGGTACTGGCACATTATGGGGGACCTATGGCTACTGGCACATTATGGGGGCCTATGGCTACTGGCACATTATGGGGGGGCTATGGGTACTGGCACATTATGGGGGACCTATGGCTACTGGCACATTATGGGGGACCTATGGCTACTGGCACATTATGGGGGGCCTATGGCTACTGGCAGATTATAAGGGGCTATGGCTACTGGCAGATTATAGGGGGGCCTATGGCTACTGGCACATTATAGGGGGGGGGCTATGGCTACTTGCACATTATATGGGGGGGCTATGGCTACTGGCACATTATGGGGGACCTATGGCTACTGGCACATTATGGGAGGCCTATGGCTACTGGCAGATTATAGGGGGGGCCTATGGCTACTGGCAGATTATAGGGGGGGCCTATGGATACTGGCAGATTATAGGGGGACCTATGGCTACTGGCAGATTATAGGGGGGCCTATGGCTACTGGCAGATTATAGGGGGGCCTATGGCTACTGGCAGATTATAGGGGGACTATGGGCTGATGGCAGATTATAGGGGGACTATGGGCTGATGGCAGATTATAGGGGGACTATGGGCTGATGGCAGATTATGGGGGCCCTATGGCTACTGGCACATTATGGGGGCCCTATGGCTACTGGCACATTATGGGGGACCTATGGCTACTGGCACATTATGGGGGCCTATGGCTACTGGCACATTATGGGGGGGCTATGGGTACTGGCACATTATGGGGGACCTATGGCTACTGGCACATTATGGGGGACCTATGGCTACTGGCACATTATGGGGGGCCTATGGCTACTGGCAGATTATAAGGGGCTATGGCTACTGGCAGATTATAGGGGGGCCTATGGCTACTGGCACATTATAGGGGGGGGGGGGCTATGGCTACTTGCACATTATATGGGGGGGCTATGGCTACTGACACATTATGGGGGACCTATGGATACTGGCACATTATGGGAGGCCTATGGCTACTGGCAGATTATAGGGGGGGCCTATGGCTACTGGCAGATTATAGGGGGGGCCTATGGCTACTGGCAGATTATAGGGGGACCTATGGCTACTGGCAGATTATAGGGGGGCCTATGGCTACTGGCACATTATAGGGGGGCCTATGGCTACTGGCAGATTATAGGGGGACTATGGGCTGATGGCAGATTATAGGGGGACTATGGGCTGATGGCAGATTATGGGGGCCCTATGGCTACTGGCACATTATGGGGGCCCTATGGCTACTGGCACATTATGGGGGGCCTATGGCTACTGGCACATTATGGGGGGCCTATGGCTACTGGCACATTATGGGGGGCCTATGGCTACTGGCACATTATGGGGGGCCTATGGCTACTGGCACATTATAGGGGGGCCCGGGCTATGGCTACTGGCACATTAGTGGGGGGGCTATGGCTACTGGCACATTAGTGGGGGGGCTATGGCTACTGGCACATTAGTGGGGGGCTATGGCTACTGGCACATTAGTGGAGGGGCTATGGCTACTGGCACATTATAGGGGGGCCTATGGCTACTGGCACATTATAGGGGGCCCTCTCTGGGTACTGGCACATTATAGTGGAGGGGGCCTATGTCTACTGGCACATTATAGGTGGGCTCTATCTGGCTACTGGCACATTATAGGTGGGCTCTATCTGGCTACTGGCACATTATAGGGGGGCCCTATCTGGCTACTGGCACATTATAGGGGGGCCCTATATGGCTACTGGCCCATTATAGGGGGCCCTATATGGCTACTGGCCCATTATAGGGGGCCCTATCTGGCTACTAGCACATTATAGGGGGCACTATGGGGACATTAGCTCAACTGGGGATATTACAAGGGGGTATTTTGTGCACTGTCTATTATAAGGAAAATTATTTCTACTGGGGGGGGGCATTATGGTGGGTTTTATTACTCCCCCATGGTATGACCCCCTAGTAGCAGCACCAGCCTCTCCCTGCTCTGCTATCCCTCTGCCCCTTCTCCAAATCCTTATTATGAAATCTTTCTCATTAGGATAAAACACAACATCAGCTCCGCCGAGCCCCCGACCAAAGTGTGGAAGTGGCGTCCGAGATCCCCAAGGGCCAAGCCAAGTAACTGTAAGTGTTCATATGAAATATGTTTATGTTATACACATATAGCCTACACTGTGCCACACAATATACAGTTTCTCCTGCAAAAGTCATCAAGTGTCATGGGGGGGACACAGAGCAGCGCCCAGCGGGGAGGAGAGAATACACGGATGCAACACTGTATCAGCCAGAAAATTACACTTTCGGCATTATACCAAAAATGCAATTTTCGGCTGATATGTTTCGGCGGCCGATATATCGGAGCATGCCTATTTTATTTTTGTTTTACTGTGTTGTAATTTACATGGCTGACGAAAGTGGCAAGGGGGGGGTCAGGAGGAGGCAGGGGAAATGGGAAAGCAGGAGGGGGGCTCAGTGGGCCTCTGGGTGTTACTTGCCCCCTGGGCCAAAAGTTGCCAGTCAGCCCCTGGTCACAGCCATGCCTACTATTGGCATGGCTGTGATTGGCCAGAGCACCATGTGACCCAGCCTCTATTTAAGCTGGAGTCACATAGCGCCGCCCGTCACTCTGCTCTGATTAGCGTAGGGAGAGGTTGCGGCTGCGACAGTAGGGCGAGATTAGGCAGATTAACTCCTCCAAAGGACTTGATTAATCGATCGATCTGCAGCTGTGCATCATTGAGCTGCTGAAATTCAATTGCTCACTGTTTTTAGGCTGCCCAGACCGTTTGTCAGTCACTTTTTTCTGGGGTGATCGGCGGCCATTTTGTGTCTTGTGCGGTGCTGCGACCAAGTGCATCCAAGCTGCGACCAAGTGCATTTAACCCTCAATGGTGTGGTTGTTTTTTGGCTAAAGCCTACATCAGGGTGAAGCTGTCACACCAAGTGCATTTAACCAGCAATAGTCTGTTTATTTTTTGGCCATATACTACATCAGGGGCAAGCTGCGCCTGTCACCAAGTGCATTTAACCCTCAATGGTGTGGTTGTTTTTTGGCTAAAGCCTACATCAGGGTGAAGCTGTCACACCAAGTGCATTTAACCAGCAATAGTCTGTTAATTTTTTGGCCATATACTAAATCAGGGGCAAGCTGCGCCCGTCACCAAGTGCATTTAACCCTCAGTAGTGTGGTTGGTCAAGCTGTCACACCAAGTGCATTTAACCAGCAATAGTCTGTTCATTTTTTGGCCATATACTACATCAGGGGCAAGCTGCGCCCGTCACCAAGTGCATTTAACCCTCAGTAGTGTGGTTGGTCAAGCTGTCACACCAAGTGCATTTAACCAGCAATAGTGTGGTTATTTTTTGGCCATATCCCAGTCTAATTCTGTCACTAAATCCATACCGGTCACCCAGCGCCTAAATACTAGGCCTCAAATTTATATCCCGCTAAATCTGTCGTTACCGCTGTCCTGTTGTGGATGGGCAAGTTATTTAGTGTCCGTCAAAGCACATTTTTTGTTCTGGGTTGAAATACAATTCCCAATTTAGCAATTTCATAATTTAGTGGTTTCTGCTATATCAGAGCTATTTGAAATCTATCCCTAAAAGGGTATATAATATTCAAGGTGCACATAGGGTCATTCAGAATAACTTCACACACACGCTACTGTGCATTTCCAAGTCTAATTCTGTCACTAAATCCATACCGGTCACCCAGCGCCTAAATACTAGGCCTCAAATTTATATTCAGCTGAATTTGAATACAATACATTGGGCCAAATAATATTTTTGTTGTTGTGGTGAACGATAACAATGAGGAAAACATCTAGTAAGGGACGCGGACGTGGACATGGTCGTGGTGGTGTTAGTGGACCCTCTGGTGCTGGGAGAGGACGTGGCCGTTCTGCCACATCCACACGTCCTAGTGTACCAACTACCTCAGGTCCCAGTAGCCGCCAGAATTTACAGCGATATATGGTGGGGCCCAATGCCGTTCTAAGGATGGTAAGGCCTGAGCAGGTACAGGCATTAGTCAATTGGGTGGCCGACAGTGGATCCAGCACGTCCTGATTATCTCCCACCCAGTCTTCTGCAGAAAGCGCACAGATGGCGCCTGAAAACCAACCCCATCAGTCTGTCACATCACCCCCATGCATACCAGGGAAACTGTCTCAGCCTCAAGTTATGCAGCAGTCTCTTATGCTGTTTGAAGACTCTGCTGGCAGGGTTTCCCAAGGGCATCCACCTAGCCCTTCCCCAGCGGTGAAAGACATAGAATGCACTGACGCACAACCACTTATGTTTCCTGATGATGAGGACATGGGAATACCACCTCAGCATGTCTCTGATGATGACGAAACACAGGTGCCAACTGCTGCGTCTTTCTGCAGTGTGCAGACTGAACAGGAGGTCAGGGATCAAGACTGGGTGGAAGACGATGCAGGGGACGATGAGGTCCTAGACCCCACATGGAATGAAGGTCGTGCCACTGACTTTCACAGTTCGGAGGAAGAGGCAGTGGTGAGACCGAGCCAACAGCGTAGCAAAAGAGGGAGCAGTGGGCAAAAGCAGAACACCCGCCGCCAAGAGACTCCGCCTGCTACTGACCGCCGCCATCTGGGACCGAGCACCCCAAAGGCAGCTTCAAGGAGTTCCCTGGCATGGCACTTCTTCAAACAATGTGCTGACGACAAGACCCGAGTGGTTTGCACGCTGTGCCATCAGAGCCTGAAGCGAGGCATTAACGTTCTGAACCTGAGCACAACCTGCATGACCAGGCACCTGCATGCAAAGCATGAACTGCAGTGGAGTAAACACCTTAAAACCAAGGAAGTCACTCAGGCTCCCCCTGCTACCTCTTCTGCTGCTGCCGCCTCGGCCTCTTCCTCCGCCTCTGGAGGAACGTTGGCACCTGCCGCCCAGCAAACAGGGGATGTACCACCAACACCACCACCACCTCCGTCACCAAGCGTCTCAACCATGTCACACGCCAGCGTTCAGCTCTCCATCTCACAAACATTTGAGAGAAAGCGTAAATTCCCACCTAGCCACCCTCGATCCCTGGCCCTGAATGCCAGCATTTCTAAACTACTGGCCTATGAAATGCTGTCATTTAGGCTGGTGGACACAGACAGCTTCAAACAGCTCATGTCGCTTGCTGTCCCACAGTATGTTGTTCCCAGCCGCCACTACTTCTCCAAGAGAGCCGTGCCTTCCCTGCACAACCAAGTATCCGATAAAATCAAGTGTGCACTGCGCAACGCCATCTGTAGCAAGGTCCACCTAACCACAGATACGTGGACCAGTAAGCACGGCCAGGGACGCTATATCTCCCTAACTGCACACTGGGTAAATGTAGTGGCAGCTGGGCCCCAGGCAGAGAGCTGTTTGGCGCACGTCCTTCCGCCGCCAAGGATCGCAGGGCAACATTCTTTGCCTCCTGTTGCCACCTCCTCCTTCTCGGCTTCCTCCTCCTCTTCTTCCACCTGCTCATCCAGTCAGCCACACACCTTCACCACCAACTTCAGCACAGCCCGGGGTAAACGTCAGCAGGCCATTCTGAAACTCATATGTTTGGGGGACAGGCCCCACACCGCACAGGAGTTGTGGCAGGGTATAGAACAACAGACCGACGAGTGGTTGCTGCCGGTGAGCCTCAAGCCCGGCCTGGTGGTGTGTGATAATGGGCGAAATCTCGTTGCAGCTCTGGGACTAGCCAATTTGACGCACATCCCTTGCTTGGCGCATGTGCTGAATTTGGTGGTGCAGAAGTTCATTCACAACTACCCCGACATGTCAGAGCTGCTGCATAAAGTGCGGGCCGTCTGTTCGCGCTTCCGGCGTTCACATCCTGCTGCTGCTCGCCTGTCTGCGCTACAGCGTAACTTCGGCCTTCCCGCTCACCGCCTCATATGCGACGTGCCCACCAGGTGGAACTCCACCTTGCACATGCTGGACAGACTGTGCGAGCAGCAGCAGGCCATAGTGGAGTTTCAGCTGCAGCACGCACGGGTCAGTCGCACTACAGAACAGCACCACTTCACCACCAATGACTGGGCCGCCATGCGAGACCTGTGTGCCCTGTTGCGCTGTTTCGAGTACTCCACCAACATGGCCAGTGGCGATGACGCCGTTATCAGCGTTACAATACCACTTCTATGTCTCCTTGAGAAAACACTTAGGGCGATGATGGAAGAGGAGGTGGCCCAGGAGGATGAGGAGGAGGAGGAGGAAGAGGGGTCATTTTTAGCACTTTCAGGCCAGTCTCTTCGAAGTGACTCAGAGGGAGGTTTTTGGCAACAGCAGAGGCCAGGTACAAATGTGGCCAGCCAGGGCCCACTACTGGAGGACGAGGAGGACGAGGATGAGGAGGAGGTGGAGGAGGATGAGGATGAAGCATGGTCACAGCGGGGTGGCACCCAACGCAGCTCGGGTCCATCACTGGTGCGTGGCTGGGGGGAAAGGCAGGACGATGACGATACGCCTCCCACAGAGGACAGCTTGTCCTTACCCCTGGGCAGCCTGGCACACATGAGCGACTACATGCTGCAGTGCCTGCGCAACGACAGCAGAGTTGCCCACATTTTAACCTGTGCGGACTACTGGGTTGCCACCCTGCTGGATCCACGCTACAAAAACAATGTGCCCACCTTACTTCCTGCACTGGAGCGTGATAGGAAGATGCGCGAGTACAAGCGCACGTTGGTAGACGCGCTACTGAGAGCATTCCCAAATGTCACAGGGGAACAAGTGGAAGCCCAAGGCCAAGGCAGAGGAGGAGCAAGAGGTCGCCAAGGCAGCTGTGTCACGGCCAGCTCCTCTGAGGGCAGGGTTAGCATGGCAGAGATGTGGAAAACTTTTGTCAACACGCCACAGCTAACTGCACCACCACCTGATACGCAACGTGTTAGCAGGAGGCAACATTTCACTAACATGGTGGAACAGTACGTGTGCACACCCCTCCACGTACTGACTGATGGTTCGGCCCCATTCAACTTCTGGGTCTCTAAATTGTCCACGTGGCCAGAGCTAGCCTTTTATGCCTTGGAGGTGCTGGCCTGCCCGGCGGCCAGCGTTTTGTCTGAACGTGTATTCAGCACGGCAGGGGGCGTCATTACAGACAAACGCAGCCGCCTGTCTACAGCCAATGTGGACAAGCTGACGTTCATAAAAATGAACCAGGCATGGATCCCACAGGACCTGTCCGTCCCTTGTCCAGATTAGACATTAACTACCTCCCCTTAACCATATATTATTGGACTCCAGGGCACTTCCTCATTCAATCCTATTTTTATTTTCATTTTACCATTATATTGCGAGGCTACCCAAAGTTGAATGAACCTCTCCTCTGTCTGGGTGCCAGGGCCTAAATATATGCCAATGGACTGTTCCAATGTTGGGTGACGTGAAGCCTGATTCTCTGCTATGACATGCAGACTAATTCTCTGCTGACATGAAGCCAGATCCTCTGTTACGGGACCTCTCTCCTCTGCCTGGGTGCTGGGCCTAAATATCTGACAATGGACTGTTGCAGTGGTGGCTGACGTGAAGCCTGATTCTCTGCTATGACATGCAGACTGATTCTCTGCTGACATGAAGCCAGATTGTCTGTTACGGGACCTCTCTCCTCTGCCTGGGTGCTGGGCCTAAATTTATGAAAATGGACTCTTACAGTGGTGGGTGACGTGAAGCCTGATTCTCTGCTATGACATGAAGACTGATTCTCTGCTGACATGAAGCCAGATTGTCTGTTACGGGACCTCTCTCCTCTGCCTGGGTGCTGGGCCTAAATTTATGAAAATGGACTGTTGCAGTGGTGGGTGACGTGAAGCCTGATTCTCTGCTATGATATGAAGACTGATTCTCTGCTGACATGAAGCCAGATTCTCTGTTACGGGACCTCTCTCCTCTGCCTGGGTGCCGGGGCCTAAATATCTGAGAATGGACTGTTCCAGTGGTGGGTGACGGGAATCCAGATTCTCTGCTATGGGACCTCTCTCCAATTGATTTTGGTTAATTTTTATTTATTTAATTTTTATTTTAATTCATTTCCCTATCCACATTTGTTTGCAGGGGATTTACCTACATGTTGCTGCCTTTTGCAGCCCTCTAGCCCTTTCCTGGGCTGTTTTACAGCCGTTTTAGTGCCAAAAAGTTCGGGTCCCCATTGACTTCAATGGGGTTCGGGTTCGGGTTCGGGACGAAGTTCGGATCGGGTTCGGATCCCGAACCCGAACATTTTCGGGAAGTTCGGCCGAACTTCTCGAACCCGAACATCCAGGTGTTCGCTCAACTCTAGTCACTATCAGTCAAGCAAGCCATCATTAGGCTGAAAAAACAAAACAAACCCATCATAGAGATAGCAAAAACATTAGACGTGGCCAAAAGAACTGTTTGGCCACGCCTAACTGCAGGCGCTCTGGTATGCACCTGCAGGGAGATTAGGCTGGGGAGGGGGCACCCATGACTGGGGGGGGAGGGGGGGGGGATATTGGCCACATTTTATAAGTATATATATACAGTGAGGAACAGAAGTATTTGAACACCCTGCGATTTTGCAAGTTCTCCCACTTAGAAATCATGGAGGGGTCTGAAATTCACATTGTAGGTGCATTCCCACTCTGAGAGACAGAATTTTTTTTAAAAAATTTAGGAAATCACATTGTATGATTTTTAAAGAATTTATTTGTCTTGCAGGGATGCGTGCGCGTGTCTGCAGCGCGGACGGCTTGGGAACAAGCGCAGCCGGATTTAAATAGTCCGGTAGCATTGCGCTCAGCAGTGAACCCCGAGCTGCACCAGAAGAAAACGCAGGCAGAGCTGCACTAGAGGAAGATTCCACATAGGGGGAAGAAAGCACAGATAGTTAACCCTATCAGCCTCCCAGAAAAGAAAGAGAGCACAGGCAGCGCTCAAAGGCAAGAGGAGAGCACCCCCCAGGAAAGAAGTAGAGAGTGCGGGGAAAGAAGGTGGAGGGAGGAGACCCCTTTGAGATGGGAGAAGTTGAGCCCTACAGCCCGATCTGGAAACAAGAATCATCCCCAGGAGAGACGAGCATCATTGCGAGAATCATTCCCTACAATGAGCAATACCCCTGGAAACTAGCATTAACCCCTGGGTGGCTGAGTACCCTATACCACCAACGCATTAACCAATATAACCCTAATATAACCCTATACCACCAATGACCCTTTCCTTCACCCCTGCATTAACCCCTTAATATACCTTGCATTATCCCTGAATACCCAATATTCCCCACATTATCCCACTGCCCTACTGTTAACCCTTTTGCTGCCACAAATCCCTGACCCTACAATAACCCCTGAACCTACCACCATTTAAATATTGACCCCTTATTTTCCGTAGGGACAGTATAGAGCCAGGCGGGTGGGTGCTGTTAATTTACCTGTGTGTGTGTTAGGCTAGTTTCACACTAGCATTCGGCTGTCCGCTCGTGAGCTCCGTTTGAAGGGGCTCACGAGCGGACCCGAACGCTTCCGTCCAGCCCTGATGCAGTCTGAATGGATGCGGATCCGCTCAGACTGCATCAGTCTGGCGGCGTTCAGCAGGCGGACACCTGAACGCTGCTTGCAGCGTTCGGGTGTCCGCCTGGCCGTGCGGAGGCGTGCGGATCCGTCCAGACTTACAATGTAAGTCAATGGGGACGGATCCGTTTGAAGATGCCACAATATGGCTCAATCTTCAAGCGGATCAATGTAAAAGTCTGGACGGATCCGCTCAGGCTAATTTCACACTTAGCTTTTTTTTGCCAATATAATGCAGACGGATCCGTTCTGAACGGAGCCTCCGTCTGCATTAATATGATCGGATCCGTTCAGAACGGATCCGATCAAACGCTAGTGTGAAAGTAGCCTTATTTAGGTAGATTTGGGGAGGAATTGTGTAAGATATTGTAGTTTAGGTGTATTGTAGTGTTGTTAATATGTTACTGTGTGCGACTATTGCAGCACGCCAGACCTGCAGGGTATTGCGAAGTGAGGTCTTGGTTATGGGCAATCGAGGGTTACTCACTGTTTGGAGGAGAACCCTGGGCAGGCATGCGGCAGTGAAGGAGAGGTAGACACAAGTTCCTCTGGGGCACACTCTGTATGTAGGGATCAGGCCTGATGGTGGATGAGGTGCACTGGATGTTGCAGGTGTTTTAAGTGCCTGGGGCAAGGTCCCTTTGAGGATCGTGACGCCAGTGCCTGTAACGGTGGCACACCGATTTCCAGTTGTAATAAGTGAAGTACACAGATGGTATGGTGAACCAAACGTTGTTTTACTGGTAACAGTCCAACTTTGTACAATAAAGTGATCATACAGTCCCTTCCATTCAAATGCTTCAAAAGCAGGCTTATTCTCAATACTGGCAGGTATAATCTTGCAAGATACTCGGAGGGTAAACGATCAATGCTTCTCAGACCAGGCTGCACTATCTCCACAGCTATTCTGGCTGGCTGTATCCCAAGGCCCATATGCCTAAATGCTGGCTTTTATCCTTGGCAATTAATCTTCCTCCCGTATTGACCCTTGCACTCACTTTATAGTTCCTCTGCCCATCAGCTTACTTATCTGAGCCGGTTGCACTGCCTTTGCTTGGCTTGAGGGTAACTGCAGGTTTCTCCCAGGAGGCAAGTTCTTCTCCTGGGGTGACTCTTCTGAGCTAAACTTAGACTCAGGAACTTCAGGCTGACTAGGCTACACTTCTAGCCACCTGGACTGAACTAACCCTCTCCTGTCTGGGCCCACCTATATATACTTAGGGCTCTCTAGCTCCCTCTAATGTCTAGGAGGCTGAACTGCACCCTAACAGGCCTGACACCCAGATAACGCAGGGAAATGAACATTTAACATCACATTAATGCAATAGACATGTTAACCCTTGTGTAGTGCCCACCTTTACCTAGTGGGACACTACACTATAAGTATATTTATATGTCCATTGATATGAATATATATAGTTATAGCAATAATTAGACTGTAGACGTGTTATTGTGTTAATAAATATACTTTATTATTCATAATACAGTTTTTAGTATTTTTGGTAGGCTGCGTAGTATATAACAAAGTGAACGCACGTAGTTCATGGAAAGTGTAAGTGCAACAAGGAAGATAGTTTGTATTTAAAATATAAATAGGCAGAGTCATAAATAGACGACTCACGCCTATTTATCAATATTAATTTATTGGTATTAACGCAAAATATTAATAATTAATATTCCCCTTTAACACTGCCCAGGGGCATAGCGGGGGGGGGGGGGGGGGCATTGCCCTGGGCACCACACTGCAGGGGGGCGCCGTCTGCTGGGCTGGCACAAGTTAAATCGCCGACGCTGTGTTTTTTTTTTTTCACACAGCGCCCGGCTGCAGAGCAGAGTGAGGGGGGGAGGCGGGGCATGCACGGCAGTTCCCGATAGGCTCCGCCCACCTTCCAGGCGGGAAAGACAGTGCAGAGCCAGGAGCCGGAGAAAGAAGAAGCAGAAGATGGCTGCAGCTGAATCAGTAGTAGACTGTAGTCCAGCCTAGAGACAGTGATTCAAGCGACCCTGAGACAGAGTGAGTGACAGTCAGTGTCACTGTCCCAGAGTCCCAAAGGCCCACCCTGAGTGTGTAATTAGGTCAGTAGTGACTAGTGTACTGTGTTGGCATGGGCTGAGGGCAGGCAGGCTTTAGGGGTAATATATGATAATATGAGTTAAGTGCCACTGTGCCAGTCAGTGTCAAGAGAGACAGGCCAAGGCTGCCAAGCAGATGGCACCATGGCACTGCAGTCAGAGTGCTGGTGAAGGATGACCAGGGACACTGTGACAGTACTGCCTCTCTGGGATGCCATCTGCCCATCTCTGCTGTCCATATACTAGGCCTACCCTGGTATATGGACAGCAGAGATGTGCAGATGTCATCCTCTGGGCAGTACTGTCTCTCTGGTCATCCTTCACCAGCACCCTGCCACGGTCCTGCTTGGCCTGGCTTTGATGGCACTCCACTGCCTGGTGCTTGGCTATCAGCGCTGAGTGACAGTCACACTGCGACACTGACTGAGTCACTCAGTGCTGATAGCCGAGCACCAGACAGTGAAGTGCCATGAGAGCCAGGCCAAGCAGGACCGTGGCAGTCAGGGTGCTGGTGAAGGATGACCAGAGAGACAGTACTGCCCAGAGGATGCCATCTGCCCATCTCTGCTGTCTATATACCAGGTCTACCAGCATTACCCCTTGATATACCCCCTGCCCGCCTGGTCCCCCCACCTAACACTCAGGGAGACAAGTGACTCAGACTGTTAGGTGTGGGGGACCAGGCTGTATTTGAAGGGGTAATACTGGTAGGCCTGGTATATGGACAGGAGAGATGGGCAGATGGCATCCTCTGGGGGTTGTATCATACATGGGAATGTATGTGTCACGAGGGTGTCAAGAGCCACGCCTGACTCCGTTGTACCCGGGGTCAGGAGGTCGCAGCGGTTGGCTGCACGCTCTATGTCAGATAGGGAAGTTTCCTTATTGTAGCTTTCTGGGTTTGCTTTACAAACCCTTTTGGCTCACTCAGGGATCCGTAGCTCCTTCTCTCAGCTGTTCCTTGTCCAGCACTCCCAATCCTCCTTATATTCCCCTCTCACACTTCTCTGGTTGCCAGATATAGAGCTTCCTGCCTGGACATCTATTCTGACCCACTGGAGCTGTGTTGCTGCGTTCTCTGAGTGTTGCCTTAGAACGCTACCCTCCGGATCCCTGTTGGACCTTTGTGGACAATTGTTGCCGTCCACCTGGGTGTTTGTGTTTGTCTGTGTTTGTCTGTCCTCTCCCTGGTGTTTCCCTCTTAGTGCAGTGGTGAGGACTAGCGATCCCACTGGCCCGTTCATTATCTAGGGCTCATTTCAGGGAAAGCCAGGGTTTAGGCACGTGATCGCCGCACGGGTGAGGAACCCGTCTAGGGACGTCAGGGCAGTCAGGTGCCAGCTGCAAGGTGAGTTAGGGGTCACCACCTTTCCCTCTCCCTTGGGCAGGGCTTTCCCTGTTTTCCTCCCTGTGCGTGTTGCCGGTCATTACATTATATCTGGCCCTTATTTTTGTGTAGGTAAAAAAATAAATTTTTAAAAAATATATAAATATTTTTTTTTATCTACTTAGAATCCAGTATGGATCCAATTGCTGCTCTATCCAAACAATTTCATGGCCTGTCTTTGGAGGTGGCAGGATTGAAGGCGTCGGTCCTCCAGCAACAGCAGCAATTACAACAGACCGCAAGCCCAGCGGTTGCTACTGGTAACCAGGTTGTTGCGGAACCCAAGGTCCCTCTCCCTGACAGATTTTCTGGGGGAAGGGACAAGTTTTTGACTTTTCGTGAGGCCTGTAAACTATACTTTAAACTGCGTCCTTACTCCTCTGGTAATGAAGAACAGCGGGTGGGTGTTGTTATTTCCCTGCTGCAGGGGGACCCGCAGTCCTGGGCGTTCTCTTTACCTACTGATTCCCAGGCTCTTCGGTCAGTGGATGAGTTTTTCGGGGCCTTGGGTCTCATATATGACGACCCTGACCGAGTCGCACTGGCTGAATCAAAATTACGGAGACTCCTACAAGGAGAGCGGCCGGTAGAGGAGTATTGCTCTGACTTCCGTAGGTGGGCTACGGATACCCAATGGAACGACCCGGCTCTCAGGAGTCCGTTCTGCTCTGGGTTATCCGAAAGGGTTAAGGATGCGCTTGCATTGTATGAGACCCCCTTTTCCCTTGATGCAGTTATGTCCCTTTCTATCCGTATAGATAGACGCCTTAGGGACAGGTTGAAAAAACCGGAGCCATTGGTAACCCCTCCCAAGCAGCAGTTAGTCTGTACGGACTTAGACGAGCCTATGCAGCTAGGAGGAACTACTCGTCAGGTCCGTCCTCCTGAGGTTCGCCGTAGGCGTGGGGGTTGTTTTTTTTGTGGGGAGAGGGGTCATTTCATTAATGTCTGTCCTTCTTTCCTCAGAAACAAAAAACTGTCGGAAAACTACTAACCCCAGGCTGTGTGGAGGATGTCAGCCGGGGGGTATACGTTTCCTCCATACGTACATCGCAATTTGTGTTGCCAGCGGTTATTGTTTTTGGTGATAAGACAGAGACTATTTCTTTCTTTCTAGACAGTGGAGCAGGGGTAAATTTGATAGATGCCCATTTTGCCCGCACTATGGGTTTGTCTCTCTGTACACTACAGAGACCTATTCCCATATTTGCTATAGATTCTGCTCTGTCTCAGAGAAACCTCACCCACATCGTTCATAATTTACACCTTCGGGTAGGGGACCACCATAACGAGATGCTCTCATGTTTTGTTCTGGAGGGGCTTCCCGCTCCGGTAGTGCTGGGTCTTCCCTGGTTGGTAGCGCACAATCCAGTGGTGGATTGGCAGGCCAGGGAGATATTGGAGTGGAGTGAGCCGTGCAGAGAAAATTGCTTAAATAGCAATTGCTTAGTCGCCTCCATAGCTACCCTACCTACATTTGTTTCGGACTTTGAGGACGTTTTTTCTGAAAAGGGTTGTCAGAAGTTACCACCTCATCGTCCTTATGATTGCCCGGTTAACCTTATTCCCGACGCAAAATTACCCAAGACCAGGTTATATAATCTTTCAGGTCCAGAGAGACAAGCCATGAAGGATTATATCTCCGAGAGTTTGGCTAAGGGACACATCAGACCCTCTTCTTCACCCGTGGCTGCAGGGTTTTTCTTTGTTAAAAAGAAAGATGGGGGCCTGCGTCCTTGCCTAGATTTTCGTGAATTAAATCGGATAACCATCCGAGACCCATACCCTCTTCCTCTCATTCCTGACCTGTTTAACCAGATTGCGGGTGCTAGGTGGTTGTCCAAACTCGATCTTAGGGGGGCCTACAATCTGATTCGTATTAAAGAGGGGGATGAGTGGAAAACAGCTTTTAACACCCCTGAGGGGCATTATGAAAATCTAGTTATGCCTTTCGGCCTGACCAATGCTCCTGCCGTCTTTCAACATTTCGTTAATGACATTTTTAGTCATCTAATCGGCAGGTTTGTGGTAATATACCTAGATGATATCTTAATTTATTCGTCTGATCTGAGAACACATGAGGAGCATGTCAGACAAGTACTACAGGTCCTACGGACGAATGAATTATATGCTAAAATTGAAAAATGTGTTTTTGCCGTTCAGGAGATACAATTCCTAGGTTATTATTTATCTGCGTCAGGTTTCCGTATGGATCCTAGGAAGGTCCAGGCAATTTTGGATTGGGATCTTCCTGAGAACCTCAAAGCACTACAACGGTTCTTGGGCTTCGCGAATTTCTATAGGAAATTCATTAAAAATTATTCGGTGATCGTAAAACCCCTTACTGACATGACTAGGAAGGGGACTGATTTTTCTAAATGGTCTGACGCCGCTAAAGTTGCTTTTTCCTCTCTAAAAGAGAGGTTTACCTCAGCACCTGTACTAGTCCAACCTGATGTCTCTCAGCCTTTTATTGTTGAAGTCGATACATCAGAGGTGGGAGTGGGGGCTGTACTGTCTCAGGGTCCGTCTCCTGGCAAATGGCGTCCTTGTGCTTTCTTTTCTAAAAAACTATCTGCAGCAGAACAGAACTACGATATTGGCAATAGGGAACTGTTAGCTATTAAACTTGCGTTTGAGGAGTGGCGTCACTTTTTAGAGGGGGCAGTCCACCCCGTCACTGTGTTTACGGACCACAAAAATCTCCTGTACCTCGAATCAGCTAAGCGTCTCACCCCTAGACAGGCTAGGTGGTCGCTATTTTTTACCAGGTTTAACTTTGTGATTACCTATCGTCCTGGGGTAAAGAATACCAAGGCTGATGCACTATCTCGTTGTTTCCCTGGAGGGGGTAATGTGAGTGATCCGGTACCCATTCTACAAAGAGGAGTGGTTGTCTCTGCGGTACACTCTGCTTTGGAGGGGAAGGTGTTAGAGGCCCAGGGGGACGCCCCGGTCTTTTGCCCCTCAGAGAAATTGTTTGTACCGTTGAACCTATGTCTCGAATTATTAAAGGAACATCATAATTCGGCACTTGCTGGGCACACGGGTAGTAAAGCAACCTTAGAGCTATTGTCTCGTCGTTTTTGGTGGCCAAGGTTGCGTCAGGATGTATTGGATTTTGTGTCTTCTTGTTCTACCTGTGCGCGCGCAAAAATTTCACATACACGTCCTGCAGGGTCTCTATTACCACTCGTCATTCCCAATAGACCATGGACACATCTGTCTATGGATTTTATCACTGACTTACCTTTGTCTGCGGGTAAAACAGTGATTTTGGTAGTAGTGGACAGGTTTAGCAAAATGGCACACTTTATTGCGTTACCCGCACTACCTAATGCTAAAACTCTTGCTCAGGTATTCGTCAGTGAGATCGTGAAGCTTCACGGGGTCCCCTCCGATGTTGTTTCGGATCGGGGAACCCAGTTTATTTCTAAATTTTGGAAAGCTTTTTGTTCCCGTTTGGGGGTTCACTTGTCCTTTTCCTAAGCTTTCCATCCTCAGTCGAATGGACAGACTGAGCGTACCAACCAAAACCTGGAGACATATCTAAGATGTTTTGTGTCTGAAAATCAAGAGTTGTGGTCGTCATATTTACCGTTAGCTGAGTTTGCCATAAATAATCGCCGTCAGGAATCCACTGGCAAGTCACCATTTCTTGGTGCATATGGTTTTCATCCCCAATTCTGTACTTTCAAAGAGGGGGGGTCTTCTGGGGTTCCCGAAGAGGAACGGTTTTCGTCATCTCTTTCATCAGTATGGCAGAAGGTGCAAGCTAACTTGAAAAATATAGGAGGTAAATACAAATGCATGGCTGATAAGAGACGGTCGCCAGGTCCGGACCTAGGAGTGAATGACTATGTGTGGTTGTCTACTAGGAATATCAAGTTGAAGGTTCCCTCTTGGAAACTGGGTCCTAGGTTTATTGGTCCTTACAAGATTGTAGCCATCATCAACCCCGTGGCTTTTCGCCTGGAGTTACCTCAGACTTTTAAAATCCATAATGTCTTTCATAAGTCGTTACTCAAAAAATATGTTCCACCTCTAGAACCATCACCGCTGCCACCCCCTCCTGTTGTCGTGGATGGTAGTTTGGAATTTCAGATATCCAAAATTATTGATTCTCGTCGGGTCCGCCGCTCTCTCCAATATCTGGTGCACTGGAGAGGTTACGGTCCCGAGGAAAGAATGTGGGTTCCTGCGTCTGAGGTAAACGCCGACAGGCTAGTTCAGATTTTTCATGCCTCTCATCCTGAGAGACCTGGTCCTGAGTGTCCGGAGGCCCCTCGTAGAGAGGGGGGTACTGTCACGAGGGTGTCAAGAGCCACGCCTGACTCCGTTGTACCCGGGGTCAGGAGGTCGCAGCGGTTGGCTGCACGCTCTATGTCAGATAGGCGCGCGGAATGCTGGCGGCGCTACGAAGGGAGAGTGCGCCACTGGCTCCCCATGACAGTACCCCCCCCTCCACGAGGGGCCACAGGACCCATGATCTCTGGAGTGGGTTTCTCCGGGTGAGCCAGATGGAATTTTCTCACCAACCTCTCAGCATGCATATTCTCAGCCGGCAACCAAGACCTCTCCTTAGGACCAAAACCTCTCCAATGGACCAAATACTGAAAAGAATTCCAGACCCCTCTGACATCAATAATCCTAGAGATCTTAAAATTTAGGTTACCCGGCAACCGCCACTGGGGGAGGAGATTCCTGTGTAGAGGATACAGGGGACACATACTTCTTGAGTAAAGACTTGTGAAAAACATTGCGAATATGAAAAGATTTAAGCAAACGTAACTTAAAAGACACAGGATTAATAATGTTAACAATCTCATAAGGCCCAATAAACCATGGTGCGAACTTATTGGAAGGTACCTTCAAGGACAAATTCTTGGTGGATAGCCATACTTTATCACCTAACCCAAAGTCTACTCCTCGAGAGGACTTTTTATCCGCATTGGTTTTATGAACCTCTTGGGATTTTTTTAGGTTATACTGAACCTGGGCCAAAACTGTGCACAGTTCTTTAGCTACCAGATCAGCTTCCGGAATTTGTGAGGAAGACGGCGAAAATGAACTAAAACGCAGATAGAAATCAAGATTACAAAAAAAAGGAGACATACCAATAGATGAGTTCACCTGGCGAATTCAGTCAGGGGCAGATGCTTCACCCACAGCTGTTGGTTGTCGGACACATAACACCTCAAGTAATGCTCCAGAGTCAGTGATAAAGTCCATGGAGATATAGGAACAAGGTCTACTAGAGATGGGCAGTTGTCGTAACTCCTCCACCGGATGAGACCTAGGAGTATTGGACATCTGTATACAGGGTAGGCCACCAATAAAACCTGGAGACGAGTTCCTTGGTGGCATTAATACCCAGATGTCCACTAAACACGGAATTATGGCACTCACCCAACAGTCGGAGACGTAAATGACCCGGGACAAATAATTTATCAGTAGAACATTGTACCGGAGCCAAGTGTTGCCCTGCAGTTATTTCAGTCGTCAGATCGGAGGAGATCAAATCCACAATGAAACCTGCTGGTAATATTGGTTCTGGTGGAGTATCGGGAGATTGAAAAGCACAAAAACTGCGGGATAAGGCGTCTGCTTTAATAATTTTACTTTCTGGCCTGAAAGTAATACAAAAATTAAAACGTGTAAAGAACAATGCCCACCTAGCCTGTCTGGGATTCAAACGTTTAGCAGATTCCAAAAACATTAAATTCTTTTAATCCGTAATTACTGTAACCGGATGTTTAGCCCCCTCCAGAAAATGGCGCCATTCCTCAAAAACCCATTTAATAGCAAGTAACTCTCGATTACCAATGTCATAATTTCTCTCGGTAGAAGAGAATTTACGAGAAAAGAAAGCACAAGGTCTCAGATTAATGAGAGCTGATGACCCCTGATACTGCCCCAACTCCATTCTCGGAAGCATCAACCTCCACCACAAAAGCCTGCTCTTGGTCAGGTTGAACTAATACTGGGCGTTAACAAAACACCTCTTGAGTTTTTCAAAAGCCTTTATGGCCTCTGGTAACCAATTCACTAGATCAGCTCCCGTCTTAGTTAGATCCATTAGAGGCTTGGCAATAATAGAAAAGTTCTTAATACATTTTCGATAATAATTTGCGAAACCTAAGAAGCGTTATAACGTTTTAAGAGAGGAAGGTCTCACCCACTCCAAAATGGCCTGTACCTTCCCTGGATCTGTCTTCAAGGATTGGAGTGTGAGAATATATCCTAAAAACGAAGTTTCCTGTATTCCAAAAATACACTTCTCACCCTTCACGAACAGTCGGCTCTCCCGAAGGACCTCCAGTACCAGTCTAGTGTGAATAACGTGAGAATCCCAGTCAGGCGAATAAATCAGGATGTCATCTAAATAAAGAATTACAAATTTTCTAATAAATTGTCGAAAGATGTAATTGACAACATTTTGGAAAACTGCCGAAGCATTACTGTCACGGACGGTGTACAGGAAACAAGGCAAAGCAACATGCATAAATGACTCGCTGGATCCAAAAGCTAAGGAACAAAAGGGAGACCCCTGCAGAAGACCTGGCACTTTCCCTGGCTGCTCAGCCTATGCAAAGATCCGAATGGTGGAAGTTTGCATATCCACGTACCTTGACTATATAACCCCTGAGCACCCTACAATAGTGAGGGGAAACGACCACCGGCTCCCTACACAAGATACGGAGGGAGTCAGGGTCACCTGGGATCCAGCAAACAGAAAATAACAGATAAATGTTCAACACTTAGCTTTGTAGCAGACAGGAGAACAAGACCAGCATGCACACACACTCCAGGAAGAAGTATAAGCCGCCCAGAAAAGCATTCTGGGGAGGAATTTAAAGGGAAGCAATTAATTTGATTAAACAGGTCTGGAATCAATGGCAACGGGTACTGTTTCTTAACAGTAATCTTATTCAACTATAATCAAAACACAGTCTCAATCCACCGTCCTTCTTAGCAACAAAGAAAAACCGGCCCCCATATGAGACACTGAGGATCTAATATGTCCTTTTTGTAGACTCTCCTTCAAGTAATCCCTCATAGACTTCCGTTCCGGACCTGACAAATTATAAATACGACCCCTAGGGTACTTAGATCCCAGAACAAGGTCTATGGCACAGTCATAAGGTCTATGAGAGGGAAGGAAATCAGGCTCGGACATAGAAAAAACATCAAGTCACTAATGTATGTGGGAAGAGAGTTTGACTCCGCAGAGACTCTAGCCTGAATAACAGGTAGACAACATGCATCATATTTCACCCCCCATTTCTCTAATTCACCCGTGGACCAGTTGATGACTGGATTATGAACCTGGAGCCAAGGTATACCCAGAACTACCTCCACGGGTACATTTTTTTAGAATAAAAAATGAAGTACACTCCATATGACAGACCCCCACAGTCAAGGTTACTTCCGGAGTATAATATTCTACTGTCCCGCCCACCAACGGCATGGAATCAATAGCAATGATATGAATAGGGTTAGCAAGGAACAACATGGGCACCCCAAGGGAAAGAGTAAAGTTATGGTGAATAAAATTACCGGCAGACCCAGAATCAACAAATGCCCTCCCAGAGCCCTTACTGGAGCCAAAAGAAACAACCACCTTGGGAAGTACCTTATCCTTCTGGGCGTCAGGATTTGGAGATCTCCCGGAAGGAGGAACCTTAGGACATTGCCGCACCCAGTGATCCGATTCTCCGCAGTAGAAGTAGAAACCCTTTTGACGTCTCAGATCCCTCCTGGTCATTCCGAGCTGCATGGGCTCCTCTGGAGGATTCTCCAATTGGACTCTTGAGGGTGAGGGATCAGATGTAAGTACCAGCAGTGGAGATGTCAGTTTTTCTCTTTGTCTTTCCCTAATTCGTCTTTCCAGTCAAACAGCTAGAGTTATGGTCTGTCAGGGAGGGGGTAACTGACCAATATTTTTCAAGTCTTCTGAGAGCCCCAACCAAAACTGACATCTAAGCGCTAGATCATTCCAACCAGAGGAAACACACCATTTCCAGATTTGGTGCAATATTCCTCCACGGGTCTGTTTCCCTGACTAAGAGACCTTAATTGACTCTCAGCTACGGCCGATTTATCAGGTTCATCGTATAATACACTTAAGGCCTGAAAAAACGATTCAACATTAGCTAGACAAGGGGAATCCATGGGGAGAGAGTAAGCCCATTCTTGCAGGTCTCCCTGCAACAAAGATATAACAATGGCTACTCTTTGTTGTTTAGAGCCCGAAGAATGTGGACGTAAACGAAAATAAAGCTTGCAGGTTTCTTTAAATGTCAGGAAATTGTTCTTATCCCCTGAAAAACGGTCAGGCAGTTTTACATGAGGTTCAATATTTTGAGCAGAAGAGGCCACTATAGGTGGGGTAGGATGCAATTCTTGCTGCTGTAGCCTCTCTGCCAAATCCTGCACCATTTGAGCGAGACTACGTACCTAATCCGTAAGGACTCGCATAGGGTCCATGGTTTTAGGGCCTGTGATTCTGTCACGTAGGGAGGGAAGAGTGCAGCCCTGATCTCCACCCGCACCTCTGTCCCTACCTAATTGCACGGCCCGTCCTAGTTGACGGCGTACAACTTGGCGGCAGTCCCTAGCTTAGGTACGTGCAAGGGCAAAAACGGTTCAAAAGTAATACGTAACAGAGTCAGGGAAGCAAAGGTCAAAGCCAGGAGGTCAGGCAGGTACACAAGGGAAAAACACAATAGCAAGGTCAAAACAAGCCGAAGTCAGAAGCCAAGAGGTCACGTCAAATCCAAGGAGGTAACAAGGTCTAGGTCAGAAACAACGCCGAGGTCCAAACACAATAGCAAGGTAAATAGGAACGCTGGTGAATGAAGAAAGAACCAACCTGTGGCCAGCAGGCTGCCTGTTTAAATAGCCCAGACTGGTGAGTCACATGACGTGGCCAGCGTCATGTAACTCACATAACACAGCCCAACATAGCCGAGCACTGATCATCATTATCGAAGCTCAGTTCTCCTGCTGCTTGTTGTCTAAGGGACGGAGGACGCCGGCCACGCCTAGGAGGCATGCATGGCTGGATCCTCGCAGCCCCCTGGTCCCCATGGAGACAAGGACGCCTCCCACGTCCTCGCTCCGCTATGCGCGCGGAATGCCAGCGGCGCTGCGAAGGGAGAGAGCGCTGCCGGCTCCCTGTGACACCAAGGTATATAACTCTCTGAGAGTGTCAGTGCCCATGATATTGTCCCTATACATTCCCTTACAGCTCCTGGTTTCTATACTTACAAGGTGTCACCCTACAGTAGAGCACTTACATTTACAATTCCATCACAGCAGCTTAAAGGCACAGTACATGGTAAATGGCAACTAGCAACTGGCCCTGTGCATTATGCAATTTGCAGACTTCACATGGCCGCAACCATAATAGAAAATACCTATTCTTGTCCGCGATTGAGGACAAGAATAAGACATGCTCTATCTTTTCCGCTGAATAAACGACTGATGCAGACAGCTCACGGTGTGCTGTCCGCAAATAGAGATACGCAATGCACTGGCAGTGTCCGTGTGCACGCTGTCTGTGGTTGTTGACGCATTGACCTGAATGGGTCCGTGATCCACAAGAGACGCTCTGAACCACACAAAAAAAGGACATTTTCTATAAAAAAATTTGCGCTGCGGAGGAACGGACTGAAATCCCACAGAAGCATTTCGTAGTGCTTCCATGAGCTTCCGATCCATGCCTCCGCTCCCCACCGCTCTGTATCTTGCAGATTGCGGACCCATTCAAGTCAATGGGTGTTTGCGGTCCACAATAGGGCCATGTGCATGAGCCCTAATAGG
Source organism: Bufo gargarizans (assembly GCF_014858855.1). NCBI lineage: Eukaryota > Metazoa > Chordata > Amphibia > Anura > Bufonidae > Bufo > Bufo gargarizans. The sequence goes on along the minus strand of NC_058080.1, from coordinate 591,726,722 downwards.
GTGAATAGCCTAAACAGTTGCATGTAATAAATTAAATACATGTAGTTTACTCTGTATGTTACATACTGTATTTGAGGAATTTTGAATTAACATAATGTTTATGATTTTTCTCTTGATCAATGGCAAATGTTTGATTCAGGGTAGTTACATAATGCAGCAAACACAAGGACATACTTTTATTTGACAAACTGGTTTTATTGTGTCGTGCATTGGTGTAGATCAGTTGTACAGTAAGATATGTTCCCACTATTAACGCTGCTCTCTATAACATTTTAGGTGCTAAAACTATCATCCACCTACTGCACAATATGTTACCTAAGTATCCTGAGTGTATCATTGCTGTCAACTCTATCATTAACTCACTGAGTCACAACTTCCAGTATTACTCATATTTGCGTGCTATGCTGGGAGTGGATGTTACAGAATATTTGCTTTAGGCAAAGACGTAATATCCATATCCTGATAGACCTTGCCAGCGCAGTAAGGAAAGTATTACCAAAAAGTACTAAATAATTCCACTGACACTTTACAGTCTGAGTTGCATTGCTTTCAGACATGGAGGCAAAACATTTCATCTGAAGGGGTTCTCTAGGCTTTCAAACAATTCTGACCACCTCCTGTCCTGTTGTAGGAAAAGAGCTTGGTCAGTACCCATGTCAGACCACCGATTTCATTGTCTCACCTGCGCTCACACTGGCTGCAGGTTCTTCCTCTCAGATCCTGATCAAATGCGTTTCCAAGCCTTCCTGTTCGGCTACATATACCATATATGATGCTGAGAAAACGCGGCACGGGAACACTTTCAGTCCTGCAGCACAGAAAACAAACACCGACAATGTGCAACAAAATAACAGCACTGGAACGACAGGGCAACTGATACATAAGTACAATTTCCCACCATTCCATTTTTTTTATTCATCCTGAACAACCCCTTTAAATACGGCACAATTATGAAATGAAAAAAAGCTGTATTCTCTTCTTTCCCGAATACTTTTCTGTGCAGCAATATTACAGAATATATTTCCTTGTGGATCCGTATATTCATTGTTTAAACATGTCAAAGACAAGTCTGTAAATGATCCCAAATGGCAGGATTTACAAGGTTGCGTGGTTGTTAACCATGATCCACCCTAGAGGTAAAACTTGCTTAATTAATCATTCAACTTTTAGACATACAATCCTCCAAATTGGAACACAAAGAAGGAAAAGTCATGGAATTATGGAAATCACAGGATTGATAGATATTTTAACGATATGCAAATGATACAAAAATGGAAACAAAATATTTAGAACATCTCAATTTATTCAGTATTGAATACGAGCACCAGAAATATATGCACTTACATTCCTGGGCATGCTATTAATGAGGTTATTAATGGGTGTCTGAGAAATGTCTTACCACGCTGAATGTACTTGGGCACTCAAATCATCAAGATCCGCTGCTGCCAGCTCCCTTTGCAGTTGCCGACCAATGACATCACAGATGTGCTCGATGGGAGAAGGAGACTCTGGAGATGCTGCAGGAGATGGTAGCACATTCAGGCCATGCAGGCTGCGCACAGTAGCATGAACAACATGCAGCCTTGCTCTGTCCTGTTTAAAAAACGTTTCCTAGGACACTTTGTAGAAATGGCCGTAACACTAGTTCCACAACCAAATTAATGTAACACCTAGCTGTTAGTGTACCTGGAATGAAGACTAGAGGGTCCTGGCTTCCTGCTAATCCTGGGAGTGGGACTGGTATGACATTCCCTTGGGAAGGCCTCTTCATGGTGTTGCCCATGATGTGGTCTCCAGACCATTCTCCAGCGATTATTGCTTTTGAGACAAAAACGGGACTCATTGCTGAAGACGATAGACCATCATTCCAGCCTCCATCGCCATCTTGCTGTGAACAATGATAGCCTTCCAAAGCATTTCCATGAGGTCAGTGGAACACCTGTAGCCAGATGTCTGGTTCATAGCCCAATGTCGTGCAAATGCCTTCTTTTGGTTTGTGCAGGCACTGCCGCCCTAGGCTTGGGATGTGATGTTCACTTTTATTGGTAGTAAACAATGGATTTCTACTTGCCATTCAACAAATCAGATGATCCGTCCATGTAGATGCGCATCTCTGTGCACCTCTTGCTGTCATGCCAGATCGACATTGTTCTCCCAACCATTGAGACAAGCAACGTTGAACAGTGCTGACATTTCAACCTTGGCTCGCAGCAATCTGCTGATAAACCAAGCTCTCTCAGTTCAAGGATCCTGTCCCTCTAAGTCTGTGACAAGTGGCAATAACTGGCACATCGACAAACAGGAGAGATTTTTCAGTTTGATTCTGTCAAAAACCACTTAAGGCTACTTTCACACGAGCGTTCTGCTGTCCGCTCGTGAGCTCCGTTTGAAGGAGCTAACGAGCGGAGCAGAACGCTTCCGTCCAGCCCTGATGCAGTCTGAATGGATGCGGATCCGCTCAGACTGCATCAGTCTGGCGGCGTTCAGCCTCCGCTCCGCTCGCCTCCGCACGGCCAGACGGACACCTGAACGCTGCTTGCAGCGTTAAGCTGTCCGCCTGGCCGTGCGGAGGCGTGCGGATCCGTCCAGACTTACAATGTAAGTCAATGGGAACGGATCCGCTTGAAGATGACACCATATGGCTCAATCTTCAAGCGGATCCGTCCCCCATTGACTTTCAATGTAAAGTCTGAACGGATCCGCTCAGGCTACTTTTGCACTTAGAAATTTTTCTAAGTTATTAATGCAGACGGATCCGTACTGAATAGAGCCTCCGTCTGCATTAATATGATCGGATCCGTTCAGAACGGATCCGATCAAGCGCTAGTGTGAAAGTAGCCTTAAGTTGTCATCTGCACTTCTCTTTATTTACTAGAATCTGTGATTACCTCCACCAAACCATATTATGAGGAAAACATGTAAGGCAGTTTACTATTACCATTAAAAAACATGGAAATCCAAGAAATCTGCCCATATTTGACCCATTTTAAAGCAAGCCTCCACGTTTAGGAAACTTTTGCAGTATAAATAATGACATCTTGTGGATTAGAAGTTTTAGGGAAAAGTCTGTGTGCTCTGTAGTAATGAGCTATCCCATCTCCTGCTGCCACTGTTAGCCGGGTTTCAGCGGCGCAATGCGCGTGCTCGAGACTTGGGGAATCGCGGCCGCACTGCAGGCTGTCACTCAGGCAAGAGGGGACGGTTAGGGGACGTGGTTACCTTGACTTGAAGCAAGGAGGCCGCTGCCCCCTTGACTTTAAGCTGGCCGGCACTATAGCGCTGATGGCGAATAAAACCGTGTTTTCTGATGGCGAATAAAACCGTGTTTTTTTTTAACTTACGCAGCATTGGACAAAAGAATGAAAGATACAATTATTAACAGGCTGCGGGCTACTACGAGGTACTGCTAGCGGGGGTAGATACATTTTTGAGGTGACAGGTTCCCTTTAAGGAATACAGTTGCCTCATTTAAGTTGTATTTAACCCACTGCTTTTTGTGCTGTGAAATTCGAAAAGGAGTGTAACAACCACAGTGCTTAAAGTGACCCTGCATTTCATGAAATAAAACTTGTATGGCAGAAGAGCACAGGTAAGTGTTTTTTTTTATTCCCCAGTTAGGGCTCATTCACACAAACGTATTTTCTTTCCGTTACATTTTTTTTTTTTGCGGACCATATGTGGAACTATTCATTTCAATAGATCCGCAAATAAAATGAAAGTTACTCCGTGTACATTCCATATATCCGTATTTCCGTTCCCCAAAAAATGGAACATGTCCCATCATTGTCCGCAATACGGACAAGGATAATACTATTCTATTAGGGGCCAGCTGTTTCGTTCCGCAAAATACGGAATGCGCGCGGACATCATCTGTATTTTCTGCTGATTCGTTTTTTGCAGACCGCAAATTACATACGTTCGTTTAGGGCTCATGCATACGGCATTTGCCGTATTGCGGCCCGCATACAGTGGGTCCGCAATACTGGGGCACCGGCCGTGTGCACCCCCCATCACGGATGCAGACCCATTTACTTGAATGAGTCCGCAAACTGGGAGATGCAGTGCAGTGTGGAATGGAGGCACAGAACGGAAGCCCACGGAAGCACTACGGAGTGCTTCCGTGTGTTTTCTGTCCGTGCCTCCGGACTGCAAAAAAGTCGTGCACGCACTACTTTTTTGTGGTGCGGACCATTGGATGCGGAACACTTATAGTGGAATCTAGACATTTTCTGGAGTTTACCCGGAGGCAGGGCCGGTGCTACCATAAGGCAGACCAAGCGGCCGCCTTAGGGCGCACCCTGGGGGAGGGCGGAAAAATGTGACATAGAGGGGGAGAAATGTGACATGGGGTCTGATGGCTGACATTGGGGGCTGATGGCTGGGGGATGATGTCTGACATGGGGTTCTGATCTGAGGTCTGGTTAATATTGGGGGTCTGATTGGGGCTGTGAGCTGAGGTCTGATTAACATTGGGGGTCTGATTGCTGGTCTGACCTGAGGTGTAATGGAAAATATTTTTTTCTTATTGTCCTCCTCTAAAACCTAGGTGTGTCTTAGAGGGCGAAAAATATGGTCCTTAAACCAGCCATTGTCTAAAGCAGAGAAAAGGGAAAAGATACCAGGACCACAGAGAGGAGAAGCGGGGGGGGGGGGGGGGGGGGGGGGGCGCCAAAATGTAGCTTCGCTTGTGTTGGCAAAAATCCTTTCACCAGCCCTGCCCCCCGGAGGGGCTGTATATGTGAACACAAACATCCGCAATATCTAGCCCCAATATTACCGCGACTTTTTCTCCCCAGAGAACTAGTACTAAAAACTCTGTGTTACGTCCGAGTGAGTGCATGTGATTAAAAAAAAAAACACAAAATGCTCCACACAATCACAGTGGGCCATGCCTAAAGTTCTCATCCCTTGCCTAGTGACCTGGAACATTTCCTCTGTAGGGAGAACACACTCGACATTAACAACTCCGGGGTGATAGCTACATGTGTGAAAGGCTAACTCCAGTAAATCTCCGGACCTGATAATCCAGGAATATTACGGAGTTTAGGCGTGAAAACAGCTTATAGAAAATGAAAGGTGGAATGTGATTGGTTTCTTTGGGCAACTAAGCCAGTTTTTCTTTGCACCATTTTGATAAAACTCCCCCAGTGAGTGACGCCTCGTAAAGCTTTCTTGTGTATTCCGTTTGCTGTTCCCATTTCTGATTGATTTGTGCTTCTAGTGTATTTAATCACCATAGTAATTCTACCTAGCAACACTGTGAAAACCCTAGGATGTTAAATGGAAACTATCTGGCTGCATTGCAGCATTTTACTCTTTCACGCGATTATGGAGAGACAGCTAAAGAGCAATTTTACAAGTTCTGTAGACATAATCAAAGCACTACACAGCAGGCAACGGCACAGCTCTACAGGAATGCGAGCTACTAAGACTAAGGCTACATGGAGGCTTTTATTGCTTTATTTTAAGGATTCTAGGATTTATGAGTGACTTTAAAAGTGTAATTCAGTTTTGTACTCTGTATACACACACAATATAATGTTTTTCGCTATGTATTTTTTTTTGCTATGTGTGAATGGGGTTCCGAGAACTCCTTTTAATAAGACTGTATTGTACTTTGCTGCAGACGTTTGATGCAGATTTTACCCTTACGTTATACCCTTCTGTTTTTAGACTAGAATTAAACATGCAGTTATTGTAGGATTTCTCATTTCAGTTTTTTGAGACCAGGAGTGAAAAAAAAGAAGAAAAACATAAGAAAGACACAGATACTTCTCTCTGTTGTATCCTATTCTTTATCTGGTTAATAAAAACTGCATTTGTTATTCCAATCTTAAAAAATAAATAAATCCAGATTTAGGCTTAATAGGTCAAAAAAGGAGTTAGGGTCCATTCACACGTGCGTGTGTGTTTTGCGGATCCACGTATCTGTGGATCCGCAAAACACGGACATCGGCGATGTGCGTTCCGCATTTTGCGGACCGCACATCGCCGGCACTTAATAGAAAATGCCTGTTCTTGTCCGCAATTGCGGACACGAATAGGGCATGTTCTATTTTCTTCAGGATCGGAATTGCGGACCAGCTATTCAGCAATTCAGCAATTAATGCGTCCGCAATTCGGTTCCGCAAAATGCGGAACGAAATTGCGGACCTGTGAATGGACCCTTAGGCCTCTTTCACACGGGCGTCAGTTTTTTTGCCCGGATAAGAGGCGGGTGCGTTGCGGGAAAATGCACGATTTTTCCGCGCGATTGCAAAACATTGTCATGCGTTTTGCACTTGCGTGAGAAAAATCGCGCATGTTTGGTACCCAAACCCGAACTTCTTCACAGAAGTTCGGGCTTGGGATAGATGTTCACATGGTCTATCACCGTGGTGATGGAGCATGTGATCTGACGTCACCACAGGTCCTTTAGCCCACAGCTCATTCAAGAAGTAAAGAGACCGGGAACTACGCGATCAAGAGGAGAAGGTGAGTTAACTTTTTTTTATTTATTTTTAACCCCTCCAGCCCTATTATACTATGTATTCTAACATAGTAACATAGTAACATAAGGCCGAAAAAAGACATTTGTCCATCCAGTTCGGCCTGTTATCCCGCAAGTTGATCCAGAGGAAGACCCCTCTCTAGTGGCTATAGCCTGTAATATTATTAAGCTCCAGAAATACGTCCAGGCCCCTCTTGAATTCCTTTATTGTACTCACCATCACCACCTCCTCAGGCAGAGAGTTCCATAGTCTCACTGCTCTTTCCGTAAAGAATCCTTTTCTATGTTTGTGTACAAACCTTCTTTCCTCCAGGCGCAGAGGATGTCCCCTCGTCACAGTCACAGTCCTGGGGATAAATAGCTGATGGGATAGATCTCTGTACTGACCCTTGATATATTTATACATATTAATTAGATCTCCCCTCAGTCGTCTTTTTTCTAAAGTGAATAACTCTAATTTTGATAATCTTTCAGGGTACTGTAGTTGCCCCATTCCAGTTATTACTTTAGTTGCCCTCCTCTGGACCTTCTCTAGCTCTGCTATGTCTGCCTTGTTTACAGGAGCCCAGAACTGTACACAGTACTCCATGTGTGGTCTGACTAGCGATTTGTAAAGTGGTAGGACTATGTTCTCATCACGGGAATCTATGCCCCTTCTGATGCAACCCATTATCTTGTTGGCCTTGGCAGCAGCTGCCTGACACTGGTTTTTGCAGCTTAGTTTGCTGTTTATTAAAATTCCTAGATCCTTTTCCATGTCAGTGTTACCGAGTGTTTTACCATTTAGTATGTACGGTTGACTTGCATTTTTCCTTCCCATGTGCATAACTTTACATTTATCAGTGTTAAACCCCATCTGCCACTTATCTGCCCAAGCCTCCAGTCTATCCAGATCGCTCTGTAGTAGTATACTGTCCTCTTCAGTGTAAATTACTTTACACAGTTTAGTGTCATCTGCGAAAATTGATACTTTACTATGCAAGCCTTCTACAAGATCATTAATAAATATATTGAAGAGAATAGGGCCCAATACTGACCCCTGAGGTACCCCACTAGTGACAGTGACCCAATCTGAGTGTGTACCGTTAATAACCACCCTCTGTTTTCTATCACTGAGCCAGTTACTTACCCACATACAGATGTTTTCTCCCAGTCCGAGCATTCTCATTTTATATACTAACCTCTTATGTGGTACAGTGTCAAATGCTTTGGAGAAGTCCAGATATACGACATCCATTGATTCGCCGCTGTCAAGTCTAGAACTTACCTCCTCATAGAAACTGATTAAATTAGTCTGACATGACCGATCCCTCACGAAGCCATGCTGATATGGCGTTATTTGCTTATTTCTGTTGAGATGCTCTAATATAGCATCTCTCAGAAAACCTTCAAACAGTTTACCCACAACAGATGTTAAACTTACCGGCCTATAGTTTCCAGGCTCTGTTTTTGGCCCCTTTTTGAATATTGGCACCACATATGCCATGCGCCAATCCTGTGGGACATTCCCTGTCAGTATAGAGTCTGTATTCAGAATGCTATTATTTCCCCTTATAACCATGTTATAAGGGAAAATAATACAGTGAATAGACTGTCACCTAGCAACCATGCGTGAAAATCGCACCGCATCCGCACTTGCTTGCGGATGCTATGCGATTTTCACGCACCCCATTCACTTCTATGGGGCCTGTGTTGCGTGAAAATCGCACAATATAGAGCATGCTGCGATTTTCACTCAACGCACAAGTGATGCGTGAAAATCATCGCTCATCTGCACAGCCCCATAGAAATGAATGGGTCAGGATTCAATGCGGGTGCAATACGTTCACCGCACGCATCGCACCCGTACGGAAAACTCGCCCGTGTGAAAGGGGCCTTAAAGTGGTTGTCCCCTTTGTTTAAAAAGGAGCCCAAAGCCACAAAATGTGATTGAATGTGATGAATAAAAAAAATAAAGACCTCCCAGCAAGACTAGTTTACTGGCCTCAGTGGTCTCTATAACTCTGGGGCCAGTGATTAGCTGCAAAGGTGACATGAAGGTTACCTGGAAAGTATCTCTTCTTTTTGTTATCACATTTAGTGGCTTTGTGGTGCTTTTTATATAACTCAGACAACCCCTTTAAATATGTTTGTGTAAAACTCAACAGAAGTGCAGCTTTATTAAGGTATTTACTTATGAATTTATTGATATTTATAGTTCTGTTTTCTGGGAGATTTTTTTTTTCAACTTTGTATTTATTAAACAGTTTTTGATACATATGAACAACTGACTCCAAGATAGATATAGATTACGTAGAAAAACAGACAGGTATATATCCAGGGGCGTAGATATAGGGGGTCAGAGGTAGCAGTCGCTACCGGGCCCAGGAGCCTGAGGGGGCCCAAAGACCCTTGTGGAACATAAGAAGACACTGGTAATATAGAAAGTGCATGCTGGTCAAGTAACTCCTCTGGCTTGAGGGAAGGGGTTAGATCAAGCATTTGGCATGGGTGGGGGGAGCTGGTGGTGCTGTTTCAATGTTTGCCTTAGGCAGCTTGAAGGCAATGTACTTCGCTGCCCCTGGCCACAAAGCACTGAGGGAAGGTGGCCCCAAGCTGAACTCTTTCACCAGGGCCCATGAGCCTTTAGCTACGCCCCTATATATATCTAAGATTATGAGGAAAGGAACATAACAATAATAATAAAAAAAGGGGGGGAGGGAAGGGAAAAGAAAAAACGGTTCTCTCCTTCAATATATAAGTGAAGAGCAGTATGGTGAAGATTAAAGTTGAGTACCGAACTTTAGGGTTTTTGGCACCCGGACCTAAACCTGGACATTTATGTAAAAGTTTGGGTTCAGGTTCGGTGTTCTGCGATTTTTATGGCAACAAGCGTCATACTACATGCCCCAAAAGGCCATCACAGCCATGCCTACTATTGGCATGGCTGTGATTGGCCAACTGCAGCATGTGACCCAGCCTCTATTTAAGCTGGAGTCACGTAGCGCCGCCCGTCACTCTGCTCAGATTAGTGTAGGGATAGGCTGCAGCTGCTGTGAGGGAGAGATCAGGGAGGAATCTTATGAAGAACTGCTTCTTTACTCAGCGATCTACAGCAAATGTGTTTTGTGGGTGCAGTGCACAATTGTTTTAAGCCTGCCCTGAGCCAACTACTGCTGAAAATGAACTTTTTTTCCTTCAGTTAGTAAATATCAATACATAATCGGCAGCCATTTTATGCAACGATAGTGCACCAGCACAGGATATCTGCATGTCTGCAAGTCCAGAAATACTGCTTTGAGACACTGGAGTAAAAAAAAACCTTTGTTTTCATATAGTGCACATCTAGGATTATCGCTGCATAAGTGACTGTGAAATTTAGGCCAGAAATATGGCTTTCTCATACTGGGGCATACTGGGATGAACAAAAAAAAAACTGTTTCATATACTGCACATCTAGGATTAGAGGTGCATAAGTGAGTGTCACATTTAGGCCAGAAATACAGCTTTTTGCTTACTGGGGCATACTGGGGTGAAAAAAATACATCTGTTTCATACAGTGCACATCTAGGATTATAGGTGCATAAGTGAGTGTCACATTTAGGCCAGAAATACAGCTTTTTGCTTACTGGGGTTAAAAAACCCTCTGATATAGTGCACATCTGGGATTAGACGTGCATAAGTGACATTGAAATTTAGGCCAGAAATACAGCTTTTTGCTTACTGGGGCATACTGGGGTTAAAAAAAACATCTGTTTCATATAGTGCACATCTATGATTATAGGTGCATAAGTGACTGTGAAATTTAGGCCACAAATACGGCTTTTTGCTTACTGGGGTTAAAAACCCTCTGATATACTGCACATCTGGAATTAGACGTGCATAAGTGAGTGTCACATTTAGGCCAGAAATACAGTTTTTTTCTTACTGGGGAATACTGGGGTGAAAAAAAAACATCTGTTTCATATAGTGCACATCTATGATTATAGGTGCATAAGTGACTGGGAAATTTAGGCCACAAATACGGCTTTTTGCTTACTGGGGTTAAAAAACCCTCTGATATACTGCACATCTGGGATTAGACGTGCATAAGTAAGTGTCACATTTAGGCCAGAAATACAGTTTTTTTCTTACTGGGGCATACTGGGGTGAAAAAAAACCCATCTGTTTCATATAGTGCACATCTAGGATTATCGCTGCATAAGTGACTGTGAAATTTAGGCCAGAAATATGGCTTTCTCATACTGGGGCATACTGGGATGAAAAAAAAAAACTGTTTCATATACTGCACATCTAGGATTAGAGGTGCATAAGTGAGTGTCACATTTAGGCCAGAAATACAGCTTTTTGCTTACTGGGGCATACTGGGGTGAAAAAAATACATCTGTTTCATACAGTGCACATCTAGGATTATAGGTGCATAAGTGAGTGTCACATTTAGGCCAGAAATACAGCTTTTTGCTTACTGGGGTTAAAAAACCCTCTGATATACAGCACATCTGAGATTAGATGTGCATAAGTGACATTGAAATTTAGGCCAGAAATACAGCTTTTTGCTTACTGGGGCATACTGGGGTTAAAAAACCATCTGTTTTATATAGTGCACATCTATGATTATAGGTGCATAAGTGACTGTGAAATTTAGGCCACAAATACGGCTTTTTGCTTACTGGGGTTAAAAAACCCTCTGATATACTGCACATCTGGGATTAGACGTGCATAAGTGAGTGTCACATTTAGGCCATAAATACAGTTTTTTTCTTACTGGGGCATACTGGGGTGAAAAAAAACCATCTGTTTCATATAGTGCACATCTAGGATTATCGCTGCATAAGTGACTGTGAAATTTAGGCCAGAAATATGGCTTTCTCATACTGGGGCATACTGGGATGGAAAAAAAAAAATGTTTCATATACTGCACATCTAGGATTAGAGGTGCATAAGTGAGTGTCACATTTAGGTCAGAAATACAGCTTTTTGCTTACTGGGGCATACTGGGGTTAAAAAAATACATCTGTTTCATACAGTGCACATCTAGGATTATAGGTGCATAAGTGAGTGTCACATTTAGGCCAGAAATACAGCTTTTTGCTTACTGGGGTTAAAAAACCCTCTGATATAGTGCACATCTGGGATTAGACGTGCATAAGTGACATTGAAATTTAGGCCAGAAATACAGTTTTTTGCTTACTGGGGCATACTGGGGTTAAAAAAAACATCTGTTTCATATAGTGCACATCTATGATTATAGGTGCATAAGTGACTGTGAAATTTAGGCCACAAATACGGCTTTTTACTTACTGGGGTTAAAAAACCCTCTGATATACTGCACATCTAGAATTAGACGTGCATAAGTGAGTGTCACATTTAGGCCAGAAATACCGTTTTTTTCTTACTGGGGAATACTGCGGTGAAAAAAAAACATCTGTTTCATATAGTGCACATCTAGGATTATCGCTGCATAAGTGACTGTGAAATTTAGGCCAGAAATATGGCTTTCTCATACTGGGGCATACTGGGATGGAAAAAAAAAAATGTTTCATATACTGCACATCTAGGATTAGAGGTGCATAAGTGAGTGTCACATTTAGGTCAGAAATACAGCTTTTTGCTTACTGGGGCATACTGGGGTTAAAAAAATACATCTGTTTCATACAGTGCACATCTAGGATTATAGGTGCATAAGTGAGTGTCACATTTAGGCCAGAAATACAGCTTTTTGCTTACTGGGGTTAAAAAACCCTCTGATATAGTGCACATCTGGGATTAGACGTGCATAAGTGACATTGAAATTTAGGCCAGAAATACAGTTTTTTGCTTACTGGGGCATACTGGGGTTAAAAAAAACATCTGTTTCATATAGTGCACATCTATGATTATAGGTGCATAAGTGACTGTGAAATTTAGGCCACAAATACGGCTTTTTACTTACTGGGGTTAAAAAACCCTCTGATATACTGCACATCTAGAATTAGACGTGCATAAGTGAGTGTCACATTTAGGCCAGAAATACCGTTTTTTTCTTACTGGGGAATACTGCGGTGAAAAAAAAACATCTGTTTCATATAGTGCACATCTATGATTATAGGTGCATAAGTGACTGTGAAATTTAGGCCACAAATACGGCTTTCTCATACTGGGGCATACTGGGATGAAAAAAAAAAACTGTTTCATATACTGCACATCTATGATTATAGGTGCATAAGTGACTGTGAAATTTAGGCCAGAAATATGGCTTTCTCATACTGGGGCATACTGGGATGAAAAAAAAAACTGTTTCATATACTGCACATCTAGGATTATCGCTGCATAAGTGACTGTGAAATTTAGGCCAGAAATATGGCTTTCTCATACTGGGGCATACTGGGATGGAAAAAAAAAACTGTTTCATATACTGCACATCTAGGATTAGAGGTGCATAAGTGAGTGTCACATTTAGGCCAGAAATACAGCTTTTTGCTTACTGGGGTTAAAAAACCCTCTGATATACAGCACATCTGAGATTAGACGTGCATAAGTGACATTGAAATTTAGGCCAGAAATACAGCTTTTTGCTTACTGGGGCATACTGGGGTTAAAAAAAACATCTGTTTCATATAGTGCACAACTATGATTATAGGTGCATAAGTGACTGTGAAATTTAGGCCACAAATACGGCTTTTTGCTTACTGGGGTTAAAAAACCCTCTGATATACTGCACATCTGGGATTAGACGTGCATAAGTGAGTGTCACATTTAGGCCATAAATACAGTTTTTTTCTTACTGGGGCATACTGGGGTGAAAAACCCCATCTGTTTCATATAGTGCACATCTAGGATTATCGCTGCATAAGTGACTGTGAAATTTAGGCCAGAAATATGGCTTTCTCATACTGGGGCATACTGGGATGGAAAAAAAAAACTGTTTCATATACTGCACATCTAGGATTAGAGGTGCATAAGTGAGTGTCACATTTAGGCCAGAAATACAGCTTTTTGCTTACTGGGGCATACTGGGGTGAAAAAAATACATCTGTTTCATACAGTGCACATCTAGGATTATAGGTGCATAAGTGAGTGTCACATTTAGGCCAGAAATACAGCTTTTTGCTTACTGGGGTTAAAAAACCCTCTGATATACAGCACATCTGAGATTAGACGTGCATAAGTGACATTGAAATTTAGGCCAGAAATACAGCTTTTTGCTTACTGGGGCATACTGGGGTTAAAAAAACCATCTGTTTCATATAGTGCACATCTATGATTATAGGTGCATAAGTGACTGTGAAATTTAGGCCACAAATACGGCTTTCTCATACTGGGGCATACTGGGATGAAAAAAAAAAACTGTTTCATATACTGCACATCTATGATTATAGGTGCATAAGTGACTGTGAAATTTAGGCCAGAAATATGGCTTTCTCATACTGGGGCATACTGGGATGGAAAAAAAAAACTGTTTCATATACTGCACATCTAGGATTAGAGGTGCATAAGTGAGTGTCACATTTAGGCCAGAAATACAGCTTTTTGCTTACTGGGGTTAAAAAACCCTCTGATATACAGCACATCTGAGATTAGACGTGCATAAGTGACATTGAAATTTAGGCCAGAAATACAGCTTTTTGCTTACTGGGGCATACTGGGGTTAAAAAAAACATCTGTTTCATATAGTGCACAACTATGATTATAGGTGCATAAGTGACTGTGAAATTTAGGCCACAAATACGGCTTTTTGCTTACTGGGGTTAAAAAACCCTCTGATATACTGCACATCTGGGATTAGACGTGCATAAGTGAGTGTCACATTTAGGCCATAAATACAGTTTTTTTCTTACTGGGGCATACTGGGGTGAAAAACCCCATCTGTTTCATATAGTGCACATCTAGGATTATCGCTGCATAAGTGACTGTGAAATTTAGGCCAGAAATATGGCTTTCTCATACTGGGGCATACTAGGATGGAAAAAAAAAACTGTTTCATATACTGCACATCTAGGATTAGAGGTGCATAAGTGAGTGTCACATTTAGGCCAGAAATACAGCTTTTTGCTTACTGGGGCATACTGGGGTGAAAAAAATACATCTGTTTCATACAGTGCACATCTAGGATTATAGGTGCATAAGTGAGTGTCACATTTAGGCCAGAAATACAGCTTTTTGCTTACTGGGGTTAAAAAACCCTCTGATATACAGCACATCTGAGATTAGACGTGCATAAGTGACATTGAAATTTAGGCCAGAAATACAGCTTTTTGCTTACTGGGGCATACTGGGGTTAAAAAAACCATCTGTTTCATATAGTGCACATCTATGATTATAGGTGCATAAGTGACTGTGAAATTTAGGCCACAAATACGGCTTTCTCATACTGGGGCATACTGGGATGAAAAAAAAAAACTGTTTCATATACTGCACATCTATGATTATAGGTGCATAAGTGACTGTGAAATTTAGGCCAGAAATATGGCTTTCTCATACTGGGGCATACTGGGATGAAAAAAAAAACTGTTTCATATACTGCACATCTAGGATTATCGCTGCATAAGTGACTGTGAAATTTAGGCCAGAAATATGGCTTTCTCATACTGGGGCATACTGGGATGGAAAAAAAAAACTGTTTCATATACTGCACATCTAGGATTAGAGGTGCATAAGTGAGTGTCACATTTAGGCCAGAAATACAGCTTTTTGCTTACTGGGGTTAAAAAACCCTCTGATATACAGCACATCTGAGATTAGACGTGCATAAGTGACATTGAAATTTAGGCCAGAAATACAGCTTTTTGCTTACTGGGGCATACTGGGGTTAAAAAAAAACATCTGTTTCATATAGTGCACATCTATGATTATAGGTGCATAAGTGACTGTGAAATTTAGGCCACAAATACGGCTTTTTGCTTACTGGGGTTAAAAAACCCTCTGATATACTGCACATCTGGGATTAGACGTGCATAAGTGAGTGTCACATTTAGGCCATAAATACAGTTTTTTTCTTACTGGGGCATACTGGGGTGAAAAACCCCATCTGTTTCATATAGTGCACATCTAGGATTATCGCTGCATAAGTGACTGTGAAATTTAGGCCAGAAATATGGCTTTCTCATACTGGGGCATACTGGGATGGAAAAAAAAAACTGTTTCATATACTGCACATCTAGGATTAGAGGTGCATAAGTGAGTGTCACATTTAGGCCAGAAATACAGCTTTTTGCTTACTGGGGCATACTGGGGTGAAAAAAATACATCTGTTTCATACAGTGCACATCTAGGATTATAGGTGCATAAGTGAGTGTCACATTTAGGCCAGAAATACAGCTTTTTGCTTACTGGGGTTAAAAAACCCTCTGATATACAGCACATCTGAGATTAGACGTGCATAAGTGACATTGAAATTTAGGCCAGAAATACAGCTTTTTGCTTACTGGGGCATACTGGGGTTAAAAAAACCATCTGTTTCATATAGTGCACATCTATGATTATAGGTGCATAAGTGACTGTGAAATTTAGGCCACAAATACGGCTTTTTGCTTACTGGGGTTAAAAAACCCTCTGATATACTGCACATCTGGAATTAGACGTGCATAAGTGAGTGTCACATTTAGGCCAGAAATACAGTTTTTTTCTTACTGGGGAATACTGGGGTGAAAAAAAAAACATCTGTTTCATATAGTGCACATCTATGATTATAGGTGCATAAGTGACTGTGAAATTTAGGCCACAAATATGGCTTTTTGCTTACTGGGGTTAAAAAACCCTCTGATATACTGCACATCTGGGATTAGACGTGCATAAGTAAGTGTAACATTTAGGCCAGAAATACAGTTTTTTTCTTACTGGGGCATACTGGGGTGAAAAAAAACCATCTGTTTCATATAGTGCACATCTAGGATTGTCGCTGCATAAGTGACTATGAAATTTAGGCCAGAAATATGGCTTTCTCATACTGGGGCATAATGGGATGAAAAAAAAAAACTGTTTCATATACTGCACATCTAGGATTAGAGGTGCATAAGTGAGTGTCACATTTAGGCCAGAAATACAGCTTTTTGCTTACTGGGGCATACTGGGGTGAAAAAAATACATCTGTTTCATACAGTGCACATCTAGGATTATAGGTGCATAAGTGAGTGTCACATTTAGGCCAGAAATACAGCTTTTTGCTTACTGGGGTTAAAAAACCCTCTGATATACAGCACATCTGAGATTAGACGTGCATAAGTGACATTGAAATTTAGGCCAGAAATACAGCTTTTTGCTTACTGGGGCATACTGGGGTTAAAAAAAAACATCTGTTTCATATAGTGCACATCTATGATTATAGGTGCATAAGTGACTGTGAAATTTAGGCCACAAATACGGCTTTTTGCTTACTGGGGTTAAAAAACCCTCTGATATACTGCACATCTGGAATTAGACGTGCATAAGTGAGTGTCACATTTAGGCCAGAAATACAGTTTTTTTCTTACTGGGGAATACTGGGGTGAAAAAAAAACATCTGTTTCATATAGTGCACATCTATGATTATAGGTGCATAAGTGACTGTGAAATTTAGGCCACAAATACGGCTTTTTGCTTACTGGGGTTAAAAAACCCTCTGATATACTGCACATCTGGGATTAGACGTGCATAAGTGAGTGTCACATTTAGGCCAGAAATACAGTTTTTTTCTTACTGGGGCATACTGGGGTGAAAAAAAACCCATCTGTTTCATATAGTGCACATCTAGGATTATCGCTGCATAAGTGACTGTGAAATTTAGGCCAGAAATATGGCTTTCTCATACTGGGGCATACTGGGATGGAAAAAAAAAATGTTTCATATACTGCACATCTAGGATTAGAGGTGCATAAGTGAGTGTCACATTTAGGCCAGAAATACAGCTTTTTGCTTAATGGGGCATACTGGGGTGAAAAAAATACATCTGTTTCATACAGTGCACATCTAGGATTATAGGTGCATAAGTGAGTGTCACATTTAGGCCAGAAATACAGCTTTTTGCTTACTGGGGTTAAAAAACCCTCTGATATAGTGCACATCTGGGATTAGACGTGCATAAGTGACATTGAAATTTAGGCCAGAAATACAGTTTTTTGCTTACTGGGGCATACTGGGGTTAAAAAAAACATCTGTTTCATATAGTGCACATCTATGATTATAGGTGCATAAGTGACTGTGAAATTTAGGCCACAAATACGGCTTTTTGCTTACTGGGGTTAAAAAACCCTCTGATATACTGCACATCTGGAATTAGACATGCATAAGTGAGTGTCACATTTAGGCCAGAAATACAGTTTTTTTCTTACTGGGGAATACTGCGGTGAAAAAAAAACATCTGTTTCATATAGTGCACATCTATGATTATAGGTGCATAAGTGACTGTGAAACTTAGGCCACAAATACGGCTTTTTGCTTACTGGGGTTAAAAAACCCTCTGATATACTGCACATCTGGGATTAGACGTGCATAAGTGAGTGTCACATTTAGGCCAGAAATACAGTTTTTTTCTTACTGGGGCATACTGGGGTGAAAAAAAACCATCTGTTTCATATAGTGCACATCTAGGATTATCGCTGCATAAGTGACTGTGAAATTTAGGCCAGAAATATGGCTTTCTCATACTGGGGCATACTGGGATGAAAAAAAAAACTGTTTCATATACTGCACATCTAGGATTATAGCTGCATAAGTGACTGTGAAATTTAGGCCAGAAATATGGTTTTCTCATACTGGGGCATACTGGGATGGAAAAAAAAAACTGTTTTATATACTGCACATCTAGGATTAGAGGTGCATAAGTGAGTGTCACATTTAGGCCAGAAATACAGCTTTTTGCTTACTGGGGTTAAAAAACCCTCTGATATACAGCACATCTGAGATTAGACGTGCATAAGTGACATTGAAATTTAGGCCAGAAATACAGCTTTTTGCTTACTGGGGCATACTGGGGTTAAAAAAAACATCTGTTTCATATAGTGCACATCTATGATTATAGGTGCATAAGTGACTGTGAAATTTAGGCCACAAATACGGCTTTTTGCTTACTGGGGTTAAAAACCCTCTGATATACTGCACATCTGGAATTAGACGTGCATAAGTGAGTGTCACATTTAGGCCAGAAATACAGTTTTTTTCTTACTGGGGAATACTGGGGTGAAAAAAAAACATCTGTTTCATATAGTGCACATCTATGATTATAGGTGCATAAGTGACTGGGAAATTTAGGCCACAAATACGGCTTTTTGCTTACTGGGGTTAAAAAACCCTCTGATATACTGCACATCTGGGATTAGACGTGCATAAGTAAGTGTCACATTTAGGCCAGAAATACAGTTTTTTTCTTACTGGGGCATACTGGGGTGAAAAAAAACCCATCTGTTTCATATAGTGCACATCTAGGATTATCGCTGCATAAGTGACTGTGAAATTTAGGCCAGAAATATGGCTTTCTCATACTGGGGCATACTGGGATGAAAAAAAAAACTGTTTCATATACTGCACATCTAGGATTAGAGGTGCATAAGTGAGTGTCACATTTAGGCCAGAAATACAGCTTTTTGCTTACTGGGGCATACTGGGGTGAAAAAAATACATCTGTTTCATACAGTGCACATCTAGGATTATAGGTGCATAAGTGAGTGTCACATTTAGGCCAGAAATACAGCTTTTTGCTTACTGGGGTTAAAAAACCCTCTGATATACAGCACATCTGAGATTAGATGTGCATAAGTGACATTGAAATTTAGGCCAGAAATACAGCTTTTTGCTTACTGGGGCATACTGGGGTTAAAAAAACCATCTGTTTTATATAGTGCACATCTATGATTATAGGTGCATAAGTGACTGTGAAATTTAGGCCACAAATACGGCTTTTTGCTTACTGGGGTTAAAAAACCCTCTGATATACTGCACATCTGGGATTAGACGTGCATAAGTGAGTGTCACATTTAGGCCATAAATCCAGTTTTTTTCTTACTGGGGCATACTGGGGTGAAAAAAAACCATCTGTTTCATATAGTGCACATCTAGGATTATCGCTGCATAAGTGACTGTGAAATTTAGGCCAGAAATATGGCTTTCTCATACTGGGGCATACTGGGATGGAAAAAAAAAAATGTTTCATATACTGCACATCTAGGATTAGAGGTGCATAAGTGAGTGTCACATTTAGGCCAGAAATACAGCTTTTTGCTTACTGGGGCATACTGGGGTTAAAAAAATACATCTGTTTCATACAGTGCACATCTAGGATTATAGGTGCATAAGTGAGTGTCACATTTAGGCCAGAAATACAGCTTTTTGCTTACTGGGGTTAAAAAACCCTCTGATATAGTGCACATCTGGGATTAGACGTGCATAAGTGACATTGAAATTTAGGCCAGAAATACAGTTTTTTGCTTACTGGGGCATACTGGGGTTAAAAAAACATCTGTTTCATATAGTGCACATCTATGATTATAGGTGCATAAGTGACTGTGAAATTTAGGCCACAAATACGGCTTTTTGCTTACTGGGGTTAAAAAACCCTCTGATATACTGCACATCTAGAATTAGACATGCATAAGTGAGTGTCACATTTAGGCCAGAAATACCGTTTTTTTCTTACTGGGGAATACTGCGGTGAAAAAAAAACATCTGTTTCATATAGTGCACATCTATGATTATAGGTGCATAAGTGACTGTGAAATTTAGGCCACAAATACGGCTTTCTCATACTGGGGCATACTGGGATGAAAAAAAAAAACTGTTTCATATACTGCACATCTATGATTATAGGTGCATAAGTGACTGTGAAATTTAGGCCAGAAATATGGCTTTCTCATACTGGGGCATACTGGGATGAAAAAAAAAAACTGTTTCATATACTGCACATCTATGATTATAGGTGCATAAGTGACTGTGAAATTTAGGCCACAAATACGGCTTTCTCATACTGGGGCATACTGGGATGAAAAAAAAAAACTGTTTCATATACTGCACATCTATGATTATAGGTGCATAAGTGACTGTGAAATTTAGGCCAGAAATATGGCTTTCTCATACTGGGGCATACTGGGATGAAAAAAAAAACTGTTTCATATACTGCACATCTAGGATTATCGCTGCATAAGTGACTGTGAAATTTAGGCCAGAAATATGGCTTTCTCATACTGGGGCATACTGGGATGGAAAAAAAAAACTGTTTCATATACTGCACATCTAGGATTAGAGGTGCATAAGTGAGTGTCACATTTAGGCCAGAAATACAGCTTTTTGCTTACTGGGGTTAAAAAACCCTCTGATATACAGCACATCTGAGATTAGACGTGCATAAGTGACATTGAAATTTAGGCCAGAAATACAGCTTTTTGCTTACTGGGGCATACTGGGGTTAAAAAAAACATCTGTTTCATATAGTGCACAACTATGATTATAGGTGCATAAGTGACTGTGAAATTTAGGCCACAAATACGGCTTTTTGCTTACTGGGGTTAAAAAACCCTCTGATATACTGCACATCTGGGATTAGACGTGCATAAGTGAGTGTCACATTTAGGCCATAAATACAGTTTTTTTCTTACTGGGGCATACTGGGGTGAAAAACCCCATCTGTTTCATATAGCGCACATCTAGGATTATCGCTGCATAAGTGACTGTGAAATTTAGGCCAGAAATATGGCTTTCTCATACTGGGGCATACTGGGATGGAAAAAAAAACCTGTTTCATATACTGCACATCTAGGATTAGAGGTGCATAAGTGAGTGTCACATTTAGGCCAGAAATACAGCTTTTTGCTTACTGGGGCATACTGGGGTGAAAAAAATACATCTGTTTCATACAGTGCACATCTAGGATTATAGGTGCATAAGTGAGTGTCACATTTAGGCCAGAAATACAGCTTTTTGCTTACTGGGGTTAAAAAACCCTCTGATATACAGCACATCTGAGATTAGACGTGCATAAGTGACATTGAAATTTAGGCCAGAAATACAGCTTTTTGCTTACTGGGGCATACTGGGGTTAAAAAAACCATCTGTTTCATATAGTGCACATCTATGATTATAGGTGCATAAGTGACTGTGAAATTTAGGCCACAAATACGGCTTTTTGCTTACTGGGGTTAAAAAACCCTCTGATATACTGCACATCTGGAATTAGACGTGCATAAGTGAGTGTCACATTTAGGCCAGAAATACAGTTTTTTTCTTACTGGGGAATACTGGGGTGAAAAAAAAAACATCTGTTTCATATAGTGCACATCTATGATTATAGGTGCATAAGTGACTGTGAAATTTAGGCCACAAATATGGCTTTTTGCTTACTGGGGTTAAAAAACCCTCTGATATACTGCACATCTGGGATTAGACGTGCATAAGTAAGTGTAACATTTAGGCCAGAAATACAGTTTTTTTCTTACTGGGGCATACTGGGGTGAAAAAAAACCCATCTGTTTCATATAGTGCACATCTAGGATTGTCGCTGCATAAGTGACTATGAAATTTAGGCCAGAAATATGGCTTTCTCATACTGGGGCATAATGGGATGAAAAAAAAAAAACTGTTTCATATACTGCACATCTAGGATTAGAGGTGCATAAGTGAGTGTCACATTTAGGCCAGAAATACAGCTTTTTGCTTACTGGGGCATACTGGGGTGAAAAAAATACATCTGTTTCATACAGTGCACATCTAGGATTATAGGTGCATAAGTGAGTGTCACATTTAGGCCAGAAATACAGCTTTTTGCTTACTGGGGTTAAAAAACCCTCTGATATACAGCACATCTGAGATTAGACGTGCATAAGTGACATTGAAATTTAGGCCAGAAATACAGCTTTTTGCTTACTGGGGCATACTGGGGTTAAAAAAACCATCTGTTTCATATAGTGCACATCTATGATTATAGGTGCATAAGTGACTGTGAAATTTAGGCCACAAATACGGCTTTTTGCTTACTGGGGTTAAAAAACCCTCTGATATACTGCACATCTGGAATTAGACGTGCATAAGTGAGTGTCACATTTAGGCCAGAAATACAGTTTTTTTCTTACTGGGGAATACTGGGGTGAAAAAAAAACATCTGTTTCATATAGTGCACATCTATGATTATAGGTGCATAAGTGACTGTGAAATTTAGGCCACAAATACGGCTTTTTGCTTACTGGGGTTAAAAAACCCTCTGATATACTGCACATCTGGGATTAGACGTGCATAAGTGAGTGTCACATTTAGGCCAGAAATACAGTTTTTTTCTTACTGGGGCATACTGGGGTGAAAAAAACCCATCTGTTTCATATAGTGCACATCTAGGATTATCGCTGCATAAGTGACTGTGAAATTTAGGCCAGAAATATGGCTTTCTCATACTGGGGCATACTGGGATGGAAAAAAAAAATGTTTCATATACTGCACATCTAGGATTAGAGGTGCATAAGTGAGTGTCACATTTAGGCCAGAAATACAGCTTTTTGCTTAATGGGGCATACTGGGGTGAAAAAAATACATCTGTTTCATACAGTGCACATCTAGGATTATAGGTGCATAAGTGAGTGTCACATTTAGGCCAGAAATACAGCTTTTTGCTTACTGGGGTTAAAAAACCCTCTGATATAGTGCACATCTGGGATTAGACGTGCATAAGTGACATTGAAATTTAGGCCAGAAATACAGTTTTTTGCTTACTGGGGCATACTGGGGTTAAAAAAAACATCTGTTTCATATAGTGCACATCTATGATTATAGGTGCATAAGTGACTGTGAAATTTAGGCCACAAATACGGCTTTTTGCTTACTGGGGTTAAAAAACCCTCTGATATACTGCACATCTGGAATTAGACATGCATAAGTGAGTGTCACATTTAGGCCAGAAATACAGTTTTTTTCTTACTGGGGAATACTGCGGTGAAAAAAAAACATCTGTTTCATATAGTGCACATCTATGATTATAGGTGCATAAGTGACTGTGAAACTTAGGCCACAAATACGGCTTTTTGCTTACTGGGGTTAAAAAACCCTCTGATATACTGCACATCTGGGATTAGACGTGCATAAGTGAGTGTCACATTTAGGCCAGAAATACAGTTTTTTTCTTACTGGGGCATACTGGGGTGAAAAAAAAACATCTGTTTCATATAGTGCACATCTAGGATTATCGCTGCATAAGTGACTGTGAAATTTAGGCCAGAAATATGGCTTTCTCATACTGGGGCATACTGGGATGAAAAAAAAAAACTGTTTCATATACTGCACATCTAGGATTATAGCTGCATAAGTGACTGTGAAATTTAGGCCAGAAATATGGCTTTCTCATACTGGGGCATACTGGGATGGAAAAAAAAAACTGTTTTATATACTGCACATCTAGGATTAGAGGTGCATAAGTGAGTGTCACATTTAGGCCAGAAATACAGCTTTTTGCTTACTGGGGTTAAAAAACCCTCTGATATACAGCACATCTGAGATTAGACGTGCATAAGTGACATTGAAATTTAGGCCAGAAATACAGCTTTTTGCTTACTGGGGCATACTGGGGTTAAAAAAACCATCTGTTTCATATAGTGCACATCTATGATTATAGGTGCATAAGTGACTGTGAAATTTAGGCCACAAATACGGCTTTTTGCTTACTGGGGTTAAAAAACCCTCTGATATACTGCACATCTGGAATTAGACGTGCATAAGTGAGTGTCACATTTAGGCCAGAAATACAGTTTTTTTCTTACTGGGGAATACTGGGGTGAAAAAAAAACATCTGTTTCATATAGTGCACATCTATGATTATAGGTGCATAAGTGACTGGGAAATTTAGGCCACAAATACGGCTTTTTGCTTACTGGGGTTAAAAAACCCTCTGATATACTGCACATCTGGGATTAGACGTGCATAAGTAAGTGTCACATTTAGGCCAGAAATACAGTTTTTTTCTTACTGGGGCATACTGGGGTGAAAAAAACCCATCTGTTTCATATAGTGCACATCTAGGATTATCGCTGCATAAGTGACTGTGAAATTTAGGCCAGAAATATGGCTTTCTCATACTGGGGCATACTGGGATGGAAAAAAAAAACTGTTTCATATACTGCACATCTAGGATTAGAGGTGCATAAGTGACTGTGAAATTTAGGCCAGAAATATGGCTTTCTCATACTGGGGCATACTGGGATGGAAAAAAAAAACTGTTTCATATACTGCACATCTAGGATTAGAGGTGCATAAGTGAGTGTCACATTTAGGCCAGAAATACAGCTTTTTGCTTACTGGGGTTAAAAAACCCTCTGATATACAGCACATCTGAGATTAGACATGCATAAGTGACATTGAAATTTAGGCCAGAAATACAGCTTTTTGCTTACTGGGGCATACTGGGGTTAAAAAAACAATCTGTTTCATATAGTGCACATCTATGATTATAGGTGCATAAGTGACTGTGAAATTTAGGCCACAAATACGGCTTTTTGCTTACTGGGGTTAAAAAACCCTCTGATATACTGCACATCTGGGATTAGACGTGCATAAGTGAGTGTCACATTTAGGCCATAAATACAGTTTTTTTCTTACTGGGGCATACTGGGGTGAAAAAACCCATCTGTTTCATATAGTGCACATCTAGGATTATCGCTGCATAAGTGACTGTGAAATTTAGGCCAGAAATATGGCTTTCTTATACTGGGGCATACTGGGATGGAAAAAAAAAACCTGTTTCATATACTGCACATCTAGGATTAGAGGTGCATAAGTGAGTGTCACATTTAGGCCAGAAATACAGCTTTTTGCTTACTGGGGCATACTGGGGTGAAAAAAATACATCTGTTTCATACAGTGCACATCTAGGATTATAGGTGCATAAGTGAGTGTCACATTTAGGCCAGAAATACAGCTTTTTGCTTACTGGGGTTAAAAACCCTCTGATATAGTGCACATCTGGGATTAGACGTGCATAAGTGACATTGAAATTAGGCCAGAAATACAGTTTTTTGCTTATTGGGGCATACTGGGGTTAAAAAAAACATCTGTTTCATATGGTGCACATCTATGATTATAGGTGCATAAGTGACCGTGAAATTTAGGCCACAAATACGGCTTTTTGCTTACTGGGGTTAAAAAACCCTCTGATATACTGCACATCTGGAATTAGACGTGCATAAGTGAGTGTCACATTTAGGCCAGAAATACAGTTTTTTTCTCACTGGGGAATACTGCGGTGAAAAAAAAACATCTGTTTCATATAGTGCACATCTATGATTATAGGTGCATAAGTGACTGTGAAATTTAGGCCACAAATACGGCTTTTTGCTTACTGGGGTTAAAAAACCCTCTGATATACTGCACATCTGGGATTAGACGTGCATAAGTGAGTGTCACATTTAGTCCAGAAATACAGCTTTTTGCTTACTGGGGTTAAAAAACCCTCTGATATACAGCACATCTGAGATTAGACGTGCATAAGTGACATTGAAATTTAGGCCAGAAATACAGCTTTTTGCTTACTGGGGCATACTGGGGTTAAAAAAAACATCTGTTTCATATAGTGCACATCTATGATTATAGGTGCATAAGTGACTGTGAAATTTAGGCCACAAATACGGCTTTTTACTTACTGGGGTTAAAAAACCCTCTGATATACTGCACATCTGGGATTAGACGTGCATAAGTGAGTGTCATATTTAGGCCAGAAATACAGTTTTTTTCTTACTGGGGCATACTGGGGTGAAAAAAACCCATCTGTTTCATATAGTGCACATCTAGGATTATAGGTGCATAAGTGACTGTGAGATTTAGGCCACAAATATGGCTTTTTGCTTACTGGGGTTAAAAAAACCTCTGATATAGTGCACCTCTGGGATTAGACGTGCATAAGTGACTGTCACATTTAGGCCACAAATACAGCTTTTTGCTTACTGGGGCATACTAGGGTGAAAAAAAACCCATCTGTTTCATGTAGTGCACATCTAGGATTATAGGTGCATAAGTGAGTGTCACATTTAGACCAGAAATACAGCTTTTTGCTTACTGGGGTTAAAAAACCCTCTGATATACTGCACATCTGGGATTAGACAAGCATAAGTGACTGTGAAATTTTGGCCACAAATACGGCTTTTTGCTTACTGGGGCATACTGGGGTGAAAAATAAACATCTGTTTCATATAGTGCACATCTAGGATTATAGGTCCATAAGATGCATGTCACATTTAGGCCAGAAATAAAGCTTTTTGCTTACTGGGGTTAAAAAAAACCTCTGATATACTGCACATCTGGGATTAGACGTGCATAAGTGAATGTCACATTTAGGCCACAAATACGGCTTTTTGCTAACTGGGGTTAAAAAAAACCACTGATATAGTGCACATCTGGGATTAGACATGCATAAGTGAGTGTCACATTTAGGCTGCAAATACGGCTTTTTGCTTACTGGGGTTAAAAAAAAACTCTGATATAGTGCACATCTGGGATTAGACATGCATAAGTGAGTGTCACATTTAAGGCCTCTTTCACACTTGCGTTGTCCGGATCCGGCGTGTACTCCACTTACCGGAATTACACGCCGGATCCGGAAAAACGCAAGTGAACTGAAAGCATTTGAAGACGGATCCGTCTTCAAAATGCGTTCAGTGTTACTATGGCAGCCAGGACGCTATTAAAGTCCTGGTTGCCATAGTAGTAGTGGGGAGCGGGGGAGCGGTATACTTACAGTCCGTGCGGCTCCCGGGGTGCTCCAGAATGACGTCAGAGCGCCCCATGCACATGGATGACGTGCCATGCGATCACATCATCCATGCGCGTGGGGTGCCCTGACGTCACTCTGGAGCGCCCCGGGAGCCGCACGGATGGTAAGAAAACTGCCCCCCCGCTCCCCACTACACTTTACCATGGCTGCCAGGACTTTAGCGTCCCGGCAGCCATGGTAACCATTCAGAAAAAGCTAAACGTCGGATCCGGCAATGAGCCAAAACGACGTTTAGCTTAAGGCCGGATCCGGATCAATGCCTTTCAATGGGCATTCATTCCGGATCCGGCCTTGCGGCAAGTCTTTAGGATTTTTGGCCGGAGCAAAAAGCGCAGCATGCTGCGGTATTTTCTCCGGCCAAAAAACGTTCCGGTCCGGAACTGAAGACATCCTGATGCATCCTGAATGGATTTCTCTCCATTCAGAATGCATTAGGATAAAACTGATCAGGATTCTTCCGGCATAGAGCCCCGACAACGGAACTCTATGCCGGAAGAAAAGAATGCAGGTGTAAAAGAGCCCTAAGCCAGAAATACAGCTTTTTGCTTACTGGGGCATACTGGGATTAAAAAAAAAACATCTGTTTCATATAGTGCACATCTATGATTATAGGTGCATAAGTGACTGTGAAATTTAGGCCACAAATACGGCTTTTTGCTTACTGGGGTTAAAAAACCCTCTGATATAGTGCACATCTGGGATTAGACGTGCATAAGTGAGTGTCAGATTTAGGCCAGAAATACAGCTCTTTGCTTACTGGGGCATACTGGGGTGAAAAAAAAACATCTGTTTCATATAGTGCACATGTAGAATTATAGGTGCATAAGTGAGTGTCACATTTAGGCCAGAAATACGGCTTTTTGTTTACTGGGGTTAAAAACCCCTCTGATATACTGCACATCTGGGATTAGACGTGCATAAGTGAGTGTCACATTTAGGCCATAAATATGGCTTTTTGCTTACTGGGATTAAAAAAAAACACTGTTATAGTGCACATCTGGGATTAGACATGCATAAGTGAGTGTCACATTTAGGCCACTAATACGGCTTTTTGCTCACTGGGGTTAAAAAAAACCTCTGATATAGTGCACATCTGGGATTAGACTTGTATAAGTGAGTTTCACATTTAGGCCACAAATACGGCTTTTTGCTTACTGGGGTTAAAAAAAAACTTTGATGTAGTGCACATATGGGATTAGACGTGCATAAGTGAGTGTCACATTTAGGCCACAAATACGGCTTTTTGCTTACTGGGGTTAAAAACACTGATATACTGCACATCTGGGATTAGACATGCATAAGTGAGTGTCACATTTAGGCCACAAATACGGCTTTTTGCTTACTGGGGTTAAAAAACCCCACTGATATAGTGCACATCTGGGATTAGACATGCATAAGTGAGTGTCAGATTTAGGTCACAAATACGGCTTTTTGCTTACTAGGGTTAAAAAAAAATACTGATATATTTCACATCTGGGATTAGACATGCATGAGTGAGTGTCACATTTAGGCCACAAATACGGCTTTTTGCTTACTGGGGTTAAAAAAACCTCTGATATAGTGCACATCTGGGATAAGACATGCATAAGTGAGTTTCACATTTAGGCCACAAATACGGCTTTTTGCTCACTGGGGTTAAAAAAACCTCTGATATAGTGCACATCTGGGATTAGACGTGCATAAGTGAGTGTCACATTTAGGCCACAAATACGGCTTTTTGCTTACTGGGGTTAAATAAAACCACTGATATAGTGCACATCTGGGATTAGACGTGCATAAGTGAGTGTCACATTTAGGCCACAAATACTGCTTTTTGCTTACTGGGGTTAAAAAAAACCTGTGATATAGTGCACATCTGGGATTAGACGTGCATAAGTGAGTGCCACATTTAGGCCACAAATACTGCTTTTTGCTTACTGGGGTTAAAAAAACCCTCTGATATATTGCACATCTGGGATTAGACGTGCATAAGTGAGTGTCACATTTAGGCCACAAATACGGCTTTTTGCTTACTGGGGTTAAAAAAAACACTGACATAGTGCACATCTGAGATTAGACGTGCATAAGTGAGTGTCACATTTAGGCCACAAATGCGGCTTTTTGCTTACTGGGGTTAAAAAAAACACTGACATAGTGCACATCTGAGATTAGACGTGCATAAGTGAGTGTCACATTTAGGCCACAAATACGGCTGTTTGCTTACTGGGGTTAAAAAAAAACCTCTGCTATAGTGCACATCTGGGATTAGAAGTGCATAAGTGAGTGTCACATTTAGGCCACAAATGCGGCTTTTTGCTTACTGAGGTAAAAAAAAACCTGATATACTGCACATTTGGGATTAGACGTGCATAAGCTACTGTGAAATTTAGGCCACAAATACCGCTGTCATATAGAGTAAAAAAAAAATTTGAGTGCAATACCTTACATCAGGGTTTTTATTGGCGGGTAATTATTTTTAACAGCCTTAACCACTTTTTACTTTGCTTGGTGAACGCTAACTATGAGGCAAACATCTAATAAGGCACACGGTCATGGTCGTGGTGGTGGTGTTGGTGGAGCCTCTGGTGCAGGGAGAGGACGTGGCCATTCTGCCACAGCTACACGTCCTACTGAACCTACTACCTCAGGTCCCAGTAGCCGCCAGAATCTACAGCAAGCATGTCAAACTCAAAGGCTAACATGGGCCAAAAAAACTAAATTTCAGTTTATGTGGGCCGCATAAAAAAATAAATAAAATCGGATCCACCGTCTGCATTATATGAGCGGATCCGTCTCAGACGGATCCGCTCTGAACGCAAGTGTGAAAGTAGCCTTAGGGGCGAGAACCTGGGATCTTTCATCCCTTGTCCTATTCAGCTCTATCAGGGTGAATAGGACTTCACACTGTCCCTGCTGCTCTGTGCCTTGTGCACACAGCATCAGGGATGTTACCATGGCAACCAGGGCTTCTGTAGTGTCCTGGCTGCCATGGTAACTGATCGGAGCCCCAGGCTTACACAGCTGGGGCTCCGATCAGAAGCTGCCACTGCACCACCAATGAGGGGGAGGGGAGAGGTCCCTGTGGCCACTGCCACCAATGATTTTAATACTGGGGGGGTTGAGAGGGGCTGGCGCACTGTGCCACCAATGATTTTAATGGGATGGGGGGTTGAGGGGGGGGGGCACACTGCACCACCAATGATAAATTACCCCTTTCTACAGGAGGCTGGTACTGGCAGATCAGCAGTTAACCCCTCAGGTGCGGCACCTAAGGGATTAACTGCCTCTGATCGCAGCTCCCTGTCTGCGGCAGGGTGCCGGCAATGCGATTCTGCTGCCGGCACCCGCCTCCTGTATTGTGTTAAAGACTGACTTTCACTATCAGGCCACACAGAGCGGCGCCCAGCGATGTCTCAGCACTCACCATTAGTCCTGGGCGCCGCTCCGTTCGCCCGCAGTGCCCCATTACTGTCTCCTCTCCTGCTCCACATGCTGCTGATTACTATCGGAGCAATGGGAGGAGACATCAGCTTCACTAGTGGGCGTTCCTTCTCCCTGCGCTGCGATTGGACAGCGCTACAGCCAGGAAGAAGGAACACGCACTAGTGAAGCTGATGTCTCCTCCCATCGCTCCGATAGTAATCAGCAGCATGTGGAGCAGGAGACAGTAATGGAGCACTGCGGGCGAACGGAGCGGCGCCCAGGACTAATGGTGAGTGCTGGGACATCGCTGGGCGCCGCTCTGTGTGGGAAATGGGAATAGTCCTATCATTGGTGGCTCAGTGCGCCCGCCCCTCCTCCGCCCCTCTCTCCTCATTGGTGGCGCAGTGTGCCCGGCCCTTCTCCCCCCCCCTCTCTTCTCATTGGTGGCAGCGGCAGCAGCACAGGGGGAGGGAGGACAGCTTCCTTCTCCCTGTGTTGCTGAGAGAACATGAGCGCGCCGATAGCAGCTCATGTTCAGAGATACTAGACTGCGCAGAAGCGCAGCCCAGTATCGAAAAAACGGAAATCCCGGTATCGTATCGATACCGGGACAACCGCCATCCTTCAACCGCTCCTGGACCGCCTCTGACTTTTATTTTATCTCCGCCCGCCTCCAGGTAACCAGAGCAATGAATATCTTTGCCGGGCCGCATGTTTGACACCCATGATCTACAGCGATATTTGGTCAGGCCTAATGCCGTTCTAAGGATGGTAAGGCCTGAGCAAGTACATGCGCTAGTCAATTGGGTGTCTGACAGTGGATCCAGCACATTCACATTATCTCCCAAACAGTCTTCTGCACAAAGCGCACAGGTGGTGCCTGAAACCCATGCCCATCAGACTGTCACATCACCCCCGTGCATATCGGGGAACCTGCCTGAGCCTTAAGTCATGCAGCAGTCTCTTATGCTGTTTGAAGACTCTGCTGGCAGGGTTTCTTAAGGGCATCCACCTGGCTCTTCCCCAAGGGTGGAAGACATAGAATGCACTGACGCACAACCACTTATGTTTCCTGATGAGGACATGAGAATACAGCACGTCTCTGATGATGACGAAACACAGGTGCCAACTGCTGCGTCTTTCTGCAGTGTGCAGACCGAAGAGGAGGTCAGGGAGAAAGACTGGGTGGAAGACGATGCAGGGGACGATGAGGTCCTAGACACCACATGGAATGAAGGTTGTGCTACTGACTTTCAGAGTTCGGAGGAAGAGGCAGTGGTGAGACCGAGCCAACAGCGTAGCAAAAGAGGGGGCAGGGTACAAAAACAGAGCAGCCGTCGCCAAAACAGTTCGCCTGCTACTGGCTACCGTCACCAGGGACCGAGCACACCAAAGGCAGCTTCAAGGAGTTCCCTGGCATGGCACTTCTTCACACAATGTGCTGACGACAAGACCCGAGTGGTTTGCACGCTGTGCCATCAGAGCCTGAAGCGAGGCATTAACGTTCTGAACCTTAGCACAACCTGCATGACCAGGCATCTACATGCGAGACATAGGCTGCAGTGGAGTAAGCACCTTCAAAACCAAGAAAGGGCTCAGGCCCCTCCTGCTCCCTCCTCTGCTGCTGCCTCGGCCTCTTCCTTCGCCTCTGGAGGAACGTTGGCATCTGCCGCCCAGCAAACAGAGGATGTGCCACCAACAACACCACCTCCGCTACCAAGCATCTCCACCATGTCACACGGAAGCGTTCAGCTCTCCATCTCACAAACCTTTGAGAGAAAGCGTAAATTCCCATCTAGCCACCCTCGATCCCTGGCCCTGAATGCCAGCATTTCTAAACTACTGGCCTTTGAAATGCAGTCATTCAGGCTGGTGGAGACGGACAGCTTCAAACAGCTCATGTCGCTTGCTGTCCCACAATACGTCGTTCCCAGCCGCCACTACTTCGCCAGGAGAGCCGTGCCCTCCCTGCACAACCAAGTATCGGATAAAATCAAGTGTGCACTGCGCAACGCCATCTGTGGCAAGGTCCACCTAACCACAGATACGTGGACCAGTAAGCACGGCCAGGGACACTATATCTCCCTAACTGCACACTGGGTAAATGTAGTGGCGGCTGGGCCCCAGGCGGAGAGCTGTTTGGCACACGTCCTTCCGCCGCCAAGAATCGCAGGGCATCATTCTTTGCCTCCTGTCGCCTCCTCTTCCTACTCGGCTTCCTCCTCCTCTTCTACCACCTCATCATCCGGTCAGCGACAGACCTTCACCACCAACTTTAGCACAGCCAGGGGTAAACGTCAGCAGGCCGTTCTGAAACTCATGTGTTTGGGGGACAGGCCCCACACCGCGCAGGAGTTGTGGCGGAGTATAGAACAACAGACCGACGAGTGGTTGCTGCCAGTGAGCCTCAAGCCCGGCCTGGTGGTGTGCGATAATGGGCGAAATCTTGTTGCAGCTCTGGGACTAGCTGGTTTGACGCACATCCCTTGCCTGGCGCATGTGCTGAATTAGGTGGTGCAGAAATTAATTCACAACTACCCCGACATGTCAGAGCTGCTGCATAAAGTGCGGACCGTTTGTGCGCGCTTCTGGCATTCTCATCCTGCCACTGCTCGGCTGTCTGCTCTACAGCGTAACTTCGGCCTTCCCGCTCACCGCCTCATATGTGACGTGCCCACCAGGTGGAACTCCACCTTGCACATGCTGAAGAGACTGTGCGAGCAGCAGCAAGCCATAGTGGAGTTTCAGCTGCAGCACGCACGGGTGAGTCGCACTGCGGAACAGCACCACTTCACCACCAATGACTGGCCCCCATGTGAGACCTGCGTGCCCTGTTGCGCTGTTTTGAGTACTCGACCAACATGGCCAGTGGCGATGACGCCGTTATCAGCGTTACAATACCACTTCTATGTCTCCTTGAGAAAACTCTTAGGGCGATGATGGAAGAGGATGTGGCCCAGGACGAGGAGGAGGAAGAGAGGATTTTAGCAACAGCAGAGTCCAGGTACAAATTTGGCCAGCCAGGGCCCACTACTGGAGGGCGAGGAGGATGAGGAGGAGGATGGGGATGAAGCATATTCACAGCAGGTGGCATCCAACGCAGCTCGGGCCCATAACTGGTGCATGGCTGGGGGGATACGGAGGACGCAGACGATACGCCTCCCACAGAGGACAGCTTGTCCTTACCTCTGGGCAGCCTGGCACACATGAGTGACTACATGCTGCAGTGCCTGCGCAACGACAGCAGAGTTCCCCACGTTTTAACGTGTGCTGACTACTGGGTGGCCACCCTGCTGGATCCCCGTTACAAAGACAATGTGCCGTCCTTAATTCCCTCACTGGAGCGTGATCGGAAGATGCGCGACTACAGGCGCACGCTGGTAGACGCTCTCCTGAGAGCATTCCCGACTGACGCCGGGGGACAAGTGGAAGCACAAGGCAAAGGCAGGGGAGGAGGAAGAGGTCGCCAACACAGCTGTGTCAGCGCCAGCACCTCAGAAGGCAGGGTTAGCATGGCCGACATGTGGTAAAGCTTTGTCACCTCGCCGCAACAACCGGCCCTAACTGCTGATATGGAGCGTGTTAGCAGGAGGCAGTATTTGAACTACATGGTGGAACAGTACCTGTGCACATGACTACACGTACTGACTGATGGTTCTGCCCCATTCAACTTCTGGGTCTCCAAATTGTCCACATGGCCAGAGCTTGCCCTGTATGCCTTGGAGGTGCTGGCCTGCCCTGCAGCCAGTGTACTCTCTGAACGTGTATTTAGCACGGCAGGAGGCGTCATTACAGACAGACGCAGCCGCCTGTCCACAGCCGACGTGGAGAAGCTCACCTTCATCAAAATGAACCAGGCCTGGATCCCATTAGACTTGTCTGTACCTTGTGCAGAATAGACAGTTCTAACAGTCTCAACCATCCATCCTTGTACTCAAGTGCACTTATTCCTTTTTTTTTTTATTATATGTCTCAATATTTTGGGGGATACCCCTATGTAAAAATGCCAAATAACACACATCTGTGTTGGCTACCTATTCGTCCTTCGCCGCCGCTTCCACCTAGACCGCCACGTGAGCCTACACGGCCACATCCACCCATTCACCGCCTCCTCAACCTCTTCCTCCTACATCATTCCTAATTTTTTTTTTACGGTCTTTTATGTTTTTTTTTTATTCATTTCCCTATCCACATTTGTTTGCAGAGCATTTGCCATGCTCTTAAGCACATTTTGCTGCCTTTTGCAGCCCTCTAGCTCTTTCCAGGGCTATTTTAGTGCCATTTTAGTGGCCAAAATTTCGGGTCCCCATTGACTTCACTGGGGTTTGGGTTCGGGTTCGAGTTCGGGTCTATCTACATTCCCTTGTGACAGAGCTGTGTAGTGTTCCAAAAAGCGTATGTCTTGAATACAGGAGTAATAATCCGCCTTGGATGGAAGAGCAGTTCTTTTCCAAAAGAGAGCTATAAGGAATTTCGCCGCGGTAAGTAAATGGAGGAGCAGCCTAGAGACATGACCCTCCAAACCCCTAGGGGGAACATTTAGTAGTTACGTGAGCGGGTCCAATGCCACTGAGCATCCCAGGACTTCCTGTACTACAGAAGCAACCGTAGTCCAGAAGGGCAATATGTGATAGATCGAGGATCCACTAGCTGAACATCTCCAGCAAACATTGGGGATATTCCCGTTAAGGGTATGCAACATTTCCGTGGTATGATACCAGTGCATCAGTAGTTTCAGTTGGTTTTCTTTATAGACTACACAAGAGGAACTAGCAAAAGCCCTTGACCATATCTTGTTCCAGAGAGCAGGTGGGATTGCTCTATTAAGCCATTCCTCCCACTTCCGCATATACAAATGTCCCCCTCCTACCAAGTAAATCTGGGAGGAGAGCAGGTCATATATATCCGAGATAAGGCCTCTAGCTGAAGGACCCCGTAAACATATTTTTTCTAATGGGGTAAGAGGAGGTATCAATCCGGAGGTAGTGGCTGAGCGACTGTAATGGGCTATTTGTTGATAGTGGAATGCAGAGGATGAGGGGAGATTATATTTACTTCGTAATTCTGGAAAAGAAAATAGGCGGTTGGTAAGAGGGTCTCGCAAATCCCGTCTCTGTCCAGGGTTTAGCCATATATGCTTCACTGCTTTGCCTAAGTGTAGGGTGAATAGAAACGGCTTGAAAGAAGAATGTAGAGTGGAAAGGTTACATTTAATCTTGCAATTCAACCATCGGTTTCGAGTGAATGCCATGGGGCCTAGTAAGTTCCGGGGTGACCCAAGATCACAGCACTCATATGTACCCGGGCTAATCAGAGTCATTCAGTCTCAGTCCACTTATTAAAGGAATGTAATGGAGTCCAAGAAGCTAAATGTCTAAGATGTGTGGCATAGTAGTAAAGGGTTATAGCTGGGAGCGAGAGGCCGCCCTGGGATTTCTTGGAGGTTAGGACCGACTTAGCAATACGATGTTGTTTATTATTCCACACAAATGTGAGAAAGACAGACTGGATCTGGCGGAGAATCCCCGCAGGCACCCTGACCAGAAGTGTCTCAAAGAGATATAGGAGTCTGAGCAGTATAGACATCTTAATTGCCGCTATTCACCCCAATAAGGATATGTGCAGGGATCCCCATTTGTGGAAAAGCAGAGTGATATTGGTGAGCACCGGGGGGAAATTTGCTCCATATAAAGTAGAGTAGGAAGAAGTGATATGAACCCCTAAGAATTTTATAGAGCGGTTCTGCCAAGAGTAGTTATAAGAGTGTTATAAGGCCTCCTACAAAGGGACACGCCTCCTACAAAAAATCAGTCCAGTACAACAGACGGAGCTGAGACACCGGAGCCTATACCGGGCGAACGGAGCGGCGCCCAGGCATACTAGTAAGTGCAGGGGGACCCCTGGGCGCCACTCTGCCCACAGGTATAGTTAGTTTTTAGTTTGTACACTAGTGAAAGGTCCTCTTTAATAATGATTTTAAATTGTTATCAAAAGTACTAGCCCTGAGGCTACAACCTCTCCTTCCCAGACTGATAAATGCAGAGCAAGCAGGATTTATAAGTGGCCGAGAGGGTAGGATGAACACGAGTAGGATTATTAACCTAATACAATATGCTCACAACACATCTACGCCCATGGTCCTTCTCGGTACTGATGTCGAGAAGGCTTTTGATAGAGTGGATTGGAAGTACATGGAGAAAGCCTTGCTCAGTTTCCAGATACCGGAAGAGTTTATTAAGGTGGTAATGGCAATGTATGGAGACCAGTGGCGACTCTAGGAACAATATATAGGGGGGGCACAAAGATACCACAGTCAAAAATGGGGGGGCAAAAACAAAATAAGTATATAGAAATAAGATTACAAAATACTAGAGAGTTGCGGTATGCAGGGATACATTTATAATAAAACAATTTACTTACAAAAGAAGCTATTCAGTCGTCTGCTGTGCCGTCCTCTGCTTGCTTCCGCGGATTCTTTCCCCTTCTTTCTGTCTCTCGTCAGTGCACAGGCGCACTGTTATGGTGGATCTGTGGAAGACACACTGTTATGGGGGCATCTGTGGATGACACATTATGCCTCTCATTAGCCCTCATTATGCCTCTCATTAGCCCCCATATCAGCCCTTATGCCTCATTAGCCCCCATTATTCTTCATATTAGCCCCATTATGCCTCATTAGCCCACATTATGCCTCATTAGCCCACATTATGCCTCTAATTAGCCCCCATTATGCCTCTTATTAGCCCCCATATGCCTTCAATTAGCCCCCATATGCCTCCTATTAGCCCCCATATGCCTCCTATTAGCCCCCAATTAGCCCCCATATGCCTCCAATTAACCCCATATGCCTCCAATTAGCCCCATAGACCCCATATGCCTCCAATTAGCCCCCATATGGCTCCAATTAGCCCCCATATGCCTCCAATTAGCCCCCAATTAGCCCCCATATGCCTCCTATTAGCCCCCAATTAGCCCCTATATGCCTCCAATTAGCCCCTATATGCCTCCAATTAGCCCCCATATGCCTCCAATTAGCCCCCATATGCCTCCAATTAGCCCCCATATGCCTCCAATTAGCCCCATAGACCCCATATGCCTCCAATTAGCCCCCATATGCCTCCAATTAGCCACCAATTAGCCCCCATATGCCTCCTATTAGCCCCCAATTAGCCCCTATATGCCTCCAATTAGCCCCTATATGCCTCCAATTAGCCCCCATATGCCTCCAATTAGCCCCATAGACCCCATATGCCTCCAATTAGCCCCCATATGCCTCCTATTAGCCCCCATATGCCTC
This sequence comes from Bufo gargarizans, assembly GCF_014858855.1. Lineage (NCBI taxonomy): Eukaryota > Metazoa > Chordata > Amphibia > Anura > Bufonidae > Bufo > Bufo gargarizans. The sequence continues at coordinate 591,688,871 of NC_058080.1, read as the reverse complement.
CTATTAGCCCCATATGCCTCCTTTTAGCCCCCAAATATGCCTCCTATTAGCCCCCAAATATGCCTCCAATTAGCCCCCAAATATGCCTCCAAATGCCCCCATATGCCTCCAATTAGCCCCCAAATATGCTTCCAATTAGCCCCCAAATATGCCTCCAATTAGCCCCATATGCGTCTAAATGCCCCCATATGCCTCCTATTAGCCCCCAGCAGCCACATTTTTTATAAAATAAAATAAAAAAACACTTACCTCTCCTGCTCCTGGACGGACGCCGCCTGCCATTTTCTCCCTCCTCAGTCGACTGTGCTCTAAACTGGCGCGCACAGCGTGAGGTCACAGAGCGACCTCACGCTGTGCGCAGCCCTGCACAGCCGACAGCCGAGGACCAGGAAGTGGTGAGTACAGAGCGTTCACCACTTCCTGGTTCTTCGGTACTAATGAGCGCTTCCATAATGGAAGCGCTCATTAGTATTCACTCAGGGGAATCAGCGGGGGGGGCACCCGGGGGGGCAAGGAACAACATAGGGGGGGCAATTGCCCCCCCTCGCCCCCCTCTAGCGACGCCACTAATGGAGACCCAACAGCCTGAGTTCTAGTGAATGGCACATTATCACCACACTTTAAAATCAGTAATGGAACAAGGCAGGGCTGCCCACTATCCCCACTCCTGTTCATCCTGTCTATGGAGCCACTTCTACAGGTGGACCAGAGAATACAGGGTATAAAGATAAAGAAATGCACACCCAAGCTGCGTTCGCGGACGACTTAGTCTTAATCATCTCCAACCCCGTAGAGGCCTTTCTTGCGATACATGCAGTATTGGAACAATTTGAAACATTCTCCAATTTCAAAGTAAACCTATCCAAGTCACATGTACTGAACATTTCTCTAGACCCACAAACACAGGAAACGATTGAGAGGTCTGTGCTATTTAAATGGGCTATGAGTAGTATCCCCTTTTTAGGTATTAACCTTATCCCCCAACCCTCCAAACTATATCAGGAAAATTATAAAAATTTACCGCACACTACAGACACTCTCTTAAAAACGTGGGATGTCTTATTTACCTCCTGGTTTGGGCACAGAGCTCTAATCAAAACAATCATCCTCCCAAAAATACTAAACTATCTGCAGGTACTACCTATACGCCTCCCCAAGACTTTCTTTGCACAAATGAAGAGGATACTTACGCAGTTTCTTTGGAGTGGGACCAGACCTAGACTTTCACACTCTCAAGTAATAAAAGCAAATAATAAGAGAGGTATGGGAGTTCCAGACTTCCGCATATATTATAGAGCGGTTCACAGTCTGAGAGTCTTGGAATGGTTATGTAACCCACCAGACAGATTGGATATTTCTCCCGAGCAAGCTATGTTGAAAGTCCTCCTACGGTCGCTAATCTTGGCCCAAAATCCTAAATTGGACCTCCTTAGGGCTATACTAACCCCAATGACACTTAACACCGTTAAGTTATGGAAAAACAAGCTAACTAATTATTTGCTTACAAACCCCCTAACACTCCTTCTCCAAATTAGAGATGTAATGTAGGACTCCACTTCGGAATTTAGATCCACATTAACAGTTACGTGCAAAAACAATACAACAGCAATCTGGGATTTATTAAAACAGGACAGCACTAACTCAGATATGAATACTGAAGAACAGCCGCACTCAAATCTTACAGGTTTTCATAGGTTACACCTCCTCCAATTTATAAAAAAAATCTCATATCCCTAGCGATGACATCGCTGAGAGGAGCAGCATTTTCTGTCTAATAAAGTGATCCCGTCTCTTGCTGAATCTCAGCTGAATTCAAAATTGTTATCTGGTTGAAGGGACAGGCAGAGTGTGTGAACAAAGTCACCAGTGTTGACAGCAGAGATGACAGAGGCGGGAAGTAGGCCGTGTCATCCATTGAGGGCCAACCATGGCCTTTGTACTACTCCACAAAGATACTCAGGCAAAGTCCACATTGTCTATTTCTGTTTTTCAGCCATTCCATTGCAGGACATAAGTCCAATAAGCAGGGTAAATATGCAGAGCCTGGGTACGACATGTTCCTTTCTGCCGCACAGCAAGCTACAGTAACCGCAAAGGTGTCATTTAAAAGACATTTTTGGTTTTGATCTATATACATGTTGCTGAAAGCAGAAGCTGTACTTTATGTGCCCCCATTAGAGAGAGGGTTTGTGTAAAACCTATTCTTCAAATCAAAATGAGTTAAATCAAGTAAATTCAGTATTTTCATGAAATCAGTCAAATGCAGCCATATGCAGGAGGCTGTAAGGCTCCATACTACAGAGACTCTGTGTGCTGCCAAGCCATGTTTCATCGATATCCTAAATGTCAGAGGTATTCTCCCCTAAAAGCAATGCAACCAAAAAACTCTACCTGCCTCCATTTCAAGATACTTCTAGTTCCATAGAAGTACATGGGTGCCTTGTTATAACTCCATATAACACACAGGGGGTCATTTATCAAACTGGTGCAAAGTAGAACTGGCTTAGTTGCCAATAGCAATCAATAACATTCCTTTCATTATGGACAGCTCCTTTGGAAAATGAAGGAGGAATTTGATTGGTTGCCGTGGGCAACTAAACCAGTTCTACTTTGCACCAGCTTGATAAATGACCCCCACAGTCTCAACATGTGTTCGAGGTCTAAACTAACTCTAGAAGCAAAGGGGGTCATTTACGGACAGATATACGGCACTTTTGTGGCGTATATCTGCCGTAGATTCTGACGAACGCCATGTTGTGACTTCCAGGTCTAAAAAAGGGGACGGGGAAGGGGACGGGCCAGCAGGCCTGTCTCATTCATGATTTTCTACAACTGTTTTAGGCGTAGAAAATTGTCTAAATGTAAGACAGCAAGGAAACTGTCTTACATTTAGAATCAGTGGTGGATACGCCAACTTCGGCGATCCATCACCAGCACAGGGGCTTATTAAGACCGGTGTCTTAAATGCTGGTCTTAATAAATGCGCTCCAAAGTGTCTAGGGGAGACTATCTCCATAATATAGAATTCAATAGAACATGCCATATTTTCTTGTCGGATTTCAAATATGCCTATGTACGAAAGTGGAGGTACAGTACGGCCACATAGACATCTCATTATGGCTTTGTACAAGCTCTAGGAGGAATGAAGCTATTATAAGTTTGTATGATTGAGGCTTTATATACTCTCAGGAGTATACATCATGTCTTGTGTGAATAGCACCAATCTATTCTGACTACATATGCTTGTCCAGTGCTCAGGAGGGGGTTATTTTAGATTCATGCTACAGAAAAAGATGAAGAAGTGCATATAACCTTCAAATGATAAAAGTATAACAGCATAAGGCTGTAGGCTGAGTGCCGTGAAACCCCCTATTCTTTTCAGAAAGAAGTTCTGCAGAAGCTGGTGCTGTATTTTGTAGAACATCTTTGAGGATAGAACGGGGAGCTATATGCAAAGTAATCATTATAAATTGACATGATGCTTCTCCTAGAAGAAATTACAAGCTGGATCAGGGTGGTAGAATAGCAGCAAACGAAGAGGAGGACTTGAAAACATTTTTGGTGGATAAGGAGTTGTCCAAGTCATTTTTTCATTTCGAGAAACTGCTGTAGGGCTATTAAAAAATTAACAACTTACACATACGTTCCCAGCCACCTCCGATTCATTGCTGCCGCTACATCCTATTGCATGGGCTGCAGCCAGTGGCGTATTGTTTTAGCCGCGTCAGTGACGTCCCGTGTGCAGCTGCAGCCAATAAGTGGCCTCAGTAGTCTTGTACCATAAACTGCATAGGCCAGTGATTGGCTGTAGCGGTTTATGGGATGTCACAGCTAAAGCCAAAACAATATGATTGGCTGCAGCCCATGGCAGATGATGGAGCAGCAGCAATGGATTGGAGGGGGCTGGGAAGGTAAGTGTAAATTTGTTTATTATTTCATCAGCCTCACAGCAGTTTCCTGAAATGAGAAAACTACTTAAACAACTCCTTTAACCCCTTAGGGACCCATGACGTATCGGTACGGCATGTTTCCCGAATCCTTAAGGACCCATGACGTACCGGTACGTCATGGCTTCAATTCGCGATTCCGGCGCCGCGGGGGTTAATCGGAACGGGATGCCGGCTGAAATCATTCAGCCGGCATCCCGTAACAACGCAGGGGGGGGTCATTTGACCCCCCCGTATAGACGATCGCAGAAAACCGCAGGTCCATTCAGACCTGCGGTTTTCTGCGTTTCCGGTCCATTCGGGTGTGCTGTGACCCGATGAACCGGAAAAAGACTGCGATCGGTGGCGTAATTTTACACCACCAATCGCAGTCCGAGGATTTGAGGAGGCGGTGCTGGCCCTGGTGCTGAACACTGCTGTCCAGGGTGCTGATTGGTGCAGGGGAGAGAGGCGCGAGATTCAAACTTCCTGCGCTCCTCTCTCCCCTCCTCTTCCTGTCCAGCACCCTGACCGTGCAGCATCGTCCAGCACCAGCTCCTGTGTCCCCCTAATCGGCATCCATCACCCTCCTGCACCCATCGCCACTCAGGTAGGTTAGGGTCAGTGAGGGAGAGGCACCATTAGGAAGGGAAAGAAGGGAAAAGTTAGTTAGGAAAAAAAAAAAAAAAAAGAACTTTTACACAAAACTTTTTTGATCCATCTATCAGACCCCAGAGCCCCCCCTGCCACTTGCCCCCCCCTACCAGCCCCCCACCACCACCAGCCCCCCCCCACCCATCCCCCCACCAGCCCTCCCCCAGCCTCCCCCCCCCCTCACCACTAGCCCCCTTACCACCACTTTTTTTTTATTTTTCTGCGTTCGCTGACTGGTCGGCACTTTAGCGTCCGTCCACTGTTAGCGCATCGCCTGCCCCACCGCTGATCAGCGTTGTACCGCTGATCAGCAACTTTGAACTTTTTTTTTCCTAACACTTGCCCCTTTATTTTCCTTTTTTTAGTACGCGAACACCCGTTGCCCCCACACACACGCACATATAATAAAGGTTTCCACACACGCACACCTACACGCACACACACCCATGGCCCGCCGGGTGTTCTCGGCCGAGGAGGCATACGCCCAGATTGCCTCCGACTCCGAGAGCCCCAGTGAGGATGAGGATGACCCCACATTCCTTCTGTCATCCGCATCCTCCTCATCATCATCGGATGACGATGAGCCACCAAGGCGGCGGAGACGCCGCCAGGCGGAGCCAGGGGCCACACATGCTAGGGATCCTGTGGCCCACCCTAGTACGAGCCGCCCTGGGGTTCGTACTGGTTTCCCGGCCCACCAAATAAGTTCACCGGAGCCCCCTGCCGATGAACTTAGCTGGTGTCCCCCAGTGGACTTTGAGCCTGAGATTCCGGATTTCACTGGCAATCCTGGAATCCAGATTCCCACAGTGGGGTTTACTGAAATAGACTTTTTTAGTTTTTTTTTCAGTAACCCACTGGTGAATTTGATGGTGGAGCAGACGAATCTGTACGCCCAACAGTTCGTCGCTCAAAACCCAGGCTCATTTTTGGCTAGACCCGGTGGCTGGACGCCGGTCAGTGCAGCCGAAATGAGGACATTTTGGGGCCTCGTGCTGCATATGGGTCTAGTCCAAAAACCCAGTGTCAGGCAATACTGGAGTGGGGACGTCCTATACCAGACCCCACTGTACAGTATGGTCATGACACGTCCCCGGTTTGAGGCCATCCGGAAATGTCTGCATTATTCCGATAATGCAGCATGTCCACCCCGAGGTGATCCTGCCTATGACCGGCTGTATAAGATACGGCCGGTCATCGATCACTTTGGGGCCACATTTCAGCAGGCCTACGTACCTGGAAGGGAGGTCGCGGTTGATGAGTCTCTCGTTGCGTTCAAGGGGAGACTCAGTTTCCGCCAATACATTCCCACAAAGCGGGCGAGGTATGGCGTGAAGCTATACAAAATTTGTGAGAGTACCTCAGGGTACACTTACAAATTTCGTGTGTACGAGGGGCGACATTCCCGTATTCAACCCCCAGAATGTCCCCCCACTCTGGGTGTTAGCGGGAAACTCGTGTGGGACCTTATGCACCCACTGCTGGATAAGGGTTACCACTTGTACGTGGATAACTTTTATACCAGCATTCCCTTGTTCAGGTCCCTTGCCGCCAGATCCACGTTCGCTTGTGGGACCGTGCGGAAAAATCAGCGCGGCCTCCCTGCCCACCCCCTCCAGGTACCTATCCCCAGGGGTGAGACCCGTGCCCTTACCAGTGGAAACCTGTTGCTGGTCAGGTATAAGGACAAGAGGGATGTCCTTATGCTGTCCACAATCCACAGTAACAGCACCACCCCAGTCCCTGTGCGAGGTACCGCGGCAACGGTCCTCAAGCCCGATTGTATCGTCGACTACAATCGGTATATGGGAGGAGTTGATCTCTCTGATCAAGTCCTCACGCCATATAATGCCATGCGCAAAACCCGGGCATGGTACAAAAAAGTTACGGTCTACATGGTGCAGGTTGCCATGTACAACTCTTTTGTACTATCCCGAAGCGCTGGCAGCACAGGGACATTCCTCCAATTCTATGAGGCAGTCCTCAAAGACCTGATCTTTTCGGACCGGGAAAGAGCAGGCCGGAGTACCTCGGGAACTGGAGGCGCCCGGATCGTCCCTGGCCAACACTTTCCAGGTGTGGTCCCCCATACTGGAAAGAAGGGACGAACCCAAAAAAGATGCAGAGTGTGTCACAAGAGGGGGATACGGAAGGACACCACCACTCAATGTGACACGTGCCCCGATCATCCGGGCCTCTGCGTTATCGATTGCTTCAGGGAGTATCACACTTCCATGGAGTACTAAATTTTTATAATCCCCAACAGTCCACTAGAGAACATAAAACACTATGGCTCTTAGACTTTGGAGACACAGAAACAATTTTTTTTCCCCAAAAAAATATTAGTTTTAGAGCAGGCATCCTCAAACTGCGGCCCTCCAGATGTTGTAAAACTATAACTCCCAGCATGCCCAGACAACCTACAGCCATCAGCAGGGCATGGTGGGAATTGTAGTTTTACAACATCTGGAGGGCCGCAGTTTTTAGGATGCCTGCTTAGTGTCTCCAAAGTCTGAGAGCCATACATATTGGGCATCGTCGCGTGCGTAAAAGTCGTCGCTATAAAAATAACATTTGACCAAACGCCTCGAATGAACGGTGTTAAAAATATAAAACAAAAACGGTGCCAAAACACCCATTTTTGGGCAAAATTTCAATTTGAATCCCTTTTTGCCGGTAATAAAGCAAGGGTTAACAGCCAAACAAAACTCAATATTTATGGCCCTGATTCTGTAGTTTGCAGAAACACCCCATATGTGGTCGTAAATGGCTATATAGCCGCACGGCAGGGCATAGAACGAAGGGAACTCCATACGGTTTCTGGAAGGCAGATTTTGATGGACAGTTTTTTTTTTGACACCATGTCCCATTAGAAGCCCCCCCTGATGTAGCCTAGACTAGAAACTCCAAAAAAGTGACCCCATCTAAGAAACTACACCCCTCAAGGTATTCAAAAGTTACTTTACAAACTATGTTAACCCTTTAGGTGTTCCACAAAACTAAATAGCGAATGTAGAAAATTTTTTAGAATTTAATTTTTTTGTTACATTGCCTCAAAAAAGAGTAATATAGAGCAACCAAAAATCATATTTACCCCTAAAATAGTCCCAAAACAACAACCACCTTATCCTGTAGTTTCCTAGATGGGGTCACTTTTATGGAGTTTCTACTCTAGGGGTGCATCAGGGGGCTTGAAAGGGTACATGGTGTAAATAAACCAGTCCAGCAAAATCTGCCTTCCAAAAACCGTATGGCGTTCCCCTTCTTCTATGTCCTGCCGTTTGGCCAAACAGTAGTTTACGACCACATATGGGGTGTTTCTGCAAACTACAGAATCAGGGCAACCCATTTTGAGTTTTGTTTGGCAGTTAACCCTTGTTTTACTCCTGGAAAAAATTGATTATATTGGAAAATTTTCCAAAAAATAGAAATTTCTAAATTGTTTCTCCATCTGCCATTAACTCTTGTGGAACACCTAAAGGGTTAACAAAGTTTGTAAACCCAGTTTTGAATACCTTGAGGGGTGTACTTTCTTAGATGGAGTCACTTTTTTGAAATTTCTATTCTAGGGGTGCAACAGGGGGCTTCAAATGGGACATGGTATAAACAAAACCAGTCCTGCAAAATCTGCCTTCCAAAACCCATATGGTGTTCCCCTCCTTCTATGTCCTCCCGTTTGGCCAAACAGTAGTTTACGACCACATATGGGGTGTTTCTGCAAACTACAGAATCAGGGCAACCCATTTTGAGTTTTGTTTGGCAGTTAACCCTTGTTTTACTCCTGGAAAAAATTGATTATATTGGAAAATTTTCCAAAAAATAGAAATTTCTAAATTGTTTCTCCATCTGCCATTAACTCTTGTGGAACACCTAAAGCATGGGTGTCAAACATGCGGCCCGCGGGCCGCATGCGGCCCGCAATGAATATCTTTGCGGCCCGGCAAAGATGCAGCATCGCAGACTGCTATGTATGAGCCGGGAGAGAGGAGGGGCTGGAGTCCGTAACTAGGGGCGGGGCCCGGTGCAGTCACTGTACTCTTACACCGGGCCCCGCCGCTCACCAAAGTATTTATAAATGTGAATCCTTATCCTGTTATTAAGTTGAACTAACGCTGCCCTCTCCCATGTTCCCATGTCCCCCTTACTTAAGCTTCAATAGTAGGCAGAGAGGACAGCAGCAGTAACGTCACTCACTGACGTCGAGCACCTGCTCCGCCCACTTTATGAATGAAGCAGGCGGAGCAGACGCGCGACGTCAGTGAGTGACGTTACTGGTGCCGTCCGCTCTGCCTGCTATGGAAACGTGTTCGTAAGTGCTGTGGGGATACAGGGGAACATGGGAACATGGGAGAGGGGAGCGTTAGTTCAACTTAATAACAGGATAAGGATTCACGTTTATAAATACTTCGGTGAGCAGAGGGCCGGTGTATTGGGGGACACTGTTATGAGGGGGATCTGTGGATGACATATAGCAGTGTCATCCACAGATCCCCCCCATAACAGTTCCATCCACAGATCCCCCCACCTCATAACAATGCCATCCACAGATATCCCACCCCATAGCAGTACCATCCACAGATATCCCACCCCATAACAGTTCCATCCACAGATCCCCCACCTCATAACAATGACATCCACAGATCCCCCATAACAGCACCATCCACAGATCCCCCACCCCATAACAATGCCATCCACAGATCCCCCCACCCCATAACAATGCCATCCACAGATATCCCACCCCATAGCAGTACCATCCACAGATCCCCATAACAGTGCCATCCACAGATCCCCCATAACAGTGCCATCCACAGATCCCCCATAACAGCGCCATCCACAGATCCCCCATAACAGCGCCATCCACAGATCCCCCATAACAGTGCCATCCACAGGTCCCCCATAACAGTGCCATCCACAGGTCCCCAATAACAGTGCGTCATCCACAGATCCCCCATAATAGTGTCACGCACAGACCACCATTAATTCAAAGCCCACCAAAAGCACAACTTTTGGTTAAAAATATTTTTTTCTTATTTTCCTCCTCAAAAACCTAGGCGCGTCTTATAGTGAAGTTTAATATTTGTATATATATATATATATATATATATATATATATAAAAATATAATAATCATTCCTCCTTGGTGGTTTTATCGTGAATACATTTTCACTTTTTGATATTTGTTGATTTATTACCTAGTTGCCACGTCGGCTTGGTCTTGCGGTTTAGCTGGTTTCCTAGTAACCACAATATTTTTGCGAGCATCATTACGTCATAACGACACCTGCGGCTTCCCGTTCCCGTTTTTTTTTTTTTGATGCGGCCCACATAAACTTAAATTTTGTTTTTTTGGCCCATGTTAGCCTTTGAGTTTGACATGCTTGACCTAAAGGGTTAACAAAGTTTGTAAACCCAGTTTTGAATACCTTGAGGGGTGTACTTTCTTAGATGGAGTCACTTTTTTGAAATTTCTATTCTAGGGGTGCAACAGGGGGCTTCAAATGGGACATGGTATAAACAAAACCAGTCCTGCAAAATCTGCCTTCCAAAACCCATATGGTGTTCCCCTCCTTCTATGTCCTCCCGTTTGGCCAAACAGTAGTTTACGACCACATATGGGGTGTTTCTGCAAACTACAGAATCAGGGCAACCCATTTTGAGTTTTGTTTGGCAGTTAACCCTTGTTTTACTCCTGGAAAAAATTGATTATATTGGAAAATTTTCCAAAAAATAGAAATTTCTAAATTGTTTCTCCATCTGCCATTAACTCTTGTGGAACACCTAAAGGGTTAACAAAGTGTGTAAACCCAGTTTTGAATACCTTGAGGGGTGTACTTTCTTAGATGGAGTCACTTTTTTGAAATTTCTATTCTAGGGGTGCAACAGGGGGCTTCAAATGGGACATGGTATAAACAAAACCAGTCCTGCAAAATCTGCCTTCCAAAACCCATATGGTGTTCCCCTCCTTCTATGTCCTGCCGTTTGGCCAAACAGTAGTTTACGACCACATATGGGGTGTTTCTGCAAACTACAGAATCAGGGCAACCCATTTTGAGTTTTGTTTGGCAGTTAACCCTTGTTTTACTCCTGGAAAAAATTGATTATATTGGAAAATTTTCCCAAAAATAGAAATTTCTAAATTGTTTCTCCATCTGCCATTAACTCTTGTGGAAGACCTAAAGGGTTAATAAAGTTTGAAAAAACAGTTTTGAATACCTTGAGGGGTGTAGTTTCTAGAATGGGGTCATTTTTGGGAGGTTTCTATTATCTAAGCCTCACAATATGACTGCAAACCTGAACTGGTCCATAAAAAGTGGGATTTTGAAGATTTCTGAAAAATTTCAAAATTTGCTTCTAAACTTCTAAGCCTTGTAACATCCCCAAAAAATAAAATATCATTCCCAAAATGCTACACACATGAAGTAGACATATGGGGAATGTAAAGCCATCACAATTTTTGGGGGTATTACTATGTATTACAGAAGTAGAGAAACTGAAACTTTGAAATTTGCTAATTTTTCAAAAAAAAATGTAAAAATTTTATTTTTTGGTGCAAAAAAATTAACTTTTTTGACCCAATTTTAGCAGTGTCATGAAGTACAATATGTGACGAAAAAACAATCTCAGAACGGCCTGGGTAAGTCAAAGCGTTTTAAAGTTATGAGCACTTAAAGGGACACTGGTCAGATTTGCAAAAAATGGCCAAGTCCTTAAGGTGAAATAGGGCTGAGTCCTTAAGGGGTTAAGGTGTCTGTCAGCCAAAAAAGGAAAAAGCACTTCTGTTATTAACTTAGACAATGGTAGGAAACTGCCAGTGTTGTAACTAGAAATGACCGGGCCCCACAGCAAATTTTTTAATGGGGCCTACCCTTCCCCAGTAATTTATTTGCAACCCCTTCCTTTCATGACAACCCTCACTTCTATGGCTAGTAAATATCACTTTCTCAGACCAGGCCCAGCAGCTGCTCCATTCATACTGTCTCTGTATATAATGTCATTGTATAATACTGTTGAAAAAAATCCTTTAGTCCTCCTTCTGGGTGGACCCCTTCTGAGCCCGGGCCCCAAAGCAGCCGCTTCCTCTGCTTCCCCTATAGCTACGACCCTGAAAACTGCCTCTTCACAAACATACAATGAATATGCAAATATTGTTTCCCTTTACCCTTCTCAAAAAATTTAAGGGAACACCTAAATCACTATGCAGATCTCTATGAATGAAAGATTCAACTAGAAAATCATTACTGATATGAATTGTGTATTTCGTTCAGAACAAAATGTTTCAGTGGTTAAAGGGGTTATCCCATCTAGGACAATGGAGGCATATCGCTAGGATATGTCGCCGATTGTCTGATAGGTGCGGGTCCCACCTCTGGGACCTGCACCTACAACGAGAACGGAGCCGGGGAGAGTTGTGGCTGGAGGACCCCGGGTTTCCCAGGATCCGTCCACCACCAGGCACAGCTCCCCGCCTCTCCCATTGAAGTAAATGGGAGCACACCGCGCATGCCCGGCCACCGCTCCCATTCCTTTCTATGGGGCCGACGGAAATAGCCGAGCCAGCGCTCGGCTATTTTCGGCGGCTCCATAGAAATGAATGGAGGGCAGCTGCGCATGTGCAGTGTGCCCTCCTCCACTTTCTCCGCTCCATTCTCCTTGTAGGTGCGGGTCCCATCTAGCGATATGCTCCCATTGTCTAAGATGGGATAACTCCTTTAAGGAAATCATAATCATTGACTAACTGAGGGATGGATTGCAAATCACCCTGAAAATCTAAGTAAAAAAACAAAAGACATATTCGTTTTGTGTGAATTTCATCATGGCAACTCATAATGTGACTCAGCAATGCGTATCGGAGGTTTGTGAGACCTTCCAAAGATAGGCCTCCCCAGGCCATCATTAACTCACCACCAAACAAGACATGTTAGATGATGTTGCAGATAGCATAATGTTCACCAAGGCATTTCCAGTCCCTTTTATAACTGTCACATGTGCTCACTTTGAACCTGTTCTTTAAGAGAATGTGGTGCAAATTGCGGACCTGACAATTCTGATGAATACATAGTAACATAGTAACATAGTACATAAGGCCGAAAAAAGACATTTGTCCATCCAGTTCGTCCTGTCATCCTGCAAGTTGATCCAGAGGAAGGCAAAAAAAACCCTGTGAGGTAGAAGCCAATTTTCCTCACTTTAGGGGAATAAAAATTCCTTCCCGACTCCAATCAGGCAATCAGAATAACTCCCTGGATCAACGATCTCTCTCTAGTAGCTATAGCCTGTAATATTATTACGCTCCAGAAATACATCCAGGCCCCTCTTGAGTTCCTTTATTGTACTCACCATCACCACCTCCTCAGGCAGAGAGTTCCATAGTCTCACTGCTCTTACCGTAAAGAATCCTCTTCTATGTTTGTGTACAAACCTTCTTTCCTCCAGACGCAGAGGATGTCCCCTCGTCACAGTCACCGTCCTGGGAATGAATAGATGATGGGCTAGATCTCTGTACTGACCCCTGATATATTTATACATATAATGCCAATCAAGCTGCACAGTGCTGGGCATTGAGCACAGATCATGCCACAGGATCTTGGACCTTCATGCCACCCTCATAGTCTATTTCTGACATCCTGAAAGAAAAGGACTACCTGTGGAACCTGATTGGGCTGCAGTTACTGCCTTATGCCACCAGTAGTGACAAGGAGACTAACAAAATACAAAACTTGATAAGAAACAGTCAGGAAGAATAGGGAGAGAGTAATTGTCTGTGGACACCACCTGTAAAACCATTCAGTTTGGGGTTTGTCTTGCTGTTGTCTCTCTAATTTTACTGTCACTTTTATTTGCACCAAAGCAGACAAACTGATTCACAGTCACTTATGCTAACTGGACAGAATAATATCCCTGAAGTGTAAATGGCATACAGTTGTGTTCAAAATAATAGCAGTGTGTTTAAAAAAAGTGAATAAAGCTCAAAATCCTTCTAATAGCTTCTATTTCCATACACACAAATGCATTGGGAACACTACACATTCTATTCCAAATCAAAACATGAAGAAAAGTATATTAAATTCGTGTTGTTCCTCTAACAAAATTGAAGAAAAGTGAATATTAGACTGTTCAAAAAATAGCAGTGTTTGTATTCTTTACAAACTCATTCAAACATTCACTATATAAACTGAAAAATGTTTGAACATTTTGTTTTCCTTTGAATCACTTAACTAATATTTAGTTGTATAATAATGTTTCTGAGAACTGCTGTACAATCTTGTTGGTCTGGAACCAAGATGTTGCACGTTTACTGGTGTGTTTAGGGTCGTTGTCTTGTTGGAACACCCATTTCAAGGGCATTTCCTCTTCAGCATAAGGCAGCATGACCTCTTCAAGTATTTTGATGTATTCAAACTGATCCATGATCCCTGGTATGCAATAAATAGGCCCAACACCTAAGTATGAGAAACATCCCCATATCATGATGCTTGCGCCACCATGCTAAACTGTCTCCGGCCACTAGACCCAAAAAGAACAATTTTACTTTCATCAGTCCACAAAATGTCTCTTTAGGCCAGTCAATGTGCTCTTTGGCAAATTGTAACCTCTTCAGCACATGTGTTTTTTTCAACAGTGGGACTTTGCAGGCGCTTCTTGCAGATAGCTTGGCTTCACATAGGCGTCTTCTAATTGTAACAGTACTCACAGGTAACTTTAGACATTCCTTGATCTTCCTGGAGCTGATTGTTGGCTGAGTCCTTGCCATTTTGGCTATTTTATCCATTTGAATGGTAGTTTATCGCTTTCTTCCACGTCTTTCAGGTTTTGGTTGCCATTTTAAAGCATTTGCGATCATTTTAGCTGAGCAGCCTATCATTTTCTGCACTTCTCTATAAGTTTCCCCTCTCCAATCAACTTTTTAATCAAGATACCCTGTTCTTCTGAACAATGTATGGAAAAACCCATGTTCCACAGAATTTCAGTGAGAAATGCACTGTAACCAGCATGTACAGCATTTGCTGCCTTCCTTCCTTAAATAAGGGCAATAACTGCCACCTATTTTTCAAAGAATAAATGATCTCACTAATTGAACTCCACACTGCTATTATTTTGAACATGCCTCTTTCAATAAGTGATTGAATTACAGAGAATCAGCAGCATGCATGTCATGACTGTTGGGTTTCTATTACTCTACTACACCTGCTAGTAAATGATTTGCCATTAAGAAATATAATTTCTACGAAAAACAGTGATTGATCAGGTTAGTGATGTCTGACTGCAATTATTTTGAACACAACTGTACTGTGATGCTTAAGTATTCCTTAAATTTATTTGCGTAGTGTATATTGATAATAACTGCATTATGTCAGTATAATTCAGTAAATGCTAGGGCAGGCAGAGACACACATCTTTATAAATCACTAAAATGCTGTGCAATCCCTGTCCATAATAGGAAATTATGCTTGCTTTTTGTATTTTTTCAGATATTTTCCCATAGACTTCTCCATAGAAAAAAATGTCAGAAAAATGTGTGAATAAAAACACCATCCCAAAAACCACAAAAATGCCAGATTTTCATGCTGTTTTTGACAAGCCCATAGTGTAACCTTAAATAGGTTTTTCAAGGTTAGAAGGGTTGCTTTTATTCAGAAACAGTGCCACCCTTGTCAGTGCAGCCCAGTTTCAATACCATAAATAATTAGGGAGCCATTTATTAAACAGAAATACGCATATATTAGGCGCATTTCTGGCGCAGATTGCAGCGCAAAGGTCATTTGCACCGCAATCTGCAGCTTTTCTACGCTCACGCCAGGTCTAAAAAAAGTGGGCATGGTGTGGATGGGGCTGGGCTGGGAGGCCTGTCTCATTTACCATTTTCTACACCTTGTTTAGGTGTAGAAAATGATCTATATGTAAGACAGCTCGGAAGCTGTCTTACATTTAGAAGTGGCTGTGGATCCGCCGAAGTTATGTAGAGGCCGGCGCCTCCACATAACTGTGGAGGATCTACAGCCAGTGCAGGGCCTTCAAGTCTGCAAAACGTGCAGTTTCCCTGTAATTGGGAAGGCAATTAGCATACACAGACATATAGTGTAATGATCAAAGTACAATATGAACAACCTCTGACTCCTGGTTATCATTGTGAATTCAACCTAAGAAGATCTGCAGTAAGAAACACATGAAAAGGAAGTTTTTTTGACTGAATTTAGAAGCTGAACATATTTTACCTAATCCTAGTCATAAGTCACTTAACCAGTATAAGATTGTAATAAGAAGCTTTGGGGCAGTCACATTCCTGGAGGTCATGCAACAACTGAAACAGCTGCTGATATTGGCATGATCTGCTCACAACTCATTCATATTGCCTTTGGCAAAGATGCTTGCTTTCCACTAAAGTTCAAAAGCATTTTTTAAAGTTTTTCTGAGGAGGACCCATTGATCTGCTTGAGGTCGCTCCAAGAAAGCCAATAATAAACATGTACAATTAGTTCAGTCCAACAGCCTTTATTGTCTACATCTGGTGAAACCTGATATCTGCTGATAACCATAATATAAATTATAACTGTGTGTAGTGTGTCTGGCATTAAGGTTTAAGGGGCACATTCATTAAGACCAGCGTTTTCGATACCGGTCTTAATAAAGGCCCTGTGCTGGTGGTGGTTCTGCCAAAGTTGTAAAGAGATGCAGGCCTCTACATAACTTCGCCGCATCCAGCGCCAGTTCTAAATGTAAGACAGCTTCCGAGCTGTCTTACATTTACACCATTTTCTATGCCTAAAACAGGCATAGAAAATGGTAAATCCGACGGGCCTGCCCCCTTCCCTGCCCACAATTTTAGACCTGGCGTGGGCGGGGCGAAGTTGCAGATAGCGGCAAAACTAACCATCGCGCCGCCATCTGCGGCTGGTATACGCCTAATTTAGGCGTATTTCAGAATAGTAAATGACCCCCTAAGTGACTATTTGTTAAATGTGACCAATCACATTAAATAAATGTTGGGTGAAATTTGGGTGCCCATACACAGTGTGACCCAGCTGCGGGCTCCACATGTGGATTACTGTAAAATTACAGACTTGCCATTACACCTGTACTTGCCATTACACAAGCCAATCTGTGTGATGATAAGCAATAGCAGTAGCAGTCGCTCATCCCCAATACAGCAAAAGTGATTTCTGCATGTAAATGCTGCTCTCACCATTGTTCACGATCAGGCAATTATCAGGAACAAACAGTTTGTTCCCTATAGTAGCCTGCATATTCAGGCTATGTTATAGGGCCTTTACTGATGCTGCTGCATGTCCTGTGTGTTCTATGATAATAACAAAGTTTACAATACAATTAAAAGTAGACGTATGCAAGTCCTTTACACAGTGGCATGCCCAGAAGGGGGCGGTACACCCCGGGTGCCGGCTCTGACGGGGGTGCCAGCAGGCCCAGAAGCAATGAGCGAAGCTCAATGCTGAAGTGCTGGCATCCATGACCCGCATACTGCGGGTGACACTGCTGTGTGGGGGACTCTACTGTATGGGGGCAATGTGGGGGACACTACTGTGTGGTGGGCAGTGTGGGAGAAATTACTGTGTGGGGGGCAGCATGGGGGCCTTTCTATTGGGGAGGCACTGTAGGGGCCATTCTATAATTTCTGGGGACACTATACAGGGATTATGACCTGGAGTACAATATAGGGTGTTATTATTACTGGGGGCACTCTAGGGGACATTATAGCTGCCGTGGACACTATAGGAACATTTGGGGTAATTTATTAAACTGGTGTAAAGTAGAAGTGGCTTCAGATTCCACCTTTCATATTTGACAGCTCCTTTGGAAATCCAGTTCTACTTTACACCAGTTTGATAAATGACCCCCAATTATGTCTATTAGGGTCACTATTTTTTCTACAGTACAGTACCTGGGGCATTGGGGGGCACAACGGGCACAGTATTGGGGGTGGCAGCAGGATGACACTGTGGGGACACCAGGATGAGGAGGTTGATGGAAAAATTTAGAAATCTAACATGTCTGAGTTACAAACTCTGTAGAGACGAGATGCGGCTGAAAGAATTTCTCATGGCGGTCTAACGGAGGAGAAGAGGAGAGAGAAGGTCTACATGACAGGAGATGTCCCTGGATGTAAGAGGTATGTGGTCATATATTGGAGGAGGCATGCCACTTCCTTTAAATATGGCATATAGGCCCGTTTCTTCTGGTGGGCTGAAGGAAGTCTGTTTAAATATTCAATTTTTTTATGTGATATAGAGGTATATTTTCTGCTGCCCCTCTACCCGTACATAGCTTTAGAGAAATAATAAAGTCTTTTGTCTAGTGGTTAAAATGTGATCACTAATTGACGATATGTGTAAGGCCGATTCATTGGCCTGTATTTGTGGGAGGGGCTTGGCCGCCTATATCAGCCGCCGGCACCCTCCCACATGTGTACGACGTACGAAGTTCTCAGGGTCCCGGAGCGTGCGTTGTACCTGTCAGTCCTGCCGAACAGGCCAGGTAAGTGGACGTCCGATTGTGCGGTCGGCCCTGTTGGTAAGCGGGCCCCGTGCTCCGGAACACTTCGCCCCCCCGTCCCGCTCCCGCTCGTGTCATGGAGGTGGTGGAGCACAACAGCAGACCGCGCTCCCCTCCTCCGCCGCTTCAGCTCACCTTCACAGGCGCGTCATGCTCCATGTCTGCCGGCGCTGCCCGCTCCCCCACGTGGTGGGCGTGGCCTCCAGCGGCGGGCCCGCCCCCCAGTTGAGGGGTAGTGCCCCTGCCACCGCACTGTGCCGGGGATCAAGGAGGCTCCATGCGACCCTCCTTACCACAATCGGGGTGGGGCAATGTACACACGCCCCCCCCCCCCGTCTCTGTCTAAGCCAGGGGGCTCCACCGTGTCCCCACGCGGTGGATTTGCCCAGCCGACGGTGGGTCGGCCCTCCGGACTCAGGGGGGCACCACCGCACTGGGCACTCCACCAGGGAGCGGTGGGCCTCCCACGTGGCTCGATGTTTAGGGGAACAGGGGGGAAGGCGGCGCCATGTTCAGACCCCCCCCTGTTCCAGTTATGCCAGGGGGCTAAGCCGGTTCCCCACGCGGCGGACGCGCTCAGCCGGCGGAGGGTCGGCCCACAGACGGCAGGAGGGCACCCTCGCACTGGGCGCTCCGCCAGGGACCGGCGAGGCCCCCCACGCGGCATTTTCATTATCGGCAGGGGTAGGCCCTCACCACCGGGGGTCCTCCCTGCGCCGATCCAGGCCTGAGGGCTGCGCAGCTCCCCACGTGGCAGGTGTGCCCAGCCGGCGGGCGGGTCAGCCCTCGAACGGAGGGCGCCCCTGCACTGCGCACCCTGCTAGGGACACGCGTCACTCTCCACGTGGCACAAAGTCGTGTAGTGTGAGGCGTGAGCTGTTGCTCACAAGTATCCCCCCGCTTGGTCCTCTGTGTCAGGGAGCTCCGCGCTCCCCACGCGGTACAGTGGAACACGGTGGGGGATGCAATGGCCAGCGCCTCACACACACTTAAAGTCTGGCACGGGCCGCCGTGCTGCTTAGGTAGGTAGGGGTCCACCACATACGACAGACAGAGTCGGGGGGGCGGAAAAACGCCAATCAACGCCATCCCCATCCATTGTTCAAATCCACTGCCCACAGCTCGCGCTCCATCAGTTTGTACCTTGCGTGTTGATTGGTTTCTTTGTGCTGCTTGTTTCCCAGGTCAGAGCAAGGAGAGAAAAAAAAATAAAATTTTTTCAAATATACACACAAGAGAAGCCAGTCTAGGATTCACCCGAGTTATCACGAACAAGGTAGCGGGGGCTCACGTCAGTGGACGGGGGGTATTGATCACTAGCAAGGGAGAGGTCTCATGCACTCTTTTACGTCCAGGTTTCCTTTTCCATTTAAAAACATCCGTGGGGTTCAGAACACAGTGTTCCTCAGTTGGTAAGTAAGTCAGGTCCTGGCGTGTACCTTCAGGTGGCGGTTCCTGGCCACTCTTTCACGGCCGTCGGGGGTTAGGGTGTGTGCTTCACAGGGACAGTGCACCTTTTCTACTACGTTGTCAAACAGCTTCACGCACTTTGGTGGTCGCCCAGGGTAGCCGGTCACCTTGCATTATTGTCTCCACAGCTGTGATGTCGCACGCGTCCGATATCATGGAAGCATCAGTGGATGAGAATGCTGCAGGGACGTCCGAAGGGGGCAGCACGTTATCCCTGCGTGCTTGGACTATCCCCAAGCTGATGGCGGAGCTGACGAGACGGGGTGTTCCTTTCCCGGCGTCGGCCAGGAAAGCAGAGCTATACCGGTTATGGAAAGACTCCTTGGTGCCCAGCGGCGGTGATCCCCCCGCAGCCACGATACAAACATCGCTGGCCCAATTACACCTCATGCTGAACAATTTGACTTCGGCCGTCACGTCCATACAGGCTAGACTCGAGTCAGTCGAGGCTCACAACTCGGCAGTGTCGGTTTCTTCACCCGAGCCTCCGGTCGCCTCCACCTCGGCGGCAGCAGACATTCGCACTGCCCAGCCAGTCCCCAACGTGACTCCGTCTCACTTTGTCCCCATCAACATCAGAAAGGACATCCTACAGGGTAGGGACATCAATCTCGCTTCGCTACTAATAGCCTCCAGGGACCTTACCGACAACAAGGTCATAGCCTGCGGGGAAGTCTCGGTGGTGCTGAGAAGCCGCGACCACCGGCTCAATCGCAAACTGAACATTCCAGAGTTCGTCATGGCTTTCAGCCTTTTCAGGGACGTCATCTGTACTGCCAGGCCGGACAGGAGGGAGGAGCTAGACCTATACCTCTTTAGGGTCACTGAGTTGGGACATAGGTATGGTGGGAACGCGTTCTATGATTACCACTGTTCGTTCTCAGCCAAAGCGGCTGCAGCCCTGTCCCAGTTTCAACATGTCACAGACTGGTCTGTCTTGGACACTGAGTTGTTCTGCAGACACTTTGCAGGCCTGAAGGCTCCCTCCTGTTCGGCCTGTCAGTCTATCTTCCATTCAGTAGAGTGGTGCCATAAGTCGGCAGTCGGCACGACGTCATACCCCTCCGGCTCTTCAGCGGGACCACTCGACATCTTCAGGCCCCCCAATTCAGTAGACAAACTAGGACGACCCATTGTCCAGTTAGGTAGGGCACAGATATGCAACAATTTTAATTACGCGTTTTGTAATTTCGGCCAGTGCCGCTTGTTGCATATCTGTACCAACTGCTTCAGGGCTCACCCCCGAGTAGCTTGTTCATTAAAATCGGTGAAGAATTATATGAGCGTGGTCGATACTAGTCGTCTACAAGTAATGTTGCAAGGTCATCACAACCCAGGATTCGTGCAGTTCCTGGTGTCAGGGTTCCATGAAGGTTTCCACACAGGGTTAATCACGACCCCAGAGGTCACACATGAGTGTAGGAACCTTCAGTCAGCCGAAAGGAATCCTGGCTCAGTAGACACACTCATAGAAGCCGAGTTAGTCAAAGGGTTCTTAATCGGTCCTTTCGAAGTACCCCCATTTCAACGGTGGAGAGTCAGTCCCGTAGGAGTCGTCACAGGCAAGTTCAGCAAGAAGGAGAGACTCATCATTGACTTGTCTGCCCCACATGGCTCACAGGTTCCCAGTCTCAATTCCCTCATTCCTTCGGAAGAAGTGGGTATGAGGTATTCTTCCATAGACCAGGCCATCGCCATCATCATGCAGACAGGTCCCGGGTCCGCATTGTCCAAAGCAGATATATCGGACGCTTTCAAATTGCTCCCCATTATGCCAGCACTCTGGCAATGGCACGGTATCAGGTGGCGAGGCCTGTATTACTTTGCCACAAAACTCACCTTCGGTTCCAAGAGCAGCCCCTGGCTCTTCGATCAGCTGGCCCAAGCCCTCCACTGGGTTCTGGTACACAAGGTGCGCTGTGAATTCGTCATCCATTACCTAGACGACTTCCTACTGATTGAAAGGCCAGGGGCTGCTCCTCTGGGGCTGGGGAAGCTACTAAGGTGTTTTTCCCAGTTGGGGGTACCTGTTTCTTCCAAAAAAGTAGAGGGCCCATCCACCGTGATCACCTTTTTGGGCATCGAGTTGGACTCCCAACGCATGTTAGCCAGGTTACCCTCGGACAAGCTAACGAGAGTCCGAGAAGTGATCCACAGGTTTTCAGCCACGTCGGTGGTCACTAAGACTGACCTTCAGTCGCTACTGGGTATGCTAAATTTTGCCATGCGCATCATTCCGCAAGGCAGAACGTTTGTATCCCGCCTGCTGGCGCTCCTAAGCACCGCCCCAGAACAGGACAGCCCAGTGCGTCTGGACAGCCAGGCCTTAGCGGATCTCCGTATGTGGGATCATTTCCTGGACCAGTGGAACGGGGTGTCCCTATTCGTCCCCAAGCTGTCGTGCCAATCCCCCTTAGTCTTCTCGGACGCGGCAGCCGGCACAGGGTTTGCCCCTGTTTTTGGCACGCACTGGGTTGCAGACAGATGGCCGGCCGAGGCGGTACTAATCCCAGGGTTCCTCCACTCCTCGGCACTGTTTGAGCTGTACCCCATTGTGGTAGCTGCTCACATATGGGGCAGTCTCTGGGCGAACCAGTCCGTCCTGTTTGTGACGGATAACGCAGCCGTCGTAGACATCATAAACAGTGGATCGTCAAAGTCAAGCCACGTCATGGGTTTCCTTAGGCGGTTAGTACAGCTGTCCCTACACCACCGTTTCCACGTCCATAGCGCACATGTACCAGGTGAGCGAAACCTGGCTGCCGACGCCTTATCCAGGGCTAACTTTTACCGTTTCTTTCAGATCATGCCAGAGGCAGATGCGACAGGCGCCACCGTTCCTCCTCACGAGTCCTTAATGTTAACATAACCGACCACCTTGAGACGGCCCACGCTCTGATTCGCAATTCTCTCTCGCCCAACACGACTCGAGCATACCACACCGGGTGGAAGATGTTCTGCAGGTTCCAAGGGGAGCATCCTCAGGGGGAATCCAGTTTTCCAGATCACATCCTGGCGTTTATTGGCTACTGCCACTCAGTGCACAAGCTCTCCCACAGTACAGTAAGGTCATACCTAGCGGGGGTACAACATTTCCTCTCCGTCAGTCATCCCGAACAACCATCAGTTTTCGCCATGCATGCCGTTAAAGCAGCACTCAAGGGCTTAAGCAAATGCGGGCCTCAAGGCCGAGGCAGTAGGCAAGCGGTCACCGGGCCCCTTTTCCGCGATCTATCCGACGTCCTGGACAGTAATCCGTTCGGGGTTTTGCCCAGCTTGGTACTCA
Organism: Bufo gargarizans; assembly: GCF_014858855.1. Lineage (NCBI taxonomy): Eukaryota > Metazoa > Chordata > Amphibia > Anura > Bufonidae > Bufo > Bufo gargarizans. Next base: position 591,666,030 of record NC_058080.1, on the reverse strand, counting down.
AATCTGCCATCTATTTAGCCTTTTACGGCTTTCTGAGGCCCGGGGAGTTCACTTGCTCTTCCGGCAATAGCAAGTTCCTCACTGTCAGCCAGCTGGTCCAGAACTCCGAGGGGTTCACGTTACTGCTCAGGACGTCTAAGACCTCCCAGGTGGGCCCCCCTGTCCCGGTGTCCTTCTATCCCACTTCACACCAGTGGTGCCCCGTCACGGTGCTCCGTCAGCTACGGTCCGCCTTGTCGGGGTCTGGGCCTAACAGTCCACTGTTACCCTTCGGGGTGGTTCCACTCACCACTAGGGATGAGCGAACTCGAACTGTATAGTTCGGGTTCGTACCGAATTTTGGGGTGTCCGTGACACGGACCCGAACCCGGACATTTTCGTAAAAGTCCGGGTTCGGGTTCGGTGTTCGTCGCTTTCTTCGCGCTTTTGTGACGCTTTCTTGGCGCTTTTTGAAAGGCTGCAAAGCAGCCAATCAACAAGCGTCATACTACTTGCCCCAAGAGGCCATCACAGCCATGCCTACTATTGGCATGGCTGTGATTGGCCAGAGCACCATGTGACCCAGCCTCTATTTAAGCTGGAGTCACATAGCGCCGCCCGTCACTCTGCTCTGATTAGCGTAGGGAGAGGTTGCGGCTGCGACAGTAGGGCGAGATTAGGCAGATTAACTCCTCCAAAGGACTTGATTAACTGATCGATCTGCAGCTGTGGATCATTGAGCTGCTGATCCTCAATTGCTCACTGTTTTTAGGCTGCACAGACCGTTTGTCAGTCACATTTTTCTGGGGTGATCGGCGGCCATTTTGTGTCTTGTGGTGCGCCAGCACAAGCTGCGACCAAGTGCATTTAACCCTCAATGGTGTGGTTGTTTTTTGGCTAAAGCCTACATCAGGGTGAAGCTGTCACACCAAGTGCATTTAACCAGCAATAGTCTGTTCATTTTTTGGCCATATACAAAATCAGGGGCAAGCTGCGCCTGTCACCAAGTGCATTTAACCCTCAATGGTGTGGTTGTTTTTTGGCTAAAGCCTACATCAGGGTGAAGCTGTCACACCAAGTGCATTTAACCAGCAATAGTCTGTTCATTTTTTGGCCATATACTAAATCAGGGGCAAGCTGCGCCTGTCACCAAGTGCATTTAACCCTCAATGGTGTGGTTGTTTTTTGGCTAAAGCCTACATCAGGGTGAAGCTGTCACACCAAGTGCATTTAACCAGCAATAGTCTGTTTATTTTTTGGCCATATCCCAGTCTAATTCTGTCACTAAATCCATACCGGTCACCCAGCGCCTAAATACTAGGCCTCAAATTTATATCCAGCTAAATCTGTCCCTAGTGCTGTAGCTGGGCGAGTTATTTAGTGTCCGTTCAAGCACATTTCTTGTTCTGGGTTGAAATACAATTCCCAATTTAGCAATTTCATAATTTAGTGGTTTCTGCTATATCAGAGCTATTTGAAATCTATCCCTAAAAGGGTATATAATATTCAAGGTGCACATTGGGTCATTCAGAATAACTTCACACACACCCGCTACTGTGTATTTCCAAGTCTAATTCTGTCACTAAACCCATACCTGTCACGCAGCGCCTAAATACTAGGCCTCAAATTTATATCCAGCTAAATCTGTCCCTAGTGCTGTAGCTGGGCGAGTTATTTAGTGTCCGTTCAAGCACATTTCTTGTTCTGGGTTGAAATACAATTCCCAATTTAGCAATTTCATAATTTAGTGGTTTCTGCTATATCAGAGCTATTTGAAATCTATCCCTAAAAGGGTATATAATATTCAAGGTGCACATTGGGTCATTCAGAATAACTTCACACACACCCGCTACTGTGTATTTCCAAGTCTAATTCTGGCACTAAACCCATACCTGTCACCCAGCGCCTAAATACTAGGCCTCAAATTTATATCCCGCTAAATCTGTCCTTAGTGCTGTAGCTGGGCGAGTTATTTAGTGTCCGTTCAAGCACATTTCTTGTTCTGGGTTGAAATACAATTCCCAATTTAGCAATTTCATAATTTAGTGGTTTCTGCTATATCAGAGCTATTTGAAATCTATCCCTAAAAGGGTATATAATATTCAAGGTGCACATTGGGTCATTCAGAATAACTTCACACACACCCGCTACTGTGTATTTCCAAGTCTAATTCTGGCACTAAACCCATACCTGTCACCCAGCGCCTAAATACTAGGCCTCAAATTTATATCCCGCTAAATCTGTCCTTAGTGCTGTAGCTGGGCGAGTTATTTAGTGTCCGTTCAAGCACATTTCTTGTTCTGGGTTGAAATACAATTCCCAATTTAGCAATTTCATAATTTAGTGGTTTCTGCTATATCAGAGCTATTTGAAATCTATCCCTAAAAGGGTATATAATATTCAAGGTGCACATTGGGTCATTCAGAATAACTTCACACACACCCGCTACTGTGTATTTCCAAGTCTAATTCTGGCACTAAACCCATACCTGTCACCCAGCGCCTAAATACTAGGCCTCAAATTTATATCCCGCTAAATCTGTCCTTAGTGCTGTAGCTGGGCGAGTTATTTAGTGTCCGTTCAAGCACATTTCTTGTTCTGGGTTGAAATACAATTCCCAATTTAGCAATTTCATAATTTAGTGGTTTCTGCTATATCAGAGCTATTTGAAATCTATCCCTAAAAGGGTATATAATATTCAAGGTGCACATTGGGTCATTCAGAATAACTTCACACACACCCGCTACTGTGTATTTCCAAGTCTAATTCTGGCACTAAACCCATACCTGTCACCCAGCGCCTAAATACTAGGCCTCAAATTTATATCCCGCTAAATCTGTCCTTAGTGCTGTAGCTGGGCGAGTTATTTAGTGTCCGTTCAAGCACATTTCTTGTTCTGGGTTGAAATACAATTCCCAATTTAGCAATTTCATAATTTAGTGGTTTCTGCTATATCAGAGCTATTTGAAATCTATCCCTAAAAGGGTATATAATATTCAAGGTGCACATTGGGTCATTCAGAATAACTTCACACACACCCGCTACTGTGTATTTCCAAGTCTAATTCTGGCACTAAACCCATACCTGTCACCCAGCGCCTAAATACTAGGCCTCAAATTTATATCCCGCTAAATCTGTCCTTAGTGCTGTAGCTGGGCGAGTTATTTAGTGTCCGTTCAAGCACATTTCTTGTTCTGGGTTGAAATACAATTCCCAATTTAGCAATTTCATAATTTAGTGGTTTCTGCTATATCAGAGCTATTTGAAATCTATCCCTAAAAGGGTATATAATATTCAAGGTGCACATTGGGTCATTCAGAATAACTTCACACACACCCGCTACTGTGTATTTCCAAGTCTAATTCTGGCACTAAACCCATACCTGTCACCCAGCGCCTAAATACTAGGCCTCAAATTTATATCCCGCTAAATCTGTCCTTAGTGCTGTAGCTGGGCGAGTTATTTAGTGTCCGTTCAAGCACATTTCTTGTTCTGGGTTGAAATACAATTCCCAATTTAGCAATTTCATAATTTAGTGGTTTCTGCTATATCAGAGCTATTTGAAATCTATCCCTAAAAGGGTATATAATATTCAAGGTGCACATTGGGTCATTCAGAATAACTTCACACACACCCGCTACTGTGTATTTCCAAGTCTAATTCTGGCACTAAACCCATACCTGTCACCCAGCGCCTAAATACTAGGCCTCAAATTTATATCCCGCTAAATCTGTCCTTAGTGCTGTAGCTGGGCGAGTTATTTAGTGTCCGTTCAAGCACATTTCTTGTTCTGGGTTGAAATACAATTCCCAATTTAGCAATTTCATAATTTAGTGGTTTCTGCTATATCAGAGCTATTTGAAATCTATCCCTAAAAGGGTATATAATATTCAAGGTGCACATTGGGTCATTCAGAATAACTTCACACACCCGCTACTGTGTATTTCCAAGTCTAATTCTGTCACTAAACCCATACCTGTCACCCAGCGCCTAAATACTAGGCCTCAAATTTATATCCCGCTAAATCTGTCCCTAGTGCTGTAGCTGGGCGAGTTATTTAGTGTCCGTTCAAGCACATTTCTTGTTCTGGGTTGAAATACAATTCCCAATTTAGCAATTTCATAATTTAGTGGTTTCTGCTATATCAGAGCTATTTGAAATCTATCCCTAAAAGGGTATATAATATTCAAGGTGCACATTGGGTCATTCAGAATAACTTCACACACACCCGCTACTGTGTATTTCCAAGTCTAATTCTGGCACTAAACCCATACCTGTCACCCAGCGCCTAAATACTAGGCCTCAAATTTATATCCCGCTAAATCTGTCCCTAGTGCTGTAGCTGGGCGAGTTATTTAGTGTCCGTTCAAGCACATTTCTTGTTCTGGGTTGAAATACAATTCCCAATTTAGCAATTTCATAATTTAGTGGTTTCTGCTATATCAGAGCTATTTGAAATCTATCCCTAAAAGGGTATATAATATTCAAGGTGCACATAGGGTCATTCAGAATAACTTCACACACCCGCTACTGTGCATTTCCAAATCTAATTCTGTCACTAAACCCATACCTGTCACCCAGCGCCTAAATACTAGGCCTCAAATTTATATCCCGCTAAATCTCTCGTTACCGCTGTCCTGTTGTGGCTGGGAAAGTTATTTAGTGTCCGTCAAAGCACATTTCTTGTTCTGGGTTGAAATACAATTCCCAATTTAGCAATTTCATAATTTAGTGGTTTCTGCTATATCAGAGCTATTTGAAATCTATCCCTAAAAGGGTATATAATATTCAAGGTGCACATAGGGTCATTCAGAATAACTTCACACACCCGCTACTGTGCATTTCCAAATCTAATTCTGTCACTAAACCCATACCTGTCACCCAGCGCCTAAATACTAGGCCTCAAATTTATATCCCGCTAAATCTCTCGTTACCGCTGTCCTGTTGTGGCTGGGAAAGTTATTTAGTGTCCGTCAAAGCACATTTTTTGTTCTGGGTTGAAATACAATTCCCAATTTAGCAATTTCATAATTTAGTCGTTTCTGCTATATCAGAGCTATTTGAAATCTATCCCTAAAAGGGTAGATCATATTGAAGGTGCACATAGGGTCATTCAGAATAACTTCACACACACGCTTCTGTGCATTTCCAAGTCTAATTCTGTCACTAAATCCATACCGGTCACCCAGCGCCTAAATACTAGGCCTCAAATTTATATCCCGCTGAATTTGAATACAATACATTGGGCCAAATAATATATTTGTTGTTGTGGTGAACCATAACAATGAGAAAAACATCTAGTAAGGGACGCGGACGTGGACATGGTCGTGGTGGTGTTAGTGGACCCTCTGGTGCTGGGAGAGGACGTGGCCGTTCTGCCACATCCACACGTCCTAGTGTACCAACTACCTCAGGTCCCAGTAGCCGCCAGAATTTACAGCGATATATGGTGGGGCCCAATGCCGTTCTAAGGATGGTAAGGCCTGAGCAGGTACAGGCATTAGTCAATTGGGTGGCCGACAGTGGATCCAGCACGTTCACATTATCTCCCACCCAGTCTTCTGCAGAAAGCGCACAGATGGCGCCTGAAAACCAACCCCATCAGTCTGTCACATCACCCCCATGCATACCAGGGAAACTGTCTCAGCCTCAAGTTATGCAGCAGTCTCTTATGCTGTTTGAAGACTCCGCTGGCAGGGTTTCCCAAGGGCATCCACCTAGCCCTTCCCCAGCGGTGAAAGACATAGAATGCACTGACGCACAACCACTTATGTTTCCTGATGATGAGGACATGGGAATACCACCTCAGCATGTCTCTGATGATGACGAAACACAGGTGCCAACTGCTGCGTCTTTCTGCAGTGTGCAGACTGAACAGGAGGTCAGGGATCAAGACTGGGTGGAAGACGATGCAGGGGACGATGAGGTCCTAGACCCCACATGGAATGAAGGTCGTGCCACTGACTTTCACAGTTCGGAGGAAGAGGCAGTGGTGAGACCGAGCCAACAGCGTAGCAAAAGAGGGAGCAGTGGGCAAAAGCAGAACACCCGCCGCCAAGAGACTCCGCCTGCTACTGACCGCCGCCATCTGGGACCGAGCACCCCAAAGGCAGCTTCAAGGAGTTCCCTGGCATGGCACTTCTTCAAACAATGTGCTGACGACAAGACCCGAGTGGTTTGCACGCTGTGCCATCAGAGCCTGAAGCGAGGCATTAACGTTCTGAACCTGAGCACAACCTGCATGACCAGGCACCTGCATGCAAAGCATGAACTGCAGTGGAGTAAACACCTTAAAACCAAGGAAGTCACTCAGGCTCCCCCTGCTACCTCTTCTGCTGCTGCCGCCTCGGCCTATTCTGCTGCTGCCGCCTCGGCCTCTTCCTCCGCCTCTGGAGGAACGTTGGCACCTGCCGCCCAGCAAACAGGGGATGTACCACCAACACCACCACCACCACCTCCGTCACCAAGCGTCTCAACCATGTCACACGCCAGCGTTCAGCTCTCCATCTCACAAACATTTGATAGAAAGCGTAAATTCCCACCTAGCCACCCTCGATCCCTGGCCCTGAATGCCAGCATTTCTAAACTACTGGCCTATGAAATGCTGTCATTTAGGCTGGTGGACACAGACAGCTTCAAACAGCTCATGTCGCTTGCTGTCCCACAGTATGTTGTTCCCAGCCACCACTACTTCTCCAAGAGAGCCGTGCCTTCCCTGCACAACCAAGTATCCGATAAAATCAAGTGTGCACTGCGCAACGCCATCTGTAGCAAGGTCCACCTAACCACAGATACGTGGACCAGTAAGCACGGCCAGGGACGCTATATCTCCCTAACTGCACACTGGGTAAATGTAGTGGCAGCTGGGCCCCAGGCGGAGAGCTGTTTGGCGCACGTCCTTCCGCCGCCAAGGATCGCAGGGCAACATTCTTTGCCTCCTGTTGCCACCTCCTCCTTCTCGGCTTCCTCCTCCTCTTCTTCCACCTGCTCATCCAGTCAGCCACACACCTTCACCACCAACTTCAGCACAGCCCGGGGTAAACGTCAGCAGGCCATTCTGAAACTCATATGTTTGGGGGACAGGCCCCACACCGCACAGGAGTTGTGGCGGGGTATAGAACAACAGACCGACGAGTGGTTGCTGCCGGTGAGCCTCAAGCCCGGCCTGGTGGTGTGTGATAATGGGCGAAATCTCGTTGCAGCTCTGGGACTAGCCAATTTGACGCACATCCCTTGCTTGGCGCATGTGCTGAATTTGGTGGTGCAGAAGTTCATTCACAACTACCCCGACATGTCAGAGCTGCTGCATAAAGTGCGGGCCGTCTGTTCGCGCTTCCGGCGTTCACATCCTGCTGCTGCTCGCCTGTCTGCGCTACAGCGTAACTTCGGCCTTCCCGCTCACCGCCTCATATGCGACGTGCCCACCAGGTGGAACTCCACCTTGCACATGCTGGACAGACTGTGCGAGCAGCAGCAGGCCATAGTGGAGTTTCAGCTGCAGCACGCACGGGTCAGTCGCACTACAGAACAGCACCACTTCACCACCAATGACTGGGCCTCCATGCGAGACCTGTGTGCCCTGTTGCGCTGTTTCGAGTACTCCACCAACATGGCCAGTGGCGATGACACCGTTATCAGCGTTACAATACCACTTCTATGTCTCCTTGAGAAAACACTTAGGGCGATGATGGAAGAGGAGGTGGCCCAGGAGGAGGAGGAGGAGGAGGAGGAAGAGGGGTCATTTTTAGCACTTTCAGGCCAGTCTCTTCGAAGTGACTCAGAGGGAGGTTTTTGGCAACAGCAGAGGCCAGGTACAAATGTGGCCAGCCAGGGCCCACTACTGGAGGACGAGGAGGACGAGGATGAGGAGGAGGTGGAGGAGGATGAGGATGAAGCATGGTCACAGCGGGGTGGCACCCAACGCAGCTCGGGTCCATCACTGGTGCGTGGCTGGGGGGAAAGGCAGGACGATGACGATACGCCTCCCACAGAGGACAGCTTGTCCTTATCCCTGGGCAGCCTGGCACACATGAGCGACTACATGCTGCAGTGCCTGCGCAACGACAGCAGAGTTGCCCACATTTTAACCTGTGCGGACTACTGGGTTGCCACCCTGCTGGATCCACGCTACAAAGACAATGTGCCCACCTTACTTCCTGCACTGGAGCGTGATAGGAAGATGCGCGAGTACAAGCGCACGTTGGTAGACGCGCTACTGAGAGCATTCCCAAATGTCACAGGGGAACAAGTGGAAGCCCAAGGCCAAGGCAGAGGAGGAGCAAGAGGTCGCCAAGGCAGCTGTGTCACGGCCAGCTCCTCTGAGGGCAGGGTTAGCATGGCAGAGATGTGGAAAAGTTTTGTCAACACGCCACAGCTAACTGCACCACCACCTGATACGCAACGTGTTAGCAGGAGGCAACATTTCACTAACATGGTGGAACAGTACGTGTGCACACCCCTCCACGTACTGACTGATGGTTCGGCCCCATTCAACTTCTGGGTCTCTAAATTGTCCACGTGGCCAGAGCTAGCCTTTTATGCCTTGGAGGTGCTGGCCTGCCCGGCAGCCAGCGTTTTGTCTGAACGTGTATTCAGCACGGCAGGGGGCGTCATTACAGACAAACGCAGCCGCCTGTCTACAGCCAATGTGGACAAGCTGACGTTCATAAAAATGAACCAGGCATGGATCCCACAGGACCTGTCCGTCCCTTGTCCAGATTAGACATTAACTACCTCCCCATAACCATATATTATTGGACTCCAGGGCACTTCCTCATTCAATCCTATTTTTATTTTCATTTTACCATTATATTGCGATGCTACCCAAAGTTGAATGAACCTCTCCTCTGCCTGTGTGCTAGGCCTAAATATATGCCAATGGACTGTTGCAGTGGTGGCTGACATGAAGCCTGATTCTCTGCTATGACATGCAGACTAATTCTCTGCTGACATGAAGCCAGATTGTCTGTTACGGGACCTCTCTCCTCTGCCTGGGTGCTGGGCCTAAATTTATGACAATGGACTGTTGCAGTGGTGGCTGACGTGAAGCCTCATTCTCTGCTATGACATGCAGACTGATTCTCTGCTGACATGAAGCCAGATCCTCTTTTACGGGACCTCTCTCCTCTGCCTGGGTGCTGGGCCTAAATTTATGACAATGGACTGTTGCAGTGGTGGCTGACGTGAAGCCTCATTCTCTGCTATGACATGCAGACTGATTCTCTGCTGACATGAAGCCAGATCCTCTGTTACGGGACCTCTCTCCTCTGCCTGGGTGCTGGGCCTAAATTTATGACAATGGACTGTTGCAGTGGTGGCTGACGTGAAGCCTGATTCTCTGCTATGACATGCAGACTGATTCTCTGCTGTCATGAAGCCAGATTGTCTGTTACGGGACCTCTCTGCTCTGCCTGTGTGCTAGGCCTAAATATATGCCAATGGACTGTTGCAGTGGTGGGTGACGTGAAGCCTGATTCTCTGCTATGATATGAAGACTGATTCTCTGCTGACATGAAGCCAGATTGTCTGTTACGGGACCTTTCTCCTCTGCCTGGGTTCTGGGCCTAAATTTATGAAAATTGACTCTTACAGTGGTGGGTGACGTGAAGCCTGATTCTCTGCTATGATATGAAGACTGATTCTCTGCTGACATGAAGCCAGATTGTCTGTTACGGGACCTTTCTCCTCTGCCTGGGTTCTGGGCCTAAATTTATGAAAATTGACTCTTACAGTGGTGGGTGACGTGAAGCCTGATTCTCTGCTATGATATGAAGACTGATTCTCTGCTGACATGAAGCCAGATTCTCTGTTACGGGACCTCTCTCCTCTGCCTGGGTGCTGGGCCTAAATTTATGACAATGGACTGTTGCAGTGGTGGCTGACGTGAAGCCTGATTCTCTGCTATGACATGCAGACTGATTCTCTGCTGACATGAAGCCAGATTCTCTGTTACGGGACCTCTCTCCTCTGCCTGTGTGTGTGCTGGGCCTAAATATATGCCAATGGACTGTTGCAGTGGTGGCTGACGTGAAGCCTCATTCTCTGCTATGACATGCAGACTAATTCTCTGCTGACATGAAGACAGATTCTCTGTTACGGGACCTCCCTCCTCTGCCTGGGTGCTGGGCCTAAATATATGCCAATGGACTGTTGCAGTGGTGGGTGACGTGAAGCCTCATTCTCTGCTATGACATGCAGACTAATTCTCTGCTGACATGAAGCCAGATTGTCTGTTACGGGACCTCTCTCCTCTGCCTGTGTGTGTGCTGGGCCTAAATATATGCCAATGGACTGTTGCAGTGGTGGCTGACGTGAAGCCTCATTCTCTGCTATGACATGCAGACTAATTCTCTGCTGACATGAAGCCAGAGTCTCTGTTACGGGACCTCTCTCCTCTGCCTGTGTGTGTGCTGGGCCTAAATATATGCCAATGGACTGTTGCAGTGGTGGCTGACGTGAAGCCTCATTCTCTGCTATGACATGCAGACTAATTCTCTGCTGACATGAAGACAGATTCTCTGTTACGGGACCTCCCTCCTCTGCCTGGGTGCTGGGCCTAAATATATGCCAATGGACTGTTGCAGTGGTGGGTGACGTGAAGCCTGATTCTCTGCTATGACATGCAGACTAATTCTCTGCTGACATGAAGACAGATTCTCTGTTACGGGACCTCTCTCCTCTGCCTGTGTGTGTGCTGGGCCTAAATATATGCCAATGGACTGTTGCAGTGGTGGCTGACGTGAAGCCTCATTCTCTGCTATGACATGCAGACTAATTCTCTGCTGACATGAAGCCAGATTGTCTGTTACTGGGACCTCTCTCCTCTGCCTGTGTGTGTGCTGGGCCTAAATATATGCCAATGGACTGTTGCAGTGGTGGCTGACGTGAAGCCTCATTCTCTGCTATGACATGCAGACTAATTCTCTGCTGACATGAAGACAGATTCTCTGTTACGGGACCTCCCTCCTCTGCCTGGGTGCTGGGCCTAAATATATGCCAATGGACTGTTGCAGTGGTGGCTGACGTGAAGCCTCATTCTCTGCTATGACATGCAGACTGATTCTCTGCTGACATGAAGCCAGATCGTCTGTTACGGGACCTCTCTGCTCTGCCTGTGTGCTAGGCCTAAATATATGCCAATGGACTGTTGCAGTGGTGGGTGACGTGAAGCCTCATTCTCTGCTATGACATGCAGACTGATTCTCTGCTGTCATGAAGCCAGATTGTCTGTTACGGGACCTCTCTGCTCTGCCTGTGTGCTAGGCCTAAATATATGCCAATGGACTGTTGCAGTGGTGGGTGACGTGAAGCCTCATTCTCTGCTATGACATGCAGACTGATTCTCTGCTGACATGAAGCCAGATTGTCTGTTACGGGACCTCTCTCCTCTGCCTGTGTGCTAGGCCTAAATATATGCCAATGGACTGTTGCAGTGGTGGCTGACGTGAAGCCTCATTCTCTGCTATGACATGCAGACTAATTCTCTGCTGACATGAAGCCAGATTGTCTGTTACGGGACCTCTCTCCTCTGCCTGGGTGCTGGGCCTAAATTTATGACAATGGACTGTTGCAGTGGTGGCTGACGTGAAGCCTGATTCTCTGCTATGACATGCAGACTGATTCTCTGCTGACATGAAGCCAGATCCTCTGTTACGGGACCTCTCTCCTCTGCCTGTGTGTGTGCTGGGCCTAAATATATGCCAATGGACTGTTGCAGTGGTGGCTGACGTGAAGCCTCATTCTCTGCTATGACATGCAGACTGATTCTCTGCTGACATGAAGCCAGATTCTCTGTTACGGGACCTCTCTCCTCTGCCTGTGTGTGTGCTGGGCCTAAATATATGCCAATGGACTGTTGCAGTGGTGGCTGACGTGAAGCCTCATTCTCTGCTATGACATGCAGACTAATTCTCTGCTGACATGAAGACAGATTCTCTGTTACGGGACCTCCCTCCTCTGCCTGGGTGCTGGGCCTAAATATATGCCAATGGACTGTTGCAGTGGTGGCTGACGTGAAGCCTCATTCTCTGCTATGACATGCAGACTAATTCTCTGCTGACATGAAGACAGATTCTCTGTTACGGGACCTCTCTCCTCTGCCTGGGTGCCGGGGCCTAAATATCTGAGAATGGACTGTTCCAGTGGTGGGTGACGGGAAGCCAGATTCTCTGCTATGGAACCTCTCTCCAATTGATTTTGGTTAATTTTTATTTATTTAATTTTTATTTTAATTCATTTCCCTATCCACATTTGTTTGCAGGGGATTTACCTACATGTTGCTGCCTTTTGCAGCCCTCTAGCTCTTTCCTGGGCTGTTTTACAGCCTTTTTAGTGCCGAAAAGTTCGGGTCCCCATTGACTTCAATGGGGTTCGGGTTCGGGACGAAGTTCGGATCGGGTTCGGATCCCGAACCCGAACATTTCCGGGATGTTCGGCCGAACTTCTCGAACCCGAACATCCAGGTGTTCGCTCAACTCTACTCACCACCCATCAGTTCGTGTCCCATGTCAGGTCACTGGTGGCCAGCCTGGGTGGTGACCCCTCCGCTATCTCAGGACATTCGTTCCGCATAGGCGCTGCATCTGCAGCATCCAAGAATCAGGTGCCAGCACACGTAATTCAGAAATTAGGGCGTTGGCACTCGGCATGTTTCACCCGTTACATACCTCACCCCGATACCGAAATGTCAACAGCGTTTCAGAACCTGGCTTTGTAATTACGCCACAATAAAGTACTTTGCCTATCAGTATGTCTCTTGCCCTCTTTCAGGCGTCCCTCCACGACGCGGTTGCGGCACAACTCTGACCGCTTAGGGTTAGGTTCCCTAGGTAAGGGTCAGGTACGTACCTGGTGGCCACGACCACAAGTGTAAGGCCGATTCATTGGCCTGTATTTGTGGGAGGGGCTTGGCCGCCTATATCAGCCGCCGGCACCCTCCCACATGTGTACGACGTACGAAGTTCTCCCTCCCACCCGACCCCCTTTTTTCTGTTACTCTCAAAGGGGATGCCCTCTTTCAGGCGTCCCTCCACGACGCGGTTGCGGCACAACTCTGACCGCTTAGGGTTAGGTTCCCTAGGTAAGGGTCAGGTACGTACCTGGTGGCCACGACCACAAACAAACTTATACCACTTATGCACAAACATGCACAAATATCTCACGACCAAACCTTAGAAGACCAGCCTTACCACAGTGGTCAAATTATGATTTGTACAGAACTGTATTGTAATGCAGCGGCTGTGACTATACTAGATTTGGCTTAGGGCTACTTCTAGAGAATGATCTAAGTGGCCCCTCTATTTTCATCCTTTCGCCCCTATACAGGAATTTGGACTCCTCTGCAGGGGAACCACCAGGCAGCTACCTCTTGAAGTAGTCTCTATTCAGTGACAGCTGACTGAAGCGGGTTGAAAGACACTGGTGCGAGGCAACAAGGAGACAGACAAGTGAACTTGTGGCCAGTAGACAAGGTAAGGTTAAGGCAGGTATAGTTAATTAAATCCAATGTATAAGTGCAGGGTCCCACTAATAGGTGTCTGAGGTATCCCTTGCCTCTTAGGAGGTTTCTACGAAAAATGTCCTTCTTATAGAAAAAGTAGTTGTGATGCCAGTTGCAGTTAAGCAACGAGAACATGGAGTCCCCTTTGTAGATGGAAGTGTGGGTACCCAGATGTAGGATTGCCAGAGTGGTGTAGAGTGGTCTACAGTCTCTCTGAAGGCGTTGTATGCACATGTCATAGTGCTCCTACCTGGATATCCTTGGATCCCAGACGTGGTTGTCCGAAGCAAGTGCAAAAGGGGGGTTGTTGAACTTGGGTGATGAAGGAAGTTGAATAAATGGAGTCTAGACTTTGCATTAACATGAAACACAACTTTACTTGGCATAAATGGTAATCCAAACACTTTTTCAGCACTGCTATGTTAGCTGGGTTAAACAGGGAACTTCTCTTCTGCTGGAACTTTGCTTAGCTGTCTGTAGTATGTCTCTTACTTTATCTTTAATCTTAGGAACTTCTTCTTGGCTTCAAGCACACTTAGCTTGGGTATCAGTCAATGCAAGCCCATGAGGGGACAAGCAACCATATAGATCTTGAAGGCAGGGCCTGCGGGCCCAGCAGAGCAGGCAGTGCTCTGCTGGCCTACACACAGTCTCCCCTTACAGGAGCTACTCTGAACTCACAACCTCTCCCCAAGGAGGGGAAGGCTAGACTGACCTTCACTAGCTAAACTCCTCCCTCTCTAGAGAGGGTTGGCAGGAACTAGAAGGTTCCTTTACAGGGAAACCAGCTCTGCCAAGATTGCCTCTATGCGCTGGTAGACCAGGCACACCACACTTCAACAGTAACAAAATCAGGAAGTACATACACACATTGCAGGAAATGGCAATAAATACATATATGATGACACTTGATGCACCGACCAAGATAGTGGTGGAATACAGGAGGTGGTAATGGGACTTTGGGGTATTACATAGGCAATAGGTCAGAGCAGAGGTCAAGCCAGGTGGATCAGATTCAACACAGAAAAAAGGCAGAGGTCAGGCACAGGAATTCTGACAACACAGTGAACCTTTACAGAGACTAGGCAAGCTAGGTACCTTATTGCTCAAGCACCTTCCCACAGGAGAAGGTGCCTTAAATCAGTGTTTCCCAACCAGTGTGCCTCCAGCTGTTGCAAAACTACAACTCCCAGCATGCCCGGACAGCCTTTGGTTGTGCAGGCATGCTGGGAGTTGTAGTTTTGCAACAGCTGGAGGCACACTGGTTGGGAAACACTGCCTTAAATAACCCAGGGACAGCAACCATTGGCTGGGGACAGATTAAACCTTACTGGCCCTTTAAGAACCAGCGAGAGCACACATGTGCCATAAAGGAACAGAACAGAGCAGGCAGGAGGCAGAGAAGCCAGAAGAGGTCTAAAGCATGGATCAGGCAGAACGACAAGTACTCCAGAGGCTGTGCCTGCTGATAGAAGACACATGCCTGCAGACACAGACTGTTCCCATGCTAAAGCTGCCTGCAGGATGAATGTGCTGGAGGCACGCACCGATGGCATTGTGTATTTTTAAAGCAAATTATTTGTCAGTACTTTATGGTTAATTTAGAACCACTTTATCTGTACAGATCCTTATTGTCAGCATATGATGGGAATATCAAGATGGCCATACACATTCATCAGCCAGTGTAGCAAGGACAGGGTCAGGCTGGACTTCCCTGCCATTTGTTTCATGCCATGACCTTGGTCAATCCTCAACTTTCACCTGCTTTTGTTTGCTAGTGTTACTGTGCTTTTAAAGGACAAGAGCCCTGCAGAGGTTAGCAAGGCTAATAGGGAGGCACAAGGCCAGCTAAATCTGTATACCCCCTCTAAACAGCTACAGGTCCTTTCTATAGTATGATTTTGTAAAATAAGACCTGTCAGATCCTCATAGAATTGCTCATGGCTGTATACCTTTGCATCATTGTTGACTACGGTGCTGTTTTTTTCTTCCCTTCTAGGCTCTCCTGTTTGGCCACCATTAGTTTCAGAGCCCAATAGCAGTGAATTGTTAGTTGGGTCCCCACCACTTAGTGTCAATAGAACATCGTCACAGAAATATAGTGGCCAATATGGGGGAAGTGCTCAAACCCCAAACACTGTAGCGTGTTTCTCATTGGGCGAGCAGTCCCACCGCATGTGAACCACAGAAATATAGTGGCAAATATGGGGGAGCTGCTCAAACCCCAAACACTGTAGCGTGTTTCTCATTGGGCGAGCAGTCCCACTGCATGCGGACCGCAGAGATGTAGTGGCAAATATGGGGGAGCTGCTCAAACCCCAAACACTGTAGCGTGTTTCAAATTGGGGGAGCAGTCCCACCGCATGCGGACCGCAGCAAACGACCATCCCGAGCAAATAATGTGTACAAAGGAGGACGCCAGCGCGGTCCGCATGCACCACAAAAGCATCCTACACAGAACGGAGCATTGTGCAGATGAAAATACAATTATATAAATCACTGAAGAAAATGCACCAAACGGATATGCCACTGACTATACTAGCTGGTCATACAAGCAGATATTAAAAGCTGAGACTTTTGCCAATATATTCCTGTCAGGAATATATTGTATTGAATATATGTATATGTATTGCCTTTGTCTGGCAATTGAACATTCTTTTGCACCTGGTAACCTTCATCACACGGTCTGATATGGGTGTGGCTCACAGTCTTGCTTTGTTCACATTGCATTAGTTGTCCTGCTATGCGGTTGTGTGGAAGCTTGGCTGTGAGCTGGATTTCATCACCTTCAGACCGTGTTCACACCACAGTTAGCGTAGTGGTAGGACCCCTTGCCATGCTGAGTGACCGTGACGTGGTGCATGATGGGCTCCGATATCTTCCTGACAGGAATATATTGGCAAAAGTCTCAGCTTTTAATATCTGCTTGTATGACCGGCTAGTATAGTCAGTGGCATATCCGTTTGGTGCATTTTCTTCAGTGATTTATATCAATAGAACATCACCTCAGCCATTGACACTTGGCACTGGGAACCACCGGCTCGACATTTGCTATTGGACACTGAAACTAACAGCATCTTTAGTGGCCAAACAGGAGAGGCTAAAAGATGGCTCGGGAAGAGTATGACTGTGTATGGCAATGTGATCTGATATGCTATTCTGACAATGAGGTTGTGGGTTGGATTCTAGATGGTGTACAAATAAAGTAGATGTAAAAATAACCATAAAATGATGCGAATTTTGCCTTAAATCCTATTCGGTGAAAAATATTATCTGACCACTGTAGTTAACTACTGCTGGCCATATATGTGCGATAACTGCGATTCATTGTGAATAAGACTTCAAAGGAAAAAGAAGAAGATAGTGGAGTGCCAAGACAAGATGTAGAAAGATGTTCGGTGAGTTAAAGGCGCTTTTTGAAAGGCCGCAGAGCAGCCAATCAACAAGCGTTTAACTTGTGTGCCCTTAGAAGCCATCACAGCCATGTCTACTAATGGCATGGCTGTGATTGGCCAGTGCAGCATGTGACCCAGCCTCTATATAAGCTGGAGTCACATAGCGCTGCACGTCACTCTGCTCTTATTAGTGTAGGGATAGGATGCTGCTGCTGTGAAGAAGAGAATAGGAAAGACTCTTTTATCAGAAGTGCTTGTTAACTCAGCGATCTACAGCGATTTTGTTTTGTGAGCACAGTGCACAATTTTTTTTACCCTGCCCTGAGCCCAGTGACACAGAAAAAAACTTTCATCCGTCTGTTAGGTGGGCGTCGGCGGCCATTTTATGCAAGTTCAGTGCACCAGCACAGCATATGTGCATTTGTGACAGTCAAGTACAAGCTTAAAAAAATCACCCATTTTTTGCAAGACCCTACATTTGGGGCCTTTGCTGCATTTGTCACTGTGAAATACAAGCTTAAAATACTGCAATAATATTCTGGGTTTAAAAAGACACCCATTTTTGGCAAGACCCTACATCTGGGGCCTTTGCTGCATTTGTCACAGTGAAATACAAGCTTGAAATACTGCAATAATATTCTGGGTTTAAAAAAATGACCCATTTTTGGCAATATCCTACATCTGGGGCCTTTGCTGCATTTGTCACAGTGAAATACAAGCTTGAAATACTGCAATATTATTCTGGGTTAAAAAAAACACCCATTTTTGGCAATACCCTACATCTGGGGCCTTTGCTGCATTTGTCACAGTGAAATACAAGCTTGAAATACTGCAATAATATTCTGGATTAAAAAAAAACAACAAATTTTTCGGCAATACCCTACATCTGGGGCCTTTGCTACATTTGTCACAGTGAAATACAAGCTTGCAATACTGCAATAATATTTTGGGTTTAAAAAAACAACCCATTTTTGGCAATATCGTACATCTGACGCCTTTGCTGCATTTGTCACAGTGAAATACAAGCTTGAAATGCTGCACTAATTTTGCGGGTTTAAAAAAAAACATTTTTGGCAATACCCTACATCTGGGGCCTTTGCTGTATTTGTCACAGTGAAACACAAGCTTGAAATACTGCAATTATATTCTGGGTAAAAAAAGCACAAATTTTTTGCAATACCCTACATCTGGAGCCTTTTCTGCATTTGTCACAGCAAAATACAAGCTTGAAATACTGCAATAATATTCTGGGTTTAAAAAAACTAACATTTTTGGCAAGACCCTACATCTGGAGCCTTTGCTGCATTTGTCACTGTGAAATACAAGCTTGAAATACTGCAATTATATTCTGTTATTAAAAAAACACCCATTTTGGGCAAGATAATACATTTGTGCCCTTTGCTGCATTTGTCACAGTGAAATACAAGCGTTAGATACTGCTGTTATATTCTGTTATTAAAAAAACACCAATTTTTGTCAAGATAATACATTTGCGGCCTTTGCTGCATTTGTCACAGTGAAATACAAACGTTAGATACTGCTGTTATAATCTGTTATTAAAAAAACACCCATTTTGGGCAAGATACTATATTTGTGGACTATGCTGCATTTGTCACAGTGAAATACAAGCGTTAGATACTGCTGTTATATTCTGTTATTTAATAAACACCCATTTTGGGCAAGATACTAAATTTGCGGCTTTTGCTGCATTTGTCACAGTGAAATACAACTAGTCAATACTGCTGTTACATTGTTGGTTGACAAATTAATTTTTTGTGTGACTGTGAAGTCATTGTACAAAATTTGCCTGTCACACTGTTGTGTGACCTCAAGAATTTTTTCGTCTTTATGACACCGCCACTGCCTTACTCTCAGTGAACTTAATTGTTGACTTTTGGCGGTTAAATTTTTTGCCTGACATAAACCACCTGTTAGTTTGGTGGGTGAACGCAAAGAAAGAGGAGAGCATCAAATAAGGGATGTGGTCCCGGTCGTGGTGCTGCTGGTGGAGCTCCTGTTGCAGGGAGAGGACGTGGTCGATCTGTGCCAGCTACACGCACAAGTGAAGCACCTTCCTCAGGTGCGAGTAGGTGACAGAACCTTCAGCGTTATTTGGTAGGGCCGAATGCGGCTCTACGAATGGTGAGGCCAGAACAAGTACAAGCGATAGTAATTGGGTGGCTGACAGTGCCTCCAGTTCCTTCACACCCAAGTCTCCCACCAAGTCTCCTGCTGAAAGATCAGAGTTGGCACCTGCAGCCCATGTCCATCAGTCCTCCACCTCACCCCCTTGCAAATCAGCCAAGCAGTCTGAGCCCCAAGTCATGTAGCAGCCTCTTCTGCTTTTTGATGACTCTGCTAGCAGGGTTTCCCAGGGCCATCCACATAGCCCTGCCCCAGAAGTGGAAGAGATTGAGTGCACCAATGCCCAACCACTTATGTTTCAGGATGAGTATATGGGATGATGACAAAACACAGGTGCCAACTTCTGTGGCTTTCTGCAGTGTGCAGACCGACAAGGAGGGCAGGGGTGAAGACTGGGTGGAAGATGATGTGGAGGACGATGAGGTCCTCGACCCCACATGGAATCAAGGTCATGCTAGTGACCTGTGTAGTTTGGAGGAAGAGGCGGTGGTCACACCAGCACAGCAGAAGAGGGAGCAGGGTGCAAAAGCGGAGCGGCCGTCCCCTAGACAGTACGCCTGCTACTGCCCACCGCAGCAAGAGACCGAGCACACCAAAGCCAGCTCCAAGAAGTTCCCTGGCGTGGCAGCTCTTCAGACAATGTGCTGACGACAAGACACGAGTGGTTTGCACGCTGTGCAATCAGAGCCTGAAGCGAGGCATAAACGTTCTCAACCTGATCACAACCTGCATGACCAGGCATCTAAGTGCAAAGCACGAGCTGCAGTGGAGTAGACACCTCAAAAACAAAGAAAGGTCTCTGGCTCCTCCTCATTCCTCTTCTGCTGCAGTCTCGGCCTCTTCATCCACCTCTGGAGTGACAGTGGCACCTGCCCCCCCGCAAACAGAGGATCTGCCAGCAACGCCACCACCTGGGTCACCAAGCATCTCCACAATGTCCCATGGAAGCGTTCAACTCTCTATCTCTCAAACACTGGAGCAAATGAGAAAGTACCCCCCTACCCACCCGCGATCCCTGGCCCTGAATGCCAGCATTTCAAAATTACTGTCCTTTGAAATGCTGTCATTCCATGTGGTGGAGATGGAGAGTTTTAAAAGCCTTATTGCGGTGGCTGTCCCACAGTACGTCGTGCCCAGCCACCACTACTTTTCCAGGCGAGCCGTCCCTTCACTGCACAACCAAGTGGGGGACAAAATCAGGTGTGCACTGCACAACGCCATCTGTGGCAAGGTCCACCTAACTACGGATACGTGGACCAGTAAGCATGGTCAGGGACGTTATATCTCCCTAACAGCACACTAGGTAAATGCAGTGGTGGCTGGGCCTGAGGCGGATAGCAGTTTGGCGCATGTCCTTCCACCACCGAGGATTGCAGGGCTCTTCCCTTTGCCTCCTCTTGCTTCCTCCTCCTACTCCGGTTCCTCATCCTCTACCGCCTCCTCATCCGGTCAGTGTAACATTTTCACCACCAACTTCAGCACAGCCAGGGGGAAAAGACAGCAGGCAGTTTTAAAACTTATCTGTTTGGGGGACAAACCCCACACCGCGTAGGAGCTGTGGACGTGCATGGAACAACAGACCGATGAGTGGTTGGTGCTAGTGAGCCTCAAGCCCAGCCTGGTGGTGTGCGATAATGGGAGAAATCTCGTAGCAGCTCTGGGACTAGCCGGTTTGACGCACATCCCTTGCCTGGCGCATGTGCTGAATTTGGTGGTGCAGATGTTCCTGAAAAATTACCCCGATATGTCAGAGCTGCTGCAGAAACTGCGGGCCGTCTGTGCGAGCTTTCGGCCATCTCACCCTGCTGCTGCTCGCCTGTCAGTGCTGCAACGTAACTTCTGCCTTCCCGCTAACCGCCTAATATGCGACGTGTCCACAAGGTGGAACTTCACCTTGCACATGCTGGCCAGACTGTGCGAGCAGCAGCAGCAGGCGATAGTGGAGTTTCAGCTGCAGCACGCACGGGTGAGTCACTCTACGGAACAGCACCACTTCACCACTAATGACTGGGCCTCTATGCGAGACCTGTGTGCCTTGTTGCTCTGTTTTGAGTACTCCACAGACATGGCCAGTGCCGATGACGCCGTTCCCAATGTTACTATCCCACTTCTATGCCTCCTTAAAAAAACGCTTCAGGCGATGATGGAAGAGGATGTGGCACAGGAGGAGGAGGAGGAAGAGGGATCATTTCATAGGGTTTCAGGCCAGTCATTCACAAGTGGCTCCGAGGGTGGGTTCCTGCACCCACAAACACCAGGTACACAATTGTCCAGCCAGGGCACAGTTCTGGAGGATGACGAGGTGGAGGATGAGGAGGAGTAGGAGGAGGAGGAACTGTGTTTACAGCAGGATGGCACCCAAACTAGCTCATGGCCATCACTGGTGTGTGGCTGGGGGGATACAGGGGACACAGACGATACACCTCCCACAGAGGACAGCTTTTCGTCGCATCTGGGCCGCCTGGCACACATGAGCGATTACAGGCTGCAGTGTCTCCGCAATGACCGCCGAATTGCCCACATTCTAACTTGTGCTGATTACTGGGTGGCCATGCTGCTGGATCCCCGTTACAAGGACAACGTACCGTCCTTAATTCCATCACTGGAGCGTGATCGTAAAATGCACGAGTACAAGCGCACGCTGGTAGACGCGCTGCTGATGGCATTCCCACCTGACAGCGGGGGCACAGTGGAAGCACAAGGCGAATGCAGAGGAGGAGGAAGAGGTCGCCAATGCAGCTGGGGCACCACCAGCACCTCAGAAGGCAGGGTTAGCATTGCTGAATTGTGGAAAAGCTTTGTCAGCATGCCACAACAACCAGCACCATCAGCTGATAGGGAACGTCTTAGCAGGAGGCAGCATTTCAGCATCATGGTGGAGCAGTATGTGTGCACACGCCTACACATACTGAATGATGGGTCTTCCCCCATCAACCTCTGGGTCTCCAAATTGGGCACATGGCCTGAGCTTGCCCTTTATGCCTTGGAGGTGCTGGTCTGCCCTGCAGCCAGTGTATTGTCTCAACGTGTGTTTAGCATGGCAGGGGGCGTTATCACAGACAAGCGCAGCCGCCTGTCCACAGCCAATGTGGACAAGCTCACGTTCATTAACCACCTCAGCTCCCCTAGCTTAAACCCCCTTAATGACCAGACCACTTTTTACAATTCTGCACTACACTACTTTCACGGTTTATTGCTCGGTCATACAACTTACCACCCAAATGAATTTTACCTCCTTTTCTTCTCACTAATAGAGCTTTCATTTGGTGGTATTTCATTGCTGCTGACATTTTAACTTTTTTTTGTTATTAATCGAAATTTACCGATTTATTTGCAAAAAAATGAAATTTTTCACTTTCAGTTGTAAGGAAAGAAAATAAATAAAAATCATAATTTTCCGCTAACTTGTGACAAAAAAATAAAAACTTCCATGAACTCACTATGCCCATCACGAAATACCTTGGGGTGTCTTCTTTCCAAAATGGGGTCACTTGTGGGGTATTTATACTGCCCTGGCATTTTAGGGGCCCTAATGCGTGAGAAGTAGTTTGAAATCCAAATGTATAAAAAATGCCCTGTGAAATCCTAAAGGTGCTCTTTAGAATTTGGGCCCCTTTTCCCACCTAGGCTGCAAAAAAGTGTCACACATGTGGTATCTCCGTACTCAGAAGAAGTAGGTCAATGTGTTTTGGGGTGTATTTTTACATATACCCATGCTGGGTGCGAGAAATATCTCTCTAAAAGTCAACTTTTCCCATTTTTTTATACAAAGTTGTCCTTTTAGAGAGATATTTCTCTCACCCAGCATGGGTATATGTAAAAAGACACCCCAAAACACATTGCCCAACTTCTCCTGAGTATGGCGATTTTGCAGCCTAGGTGCGCAAAGGGGCCCAAATTCCTTTTAAGAGGGCATTTTTAGACATTTGGATTCCAGACTTCTTCTCATGCTTTAGGGTCCCTAAAATGCCAGGGCAGTATAAATACCCCACATGTGACCCCATTTTGGAAAGAAGACACCCCAAGGTATTCCATGAGGGGCATGGCGAGTTCATAGAAGATTTTGTTTTTTTGGCACAAGTTAGCGGAAATGTTTTATTTATTTTTTTCTCACAAAGTCTCCCTTTCCGCTAACTTGGGAAAAAAAGTTCAATCTTTCATGGACTCAATATGCCCCTCAGCGAATACCTTGGGGTGTCTTCTTTCCAAAATGGGGTCATTTGTGGGGTGTTTTTACTGCCCTGGCATTTGAGGGTCTCCGCAATCATTACATGTATGGCCAGCATTAGGAGTTTCTGCTATTCTCCTTATATTGAACATACGGGTAATGGGATTTTCTTTTTCTGTTCAGCCTCTTGGCTGAAAGAAATGATGAACGGCACAGATTTCTTCATTCGCATCGATCAATGTGGATGAAAAAATCTCTGCCCCCCCCCAAGAAAAGGAGGGGAAAGGCGTCTGCCACCCACTCAGCTCGTATGCCCTGGCAAACCCGATTTCTCCATTCACATCAATCGATGTGGATGAATAAATCATTGGCGGGATTTATTTTAATTTTTTTATATATACAAAGTGTTTGCCAAAGCATATGAACACCGCCCCTCAGCTCATAAGCCTCGGCAAACGTATCTTTTTTGCTGCAGAGGAGAAATCTCATCTTGCAGTGCCACATACACCGACTTTTGTGTAATCTGACAGCAGCGCAATGCTTCTGTCAGAATGCACATCAGTGCTGCAGCTGGTTCATCGGTTGGTCCACCTAGAAGGTAAAAAAAAAAAGGGCGCAACGCAATAAATTTATTAACATTAACTTTATAATAACATTTGAACAGAACATTAACTTTTATAAACTTTATTGAACTTTTGGAACAGAACATTAACTTTTTTGCTTACCGGTGAATTTTTTTTTTTTTTTTTGCTTTTTTTACCTTTATAGGACAAATCTCTGCTTCCCCATGGGACAATGTGCAAAGTGCAAATCGCCCAGAGATGTGGCGAAGTACATTATGCACTTTGTCCCAGGTGAAAGGAGAGGTTTGCAGCAGCTCTGTGTGAAAGAGCCATAAGAGCCCTGTGTGCCTGTCCTGTGAGATGCAATCCCTATGCTAAGTGTACCTGTGTGTGGTACTTCCGGAAACACTCCCCTGAGCATAGGGCAGGGTGGTCAGGACAGTCAGGACAGAAATAGCGGGTGTCATGCCTTATTCCACTCCTGCTACAGACACAACATCTTTTTCGGGGTGGCGCTTGGGTTAAGGGTACCAGCAACGACATTGGGGAAATGTCGCTAGTGTAGATGGCTCACTACACTGGTGGATGGGGCCACGGAACCTCCTGGATACAGGAGGTTCTCAATGATCTCTTCCTAAAATTTGAGGAAGGATCCTGTTCTCCCAGCCTTACTGTAGAGAACAAAACTATTGTACATAGCCAATTGAATTAAATATACAGACACCTTCTTACACCAGTGTCTGGTGCGGCGGGACACTAAATAAGGAGCCAACATCTGGTCATTGACGTCCACCCCTCCTATGAGCAAATTATAGTCGTAGACCGAGAGGGGCTTTTCAATGACACTGGTTGCTCGTTCAATTTGTATTGTCGTGTCTGCGTGAATGGAGGAGAGCATGTAAACGTCACGCTTGTCTCTCCATTTCACCGCGAGCAGTTCTTCGTTACACAAGGCAGCCCTCTCCCCCCTTGCAAGATGGGTGGTAACGAGCCGTTGGGGGAAGCCACTAGGTCGCGCGGTGCCACAGCAGCCAATCTGTTCTAAAAACAGATGCCTGAAGAGGGGCACACTTGTGTAAAAATTGTCCACATAAAGATGGTACCCCTTGCCAAATAAGGGTGACACCAAGTCCCAGACTTTCTTCCCACTGCTCCCCAGGTAGTCAGGGCAACCGACTGGCTCCAGGGTCTGATCTTTACCCTCATAGACACGAAATGTGTGCGTATAGCCTGTGGCCCTTTCACAGAGATTATACAATTTGACCCTATACCGGGCGCGCTTGCTTGGGATGTATTGTTTAAAGCCAAGGCGCCCGTTAAAATGTATAAGGGACTCGTCTATGCAGATGTTTTGCTCAGGGGTATACAAAATTTGGTGTTAATGTGGTCTATGAGGGGCCGAATTTTGTGGAGCCAGTCAAAAGCTGGATGGCCTCTGGGACGAGAGGTGCTGTTGTCACTAAAGTGCAGGACACGCAGGATGGTCTCAAATCGTGTCCTGGACATGGCAGCAGAGAACATGGGCATATGATGAATTGGGTTCGTGGACCAATATGACCGCAATTCATGCTTTTTTGTCAGGCCCATGTTGAGGAGAAGGCCCAGAAAAGTTTTAATTTCGGAAACTTGGACGGGTTTCCACCGGAAAGACTGGGCATAAAAGCTTCCCGGGTTGGCGGCTATAAATTGTGTGGCATACCGATTTGTTTCTGCCGCGACTAAATCCAAGAGCTCCGCAGTCAAGAACGGCTAAAAAAAAAACAGTGCCGATCTGATCTGTCTCAACCCGAACTCCAGACGCCCAGTGAAAGGGGGAACTACTGGTGCGGCTGAAGTTGGGGGCTGCAATCAGGGTTTGCCAGCACCTCAGGGATTCTAGGGGCTCTATGGACCTGTCTGTGCGGTGGCTGCGATGGGGGAACTACTGCACGTGCCACTGTACCAGCTTCAACTGCCCTTCTGGTGCTCGCCACTTCACCATGTTGTACGGCAGTGCTGGTACTAGGTCCAGGAAGGGCTGCGCTGCTGGTGTATGCCTCACCACATAATCCGACAGCGCCAGCCCCACTCTGCTGCCCTTGAAGCGGATCCTTCGCAACCTGTGGTCTAGCAACACGGGGCCGGGTACGCCTGGTGATATCAGGGACCTCAACCTCATCGTCCGAACTTTGGGTCAGACTGCCACTGCTTTCTACAGGTTCGTATTCTGACCCGCTGGATTCGTCAGAGGAGGGTTCCCATTCCTCATCCTGCAGGCCTCTTCAGAAGAATATCCCTTACTTGCCATTTGATCAACAAAAATTTAGGGGGTATTCCCTGAGACTACCCAAGACAAAAAGCAAGCCGGTCTTACAAATGGGAGGCTAGCGAAGTACCGGAAGCCGCTGCGATTGATAAAAAATATCAAAACTGATTTTTTTTATCGCCGCAGCGCTTGTAAAGTGATTGTGCAGTGATAAAAAAAAGATTTTTGTCACTGCGGCGGGGCGGGCATGGGTGAACGCACGTGTGGGCGACCGATCAGGCCTGATCGGGCAAACACTGCGTTTTGGGTGGAGGGCGAGCTATGGTGACACTAATACTATTATAGATCTGACTGTGATCAGTTCTGATCACTTACAGATACTATAAAAGTACCAATGCTGATTAGCGATACGCTAATCAGTGAATCAGTGACTGCGGTGCGGTGGGCTGGGCGCTAACCGACGCTAACTACCTAACAAAGGGGCCTAAACTAACCTAAACCTAACCGTCAATACTAATGGGAAAAAAAAGTGAGTTTACACAGATCAATTTTTTCCCTTTCACTAGTGATTGACAGGGGTGATCAAGGGGTTAATTGGGGTGATGGGGGGTGATCTGGGGGCTAAGTGTAGTGTTTGGTGTACTCACAGTAATGTGTGCTCCTCTGCTGGGACCAACCAACAAAAAGGACCAGCAGAGGAGTACAGAAGCCATTTAACACACTATATTTATAAATATAAGGTGTTAAATGGCTTCTGATTCGATTTTTTTAAAGTCACCAGCCTGCCAGCGCTGATCATTGGCTGGCAGGCTGGTGACCAACTCCGCCTTTAAATTTTGCCGGCCCGCAATGCGCATGCGCGGGCTGGCTATTCGCGTCGTCTCGCGAGATGACGCACGGATGCGTCAATGAGGAATGAATCGATCGCCTCCGGACCGCGATCCTGCGTTAGGTGGTCCGGAGGCGATTAAAATAAACCAGGCATGGATCCCACAAGACTTGTCACCTTGTGCAGAATAGACATGTATACGGGCCTTTCCCAGCCATTGTTGTCCGACAGCGCTCATTGTTGTATTTTTCATATTTCCCACTCTAATTAAAAAAAAACAAAAAACATAAAACCAAAAAACAGTGTTGGCTACCTCCTCCTCCACTGCTTTCACCTACACCGCTAGGTCCACCGCCTCCTCAACCTCCTACTCCATATGGACCTCCACCTCATAGATCAAGATTTTTATTTTATTTTTTCACGTATTTTTTATTTACGTATTATTTTATTCTAGATCATTTCACTAATTTGTCTGTTACATTGTTGGGTTACATATTCTAAATTTTTGGCTGCGATATACCCCTGCTCTACCTAGTGGACAGGTAAATACATTACACTAATTTGTCTGTTACATTGTCGGGTGAAATTCACCAATATTTGGCTGTGATATACCCCTGCTCTACCTAGTGGACAGGTTAATAAATTTCCAGATGAAAATGATATCATCAATAAACCTTTTATAAAAGACAATGGGCCAGATTTATCATTAGCTCAGGTCAGAATAATGGAGTGAAAAAGTCCTAAAAAAAGTCCCAAACGCTAAAACTGCGCACAAATTTGCGACTTTTTTCTGCTCTGCACTATGCTCGCCAGTTTTCTGAAAGTGGGCGTGTTTTCTTATGTAAACGAATCTCTAGACAGATTTACTATAGGGACTATTTAAAAAGTCGCAAAAAAGTCGCAAAAAAGTCTCAATTTCACTCCAGTGAGGACCATGCTTATCTTATGAGACTTTTTAATAGAACATGCGACTTTTTCATAAAAACGTGCGACTTTTTCATAAAAACGTGCGACTTTTGTAAAGCTGCTTACTGACGGATAAACTGCTACCGTCAAACCACATTTATTACAGTCTTAAAGGGCCGATCATAAATCTGACTTGGCTAAAACTGACTTTAGCCATATGTAAAAGTGGAGTGAGCTGTCAGAGTCATGATAAATCTGGCCCAATGTCTATATGATTTAGGAGGCTATCCATTCTCTCAAACGCCCCCCATAAATAAATTTGCATAGGAAGGGGCAAATTTAGTGCCCATTGCCGTCCCACACTGTTGTAGATAGAACTTCCCCCTTATAATGAAAATAATTGTGTGTAAGTATAAAATGAATAGAGTCTAAGATAAAGGCCCTCTGGTTCGGTGGCAAAAACATATCCTCATTAAGGAAATTTTCTACTGCCCTAATGCCCAGATGGTGTTGTATATTGCTATATAGGGCCAATACATCCAATGTCACCGAAAGCATTCCTGGTTCCCAACGGAAATCTTGGAGGAGTGTTATCAAAAGTCTCTTAGATAGGACGGTAGGTGTTTTACATACCTTTGTAGTGTGTGGTCAATATTTGCGGATAGGTTTGAAATTAATGATTCAACTCCTGAAATAATCGGACTGCTAGGTGGATTATTAAGGGTTTTATGTATTTTTGACAGGAAATAAAAATAAGGTGTTGGAAGGAAAGGGAATTTTTAAAAATTATTATTCTTTTTTAGTCAGCATTTTTTCTGCAAGATCCCTATCATCTAGGAGTCCCAAGGCCTTTTTTAAATCATCACTAGGATCACCTGGTAGCTTAATATAATAAACTTCATCTGATAGAATTCTTAAAGCTTTGTTATTATAAGCACTAGCATCCAGAATAAGAATACCCCCGCCCTTGGGGGTAGATCGCTTTAGCTTGGGCTCCAGTAAAGCTCTGGGGGGGGGGGGGGTATTTCCCTTCTGACTTGAATTGACTAAGACCATATTATAAAATGTTTTCAGATGCGGTCCCTGGTTTTCTATTGGGTAAAAAGTGGATCATGGTCTGTATTGAGATGGAATGGGGCAATCAAAGAGTTCCTCCACTAGGGCCTCAACATCATCTTCGTCTATTTCGGGTGGTACTGGATTGGTTGTAGTTGATGGGATACTGCTGGCAGCCAGATTTTTTAATGAATAGTGGCGTTTGAGTGTAAGCTTTCTTAAATACTGATTAAAGGGCACCTGTCACCTCCCAAAACCCTCCCAAGCTGCCAGCAGTACCTGCTTGTAGCCAGCAGTGTGATTCTGATGATGCCTTGCTTCCTGAAGGCAGATGCAGCAAAAGTAGTGAAAACGTTTTTTTATCCCCTGCCCGGCCTCCTTGCTTCAAGTCACGGTAACCACGCCCCCTTCCCTGCCTCTTCACTGTGACTGACAGCGCTTATGCAGAAAGCGAACTGCCAGCTGTAAGTCACAACCCGGCAGGGGATAAAACAACGTTTTCAGTACTTTTGCTGCATCTGCCTTCAGGAAGAAAAGTATAATCAGAAACACACTGCTGGCTACACGGGATGGTTTTGGGAGGTGACAGGTTCCCTTTAAGATCAATGAATAACTCGAACATATCCTCTGGAGGGACAATATGACAAGCCCTTGGAGAGAACCTCTACTTTACTTTCATTTAAATTATAGCTAGAGAGGTTGAAAATGCCTTTTCCTTCAAATTCTCAGTGAGCTGTTCGCTCCTCCATCTATTTCGGCTCGTGCTTTCTTGGTGCCTGGACCTATATCTTCTACCCCCTCTGCACCCTCTTCGCTGGACATTAATCTTTTAAGCATTTCTCGTAAATGCATGAAGGCAGTTTTGCGGGGAAATGTACTGTATGATTTTTATGGACATTTATTTCCTTTATTCTATTGTATTATAGGTCTGTATAGCTTGCAGGCATTTATATGAGCTTATCCTATGTTTCAATCCCCTCCTTTTTTTTTCTTACCCATGGCTGCAGTCTGGCTTTGATGCACTCCACAAATGGAACGCATATGGAACTTCTGGTATCATGTGACTGGAAGCTATAACTTTGTGACACCATATTGATGTACCCTTCGTATCAGAGGGTATCTTTATTCATTTCACCATTTGCTTCTTTAATAATTAAATGAGTATTGGCGGAACTCTTCCACCTATGCGTTCCACAGGTGAAACGCATATCCGAACTTCCGGTCACGTGACCGGAAGATACCGCAGATACCCTTATTTGAATAACTTAATCAGCACTGGCGGAAATCTGCCATCTATGCGCTCCACAGGTGGAACGCTTACCCGAACTTCCGGTCATGGGACCAGAAGACACTGCTGACTACGCCGCTCTCATTCTAAGGCTCCATTCACACGTCCGCAATGTGTTTTGCGGATACACGGAGCCACTGATCCGCAAAACACGGAAAGCGGCAATGTGCGTTCCGCATTTTGCGGACCGCACATTGCCGACACTAATAGAATATGCCTGTTCTTGTCCGCAATTGCGGACAAGAATAGGACATGTTCTATTTTTTTGCAGAAACGGAAGCACGGATGCGGAAGTGCGGATCCGCAAATGTGGATGCGGACAGCACATTCCGGCCCCATTGAAAATTAATGGGTCTGCACCCATTCCGCAAAATTGCGGAACGGATGCGGATCCATTTTGCGGATGTGTGAATGGACCCTAATGACTATGCTTTTGGTTTAGTTTTGTCAATGTTGTTTATGGCCAATCCCCACCTCTTTTCTTTTCTTTTTTACATTTATATTTAGATTTCTGCCATATATAGTCTTTATTTTATATGCATAAACACACTTCCGGTTTTGGAGTCATGTGACCGTAGATACACGCCCCACTATGTGGTACTATTTTCTCCTTAATGCGTGTAGTGTATATATACCCTTGTAAACCTAACTTTACTCTTATGTCTTTCTCCTGATGAAGGGGTGATTAATACCCCGAAACATATTGAGCTTATTCTAATAAAGAACTATCTTGCTTCATATTGAGAGTCCACCGGGTCATCTATTGGGAGGACCTCAAGGAGTTTGCCATTCTACATGTGACCTCGGCGAGGGAGGGTTTGGCGTCAAGTGTTTTGAGTTTATCTTGCGCCACCCTCCCTAGTGAAGTGAGTAACACACAATGTGTGTACATATACTAATGTGACCTAATTTTATGGATACTTTTTTATTTTATTGTTAGTGAATTCATTTTTATTTGCCTATTTCCTAACTTCTTGAGACACATTCTTTTATGTACTCACTTTCTGTATCCACCGGGTATTGGGTGTTCATCACCTTATATGGGGTTTTTAACACCTATGATTCTATGGTCCCTATCCTGACACCATACAGCTAGACTCCGGACTGTTCTAGTTTGTTAATTATTTCTTGCCTTTCTACATCTCATCTTGGCGCTCCACTATCTTCCTTTTTTTCCCTTCGAAGTCTTGTCCACTACGGCCTGCTAGACAGACCATTGCCTGGTGTGATCAGCCTTATCACTTTATTCTTTGACTCTTCGACTTTTGTTTTGACATCCTCTGGCGCCCCTCCCCACCATAAAAATCTCCCACCTACCTCTCCCTACCCTCCTATCTTTCCATTTTCCCTTATTCCTTTTCCCGTTATCCCTCCCCCTTTTTTGACGCTCCTCTTTTTCTTTTTCTTTATCTCTTGTATTAGTTGTGAATGGGAGAGGAGAGAAAGCTGCTGTCAAACTCCTCTGACAGTGGCTTATCTTCTGTGAGAACAAAGAGATTGGGCATGTTGAAATCCAACTACCATATCTTTATCTCCTCCAACATCTGCCGTCAGGGAGAGTCAGAAAGCTCCCTTACACATTAGATGGTTGGCTGATCCCGTGGGTGCCCCAACAAACATCTAATGTGTGTGGCCAGCTTACATTGGAGTTGAGTCTGGACTTCAGTACTAATTGCATACACACTACAAACAAAGCAATAAAATGTCCTTTTTTATTACTCTATGGAATGCTGTCCGTGGAAGTGGATAAACTTTGTACTGTGATTCTAGACATACACAGCCTTTACCAACATGCCATCATACTATAACATCACCTTGTAGAAACATATATAACTGTTTACTATGAATAATCTTAAAACAAATCAACTGTGAATTTGCAGAAGAAGGGAAGTGAAACCTCAACAGGATGCTCTGATCTTCATGAAATTTGGGTTTGAGATTCATCTGTTGATTTCATTATCAACCACATATGTACTGCTCTGTAACTGTTCACTTATAGTTGTTATCAGGCTCACTGTTAATAGCAGACATATTAAAGGGGCTTTCTGGGATCCAGGGGGTCCCATGAACTGATTTGAATTACACCTTATATGCCTGTAGGAGAATGTTAGTAATATACTTACTGTTCCGAATTTGCATGGATAGGCCTCTCCCTGGGGCTTCCGCATATGAATTGGATTCAGGAGTCTGTGCATGCGCAACGGGAAGGAATAGTTCTGGTCCCATCATGTGAATGGGTTCCTGAGAAGCTGATCCGCGCAACTTTGGAATGGTAAGCCAGATGGCGGACTCATAAACAGTAACATTAGCTAGTGTGAAAAAAGCATTTAGTTGCTTAGAGGTTACCTTGGGTTCCTTTGTGACCTCACAAACTATTACATTCCTTGCTCTTTGTTGGCCGACCAGTCATTGGGAAGGTAATCATGGTCTTGAATTTCCTTAATTTGTACACAATCTGTCTGACTGTGGATTTGTGGAGTCCAAACTCTTTAGAGATGGTTTTGTAACCTTTTCCAGCGTGATGAGCATCAACAATTCTTCTTCTGAGGTTCTCAGAAATCTCAATTGTTTATGCCATTTCCACAAACGTGCTGTGAAGTCCAGACTCTGATAGATCCCTTTTCTTTAAATAAAACAGGTCGCCCACTCACACATAATTATCATGCCATTAATTGAAAACACCTGAGCCTAATTTCACCTTCAAATCTTTTGCTAATCCTAAAGGTTCAAATACTTTTTCCACTCACAGGCATGTGATATTGGAATTTTTTCCTCAATAGATAAATAACCAATATTTTTTACTAATTTGTTTGGTGTGTTTATC
Organism: Bufo gargarizans; assembly: GCF_014858855.1. Classification (NCBI taxonomy): domain Eukaryota; kingdom Metazoa; phylum Chordata; class Amphibia; order Anura; family Bufonidae; genus Bufo; species Bufo gargarizans. The sequence continues at coordinate 591,633,134 of NC_058080.1, read as the reverse complement.
TACTTTTTGGACCTGTGTGAAAATCAGATGTAGTTTTAGGTCAAATGTATGCAGAAATATAGAGTTCATAAACTCAAGCACCACTGTACACTACAAGTGTTCTCCTACAAACGTGTTATGTGCAATTAAGGTAGGATTATAACCACCAAATATGAGATTTTGAGTACAGTGCACAGTAAGTAGCAGTGTAGCCTGTGGCAGTCCTGTAATGAGCACAATCAGCTTGAAACCCTATAAGTGTCCTTTTACATGGACCAAGACACAGGGCAATGATCAGGATCAAACTATTCAGTCCTGATCAGGGGCGTTGTTAGGTCAAAACATTCGGGACTGGAGCGGGTATGATCCTGCGAGACCAGTGACCTCTTGCGTCGCAGAACAGAATTGCGGACCGAAGTGACTGAAGTTCTGAACTCATGCTCGCACAGCCTGCAAGTAGCGGATGAAGTACAAGGGGGGTTGGGGGATGATCTGTGGCATTGCCCAGACGGCTAGGAATAACCTAATAAAAATAAAAAAAATCCCACCAGCATAAACATCCGGGGCACTGGACAAAACATCCGGAGCTCCAGTCCCGCATGTTTTGACCTAACGACGCCCCTGATCGGGACTGAATAGTTTGTTCCTGATCATTACCCTGTGACTCGGTCCATGTAAAAGGACACTTATAGGGTTTCAAGCTGATTGTGTTCATGACAGGACTGCCACAGGCTACACTGCTACTTACTGTGCACTGTACTCCGAATCTCATATTTGGTGGTTATAATCCTACCTTAATTACACATAACACGTTTGTAGGAGAACACTTGTAGTGTACAGTGGTGCTTGAGTTTATGAACTCTATATTTCTGCATACATTTGACCTAAAACTACATCTGATTTTCACACAGGTCCAAAAAGTAGATAAACACACCAAACAAATGAGTAAAATTCAATGAAGGGGGGGCCTGCTGAAAGGGGTTAATAACTACGGTGAAGCCTCCCCCATTTGTGATGAGGGCGTGGCTTCATGGGGTGAGGGTGTGGCTTCATGGGGTGGGGGCATGACTTCACGGGGGCTCGTGCCCCGGATGTCTTCAGACCCTAGCAACGCCCCTGGTCCCGATCATTGCCCTTGGTTTAGCTTCATTTACATGCAGGAATCATGCCTTATGTAGAAATAAATGATCACTACTGCGATCGCTCATTCCCATACAGATTCATTGTTTGTCGACAGAACATCCCTGCTTACTCAGGGCGATATGCTGCCAGTCTAAGAATATTGCATGTGCCACAAGAAAGATCAGTAGCACATTTACATGGGGCAGTTTTCAGGAATTAGGGTTATTTCACACGAGTGGATCTCGTGCGGGTAATCCGCTGCGTGAATGACAGCCAAGCCCCGTTCCGGACAGCAGAGACATGGAGCATTAACGTGATAGATAATGCTCCGTGCCTCTCTGTGATCTTTTTACTACGAAATCACAGTGAGATAAAGTGGTCACCGTGATTTTGTAGTAAAAATGTCACAGAGAGGCACGGAGCATTATCTATCACGTTACTGCTCCATGTCTCTGCTGTCCAGAACGGGGCTTGGCTCTCTTTCACACAGGGGATTACCCGCACGGAGTCCGCTAGTGTGAAAGAGCCCTTAGTGTTTATAGGAACATTCATTCCCGATTACTGACCCCATCCTCGGCCAGTGTAAAACAGTGCATGATGGTAAGCTGACAGTTTGTTTCAGTTAACAGATTTTATTTACAGTAAATCTCTGGGAAAGGAAAATTTTCCTTAAAACAGGTGACATTTCGTGCTGCTGATCATTGATGCGTATCTGTGTAAATATCACAGTCTGTTTCCTTGAAAAACGGCAGTTGTTAGAACAAACATGCAAAGTAGAATGAATAATGTCAAGAGTACGGTGGAATATATCAAGGGTATAATCACATGTTGCAATGTGGCCGATACATAAAAAAACACATTTCATCTGTGATTTGTATGGTTTTGCAATTCAGTTACAGGTTTTTACAGGTGACACAAGCAAAATAAACTCGTTTCACGTGTATAGACAGTGAATTGACCCTTAGGTTCATTTCAGATGGTCCTCCCAGGGAAACCTACTGGACTAAATTTACATTATTAGGGTTTGATAGGGTTATTACTGATTTTTACTTGGTTCAGGCTTGGCAAAGAGCAGACAGTTTTTTAGGCTGCACTTAGATGATCAGCCTCTCCTCCCGAGTGATCAAGGTTGCAGGTAGGTTCTTGTTTAATGGGCCTTGTAAACAGCAGTCTGTACATTAGATGCATGGGTTTCTCAACAGGTGCTAATCCATAGCTATGATAAATAGCCTTACCTCTGTGTACGGATCCTAAAAACCTAAAAAGCATGGCAATCCTTGAATTTAAACAATATACCAATAGGACTGGCTCTCGACAAATCACCCGCACTTTATTTACTCAGCGTGTATATAAGCATACATTAAAATATTATAATAAGTACATCACAACAATATACTGTACATAGATTAGTGACCCAGGTTTCTACACTATCCATTCAGCACTTTGGGCAGTGTCTGGAGAGGTACGGTGGTTTGCGGAGACGGCGGGGAGTCCAGTCGCATAGCTTACCATAGGCCAATTGGGAACCACGGAGACCCGATAAGAAGAGAGACGTAACGGACAGTGACACTCTTGTATAGCACCGTGATCATGAGTAATTCAACAACTGGCTTAATGTGAATACATCCCAATAACGCAGACACAAAGGGCACGCATAATCTTGGCATCTACATTGGAAATTACGCTGTAAAATTTTTTGCTAGTGTGGTAATAAAATTCTATACATATATCATCCATTGAAAGGATAAAACAGATTATAAAGGCATGAATACATGCAATAGTCGACGATGAAATGACAACAAAATTGACTGAATGAATTACCGTCCAGTAACAGAATTTTAGCAAATCTGTTGGGCTATTTTTAAATCTATATTTTTTTATATATTCTTTATGCGTGAGCTCCGCAAAATGTACACCTGGGTCATTAATTAATGTATTTATTATAATTTTTTAATGTATGCTTATATACATGCTGAGTAAATAAAGTGCGGGTGATTTGACGAGAGCCAGTCCTATTGGTATATTGCTTGCATTTGGTTGATGCCGTAGGGTGACTGAGCTCCACTGCAGCTGGTGAGCGCCCTCAAATTAGTACATTTCTGGTTTAATCCTTGAATTTAGTCTAATAAATCAGATTAAGAGGAGAAAAAGCTAAATGTTTAAATCTGCTGACTAGAGGGGAAACGGCAGAAGGCCGCAGTAACCAGACTAGTACAAGCAGTCTTAAAGCAGGATGGCAACCACTCACAAGTTTATAGAACTTGATGGGATTATGTTTTATTTCTAATGAAGGGCGCATTGACACGGGCCAACTTTGATGGGGTTTTACTGGTATTTTGCAGCTTTTTTTTTTAAAGGAAATGTGTCACTCATATTTTTTTCTGCAAGTTAAAATAAGATAGCTACAATTTTTTTTTTATGTTTTTGTTTTATGACTGCAGATTTTTTTTACTCTATTTCCAGATCATGATAATGGGCCATAGACACAATAGTCAATTACTTTTATGGGAGAGTTGTCTAGGCATGCTCTATGACCTGTGTAGAGGTCAGGAAAGAGTTAATAAAATGTAATATCACTTATTGTGAACGGCGGATCCTGTGTTATCTGTACAGAGGTGATATCTGTCACTCTAATCCTGCCTGTCATAATGAAAGGACTGTTGAAAGTGATGTGAATAGACCAAATGGCTCCTATTAACCTGTCAATACACATTATACTTTTGTCATCCAAATCTGCCAAGAACAACAGGTTCATTCGAGCCATGAGTGAAATTTATATTTTCGCCTGATCCTTTTGCTCTCCTTGGAGATAAGCTGCTTTCAGAACTGTCTGGCAGTGGCTTTCTCTGCTCGCCCCATAGACTACACAGATACTTATGTGTATGGAGAAGACAGGAGAGCTGTTGAATGTGTATGGTCAACATTAGGCTTAGAGGCCAATGCCTAAAAATCTAATTAAAGAGGCTTCGTCACCCGGCTCAACACTACCGCACCTGCTGGCATGTGCGCACTATGCATCTTCACAAGTTGGGATCTGTCAAATTAAAAGGTAGGGGACGTGAACTACAGCAGAGGGACGTGATTATGGATCACCAGGGGTGTCACTGGAGCGGTGCTGGAACCACATAAACCCACCCCCTGATGCTCAAATACGTAATTTGCATATTTTTTTAAGTTCATTTTTCACCACCGACAGCAGAAAGAAAGGTATCGTTTTTGTCAGCGTCATCAACCCTAACAGGCTATATGTCTGGTCTGGTAGGGTTGATCCAGGTGACAGAGCCTCAACGAGCAATTTTCCGAAGACCCAGTAAAAAGCCAACCAAAAGCCAAGACTATGGTGGTCCATAATAACTATATATAATAAAACCCATATAATTAATGGGTTAAACACAAGAAATCAGTATGGACGGTTTATGCATACTTCGTTATAAGAACATCTTCAAATATAAGGAGAGGTGCTGACCTTTCATGTATAGAAACAAAAACTACATGTGCGTATTTAAATACAAAGCAGCAGGTGCCACCAAGAAGTTCAGGTATGTGACGCAGAAACCGTAGTATGGAGAAGAAAAGAAAAATGTGGAAAAATAAATCAAGCACTAGTGCTGTAATAAAGATGACTTTGCCGTTATATGGCATGTTTCAGGGATAAACTCCTTCAGATACAGTCCCACTAAGATCACAACATTGACCCTCAGCAGAACCAAATGTGTATGTGTTGGGGGGGTGTTCATCATTCAAACACCAAAGCTGCACAGTGCTCCTAAACATAAAAGACATAAAGGAAGCCTGTTAGCACCTTGATACACTAAACTGCTAACAGAGCTAGGGAGCTTTTGTTATCAGTAGTAGTGAGAATATGAACTTTTATTTTGTCAGATTCTGCTCTTTAAATGAACTGGAAGTGGAGCTTCACTGTGAAGGACACTCTGCACTGAGCTGCTTCACAGCCCCTGCCCTGAGTTAAAGCAAGGAAGCCTGCCTCCTGAGCACTTGAAGGAGAAGAATCTGGCAGAATAAAACTTCATATTTACACTACTCCTGATGAGAAAAGCTCCACAAAAAGGTATTACCATCTGGAGTTTTACATGGTCAAAACTGGTGACAGACTCCCAAATAAATAATCACCAAATAACCCTATGGCATTCTAAATTCAGCAAAGTAGAACCGTATGTTAAAATATGGCTTGTAATTGGTCTGATGAGCTCAAAAAGTGCTTAACAAGCTTTTAAGATCAATTGTGAAGGCACTTAAGCAGAATAAAAAAATAATAATATATTAATATATATATATATATATATATATATATATATATACATACATACACACACACATATAGTACAGACCAAAAGTTTGGACACACCTCATTCAAAGAGTTTTCTTTATTTTCATGACTATGAAAATTGTAGATTCACACTGAAGGCATCAAAACTATGAATTAACACATGTGGAAATATATACATAACAAAAAAGTGTGAAACAAATGAAAATATGTCATATTCTAGGTTCTTCAAAGTAGCCACCTTTTGCTTTGATTACTGCTTTGCACACTCTTGGCATTCTCTTGATGAGCTTCAAGAGGTAGTCACCTGAAATGGTCTTCCAACAGTCTTGAAGGAGTTCCCAGAGATGCTTAGCACTTGTTGGCCCTTTTGCCTTCACTCTGTGGTCCAGCTCACCCCAAACCATCTCGATTGGGTTCAGGTCCAGGGACTGTGGAGGCCAGGTCACCTGGCGCAGCACCCCATCACTCTCCTTCATTGTCAAATAGCCCTTACACAGCCTGGAGGTGTGTTTGGGGTCATTGTCCTGTTGAAAAATAAATGATGGTCCAACTAAACGCAAACCAGATGGAATAGCATGCCGCTGCAAGATGCTGTGGTAGCCATGCTGGTTCAGTATGCCTTCAATTTTAAATAAATCCCCAACAGTGTCACCAGCAAAGCACCCCCACACCATCACATCTCCTCCTCCATGCTTCACGGTGGGAACCAGGCATGTAGAGTCCATCCGTTCACCTTTTCTGTGTCGCACAAAGACACGGTGGTTGGAACCAAAGATCTCAAATTTGGACTCATCAGACCAAAGCACAGATTTCCACTGGTCTAATGTCCATTCCTTGTGTTCTTTAGCCCAAACAAGTCTCTTCTGCTTGTTGCCTGTCCTAAGCAGTGGTTTCCTAGCAGATATTCTACCATGAAGGCCTGATTCACACAGTCTCCTCTTAACCGTTGTTCTAGAGACGTGTCTGCTGCTAGAACTCTGTGTGGCATTGACCTGGTCTCTAATCTGAGCTGCTGTTAACCTGCGATTTCTGAGGCTGGTGACTCGGATGAACTTATCCTCCGCAGCAGAGGTGACTCTTGGTCTTCCTTTCCTGGGGCGGTCCGCATGCGAGCCAGTTTCTTTGTAGCGCTTGATGGTTTTTGTGACTGCACTTGGGGACACTTTCAAAGTATTCCCAATTTTTCGGACTGACTGACCTTAATTTTTTAAAGTAATAATGGCCATTTGTTTTTCTTTACTTAGCTGCTTTTTTCTTGCCATAATACAAATTCTAACAGTCTATTCAGTAGGACTATCAGCTGTGTATCCACCTGACTTCTCCACAACAAGACTGATGGTCCCAACCCCATTTATAAGGCAAGAAATCACACTTATTAAACCTGACAGGGCACACCTGTGAAGTGAAAACCATTTCAGGTGACTACCTCTTGAAGCTCATCAAGAGAATGTCAAGAGTGTGCAAAGCAGTAATCAAAGCAAAAGGTGGCTACTTTGAAGAACCTAGAATATGACATATTTTCAGTTGTTTCATACTTTTTTGATAAGTATATAATTCCACATGTGTTAATTCATAGTTTTGATGCCTTCAGTGTGAATCTACAATTTTCATAGTCATGAAAATAAAGAAAACTCTTTGAATGAGAAGGTGTGTCCAAACTTTTGGTCTGTACTGTATATACACGCACACATGTATAAAATATATACATGACAAGAACAAAAAAGACAACACAGAATAAATATTAAATCTTTTTTTTAATATATTTTTTTTAAATATTAAAATGGAGGAAGCAACTTCAATCTAAGATGGGCAGAAGGGTGAGTATAAACCTGGGGGGGGGAATTCATTTACATAGTAAATTTCATAATATATAGATTTGAGCTGGGGAGGGGTAACTGAACTTTACATAGCTGACCTTCAGTAAAAGCTTACTACCCCTATTGCAGAACCAATCTATATACAAAGAACATATTCGTACAAAGTAAAAACTGCCTTTGACAAGAAGGCAACAAATGGGGAATAAAAAATAAAATAAAAATACAGTATTGGGATTAAAAGTAAAATGCCCATTTCTTGTATACAAATTGTATCTGTATGAAATGTTAACATTAGGAATAACACCCAAAATGTTTCCTTATTAACCCACACGTTAACTAGATGGTGCCCCGGTGGCGCTGGCAGGTTGGTCCCAGGTTTTATATTGATGCAGTGACCACATGCTACATTTTCTCCATTGTCAGGCAGTGGCAATAATTTGATATTTGTACGTTCTCCTGAATAATCTGGATGACTAAAATGTCAGCAGGCTCGAAACAATTCTTACTAGGGAAGTTCTCTTAGCAAGTAACCAGCTAACCTATCAAGCTGCTCATCAGGAAAACAGAAAAAGAAAACTGCAAGTGCTGTACTTTTCAGAGATTAGATGTGGCTAGATATTGAGATAAACTTCAACAGCATGAAGAACTTGTATTACAGCTGGTACTAGAGAAAAACCTTGCCGGAATCAGCCACCATCGATAAAACCTCTAGGGCAAATGCCACAGTCTACTAGACATTACAACATTTTCATTAAATCGTTGGGAACTCACATAGAGTTCAGAATGGGTTTTACAAGCGCACTTCATTAATAAAGCGGTAGAATGGCACATACTGGTTGCGCTTGGAACTTGAACCATACAATACTTTAGTAATATAATCTTTAGCATAAAAATACAAGCTGATATGAAGATAAATAATAGTCTGTTTGTGGCAGTTGGAGAACGCAGAAAGGTGTTTAGAATGATTCATCATCATAGTCTGGGCTGGGATTCCAGAAGAGAGTGGGGTCATCAAGAGGGGAGGGAGAACAGGACTGGTGCATGTGGACATTGAGAAGCTGAGGGAAAAGTTCAGTGTTAAAAGTGTCCTCCCATGCTTGATTAGAGTTCAAAGGAGAGGACATATCACTGAAGGGTGATGTGCAGCCCTCATATCCAGAGTCACTGCCTGTCTCCAGAAGGCTTGCTGGTTTTTCCACAATGTTTTCAGCAGAGATCAAAAAGCTCTGTGTGTCAATGGCAGATGGGACTTCCTTTTCTTGCAACTCCTCCTCCACGCCGATTGGGACAACACAAGGATTTAAAGATGCTTCCTCCGTTTTAATAACAACGCTGGTCTCAATTCCTAGCTCAGAATCTTCCTCTGAGCAAAGAGGTTTTGTGTAGACGTGGTCAAACTTGATCAGTTCATTAATGGCCTCCAGCTTGATTGATGGGGTCCCCAAAGGAAAAGATGGGGTGGAGGATATGGAATCCGATTCGACTCCGCTAGCTTCTTGCTGGTTCCATGATAAGTCTTCTTCATAGGGGAGCAACATATCTGCGTCCAGGCTTTCCAATAGGCCCAGCAAGATATCAGACTGTAAAACAGAATGTATGTTCATTAGTTAGTTACAAAAGCTACAACTGCGTATAGCAAAAGTTGCCCAACATCACTAAATAACCCTATGGTGTTAAACGAGCCAAGCCCAAGACAATGTCCAATTGTTCAGTTTAATCAAATATGTTCTCAACAGTACAAATAGTGAAAATCTAGATCGGTGAAGAACATTGCGATGTTTTATTTGGCAATAATTCAGTATTTTGCACTATCTAGATTTTAAAAGGTCATTCAATTGTTTAAGCAGATTATGTGACCTTCTTAATGGTTTATTGTTTTAATCTTTCGACTGATTGAAGTCTGTTTGTTGTTCCTGCTAACCCATGTGTATCCTTCCACCAACAGCGCAGGTTAACAAAAGCAGAGGTGAGACCAACTGCACAGTGGAAGGGTGGGCACTGCTAAAGTGAAGAAGACCCATGACAGATGTGGGAGCTAAGGCCGCACACAGCAAGCCGCCATTATGCAGAGGGAACAGATACTATATTTTTTTTTTTTCCTCCCTTAAAAAGTAAAAAGGCAAAGAACAGTTCAAATGAATCAAAATGACAAAACTTTTGAACTGCATTTAGCAGGTAAATGCTCAGTTGACGACACTAACATTTGTATGTAAGGAGAATCTCTATTTTTTAATAACCTAGGTACAATTCATTGAAAGTCTTACAGACTTAATATCCCAAATTGTACAATGTATTATTGAAACTATGGCCTAACATGAATAATAAAGAGTATCAGTCACAAAACATTTCATATAATGCTTTGGCAAACAGATCCATCTATTTTTGATGAAGCTTGAATGATACCATACGTGGCATAGGAGTGAGAGCCATCTGCACCTATTACCTTCCCTATGGCAGAGCATATTATAGATGCCTTAACGTTATTATTGAAAAACATGTACAGAATGGACGGTATGTCCTAGAAGAGAGGACCTGGTGCTCACCTCACAGTCTGAAGAATCAGGGCTGTCAGAATCCATGCAGACATGGTCAAGTTCGGGGACACCTGGGCCTGCTCCTGCTGCAGAGGCGCACGTAGTCTGAGTGCTGCGGACTCAGCGGACCCGGTCACCGGCCTGACCTCATCTTCTCTGGACTGTGTCAGAACCTATGAGAGAGTAGACAGTATGAGCACAAGATGACTTCATGAAGTAAAATGAACAGCGCACTGGTCATAACCTTTCCCCAGGAGAAACAGGAAACCACAGAAGGTGAAATTACCAAATACGATTGTGCCTCTCATTTAGGACTGTAATAAGCTTCCAGCATGGAGAACCAACCTGGCATATATCCAAGTGTCTTCAGATTTGACAAGCTGTATTATGAAATCTTGCGTGTCTATGGAAATTATCCTTCCTCACACCTTCCATTGTATGCAAAGCTAATAAATGCATGATCTTGGCAACTCCAGTAACCTCATTAACTAAGAAGCCTACTTCCTGCTAGCTCAAGGAAGTAAGTGGAATCTAGACGTACAGCTTGTGTGACAAAGGTAGCAATGCAAATAAAGCAGAATATTGCCTCAGGGCTGTTCTCAACTTCGTAAACGATAAATCATACAAAGAGTTTTTCATTTTAAAGCCTCACTTTAGGCACAAACCCAGACTTACGTAGGAGCCTTTTTCATGTGAATGGTTACCTACAAATCAACTGCAAGCTCGACCAGTTCACTGAAAGCCACTGCAGAAAACAACCCAATATGAAAATCTCTTCTGCGCCTTGCAACACACAAATGGCACAAGGTTTCTAAGAAACAGATTAAGAGCTTTATTTAAACCCAGCTGCATTCTTCTGAGAATTAGAAGCCATTCTGCTGGAAGAACATTACATTCTTTAATTAAAGGGGGTTTCTGGGCTTTTAATATTGATGATCTATCCTCCAGATCGGCGGAGGTCGGACACCTGGCACCCACACTGATCGGCCGTTTGAAGAGAAGGTTGCGCTCGTGCAAGCTCTGCCTTCTCTTCATTGTTTACTTGCTCGCCGTCGCAAGCAGTGTAATTACAAGAAACCGTCTCAGTCAATGCAATGGGACAGCTCCTTGCTATTCAAGCGTATAGGAACGAGCAGTCCCTTAGAAGAAGTGAATGGGACGGCTTCTTGTACTTACACCTGCTCACTGCTGCGTTGTCGACGCCGAGCAAGTAAACAATGAAGAGAAGGCAGAGCTTGTACAAGTGCAGACTTCTCTTCAAACTGATCGGCAGGCAGGGGTGCCAGGTGTCGGATCCCCGCCGATCTGATCTTGATGACCTATCCTCAGGATAGGTTATCAATATTAAAATCTTGGAAAACCCCTTTAAATAAGGGTAGAGGAACCATACTCCAACTGTCTGTAGTCTACACTTCCTCAACAGAAACAGGTGAAATGTGGGCTTCACTTGATGGTCTAGATAATCACCTCAACTTCTTCCTCTTTCACCTCCAGGGCATCAAGGCCCAATCTCTGTCGTAGCTCTTGGTTTTCAGTCAACAAGGCATGTGACTTTTCTTGTAAAAGTTCATTTTCGACCAGGAGTTTCTCATTCTGTAAGACAACGGGAAGAGTAAATGTTATGTCTCATGAACATGCACACATAGGCATTCTACATATGGTGCTCCAGAAAATGGAGTTATTTTCACCTGGAAGTAGTTCTTCTAGGAAAAATAGCTTTGTAAAATTTTGTCTGATGGAGAGTGTAACCATACTTTTCATACTTGATTAATATGCAATCAGAGGAAAAAAATATTTTTGAAATCAGATGTGTATGGAAGTACTGTAAGGACCTATGGAGATGCTGTATGGTGGCTCTGTAATGTTATATGGAGCCAAAATATACCACAGCCACATACAGTGCAACTTATAAAGTGGTGCAAGCAAATGATACCCTGGACTATGAAAGGACAATTAAGAACCACCGCTAACAGGAAGATGGCAATACCAGGTAAAGGCTAAGGGGTGAAATTCCACATATTTTCTATAGGGTGGCTGCAGGCAGGGAGAGGTGGTGGCATTAACATACCAAAAACAGTCTTGTTTGATGTGGGGGTGGACTGTGCGGATAGACTTGTTCAAATGCAGAGTCAATGACTATGTCCACAAATTTAAAAATGAATGAAAGAATTAACCATGTATTGGTTCCTCAGAGGTATCTGCTTTTACAGGGTACAAGTTTATATAAGGCAGACGACGAAATCCGCTGTATTACCTCGATCTCCAGATCCAAGACTTGCTGCTCAAGCTCGCTCATCCTGGCTTTTTTCCTGTCACGTGCAGTTTGGGCTGCTACTCTGTTCTTCAATTTCCTATAAAAAAAAAAACCCACAAGAATTCTTTGATAAGGAGCCGAACCTTCAGGCAAGCACTCAGAAAGGGAATCTGCATAACGATCACCATGTGTACAGGGTTACATATGGGACATCTATCTTGTAATTACAGCTTACTAACTGGGGAATTTCTGGAAGGAAAGTAACAGACGGGCCTCATAATTCCAGCACATAGCATGTGAAACACATGAGGAGCAAGCACCTTCATTACAGAGGGTTGCATCAGCTAAATGATACTGCTGACGATAAACAGATGGCCTGTACCCAGCCAGGTGCCCGTATCGCAGCAGATCAGGCTCAAGTACAAGCTCGACTATGACCCCTGTGTAGTACAGCTGGTAGAGTTCACATGATCTCTATTGAAGCAGTGCCCCCCCCCCCCCCCCATATGGCGATTACTGCAGCTCTTGTCACCCAGCTTTCCTAGAATGAAGGTGGTTTATCTGTGTAGGAACACATGCCCCCCGCCATATCACCGATTACATGCGCAGATTTCCAATTCAAGGCTCTGGGAAAGCCAAGCAGAAACATACATTGGCACTGCAATGGCAGTCATATAGCTGCCATCCAGCTTTCCCAGAAACAGATAAAATGGTTAAATGGAGTGGCTGATCACAACCAATTATTAGGCTAGGACTGGCGGCTTGCGGTTGGCAATGTTGTGCGCCTACATCGCAACTAATGATGGCGAATGTGGCTGTGATGTGACCTGACAATCCACAAAAATCCCACCCTGCTAGGTTTCTGCGTCACCATATTCTCCATATTTATAGCAACTGGCAGCAGTCACTATGCAGCCCTCGCCCCAGCCCCTTAGGGTGCGTTCACACGTGGCAAATTTCTGCGACTGACAATCAATTCCATTTGTCTGAATGAGGTTGTTTTGGCGTCACATGGATTTCTGAATCCAATTCAGATGAATGGAACCGATTTTCAGCGGATTATGCGGTTTTTCAGCGTAGATTTCGTGGGGGGAAACCTCAGCGCAGTACAGTACCAGCAAAGGGTATGATATTAGACAAATCTCACGTACACTTTACTTTTGTCTTAGGTGCGGAAATTGACCTGCTGTATGGATTTCGAAATCTGCAGCAGGTCAATTGTTGCGTTTTTCTTGTGCGGATTCGGGAAACCTGCATCAAAAACTGTACAAAACCGCAATAAATAGTGAGGATTTGTGTGTGTGCTTTTGGTGCAGATTTCTTGCAGGTTTTCTGCACACTAACCCGCACCGTGTGCAGCCTCCCTTATAGGAAACAGTAGCCTCTCCTGTTACTTCCCATAGAACACAATGGAGCGCTAGTAATACACATAACTCCATATGTTAAAGGGAACCTGTCACCGGGATTTTGTGTAAAGAGCTGAGGACATGGGTTGCTAGATGGTCGCTAGCACATCCGCAATACCCAGTCCCCATAGCTCGGTGTGCTTTTATTGTGTAAAAAAAACGATTTGATACATATGCAAACTAACCTGAGATGAGTCCAGTCCCTGACTCATCTCAGGTTAATTTGCATATGTATCAAGTCGTTTTTTTGACACAATAAAAGCACACAGAGCTATGGGGACTGGGTATGGCGGATGTACTAGCGGCCATCTAGCAACCCATGTCCTCAGCTCTATACCCAAAATCCAGGAGACAGGTTCCCTTTAAAGGCATTGTCCAAGCTTTTACTATTGATGACCTATCCTCAGGATAGGTAATCAATATCAGATCGGCGGGGGTCCGACACCTCTGCCAATCAGCTGCATGTGCAGTCTCCATTTTCTCTTCCTGTCGGCTGCTGCTGTCTAAGATCTTTGCCATAGACAGCAGCAGCCGACAAGAAGAGAGAAGGAAGACGACTCGTGCGCACGCCATCTCCTCATACAGCTGATCGGCGGGGGTGCTGGGTGTCGGACCCCTGCCTATCTGATATTGATGACCTATCCTGAGGATCGGTCAATAGTAAAAGCCTGGACAAGCCCTTTAATGCGTCTCAGAGGAGCGGTTTGTTACCGAGGTTACTTTCAAGGTACTTTACTGCGTACACTTAAGAATGTAACCAGTGTGACAGCCTTGGAGACGGTGATGCGAGAACTCAAGAGACAAGACAAGCTGCCGCTAGACAAACACTGGAGGTTTGGTGACAACACCGAGGACAAGAATTCACTGTTGTTTTACAGCTAGGAAAACAGACCACCAAAAACTCTTGCCAAAGACCAAAGCAACCGGAACTTCTCAGAGAGGCCTAGACGCCAGCCTCATGCAAACAGAAACTGAGGGATACTCGACTGCGCATGTGACAAGGGCTGAATTTAGAGAAACATACTGGGGTACATTAACTAAACAGGTGCAAAGGGAAAGTGGGCAGTTACCTATGGCAACCAGATTCCAGATCTTAAAAAAGGCATTTTTGGTTGCTATGGGCAACTGCCCCACTTTCCTTATTGTGTCCATAGCGTCAAGGACACCGTTTCTGGTCCTGCAGATGTCCATCCACTATAGGACATGCCCTGCAGCACTCAGATACCAAGAGTTCCTAGAAACCAGACCATTGACAAAAAGGTACACAGGCCGAGTGAGCAGGAGGAGCAGCCAACAGGCCCGATCACATGTACCCAGCGTGGGGGCCATTTCTGTCCAATCTTTACTTCATTTCCTCATTTTAGCCACACAAAGCTATTCTGAGCTCTGGAGCGGGCGCTTACCGTGACGCCGGCAGTTTTTATTTTTGTCTTCAGGGGATTAAAGAAAAGTAACTGACAAAGCAAAACGGGTATTGCAGGGCGTTCAGGCTCACCACCCACCACTAGCATCTGGTTTCACCCCTCCGTCCACAGACGAGGGTCTTGTTACTTATTCAGTAATCTGGTGGGCAACCTGCGGCACAGTAGATGTTGCGAAACTACAACTCTCAGCATGCATACTTGCTCTGCTCTTCCGAGAACTCTCATAGAAATAAATGGAGCATGCTGGGAATTGTAGTTTCACAACAGCTGGAGTGCCGCAGGTTGCCCAATACCCTGAATGGCCGTCCATGCAGAATGTCCAACGTTTTAAAGGCAACAATATCCACATTCACTGCCCTATCGTGACCAAATACGAGTATGTATACCGTGCAGCGCGGCCGGCGGTGACATGGGAAAGAAATTTCACATATTGCGCAAGTTAAACGTTCCAGGAAGAAGCCAGTGGCGTAAAGCGAGCAGCTATCCAGATGATGGCTCCCTGTGACGTCAGGCAGCCAGCTCCCCCACATGCCACGCAGGCAGCTCACATCCTCCCACACTGCAGCCCTTACTGGAATCTCCACAGCCCCCATTACATCTGAGAAGGCAGGGCGGGGGCACTTACTGTCCGAAGTCACAATGCCAGGACCATACATGTGACATCTCCCTGCAGATTAACCCCTTCCCTGACTACAAGTCCCAGCTGGTCACAGACATCTGCACCTTTTTCCAAATAAATCACAAACCGTGACAAATCCCTTATTTCAAAATCATAAAAAGTCCTATGACTGATACAAGATGTGGTGGGCCACGATTTCCAGCAGGATCTGAGATAAGGCTGAGGACATGGATCAGATCTGGTAACAGCCTGAAGGCTACTCTGGGTCCTATTGGTAACAGCTGGGGAGTCACTGCTGACAGTGTGTACAAGGGCTGATCAGGGAGGAGGACGGTGACAGATTTAGGTGGATTCTAGAAGGGAGCGGCTCCGTCATATCCAGGGATCGATCCATTCATTGTGATCGTCTATTCCCCCCCACTACCCAGGTCTAAACCGCACCTCCTCAGCGCCTTCTCCTCCGGCGTCAGATGTGTCAGCCGCTGCCGCTTCCTCGCAGGGATGTCGCTGCTGGCGGACTCCGGGCTGGACGGGCTGTGGATGGGTAACATGATGGACGTCAGGGAGTTGCAATCGCTGTGATCGGACTGGTTTCCAGGGATAAAGATGACTTTGGAGGCCCCCACGACCACCATGTCCGGGGATTGGGGGGAGGACCGGGGAGAGGAGAACTGGGGAGAACAAGCCGGCAGAATCTTACACGCAGAACTGAGGGCAGCGACCATTCATATCTACAGAGCTTGTCCCCTCCCTATTGGGCAAGTCCAGTGATGTCACGCGACACGCCCAATGCAGCCCTATGGAGGAAAACCTGAAGAACAGGACGGCCCACTCCTGCTGTGGGGGTGCACTATGCCCGGGCCCCGCCCCCTCTGCTTTCTAACAGCAGCGCTATTATTCCCCACGCTAATTGCGGACATTACTCCAGTCAGTTGTGTCTTCCCTGTCTGTAAGCTTGTAGGTATATGTATCGGGGTCACAGATTCTCTCGGGGTCTGGAAAAAAAACCGGAAGGTTTTGCGGGCAAGTTTAGTTTTGTCAGCAATTGCATTCAGTGTTTTTTCTGTGTGGGTACAATCAGTTTCTGATGCATTTTTATGCGTGAAATAAAAACCCTGAAGAATAACAATCCACATCTCCTAGCAACCATCCGTGACAAACGGATTGAAGCCTCATTCACTTCTATGGAGCCAGAGCTGTGTGAAAAAACGCTGAATAAGGCCTCATACACACGACCGTGCCGTTTTTTGCGGTCCGCAAACCGCGGATCTGCAAAAAATGGAAGGCGCCCGTGTGCCTTCCGCAATATGCGGAACGGAATGGGTGCCGGCAATATAAATGCCTATTCTTGTCCGCAAACCGTGGACAAGAATGGGACATGTTATATTTTTTTGCGGGGCCGCAGAACGGAGCAACAGATGCAGACAGTACAGGGAGTGCTGTCCACATCTTTTGTGGCTCCATTGAAATGAATGGGTCAGCATCCGAGCCGTCAAAACGGCTGCTCAGATGCGGACCCAAACAACGGTCGTGTGCGTGAGGCCTGAGGCCTCATGCACGCGGCCGTTGTTTTGGTCTGCATCGGCGGCTCGGATGCGGACCCATTCACTTCAATGGGGCTGCAAAAGATGCGGACAGCACTCCCTGTTCTGTCCGCATCTATTGCTCCGTTCCGCGGCCCCGCAAAAAAAATATAACCTGTCCTATTCTTGTCCGCGATTTGCAGTTATATTAAAGACTGTCCGTGCCGTTCTGCAAATTGCCGAACGGACGCCATCTGTGTTTTGCGGATCCGCAATTTGCGGAAACGCAAAACACACAACAGTCGTGTGCATGTAGCCTATGGCCTCTTGCACACGACCGTATGGCTTTTTCAGTATTTTGCGGTCCGTTCTATCTTTCAGCGGAACGGAAATACAGAAAGGGAATGCATACGGAGTACATTACTTTTTTGGGTGGAACCATTAAAAAGAATGGTTCCGTATACGGACTGCAAACGGAATCTGCAAAAACGGAAAAAAATAATGTTTGTGTGCAAGAGGCCTATAGAACATGCTGCGATTTTTCCAGAACGCAGAAATGATGCTGATGTGCACAGACCCATTGAAATGAAGGGGTCAGAATGCAATCCGGATGCGATGCGTTTTTCATGATGGTTGCTAGGAGATGTTTGTAAATCTTCCGTGAAAAGTGCATCTAAAGTGATTGTACCCACGCAGAAAAAACTGAAACACTAAACGCAGTTACAGACAAAACTGACTGAACTTGCTTGCGAAATGATGCGAGTTTCACCGAACGCACCCTGACACAATCCGTATCGTTGGTGTGGAAGAGGCCTAAGGGCTCCGACATCTGTGCACATGGAAATACAGATCAAATACGGATGTGCTACAGTTTGTTTCCTACTGTGTGTTGTACGTTTTTAATCTGTATTCCGTTTTTCTCTTGTGCACGCCATTTATGGGCTGATCCTCATGACCGTGCTTGATCCGGGAAACATAACCCATGTGTCGACCGCATCTCTCGGTCCAAATTAGTCTCTCCTGACCTGAACTGACTGCATCTTAATAATTTATGACAGTTCCTATCTGATCGCGGGTCTAATGTACGGTATTCACATGATGCTGTGAGCTCAGTACAATAGCCCCAGGATCAGATAGGAACTGTCATAAATCACTACGATGCAGTCAGTTCCAGTCAGGGGAGACGCGGTCGTGTTTCCAGGACTAAGCACAGTAGTGTCAATCAGCCCTTAAAAATTCCATGTGTTTTTATACAGTTTTTTATATGGAGTTTTCCATTTGAAGCACTTTTTGATGCAGGATTGAATTTTTTTAAGCCTACCATTGGTTTCAATTTGGAATCTGGACCAATGACAAACGTGTAGATTTTTTTACTGCAACGTTGATAATCAACGACCCATGGGAAACAAATACTGTGTATAAACGACAGCGCAGATTTCCCATTGAAATCAATGGGAAGCGAATTGAGAGAGGATTCTGGAAGGATTTTGGTGCGGAAAACACTCCATGACATAGGCTAGTCATGCAGTACATAATTACTTCTAATGGTATGTAATCAGGGGCGTAACCATGGGGCCCAAAGCAAAACTTGGAGTGGTGGCCACAGGGTTAATGTCTCATTATAGGGAGGACATGCATAAGTAATGTCACAGTGCAGGGATAATGGACAGGCATGACGTACCATGATTTCACAGCAGAGAAATAACACAAAAAGTATTGGCCCTTCAAATGTCCATAGTGATTGCGAACTACGCCTTGTGTTGGAGAGGAGATGGGCCCCCTTAGTTATTGGGCTCCAGGGCAGCTGCTAGCCTGGAAGCTATGCTCATGTAAGTAGCAATAGCAAGCCATTCAAATCTGGTATATCATTTGGAAATGTATCTGCTTTAAATTTCTAATTGCCATGTGGTTTGGTACCTGGCCAGTATAGCACCAGCTTAGTCTTTCTTCATTTTGTAGGCAAATTGTCTACAAATGAAGAAAGTTCAGCACTGCTGCTATTCTCCCTAGGAGTGGCCATCCTGTAAAGATGACTGCAAGAGCACAGCGCAGACTGCTCAATGAGGTGAAGAAGAATCCTAGAGTGTCAGCTAAAGACTTACAAAAGTCTCTGGCATATGCTAACATCCCTGTTAGCGAATCTACGATACGTAAAACACTAAACAAGAATGGATTTCATGGGAGGATACCACAGAGGAAGCCACTACTATCCCCAACATCAAAACCTCATCCCAACTGTGAAGTATGATTGTGGGGGCATCATGGTTTGGGGCTGCTTTGCTGTGTCAGGGCCTGGACGGATTGCTATCATCGAAGGGAAAATGAATTCCCAAATTTATCAAGACATTTAGCAGGAGAACATAAGGCCATCTGTCCACCAGCTGAAGCTCAACAGAAGATGGGTGTTGCAACAGGACAACGACCCAAAGCATAGAAGTAAATCAACAACAGAATAAAGCTTAAACAGAAGAAAATACGCCTTCTGGAGTGGCCCAGTCAGAGTCCTGACCTCAACCCGATTGAGATGCTGTGGCATGACCTCAAGATAGCAATTCATACCAGACATCCCAAGAATATTGCTGAACTGAAACAGTTCTGTAAAGAGGAATGGTCGAGAATTACTCCTGACCGTTGTGCACGTCTGATCTGCAACTACAGGAAACGTTTGGTTGAAGTTATTGCTGCCAAAGGAGGTTCAACCAGTTATTAAATCCAAGGGTTCACATACTTTTTCCACCTGCACTGTGAATGTTTACATGGTGTGTTCAATAAAAACATGGTAACATTTAATTCTTTAAATCATTAAAATCCATATCATACCAAAAGGTTCACATACTTTTTCTTGCAACTGTATTTTAAGGGTGGCCTATTACACTATCTGTTCTCCTTTCACTCCCCTCCTTCAGGCTCATTCCGAAAGCATTCTGAGACCATTCATGTGTGGGGTTGCTTCTCATCCAAGGGAGCGGGCTCACTAACAATTTTATCTAAGAGCATTGCAATGAATAAACAATGGTATCAAAACATCCTCCAAGAGCAACTTCTCCCAACCATGCATGAGCAATTTGGAGATGAACAATGCTTTTACCAGCATGATGGAGCATCATGTCACAAGGCAAAAGTGTTCCATGGCCAGGAAACTCTCCAGATGTTATTCACATAGAGAACCCAAGGTCAGTCCTTAAAAAACAAAAATACAGAAATTGTGATGAACTCCAAGTGGAAAAATAGGTTGTCATTAGTCATGATTTTGTCCAGAAGCTGATATCTAGCATGACTGGGCGAATTACGTTTTGAAAAAGTACACGGGAAATATTGAGTCTTTGCATAAACCTGATGTATTTATCAATACAAGTTTTAAAACGTATGAAATGCTTATAACTGTACTTCCCTCTACCATAGAAACATCTGACAAAAAGGATCATAAAATGTTGAGGCAGCAAGACTAAAATTTGTCAGTCTGACAACTGTAGTGTGGTCTGTTTATTTTTGCATTCTGGATATACTGAAACTTCACAGCATGAGGTGCGAGACACAAGATATTGTGACTTGCCCCAGGCTAGCACTCTTGACTCAAGGTAAACTCCCAACCAGAGTCATTGTCATTGTTATTAAGTCCCCTCTCCCATACAGTGGTTTCAGGTGATTTTCTGTTCAATTGTTATGTGCGGAACCAAACAGATATTCTTCTTTTGATAGTTGAACATGATAATTAGGGATGAGTGAATCAACTTCGGATGAAACATCCGAAGTCGATTCGCATAAAACTTTGTTTCAATACTGTACGGAGTGAGCGCTCTGTACAGTATTAGAATGTATTGGCTCCGATGAGCTGAAGTTATTACTTCTCGAAGTCTCGCGAGATTTCGCGTAATAACTTCATAAATTGATTTCTACCGTAAGAAAAACATTTTCCTAACTGGTACCTTGAAACCAAACCATAGTTTGGGAAATGTTTTTGTACAGTAGAAATCAATTTATGAAGTTATTACGCGAAGTCTCACGAGACTTCGAGAAGTAATAACTTCGGCTCATCGGAGCCAATACATTCTAAGGCTACTTTCACACTAGCGTTCGGGCGGATCCGTTCTGAACGGATCCGCTCATAATAATGCAGACGGAGGCTCCGTTCAGAACGGATCCGTCTGCATTATTTTTAGCATAGAACAGCTAAGTGTGAAAATAGCCTAGTACGGATCCGTCCAGACTTTCAATGTAAAGTCAATGGGGGACGGATCCGCTTGAAGATTGAGCCACATTGTGGCATCTTCAAACGGATCCGTCCCCATTGACTTACATTGAAAGTCTGGACGGATCCGCTCGCCTCCGCACGGCCAGGCGGACACCCGAACGCTGCAAGCAGCGTTCAGCTGTCCGCCTGTCCGTGCGGAGGCGAGCGGAGCGGAGGCTGAACGCCGCCAGACTGATGCAGTCTGAGCGGATCCGCCTCCATTCAGACTGCATCAGGGCTGGACGGCTGCGTTCGGGTCCGCTCGTGAGCTCCTTCAAACGGAGCTCACGAGCGGACCAGCGAACGCTAGTGTGAAAGCAGCCTAATACTGTATGGAGCGCTTGCTCCGTACAGTATTCAAGCGAAGTTTTATGCAAATCGACTTTTATGCAAATCGATGTTTCATCTGAAGTCGATTCGCTCATCCCTAATGATAATGACACTTATTATGACTTGTAGTGAAGACGGCCACAGCTGTAACTATACATACTAATATTGAGAGACAAGATTGTATATTATTTGCAGCTGGGGATTATAATGCAGTAATAGACCCAAGTAGAGATAAATTATCTAGTAGTAAGATCTTGAAATGTAACACTAATTTGTCTAGATTGATATCTGAATTTGGTTGTGTGGATGTTTGGCGACTATATAATCCCAAAGATAGTTTTTTTTTCTGTTATTTAAAGACTCATTAAACATGGTCAAGGATTGATATGATTTTTGGTAATAGGAAATTTTGGAAAAAAAATATAACCTGTATAAAATATGTACCTACAGTTATGACAGATCATTGTGTAACAGAGCCCTTATACCCCAAATTAGTAGTTCCATACTGTCCCAAGATCATGACATAATGGACATCCAGAACCATGCGATCCTAATGTCCCCTTTTCCTCAGAGAAGACACCACACACCTCTGGTTCATGGGAACTCAGAACATAAACTGATTTATTGAGGTAAAACAACAGTTCTCATATCCGCCTCCCCAAGATGTGAGGGATAACAACAGTTTCGAATCCCCCCTCTCTCATGGCAGGTCACATGACATTACATTCCATTGCCCTTATAAGGCTTTACAGGTAAACATAGAACCGAAAAAAGAAGAAAAAGGCCTCCCTATAATACCGTAAATAAGGGCAAACAGAGAACCAATCATATAAACCTATAAATGCTGCTATAAAAACAACCATAGAATGCCCAGTAGAAATACAAATACTTTATTAGATCATCAATTGATCACAAAAATTCATAAAATATTTTACACAGAATTGCTATGGAGAATAATCAGCAAAACAGACTGGATGCAATAGTCCCCCCCGTCGGTGCCTCAAACACCCGCCAAACAGATGGAATACATGTCAGTGTAATATGC
The DNA here is from genome assembly GCF_014858855.1 of Bufo gargarizans. NCBI lineage: Eukaryota > Metazoa > Chordata > Amphibia > Anura > Bufonidae > Bufo > Bufo gargarizans. The sequence goes on along the minus strand of NC_058080.1, from coordinate 591,610,562 downwards.
AGTGAGGTGATTCACCAGTAGAAAGTATCAATGAATATCTGCTACAAGTGTCTGTGATGTTCAACTCACTGCACAACCTAGCGGAAGATTAATGTATGAGAAAATGTAGCCCAAAAATAGTAATACAATGGAGCACAGAGTCACATAACATCCACCAAATACATCCAGATGGAATATGCCCATATACAATAAATCAAAAATAACAGGCTGCAAGATCAAACTCCTACACAGAAATGTCCACTGGGGACGTGAACATACCCACAGACATGATGAAGGGTTAAGGCACCGAACACAGGGCAGGAAAGAACCCTGACGCGCATTTCGCCTCAGCTTCGTCAGGAGGTTAATGTGAGTGTGGCCATGGCTCCCCCTTTATAACCCTCATGCAGCTACACCTATAGTTAATATAATTCAGCTGATACCTATTAATCGAGCGCTTGTGCCCGATGATGCACGCCGAGGACATCATGGAGACGCTGCATTCATCAGGAGGAGGCATCCTGGCCAAGCGCTATATCAGCCTATACGGCAAACCTGCCAAACGGCTCCGAAAGTACCAGAGCCCATCCAAATATATGGCGAATAATCCTAGCCCTTAATGGGATTTGCATGAGGTATATAAAGTCCGGAAAAACCACAAGACCGCTGAATACACATGGCTCATGATAGGGATAAAAAAGGGGGAGAGAATAAAGGTGGGGAAAGAATAAAGGAGAAGAAAAACAGGAATAAATTAACAAAAGATGAACAAAAAATCTGCACGTACGGTAGTACAAACATGATTCCACAATTTCATAATTTCATACAGATATTCATGAATTTCACACCTTAAATTTGTACATAGGGGATAGCATGATTTTATATAGATTGAAACCCATGATTTTTTAAAAGCGGGTACACAGGAATTTAACAAATTTATACGCCGGAAATAACATGATTTTATATGAATTAAATCCCATAGTTTTTAACAATAAATTTACATCTCCATGACACCATGATTCCATATATAATTACAACAATTTATAATAACCAAATTTTATGTACATGATTATGTAATGTAATATTTAATATATATTTCCTCTAAGACATAGTATATGTATATCAATTATGTATATGTACAGAAAAGAACAATATTTTTCAAAAAACAAATAGTGATATCATATTCTTGCCAATATTATCAAGAATAAATGTAAGTAACCCGTGCAACGATAATTATATAAGGCCCTAACCAATAGAGGTCCCATCCTATCTAGCCCATTCAAAAGAAATCTGCATAGACCCTGTGAAATTATACTCCCGCTTACGGTAAATATTTTCAAAGTAGGAGACAGTGACCCATTCAATTCATCCCATATCATAAAAAGATCCCACAACCATTAGGAAGGGGAAAAAAATTCATAATTAATGTGAGGTACTGCAGGGGACGATCGATGGACCCGAGTGCCACTGGGCCCACCTAAGCCTAGTGGGTCCAGTGCAGTCAGGCCCATCGTCACACCCCAGCAGCACTCAACATATCAATTATCCTAAGACCAAAATTGTGAACTTATACAGGAAGACCGTACTGGTCAATAACATCTTCCAGTACGGACTATATTACACCCTCCGGTGACCTAACCTGTGCAGAGAATATTGACTAAATAAATAAAAATTCCAAAATTCATAATCATAAATATACATAGAGTTGATAATTCATACTAAAGGGTGAGGGTGTGTCCAAAACCAGCTGGGTACCATCAATCATGGTTATACCAGCCTAATCAGGCACAACATCACCCAATGATATACATAAGGTCCTAAAACAGTATTATGTTTTGATTATAATCCATACAGATCCATTATCCAATAATCTAGCCCATATACAGACGTGGACAAAATTGTTGGTACCCTTTGGTCAATGAAAGAAAAAGTCACAATGGTCACAGAAATAACTTTAATCTGACAAAAGTAATAATAAATTAAAATTCTATAAATGTTAACCAATGAAAGTCAGACATTGTTTTTCAACCATGCTTCAACAGAATTATGTAAAAAAATAAACTCATGAAACAGGCATGGACAAAAATGATGGTACCCCTAGAAAACACAGAACATAATGTGACCAAAGGGACATGTTAATTCAAGGTGTGTCCACTAATTAGCATCACAGGTGTCTACAACCTTGTAATCAGCCATTGGGCCTATATATATGGCTCCAGGTAATCACTGTGTTGTTTGGTGATATGGTGTGTACCACACTCGACATGGACCAGAGGAAGCAAAGGAAAGAGCTGTCTCAAGAGATCAGAAAGAAAATTATAGACAAGCATGTTAAAGGTAAAGGCTATAAGACCATCTCCAAGCAACTAGATGTTCCTGTGAGTACAGTTGCACATATTATTCATAAGTTTAAGATCCATGGGACTGTAGCCAACCTCCCTGGACGTGGCCGCAGGAGGAAAATTGATGACAAATCTAAGAGACGGATAATCCGAATGGTAACAAAAGAGCCTAGAAAGACTTCTAAAGAGATTCAAGGTGAACTTCATGCTCAAGGAACATCAGTGTCAGATCGCACCATCCGTCGTTGTTTGAGCCAAAGTGGACTACATGGGAGACGACCAAGGAGGACACCATTGTTGAAAACGAATCATAAAAAAGCAAGACTGGAATATGCCAAACTACATGTTGACAAGCCACAAAGCTTCTGGGAGAATGTCCTGTGGACAGATGAGACAAAAATCGAAGTTTTTGCCAAGGCACATCAGCTGTATGTTCACAGACGAAAAAATGAAGCATATCAAGAAAAGAACACTGTCCCTACTGTGAAACATGGAGGAGGCTCTGTTATGTTCTGGGGCTGCTTTGCTGCGTCTGGCACAGGGTGTCTTGAATCTGTGCAGGGTACAATGAAATCTCAAGACTATCAAGGAATTCTAGAGAGAAATGTACTAGCCAGTGTCAGAAAGCTTGGTCTCAGTCGCAGGTCATGGGTCTTGCAACAGGACAATGACCCAAAACACACCGCTAAAAACACCCAAGAATGGCTAAGAGGAAAAAATTGGACTATTCTAAAGTGGCCTTCTATGAGCCCTGACCTCAATCCTATTGAGCATCTTTGGAAGGAGCTGAAACATGCAGTCTGGAAAAGGCACCCTTCAAACCGGACACAACTGGAGCAGTTTGCTCATGAGGAGTGGGCCAAAATACCTGCTGAGAGGTGCAGATGTCTCATTGACAGTTACAGGAAGCGTTTGATTGCAGTGATTGCCTCAAAAGGTTGCGCAACAAAATATTAAGTTAGGGGTACCATCATTTTTGTCCATGCCTGTTTCATGAGTTTATTTTTTTACATAATTCTGTTGAAGCATGGTTGAAAAACAATGTCTGACTTTCATTGGTTAACATTTATAGAATTTTAATTTATTATTACTTTTGTCAGATTAAAGTTATTTCTGTGACCATTGTGACTTTTTCTTTCATTGACCAAAGGGTACCAACAATTTTGTCCACGTCTGTATCATAGCAGATTCCTTATCAGATAATCATGGCACCAACCACACAAAAAAAAAAAAAAATCATGATGTTTCTTTATGTTGATATCCTCTTTTTTATTTGCATCATAGAATTTCCGGCACATGTGAGAACTGCTCCTCTACTCGAACACCTCCACTCCTCATACCATGACCACACGAAAACTAAATAGAATAAAAAACTGTTAAAATCACTGAAAAATTCAGTAACAACGCTACCCTAAATAAAGGATTTGAAACTCAAAGCCTCATTTAATCCATGAGGAGTCACTGTGTTGAGCAGAACCATCCATTTAGTCTCTTTTTGGAGGAGGCAGCGTTTTATGTTGCCCCCTCTAATCCCCAAACGTACCCGGTCTATCCCTTTAAACAGAATACCCCTGGGGTTGCAGCCATGCACCTCCCTAAAATGTTTTGCCACTGGTTTCAACTTTCTAAGTTTCTCGCACTCCGTGATCTCGGCAGCAGCCTTGATGTCGCGAATGTGTTCCAGGACTCTCGTCCTGAGTGCCCTCGTGGTCATGCCTATATAGACCAGGCCACAGGGGCACTCAGCACGATAGATCACCGCCTCCGTTTTACAGGAGATGTGATGCACAATTTTATACTCCTTCTCCCTGTTGGTGTTAGTAAATTTGTCTGACCGAATCATATATTTACATGCTGTACAATCACCGCAGGGGAAGAAACCCCACTGTGGGCCCTTATCTCCAAATATCCCTCCCTTTGTAGGGGCCACATAGTGGCTCCTGGTCACAATATCTCTCAAGTTTTTAGCTCTCTTCCAAGTAACCAGTGGCCTATCTGAGATGACCTTTTTCAGGTCTCTATCTGTGCGAAGAACCTGCCAGTGTTTATGGAGAATATCTTGCATTTGTCTCCATTGGGCATTGAAGTTGGTAATAAACCTGGGAAAGCCAAAATCTTTTTCTTTTTCTTTTTTGCGTGAGGATTGTTTGAGTAAACTATCCCGCGAGGAGTTTTTGGCCCTATCATAGCCTTTTTTGATTACTTTGTGGCTATACCCTCTCTCTCGAAGTCTCCTAGAGAGATCCGCTGCCTCTCGCTCGAAGCTTACTTCGCTAGAACAAATTCTCCTGGCTCGACAAAATTGTCCAATGGGTATAGCGCGAGCGACTTGTGGATGATGCGAGGAAGAGGAGAACAATAATGAATTTGTGGCTGTGGGCTTCCGATGTATATCAAAGCCCAAAAGGCCATCATTCTCCACAGTAATCGCAAGATCCAAAAAATCGACACGCTCGCCACTATAAACCCACGTTAACTTTATGTTCTGATCATTGGAGTTAAGATCACCCATAAACTTCTTCAAGTGCGACGTCGAGCCCTGCCAAATGAACAGCACATCATCAATGTACCTCGACCACGAGACTACGGCGTCATGACCTTCCAAATTCAAGACAATCTCCCTCTCCCACAGCCCCAGGAAAAGATTTGCGTATGAGGGCGCACAAGTCGCCCCCATCGCCGTTCCCCGGAGCTGTAGGAAATAGCGATCCTTAAACGTGAATGCATTATGTTTCAATGCAAACTCCAACAGCGTCATGATTAAATCAACCAGATCACTGTCTAGTTTAGTTGTATTAAGAAAAAATCGTGACGCTCGCAGCCCGTGGTCGTGACAGATGGAAGTATACAGGGACTCGACGTCGCACGTGACCAGAACCATATTTTTGTCTAAATGTACACCACTGAGTCTATGAAGGACATCAGTGGTGTCACGTACGAAAGAGGGTAGGGTCTCTACACATTTTTGTAAATAAAAATCCACAAAGCGGCAGACAGTCTCACACAGGCTCCCAATCCCAGACACTATCGGTCTGTCCGGAGGTGTTTTGGGGTCCTTATGTACTTTCGGCAATAAATAAAATGTGGGAAGTACCGGAAAATCGGTGGTCAAACCTTCCCACATTTTCATACTTATAATGCCCATATCATATGCATGTCTCAAGATGCCATCCAGCTCACTCTTATATTGTGTCATAGGATTAGATTCCAGTTTCTGGTAACAAGATATATCCCCCAGTTGTCGAAAAGCCTCTTTCTCGTACATCCGCACCGGCCAGACCACAACATTGCCCCCCTTATCCGCAGGTTTTATGATAATATTTTTCATATTTTTAAGTTCCTTTAAAGCCAGCCGTAACTCTCTATTGAGATTATCATGCGATCTATTGTCGCATAATTTTTCAAGATCTTGTTTAACTAATTTAACAAATATATCAACTGCTGGGCATGAGGCTGTAGGGGGCCAATGTTGCGATCGGCGGTGCAGGTGCATGGGGAATTTGGACACATCAGATTCCTGTTCCTCCAATAAAGATTGTAAATCATTTAAAGTTTGTATTTCAATAGGGGAGAGATCGGAATGATCCCCACCCCTATTAAAGTATTTTTTAAAACACAATTTTCTTGCGAAGAGTTCCAAGTCCTTCACCGACAGGAAAAAATCTAATTTTCCCGTTGGTGAAAAAGTCAGACCCCTCCGCAAGACAGATAGCTGGGGCTGTGTGAGAACAATATCTGACAGATTTATTACCTTTAATATCTCTTTGCTCGTTTCCCCAGGGCATAATTCTGCCTTGTCTTTCGCTTTGTAGATGGGGTTCTTAAACGGGAGGTCCAATTTTCCTCGCCGCCTCCCTCGCCGGATCCCCGGCGCTCCTCTAAAAAATGCTCTCCACATCCTTGACTATTTGTGGAAGTTGTGGATAAAGAGAGTGATGAATTTCGTGTGCAGCTTCTTGTCATGTGCCACCGATATACCTTGTTATTCTGAAAATCAACCAGATCTCTCTGGAATTTTTTCACTTTAAGGGCCTGGATTTATTTTTCCCATCTCACCAGATCTTCCTCCAATTCACCATCAAATGATGCAGAGGCTTCAGCTGGTACCGCCCGTTGTATCTGTTCCCGTAAACTATCAATTTCTTTCTCCTCCACTTCCAATGTTTTTCTATCTGCCCCAATCAGGAGCTCAATCAGGGTGCGGGAACACCGAGTTAATGTGTCCTCCCACTTCCCTACGAAAGATGGATCCTCCACCTCAAAGGCAGGAAATAGCTGTAATCTTAAACCCCGCGGGATAATTTCTCTCTGGAGGTACTGCTCAAGTGAGGCCTTATTCCACCAGACTTTGATCCGTTTTTTCAACAGATCTTTAATTTTGAGTTTCAAATCCTTTATATTGCTGGACTCTGCAATATAAAGGTAAACAAGGTAAAGGTAAACAACCTTAAGTACAGCTGTTAATCTGTTGTTGCCGGGCAGAGTCTCCGCAGGGGATGGTGGACACAGTTACAGCCCTCATTCTGCATAGGGGAAGAGATGATAGGATTTCTGCACAGTTCATGACACACAACCATGGCACTTGCTCTCCTGATGTAACAATACGCTCCCCCTTTGTGCAAAGGACTGGCAGACCCGGCCAGATCCTAGCGGGTCGGCTAGGGGCTGTCCAGGAAGATCAGCATTGTTCAGTTCTCGAGCTCCAGTTGCTGGGACAGACCATCAGCATTCCCGTTCTGCTTCCCTAGTCGGTACTAAACCCTGAAGTCATAGGGCTTCATGGCAAGGCTCCATCTCAGGAGTCGGGCATCTCAAGAGTCCCCAAAGACACGGTGAAGCCATACAAGAGGGTTGTATTCAGTGAGCACCCTGAAGGACTGCCCATACAGATAAGGCTGGAACTTTTTGAATGCCCAGACCAGAGCTACACACTCCTTCTCCACGGCTGCATATCCTACCTCCCGAGGTAACAGCTTGCGGCTAATGTACATCACCGGGTGCTCACGGCCATCGTCCCCCACTTGGCTTAGTACTGCTCCAAGTCCAAAAGCAGAGGCATCTGTGTGAACACAAAACCGTTTGGTGGGGTCAGGTGCAGTCAGTACGGGTGCAGTAACCATAGCATGCTTGAGTTTCTGGAAGGCAGCTTCACACTCCGGAGACCACAGGACTTGTTTAGGCAGATTTTTATTTATCAGCTTCAGGGGCACAGATGGCAGCTACCTCTCCTGCCCTCTCCTCGTATGCCTTTAACATGTTCACATGAAAGTTTTGTTGAATCCTCTCATCTGAACACTTGGCCAGGAGGTACGTGGTGTCGCAGAGCTGCTTCAACACCCGATAAGGTCCTTGCCATTTGGCTTGGAGCTTATCCGTCCTTACCGGTTTTAGTGCCAGCACTTTCTGCCCTACTGCTAGAATACGGCTCAGAGCGGTACGATTGTACCAAGCTCTTTGTCGACTCTGGGCTGCCCGAAAATTCGCCGCTACAAAGGCAGTTAGCTCCGCCAGCCGGTCCCTGAGATTGAGGACATATTGATGTAGTAGGGTCCCTTCCTGCTCCCTGTCTCCCTCCCAGTGGTCTTGAACCAAATCTAGGGGTCCTCTAACTCTTCTCCCTTACAAAAGCTCGAAAGGAGAAAACCCAATAGACTCCAGCGGCACCTCCCTGTAAGCGAACAGAAGGTGGGGCAGAAACCTCTCCCAATCCCGGTACTGCAGGGTGAATGTCCGAAGCATTTGCTTCAGGGTCCCATTGAAGCGTTCACAGAGACCATTGGTCTGGGGGTGATAGGGGGATGTACGCAGACTGTGGATCTTACACAGATCCCAGACCTGCTGAGTCAGTTCAGCACAGAACTGAAACCCGTTGTCGGAAAGCACCTCTCGGGGAAAATCCACCCTGAAGAAAATACTAAACAGTGCATTGTTCACTGACTTGGCAGTGATATTGTTTAACGGGACAGCCTCGGGGTACCTGGTAGCAAAGTCTACAACTGTGAGGATGAACCTTTTCCCGGTGGGGCTGGGCTTAGCGAGGGGCCCGATAATATCGACTGCTATGCGGCTAAAGGGCTCCTCGATAACGGGAAAGGGGTACAGTTTAGCCCTGGGGTTGTCGCTTCGCTTGCCTGCCCGCTGGCAGGCATCACAAGTTCGCAGGTACATTTTCAAATCCTCAGATAGCGCAGCCCAATAAAAGTTCCAAGTCAGGCGATCCCTGGTATTGTTTATTCCGAGGTGGCCAGCCAGGGGAATGTCATGGCTAGCTTGCATGAGGTCAGTTCGGTACTGCTGGGGCTTGGTGCCCTCTGTAAGCCGGTATAACAACCCCTGGCTCCATATATTTTACCATCGCTTGGCTTTGCCGGCTCAGCCCCAGTACATTCTCGATACCCTGGTAGAGTTGGATCAGCAACACTGTGTTAATGGTGGCCACTCCACTTGAACTGGCCACGGGTGACTGCTGAGGCACTCTGCCAAGAACGGGTGTCTCAGTCCCCTCATCCTCTTCGTCCACCTCACCTGCTGGGACTTCCCAGGTGACTGTGGACAGTGCATCTGCATTGCGTTGTCCTTACCAGCATGGTATTTGATGGTATAATCAAACTTCGCCAGCCTTGCCATCCATCTCTGTTCCAAGGCGCTCAGCTTCGCATTCTGCAGGTGGGCCAATGGGTTATTGTCTGTCCTTACTAGGACCTGTGCTCCGATGAGATACCCTGATAACTTTTCAGTCATTGCCCAGACAAACGGCAACAACTCAAGTTTGAAGGAGCTAAAATTTTCTGGATTGCGCTCAGAGTCCCATAGGGATCGACTAGCATACGCAATGACTTGTTTATGCTCGTCTTGTTCTTGAGCTAGTACTGCTCCCAATCCATGCAGACTTCCATCCATGTAGAATGTGAATGGTCTGTTACACTGAGCATATGCCAGAATGGGGGCACTAATCTTCAACTCGTCAAACACTTGCTGCTGAGGCAGTCACCATGATATAGGTTGTGTCTTCGGACCCTGGGCGGTCCCTCTCAAGAGTTTGTGTAGTGGTCCGGCGATCTTCACAAAGCCTGTTATAAATCTTCGATAATACCCAGCCAATCCTAGGAATGCTTTCACTTCTCGAAGCGTCTTAGGTTGCGGCCACTTACTCACTGCCTCTATCTTACTCTCCGAAGGACGAACTCCCTCAGCTGATACAACATGTCCCAGATACTCTAGGCTTGTTTGAAAGAGATGACACTTCCTCGGTTTGACCTTAAGACCATGAGCACGGAGCCTACATAACACTTGCCGTATGTTCTTTAAATGTAGGGGCATGGACTACTATGTCATCCAGATAGATCAGAATCGACTCAAAGTTGGGGGGTGGAGCTTGGCAGCAGAGCGAGACACACATGCCGCTGTGAGCTCTGCTCTAAGTCCAGTGGAAACAAGCTTATTTTGAGCCAAATACAAGCCAGAAAATAGGCAAGACTCTGAGAGATAAGTCAAAAGACACTTTGGGACCGAACAAACCCGGCACCGGGACTGGGATATGGACAAATTTGTCCGAAAGCAGAACACGGCTGGGGAAAACAGGCTTCCAAGATGGCGCCTAGAGCGGAAACCCCTGCAGCCTCGGAGATGTCGGCAGACTCTGATAGAGAAAGTGAGCACGAGCCGGAGCTGGAGGGAGAGAACTTGCCAATATCGAGGAGGTTTATGAAAGACATCTTGGCAGATACTATATCCCCTCTCCGCAAAGACCTGCAGGACTTCAAACGCGACCTCAGGCAAGTGAAAGAAAGAGTGGATGCGGTGGAAGGCCAGCAAGAATCCATCATAATTTACAGCGCGGCAGTGGCGAGTAGCCTGGATAGAACTCAGGCACACATCAATCACCTGTATGAGATGGTGGAAGACCAAGATAACCGCGGGCGCCGCAATAATCTTCGGTTGAAAGGCCTGCCTGAAGCGATAGGGCCTGTGGCTCTGCCGGGAGCGGTGACTGAACTTTTTACAGCGCTAGTAGGCCCCGACTCAGTGGGTGACCTTACCATAGACAGAGTGCATAGGGCCTTGCGCCCTCCTCCGAAGCAAGGAGAACCCCCGAGAGATGTAATATGCCGCTTATCCAGCTTCTTGTCTAAAGACCAGATAATGAGGGTGGCTAGAACCCAAAAATCTATCCCCTTCAGAGACACAGGAGTGTTAATCTTTCAAGACCTATCTCCTATCACCCTCCAAAAGAGAAGGATGTTGAAGCCGGTCTTAGACGTCTTAAGGGGAAAGAACATCACCTACCGATGGCTCCATCCCTTTGGACTGTTGATAAATGCGCTAGGGTGAAAATTAACTGTGCGCTCGCCAGCAGACATCCCGCTAGTATGCGACGTACTGGAAATCGCCTCCTTGGAGATCCCCGACTGGAATTCGGCGAAAGACCTGATGGACTTATCAGACTTACCAGGGGTGGATCCGTGGATTCCTGTGGGTCGATTGAGGAAGTCGGGAGACCCCCTGCTGAACACCCCAAGATTGGAAATAGAGTAAAACGATCCGCTTCAGTCTCAACCAAAAGTAGGACAGTCCCTCTGTACAGGGTGTTACGAGCTCGATATGGTCTGTTTCGAGCTTGGGATCCCGTAAGTTGTCCACTCACATGGACAGTTGAGAGTTAAGCATTCTAAGCACAATCACTCACGTTAGCTTCTGAACCAGTTTCTTGTTTTACAGTAATAGCCGCACTGCTCTTATTGGGCTTCTGTCAGCTCGCTGTTGTATTTGTGTTCTTGATATTCTCTCTTATGTTAGGGTTACAGTTTAGCCTTCCCCATTTACGTCTATCTACTCGTTCTCCACACACAGGACCCAGTAATTGGTCCTCTTCACCCGCTCCAGAATATCAAGATGGCATTTAGGTCTTTAAAATGCAATGTTGAATTCATGCTGTGGGTTACTAAGGCTTCACCACTGCTAGGTTTAAAGAAGTTTATATGTTTTGTATGTTTTACACCTTCCCTTCCCCTCCCCCCTTCCACTCTTCCTACTTACTGCACCAAAGATATTAGTCATGTTAGCCCTATATATGATTGGCAGGTAGCAGATACCGTAGAATTTCTATGGCTGAGATAAAACTATGTACCTACAATGTGAGGGGATTGAACGCACCACCCAAGCGAACCCAAATTTGCCAGCTCCTTAATAAACAGAAAGTGAGCCTCGCATTTCGGCAGGAAACTCATTTAAAAAAGGAACATGTACCGCGTTTGTCACACATGACATACAACCAATGGTTTCACAGCACCTCCCCTTCTGGGGCCTCGAAAGGAGTTTCAATAGCAATCCATAAAAACACTCCGCTGGTGGTGCATTCAACCCTTCAGGATGAAGAGGGGCGTTACTTGTTTTTGAAAGGTACCTTGGGCACTCAGACAATAACACTTGGCAATCTATATACTCCAAATGTGGCGCAGGCGATATGGGTGGAAAACACTTTAGCAAAGCTACAGAACTTAGAACTCCATAGTAGGTGGAGACATTAATGTAGCTTTAAATCCCTCTATAGACACATCGACAGGCTCCTCCTCGCTGTCACAGGTTGCTATTAGGCGGATTAAGAAAAAATTAGCAGAGTTAGGACTAATTGGCGTTTGGAGAGCTATGAACCCAACATCGAAAGACTACACATACTACTCAGTAGCACACGTCTCATATCAACGCTTGGACTACCTGTTTGTCCCCCCAAGGTTTTTAGGGGAATGCTCCCAGGCTGTAATAGGCAATATATTACTGTCAGATCACGCCCTGTGTACTTAACTATTAAAATTAAATCTCTCCCTAAAACACATTTTACATGGAGATTAGACAAAACTTTGCTGAGTAGGCAAGAGAACATCCTCGCTATACAAAAACACATTGAAGAATACTTCAGTCTCAATGAGACGGAGGGTTTTGTCCCCGGGTCTAGTCTGGGAAGCGCATAAAGCGGTAGTGAGAGGACATTTTATTGCCCTGAACTCACATATAAAAAAAAAAGAGGGAAGCTTCAATTGTGTCACTGCAGGATCAAATACAAAAGCTAGAGCTATTACACAAAAAGCAGATTTCCTCTGAAGTGCTAGACAGCTTAAATAGATTGAGGGCTGAGCTGAAGAACATACTGAATACCCGGGTAGCCAAACTTTATTTATCAGCAAAATTTAAATATCACGCTCATGGAGATAAAGCATCGAAGTTCATGATGTCCAGTCTAAAAAAAGTAGAGTTAAATCCTACATACATTCTATCAAAGACCCATTCTCTCGGTCACTTATGGCTACAGACCTTATTGCAAAACAATTTTGTACTTTCTATAGTTTGCTATATAATCTTAGGGAGCGGGGCAACTCGGAAGAACGCATAATAAGATCAGAGAAAATAGAAAGATGGCTATCACAGTTACGACTCCCAGCTATCTCTCAAGATCAAGCTCTATCCCTTGCTAAACCATTTACGCTACAAGAACTAAATAAAGCATTAAGAATGATGCCTAGGCATAAATGTCCTGGACCCGATGGACTAACCTCGGGCTACTACAACACTTTCTCCTCGATATTACTACCCAAAATGCTCAAAGTGTATAATGAGTTATATAGGGGTAAATCACTTCCGCCACAAATGTTGGTGGCCCTGATTACCATTCTGCTGAAAGAGGGCAAAGATCCTTCTTCCTGTGCTAGCTACAGACCCATCTCGCTATTGAATGCGGATCTAAAGCTGTATGCTAAAATGCTGTCTCTTAGGTTGCAACCCTTTCTGCCCCGGCTTATCAACGCGGAACAGGTGGGTTTTGTGGCTGGCAGGGAGGTACGAATGAATACCACTCGGCTAGTAAACCTCATACATCATGCCAGGGAGAAATCCATTCCTCTGGTCCTCCTGGGGACCGATGCAGAAAAAGCGTTCGATCGCATAGATTGGCTTTTTATGCAACTAGCTTTGGCAAAGTTTGGGATACCATCCCAGTTTATTGGAGCTATAATGGCTATGTACGAATCACCTACGGCCAGAGTAATGGTAAACGGCACTCTATCTCCCGGCTTTTCAATTGGCAATGGCACAAAGCAGGGCTGTCCATTGTCCCCCTTGCTCTTTATCCTGGTGGTGGAATGCTTATTTCAGGCGATCCACCAGGAGGAGAAGATTCGGGGCCTAAGAGTGGGAAACACCTACCACCAACTTGCGGCATTTGCTGACGATCTCTTGGTTATCATAACCAACCCTGCTGAAGCGTTCCCAGCTATCCAGGAACTGTTTCAGAAGTTTGGGGATCTATCGAACTTCCTTATCAACCCCACTAAATCCCAAGTCCTTAATGTCATGACCAACCAGGATATTCAGTCGTCCTTAGAATCACAACATAAGTATGTCTGGACAACGCGTTGAATTAAATTCTTAGGGCTAAACATAACCTCAGATCCAAACGACCTATACAAAGAAAACTTCCGAAACCTACCCAAGAATATTTCAACCACCATAGATTCATGGAGTATCCCCTTCACCTCTTGGTTCGGAAGACGCACACTGATTAAGTCCATCTTAGTCTCCAAAATACTGTATCACATGTCGGTACAACCCATTCACTTACCTAAAACCTTCTTTGCTCAACTGAAGCAATGCTTCTCCAGATTCCTCTGGAAAAAAATCAAGACCACGTCTCCCTCATTCAATAACGATACAACCAAACAAGTTGGGAGGGATGGATCTACCTGACATGTCAATATACTATGAGGCAATACAGGGGACGAGGTGCCTGGAATGGATAAGGTGCTCAGAAAATAGACTGGACATCTTAGCAGAATCAGGAGACGTGAGGCCTCCTCTGAGAACATTCTTACTCTCACCACCTAGTAATATGCCCCAGCAGATCAGACCCCTTAGTACCATGACAAAAAACACCTTGAAAGTATGGCATTCTGACCTGTCTAGCATATTACTCTCAAACCATGAAGTGTCGCCCGTGCTTCAGGTGAGGGATATCCTATGGAGCTCTGGGGGGTCTTTGGTTTCACCCTGCCAGAAGATTTTATAGATATGTCCCTTCCGGTGGCCGACCTGTTGGACCCAACGGTATTTCTCTTAGACGGATGGGATAGCCACCCTAAACTGCAAGCACTATCCTTTATTCGTAAGCTGCGCATTAAACAATATCTAGGGAGGAACAAAGTTTCACCAAACGCCTCTATGACTCAATTCGAAAAAATTATCCTCGCAGGGGTAAACCCCAAAATGAAAGTGGCACAACTATACTCAATGCTGGTTTCCCAGGCCAGACCCGACACATAGCTTCATCCGAATGTGGGAAAAGGATTTTGATGTCCAATTTACAAATAAGGAAGTTACTCAACTCTGCTCTAACGCACCCAGGGTGTCCAGGTGTGTAAAGCTTCAGGAAAACTTTTATAAAGTGATCACCAGGTGGTACTATACACCTCAAAAGTTGCATCGCATTCATCCAGAATGTGATTCGAAATGTTGGAGGTGTCTTAGTGCTGAAGGCTCACTACTGCACATATGGTGGTCGTGTCCCGCTATCTTTGAGTACTGGAAAAAAAATCTGACATGCTCAAACATAAGCAATGTACAGATCTTACCGTCAGAAAAAAAGGTGCCTATTGGGCTTAATAGGGGATTTTAAAGGTAATCGACATGTCACTTCTCTGTTAGGCCAACTCTTTGCGGCTGCAAGAGTCTTGATAGCGTATAACTGGAAAAGTAAAAGGACCCCCTCTTTCTCCCAATGGATAGCGAAGTGCGACGCAATTTACAGATTGGAACAGATCGCAGGGTGGGAAGCCAAGAGGTCACATTTGTTTAAGGCCACGTGGTCCCCTTGGAAAAAATGCTGAGAATTCTCACCTTAGCTTCTAAAGGGCTTGACAGTAGATAATTAGTTATCTAGTAGGAAGTACTCCTACCTTTTTCCTTTCCTCCCCCTCCCCCAAGGTAGATACTTAATTGTAACTGCAGATTAATTATGTAACTTGTGTAAAGAGTATCCTCTTGTGGGGATTATTGCATTCTATATACTTTTCTGTTCATCATTCAGAATAAAGTATTTTTCAAAAAAAAAAAAAAGAATCAACTCAAAGTTCAGTTCACCCAGGCAGTGTTCCATTAGGCGTTGAAATGTACCCGGAGCATTCGTCAGCCCGAAGGGCATTCTGTTGAACTCGTGCAGCCCCATGGGTAGGATAAAGGCTGTCTTCCGTCTATCTTTCTCTGCCACAGGTACTTACCAGTAACCGCTCGCCAAGTCCAGAGTTGATAAACTCTTGGCCCGCTGTAATGTCGTCAAGTCGTCAATGACTCTTTAAACCTGGGCAGGGCAAAAGTGTCCTTTACTGTGACAGCGTTTAACTTCCGTTAATCCACACAGAATCGCAAGGACCCATCCTTCTTCCACACCAAGACCATTGTATCCCCAGTCGGTAGTTCATGTTCTATAGTCGTGGTGCACCCGAAGTCCTCTTCACTTCGGGGAAAAGGTAGATTTAAACTCCCATAGTACTGCTTCAATCTTCTCCAGAATTGGTTCGCATCAATCTCCATTTGCTCCAATATCTGCTGGCCATTCCACTCTGGCGTGGGTTCCTCCATCGAGTTCTGGTCCACTGCCAATGTCTAGACATCATTTTCAACAGCCCGTAGGCCGAATTGGCTACCTGCGAGTGGTTCTCCTTGTAGCACATATAACTCAGCCACTTTTTCCCCAGCATGGAAGTTAACTTCATGTTCGTGTAGGTTGACACACTGGACTAACACATGGCCGTCCATTACTGTCACAATGGTACTGGCAACCACTGGGCTCTGTCCAGCTTCCGACACGCCTAGAGGCTCTATCAGCACCCCTATCCAATTCAATTTCTGGTGGCTTCCGACAGACATTCGTATCATCTTCTCCTGTCATGGAGGTATGGTACAGGCTCCTCCATATGGGGCATACACTGCTTCCACTGGGTTATCTTCATCGGTGCTTTTGCAAATACCGCATGTCCGGATCAACCTCTGGAATGCCCTTTGGGTAGGCTTGTGGAAAGTCATTTTCTTCTAATAGCTCGGGCCCTCCTTTGTAAACATGAGCTGGTCCAGTTCCTGCAGGACGTTCATCCCCAATACAACGGGAGCTCCACACAGAGCTGGTTTCTCTACAAGCACCACCCCCTTCTTGCTGACATCTTGTCCACATAGCTTCATTCTCATCCATGCCACTTCGAACCCAGGTATAGCGATCTGATTTACCGCCGTCAGCTTGATTACAGTTCCCTTGTCAGGCCTCATCAGGTGACCGAAGTGTCTTTCAAAGAACTCCACTGGCATTGTGGTTTCTTCTGATCCGGTGTCTATAAGACATCCCACCATCTGTTCTTCAATCTGCACTTTTAGGTAAGGGCTTTCTGTCACCAGGTCCTGGGGGTCGTTAGGGGTACCCTGGCAACTGGCCTCCTCCCCCGCGGTGTGCTCCGGAGGCTGTTCCGCATGCAGGACCCTTTGTGGGCATTGACGGGAGATATGTCCTCTTTCTCGGCAAATCCAACATTGCGGCCCCTTCGTTTTCCGGTCCCTTGGAGGACCACACAACTGTGCCTCTGTGGATGGTGCCAGGCCAGCCCAGTGCAAGGTAGAGTCTCTCACTCTAGCCCCTTGAGTTGATCGACATAGGGGGGGGGGAACCCTTAGGGGTTGCACTCCTTTGCCAGTAATCAGGCTGAACTAGGGCCATTGATGGGGTCCTTAACTTTGCAAACTGTCTTAGAATTTCTCCCAGGGATGCACTGAGTGCCTTCACTGTCTCTAACAGATCCCCCCGATCAGAGGGAGTCCTTTGACTTCCTACAGCCTGCATCCTCACAGTGTAAGCTCCATACACTTCTTCTTTGTCTTGGGCCACAGCCTCAGCTTGCATCTTTAGAAACTACAACGTAGCATCCACCAGGATACGCTCCTTGAGAGCCTGGCGAAGAGGAGGGCTGAGCAATCCAAGAACGAACTGATCCCAGAGGATTTGATCTCCATTTCCAAGCACGTTAGCACCACTGGCCTCTCTCTTCTGTACATGGGCCCAGATCTCTTGGAGGGCGTTAGCAAACTGGGGAATCATCTCATCTTCACGCTGGAAGCGAGTGAAGAAGCGGGACCTAAGAGTGCCAGTACCAGACATTTCTTCGCAAATAGACTTGAGTATCGAGAATATAGCATCCAGTGTCTTTCTTTCCTCTTCTGGACGCAGCATGGCAGTCCGTCTAGCATCCCTTTCAAGGGCGTTCAGCGCCACATCTGATTGTAGATCCGAAGCCAAATTGTACAACCTGAGGGTGCTTTTAAGATGTGCTGCCCAGGCTTCTAACAGCATAATTTGGCTGTCAAACCGCACTATCTGGTTCAACATTGCTCCTGCGGGCAAACACATGGTCGGAGCTACCCCCACGGCAGGAGGGGTAATTGGGGCCACAGCCGGAGCCGCCTCGGCACCGGTCAAGTTCTGCATGGCGATCAATGTACCCTGCTCGCAGCACCAAATGTAAGAGGACCGAGGGCTGGGTCCACAGGTACACGATGCCACACAGACACAGACAACGTTTCTTACCCAGCAGTAAAGTGTACTGAACAGTAGTAATGGATAAGTGGCTAGGCATATATAAACACGATAACAACATAAATCAAACAGTAACAGTAATACTGCCTAACGCTAAACTAGCTATTGCAAAATATTCACCCACAGTCCATAAAGCAGCCTGGCTGCGCCTGAATGTTCCTGAGCGAGCTTTGTCTTTGGGGTGCACCCTTAAGTATTGCACAATACTATTTGTAATCCAACAAGGTGAAGTCTGTATCTTGCCGCTTTCTTATATGTCCCCAAAGTGTCACAGTACAACGAGGTGTGACGCGGCAGAGCCGCACTTAGGCCTTTTTCACACGGGCGAGTATTCTGCGCTGATGCAATGCATGAGGTGAACGCATTTGCCCACACTGAATCCTGACCCATTCATTTCAATGGTGCTGTGTACATGAGCGATGTTTTCACGCATCACTTGTGCGTTGCGTGAAAATCGCAGCATATTCTATATTTAGCGCTTTTCACGCAACGTAGGCCCTATAGAAATGAATGGGGCCGCGTGAAAATCGCATCGCATCCGCAAGGAAGTGCGGATGCGGTGCAATTTTAACGCATTGTTTCTAAGGAGATGAGGGATGAGCGACCCAGGATCCCATATACTTTATTATTTTCCATTATAACATGTTTATAATGGGAAATAATAGCATTCTTTAATACAGAATGCAAAGTCCAATGTCAATTGAGGGTTAAACATGTTATAAGGGAAAATAATAACATCTACAGAACACCGAACCCAAACTTAAACGAATTTCAGTGAAGAAGTTTAAGTCTGGGTACCACATTCAGTTTTTTATCATGCGCGTGCAAAATGCATTGCACTCGCGCGGAAAAAACTGAACAAAGCAACGCAATCGCAGTCAAAACTGACTTAAATTGCGTGCGCAGTCTCACGGTTTTCCCGCAATACACCCGGGACACGTTTGGATCAAAACCAGGATCGCAAACGGAAACGGAAGCATACAATAATGTTTAAACAGTAAGTACATACAAAAATTGGGCTGGGCATAACATTTTCAATAGATGGTTCCGGAAAAACGGAACGGATACGAAAGACATACAGAAGTATTCCGTATGCATTCCATTTTTTTGCGGACCCATTGACTTAAAGGGAGCCACGGATCATTATTTGCGGGCAATAATAGGACATGTTCTATGTTTGAACGGAACGGAAATAGAAGGCATACAGAGTACCTTCCGTTTTTTTTTTTTTTTGCGGATTCATTGAAATGAATGGTTCCGCTCACGGTTCGTATATGGAATGCAAAAAACGGAACGTAAAAGGAAAAAAAAAATGTTTGTGTGCAGGAGGCCTTACTTAGAGCTGTTGTCTGTTATTCAGCTTCTCTGTGAAATATTGCTGAACTCTTGCATCATGTTTCTTACCCTGAGGCAGTACAGAAGGAACTCTGCACTAGTAGATCCCACTATGCTGTATTACACATTGCAAGTTACTGATCAAATTGTAACTAGAAATGTGTGAAACTTCACTAACGTGTACAAAAATAAAATAGTGGAAGGAAGTGTGGGGTTCTACACCTTTTTATTACTGATGATCTAGCATCAGCATCTAATCAGCGGGGGTCCGATGTGGCTCAGCCCTGTTCACTTCAATGGGGCTGAGGCTTGCCCAGGCCAGAGATAATAGCCATGACATCACTGGCCTGCAGGAAACAGCGAGAAGGCCGCAGCGCTACTGGGAGCGTTGTTGCCTTCCTAAACAGCTGATCAGCTGGGGTCCCGGATGTCAGACCCCCTCCAGTCACATACTGATGATCTATCCAAAAGATAATAAAGGTACAGAACCCCTATAACGCAAACATCACTCAGTTCTCCTCTCCAGAAAGATATGGGGGTGGGAAGCAATCCTTATTTCTGAACGCATTGCACCCGCACTGAATCCGGACCCATTCACTTCAATAGGGCTGTGCAGATGAGCGGTGATTTGCACGCATCACTTGTGTGAAAACCAGCTCATGTTTACAAAGGAGGACCCGAGCTATTAGAAGAAAATGACTTCCCACAAGCCTACCCAAAGGGCATTCCAGAGGTTGATCCGGACGTGCGGTATTTGCCAAAGCACCGATGAAGATAAGCCAGTGGAAGCAGTGTATGCCCCATATGGAGGAGCCTGTACCATACCTCCGCGACAGGAGAAGATGATACGGATGTCTGTCGGAAGCCGCCAGAAACTGAATTGGATAGGGGTGCTGATAGAGCCTCTAGCCTCTAGGTTCTATTTTCAGCGTTTTTCACGCAACGCAGGCCCATAGAAATGAATGGGTCTGCATGAAAATCACAAGCATCTGCAAGCAAGTGCGGATGCGGTGCGATTTTCACGCATGGTTACTAGGAGATGATAGGGATGAGCAACCCCATTAAAGTCTAATCACTGTATCATTTTCCCTTCTAACATGGTTATAAGGGAAAATAATAGCATTCTTAATACAGAATGCTTACTAACATGTGGCTTAAGGGGTTAAAAAAATAAAAATAAATTAACTCACCTCATCCTCTTGTTCGCGCAGCCGGCATCATCATCTTTCTTCTTATTTCGGGACCTGCAGAAGGAGCTTTGATGATGAAATCGCGCTCACCACGTGGTGAGCGCGGTGACGTCAGCGCAGGTCCTGCTGAATGAAGATAGAAGATACTTCATTCAGGAGGACTTGCGTTGACGTCACCGCAATCACCACGTGGTGAGCGCGATTACGTCATCAAGGGTCCTTTTGCAGGTCCTGAAAGAAGAAGAAAGAAGACGATGCCGGCTGCGCGAACAAGAGGATGAGTTGAGTTAATTTATTTTTATTTTTTTAACCCCTTAAGCCACATGTTAACCCCTCAAGCCACATTTTAGTAAGCATTCTGTATTAAGAATGCTATTATTTTCCCTTATAACCATGTTATAAGGGAAAATAATAAAATCTACAGAACACCTAACCCGAAGAAGTCCGGCTTCAGGTCTGGGTACCACATTCAGTTTTTTATCACGCGGGTGCAAAATGTATTGCACCCGCGCGATAAAAACTGGACAACGCAACGTAATCGTAGTCAAAACTGACTTGAAATTGCGTGCGCACTCACGCGGGTTTCCCGCAATGCACACGCGACGCATCCGGAGCAAATCCGGACACCTGTGTAAAAGAGGCCCAAGGGTTACATAGCATCATAAATCAATACCATGTTATGCGACCCGGCAGTGCTGGAGGTTCAGGACAGGAGCTGCACTGCAAGTCTGGAGCGTGACTCTTGCTCGTCTGAAAGGGGACATTGACAGGGATGTATGTATTCTAGCAATGAAAAAAAGCAGAGGGACTGTAAAGCTGGTCATATACATTAGATTAATGTCAATTATGATCTGACCAGCTGACCACCGCCACTCCTGCTCCTGTGAAACTACAACTCCCTACATGCACACTTGCTTGGCTGTTCTTGTAACTCCCATAGAAGTGAATGGAGCATGCTGGGAGTTGTAGTTTCAGAACAACTGGAATGCCAGAGGTTGCTGACCCCTGATCTAATATGTATGGGGTTGTTCCAACTTTTCCCCGTGTCGAAGGATCAGGCTGTTAGATTTCAACATGCCTGATCTTTTTGCTGTCAGGGGAGATTAGCAGTCAGCTGACAACTAACTAAAGTGTATATATTGGTGAAGAACTCTTCTTGGTAAAATACAGGCTCTGTAAACTGGGCCTATTTTCTGCCAACAATGTTGGCTCCTGTAAGCTGTATGTCACAGGACGCTGGTGACGCGCGTCCTTCCCCTTGCGCCGCCGACATCCTGTTCCTCTCTGGCAGCTGCAGGAGGCGCCCTCCGCGCAGAGTGGTGAGGGTGAAGCGCGCCCGGCCGCACGCTCCTTCTATGTGCGGCTGGCATCCTCTGTTGCCAGGATACCTGTGTGGGCTGAGCGCCAAGCCAGACACTCGGCACTCAGCTATCAGTCCTGGGACAGGTCATTTGGCGCTGGCCTCGTCACATGACCTTAGCCCTTCAGTATATAAGCAGGCAACCTGCTGGCCACAGGTTGCCTATGATATTGTTTATATAGGCGCTTGATACTCTGCTCCATTGCTCTTGAATTTGACCGACGGCTAGTTATTTGACCACGCCCCTGCTTCTCCCTTGTACTCTGACGCGACCTCCCGGTCTGACCTCCAGCTTGTTATTGGTATTGTCTTTGCATCTCCCTCGTAGTTTGACATGACCTCTTGTTGTGACCTTTGCTAGTTTGTTGACCCTTCTCGACTGCTGTACGCTCCTGTTGCCTCCCGCCGCCCGTTGCCTGTCTCTGCTTTTCTCTGTCCCTCCCGCACTTACTCAAGTTAGGTATCGCCGGCCAGTTGCGCTCCGTCGCCTAGGATGGGTAAGTGCAAGTAGGCAGGGACAGGGGCGTGGGTGGCAGACTAGTGGGTGCACGCTCTCCCTCTCTCCTTCCTGGGCGGTGTGACACTGTACTTGTCTGTAGCCATTGCTTGCAGGAAAGCAGCAGTGTTTGATTTTCCAGACTGTTATCTATTACCTATAGAAGTACTCTGATTGCTAGTTATTCCCTGGATAGGGCATAACTGGTAGATTAGTAGGAGGATAGGGCATAACTGGTAGATTAGTAGGGGGGATAGGGCATAACTGGTAGATTAGTAGGGGGGATAGGGCATAACTGGTAGATTAGTAGGGGGATAGGGCATAACTGGTAGATTAGTAGGTGGGATAGGGCATAACTGGTATAATTTAGGAGATGGGCTATGGATACGGAGTGGAATGATCCTGCTCTCCGTAGTCAGTTCTGTCAGGGTCTGTCTGAGAGGCTGCAGGACGCGTTGGCCTTTCATGAAAAACCTGAGTCATTGGAAGCAGCCATGTCCCTTCCTGTACGTCTGGATAGACGTCTGAGGGGGAGATCTAAGGGTCCTCATCCTCAGGACATACTGTCAAATAAGTTGGCGGCTTCCTATGACACTTATGGTAAAGAGACACCTGTGGGTACGCCCTATGAGGAGCCTATGCAGTTGGGGGGAGCTACACCTGGGACTGTTGGTAAGAGCCCTAGTCATATGAATGTAGTCTGTACATTCAGCGTCAAGGGATAAACAAAAAAAAGATGCTTAATCCCCAAATTACTATTGGTGGTGTGGGTGGGGAGCAAGAAAACTTACTTTTGTCATTTACTGGTAGTACCCGATTTCTCCTGTCTGCCGAGGTGGCGCAAGAGTCCAAAACTGTGGAAATCGAGGTATTTATCGACAGTGGGGCTCGCGTTAACCTGATTGATGGACAGTTTTTTCGTATTCATGGGTTGACTACTAGTGCACTAGAGAGAAGCATTTCTGTCTTTGCAATTGATTCAACTTCACAGAACAGACCGTAACCCGTCAGAGGGTACAATTATAGATAGTGGTAGACAACTATAGGAATCACTGAAGACCACTACTTTAAAACATAACCTTTAATGGCTAGTTTAGTACCAATGACCCAAATCTATATACAATAAGGAAAACTGTTGGTTCATTAGACCCACCTACAACCATATGATAATAGAATATATACACAATTTTTGCTTTATTTTTGAATATTATTTCTTTTTTTTTTCCTTATTGTATATAGATTTGGGTCACTGGTATTAAACTAGACATTAAAGGTTATATTTTAAAGTAGTGTTCTTCAGTGAATCCCTTTGCACCTGATTCTGCACCTCTTACCCCAAAATGCCTGTCGCAGGTGGTAAATGACATCCATTTAAGAGTGGGTGATTTCCAGGGGTCGAGTGGAAATGCCGTTCCCTTTCAGCCTCAAGCCAGGAGAACGCGGCTGAAATCAGATTCACAGGGGGTGAAGCGCACTGTGCAGGGCAGGCTAAGCGGCTTCACAGCTGTCTGTGCGGTGCTGCTGCCTGCTGTGACTCCTCTCATGGCACCCTGCCCCCTACTGACATCATCTCCTTCACTTCTTCTGTCGGCCTGATACGCTGCGAGTATGTTCAGTCACTTTGGGCAGAGCATTGGCAACTGACACATAGGAGATCATTTAGAATGTCTTTCAGAAAAGTTTGTCCTGGGATTCGAACTCATGACCTCTACACATCAGAGGCAAGGCATTTACCCTCACAGCCATGAAAGCTGTCTAGGTAGTTGCTTAAAAAAAAAAAAAAAAAAAATATATAAGACTTCTACTTATACCTAGTGTACTGATACCTAGTGTACAACCATACACATGACAGCTGCCCACTGTGTATGGATGTAGCAGAGCTGGGTGTGTTGGGGCAGCTGTCATGTGTATGGTTGTACACTAGGTATCAGTACACTAGGTATAAGTAGAAGTCTTATATTTTTTTTTTTTTTTTAAGCAACAACTAGAGTTGAGCGAACACCTGGATGTTCGGGTTCGAGAAGTTCGGCCGAACATCCCGGAAATGTTCGGGTTCGGGATCCGAACCCGATCCGAACTTCGTCCCGAACCCGAACCCCATTGAAGTCAATGGGGACCCGAACTTTTCGGCACTAAAAAGGCTGTAAAACAGCCCAGGAAAGAGCTAGAGGGCTGCAAAAGGCAGCAACATGTAGGTAAATCCCCTGCAAACAAATGTGGATAGGGAAATGAATTAAATTAAAAATTAAATAAATAAAAATTAACCAAAATCAATTGGAGAGAGGTTCCATAGCAGAGAATCTGGCTTCCCGTCACCCACCACTGGAACAGTCCATTCTCAGATATTTAGGCCCCGGCACCCAGGCAGAGGAGAGAGGTCCCGTAACAGAGAATCTGTCTTCATGTCAGCAGAGAATTAGTCTGCATGTCATAGCAGAGAATGAGGCTTCACGTCAGCCACCACTGCAACAGTCCATTGGCATATATTTAGGCCCAGCACACACACAGGCAGAGGAGAGAGGTCCCGTAACAGAGAATCTGTCTTCATGTCAGCAGAGAATTAGTCTGCATGTCATAGCAGAGAATGAGGCTTCACGTCAGCCACCACTGCAACAGTCCATTGTCATAAATTTAGGCCCAGCACCCAGGCAGAGGAGAGAGGTCCCGTAACAGACAATCTGGCTTCATGTCAGCAGAGAATTAGTCTGCATGTCATAGCAGAGAATCAGGCTTCATGTCAGCCACCACTGCAACAGTCCATTGGCATATATTTAGGCCTAGCACACAGGCAGAGGAGAGGTTCATTCAACTTTGGGTAGCATCGCAATATAATGGTAAAATGAAAATAAAAATAGGATTGAATGAGGAAGTGCCCTGGAGTCCAATAATATATGGTTATAGGGAGGTAGTTAATGTCTAATCTGGACAAGGGACGGACAGGTCCTGTGGGATCCATGCCTGGTTCATTTTTATGAACGTCAGCTTGTCCACATTGGCTGTAGACAGGCGGCTGCGTTTGTCTGTAATGACGCCCCCTGCCGTGCTGAATACACGTTCAGACAAAACGCTGGCTGCCGGGCAGGCCAGCACCTCCAAGGCATAAAAGGCTAGCTCTGGCCACGTGGACAATTTAGAGACCCAGAAGTTGAATGGGGCCGAACCATCAGTCAGTACGTGGAGGGGTGTGCACACGTACTGTTCCACCATGTTAGTGAAATGTTGCCTCCTGCTAACACGTTGCGTATCAGGTGGTGGTGCAGTTAGCTGTGGCGTGTTGACAAAAGTTTTCCACATCTCTGCCATGCTAACCCTGCCCTCAGAGGAGCTGGCCGTGACACAGCTGCCTTGGCGACCTCTTGCTCCTCCTCTGCCTTGGCCTTGGGCTTCCACTTGTTCCCCTGTGACATTTGGGAATGCTCTCAGTAGCGCGTCTACCAACGTGCGCTTGTACTCGTGCATCTTCCTATCACGCTCCAGTGCAGGAAGTAAGGTGGGCACATTGTCTTTGTAGCGTGGATCCAGCAGGGTGGCAACCCAGTAGTCCGCACAGGTTAAAATGTGGGCAACTCTGCTGTCGTTGCGCAGGCACTGCAGCATGTAGTCGCTCATGTGTGCCAGGCTGCCCAGGGATAAGGACAAGCTGTCCTCTGTGGGAGGCGTATCGTCATCGTCCTGCCTTTCCCCCCAGCCACGCACCAGTGATGGACCCGAGCTGCGTTGGGTGCCACCCCGCTGTGACCATGCTTCATCCTCATCCTCCTCCACCTCCTCCTCATCCTCGTCCTCCTCGTCCTCCAGTAGTGGGCCCTGGCTGGCCACATTTGTACCTGGCCTCTGCTGTTGCCAAAAACCTCCCTCTGAGTCACTTCGAAGAGACTGGCCTGAAAGTGCTAAAAATGACCCCTCTTCCTCCTCCTCCTCCTCCTCCTCCTGGGCCACCTCCTCTTCCATCATCGCCCTAAGTGTTTTCTCAAGGAGACATAGAAGTGGTATTGTAACGCTGATAACGGTGTCATCGCCACTGGCCATGTTGGTGGAGTACTCGAAACAGCGCAACAGGGCACACAGGTCTCGCATGGAGGCCCAGTCATTGGTGGTGAAGTGGTGCTGTTCTGTAGTGCGACTGACCCGTGCGTGCTGCAGCTGAAACTCCACTATGGCCTGCTGCTGCTCGCACAGTCTGTCCAGCATGTGCAAGGTGGAGTTCCACCTGGTGGGCACGTCGCATATGAGGCGGTGAGCGGGAAGGCCGAAGTTACGCTGTAGCGCAGACAGGCGAGCAGCAGCAGGATGTGAACGCCGGAAGCGCGAACAGACGGCCCGCACTTTATGCAGCAGCTCTGACATGTCGGGGTAGTTGTGAATGAACTTCTGCACCACCAAATTCAGCACATGCGCCAAGCAAGGGATGTGCGTCAAATTGGCTAGTCCCAGAGCTGCAACGAGATTTCGCCCATTATCACACACCACCAGGCCGGGCTTGAGGCTCACCGGCAGCAACCACTCGTCGGTCTGTTGTTCTATACCCCGCCACAACTCCTGTGCGGTGTGGGGCCTGTCCCCCAAACATATGAGTTTCAGAATGGCCTGCTGACGTTTACCCCGGGCTGTGCTGAAGTTGGTGGTGAAGGTGTGTGGCTGACTGGATGAGCAGGTGGAAGAAGAGGAGGAGGAAGCCGAGAAGGAGGAGGTGGCAACAGGAGGCAAAGAATGTTGCCCTGCGATCCTTGGCGGCGGAAGGACGTGCGCCAAACAGCTCTCCGCCTGGGGCCCAGCTGCCACTACATTTACCCAGTGTGCAGTTAGGGAGATATAGCGTCCCTGGCCGTGCTTACTGGTCCACGTATCTGTGGTTAGGTGGACCTTGCCACAGATGGCGTTGCGCAGTGCACACTTGATTTTATCGGATACTTGGTTGTGCAGGGAAGGCACGGCTCTCTTGGAGAAGTAGTGCCGGCTGGGAACAACATACTGTGGGACAGCAAGCGACATGAGCTGTTTGAAGCTGTCTGTGTCCACCAGCCTAAATGACAGCATTTCATAGGCCAGTAGTTTAGAAATGCTGGCATTCAGGGCCAGGGATCGAGGGTGGCTAGGTGGGAATTTACGCTTTCTCTCAAATGTTTGTGAGATGGAGAGCTGAACGCTGGCGTGTGACATGGTTGAGACGCTTGGTGACGGAGGTGGTGGTGGTGGTGTTGGTGGTACATCCCCTGTTTGCTGGGCGGCAGGTGCCAACGTTCCTCCAGAGGCGGAGGAAGAGGCCGAGGCGGCAGCAGCAGAATAGGCCGAGGCGGCAGCAGCAGAAGAGGTAGCAGGGGGAGCCTGAGTGACTTCCTTGGTTTTAAGGTGTTTACTCCACTGCAGTTCATGCTTTGCATGCAGGTGCCTGGTCATGCAGGTTGTGCTCAGGTTCAGAACGTTAATGCCTCGCTTCAGGCTCTGATGGCACAGCGTGCAAACCACTCGGGTCTTGTCGTCAGCACATTGTTTGAAGAAGTGCCATGCCAGGGAACTCCTTGAAGCTGCCTTTGGGGTGCTCGGTCCCAGATGGCGGCGGTCAGTAGCAGGCGGAGTCTCTTGGCGGCGGGTGTTCTGCTTTTGCCCACTGCTCCCTCTTTTGCTACGCTGTTGGCTCGGTCTCACCACTGCCTCTTCCTCCGAACTGTGAAAGTCAGTGGCACGACCTTCATTCCATGTGGGGTCTAGGACCTCATCGTCCCCTGCATCGTCTTCCACCCAGTCTTGATCCCTGACCTCCTGTTCAGTCTGCACACTGCAGAAAGACGCAGCAGTTGGCACCTGTGTTTCGTCATCATCAGAGACATGCTGAGGTGGTATTCCCATGTCCTCATCATCAGGAAACATAAGTGGTTGTGCGTCAGTGCATTCTATGTCTTTCACCGCTGGGGAAGGGCTAGGTGGATGCCCTTGGGAAACCCTGCCAGCGGAGTCTTCAAACAGCATAAGAGACTGCTGCATAACTTGAGGCTGAGACAGTTTCCCTGGTATGCATGGGGGTGATGTGACAGACTGATGGGGTTGGTTTTCAGGCGCCATCTGTGCGCTTTCTGCAGAAGACTGGGTGGGAGATAATGTGAACGTGCTGGATCCACTGTCGGCCACCCAATTGACTAATGCCTGTACCTGCTCAGGCCTTACCATCCTTAGAACGGCATTGGGCCCCACCATATATCGCTGTAAATTCTGGCGGCTACTGGGACCTGAGGTAGTTGGTACACTAGGACGTGTGGATGTGGCAGAACGGCCACGTCCTCTCCCAGCACCAGAGGGTCCACTAACACCACCACGACCATGTCCACGTCCGCGTCCCTTACTAGATGTTTTTCTCATTGTTATGGTTCACCACAACAACAAATATATTATTTGGCCCAATGTATTGTATTCAAATTCAGCGGGATATAAATTTGAGGCCTAGTATTTAGGCGCTGGGTGACCGGTATGGATTTAGTGACAGAATTAGACTTGGAAATGCACAGAAGCGTGTGTGTGAAGTTATTCTGAATGACCCTATGTGCACCTTCAATATGATCTACCCTTTTAGGGATAGATTTCAAATAGCTCTGATATAGCAGAAACGACTAAATTATGAAATTGCTAAATTGGGAATTGTATTTCAACCCAGAACAAAAAATGTGCTTTGACGGACACTAAATAACTTTCCCAGCCACAACAGGACAGCGGTAACGAGAGATTTAGCGGGATATAAATTTGAGGCCTAGTATTTAGGCGCTGGGTGACAGGTATGGGTTTAGTGACAGAATTAGATTTGGAAATGCACAGTAGCGGGTGTGTGAAGTTATTCTGAATGACCCTATGTGCACCTTGAATATTATATACCCTTTTAGGGATAGATTTCAAATAGCTCTGATATAGCAGAAACCACTAAATTATGAAATTGCTAAATTGGGAATTGTATTTCAACCCAGAACAAGAAATGTGCTTGAACGGACACTAAATAACTCGCCCAGCTACAGCACTAGGGACAGATTTAGCTGGATATAAATTTGAGGCCTAGTATTTAGGCGCTGGGTGACCGGTATGGATTTAGTGACAGAATTAGACTTGGAAATGCACAGAAGCGTGTGTGTGAAGTTATTCTGAATGACCCTATGTGCACCTTGAATATTATATACCCTTTTAGGGATAGATTTCAAATAGCTCTGATATAGCAGAAACCACTAAATTATGAAATTGCTAAATTGGGAATTGTATTTCAACCCAGAACAAGAAATGTGCTTGAACGGACACTAAATAACTCGCCCAGCTACAGCACTAAGGACAGATTTAGCGGGATATAAATTTGAGGCCTAGTATTTAGGCGCTGGGTGACAGGTATGGGTTTAGTGCCAGAATTAGACTTGGAAATACACAGTAGCGGGTGTGTGTGAAGTTATTCTGAATGACCCAATGTGCACCTTGAATATTATATACCCTTTTAGGGATAGATTTCAAATAGCTCTGATATAGCAGAAACCACTAAATTATGAAATTGCTAAATTGGGAATTGTATTTCAACCCAGAACAAGAAATGTGCTTGAACGGACACTAAATAACTCGCCCAGCTACAGCACTAAGGACAGATTTAGCGGGATATAAATTTGAGACCTAGTATTTAGGCGCTGGGTGACAGGTATGGGTTTAGTGCCAGAATTAGACTTGGAAATACACAGTAGCGGGTGTGTGTGAAGTTATTCTGAATGACCCAATGTGCACCTTGAATATTATATACCCTTTTAGGGATAGATTTCAAATAGCTCTGATATAGCAGAAACCACTAAATTATGAAATTGCTAAATTGGGAATTGTATTTCAACCCAGAACAAGAAATGTGCTTGAACGGACACTAAATAACTCGCCCAGCTACAGCACTAAGGACAGATTTAGCGGGATATAAATTTGAGGCCTAGTATTTAGGCGCTGGGTGACAGGTATGGGTTTAGTGCCAGAATTAGACTTGGAAATACACAGTAGCGGGTGTGTGTGAAGTTATTCTGAATGACCCAATGTGCACCTTGAATATTATATACCCTTTTAGGGATAGATTTCAAATAGCTCTGATATAGCAGAAACCACTAAATTATGAAATTGCTAAATTGGGAATTGTATTTCAACCCAGAACAAGAAATGTGCTTGAACGGACACTAAATAACTCGCCCAGCTACAGCACTAAGGACAGATTTAGCGGGATATAAATTTGAGGCCTAGTATTTAGGCGCTGGGTGACAGGTATGGGTTTAGTGCCAGAATTAGACTTGGAAATACACAGTAGCGGGTGTGTGTGAAGTTATTCTGAATGACCCAATGTGCACCTTGAATATTATATACCCTTTTAGGGATAGATTTCAAATAGCTCTGATATAGCAGAAACCACTAAATTATGAAATTGCTAAATTGGGAATTGTATTTCAACCCAGAACAAGAAATGTGCTTGAACGGACACTAAATAACTCGCCCAGCTACAGCACTAAGGACAGATTTAGCGGGATATAAATTTGAGGCCTAGTATTTAGGCGCTGGGTGACAGGTATGGGTTTAGTGCCAGAATTAGACTTGGAAATACACAGTAGCGGGTGTGTGTGAAGTTATTCTGAATGACCCAATGTGCACCTTGAATATTATATACCCTTTTAGGGATAGATTTCAAATAGCTCTGATATAGCAGAAACCACTAAATTATGAAATTGCTAAATTGGGAATTGTATTTCAACCCAGAACAAGAAATGTGCTTGAACGGACACTAAATAACTCGCCCAGCTACAGCACTAAGGACAGATTTAGCGGGATATAAATTTGAGGCCTAGTATTTAGGCGCTGGGTGACAGGTATGGGTTTAGTGCCAGAATTAGACTTGGAAATACACAGTAGCGGGTGTGTGTGAAGTTATTCTGAATGACCCAATGTGCACCTTGAATATTATATACCCTTTTAGGGATAGATTTCAAATAGCTCTGATATAGCAGAAACCACTAAATTATGAAATTGCTAAATTGGGAATTGTATTTCAACCCAGAACAAGAAATGTGCTTGAACGGACACTAAATAACTCGCCCAGCTACAGCACTAAGGACAGATTTAGCGGGATATAAATTTGAGGCCTAGTATTTAGGCGCTGGGTGACAGGTATGGGTTTAGTGCCAGAATTAGACTTGGAAATACACAGTAGCGGGTGTGTGTGAAGTTATTCTGAATGACCCAATGTGCACCTTGAATATTATATACCCTTTTAGGGATAGATTTCAAATAGCTCTGATATAGCAGAAACCACTAAATTATGAAATTGCTAAATTGGGAATTGTATTTCAACCCAGAACAAGAAATGTGCTTGAACGGACACTAAATAACTCGCCCAGCTACAGCACTAAGGACAGATTTAGCGGGATATAAATTTGAGGCCTAGTATTTAGGCGCTGGGTGACAGGTATGGGTTTAGTGCCAGAATTAGACTTGGAAATACACAGTAGCGGGTGTGTGTGAAGTTATTCTGAATGACCCAATGTGCACCTTGAATATTATATACCCTTTTAGGGATAGATTTCAAATAGCTCTGATATAGCAGAAACCACTAAATTATGAAATTGCTAAATTGGGAATTGTATTTCAACCCAGAACAAGAAATGTGCTTGAACGGACACTAAATAACTCGCCCAGCTACAGCACTAAGGACAGATTTAGCGGGATATAAATTTGAGGCCTAGTATTTAGGCGCTGGGTGACAGGTATGGGTTTAGTGCCAGAATTAGACTTGGAAATACACAGTAGCGGGTGTGTGTGAAGTTATTCTGAATGACCCAATGTGCACCTTGAATATTATATACCCTTTTAGGGATAGATTTCAAATAGCTCTGATATAGCAGAAACCACTAAATTATGAAATTGCTAAATTGGGAATTGTATTTCAACCCAGAACAAGAAATGTGCTTGAACGGACACTAAATAACTCGCCCAGCTACAGCACTAAGGACAGATTTAGCGGGATATAAATTTGAGGCCTAGTATTTAGGCGCTGGGTGACAGGTATGGTTTTAGTGCCAGAATTAGACTTGGAAATACACAGTAGCGGGTGTGTGTGAAGTTATTCTGAATGACCCAATGTGCACCTTGAATATTATATACCCTTTTAGGGATAGATTTCAAATAGCTCTGATATAGCAGAAACCACTAAATTATGAAATTGCTAAATTGGGAATTGTATTTCAACCCAGAACAAGAAATGTGCTTGAACGGACACTAAATAACTCGCCCAGCTACAGCACTAGGGACAGATTTAGCTGGATATAAATTTGAGGCCTAGTATTTAGGCGCTGGGTGACCGGTATGGATTTAGTGACAGAATTAGACTTGGAAATACACAGTAGCGGGTGTGTGTGAAGTTATTCTGAATGACCCAATGTGCACCTTGAATATTATATACCCTTTTAGGGATAGATTTCAAATAGCTCTGATATAGCAGAAACCACTAAATTATGAAATTGCTAAATTGGGAATTGTATTTCAACCCAGAACAAGAAATGTGCTTGAACGGACACTAAATAACTCGCCCAGCTACAGCACTAAGGACAGATTTAGCGGGATATAAATTTGAGGCCTAGTATTTAGGCGCTGGGTGACAGGTATGGGTTTAGTGCCAGAATTAGACTTGGAAATACACAGTAGCGGGTGTGTGTGAAGTTATTCTGAATGACCCAATGTGCACCTTGAATATTATATACCCTTTTAGGGATAGATTTCAAATAGCTCTGATATAGCAGAAACCACTAAATTATGAAATTGCTAAATTGGGAATTGTATTTCAACCCAGAACAAGAAATGTGCTTGAACGGACACTAAATAACTCGCCCAGCTACAGCACTAAGGACAGATTTAGCGGGATATAAATTTGAGGCCTAGTATTTAGGCGCTGGGTGACAGGTATGGTTTTAGTGCCAGAATTAGACTTGGAAATACACAGTAGCGGGTGTGTGTGAAGTTATTCTGAATGACCCAATGTGCACCTTGAATATTATATACCCTTTTAGGGATAGATTTCAAATAGCTCTGATATAGCAGAAACCACTAAATTATGAAATTGCTAAATTGGGAATTGTATTTCAACCCAGAACAAGAAATGTGCTTGAACGGACACTAAATAACTCGCCCAGCTACAGCACTAGGGACAGATTTAGCTGGATATAAATTTGAGGCCTAGTATTTAGGCGCTGGGTGACCGGTATGGATTTAGTGACAGAATTAGACTGGGATATGGCCAAAAAATAAACAGACTATTGCTGGTTAAATGCACTTGGTGTGACAGCTTCACCCTGATGTAGGCTTTAGCCAAAAAACAACCACACCATTGAGGGTTAAATGCACTTGGTGACAGGCGCAGCTTGCCCCTGATTTAGTATATGGCCAAAAAATGAACAGACTATTGCTGGTTAAATGCACTTGGTGTGACAGCTTCACCCTGATGTAGGCTTTAGCCAAAAAACAACCACACCATTGAGGGTTAAATGCACTTGGTGACAGGCGCAGCTTGCCCCTGATTTTGTATATGGCCAAAAAATGAACAGACTATTGCTGGTTAAATGCACTTGGTGTGACAGCTTCACCCTGATGTAGGCTTTAGCCAAAAAACAACCACACCATTGAGGGTTAAATGCACTTGGTCGCAGCTTGTGCTGGCGCACCACAAGACACAAAATGGCCGCCGATCACCCCAGAAAAATGTGACTGACAAACGGTCTGTGCAGCCTAAAAACAGTGAGCAATTGAGGATCAGCAGCTCAATGATCCACAGCTGCAGATCGATCAGTTAATCAAGTCCTTTGGAGGAGTTAATCTGCCTAATCTCGCCCTACTGTCGCAGCCGCAACCTCTCCCTACGCTAATCAGAGCAGAGTGACGGGCGGCGCTATGTGACTCCAGCTTAAATAGAGGCTGGGTCACATGGTGCTCTGGCCAATCACAGCCATGCCAATAGTAGGCATGGCTGTGATGGCCTCTTGGGGCAAGTAGTATGACGCTTGTTGATTGGCTGCTTTGCAGCCTTTCAAAAAGCGCCAAGAAAGCGTCACAAAAGCGCGAAGAAAGCGACGAACACCGAACCCGAACCCGGACTTTTACGAAAATGTCCGGGTTCGGGTCCGTGTCACGGACACCCCAAAATTCGGTACGAACCCGAACTATACAGTTCGAGTTCGCTCATCCCTAGCAACAACCTAGACAGCTTTCATGGCTGTGAGGGTAAATGCCTTGCCTCTGATGTGTAGCGGTCATGAGTTCGAATCCCAGGACAAACTTTTCTAAAAGTGTTTTTTTTTTTTTTTATAAGACTTCTACTGATACCTAGTGTACTGATACCTAGTGTACAACCATACACATGACAGCTGCCCCAACACACCCAGCTCTGCTACATCCATACACAGTGGGCAAAGTTACCTACAGTAGAAGTCTTATATATATTTTTTTTTTTAAAAGCACCTAGCTAGACAGCTTTCATAGCTGTGAGGGCATATGCCTTGCCTCTGATGTGTAGGGGTCATGAGTTCGAATCCGAGGACAAACTTTTCTAAAAGTGTTTTTTTTTTTTTTTTTTTTTTTTTAAATACCGGACTGTTACTTTACTGCCACGGGGGAGGCGGGCTATTGGCGCCATGATACTGGCACATGAAGGGGGTAGGAGAAAGGAACTTGATACTGGCACATTAGGGGACAGGGGGAGAGGATGGCACTATGATATTGTGTTTTGATCACAATGTGTACATTTGGCTCAGTCCGGAGCTACACAAATTACAGCGTGCTAGATTTTCTGTGCTTTGTTTTTTTTTTGGAGGGGGGGGGGGTTGCAGTGGATCTTGGGTGAGTTCCCACACTTTTTTTCCCAGGACTTGACCCCTGGTGATTTCTATCAGGAATCTGTCTCGTGTTATGTGTTGGAGGGTATGCCTGCTCTGATGGTTTTGGGCTTACCATGGTTAAGCAAAAGTAACCTTACAATCGACTGGCAAGCGAGACAGATTCTCGATTGGAGTGATTTTTGCATGGACAACTGTCTTAATGCGTCTTTCTCTGTAGTCACCACTAAAACTGTACCCTCATTCATTTCCGAATTTTCTGAGGTGTTTTCTGAGAGTGGTAACCAGGAGTTACCTCTGCATCGGGAGTATGATTGTCCCGTCAATCTTATTCCTGGAGCTAAACTGCCCAAATCTCGGTTGTATAATCTTTCTGAGCACGAAAGAAAGGCTATGTGATATATCACCGAGAGTTTGGCGAAGGGTCATATAAGACCATCCAATTCCCCAGTGGCTGCTGTGTAAAAAAAAAAAAGATGGTACCCTTAGACCATGTCTGGACTTCCATGAGCTCAACCGTATTTCCGTCCATGATCTTTACCCTCTTCCTTTGATTTCGGATTTGTTTAGTCAGATTGTCGGTGCCAAGGTGTTCTCTAAATTGGATCTGAGGGGGGCATATAATCTTGTAAGGATCAGGGAGGGGGATGAGTGGAAGACCGCATTTAATACCCCTGAGGGTCATTTTGAAAACCTGGTCATGCCCTTTGGGTGATTCTAAAGATCCTAGTCCTATTTTGTCTGAAGGGGTAGTCATTTAGGGCTGTTTCACACGAGCGGATGCCGTGCGTGACATCCGCTCTGTGAATGACAGCCAAGACCCGATGCGGACAGCAGAAGCACGGAGCATTAACATGATTGATAATGCTCCGTGCC
The DNA here is from genome assembly GCF_014858855.1 of Bufo gargarizans. Taxonomy (NCBI): domain Eukaryota; kingdom Metazoa; phylum Chordata; class Amphibia; order Anura; family Bufonidae; genus Bufo; species Bufo gargarizans. The sequence continues at coordinate 591,574,508 of NC_058080.1, read as the reverse complement.
TCTCTGTGATCTCTTTACTACGAAATCACAGTGAGATAAAGTTGTCACTGTGATTTCGTAGTAAAGAGATCAGAGAGGCACGGAGCATTATCAATCATGTTAATGCTCCGTGCCTCTGCTGTCCGCATCGGGTCTTGGCTGTCATTCACGGAGCGGATGTCACGCACGGCATCCGCTCGTGTGAAACAGCCCTAACACCCTATATCCTAATCTTGAGGCAAAGGTGTTAGAGGCCCAGGAGGATGCACCGGACTCTTGTCCTCCAGGGAAATTGTTTGTTTTTTCAGACTTACGTCATAAGGTATTTGAGGAACATCACTGTACTGTCTTAGATGGACACCCTGCTGTCGGCTGTGCTTTGACCCAATGCGCACAGCGTGAGGTCACAGCACGCCCTCACACTGTGCGCAGCCTTCACAGCCGACAGCCGAGGACCAGGAAGCAGTGAGTACAGAGTCTTCACCGCTTCCCGGTCCTCCGATACTAATGAGCGCTTCCAAAATGGAAGCGCTTCATTAGTATTCGCCCCATAAGAAATGCGTCTTATGGGACGAAAAATATGGCAAATGAATGTAGGCTGGTCGCACATTCATGGTGCTCCCTCCTGTACTTTGCGTGCTCTGTTCTAAGGATAGGTGTGGTCCCAGAGATGGGACCTGTATCACACATTGGAGGCATATCCTAGCAATATGCCCCCAATGTCCAAGATGAGACAACCCCTTTAAATACACGTTCAGCCGAGCCGATGTGTATACATATGGGAGATAGCTGTTCGCCAAATGCTATTGAACATGTAAGGCTGCCCTATGGGAATGCAAGAGATAGACAAACGCTGTAACTTAGCTTTCTCTGGCAGTCAACAGGACTGGCGGTCAACCAGCGCTCGGGAGACTGAGGATAATTATTAACCAGAATTCCCCTTTAAATTGTACCTTATGATATATAGAAATATATTAGAGAAGTGTTGGTTAAAGTGGCTGCACCTCCGGGGTTTTATTAAAGAAATGAAAGTCTTCTTGTTTTCATGATGTCACAGTGATGCGAGATACAGGAAAATCTAGTTCTTGGTTAATCCAGTTACTGATTTGCATACTAGTTAAACTGAATTAATGACCAGGTACCATAATGACAAAGATCAGTGTCCAGGAAAGCTGTTAATTGGCGGCACGTAATGGGAATGTTTGTCATTGGGATGTGTAATAGCAAATGCAAAGGCATTAACAATTAACTCTTTTCAGCAGGTTCAATAGTTATTGAGTACTAAAAGCTATTATTTATTGTAACAGATGGGGAAACCCAGATATGGTAATCTTGTATGGGCAGGGTTCTCCTAGTGCAACTTCTTACTACAGGGTTTAACCATACATTGCATTCATATTGCACTTTTTGGTTTTGGAAAAAAAGGAACTATAAATGTGACACAGGTGCATCATGTGAATATACCCTAGTGTTCGAAAGTGGTTTCTTTATTAACTAAACCTACACGCCATCCGTGTTCTGTCAGTGGTTTTCATGGTCCCATAGACTTCAATGGGATTGTATGATCCCGCATCACGGACCAAAGTCGTGCATGTCTCTACTGCGGTGGAAACTATTGATGTGTAAATAACTATATTAAAGTCCAATGATCCATGTGATGTCTGTGGACATGGACAGCACATGTCTGTGATTTACTAATGTGTTAGAGGCCTGTCACTCTCCATCCTAAGGGTACAGCTATGTGTCGCGCAACAAGAAAGTCGCGCAACATTTCATATAGTCTATGGTGTCCCAATGCGACATGCTGGACGCTAAAGTCACTAAAGTCCATTAAAATCATATTTCTGAGTTCTGTTATTTGACCCCGTTCTGCTGGGCGGGACCAACCTGTTTTGTTTTTTACTGCTTAATAACAATGTAGTCTTTTTGTACAAAGACATGTTGGCTTTCTGCAAATATAGATTATGTGGCTGTCTGGCTGCTGGAGCCACCACGATAACTAATTTATAGGTAGGATTTGGATACAAGGGATCTGCTCTCTGTAGGCCTCTTTCACAGGAGCGCATTGAAATGAGTCAGTATTCTGGCTCTGGATTATGAATGGATTCCTGATGATATATCATCAGTATTGTCGTCAGTATTGCTTCAGGATTTCATCAGGATTTACATGCGTATTCTTTACTCCCTGCATTTTTGATGCACTCCCATAGACTATAATGTGCGTATTTGGAAACAGCTGCTGATTTGAAATACTGACGGAAGTGATACACCCATGTGAATAGTTCTATTTATTAACATTAGCAGCGGATTCCGGTACATAATATCCAGGCCATATACGGGTTTCACAGGTGACTGAAAAATGCAAATGCTGCGGATTTTGTTGCAGGAAAGCTGCAGATTATATGCAGCTTTATTCTTTGCATTGGAAAGGGTGAAATCCGCAATGAAATTGGCAGTGTAAAATGTATATGCTGCAGATCTCAAATCCGCACCACAAGTTAGTTTCGGCTGCAGATTTTTTTCTGCGACGTCTGAATGAGAATTCCTGAAGGCTCATTCGCTTTGCTGGTACTGTACAACGCTGAAGATTTTCCAATATGAAAATCTGCAACAGCAAATCGTCAGCTAATCAGTCACTTGTGAACCCAGGCTTCATCCACATTTCCATGTCAGTTTGACATCCGTGAAAAAAAGGCGTCCATGTTTCATCCATGAAGACGTCCATGAAAGTTCTGTGTTTGGTCCGTCATGTGTCAGTTTTTACCCTCCGTGTGTCATCTGTAATTTACTGATGCTTCTCAGCTGAAAATTTATTCCAAAGCATCTCCTATCAGTCTTCAGTGAAAAACGGACGCAACACGGGTGCCAACTGTGTTGTGTCTGTGATTTTCATGGACCCATAGGCTTCAATGGGTGGGTTTGGTCTGCGTCACGGACCAAAGTAGTGCATGTCTTCATGATTTTTTTTTACCGACCCGCGGTCCGTAAAAAAATCCTAATGTTTGAACAGACAGATACATTCAAATCAATGGGTACGTGTACTGTCCGTGGAAAATGTGTACAGTACCCATCAGTGAAAAAGGAGATGTGGACGAGGCTTTAAACTGAGTGGAAAGAGGAGAACATTTCTTTATATTCATTTTGCGCCTCATACACGTGACTATTTGTAGTTCGGAAATTGCGGATCCCGTCCGTGTTGCATCTACATTTTTTTGTGGACCCATTGTCTTCAAAGGGTCTGTGGCCTGCATTTTGTGGATAAGTATAGGACTTGTTCTATTTTTTGCAGAACATAAGGACATATGGATGTGGAAAGCGCACACATCATCTGTGTCCTTTCCACATGCGTATGACTGTTCTGCAAAAAGATACATCCTTAAAATGTGGCTACGGACCCACTGAAGTTAATGGGTCCCAAAAAAAAGACGGCATACGGACTGCAATCGTGTGCCTGAGGCCTAAATGAGTAATATGAATAAGGCTACATGCACATGGCAGTGTTTTTTTGCGGCCTTCGTTGGTCATCCCCATTTTTTTTGTGGATCGGATACCATTCATTTCTATGGATCCGTTAAAAATGCGATGGACTCATCCAATTCTTGTCCGTGTCCGCAAAAAAAGTATTGCATGTCCTATTGTTGTCCGCAATAAACGTTTTACGGACCCATTGAAGTCAATGGGTCTCCAAAAAAATGTGGATGACCAACGGAAGCCATCCGTATGTCATACGCATCAGTTTTTTGGATGGATGCTGGGAAACCTGTATATATTACATTTCAAGAATAACAGCCTTCAGGTTTTTTTTGTGGACCACCATGCTATTCTAAGAGCTTTGTGTGCAGCCGTTACACTAAAAAAACAACTTTTATTACTATGCAATTGAGCCTCTAGGTGCTATGGGGGCGTCTTTTCAGCACCTAGAGGCTCCGTCCACTCACCCTGTATTCCACCCCGCTCGTCCGTCAAGCCCGCCCATCTCCTCTAGATTGCCAGCCTCCATCTCATCCATCGGCCGAATTCTCGCGCCTGCGCGTGTGCGTCTGTATTCGGTGCAGGCGCAGTGACTGTCTGACCGGCCGGGCGTCGCCTGTTCCTCGGAGCACTCTGGCGTAATCGGAGCAGGCAGAGTGGAGATGCCGGCGCAGGGAGCAGTCAGACAGTCACTGCGCCTGCGCCGAAAACAGACGCACACGGCGCAGGTGCGAGAGTTTGGCCGATGGATGAGATGGAGGCTGGCAATCTAGAGAAGATGGGCGGGCTTGACGGACGAGCGGGGTGGAATACAGGGTGAGTAGATGGAGCCTCTAGGTGCTGAAAAGACACCCCCATAGCACCTAGAGGCTCATTTGCATAGTAATAAAAGTTGTTTTTTTAGTGTAACGGCTGCACACAAAGCTCTTAGAATAGCATGGTTAGGTAGAGCAGACACTAGCAGATCGCTAGTGTCTGACAGCTAATTAGGTCCAAATGAGGTGGTAGAAACCCTTTAAGACAAAGCTGTCTGTAAACATGAAAACGAGCATACAACACTTTATCACAGTGTATGATGCAATGTCAACAAGGTCCACTGTGCCATGGTCCAAGCAATCATTTGAGTTCCTCCTTCATTGTTTAGTTTCTTGTAATGTAAGAATACGGCCACACGTTCAGGTTTCTTGATGCAGTTTTGGAAGCCAACACCAGGAGTGAATAATAAAAAAAAAAAGAGGGCATATCTTTCCTTTATACTTTCTCACCTTTTATGATCCATTCCTGATTTTGGGTTCCAGAACTGCTTCCAGAATCCTGATCGTGTGGTAATCGTGTGGCTGTACTCGAAAAAAACTATATGCAAAAAGAAGGATTAAACCCAGTTATTCATCCTGCTAATTTCTTTAAGGACCAAAAGGCTTAAAATGGTTTTCTAAGACTAAGGCCTCATGCAAACAGCCGTAGGGAGCCCGTGCCCATATTGCGGCCCGCAAACAGCGGGTCTGCATTATACGGGTACCGGCTGTGTGCACGCTGTATTACAGATGCGGACCCATTCACTTGAATGAGTCTGCAATACAGAAGATATGGTGCGGTGCAGAACAGAGGCACGGATTGGAAACCCACAGAAGCACTATGCAGTGTTTCCGTGGGTTTTCTGTCTGTGCCTCCGCACCGCAAAAAAGTAGTGCATGAACGGACTGTCAGATGCAGATTGCAGACCCCATTCATGTGAATTGGTCTGCGTCTGCAGACGGTGGGCACCAGATCAGTGCCTGTGCATTGCAGACTGCAATTTGCTGTCTGCAGCATGGGCACAGCTGGCACATGTGTGCATGAGGTCTGATACTGATGAACTATCCTCTGGATAGGTTATAAGTATCTGATCAGTGGGGGTCCGACTCACAAGACCCCAGCCGATCAGCTGTTTGAGAAGGCACAGGCGCTCCTCTCTCGCGGTCTTCTCTCTGCTTACCAAGCACACCGCTGTTCATAACATAGTGGCTGTGCTTGGTATCACGCTCAGCCCCATTCACTTCTAAGGGGCCGAGCTGCGCCTACGCCATGTGACCGATGAACATGTTGTCACTGGCTTAGAAAAAGCTGTGAGAAGGCTGCCGCGCTACTTTGATTGCCACTGCCTTCTCGAAAAACTGATCAGTGGGGGTCCCAGGGGTCTGACCCCCACATATCAGATATTTTCTCCTCACTTCTGTTCCCTCTTAGGGTATGGTTCTGCATGCAGTTTTAGAAGCCAAAACCAGGAGGGAATTCAAAATAAAAAGGAGAAGTTGCATCTGTCCTTAAGACTTTCCCTATTTTTAGGATCCTGATTTCGGCTTCCAAAAATGGTATGCAGAAACCTGGCCATGTTTCCGTATCTTGTTTGAGCTGTTGTACTGGTTTAAAGGGTTTGTTTCATGAAGACAACCCCAGTCTATATGCCCCATAAAGGGGGTCTGTAAAAGCGGCTCCCACCTTGGTAGACCTGATGCATTAAATAGATGACCATGCTTAGGGTAGGTTCACATCACTATTTTGTTCTTCTGATCCGTCAAAAGAACAGAAAACAACAACAACAAAAAATCCTTTGTTTTGAGCATCCATTATGCATGGAGTTTAAAGTAATGGATCTCAGATGGAAATGGCTTAAAACGGAAGCAGAGTGAACATAGTGCTCACAATAAATGATACTTTTTGATGGATCAGAAGAACAGAAAACTAAATGATGATGTGAACCTGGCCTTAGAGATTTAGAGAAACCAGAACCCACAGAGATCAGCTAATAGTCCGGTCACTTTCCATTAATCTTTTAACATGCTTTGAAACCAGATAATAGCTTTCAATTTTGATCGGTTTAAGAACATTTAAAATGAAATGGTCTGCACAGAAATGTCTGTGTGGTTAGGTTTTTATAAAGGATAAACCACCATCATGATTATTATATGGTATATGTCAAGATATTACAGCAAGGAACCTCAGGAAAAGTAGAAAAATAGAATATTTGGATTTCGACTTAGTTTGAAAAGGTTTCCTTAGATTGCCTCATGTGGATGAATCATTCTGACAGTTTCACCCGCTCTGCCATGCTGACTCTGATGAAACAGAGAACGTACACAGGAAATAGGTCACATAGTTGAGCAATTCTATTTCTAGTTGTTTACAAAAAGTCAACCATGCTCATCCTCGTCATTGCATTTTTTAGGGAAAGCATGATAATAGGGGAAAAATGCATAAACAGGGGTGTACATAGCTGAGAATAATCAAAAGGACACAATTCATGGTTTTATCACTACACCCATCCTCTTAGCACAGGATTGCCCAATGTTTATTCTCCCTCCCACCACATACCATTATTTGTAGAGAGGGGCAGCATAACCTCCGACCACACCAAGACCTTGCGCACTAGACCTGGGACACACAATGGCACAGACATGCATATTTGGCTCATCTAAGAGAGGCAAAAAATGCATCTGTCTTGCAAACTGTTTACATGGAAGATCAGATTGGATGGGTTGAAACCCAAACTATTGAAGCATTGTTGCCCTTGACTGCAGACGTCGTGGGATCATCAGGCAGTCTTTATAGACATTAGACTATTGGCGGATCCTGTTTAAGAAGCAATCTGCTTGACAGCTAATCCTCCCAATTCCAACATATGAGGCCTCATGCACATGAACGTATTTTATGTCCGTGTCTGTATGCGGAACCATTCATTTCAATAGGTCCGCAAAAAAACGGAAGTTACTCCATGTGCATTCCGTTTCTGTATGTCCGTATTTTTCCGTTCCACAAAAAAAATAGAACATGTCCTATTATTGTCCGCATTACGGACAAGGATAGTACTGTTCTATCAGGGGCCAGCTGTTCTGTTCCGCAAAATACGGAATGCACAGGGACGTCACCCGTATTTATTTGCTGATCCGTTTTATGCGGACCGCAAAACACATACGGTCGTGTGCATGAGGCCTAAATGCGCACTCTACTAAACGCTGGAGGGAGAATCGGGAGCACCCCATACCCATGGGAGTCCCTGGTTCGGCTGACAATACACTAATGTGTATAGGGCCCTTTACTATTAGGCCACCTGCACACGTTGCAGGCTGTCGTGCAAAAATTTGGCATAAATTTCCATGTGCATTTCTGTGCCAAATCCGCACCGAAAACTTGCATGTGTTACTTGTGGTTTTTGGTGTGGCTTTTCCACAGACCTTACTTTTGCATTAAAAAGGGTGAAATCCGCACAAAGAATACATGAGATTTGTCTAATCTCATACATTTCACTGGTACTGTATTATGCTGCAGTTTTTCTGCATGAGAATCAATGTGCAAAAACCGCAAGTAAACCGCAACGTGTGCAGGTGGATTTAGGGTTCCAGTTCATGGGGCATTTGCAGTCCTGAATAAGTGGCAGTTGATGGGTCTGTTCCATTTTTTTTTTTGCGGATAGGATGCGGACCCATTCATTTCAATGGGTCCGCAAAAAATACGGACAGCACACCGTGTGCTGTTCGCATCAGTATGTACGTTCCGTAGCCCCGCAAAAATAAAAATTGAACATGTCCTATTCTTGTCCGTTTTAGGCATTGTTACAATGGATCCGCATACGGATGTCATCCTTGCAATTTGCGGACCACAAAACACATACGGTCGTGTGCATGTAGACTAAGGTTGTTTTGACGGGAAGAACATTGATCTTATTCAGATTAATGGAAATGATTTTCTACAACAAGTGTGAGGATTAGTCAACATGTTTTCTTGAGACATCTCCAATGGTGAGCATTATTATTGCCGTGAAGGTCCTTCTCATCTTCACATACATGGCCAAGCAGATCTCTTTCAAGGCCTACATCTAGCCAGTTTACTCAGCAGGTTGCCCAACTCGGTTGTTCAGACCCATTACATAATGTGATCCCACACTGGAGACTGGTTCATTTACAATCTAATTGGCATTTGAATTACTGTCTGGGAACCTGCTAAATTCAATGGGTGTAGTATGTAATAAGTGAGTGTGTTTACTGGAAGAAGGCATTGTACACTGAGAAAACCCCACCCAATGAATAATATCCTTTGAGGTCTTTACAAGTACTCATCTAATTTTCTTCTCATTTTCTTAATAGACCGCTCTGATCTGAAGCATATCCAGAGAATGTGCCATAAAGGACTGATAGGTAGGTGTCCAATCGGTAGACATAATAGAGAGGTGACCATGCTGGGTTCGTTTTGTGAGTCCCATAGACTTCAATGGATAGAGGCCCAGGTAAGTGAGGCTGCATTTCCATCAAATTAGGCTACATGCACACGACCGTATGTGTTTTGCGGTCCGCAAATTGCAGATCCGCAAAAAAAAACAAAGGATGACATCCGTTATGCCATCAGTTGTTTTTTTTTGCGGATCCATTGAAATGAATCATATCCGCAAAAAAACAGAATGGACAAAAAAAAAACAAAGGATGACATCCGTTATGCCATCAGTTGTTTTTTTTTTTGCGGATCCATTTAAATGAATCATATCCGCAAAAAAACAGAATGGACACGGAAACAAAATACATTCGTCTGCATGTAGCCTTAGGCCTCTTGCAGACGACCGTATTGGCTTTTTCAGTATTTTGCGGATGACGTCTGTGTGCATTCCGTTTTTTTGCGGAACGGAACAGCTGGCCCCTGATAAAACAGTACTATCCTTGTCCATTATGCGGACAATAATAGGGCATGTTCTATATTTGAACGGAATGGAAAAACGGAAATGGAAGGCATACTTTTTTTGTGGATTCATTGAAATGAATGGTTCCGTATACGGTCCATATACGGAACGCAAAAAATGAAACGTGTGCATGAGGCCTTAGGCTGAGTTCACATCATCGTTTAGCTTTCCATTCTTCTGATCCTTCAGAAGGACACAATAAAAAAATAAATAAATGGATCAGTTATTTTGAGCATGAGGCTCAGGAGTTAGTTTCACACTAGCGTTAGACATCTCTGGCAGGGTGTTCCTGCACCTGATACCCGCCGGCCCCACTAACTATAGGATCTGGCCACAACCTGCCAAACATGCAGCGTGATAGCTTCCGTCAATACCCCTGCCTAAAAAGCCTACCGGAAAGTGCTAGCATGAAACTCGCCTTAGGGCACTTTCACACTTGCGGCAGAGGATTCTGGCAGATAGTTCCGTCAAAATCCGAAAGCAAACGGATGGCATTTGTCGGACAGATCCGGATGCGGATCCGTCTGACAAATGCATTGAAATACCAGATCCGTCTCTCCGTGTCATTAGGAAAAAAGGATCCAGTATATATATTTTGCATTTTTAAAGGTCTGCGCGGGCCGAATCCGAATCCGTTTTTTCGGAACACTTAATTCCGGATCCGGCACTAATACATTTCAATGGAAATTAATGCAGGATCCGGCATTCCGGCAAGTGTTCGGGATTTGTGGCCGGAGTGAAAACTGCAGCATGCTGCGGTATTTTCTCCAGCCAAAAAACGTAAGAGGGACTGAACTGATGCTTCCTGATGCACACTGAACGGAATGCTCTCCATTCAGAATACATTAGGATAAAACTGATCAGTTTTTTTTACGGAACTCAATACTAAAAATAGCTGCTCCGTCTTTTTTTGAGCATCAGTTATGATCAGTTTGTGTCACTTCTATCAGAGATCAGTTATTTTTGATGGTAGAAAAAGTCCTGCATGCAGATCTCTGAAGGAAGTGAAACAAACTGATGCAAACTGATCATAACTGATGCTCAAAAAACACAAAATACTAGATCTTTTTTTTTTTCCTGTTCTACGGACGTATCAGAAGAACAGAAAACTTACGTTGATGTGAACCTGCTGCCCAGAAGCAATGCAGCTGTATGAGAACGAGTGATCGCAATAGCAATCCCTCGTCCTCATACTGTGAAGGAGATCGCTGCCTTTACATGCAGTGGTCACCTACGCTGAACGAGTAGCCCACTGTTGGGAAAGAACGCTTCCTTCCAGACAATCTGCTGCTCCTCAGTAGGTGTAAACGCACCTTTATTCATCTTCTGGGGATCTTTTGGCAGACTCTCCCCCTCCCCCCTTGTGACCAGACTTGTGGAGGGAAGCATAGTTACTTGCTCCCTGTCTCCTTCGCTTCCTGTCAACATTCGTGTTACATCCATTGGTCACATGGCGCAAGGAGGGCAAGTTACCACTGTAGCCAGTCATTGGCTGCAGCACCGTCAAACCAGATCTTGACAGCGGTGGACCTGAGCACAGCAGCAGTGGACGTGCATGCCATCCAACTTTTGAAAATTGCAAAGAGGGACAAAATGTGCGGTGCGCATAACGGCAGTTTTTTTTTATACTAGGCCACGCCTCTAACTCCGCCCAAAGCATAATTACTGACTCCTTCACAACTGCAGCAGCTGGGGATTGGTTAGGTGAGTATAAGTTCCTTTATTTTTACAGCATGTGGAGCCCCTGGTAAAATTCTTGCGCTTCAATAGCCATTTAAATATTAGCACATAAATCATCGGATTATAGATATTTCAAGGTCCAAATTGTATCAAATAATGAAGTTCTGGTCTAATACACAGGTAAAAACCATACAGATAGTTTAGTAAGGAGCTATTTAGTAAATGTATTAATGCACATTTAAGCATTAATTCCCCAGGTCAAAAAGAAGGACATTTAAAGATCAAAGAGGGACAGAGGGACTTGGGTCAAAAAGAGGGACTGTACTTCCAAAAGAGGGAGACTTGGTAGGCATGTTGGAAGGGGAGTGAAGGAGCCAGGACCCAGTGGTGGGGAGCAGTGATGGCCAGTTCGCCGTGATCGCCCGCGAATACATGCGGGCTGCCATCTTAGGCTACTTTGACATTAACGTTCGGGGCTCCGCTTGTGAGTTCCGTTTGAAGGCTCTCACAAGCGGCCCCGAACGGATCCGTACTGACCTAATGCATTCTGAGTGGATGCGGATCCGCTCACAATGCATCAGTCTGGCACAGTTTGTCCTCCGCTCTGCTCAGCAGGCAGACACCAGCGTTCGGGTGTCCGCCTGGCCGTGCGGAGGCAAACGGATCCGTACAGACTTACAATGTAAGTCAATGGGGATGGATCTGTTTGAAGTTGACACAATATGGCTAAATTTTGAAACGGATCCGTCCCCATTGACTTTACATATAAAGTCTGGACGGATCCGTCTGAGCAACTTTCACACTTAGAATTTTTTCAAAACTATAATGCAGACGGATCAGTTCTGAACGGATCCCATCGTCTGCATTATAGGAGCGGCTCCGTCTGTGCAGACACCAGACGGATCCGCTCTGAACGCAAGTGTGAAAGTAGTCTTAACTCACAAGTCCGGCGATGCACAGGAAAGCCCTTACCTGTGCCTGCGCCATGAGCCGGTCTGAAACAAATGCAGTCAATGGGAGCAGGCAGTTCCGAGAACAGCCACCGGGGCCTTTATCGGGCTGTTCCCGGAACTGCCTGTGACCGCATTTGTTTCAGACCGGCTCGCTGCGCAGGCACAGGTAAGGGCTTACCTGTGCATCGCCGGACTTGTGAGTTAAGATGGCAGCCCGCATGTGTTTGTGGGCGATCACGGCGAACTAGCCATCACTGGTGGGGAGCAAGTAAATATGCCTCCCTCTGTAGGAATGGCCATAAGGAAGGTGGTCTGCCAACAAGGGTGGACTGGGAAATTAAAGTCTCTGGAAAAAAAATAAAAGTGGCCCCATGTTGTAGCGGGGTTCAGCACAATATATTTTATACAACAATAAACACTATTTTCTGTCCTCCTTTAGTTTTCTTAGATTAAGATATGGAGCAGGGGGCTTAGGAGATGATATGTGGGCCGACTGCAATTGAATTCAGAGGGCGTGTGCGGTTGCTGGTGGGATACATGGGTTTCCGATTCTCACAGCTTTAATTACCACTGAGATCTAATTATCTACCTGGCCTACGGCAGAGAAGAGGACTTTGGCAGGCCCCTTGGACACTGGCCTACCAGGAAATTTCACTGTAAGGTCTATGGCCAATTCGCCACTGTCTGCCAAATCCCTTTTGTGCTACTTTGACATTAGCAGCAGCAAACATTCTGAGAGACGGCCGGAATAAAACTACAACACGTAGTTCTATTCCGGCTGGCTCTCGGCATGTTTGCCGTGCTGCGCCTGGACCTCCGGCCCACCGCCATTATAGTGAATGGGGCCGGATCGGACATCCGGCGGCATGCATGCACTAGCGGCAGCGCGGATCCAGCGGGTTAACTGCTTGCTGGAGAAGGCTGCCGCTAATGTGAAAGTAGCCTTAAAGATTAGCTAAAGGTGATTGGGAAATTTGAAACATGGGCAACTTTCAGGTAGCTCCGTCTATTTCAGCAGTGGGTGGAGATGGCTACTGCAGCGGTGTCCCCCCCCCCCCCTCCTTTGAAATGAATGAGAGCAATGCTGATGACGAGGGACAAGCGAATCGACTTAGGATGAAACATCCAAAGTCGATTCGCATAAAACTTTGTTTCAATATTGTACGGAGCGACCGCTCCATACAGTATTAGAATGTATTGGCTCCGATGAGCCGAAGTTATTACTTCACAAAGTCTTGTGAGACTTGGCATAATAACTTCAGAAATAGATTTATACTGTAAAAAAAAAATCCCGAACTTGGGTTCGGTTCCAAGGTACCCCTTTAAGGGCAAATTATCATTAAAATATGCGCATTTGTATTAATGTATTATTATGAAAATGAAAGAGAGGTTTACTATTGTTTACCATTGGTATTCATCAATCATACACTAAAAATAATTATTATTATTGGCGGTTCAATCAGTAAATGTTACTGCTGGACATATTTAGTATAGACATTGCTGCCTAGCTAGGACTAGTGTCACTAGGCAATAATGGTGCCCCATACCTAGCCAGGAGATAGAATTGCCAACAAGAATTTGTGTTTTTGCTGGACAACTTATCCCAAAATCACGGACAACCAACATTTTGTATGGACAAATTGAAAAATGAATGATAAAGATTATAAGTTATATGTTTAAAGCTCAATATACTGATAAGAACACATTTAGGGCTGAAGCACACGAGCGTAAGTGCTCGGTGCCCTGGATGAGGACCACAAATAGAGGTCCGCAATGCATGGGCACCTGCTGTGTGCACTCTGTTAACTCATTGACTTGAATGGGTCCACGATTCAAAAGATACGGCAAAAGATAGGACATGTCTTATCTTTTGCGGTGCGGGAGCATGGACCTGAAATCCCATGGAAGGGCTTCGTAGTGCCTCCGCTATGCAAAAGATAGATAAAGTCCTATCTTTGATCATATGTTGAAGATCGCTGACCCATTTAAGTCAGTGGGTCTGCATCCGCAAACGGAGTGCACACAGCCGGTGCCCATGCTATTTGTGGTCCTCAGCAAGGGCACTGAGCACTTACACTCATATGCATGAGTCCTAAATATGTTCTTATCAGTATATTGAACTTTAAACGTATGACTTATTTTGGTTTTCCAATTGGTCCATACAAAATGTTGGTTGTCCGTGCCCATAGATTGCGGACCTGCCATTTACAGTCCGCAATACGGGCACTGACCGCCTACACTTGTGTGTATGACCCCTTACAAAACCATTTATAGCTAGGCATAGTGAATGTAAGACATAGGTTGATTCGGCTGCACAGTCGTTTAAAAAGTCACGTCAAAAAGTGGCGTAGGCTTTTTAATAAAAGACCCCCAATGAGTTTGGGGGCCATCCAAAAGATATGATCACCAGATCACAAGGAAATTACCGGGTTAGGCCCCATGCACACGGCCGTGTGCGGGCCGTGGAACCGCGGCCTGGATCCCTCCTGAGAGCAGGAGCGCACGGCGTCACTGGTTGCTATGACGCCTGTGCGCTCCCTGCAGCTGCCGCAATACAGTAATACACTGGTATGATCTATACCAGTGTATTACTGTACTGTGCCGGCAGCAGGGAGCGCACGGCGTCATAGCAACCAGTGACGCCGTGCGCTCCTGCTCTCAGGAGGGATCCAGGCCGCGGTTCCACGGCCCACACACGGCTGTGAAACACGGCCGTGTGCATGGGGCCTAAGAGTGTGCATATGAATGTTTGTTCCAATTAATCAGCCCAATAATTGGCCTGTGTAAAAGGGTCTGTACACACTCATTTTAATTTGTAAAAAGGTAACAGGTTTATTTCACTGCTGTTCACACATTACAAGGACAAGTTTGTCCCCTTTTCTGTGATAAAAACGTGCTCTGCCAGCTCTGTACAGTAGTTTGTGATAAAGCAGTTTTAGACCTCTTGCACATGAACCTATTTTCTTTCCGTGTACGTTCCGGTTTTTTGCGGACCGCATACGGAACCATTCATTTCAATGGGTCCGCAAAAAAACTGAAGGTACTCTGTGTGCATTCCGTTTCCGGATTTCCGTTCTGCAAAAAAATAGAACATGTCCTATTATTGTCTGCATCACGGACAAGGATAGTACTGTTCTATGAAGGGGCAGCTGTCCCGTTCAGCAAAATACGGAATGCACATGGATGTCAACCGTATTTTTTGCAGACCGCTAAATACAGACGGTCGTGTGCAAGAGGCCTTAAGCTGCAGATATAATGACACATGCACATCTTGGATTACTCAGACTAATGTAATCTGCTAATCAGCACGTCACACTAATGAGTGGCTGAAACCTCTTCTGCTTATTTCCATTATCTCTTGAATCACAGACAGCGTAATAGTGGAGTCACCCACCGCTTTTACTGGCAATTTTTGATGTAGGTTTTTAATCCCAAAGCCAGAAGTGGATCAAGCAGGAAGGAGAAGTATAAAGCCTCATGCACACGACCATATTTTCGGTCTGCGTCCGATCTGCATTTTTTGCAGATCACACCCATTCATTTATATGAGGCTGTAAAACATGCGGACAGCACACAGATGTCACCCGTATACTGTCTGCTTCTATGCGGCCGCACTACAAATTATACAACATGTCCTATTGGTGTCCATTTTGCAGACAAGAATAGGCATTTTGACAATGGGGCCTGCAGAAAAAGCAGGGTGTACACAGCCAGTATCGTCATTTTGCTGACCACAAAAAGGAAATGGCCGCATACAAGAGGTCTAGTCCTTCCTTAATATTTCTCATTTTTCTTCGAACCCCTTTCTGGTTTTGGCTAAAAACTGCATCAAAACCCCCCACACAAATCTATGTATGACCACAGTAAAAGTATGACCACACGGCATGGCCGTGATCAGTTTGGGTTCAGGCTGTCCTGATGCAAGAACCGCGTGGCCAATTAGCCTGTGGTCTTTATTAGTTAAATAAAAGGCAGCTGTGGGCTAATTGGCCGCCCGCGGTTCTTGACCGCAGAATGGTGGGTTCACGACCATGCTGTGTGGTTGTACCCTGAGGGCTATGTGCTTGTGATATACCTGTTATGCATCCAGCTGGGGTGTGCAGACATTTAAGCATTAAAGTACGGCTACACGACAACATTTTTGCACCAATGTTGTGTGAAATTTTTGCAATGATAGTCAATGGTGTAGCAGTGCGTCATGCTGCCACTGCGTGCGACAGTCTCACAGAAATCTACCCAATTTGGATTTTTGTGCGAATTTCGTGTCGCAGTCGCTGCATGTCGCGGTGCTACACTATTGACTATTATTACAAAAAATGTTGCGTGACATTGCTGCAACATAAATTTCATGCGACACATGTTGCAGTGTAGCTGTACCCTTAAACAAAATGGGGGGAATGTATTAAGAGGCGAAAATTTGAAGTCAGTTTTGTTTCAGGCTGTGTTGCCCAAACTTTTACCAAAATGTCAAACTTTGCATGTTGTTTGATAATTGTTTGGCACATCTTTAAACAGATCCTCTTTTATCTATAGACTTTACTCCGGTTTTTGACCTGATCCTCCCACTGGAGTAAGGATGTACCTTTTTTGCGACTTTTAAAAACGTCACACTTGATAAATCTGGCACCTAATTAACACCTAATTAACATTGCTTAGGCTACTTTCACACTTGCAGCAGGACGGATCCGACATGCTGTTCACCATGTCGGATCCGTCCTGCGGCTATTTCGCCGCTCCGTCCCCATTGACTATAATGGGGACGGGGGCGGAGCTCCGGCGAAGCACGCCGTTGCACGGCGAAAGCAGCTGGACTAAAAAGCCTGACATGCAGTAATTTTAGTCCGGCGGCCTTTCACCATGCACCGCCGTGCTGCGCCGGAGCTCTGCCCCATCCCCATTTTAGTCAATAGGGACAGAACGGTGGTCCGGCGGCACGGCGAAATAGCCGCAGGACGGATCCGACATGGTGAACAGCCTGTCGGATCCGTCCTGCCGCAAGTGTGAAAGTAGCCTAACTATGGCTACTTCTCCACCAACTTTTCAAAGGTGACAGGAGCAGCATAAAAGCATAAAATCACAAAAAAAGTGCACAAATAGTCTGACCAAAATTGGTGACTTCCCCCCCCACAAATATTCTGCTGAAACAGGACTTAAATGTTGCTAAGGGCTCATGCACACGAAGGTGTATCAGCCGTTCTGTGCATTGGGGACCGAATGGGCAACATATGTGCGGTTTCCACAGACTGATGCAGACCCATTCAACTTGAATGGGTCCGTGATCCGTGCACACCGCAAAAAAAATAGGACATGTTCTTTTTTTATGGTGCGGAGACACAGACAGAAATCCGTTCCGCACCTTCCGGATTGCAGAACGTATTCAAATAAATGGGTCCGCTTCTGTGATGCGGTACACAAATGGCTGTTTATGGGCCACAATACGGCCCCGCCGGCCCTGGTCAAAATTACAGGATTCTGAGGATAGGTCATCAATATCTGATTGTTGGGGGTCTCACTTCTGGCATCCCTGCTGATCAGCTGTTTGAAGTGGCCACAGCACTTTGGTAAGTGCTACGCCCTCCTCACAAGTTACCAACCACAATGCTGTACATTGTATAACAGCTATGCTTGGTGTTGCAGCCCAGAGCCATTCATTTGAATGGGAGTGAGCTGCAAATAGGCCATGTTACCAATGAACATGACATCACTGGCCTAGCAGGAGGCTTCCTTAAACAGCTGATCAGTAAGGAGACACCCCACTGATCAGATATAGGCCGTTAATTTGCTCCCCCAGTTAGAAATGCGCAACAGCATTTAGGGGTTTTGAGCATTTTCTTATTTTTAAGACCACTTTATTCTGTTATTCTGTTTGTACATGCACGCCTGGAGGTGTGGCAACTCCAGGGTTTGAACGTGCCTTGATTTTGATCTATGGGTAACATTCAGGTGCACCTGGGCAGCCTGCGTCACATGAGTCAGTGGTAGGTGGGACTCACAGCCTCCTCCCATTGTATGCTGTGTGTCGGACTTCATGCCAATGTAATTGCTCATACAGCACAAGTAGGTTAGCGTTAGGTCCCGTGCCACTTTGAGATACCTTGACGGGGTGCGCGGGCTCCGGTATGTTCTTGATATAAGAATATACTGGCGAAAGTCTCATTTTAATTAGTAATGAGCGGCATAAGCAATATTCGTTCTTGCGATATTTAGCAAATTTTGGCATAATATTTGCAGTAAATTAGCAGATTCTAGACTTCTAGAAGTCATTATTTTCGTGATCGTGCAAATCGGCACTAATGATGCGCATATTTTTGCACAATACATGCAACTTCACATTTTATCAATATAGCACTATATTCTACATCTTTGCGAATTCTCGAAGTGCCGATATTCGCGATAAAAATTTGCGAATAGAATATTTGCGATCAACACTAATTTTAATATCAGTGTGAGGATTTAGCCATATGTTGTCAATTACATTTACTATTGTAGTGCACCATTTGTTTTGTAAATTTCTATATATACAGTACCCCAGAGGGTTGATTATTGCCAAAAGGGTTCATTTAATGTTGCCAAGTTAACTGTTGCAATTTATTGTTAAAGGGGTTGTCTCACTTCAGCAAATGGCATTTATCTTGTAGAGAAAGTTAATACAAGGCACTTACTAATTGTGTTTGTCCATATTTCCTGCTTTTCTGGCTTGATTAATTTTTTCATCACATTATAAACTGCTCGTTTCCACAATTTACGAACACCCTGCAATCAGCAGTGGTGGTCGCGCTTGCACACTATAGGAATAATGGGGGCTCTTGTTACCTCTCTGGTGGCCAGGACCACAGGAACCCGCGTAGGCATGCATGCATAGCAGCTCCCGTCCCAGCCACCTTGTATCTGCGTTGTATTGGTGGTCGTAAACCCTGGACACAAGCAGTGTATAATGTGATGGAAAAATGAATCAAACCAGCAAAGGAGGCAATATGGGCACTCACAATACATTAAGTGCCTTAACTTTGTCTACATGATAAATGCCATTTGCCATATTCACTTTTTATGCACTGTGTGTTCCCAAATAGCAATTTATGGGAAATAGACAGTTAACACTAGCAGACTGTTTAGGTTAGTAGGGTGATGAACTTAACCAACCCCCTGGTTAGGCTAGTTTCACACTAGCGTTCGTCGGTCCGCTCGTGAGCTCCGTTTGAAGGAGCTCACGAGCGGACCCGAACGCCTCCGTCCAGCCCTGATGCAGTCTGAATGGAGCGGATCCGCTCAGACTGCATCAGTCTGGCGGCGTTCAGCCTCCGCTCCGCTCGCCTCCGCACGGACAGGCGGACAGCTGAACGCTGCTTGCAGCGTTCAGCTGTCCGCCTGGCTGTGCGGAGGCGAGCGGATCATTTCAGACTTACAATGTAAGTCAATGGGAACGGATCCGCTTGAAGAGGTCACCATATGGCTCAATCTTCAAGCGGATCCGTCCCCCATTGACTTTACATTGAAAGTCTGAACGGATCCGCTCAGGCATCTTGCGCACTTAGAAAATTTTCTAAGTTATTAATGCAGACGGATCCGTACTGAACGGAGCCTCCGTCTGCATTAATATGATCGGATCCGTTCAGAACGGATCCGATCAAGCGCTAGTGTGAAAGTAGCCTTAGTCAGTCTAATATGAGCAGAGTTCCTGCAGACCAGGCCCACGTCCAGAGAACCTCTGTCTTTGAGACTACAGTTACCAAATGAACAACTACTACTAGAGTACCCTTGAGAGAAGGAAAGAGACCATACTTTGCAGACGGTCCAGAACCGTCTAGGCTATGCTAGATAAAATCAGTAAAGTCCATAAGGTATTTAATTGTTTATGGCATAAGAGACTTTACTGCTGTGGAAAGGACTATTGCCTTCAGCACCTTCCACAGTGTAAGACGGACTGGCCATCAGCGTCTAAGATCTGCACCCCTCTGTCCGGGGATTGCAGAAAGATTTAATAAGAACCTAATTGCATGACTGTGGTTGTTTTGGTCAGACTGCAAAGCGCCCTTTAGGCCGAGTTCACACTTAAGTGATTTGGTCAGTGATTTCCTTCAGTAATTGTAAGTCAAAACCAGAAGTGTAGCCTACAAAAAGATAAGGTATAATGGAAAGATCTGCACCTGTGCTGTGTTTTTGACCTGCGCCTGGCTTTGGCTCACAATCATCGATGGAAATCTGACCAAAACAATGAAGTGTGAACTAGGCCTTAGAGAAAGTGAATCAGGGAGTACTTCTACCTCCATTATTGTTACTGCCTATACACCACTATTGAAAGACTACACCGTGATATACTTGGAACCATGCCTTTTACTGCTCTTTGTACTACCCCTTTACTGCTCTTTGTACTACTACTCCTATCAGTGGTTCAGTAAAGAAAGATTTTATTCATTACAACCAGTGGGCCTGGTTATTAACTCCACCATCCATCCGCTGGCCACATCTGCCTTCCTGCCTTGCATCCTGACAACTGTTCATACCAGGGTGTGCCCTGAGGGAAGAAAGGGTTCGTTCCCCAGGTATTGCACGGCCCTAGGCAGTGTTAGAGTAGGGATTGCCAACAGGAGCTGTGAGTACTACTACCCCTCTCTGGGCCACAACCACCATTCCTACCTTCCCCACTGCTCCTCACTGCATATACTGTACATCTGGAGCATCTCCGAGCATATATGTCAAACTGAAGTCATTAACGTGATCAGGGCCTAAAACGTGCAGGAACAATACATCTCATCTGAACATCATCTGTCCAGATAACGAAATTCTAATTGCAAATTGCAGTATGCAATGCACGGTCACCGACCGTGTGCCCGTCTGCGGACACAGACCCATTCACCTGAATGGGGTCTGTGATCTGCATCCGACGGTCCGCAATGCCAAAAAGTAGTGCATGCACTACTTTTTTGTTGTGCGGAGGAACGGACAGAAAACCTGCGGAAGAACTCTGTAGTGCCTCCATGGGGTTCCGTGCCTCGGCTCTGCACCGCAACTTGTGGGCCGGTGGCCGTATATTGCAGACCCTCGTTTG
Source organism: Bufo gargarizans (assembly GCF_014858855.1). Classification (NCBI taxonomy): domain Eukaryota; kingdom Metazoa; phylum Chordata; class Amphibia; order Anura; family Bufonidae; genus Bufo; species Bufo gargarizans. Next base: position 591,553,675 of record NC_058080.1, on the reverse strand, counting down.
CATGATTGCATGAGCCCTAACATCAAATACAGCAGGACATCTTTTTTCTGCTCCCTGCAGAATCTGACAGACTTTTCACACATGCTTGTGGTTCCATCAGCCGAAGGTACAAGCAGGCACCCTTCTGTTGGTCACCTAGAATCTCATGTATGGCCGGACCCTCCCTCTGCACTGCTTTAACTATTACAATGTGTTAAACTCATTATCTGATAAGGTTGCAGGTGGGGTCTCAAGAATCCTGAAGTGCATTCACTTTCTTCCCAGACAGGTTTGGCTACTTCTACCATTAGGGCCATTGTTTCAGATGACTTAGGGCAATAAAGTCTGGAGCCACTGATCTCACCACCCAGACCTTGGGCAGTTATCCTTTAATGTTTAATTTATTGTTTAATTTATAGCATTATAATAAATGGGGAGACAGCACGACTCCCGAATCTTCACCGAGATTGTTTCCAATGGTGGCGGTGCCAGCGATGTTAAGCCCAAGCCCGACAGGCCTCTGCCCAGCTGAAGAATAAATAGATAACTGCAGCACTCACTGTCTTCAAAAATGAGGAGATTTATTCACCAACCGTGCAACATTTCAACTACCGTACACAGAGTCTTTCTCAAGCATGTGTATTATACCAGTTAAGGACACATATATATATATATACCCAAAAGCACAATAACTAATTAGATTGGGAGACCGCCCTGTGAAGCTAATGTTTTGATTTTGTATACTGCTTTGTTATGGTATATGTACCGTATTTTTCGCCCTATAAGATGCACCCCCCCCCAAAAGTAGGGGGAAAATAGCAGTGCGTCTTATGGGGGAAATTCTGCGACCGTCGGGTGTATCGGCTGAGAGGGAGGATGGGCTGGGGGCCGGCATCTGGTTCTGTAATGGCAGCGGGGCCCGGTGCAGTCACTGTATTCTACTACACCTGTCACTGTAGTATAATCATATCTAACCTGTAGGTATTGTTAAACTATTCAAATCATCTGAAATCCAGCGCTTGTAGTACTTACTACTAACTTCATAGCAGTCAGGAGGCCGGGCGGGCGGCAGCGTAACTCACTACGTCATACGCCTGCTCCGCCCACTTTGTGAATGAAGCACGCGGCGCGGGTGCGTGAGGTAGTGAGTGACATGTCACAAAATGGATTCACACAACAGCTTAACTTACACCAGTGAGCAAATCTCACGTATTTTAAGGGGAACAGAGGGAGATGGAGCCTTCCTGAACAAACCTACTACGGACCAACTTAGACGCAGATGGGAAAAAAAATAAAAATAATATATATCAACACTGAATTGCATCTTTCAACCTTACGTGAATATTATAAAGTCCAACAGATCCCACGAGGGTTTAGAACACATTTGAGACCAATACTCTTTCCAAACAATCCGGAATTCTATAGCAAATTTGAATTCATAGCCAACCGCTTTTCCATGGACATGATGTTATTAAATATGCAATTTCTCCAGAAAGACCGTACAGAATCCGATAAGCGGATCAGAGAATTTGAAGCGCAATTGAAATCAATACTGAGCCCAAAGGATTATACTACTATGTTGGAACAGGCCACAGTTGATTTGGACAAACATCGCACTGACGCTGGGTTCAGACCTGAGCGTTCTGAAACGAGCGCTCTGTATGCGCGATTGTACGGGCGTTTACAATCGCGCATACAGAGACTGGCGTTCACACATTGTCGCGCGTTCCCGAATTTATATGTGCGGGAACGCGCGACAAACGCCCAAAAAAAAGCTCAAGCACTTGTTTGAGCGTCGGGCGTTTTACAGCGCGATCGTACGCGCTGTAAAACGCCCAGGTGAGAACCATTCCCATAGGGAATCATTGGTTCTTGCCTGTTGTGCGTTTTACAGCGCGTAGGAACGCGCTGTAAAACGCTCAGGTGTGAACCCAGCGTAATATAGAAACAACAAAGAGGCAGAAATGGTACAGAGATGAGGAAGAGTATTTAAAGGAAAACATCTATAAGGACACTGGCTACTAATAAGAAGAGAAACAGACCACCTAGACAGCGTAGAGAGATTTTTAATGGAGAGATTTATGAAACTGTCTAAAAGAAAATCTGTCACTCACACTAACCAATCATCAGAGCCATCTTTAACGCTGGGCAAAAGGGGCAGCTGCCCAGGTCCAATTGCTCCTGGGGGGCCCAAGGCAGCTGCCTCTTGAGCGTTTCTTACTGGCACATTATTGGGGGCACTATGGGGGCATCTACTAAGGCCACAAAGAGGGGGTATTTTATATGGGGGAAGGGGGAGAGGAACACTATGGGGGCGTCTACTGAGGCCACAAAGAAGGGGTATTTTATATGGGGGCTCTGTACAGGGGTATTTTATACTGGAGCACATTATGGTGCGTACTATGGTGAAGGGGAGAAAGGAGTACTATGGGATCATCTATGGGGGCACTAAGAAGGGGTATTTTATACTTGCAAATTATGGGGGACACTGAGGGCATCTACTGGGGCACTATATATGGGGCATTTTATACTGGTACATTATGGGGGGCACTAGGAAGAAGGGGAGAGGAGCACTATGGGGGCATTTACTGGGGGCACTATATAGGGGTATTTTATACTGGCACATTATGGGGGCACTATGGGGACATTAGCTCAACTGGTTCTGGTGTCTATAGCATGTCTCTGCAAGCTTTTTAATGTAAACACTGCCTTTTCAGAAAAAAGGCAGTATTTAGGCCTCATGAACACAGCCGTTGGGCGGCCGTGGCCGTATTGCGGCCCAAAAAACGGCGAGTCGGCAATCCACGGCCACCGGCCTTGTGCACCATGCATCACGGATGCAGACCCATTCACTTGAATGGGTCTGCAATTCCAGAGATGCGGAACAGAGTCACGGAACTGAACACCGGAAGCACTACAAAGTGCTTCCGTGGTGTTTCTTTCCGTTGTAACGCACCGCAAATAAATATGACATGTCATATTTTTGGGCGGTGCGGACAGACTACGGACCCATTCAATTTGAATGGGTCTTAATCGTGCATTGGGGACTGCAATTGCGGTCCCCAATGCAAGGAACGGCCGCACAACGGCCGTGTGCATACGGCCTTACATTACTGCCAAGGAACACCTCGAGTGGCCACTCATCATTATTAAAGTTTACTACTTTACGAGGTGTGTGGATTTTTTGTGTGTGTGTGTTGTGGAGGGCGTGATTGCCTGCTAAGGTGTGGGAAGGCGGGATCCAGGGGGCCCAAGTACATTCTTGCCCAGGGTCCAATCAATATTAAAGACGGCCCTGCCAATCATAGTGCAGCTTTCATTTCTTATAGTGTCCTATAAATGGTTGCTCTGGGCAGTGAAGACAATTCAGCACAACCGTGGGATGACCATGCCCGCATTGCAAACCATGGGCATCGTGGTGCAGACCCATTGACTTCAATGAGACAGCATAGGCCTAGTAGGCCTGAAGCCTATGCGGTAGAAAAATCCCGGTGCAGATGGGCGTGATGACGTCATCGCGCCGCGCCTGTGCCCGGACGCAGCACACTGACGAGTCTACGAGTGAGAGCTGACTGGTACACAGGTAAGTATTAGCTTTTATTTTCTGTGTGCCAACTTTGGGGGACATTACTAAAGGGACAGTGGGGGGCAAACTACTACATGGGGGCAAATTACTAGTGTGGGGGAAATTAACACTGTGGTGTCAGTGTGGGGGACAATTAATACTGTGGGGGCAAATTACTACCATGGGGGGAATTAATACTGTGGGGGCAGTGTGGAGAAATTAATACTGTGGTGGCAGTGTGGGGGGCAAATTACTTTATGAAGGACAGTGTGGGGGGCAAATTACTTAATGAAGGACAGTGTGGGGGCAAATTCACTGTCACTTTCTCTTGGGGGCGCCATCAGTGCTAACCACTGAGCCACCGTGAACCAAACTGTATTTTATTTTCCTATTATAGAGTACGTATTTAATTTTTATGAAAACGGAGGCAAAGTGAGGTACAGTATGACTGCATAGAATATGGGCATTAAACCTGTAGGAAGACAGACATGGAGAGATTTATGAAACTGTCTAAAAGAAAAACTGTCACTCACAGTAACCAATCATAGTGCAGCTTTCATTTCTTATAGTGTCCTATAAATGGTTGCTCTGGGCAGTGAAGACAATTCAGCACAACCGTGGGATGACCATGCCCGCATTGCAAAGCATGGGCACCAGCCGTGTGCACTCCGCATCGTGGTGCAGACCCATTGACTTCAATGAGTACAAAATCTGCAAAATATAGCGAAAGATTGAATATGTTCCACCTATATGTTTTACAGTGTGGAGACACGGACCCGGGCGCACGCGGAAGGGCTTCCCTGTGTTTCCATGTGCTTCTGGGTCCCTGCCTCCCTGAAGTCAAGGTGTCCGCACTGTGATGAGGACTGCACACGGCAGGTGCCGTGTTTTTTAGGTCCTCTGTTTGCAACATGTCTACGGCCGTCGCGTGATCATGTGAATACGACCTTAGTTTTCCTTACTTATGGCACTGTTTTACAAACATTTTTTATCCAAGGGACAATTGTTCTATGGATAGAATACCTCTTAAATACTGCAGCACATGGAAAAAAAATTTCTTCAGTAGGATTCTGAATTCATGACACCTGACTCCCTGTTTAGTTATGATTGACATATGGTAGGTTAGAAAGTAGCTCAAGTAAGGATTCTTTTTTGTCAGTTACTTATTAAATTTTATGTATTAGGGCAGGGGCGTTGCTAGGGTCTGAAAACATCCAGGGCACAAGCCCACTGTACCATGATCCCGTGAAACCATGCCCCCACCCGGTGAAGCCACACCCCTATCGCCACCGGGAGGGGGGGGGGGCCCTTCACAGTAGTTAATAACCCCTTTCAGCAGTTCCCCCTTCACAGTAATTATTAACCCCTTTCAGAAGTCCCCCCTTCAGTGAAAGGGGGACTGCTAAAAGGGGTTAATAACTACTGTGAAGGGCCTAGCCATCTGGGCAACCCCACAGATCATCCCCCCACCCCCCTTGTACTTTTTCCGCTGATCCACTACTTGCGGGCTGCGTGGGCATGAGTTCAGTCACTTTGGTGCGCAATCCCCTCCTGCGGCACGTGATCCCGCGAGACCGTGCCGCAGGACAGGATTGTGCACCAAAGTGACTGAACTCATGCCCACGCAGCCCGCAAGTATCAGAACAAGTACAAGGGGGGTGGGGAATAGTCAAATGAAAAAAAATATGCTACCAGGCCAGCATAACATTCGGGGCACTGGACAAAACATCCGGGGCTCAAGCCTCGAATGTTTTGACCTAACAACGCCCCTTTATTAGGGTGTACAATAAAAGTTCCCAGGAGCTAACTACTTACAGTATGTCCTCCCATCAAGATAGGTCATCAATATCAGATCAATGAGCTCACTGTCCAGTCGTTTGTAGGGGTTGTCAGTGCTCAGATTACCACTGCAACCTCTTCATTTTATACCAAGCACAGCATTGTAGAGTGGTTTTCTTTGTATTGCACTGAGCTGTAGAAAGGACATGTGACTGATGGTTGTGATGTCACAGGCCAAGGAAGATGTTGCAGCACTTTCCTTAGCGCTGTGGTCCCTTCCAACAATTGATTGGCAGGAATTTCAGTACCCTACCGGTCAGATATTGATGACCTTTCCTAAGGATTGGCCCTCAATATTAAAGTTCTGGAAGAAAAATTATGATAGCTGTGGTCGGAACCATTCACTTCACGTAAAAAAAATATGCAAATCAGACATGTGCTTAGAGAAACAGACAAGAAAGGAGTATGAAAACTGACAGAGGTTCATGTTATTTATTAATGCTTTTATATTAGTCTTCCTCATCACCTGCTTACCATAACAGAAGATATATATATATATATATATATATATATATATATATATATATACTGTATGTATTGTGGGGTTTCTCTCTGGTAGACAGGATTAGCGGAAGAACTATAGTGGCAACAACAAGTTTTTTGGATCAAAGAGTTCAGTGTTTTATTCACACTTTAGGCAAGTGACAAAAGAAGCAGTCATAGTCAAACAAAAAGTCACCTTGCGGTGTTGGTGGTAATGTAGTGTCCTACTAGGTAGGAGTGGGCACTACACAAGGGTCAATTGGGTAGCGTGTTACTTCTACTCACAAGGGACAGTGATGTTATCTTTCTCCATGCATTGTAATGTATTTCCTGTGTTTTTGCATTGGTATATTTCCCTGTTATATGTTTAGCAGGCCTAGTTGGGTGTAGTTAGACATCCTAGATGTTAGATGGAGCTAGAGAGCCCTATATATATATATATATATATATATATATATATATATATAGGAAGGCCCAGACAGGGGAGAGTTAGTGTATTCCAGGGGACTAGAGGAGTCACCTCGTCAGCCTGAAGCTCCTGAGGCTAAGGATAGCTCAGTTGAGATACCCCAGTAGTAGGACAGCACCTCCTGGGAGCAACCTGCAGTTTCCCTACCAAGAGAGGAGAATACAACCAAGTACAGATAAGTAACCTGATGGGCAGAAGTACTATAAAGTGAAGAGCAAGGGTCTATACTGGAGGAAGGATTTATATACCAAGGATTAAAGCCAGCAATTAGACATCCGGGCCTTGGGATTCAGCCAGCTAGAATAGCTGAGGGGATAGAGCAGCATTGCACTGCAAAGCATTAACGGTTTGCCCTCCAAGTATCTTGCATGGTTAATACCTGCCATCATTGTGAAGTAAGCCTGCTTGGGACGTATTGTTCAAGGGACTGCATCATCATCATTAACTATTGTAATTGATTGTACAAAGTTGGACTGTTTTCAAGTAAAGCAACGTTTGGTTCACCATACAAGCTGTGTACCTCAATTACCATTCCTACCAACCGGTGTGCCACCGTTACAGGCACTGGCGTCACGATCCTTAACGGGACCTTGCCTCAGGCACTCTAAACACCTGCAAGAACCAGGGCACCTCACCCAACATCAGGCCAGGTCTCTACACCCAGAGTGTGCCCCAGAGGAACTAGTGTCTGCCTCTCATTCACTGCTGCATGCCTGCCCAGGGTTCTCCTCAGAAAAGTGAGTAACCCTTGATTGCCCATACCGTGACCTCACTGTTGCTATACCCTGCAGGTCTGGCGTGCTGCAGTAATGCACACCATGCGGCAATCCTGCCTCAAAGAGTTCTTGCTGATAGCAGCACCAGCCTGTTTTAACGCCAAACAGGTAGCAGGCCTTCATTCAGACACAAGGCTCCCAGTTCCCAACACAGAGACATGGCTTCTGGCCTATTTAAGGACAGCCAGGTGCTACCAAAACCCAGACTGGCATTTAAAATTTATTTGGTCCGGTATTTGACTTCACCTGGCTGTAAATCAGGAAAATATCTGTTTTCCCAGACCAAACTTCTCACTGTGTCACATACCCCCTGACTTTGTTCAACCCTGAGGGGGTGAACACACACCAGACAGTGTACCCGGGACAGGGCATCCACGTTTCCCTGTAACCGGTATGCCCTGTGTTCCACCGAAAACCTAAGTTTTGTAGGGAGAGAAACCATTGGGTGACCCGGGCATTTCTGTCCTTGGCCTGGATCATCTACTTGACAGAGGAGTGGTTAGTCACCAGGCCAAATTTTCTCCCCAATAAATAATAGCGGAGAGATTCTAGTGCCCACTTGATATTCAGGCACTCTCTAGCCACTATACTATACCAGGTCTCGGCTGGGGTGAGCTTACGGCTACCGATGCTCCTCCCCGTTGACTTCCTGAGACAGTACAGCACAGAGGCCTACTTCGGAGACATCGGTTTGTACTATAAACTCCCTTTTGAAGTTGGGCGTCACCAAAACCGGGGACCTGCACAGGGCCGAATCCAAAGCAGAGAAAGCCTCTTCCGCCCGATCACCCCAGCGAACCATCATTGACTTGTGTCCCTTCAAGAGTCCTGTCAAGGGTGCTGCTAGAGTAGCAAACTGGGGAACAAACCTCATGTAATAGCCCACCAACCCCAGGAATAACTTAATTTGCCTAGTGGTGACAGGTCAATTCCGTATCGCCTCTATTTTGTTCACTTGGGGTTTGATGACTCCGCGCCCAATGACATACTCTAGGTACTTAGTCTCTTCTAACCCTATCGCACATTTTTTTCGGTTAGTGGTTAGGCCAGCTTTCCAAAGGGAGCCCACTACAGCCTGCACTTTGGGTGGGTGACTTTCCCAGTCGGTACTGTGGTTGACAATATCGTCCAGGTAAGCCGAAGCGTACCGACAATGTGGACAAAACGCAATGTCCATTAGTCACTGAAAAGTGGTGGGGGCGCCATGCAGACCAAAGGGTAAGACCTTATATTGATACATCCTCTCAGCCGTGATAAAGGCAGTTTTCTCTTTGGCAGCCTCCGTTAAGGGTACCTGCCATGACCCTTTTGTGAGCTCCAAAAGGTGGCAACATTTCTGGATAGTCACATTGAAACTGTTGCAAATAGGATCACTACTAGCACCCACTTTAAAAAGGTGGATGCTAATAGTTACCTTGAATATTCTAGTTGCTACCATACAAAATGGAAGAGAAACATACCTTACGGGCAGATGAAGAGAATCCAGAGAAATTGCTCTGATGATAAAACTCTGATAAAGCAACTGGGAGTCCTGAAAGATCGGTTTTTGGACAAGGGCTACCCAAAAAGTCTGATCAAGGCCTCAACTCAGAGGATTCTCAAACTGGATCAAAAAGAAGCCCTAAAACCAGCCCCATTGGGAACCACTAATCAAAAAGAATATAAAAAATAATATCAATGTACCCTTATCACTAGGTACAATAGGGACCATCAAAATATCAGAAAGGTACTCACTAAACATTGGAGTATCCTGTTGAAAGACCTGATCCTGAAAGATGTACTCCCCAAACAGCCGTCCATTACATTTAGAAGAGCCCAAACCTTAAAAAATATCATCGCCCCTTCATGCCCTGAGCTTGGAGCACCCAATAAAACGATCTTGCCTCCAGCAACTAGAAAAGGGTCTTTTAAATGTGGCGCTAAAAAATGTAAATGCTGTGCGATGATCACTCATGGCATTAGAGAAATCGAAATAGGAGGTTCATCTGGCATCTGGGCCCTAAAACAGGAACTAAACTGTGGGATGAGAAACATAATCTATCTCTTAAGGTGCCCATGTGGCTTAAAATACGTGGGTAGGACCAATCAAACTTTGAGGGAGAGAATGTGTGAACATCCTTCAAATATCAAATGTAAAGTTTTAACACATAGTGTATCACGCCACTTCTCTGAACGACATGATGGCACCCTAACTGGTCTTACAGTCACCCCTTTAGAAACCATCCCATCTTCCTACCAACAGTTATGTCGGAAGGAAATGTATTGGATATTTACATTGAACACATTATCCCCTTTCGGTCTAAATGAAGGCCTGGAATACTTGAACTATTAAAAGAACACTGTAGTTACCCCTATAATATGTCTACAGCTTATCCAGATAGTTCACACATGATCATATACATGTTCTTTCTTTTCAACATGTATTCTAGTTACACTAATATGCATTTTTCATATTTTAGCATTATCTATTTTAAGTCTTATCAGTATGCAGTCCCTTACCCAGATGTTTAGTTTAGTTTATTTTATCTTAATATGCACTCGTTCTTTTAACGTAAGAACTATTTATATGAATATGTAGTCTATTATCTACATGATTATTTGTCTGAATGTGTGGGTTCTAATGGCTGTCTATCATTATCTTAGCGAATTTGTCTATGTACGCATGTATCTCTTTGCCCATTTGTTTATTTTTATTTTTTATTTGTATATATGAAAAGGTAGCCTTTCCAAAAGAAACGACACACTGCTAAGGTTGAACAATGGAGTTTACGATTATAATTTTAATTCTTTCCTTCTAGTATATGTACTCTGGGCTCCTGCGTTCCACCGGTGCATGCCAAGTGACGACCAGTGACGCAGGCACCTGATCACACGACTCGGCACCCGATCATGTGACCTAACCATCGAACACTACATTCCTTTCGTTCCTCTGAAACCGGAAGTCCGTAGCTTTCCTCCCTTTATTCTTTGGTGAGGTCACGTGTACTCGCAGCCTGGTCTAAGTCACTGGTGATCATACTGATCAGGGCCCGCTGCCACCTGACCCCGCCTCCTAAGTGCCCCACATATTCAAATATTATGACAAGACATATATGGTTTATTCTTCTGGTGTCCGCGATGTGTGTCATCTGGTTCGGATATGCAGTGGAGCGCACCGGAAGTTCCGGGGTGCGTTCCACTGTGGAGCGCACTGGAGGTGGCGCGTCGCCATACTGGATATCTGAAGATCGTTGCGATGTTATAGAGCAGCGGCTCAGTGTCCTTTTATACTTATCCATGTATTAGCTGTCTGTGTATTAATTTCAATTTAAACTTTGTGTATTAATTCCAATTTTAACTATACAGGCCGACAACTTGTGGCACGTCATTTCCGGTGCGTTCCAGCATGGAACGCATGCGGAAACCGGAGGTGACGTCGCTAGAAGCCTTGTTTGGCGTTTTTTTCATGTCTATTTAAATACCACCTTTTGTTATTGTACTCATATCTGCTCCTGATGAAGGGGACCCACTATTAGGCCCCGAAATGCATTGAGCTTCCTCTTCTCCCCTACCCTGGCATTGGAATAAAATAAAAAGTTCAAGTTACACTGTTGAGTGTTTACTGTCCTTTTCTGACATCTCTACAGGTGACCCAGGTGCAGGAGGTGTGGTGTGGGTGTCTTGAGCTTTATCCCACATTACCCTGCTGGGTCACTAACAATTTGGCTTTGATTCTATATGGTTTTATATTAATATTTGATTTTATATGAATCTAATTTGATTGTAACACGTAATTTTCTATATGTGTAAGTATTGCTACTCTATATCCCTATCCTTTGAGATACAAGGATACAAGTTTATATAGATTACATTATAAGGGTCTCTATGATCCACCTCAGAGCCTTAATCTGATTATCTCCTAGGGAATTTTGGCGCCTCCTCTTTTGGTCTTTTTTAGTGTGTTACACGCACCACTATCCTCACCCTGCCACCTAGCTAGGAACTTACTGTCCACGGTCAGCACCAGAACCAAAACCCAATCACCTGGGTTAAAGATCTGGACCCGAGCCTGCCGATTATAGACCCGACTCTGGGCTCGCTGAGTTGCCTCCATATGCTCCCTAACAAGAGGCAACACTGCCTCTATCCTATCTTGCATCTGGCCACGTCCAAGATACCGCGAGGGTGTCTGCCATATAGCAGTTCGAAGGGTGAGAACCCAGTAGAGGCCTGGGATACCTCTCGCACTGTGAACATGAGATAGGGCAGAAGGAGATCCCAGTCCTTCCCATCCTTAGACACTACCTTTTTCATATTTCTTTATGTTTGTTTACATAGTTACATAGTTAAAATGGTTGAAAAAAGACATACGTCCATCAAGTCCAACCAAGGGATAGGTGGGGATGCGAATCCCAAAAGGAATTGAGACTCAGATTTCTACACGTTTTCATTAGCATTAATATTTTTTACTTTTAAGAATTTGTCTAAACCCTTTTTTAAACTGTCTACTGTCCCTGCTGTGACCACGTCCTGAGGAAGTCTATTCTCACGGTTCTTACAGTAAAGAAGCTTTTACGCTTCCGGAGACTGAACTTTTTCCTCTCCTATCGGAGGCAGTGCCCCTTGTCTTTTGAGCACATTTTACATTGAACAGCTTTTCACCGTATTTTTTGTATGGCCCATTTATATATTTGTTCCCCCTTAGACGTCTATTCTCAAGACTAAATTAATTATATTTTTTCTTTCTTAATAACTAAAACCCTCCATGCCCCTTATCAGTTTAGTCGCTTTTCTCTGTACATTTTCCAGCTGCAGTGCATCCTTTATATTTACTGGTGCCCAAAACTGAACTGCATATTACAGATAGGGCCGCACCAATGCTTTGCAAAGTGGTAATATTACATCCCTGCCCCGTGAGTCCATGCCTCGTTTATTGCATGACAATATCCGGGTGGCCTTATAAGAAGCTGATTGACATTGTATGCTGTTATTAAATCTACCATCCACAAGGACACCCAAATCATTCTCTATAAGTGACTCTCCCAGTGTTACATCACCTAGGACATATAAAGCACAGAGATTATTACTACCAAGATGCATAACTTTACATTTGTCCACATTGAACCTTATTTGCCAAGTTGATGCCCAATCTCTCAAAGTGTTCAAGTCAGCTTGTAGATTATGGACATCTTCCATAGACTGTACAGTTCTACACAGCTTAGTGTCGTCTGCAAAAATAGATATGGTGCTATTAATCTCGTCCTCGATATCATTAATAAATAAATAAAATAATAAAGGGCCCAGAACTGAACCTTGGGGTACTTCACTTATAACCTGGGGACATTCTGAATAGGAATCATTGATCACAACTTTCTGGACACAGTCCTCCAGCCAGTTTTTAATCCAGTTACAAACTATACTTTCCAAGCCTATAGACCTTACTTTACCTATTAAGCGTCTCTGAGGGACAGTATCAAAAGCCTTTGCAAAATCCAGAAACACTCCATCCACAGCCGCCCCTCTGTCCAGGCTACTACTCACCTCCTCATAAAAACAAATCAGGTTAGTCTGACAACTTCTGTCCTTGGTAAACCCATGCTGGTTATCACTTATAATATAATTTATAGTCACATACTCCTGTATATAGTCCCTTAAGAGTCCTGCAAACATTTCCCCACAGGAGTTAAACTAACTGGTCTATAATTACCTGTGGAGGACCTTGATCCTTTTTAGAATATAGGCACCACATTTGCCTTGTGCCAATCACTTGGCAATGTACCAATACCTAGAGAATTTTTAAAAATTATAAACAGGGGCACAGCAATGACTGAACTGACTTCTTCAAACACTCTTGGGTGCAATCCATCTGGACCCGGAGCCTTGTTCATATTTACCCTATTTAACTTCTCTTGGACAATATCTACAGTTAGCCAATTGAGTATATCACCGGATGTACTAACAGCCCCGCCACAGATATCAGCTCCTTTCTCTTTTGTATATACAGAACTAAAAAAACTATTTAGGAACTCTGCCTTTTCCTTATCTTCAGTAACTACCTCCCCTTTACCATTATTTAAGGGACCTACCTGCTCAGACCTAGGTTTTTTAGCATTTATATATTTAAAAAACTTTTTGGGATTTGTTTTGTTTTCTTTTGCTACATGCTGTTCGTTTCATATCTTTGATAATTTTATCTCCTTTTTGCAGATTTTATTAAGCTATTTGTAATCTTCAAACGCTACAGGTGACCCCTCAGATTTGTATTTTTTAAATGCCCTCTTTTTGTCTTTTATTGCCCTATTGCCCTTTTATTTTACAGTAGCTGTAAGCCATGGGGGGTTTAATTTTGCCGTTTAAACTTGTTGCCTAAAGGGATACATTTTTTAGTGCAATTACTCAATGTGGATTTGAAGCTCTCCCATTTATCCTCAGTATTATTATGTGACAGTAGCTGCTCTCAGTCTATGCCCTGAAATGCTGCCCTCAACCCAGGGAAATTAGCCTTTTTGAATTTCAGTGTCTTTGCTCTGCCTGACAGAGGTGGCTTTTTATAGTTTAGGGGGAATATAATTATATTGTGGTCACTATTACCTAGTGTTTCTCGAACAGTAACATTTCCAACAAGCTCTGCATCATTAGAGATTACCATATCCAACAGAGCCTCGCCCCTAGTGGGAGCTTCTACAAACTGGCCCATAAAGTGGTCCTGCAGCGAGTTGAGGAATTTTCTCCCCTTTGCGGTTGAGGCAGAACCATGAACCAAGTCAACATCTGGAAAGTTAAACCGTTCTACCAGACCGTCCGTTTGCGGATGGTAAACGGACATCCGTAGTTGTTTTATGTGCAGCAACTTAGTTCCCTCATCACTTTGGACATAATACGGGTCCCTTGGTCGGTCATAACCTCTTTAGGTAGTCCTACTCAGGAAAACATCTCCATTAACTCCTTAGCTATAAGTTTGGCCGAGGTATGTTGCAGTGGCACCGCCTCTGGGTACCGAGTGGCTTAGTATAGATTGATTAAGATGAGTTGATGCCCTCTGGTGGACTTCGGTACTGGGCCTATGAGGTCCAGAACTATTTGGTCAAACGGTACTTCGATAATCGGGAGAGGTACTAGGGAACTACAGAAATGTGGCTGGGGGCTAGTTATCTGGCAGGTCAGCCAAGACTTACAAAACTCTTTCATTTATTTGAATATGCTGGGCCAGTAAAACTGCTGTAGAATACAATCCTGAGTTTTCTGCAGCCCCGGATGACCCCCGAGAACGTGTTGGTCAGCTAGATCTAACACAAGCTTGCGATAAGCCTTGGGAACCACCAACTGTTCAATAGGCTCACCCCGTAGTTGGTTTACCCGATACAACATATCCTGATGAACCACAAAACGGGGAAACACTGACTCTTCTCCAGGTTGTTGTGGTTCACCATCCACTATTAGCACATTCTCCCAGGCTCGGGATAGGGTTGGGTCCAGACGTTGGGTGGTACTAAAATGATCCCCGGAGACATTGAGGTCTGCCAATTTAGGACCCAGCGGCAGATCCTCCACGTCTCCCACCATCACACTTAGTGGGGTTGTCTCCCCCTCTTCCACCGAAGTGGTGGTCACCCCTACCGCTGGCCCTTTGGTCTCAGGTTCCCAAGGTTATGGTCTCCCCCCTGGGCCGGGACATTCTGCTAGTGTTACCCCTGTTTCATGGGTATCAGTCACTCTCATAGCAGGCCACAGTGCCAGGAATCCCGGGAAGTCTCTCCCTATTATAAGTTCATAATGCAGATTTGTGGTGACAGCCACCTCGTGGGTCCATCTACCGGCCACCATGGTTAGAGACACCAGCGCGGTGGGGTAGTCTTTTAAGTCTCCGTGGATGCACATCACCCGACTTTCCGGCAAGTATACTCAGTGGACCGCACCAGGGTAGGTCTTACTAGGGTCACCAGACTCCCTGAGTCCAGCAGAGCTTCCGCCGAAGTGTCTCCCACTTCCACCTGGCACAAGTGATCTAGAGACTCTGGGGTAGAGACTGACGGTAGCCATAGTTAGTGTCCAAGGGCTCAACCCGATGGGAACAGTCAGCCCTTATATGGCCAGGCTCCTGCACTGGCAGCAGACTATCGGAGCCAGGTCCGCCTTGGGTACATCCCAGATGGGTTTTATCAGCTCAAATCTCCGGGTCTGGGGTGGAGATTTCTAGGGTTTGCCGACCCCCCTCCCGACAGCACCCTCTTTTAGATTCCTGGTAGCTTCATAGCGTTTCACCAGGTCCACCATCTCAAGGGCATTGCCAGGAGACACCTGACCGATCCAGTGCTGGAGAGGGTATGGCAAAGCCCTCCAGAACATATCAGCCAATAGTCTATCCAGCCTAGCCGTGGGACTCAGCACATCAGGCTGTAGCCACTTTTGCAAGAGGTTGAGTAAGACATAATACTGGGTCCTTGCAGGCTCAGCCGGCTTAAACCCCCACTGATGTACCCGCTGGGCCTGGACCAACACATTCACCCCCAGTCTTGGCAAAATCTCACCCTTTACTTTTTGGTAGTCGGCCGCTTGATCGTCCGACAAGTCGAAATACACCCACTGGGAATCGGATGCCAGAAATGGAGCGACGACCTCAGCCCACTGGTCACGGGGTAGTTTTCCCCTGATGGCCACTTTCTCGTACTCACAGCACGGACTGCTTTCCGGGCATCGTGGACACTCGGGGTTGCTCCTGCTGTCTGCAAAGCCATCATGTGTTGTAGCAACTGGTTAGTCTCTTGCTGCTGCTTATTAGCCTCACGTTGCTGCAGGTTTGTCTCCATGAGGGCCTTCACAACAGCCTCCATTTTGTCATGGGGCACTGGTTGTAATACAGCTTGTTTAATGTACGACATACAACCGTGCCTGAAAAATGCAGAAACCAAAAATATCTGCGTTCTCTTGCCTGCATCCTCCCCCAACTGTAGGGACTCGCTCTGGTAGACATGATTAGCGGACGCAGTATAGAGGCAACAACAAGTTCTTTGGATCAAACAGTTCAGTGTTTTATTCACACTTTAGGCAAGTGACAAAACAAGCAGTCATATTCAAACAAAAAGTCACCGTGCGGTGTTGGTGGTAATTCACACCATGCGGCAATTCTGTCTCAAAGAGTTCTTGACCATAGCAGCACCAACCTGTTTAAACGCCAAACAGGTAGCAAGCCTTCATCCAGACACAAGGCTCCCAGTTCCCAACACAGAGACATGGCTTCTGGCCTATTTAAGGACAGCCAGGTGCTGCCAAAACCCGGACCAACATTTAAAATCCGGTATAGGTATGAAAAATAAATCTGTTAGTAAATTTAACAATATACTTTGGTAGATGTGTGAAAATGTCACTCCCCCCGAAACTATAAAAACCATATCAAAGGTGTACAAATAAAATGTCCTTCAATGGAAATCTATTTTAAACAGCAGCACATTACCCAGCAGCCTTATTAGCTTGCTAATAATCCCAAGGCTTTGCTTATCTAACATAATGAAATGCTAAACACCTGTTACATCTCCTGAGAGAAAACTAAACTGGCTTCCATCAGATAGCTAACCTTACCTAATTGCTTACAGTATATTAGATATCCCTGGCTTTACTTTCAATTGAATGAGGCGCCACAGTGTTTTCTGTAGCTGGTCTCTCTAAGATCAGCCATTGTTTTGTTTCAATTGAATCAAGAATTCAGTTTTTTTTGTTCTTAAAGGGGTATTCCACAGGATAGGGGATAACCACTGGGACCCCACGATCATGAGAACAGGGACCCTGTATCCCCTGCAGGCCCCTTGCTGCCCCCCTAAAATGACTGGAGCGGCCGGTTGCACATGTTCGTGGCTGCTCCATTCATTTCTATGGGCGTTCTGAAGATAGCCATGCTTTCTACTCATTTTAGGGGAGCAGCAAGGGGCCTGCAGGGGATACGGGGGCCCTATTCTCATGATCGTGAGGGTCCCAGCGTTAGGACTCCCACCGATCTGATAGTTATAACTTATACCTACCGGAATATCCCTTTAATTTTGAAAATTGTTCTCAGCAGCATCTTATTATTGGACCAGTACAGACCTTTAAGGGTGCCTTTACATGTGGCAGATTTTGTCACAGAGAAAATCTCTATGACTGAAAATCAGTTGCATTCATCTAAGTAGAGCTTGCAAAAATCCATGTGCTTCCTGCCAAAACAACCTTATTCATATAAATGGCACAGATTTTCAGTTGCAACAAATTCTACCATGTGTGAAGGCACCCTTAGGGTACAAAACCGCCGATGTCCCAAGCCCAACCCTACCCTACCCACCTGCTCTACCTTGTGCATGCATAACATTCTGAACATAGATTCTATGTCTCCTCCACCCTAATGGAAACTCAAATCACGTCACTTTTATCATTCCATTAAATCATGTTTTACATAATATATCCATAGCAGAACTGCCTGCAATGTGTGCAACCCAAGTAAATAAAGATATCTATGGACCACATACTGTATGCAGTACTCCATGCTACATGCAAGGAGCAAAGCATAGTCATACAATAATACCTGAGATCCCGCACAGTCATTTATGCTGTCATTTTGGGTCATTATTATAAATTCTGGTCAGCATGCTGGTGTTTGGGTTGATGCCCTGTGGTAGGACTATATCCATCCAAGTATACAGAGTAAGGGCTCATGCACATGACTGTATTTTTCTTCCATGTCTGTTCCACATTTTTTGCGGATCACACGCTGACCCATTCCTTTCTATGGAATCTGTGTGCTGTCCCCTATCCATATGTTCATTCCGCAAATTGTAGAACATATCCTATTCTTGGCCACAAACTACTGTCCATGGTCCCATTCAAGTCAACGGGTCCACAAAAAAATGTGAACAGCGCACGAAAGCCATCCGTGACTACCCTTTGCCTGGAAACTCAAAGGATGGCCCTCTGAGCCATGTGCAAACTATGCAGACTGTGCAGCCTGGCCCAGGAAGAGCAGAAGAGAGTTTGCAGTTAGGCCTTACTCTTGCTTCTCTGGTGCTCAGAGCGCACCGAACAAACAGTGAATAATTATAATTTTTTATCCCTCAGGGTGGCGCGGCCCTGGTTCTAGTTTCCGGCAGCGGTGGAAGCGCTCATCTCCATATTCATTTGTATCGCTGTCCTCAAGACAGCGATACAAATGGCTGTGCTGCGGCGGGGCAGGGGAGGGAGAGGCGTCTCCCTTCCCTGTTCTTCTGATAGGCTACAGGCACTGTGCCTGCGGCCTATCAGAGGCTGGCTTAGGCGGCGCGATGATGTCATTATCATCACGCCGCCTGAGCCTGGCAGCATGGCAGCATACAGCAGGGACACAGGCCTGCATCACATCACTGCTGATGAAGGTAAGTATTAGTGTTTTTTTTGCTTGTTTTTTGGGGGGGAGCTGGCACTATGGGGGCATCTGGCATTTCTTACAGCCCCATTTTTTTCGGGGTAGCACTCTGGGGGCATTTATTTCTTGCCCATTTTGGGGGGCACTATTGGGGCATTTCTTACTGGCACTTTATGGGGGGGGCACCATGGGTGAGAGGAGCACTATGGGGGCATCTGGGTGCTCTAAAGGGGCTTTTTTTTTATTGCCACATTATGGGGGGACTATGGGGCATCTGGTGGCACTATAGGGGCATTATTTGGGGGCACTATGGGGAAGTGGGGGCTCTAAAGGGGCCTTTTTTTACTGGCACATTATGGGAGGCACTATAGGGGAGAGCGGCACTATGGGGCATTATTTGGGGGCACTATGGGGGAGTAAAGCACTATTGGGTCATCTGGTGGCACTAAGAATGGGCATTTTTTACTGGCACATTATGGGGGAGAGGAGCACTATAGGGGCATCTGCTGGGGCACTAAGAATGGGCATTTTTTTACTGGCATATTATGGGAACACTATAGGGAAGGGGGAGAGGAGCACTATGAGAGCATTTACTGGGCACTATATAGGGGTACCATCTACAGGCTAAATTTAGGTGCACCTGTGAAGCCTGGGCCATACCAGCCAGTCTTGAGTGCAACTTGCAGACTCCTCCCTCCTCCCATTACTGGCATGGTAGATGTTGGAGTTGACTGGTGAGTGGTCTGTGAGTCGGTCCTCACACTCCTGTAATTCGCCCACTGGTCCCTGGTATTGCCCATACGGCTCAGGTAGGTGAGTGTTGGGACCCGAGCTACTTAGGAAACCTTGGCGCGGTGCTCGGGCTCAGACATGTCCTCATAGTAGGACATGTTGGCTAATCTCTCAATTTTAACACCAGTTTGAGGGTTTAGTAAGATCGCAGAGTGCACCTGTCCTTGTTATTAGATTGTTATACTGTTTATCACATCCACACAATTGCTATCCTGTGTAGGATGTCTCTTGTGGTACTTGTGGTCCGCTGCAGGCATGCTCCACTGTATGTATTTTTGCTGGGGATTAGCAACAGGCCACAAGTGCAGGATTTGCTCCCCTGTATATATGTGCATAACTGCATATGGGTTTGAGAATTTCTTGCTTTTTGAACACCACGCTGTTTCTGTTAGTATTTTTTACTGGCATACATTATAGGGACATTAGCTTAACTGCGGGCACTAAGTGGGGGTATTTTATGTAATGTCATATTATATGGAGAATTATTACTACTAGGGGGTATTTTGCGGAGCTTTACTACTAATCGGGGGCTATGAGGAACATGATTACTAGTATGGGCACTATAGGGGCATTATTACTACTAAGTGTGCTCTGGCAGAGAATTATTTCTTTTGGTGAGAACGTCTACAACAAAGGTGACATCACTGGATGTACAGTGCTGCCCATAATTATTCATGAAGAGTGTAAATGGAAAACTGGGCACACCTAGGATACTTGGTAACTAGTTTTTATTATTAAAAATGGATACAAGTAAATAGAACCAATGAAGCATATTAAAAAAGAATTGCAACCGCAATACTACTAGCAGCGATCAAGGACATAAAGTCTTGGCGTGTTGTAGCTAATGTTTTGGCAGAGAGCAGTCACTCAATCAAAAGGTGTTGTAGTACAGGACATCTGTGACACGCCGCCTTCACCTTAGGTACAATGACCATACAATAGTATTATTACAGTGGGTCCGTAGTGCCTGGCAGTTGATATTGCACTAACAACAATATAGAGAACAGAGGATGATAATTAAAAGAACAGAATATCGCAATTTAAAAATATCTCCAATGTGATGCTGGTGGATAGTGAATAAAAGTTTGCTAGCCTAGATAGTTAGGAAAAAACTCTGGTGTCAAGGTGTAGCAGGGTAACAGTTCTTCTGATGCTGTTTCCAATATACAGTAGCAATATAGCGCTGTTGAGCAATTTTCGGATAATTTGACTACAAGGCAATACGTTTTGCGTAACTCCAAGTTGCAGAAAAGTTGTGCGACACAAAATATATGTGACTTTTTGCAACTTGCTGTATTTTTGTGATTTGACTGTAAAAACATGGCCAAGTCACTGGCGAATCGGGGGGGGGGGGGGGGGGACGACAACGGGGCAATGCTCCCCCCCTCCGAGCTGGTGGCACGGCCTTGGTGAAAAGTGGGGGGCAGCAGGGCACAGGGAGATGATCTCCATAGTCTTCTGTTTCGCCGTCCTCAGGACAGCGATACAGATGACCGTGCTGCGGCGGGGCAGGGGAGGGAGAGGTGTGTCCCTTCCCTGTTCCTCTGATAGTATGCCGGGCACTAGGCCGGCAGCCTATTAGAGGCCAGTGCAGGTGGCACGATGACGTCATTGCACCGCCTGAGCCGTACAGTGCGGGACACAGGCCGGAAGAGGCCTGCATCGCATTGCTGACATGGAGGTAAGTATAACAGTTTTTTTTATATATGTACAATACATTTACTGGCACATGATTGGGGGGATCTTGTTACTGGCACATGATGGCGGGGCTCTTATTACTGGCACATGATGGGGGGTGCTCTTATTACTGGCACATAATAGGGGGTGCTCTTGTTACTGGCACATGATGGGGGGCCCTATTACTGGCACATAATGGGGGGTGCTCTTATTACTGGCACATGATGAGGGGTGCTCTTGTTACTAGAACATGATTAGGGGGGCTCTTATTACTGGCACATGATTGGGGGGGCTCTTGTAACTGGCACATGACTGGGGGGCATCTATGGGGCACATTTTACTGGCACATTATTGGGGGGCATCTATGGGGGCACTTATCACTGGCACATTATTGGGGGTACTTATTACTGGCACATTATTCGGGGCACTTTTTACTGGCATATTATTGGGTGGCACTATGGGGGCACTTCCTACTGGCACATTATTGGTGGGTACTATAGGGGCATCTACTGAGGCCACAAAGAAGGGGTATTTTATATAGGGGGCTCTGTACAGTAACATTTTATAGTGGGACACATTATGGTGGGTACTATGGGGAAGAGGGGAGAGGAGTATTATGGGGTTATCTACGGGGGACACTAAGAAGGGGAATTTTATACTTGCAAATTATGGGGGACACTGAGGGCATCTACTGGGGCACTATATATGGGGCATTTTATACTGGTACATTATGGGGGGCACTAGGAGGAAGGGGGGAGAGGAGCACTATGGGGGCATTTACTGGGGGCACTATATAGGGGTATTTTCTATTGGTATGTTATAAGGGCACTATGGGGGCATTAGCTCAACTGGGGACATTTACTGGGGGCACTATATAGGGGTATTTTATACTGGCACATTATGGGGGACATTAGCTCAACTGGGGGCATTACAAGGGGGTATTTTTTGCACTGTCACATTATAAGGAGAATTATTTCTACTGGGGGGGCTTTATTACTCCCCCATGGTATGACCCCCTAGTAGCAGCACCAGCCTCTCCCTGCTCTGCGACCCCACTGCCTCTTCTCCAAATCCTTATTATGAAATCTTTCTCATTAGGAT
Organism: Bufo gargarizans; assembly: GCF_014858855.1. Taxonomy (NCBI): domain Eukaryota; kingdom Metazoa; phylum Chordata; class Amphibia; order Anura; family Bufonidae; genus Bufo; species Bufo gargarizans. The sequence continues at coordinate 591,531,653 of NC_058080.1, read as the reverse complement.
AAAACACAACATCAGCTCCGCCGAGCCCCCCAACCAAAGTGTTGAAGTGGTGTCCGAGATCCCCAAGGGCCAAGCCAAGTAATTGTAAGTTTTCATGTGAAATATGTTTATGTTATACACATATAGCCTACACTGTGCCACACAATATACAGTATACCGCTACACTGTGTAGTCTGTTCTATAAGCACCATTGTTTTGTGGCGGCGGACAGAAAATAATCTGGAAGTGCCCCTCCCGAGACCAGGCTCTGGATCCGCCACTGAGCCAAGTTGCAGGCGAGTCACGTGTCATGCATCTCCATTAAAGTCAGTGGTCTCGTCGCAGTCGCAGCATGTCAGTTGTTGCATTGTGACACCATTGACAAACATTACATGAAATGTCTCGAGGCACATGTAGCCGTTTAGCTGAATCTTTATTCATCAATGCAAAACTGAGTTCACTCCTTGCTAAATGTGTCTTCCTGCTAAGCTAAATTGCTGCAGGTTTAGGTTAGCATACAGCTGGAAGGGAAACGGACACCAGACAAACCTGTTACACTTCCATTACATGAAACAAGTAAAAGTGGAGTATGATCTTGTTCCTGTCTGTGACTCTACAGCTTAAAGTGTTACTTAACTATTAAAAAAACTTTTGATATGTCAGTGACATAGCTCTCATGTAACGTGCTCTCTCTCTTCACTGCAGGATACTGAACTGAAACAGGTCCATAGACTTCTGTTGAGCCCAATTCCTGCAGTGAGGAGAGAGAGAGCGTGCTATGTGAGCTCTTCTCTCTCCCTGTTCTAGCGATAGATGGAGGCAAGGGTGGATTGGGAACTTAAAGTGGCCCTGGAAAAAAAACAAAAAGTGGCCCCATGTTGTAGGTGGGTTCAAACTGACAGAAGATGGGCCCAAAACAAGTAGGCGGGGACAACTGAAGTATGCTGGGCCTACAATAATGTAGTGCAGTCCAGAATACCGTCCCAGCAGAAGCAAATACCACAGGACAGCACAAAATACTGCTGCCCTCACCACAGTATTCAACTGTGTAACCACCTTGAGGGCAGTAATACAGTTGAGTTCAGGAGGGCACCTGCGGCCGTTGAGCATCAGATCATTATGTACCTGGCATGCGGCCAGTGGCGTCTCTAGCTTTCAAATTTTTTGGGGGCACACTGGGGACCAGGACAAAAGTAGGGGGGGCAGCTATAACAACGATTCATTTACACGAGTACGCTTAGAAATGCTGCGATACTTTACCCAATACCAAAAAGCGCAACAGGGAAGAAAAGTCCTGCTGTCTGTGGTTTAAAAAATAAAATAATCACTCAGATTTCAACTTGTCCTAGCTGCCTGTGGATGACACTTTTATAGGGGGTGGGAACTGTGGATGACACTGCTATGGGGGGGGATCTGTGGATGACACTGCTATGGGGGGGGGGGGGAATCTGTGGATGACACATACCGTATATAGCATCTTATGCTATATGTGTCATCCCCATTCCCCCCCATAACAGTCATCCACAGATCCCCCTCCCCGCCTCTCACAGGAGTGTACATTTGACATTTCTAAACTGTAATCCATATCCTGCAGTAACTTTAACTTTAAATCAGGATTAAGCGGCTGCTCGTCTCTACTAGTACCTTAGCCTTACACCACTCGGCTAGCTTCGGTAACAGGGCCAGGCTACAGCCTACAGGTACTGCCTGTTAGTTGTTACCGAGCGAGTGCTGATTTCTGCAGGTCAGAGGATACGGATTACAGTTTAGAAGAAATGTACACTCCTGTGAGCGATCCAGTGGCGGATCCAGAGCCTGGTCTCGGGAGGGGCACTTCCAGATTATTTTCTGTCCGCCGCCACAGAACAAGGGTGCTAATAGAACAGACTACACAGTGTAGAGGTATACTGTACATTATGGGGCACAGTGTAGCGGTATACTGTACATTGTGTGGCACAGTGTAGAGGTATACTGTACATTGTGTGGCACAGTGTAGAGGTATACTGTACATTGTGCGGCACAGTGTAGAGGTATACTGTACATTGTGTGGCACAGTGTAGAGGTATACTGTACATTATGGGGCACAGTGTAGAGGTATACTGTACATTGTGGAGCACAGTGTAGCAGTATACTGTACATTGTGAGGCACAGTGTTGAGGTATACTGTACATAGTGGGGCACAGTGTAGCGGTATACTGTACACTGTGTGGCACAGTGTAGCGGTATACTGTACATTGTGTGGCACAGTGTAGAGGTATACTGTACATTGTGTGGCACAGTGTAGAGGTATACTGTACATTGTGCGGCACAGTGTAGAGGTATACTGTACATTGTGTGGCACAGTGTAGAGGTATACTGTACATTATGGGGCACAGTGTAGAGGTATACTGTACATTGTGGAGCACAGTGTAGCAGTATACTGTACATTGTGAGGCACAGTGTTGAGGTATACTGTACACTGTGTGGCACAGTGTAGAGGTATACTGTATATTGTGGGGCACAGTGTAGCGGTATACTGTACATTGTGGCGCACAGTGTAGTGGTATACTGTACATTGTGTGGCACAGTGTAGAGGTATACTGTATATTGTGGGGCACAGTGTAGCGGTATACTGTACATTGTGGGGCACAGTGTAGCGGTATACTGTACATTGTGTGGCACAGTGTAGAGGTATACTGTATATTGTGGGGCACAGTGTATGCTATGTGTGTATAACATAAACATATTTCACGTGAAAACTTACAATTACTTGGCTTGGCCCTTGGGGATCTCGGACGCCACTTCCACACTTGGCCGGGGGCTCGGCGGAGCTGATGTTGTGTTTTATCCTAATGAGAAAGATTTCATAAGGATTTGGAGAAGGGGAAGAGGGATAGCAGAGCAGGGAGAGGCTGGTGCTGCTACTAGGGGGTCATACAATGGGGGAGTAATAAAGCCCACCATAATGCCCCCCAGTAGAAATAATTCTCCTTATAATGTGACAATGCAAAAAATACCCCCTTGTAATGCCCCCAGTTGAGCTAATGTCCCCCATAATGTGCCAGTATAAAATACCCCTATATAGTGCCCCCAGTAAATGTCCCCATAGTGCTCCTCTTCCCCCTTCCTCCTAGTGCCCCCCATAATGAACCAGTATAAAATGCCCCATATATAGTTCCCCAGTAGATGCCCTCAGTGTCCCCCATAAAAGTATAAAATACCCCTTCTTAGTTCCCCCCCATAGATGACTCCATAGTACTCCTCTCCCCCCTTCCCCACCATGTGTCCCAGTATAAAATGCTACTGTACAGAGCCCCCGATATAAAATACCCCTTCTTTGTGGCCTCAGTAGATGCCCCTACAGTGCCCACCAATAACGTGCCAGTAATAAGTGCCCCCAATAACGTGCCAGTAATAAGTGCCCCCAATAACATGCCAGTAATAAGTGCCCCCAATAACGTGCCAGTAACAAGAGCCCCCAATAACGTGCCAGTAACAAGAGCCCCCAATAACATGCCAGTAACAAGAGCCCCCATCACGTGCCAGTAACAAGAGCCCCCCATCATGTGCCAGTAACAAGCCCCCCCATCATGTACCAGTAATAAGCCCCCCATCATGTGCCAGTAATAAGCCCCCCATCATGTGCCAGTAATAAGCCCCCCATCATGTGCCAGTAATAAGCCCCCATCATGTGCCAGTTATAAGCCCCCCATCAAGTGCCAGTAATAAGCCCCCCATTATGTGCCAGTAATAAGCCCCCCATCATGTGCCAGTAATAAGCCCCCCATCATGTGCCAGTAATAAGCCCCCCATCATGTGCCAGTAATAAGCCCCCCATTTGCCAGTAATCCCAATGTGCCAGTAATAAGCCCCCCAATGTGCCACTAATAAGCCCCCCAATGTGCCAGTAACAAGACCCCCCTTTTTGTTCCTGTAAAACTATTGTAAAAAAACAAACAAAAAAAAACCACTTATACTTACCTCCATGTCAGCGATGAGATGCAGGCCTCTTCCGGCCTGTGTCCCGCGCTGTATGGCTCAGGCGGCACGATGACATCATCGCGCCGCCTGCGCCGGCCTCTGATAGGCTGCCGGCCTAGTGCCTGCAGCCTATCAGAGGAAGGGTAAGGGACACACCTCTCCCTCCCCTGCACCGCCGCAGCACAGGCAGATTACTATGGAGATGAGCGCAATGGAAGCGCTCATCTCCCTGTGCCCGGCTGCAGCGGCTCACTTGGGGGGCATTATAGTTGGGGGGGCACATGGGGGGAGGCACAGCATGATGTAGGGGGGGCCGTGGCCCCCTCTGGCCCCCCCCTGGTGACGCCACTGCATGCGGCCATCAAGAGGGCTTGAGTGGCCCCCTGGGCATCGGCCCACTGGGAAATTTCCCTGTAGGGTCTATGGCCAATCCGCCCCTGAATGGAGGTCTCAGCGCTCAGGCTCCGACCGATCTAAACCCTTGATTTATCCCTTGACATATGAAATGTTTTCAATGACACTGAAGGACCCCTTTCTTTGCCATATATTGCCAAATTGACCCATAAAGTTGCATCTTAAACACCAGAAGGTGTTTTCCAACCAAAAAAATAAGGGCCTACCGCTAGGCATTGTGATAGAATAACAAAAGAAGGTATACGCACCATTCACCTCTTTGGTTAAATGGCTGCAGCAGTGATGTGCCCGTTTACTCACATGACCACTGCAGCCAATCACTGGCTTTAATGTTATACGACATGAGACCATGATTGGCTGCAGCCGGCACATGGGGTACAAGGGCACAGCAAGTCAATGTAAACAAAGACTGACAAGGACAACTGGAATACGCTGCTAGAAGCAGTGGAGAATTAAACTGGTTAGATCATCTGATCGGAAGGAGTGCAGGGTGTCGAACACCCGCTGATCAGATATTGGGCATCTGTATTAAAAACCTGGAATACCATTTCGATGCTTAAAGAGAAACTCAACTTTTAAATACAATTTTAATAAGATGTCCCTAATGCCATTGTTAAACTTTTCTAATATACTTTATTATGGCTTTTTGTATTTTTATTACACTTTTACCACCCTAAAGCGCACCATTCCCTGTGCGCCTAAAATTGATATTTCTGTACACAGCTGACTGCTCAGTGGTGTACGGAGTATGGACATGACATTTTCATGAATGGGGCTGCAGTGCAGTGAGTACAGGCAGGAGCTCATATCGCTGCTCCTGCCCACGCCACCCGGAGGTTTACTAACTCCTGGCATAGCACATGGGTACTCTGTAACCATGTACTATGCCAAGATTCGCTGATTGGAGCAACTCCTGCCTGTGTGTGCTCTGCCAAGCTAAGAGTCCTGCATGTCAGCTTTTAGCTTAGCGAAGCAGACACAGGCAGGAGCCGCTTAGCTAATCCTGGTATAGTTCATCGTTACAGGGTACCCATGTGCTATGCCAGGAGTTAGTAAACCTCCGGGGGGCAATATGAGCTTCTGCCCCTACTCACTGCGCTGTGTCCCCATTCAGAAAATGTCATGTTAGTACTCCGTACACCGCTGAGCAGTCAGGGCAGTACAGAGAAGTGAATTTTAAGCGCAAAGGGAATGGTGCGCTTTAGGGGGGTAAAAGTGTAATAAAAATACAAAATGCCTTAATAAAGTATATTAGAAAAAGTTTAACTATGGCATTAGGAACATCTTAGTAAAATTGTATTCAAAAGTTGAGTTACTCTTTATGTAGATACGTTCAGGATCTCATTTACAAGCTTAGAGTAATATGATGCATGCCTGAGTAACGTTTGTCTTTTAATAATTCAAGAATTATTGATTTACTGATTTAGAACTGTTTACATAATCAAATAGATTTCTAGTGGGAGACAGTCCTAATGATTTTACTGTCCTAAAGTTTACATTTTCATTGGGAATAAAATAATGGTCACCATTATCGTCTCATGCTTTAACCAAATACCCCCAGGAAAAGACAAAGTTACAGCACAGGGAAAGACATTTCACCACTAGAGTTGAGCGAACACCTGGATGTTCGGGTTCGAGAAGTTCGGCCGAACTTCCCGGAAATGTTCGGGTTCGGGATCCGAACCCGATCCGAACTTCGTCCCGAACCCGAACCCCATTGAAATCAATGGGGACCCGAACTTTTCGGTACTAAAAAGGCTGTAAAACAGCCCAGGAAAGGGCTAGAGGGCTGCAAAAGGCAGCAACATGTAGGTAAATCCCCTGCAAACAAATGTGGATAGGGAAATGAATTAAAATTTAAATTAAATAAATAAAAATTAACCAAAATCAATTGGAGAGAGGTCCCATAGCAGAGAATCTGGCTTCACGTCACCCACCACTGGAACAGTCCATTCTCAGATATTTAGGCCCCGGCACCCAGGCAGAGGAGAGAGGTCCCGTAACAGAGAATCTGTCTTCATGTCAGCAGAGAATCAGTCTGCATGTCATAGCAGAGAATCAGGCTTCACGTCAGCCACCACTGCAACAGTCCATTGTCATAAATTTAGGCCCAGCACCCAGGCAGAGGAGAGAGGTCCCGTAACAGACAATCTGGCTTCATGTCAGCAGAGAATCAGTCTTCATGTCATAGCAGAGAATCAGGCTTCACGTCACCCACCACTGTAACAGTCCATTTTCATAAATTTAGGCCAAGCACCCAGGCAGAGGAGAGAGGTCCCGTAACAGACAATCTGGCTTCATGTCAGCAGAGAATCAGTCTTCATATCATAGCAGAGAATCAGGCTTCACGTCACCCACCACTGTAAGAGTCCATTTTCATAAATTTAGGCCCAGCACCCAGGCAGAGGAGAGAGGTCCCGTAACAGAGAATCTGGCTTCATGTCAGCAGAGAATCAGTCTTCATGTCATAGCAGAGAATCAGGCTTCACGTCAGCCACTACTGCAACAGTCCATTGTCATAAATTTAGGCCCAGCACCCAGGCAGAGGAGAGAGGTCCCGTAACAGACAATCTGGCTTCATGTCAGCAGAGAATCAGTCTTCATATCATAGCAGAGAATCAGGCTTCACGTCAGCCACCAATGCAACAGTCCATTGTCAGATATTTAGGCCCAGCACCCAGGCAGAGGAGAGAGGTCCCGTAACAGAGAATCTGTCTTCATATCAGCAGAGAATCAGTCTGCATGTCATAGCAGAGAATCAGGCTTCACGTCAGCCACCACTGCAACAGTCCATTTTCATAAATTTAGGCCCAGCACCCAGGCAGAGGAGAGAGGTCCCGTAACAGACAATCAGGCTTCACGTCAGCCACCAGTGCAACAGTCCATTGGCATATATTTAGGCCCAGCACCCAGGCAGAGGAGAGAGGTCCCTTAACAGAGAATCTGGCTTCATGTCAGCAGAGAATCAGTCTGCATGTCATAGCAGAGAATCAGGCTTCACGTCACCCACCACTGTAAGAGTCCATTTTCATAAATTTAGGCCCAGCACCCAGGCAGAGGAGAGAGGTCCCGTAACAGACAATCTGGCTTCATGTCAGCAGAGAATCAGTCTTCATATTATAGCAGAGAATCAGGCTTCACGTCACCCAACATTGGAACAGTCCATTGGCATATATTTAGGCCCCGGCACCCAGACAGAGGAGAGGTTCATTCAAATTTGGGTAGCCTCGCAATATAATGGTAAAATGAAAATAAAAATAGGATTGAATGAGGAAGTGCCCTGGAGTACAATAATATATGGTTAAGGGGAGGTAGTTAATGTCTAATCTGGACAAGGGACGGACAGGTCCTGTGGGATCCATGCCTGGTTCATTTTTATGAACGTCAGCTTGTCCACATTGGCTGTAGACAGGCGGCTGCGTTTGTCTGTAATGACACCCCCTGCCGTGCTGAATACACGTTCAGACAAAACGCTGGCCGCCGGGCAGGCCAGCACCTCCAAGGCATATAAAAGGCTAGCTCTGGCCACGTGGACAATTTAGAGACCCAGTAGTTGAATGGGGCCGAACCATCAGTCAGTACGTGGAGGGGTGTGCACACGTACTGTTCCACCATGTTAGTGAAATGTTGCCTCCTGCTAACACGTTGCGTATCAGGTGGTGGTGCAGTTAGCTGTGGCGTGTTGACAAAACTTTTCCACATCTCTGCCATGCTAACCCTGCCCTCAGAGGAGCTGGCCGTGACACAGCTGCCTTGGCGACCTCTTGCTCCTCCTCTGCCTTGGCCTTGGGCTTCCACTTGTTCCCCTGTGACATTTGGGAATTCTCTCAGTAGCGCGTCTACCAACGTGCGCTTGTACTCGCGCATCTTCCTATCACGCTCCAGTGCAGGAAGTAAGGTGGGCACATTGTCTTTGTAGCGTGGATCCAGCAGGGTGGCAACCCAGTAGTCCGCACACGTTAAAATGTGGGCAACTCTGCTGTCGTTGCGCAGGCACTGCAGCATGTAGTCGCTCATGTGTGCCAGGCTGCCCAGGGGTAAGGACAAGCTGTCCTCTGTGGGAGGCATATCGTCATCGTCCTGCCTTTCCCCCCAGCCACGCACCAGTGATGGACCCGAGCTGCGTTGGGTGCCACCCCGCTGTGACCATGCTTCATCCTCATCCTCCTCCACCTCCTCCTCATCCTCGTCCTCCTCGTCCTCCAGTAGTGGGCCCTGGCTGGCCACATTTGTACCTGGCCTCTGCTGTTGCCAAAAACCTCCCTCTGAGTCACTTCGAAGAGACTGGCCTGAAAGTGCTAAAAATGACCCCTCTTCCTCCTCCTCCTCCTCCTCCTGGGCCACATCCTCTTCCATCATCGCCCTAAGTGTTTTCTCAAGGAGACATAGAAGTGGTATTGTAACGCTGATAACGGCGTCATCGCCACTGGCCATGTTGGTGGAGTACTCGAAACAGCGCAACAGGGCACACAGGTCTCGCATGGAGGCCCAGTCATTGGTGGTGAAGTGGTGCTGTTCTGTAGTACGACTGACCCGTGCGTGCTGCAGCTGAAACTCCACTATGGCCTGCTGCTGCTCGCACAGTCTGTCCAGCATGTGCAAGGTGGAGTTCCACCTGGTGGGCACGTCGCATATGAGGCGGTGAGCGGGAAGGCCGAAGTTACGCTGTAGCGCAGACAGGCGAGCAGCAGCAGGATGTGAACGCCGGAAGCGCGAACAGACGGCCCGCACTTTATGCAGCAGCTCTGACATGTCGGGGTAGTTGTGAATGACAGCATTTCATAGGCCAGTAGTTTAGAAATGCTGGCATTCAGGGCCAGGGATCGAGGGTGACTAGGTGGGAATTTACGCTTTCTCTCAAATGTTTGTGAGATGGAGAGCTGAACGCTGCCGTGTGACATGGTTGAGATGCTTGGTGACGGAGGTGGTGGTGGTGTTGGTGGTACATCCCCTGTTTGCTGGGCGGCAGGTGCCAACGTTCCTCCAGAGGCGGAGGAAGAGGCCGAGGCGGCAGCAGCAGAAGAGGCCGAGGCGGCAGCAGCAGAAGAGGTAGCAGGGGGAGCCTGAGTGACTTCCTTGGTTTTAAGGTGTTTACTCCACTGCAGTTCATGCTTTGCATGCAGGTGCCTGGTCATGCAGGTTGTGCTCAGGTTCAGAACGTTAATGCCTCGCTTCAGGCTCTGATGGCACAGAGTGCAAACCACTCAGGTCTTGTCGTCAGCACATTGTTTGAAGAAGTGCCATGCCAGGGAACTCCTTGAAGCTGCCTTTGGGGTGCTCGGTCCCAGATGGCGGCGGTCAGTAGCAGGCGGAGTCTCTTGGCGGCGGGTGTTCTGCTTTTGCCCACTGCTCCCTCTTTTGCTACGCTGTTGGCTCGGTCTCACCACTGCCTCTTCCTCCGAACTGTGAAAGTCAGTGGCACGACCTTCATTCCATGTGGGGTCTAGGACCTCATCGTCCCCTGCATCGTCTTCCACCCAGTCTTGATCCCTGACCTCCTGTTCAGTCTGCACACTGCAGAAAGACGCAGCAGTTGGCACCTGTGTTTCGTCATCATCAGAGACATGCTGAGGTGGTATTCCCATGTCCTCATCATCAGGAAACATAAGTGGTTGTGCGTCAGTGCATTCTATGTCTTTCACCGCTGGGGAAGGGCTAGGTGGATGCCCTTGGGAAACCCTGCCAGCGGAGTCTTCAAACAGCATAAGAGACTGCTGCATAACTTGAGGCTCAGACAGTTTCCCTGGTATGCATGGGGGTGATGTGACAGACTGATGGGGTTGGTTTTCAGGCGCCATCTGTGCGCTTTCTGCAGAAGACTGGGTGGGAGATAATGTGAACGTGCTGGATCCACTGTCGGCCACCCAATTGACTAATGCCTGTACCTGCTCAGGCCTTACCATCCTTAGAACGGCATTGGGCCCCACCATATATCGCTGTAAATTCTGGCGGCTACTGGGACCTGAGGTAGTTGGTACACTAGGACGTGTGGATGTGGCAGAACGGCCACGTCCTCTCCCAGCACCAGAGGGTCCACTAACACCACCACGACCATGTCCACGTCCGCGTCCCTTACTAGATGTTTTCCTCATTGTTATCGTTCACCACAACAACAAAAATATTATTTGGCCCAATGTATTGTATTCAAATTCAGCTGAATATAAATTTGAGGCCTAGTATTTAGGCGCTGGGTGACCGTTATAGATTTACTGACAGAATTAGACTTGGAAATGCACAGTAGCGTGTGTGTGAAGTTATTCTGAATGACCCTATGTGCACCTTGAATATTATATACCCTTTTAGGGATAGATTTCAAATAGCTCTGATATAGCAGAAACCACTAAATTATGAAATTGCTAAATTGGGAATTGTATTTCAACCCAGAACAAAAAATGTGCTTTGACGGACACTAAATAACTTGCCCAGCCAGAACAGTACAGCGGCAACGACAGATTTAGCGGGAATATAAATTTGAGGCCTAGTATTTAGGCGCTGGGTGACCGGTATGGATTTACTGACAGAATTAAACTTGGAAATGCACAGTAGCGTGTGTGTGAAGTTATTCTGAATGACCCTATGTGCACCTTGAATATTATATACCCTTTTAGGGATAGATTTCAAATAGCTCTGATATAGCAGAAACCACTAAATTATGAAATTGCTAAATTGGGAATTGTATTTCAACCCAGAACAAAAAATGTGCTTTGACGGACACTAAATAACTTGCCCAGCCAGAACAGTACAGAGGCAACAACAGATTTAGCGGGATATAAATTTGAGGCCTAGTATTTAGGCGCTGGGTGACCGGTATGGATTTACTGACAGAATTAAACTTGGAAATGCACCGTAGCGTGTGTGTGAAGTTATTCTGAATGACCCTATGTGCACCTTGAATATTATATACCCTTTTAGGGATAGATTTCAAATAGCTCTGATATAGCAGAAACCACTAAATTATTAAATTGCTAAATTGGGAATTGTATTTCAACCCAGAACAAAAAATGTGCTTTGACGGACACTAAATAACTTGTCCAGCCAGAACAGTACAGCGGTAACGACAGATTTAGCGGGAAATAAATTTGAGGCCTAGTATTTAGGCGCTGGGTGACCGGTATGGATTTACTGACAGAATTAAACTTGGAAATGCACAGTAGCGTGTGTGTGAAGTTATTCTGAATGACCCTATGTGCACCTTGAATATTATATACCCTTTTAGGGATAGATTTCAAATAGCTCTGATATAGCAGAAACCACTAAATTATGAAATTGCTAAATTGGGAATTGTATTTCAACCCAGAACAAAAAATGTGCTTTGACGGACACTAAATAACTTGCCCAGCCAGAACAGTACAGCGGTAACGACAGATTTAGCGGGATATAAATTTGAGGCCTAGTATTTAGGCGCTGGGTGACCGGTATGGATTTACTGACAGAATTAGACTGGGATATGGCCAAAAAATAACCACACTATTGCTGGTTAAATGCACTTGGTGTGACAGCTTGACCAACCACACTACTGAGGGTTAAATGCACTTGGTGACAGGCGCAGCTTGCCCCTGATGTAGTATATGGCCAAAAAATGAACAGACTATTGCTGGTTAAATGCACTTGGTGTGACAGCTTGACCAACCACACTACTGAGGGTTAAATGCACTTGGTGACGGGCGCAGCTTGCCCCTGATGTAGTATATGGCCAAAAAATGAACAGACTATTGCTGGTTAAATGCACTTGGTGTGACAGCTTGACCAACCACACTACTGAGGGTTAAATGCACTTGGTGACGGGCGCAGCTTGCCCCTGATGTAGTATATGGCCAAAAAATGAACAGACTATTGCTGGTTAAATGCACTTGGTGTGACAGCTTGACCAACCACACTACTGAGGGTTAAATGCACTTGGTGACGGGCGCAGCTTGCCCCTGATGTAGTATATGGCCAAAAAATAAACAGACTATTGCTGGTTAAATGCACTTGGTGTGACAGCTTCACCCTGATGTAGGCTTTAGCCAAAAAACAACCACACCATTGAGGGTTAAATGCACTTGGTGACAGGCGCAGCTTGCCCCTGATGTAGTATATGGCCAAAAAATGAACAGACTATTGCTGGTTAAATGCACTTGGTGTGACAGCTTGACCAACCACACTACTGAGGGTTAAATGCACTTGGTGACGGGCGCAGCTTGCCCCTGATGTAGTATATGGCCAAAAAATAAACAGACTATTGCTGGTTAAATGCACTTGGTGTGACAGCTTCACCCTGATGTAGGCTTTAGCCAAAAAACAACCACACCATTGAGGGTTAAATGCACTTGGTGACGGGCGCAGCTTGCCCCTGATGTAGTATATGGCCAAAAAATAAACAGACTATTGCTGGTTAAATGCACTTGGTGTGACAGCTTCACCCTGATGTAGGCTTTAGCCAAAAAACAACCACACCATTGAGGGTTAAATGCACTTGGTGACAGGCGCAGCTTGCCCCTGATGTAGTATATGGCCAAAAAATAAACAGACTATTGCTAGTTAAATGCACTTGGTGTGACAGCTTCACCCTAATGTAGGCTTTAGCCAAAAAACAACCACACCATTGAGGGTTAAATGCACTTGGTCGCAGCTTGTGCTGGCGCACCACAAGACACAAAATGGCCGCCGATCACCCCAGAAAAAAGTGACTGACAATCGGTCTGGGCAGCCTAAAAGTGAGCAATTGAATTTCAGCAGCTCAATGATGCACAGCTGCAGATCGATCGATTAATCAAGTCCTTTGGAGGCGTTAATCTGCCTAATCTCGCCCTACTGTCGCAGCTGCAACCTCTCCCTACGCTAATCAGAGCAGAGTGACGGGCGGCGCTATGTGACTCCAGCTTAAATAGAGGCTGGGTCACATGGTGCTCTGGCCAATCACAGCCATGCCAATAGTAGGCATGGCTGTGACGGCCTCTTGGGGCAAGTAGTATGACGCTTGTTGATTGGCTGCTTTGCAGCCTTTCAAAAAGCGCCAAGAAAGCGTCACAAAAGCGCCAAGAAAGCGACGAACACCGAACCCGGACTTTTACGAAAATGTCCCGGTTCGGGTTCGTGTCAAGGACACCCCAAAATTCGGTACGAACCCGAACTATACAGTTTGAGTTCGCTCATCCCTATTCACCACCAAATATATATGCAATGCACTGGCCCACGGGAGGAGAAGGTGCGGTGGAGTGGATGGGAGTGGTGGCGGCAGAGGATGGTTTTAGTTCTCACAGTGGTGAACCCTGCTCCAGCGCTGCTCAAGGCCAAGTGCAGAGAACCAGACCGCTCATGATTTTTGTAGCTCCCTGGGCCGGCGTGCAGTGATGGGGAAGACAGCACTAAATCCTCCTGGGCACTCTCTGTACAGGGATCACCAGCCATATGGTAGTTGAGGTGCCCTTGATGGTATAGGTGTTTAGGGTGCTTTTGAGGCTGGGACCCCGGTTGTTCGTGACGCCAGCACCGTTAGGTGCAAAGGTTGGTGGTAGAAAAGATGAGGAGTCGGTTGTAGTAAAACAGTTGAACTTCTACTTAAATCACTTGTCTCCAGGTAGTCAGTACAGTTCATTCACATGGCATAAAGATATGACTCAGATATTGGTTTAGCTGTAATACCTGTAACAGGCTCAGAAATTGTAATTTGAGGAGTTTTCCTAAGACTTTTACTTTAACAGGCAAGAAAAAGGCTCTCTCTTACATAAGTCTGCGCTTAGTCCATTCTCTAGCACTCAGGTACTGAATATATTAACTCTTATGGTTCAGTAGCAATCCACAGGGCGGTCTCCCTAATGGCAGGCATCAGTCCTCTGCTCCATTCTTTGGAAAGGATGCTCACTGAAGAAATACGGTCCACTATGTCCATAGAGGCATGTGGCAAAGGCTAATTTTGCATAATCTAATTGCATCTAATTAATCATCTGGCTGTGTCCAGGTACTTTTAGTTTCCTACTGGTCAATGGTGCTTGCGAAGTCCATTGGGTAAATTAGCTCTAACCTCCACTAGACTTTCTCTATACCAGACGTAGACTCCCTGGTCTGTGCTGTGCTGCTGTAATAGTGTTCTCTATACTCCTTTAGCCTGGCCAGAGCCAAGGGGCTAAAATAGCAGCTACATTGTGGACTAGGCCTGTTCTGCTCCTCCATTAACCCTACCTTCTCCTCTAAACAACCAACTGAATTTCTCAACTAACTTTATTAGCAAACCTCAGACTATATATATATATATATATATATATAAGTGGTGTGAGCACCACCTAGAGGCGAACAAATATAATGACACTCTTAACAGCCTGGTAATAGGAATTACAGCTTACACAGAAATACATTAAATAGACATATACAAAAGTTTGAAGTGCCCACGACCATCACTGAGTGGGAAACTGCATAAACTTGCAGTGTCGGGGGAGGAACACACTTTCTTTTCCTCCCCTGGTTTAGGGGCACTGCCTGGTGGTGGCTGTAGTGCCCTTGACGGTGGAGGGATGAGTGGATTGATTATAGCAAGTAACACACTTTCTCTTACTGTGGATGATGGGTGGTGCAGTACAAATGGCCTTCCATCTAGCACCCTTGCACCCCTCCAATCTATCTTCAACTCTGCTGTCCAACTAGTCCACATCTCCCCCTTTACTCCAGTCTCTCCCCTCTGCCAATCCCTTCACTGTCTCCCTATTGCCCAGCAAATTCAGTTTAAAATACTAATAAATACATATAAGGCCGTCCACAACCTGTCCGCTCCGTACATCTCTGAGCTACTTTCCCGATACATCCCCACACGTAATCTCCGATCCTCACAAGACCTCCTTCTCTCCTTATCCCCCATACTCTGGAACTCTCTACCACAATATATCAGATTCTCACCTACAGTGGAAGCCTTCAAAAGAAACCTGAAAACCCACTTCTTCTGACAAGCCTACAACCGGTGACCCTGCTGTTATACCGCCATGACCAGCTTTACCCTCGCTTACTGTGTCCTTCCTCCATACCATGTAGATTGTAAGCCTCACGGGCAGGGCCCTCTCTCCTTCTGTACCAGTTTGTAACTCGTCTTATTCATGCTTAGTGCAATTGTCTGTATTATGTATGTGCAATTATTTGAATATAATTGTAAAATAATTGACCCATGTTTTTATTAAATGCTCTTTTTATTAAATTCTGTTATTATATCATACTGTTTATTTTCTGATTCCCCCCTCTTATCTTCTGAAGACATCTGCCAGGGATTCTGCCCTGTTGGCACTTTATATTGTTCCATCACTTGGTGAATGAATTCTCCCTATTAACTTCAGGATAAATCCAAATGACCACTGAGGCTTTAGTTTTCCACCAGCCAAACATGCGTGCAGTGAGAAATGAATAATGGCTTTTTATTTTCTCACCTTTATGAATGAGCCTGTGTTCCATGTGTGTCCACACCCAGGGCTATCTGTGATATGAAGGTAACTGGAGAGGTCTGTGAAACAGGATACTCTATGTGTGAAATCAGAATTAGCCTGGTCCCATGGACTTGCACAAAACATACACTATATCTCTGACGTCTGGTATAATTTACAATTATCATCATTTATTGCGCACAAAGCAAACTACATACACGTCCCTCCCATTACTAAAACAAACCTTACCTTGGTAAATACACCACTCGCCAGGCAAAGTATATTTGTACTTCTTACTGTACCATAATGTGCAATCAACTCAATTTGCAAGCTGTCCCACATTTACGAGACTGACAATATTCACAGTGACGTCGTGGCTTCTTTTTATAATATAAGCCATGAGGCTGTGCTGCATACAAACAGCAATATAAATAGACAATACTGGACATGCCATATTTTTCCGCAGATCTTGGATAGTGAGGGGATTGTCTCTGGTAGGCAGATTAGCGGACGCAGTACAGAGGCAAAAACAAAGTCTTTAACTTAAACAGTTCAGTGTTTATTCACACATAAACAAAATGACAGTTCGCCGTCTTGGTGTTCATTCACACCATGGCAAGTCCACAGAGCAAAAAACATTCACCTTGTCAGCGGTTTTGTCAGCAGCAGTCCACAACAGGCTTTAGGGGCCTGCTTCACAGCAATGCGGCTCCCAGTCCTTTAGCATGGCACACAACCTTAGATCTCAAAACACAGAGACTCTCCAGCTTCCCTGTCAGGTGGAGGATAATCCACACCACCTGACAGTGCTGCCTGTGCTTTTATATACCACACCAAGACCCAGCCTGGAGCGTGGGGAGAAGCCACCCACCTAGCACTTTGGCTACTCCCAGTAAGAGCTGTCCTGTATCGGCTTTGCAGCCATACTAAACAGCAAACAGTGTCAATCAGCACTAGCTGCGGCTGACACTTGAAACTACTGGCTCTTACCTCACCGAGGCCAGGAACCTCGGTGACACATACCTTCCGTCAATGACGGACCCTTGTGCCTTCCTACATACCTCCCCCTTTGTTCAATTCTCATGGGGTGAACACCCACCAGACAGTGTACCCGGGACAGGGCATCTGCGTTTCCCTGTAACCTACCCGCCCTATGTTCCATGGAAAACTTGAAGATTTGTAAAGGTAAGAACTATCTGGTGACCCGAGCTTTCCCCTTTTTGGCTTGGCTCATCCACTTGAGAGGGGAGTGGTCAGTGACCAGACGGAACTTTCTCCCCAACAGATAATAGTGGAAAGACTCGAGTGCCCACTTGATGGCCAGGCACTCTCTCTCCATTATACTGTACCTAGTCTCGGCTGGGGTAAGTTTGCGGCTCAGGAAAACAACGGGATGTTCCTCTCCATTGATTTTCTGACAGAGTACAGCTCCGAGGCCTACTTCAGAGGCATCGGTCTGTACCACAATCTCCTTTATGAAGTCGGGAGACACCAAAACTGGGGACCCACACAGGGTCGACTCAAAGCGGAGAAAGCCTTTTCCGCCTGCTCATTCCAGTGGACCGTCACTGACTTGCATCCCTTCAGGAGCCCTGTCAATGGAGCCGCTAAAGTGGTAAAATGGGGAACGAACCTCATATAATAGCCCACCATTCCCAGGAACGACTTTATTGGCCCAGTGGTGACAGGTCGGGGCCAATTCTGAATTGCCTCAATTTTGTTTACTTGAGGTTTGATAATTCCACGCCCAATTACATACCCCAGGTATTTGGTCTCTTCTGACCCTATTGCGCACTTCTTTGGGTTAGCGGTCTGTCCAGCCTTCCTAGGGGGGTCTACTACAGCCTGCACTTTTGGTAGATGACTATCCCAGTCGGTACTATGAATGACAATATCGTCCAGGTAAGCCGAAGCGTACCGACGATGTGGACAAAGTACAATGTTCATGACCCATTGAAAAGTGTCAGGGGCACCATGCAGACCAAAAGGTAACAACTTATATTGGTATAGCCCTTCTTTTGTGATGAAGGCATTTTTTTTGTCTTTGGCAGCCTCTGTCAGGGGTACCTGCCAGTACCCTTTGGTGAGGTCCAAAACAGAAAAATACCGAGCTTGGCCTAACCTCTCAATAAGCTCATCCACCTGAGGCATGGGATGTGCATCAAGCTTAGAGATTTCGTTTAGTTTACGAAAATCATTACAGAACCGTAATGTCCCATCCAGCTTGGGTATTAGGACTATCAGACTGGCTCATTCACTTTTTGACTCCTCAATAACGTCTAGCTGCAGCATTAGCTGCACTGCCTCCACGATGGCTTGTCGCCGAGTCTCGGGTACCTGGTACGGTTTTAACCATACTTTTGCCTGAGGCTCAGTGATAATGTCATGTTGGATTATGGAAGTCTGTCCAGGAAGGTCCAAGAACACATCTGTGTTCCGACTAACGAACTCCCTGGCTTTCTGAGTCTGTTTAGAGGAGAGGCTGTCAGCAATTTTCACTGTGGCAGCCGCTTCCCTTGCTTCAGACACAAGGATCGAATATGCTTCCCCTAGAAACCCTGGACGTGGGCTGTCTTTCGTACAGGTTTCCCTATCTTTCCAGGGTTTGAGCAGATTCACATGGTACACCTGATCTGGCTTTTGCCTCCACGGCTGATTTACTGTACCTTGTAATCTACCACTCCAATTTTTTTAAGTACCTCGTAGGGTCCCTGCCACCTAGCTAGGAACTTACTCTCTACGGTTGGTACCAGCACCTATACCCGATCACCCGGGTTAAAGTTCCGGACCTGAGCTTGCCGATTATAGACCCTACTCTGGGCTTGCTGCGCTGCCTCCATATGCTGCCTAACCAGAGGTAACACTGTTTCCATCGGTCCTTGCTTTTAGGTGACATACTCAACAACACTTTTGTGTGGTGTGGGTTGTTGTTCCCACGCCTCTTTGGCCAAGTCCAACAGACTGCGAGGGTGTCTGCCGTATAGCAGTGCGAAGGGCGAGAACCCAGTAGAGGTCTGGGGCACCTCTCGCACTGCGAACATGAGATAGGGCAGAAGAAGATCCCAGTCCCTCCCATCCTTAGACACCACTCTTTTTAACATATTTTCTAATGTTCAATTAAACCTCTCTACCAGGCCATCCGTTTGCGGATGATACACGGACATCCGTAGCTCTTTATGTGGAGCAACTTACAGAGTTCCCTCATGACCTTGGACATAAACGGGGTCCCTTGGTCAGTCAGGACCTCCTTAGGCAGACCCACTCGAAAAAACATCTCCATTATCTCCTTAGCTATGAGTTTGGCTGATGTATGACGCAGTGGTACTGCCTCCGGGTTCCGAGTGGCGTAGTCGAGGACGACCAAGATGTGTTGGTGCCCTCTAGTGGACTTCGGTACCGGGCCTACGAGATCCATAGCGATTTGCTTGAATGGGACCTTGATAATCGGGAGAGGTACCAGGGGACTACAGAAATGTGGCTGGGGGCTCGTTATCTGGCAGGTTGGGCAATACTTACAATATTCTTCTACCTCTCTGAACACACCAGGCCAGTAAAACCGTTGTAGTATCCGTTCCTGTGTTTTCTGCATTTCCAGATGACCCCCCGAGAACATGCTGGTGGGCTAACTCTAACGCAAGTTTGCGATAAGCCTGGGGCACCACCAACTGTTCAATGGATTCACCTTGCAGCTGGTTTACTCGATACAACATATCTTGATGAACCACAAAACGGGGAAACACTGACTCTGCCCCCGGTTGTTGTGGTTCCCCAACTATTATTAATACATTTTCCCAGGCTCGTGATAGGGTTGGGTCCCAGTGTTGTGCAGTACCAAAATTATCCCCGGAGACATTGAGGTCTGCCAGTCCTCCATGTCTCCCACCATCACACTTAGCGGGGTTGTCTCTCCCTCTTCCACCAAAGTGGCGATCACCCCTACCGCTGGACTTTTGGACTCAGGTTCCCAGGGTTCTGGTCTCCCCCCTGAGCCGGGCCACTCTGCTAGGGTTATCTGTCTCACAGGTATCGGTAACTTTTGTATTTAGGCCATAGTGCTGGGAAATCGGGGAAGTCTCTCCCAATTATTAAGTCATACTGTAATTTTGTGGCAACGGCCACCTCATTATTCCACCTATCTGCTTTCGTTTTAATAGAGAGACCAGAGCAGTGGGATAGTCCTTTAAGCCTCCATGAATGCACTCAATGCCGACCTTTCGGCCAGTATACTCGGCAGGCCGCACCAGGGCAGCTCTTATCAGGGACACCAGGCTCCCTGAATCCAGCAGTGCCACCGCCAGAGTGTCCCCACTTCCACCTGGCACAGGTGGCTATTGTCTATAGTCTCGGAGGTTCCTGTGGCACATAGCTTCCAGGCATACAATGATTGGCGGTAGCCATAGTTGGTATCCATGAGTTCACCTTGATGGGGCAGTCGGCCCTTATGTGTCCAGGCTCGTGACACCACCAGCAGACCACCGGGGCTGGGTCTGCAGGGGGTACATCCCGAGTGGGTTTGGCTGGCACCAGCCGCCGGGTTTGGGGTGGAGATTTCCAGGGTTTCACTGGCCCCCTCCCAAAAGAAACCCCCTGCAGATTTCTGGTGGCCTCGTAGCGCTCCACCAGGTCGACCATCTCTAAAGCATTACCAGGAGACACCTGGCCGATACAATACTGGAGAGGGTACGGCAAAGCCCTTCAGAACACATCTGCCAACAGACGGTCCAGCATAGCAGTGGTTGTCAGTATGTCAGGCTGCTGCCATTTTTGAAACCGGTGTAGCAGGTCATAATACTGTGGTCTGGCGGGTTCAGCCGGGTTAAATTCCCACTGATGCACCCGCTGGGCCTGGACCAATACATTCACCCCCAGTCTTGCCAGGATCTCACCTTTTACGGTCGGGTAGTCGGCCGCTTGATCATCGGGGAGATCGAAAAACACTTGCTGGGGTCCATACGCCAGGAACGGAGCGATGACCTCAGCCTACTGGTCTCGGGGTAACCTTTCCCTCACAGCCACCTTTTCGAACACCGCCAGATAGGTCTGGACGTCATCCAAGGGGGTCATCTTAGGGATCGCCGCACAGACAGCTTTCCGGGCATCATAGACATTCTGGGATGCTCCTGCCACTTGCAACGCCATCACTTGCTGTAATAGCAGCTGGTTAGTTTCCTGCTGCTGCTGCTTGTTGGCCTCCCGCTGCTGCAAGTTAGCCTCCATAACCAACTCCATTTTGTCAGGGGACACGAGTCATAACCTTGCCGGCTTAATATAGGTCATGCACTTGTGCCCAGGAAAACTAAAAAAACTTTTCGGCCTTCAGGCCTGCCTCACTGTGTTTGCCCGCATCCGACACCAAATGTGGGGATTCGCTCTGGTAGGCAGATTAGCGGACGCAGTACAGAGGCAAAAACAAAGTCTTTAACTTAAACAGTTCAGTGTTTATTCACACATAAACAAAATGACAGTTCGCCGTCTTGGTGTTCATTCACACCATGGCAAGTCCACAGAATAAAAAACATTCACTTTGTCAGCAGCAATCCACAACAGGCTTTAGGGGCCTGCTCCCCAGCAATGTGGCTCTCAGCACTTTAGCACGGCACACATCCTTAGATCTCAAAACACAGAGACTTTCCTGCTTCCCTGTCAGGTGGAGGATAATCCACACCACCTGACAGTGCTGCCTGTGCTTTTATATACCACACCAAGACCCGGCCTAGAGCGTGGCGAGAAGCCTCCCAGCCAGCACTTTGGCTACTCCCAGTAAGAGCCGTCCTGTATCGTCTTTGCAGCCATACTAAACAGCAAATAGTGTCAATCAGCACTAGCTGCCGCTGGCACTTGGAACTACTGGCTCTTACCTCACCGAGGCCAGGAACCTCGGTGACATATACCTTCCGTCAGTGATAGACCCTTGCGCCTTCCTACAATAGCAATACATTTTTTTAACACAGTAATATAAATTCCCTTGGGACTACATGACTATGTAAATGTCAGCTTTCTTGTGATTGATACAGACATTTCACCCATTGACCCTGATTGTTGGAAATCTGTAAATTCATATACTCGGGTCTCCTGTGAAAGCTCATCAGTCTTGCTGGTGCAGCATTGGGCACTATTTTTCCAGTTCTCTGATGCACATGTTATCTACACCTAATCATAAATCGATCTGTAGATTCACTTTGACTAGCATTGAGCTGGACATACACATCCAAAAGCTGTTGGTGCCGCTGCCTGAAACGAGCGGAGAATGGGAGTGGTAGTGGCTCTGGCTGTCACAGTGGCAATCCTTACACCAATGCTCCCTAGGGCCAGAGCAGTGAAAGGAGGGTGCACCCTTTCTTCCCTTAAGGGCATACACTGATCTTGGGGCTTCTGTCTGATGGTAGTTGGGGTGCCCTTGATATTGTATGTTTGATGTAGGTGAAAGGCAGGAATTGTAGGGTGCAATGGCCAGCATATGGTACAGGTAGTCAGTAACCAGGCCAGATGTTTCTCTTTACTAAGGTGCAGAATGGGAGTTGTAGTACATGCAACGGTATCAAAGTTCCAAAATTCACAGTTCAAACAATTCATAGTGCTCTTTCCTCTCTATCTTCCGACAGTCTCTCAATTACATCTGTTCACGTGGTCCCTGTATGCTGTGGGGGTTGGTTTTCGGATACTAGTGGTGTTTAGCTAGGGTTGTGGTGGCTAACCTCTGGCACTCCAGCTGTAGTAAAACTACAACTCCCAAGATGTCTCCTTGCTTGGCTGTTCTCAGAACTCATAGTTTCACCACAGCTGGAGTGCCGGAGGTTAGCCATCACTGATCTAGAGCTATGGGTCAGTGTGGCAGTGCACACCTGCCTCTGTCTTGTGTGTACTGGCCGCAAATACTTGTGGTGTCCCATTGTATGCCGTGTGGGCTGGTTGCCATACACTGATGAGCAAAAGGGTAACAATGCTTTGAATTTTTGACTTTCAGGCTCCATATCTCACTATATACTACAGCTTTGAACTTGAGACTACCATAATTTTATAGACAATCTGATTCTTGTCATGTAACTGCATTGTGACTATTTTGCTCCAGGTAGTGGAACAATCTTTTTCTTCTTGCATAATACAAATTACAACCTGTTCTCATGTTCCCTAATAGCTCAGTGTGTTATTAGGTTGTTTCCCAAGTGAAAGGTCACTGGTTCAAATCCAGGAGCAGCCATGAAGAAGGGTTTCCAAGAAAAGAGAAACAGCATCATCCAGCTCATCGACAGTGGTATCTCGGCCAAGAAAATTGCCAAACTGCATCATGTGAGTGTCATGACAATTGGTAGAATATATAATAAAGTCTGTCCATTCATTCTAAAGCCAAGAGGTGGATGTCCAGGCAAAATATCGGAGTCAACAAGTTGGATCATCACAAGGTCTATCACTTCTGGGGCGTCTAAAACGCTGATCTTAATAAATGTGCCCCTATAAGTTTTTTCTCTCAGTACCAGGGGCGTTGCTAGGGTCTGAAAACATCCGGGGCACAAACCAATTGTATCATGCCCCCACCCCATAAAGCCACACCCCCATGGGCCTTCACAGTTATTAACCCCTTTTAGCAGTCCCCCCCTTCACAGTAGTTAGTAACCCTTTTCAGCAGTCCTCCCTTCACAGTAGTTATTAACCCCTTTCAGCAGTCCCCTCTTCAGTGAATGGAGGACTGCTGAAAGGGGTTAATAACTACTGTGAAGGGCCTAGCCGTCTGGGCAACCCCACAGATCATCCCCTCAGTAATCCGTATCCTGCAGTAACTGAACTTTAAATCAGCGCTCATCTCATTACTATCTTGACTTAAAAACTCAGCTCCAGTAACAGGCAGTGTGGGCGGCGCTCACTTACTGACGTCACGTACCTGCGCCGCCTAGTAGGAGGAGCAGGCGCGTGACGTCAGTGAGTGAGCACCGCTCGCTCTGCATGTTTCCGGAGCTGAGTGTGTAAGATAGTAATGAGATCATGAGCACTGTTTTAAAGTTCAGTTACTGCAGGATACAGATTAGGATGGCGGGGCTGCGCAGCGCAGGAGAGTCAGAGCGGCCGGCCCTGCCAGCCAGGGGCGTAGCTAGAACTGACTGGGCCCCACAGAAAAATTTTGTATGGGCCCCCCGCTCCGTGACTATCCTGGCATCCTATATGTGCATATGTAAGGGAGAGTTCACATAACATTTTTGCCATCCGTTTGATTTTTACGTTGGAAAATGGGATACAAAAGCGCAGCACACTACGATTTGTATCCTGCAAAGTCTGTTAAAAAAAAAAAACATACATTACAGTATCATTTTTTTGATGGTGTCAGTCTGAGTCACCTGTTAACATATACATTTTACGTATACATTACCAGGGGTCAGAAACCTTCGGCACTCTGGCTTTTGTGAAACCACAATTCCCAGCATGTTCCATTAATTTCTATGGGAGTTATGAGAAGAGCAGAGCAATAATGCATGCTGGGAGTTGTAGTTTCACAACAGCTGGAGTGCCGTAGGTTGCCTACTCCTGCATTAGACAAATGGCAAAACCGGCCTTAGTGTGCCATGATAGTGACAAGTGGTAAGCACTAGAGACAGAGAAGGGAGGCTGCAATGTACAGGGCAAGGGGAGGGTGGACGCACAGTGCAGCATAGGGGGTACAATGCAGCATAGGGGGCACACTAAGGGGCAGGGGGGACAGTACAGCATAGCGGGCACAATACAGGGCATGAGACACACACAGTGCAGCATAGGGGGTACAGTACAAGGCAGGGGGCACACACAATGTAGCATAGGGGGCACAGTGCATTATATGGGTACAGTACAGGGCAGGGGGCACACACAGTGCAGCATAGGGGGCACAGTGCATTATAGGGGGTACAGTGCAAGGCAGGGGGCACACACAGTGCAGCATAAGGGGCACAGTACAGGTCAGGAGCCACACACACAGTGCAGAATAGGGCAGGGGGCAGAATACAGCATGGGGGGCACTTTACAGGGCAGGGGCAAAATACAGCATAGGGGGTACAGTACAGGGAAGAGGGTATACACAGTGCAGCATGGGGGGTACAGTACAGGGCAGGAGGCAGAATACATCCAAAACATGCACCTAGAAATGCTCCATTCACATGTCCTACCTCAGGAGATGATAGTTCCTAGTGGGCAAAAGGACCTTTCATGATGTCAGGAGCACATGATCAGTCACATGAGTGGGCGGAGTCAGGCTCCGGGCTGTGCAGTAGATTGTGTGGAAATGACTTCGCTGGCATGAAAACCTGCATTAGATAATCAAGACACATTCGGGGCACTGGTCAAAACATCCGGGGCTCAAGCCCCGAATGTTTTGACCTAACGACGCCCCTGCTCAGTACATAATCCTCAAAAAAGATGATTCTCAGTAACTTTTGCCCAGTCCTGTGACTCACTACACAGACAGCCTGAGCTAGGGGCAGACCCAGGTCCTCACCAAACTTCCAGAAGGGGCTGTATCAGAGTTGGTTAACTCAGTCACTGCAATACAAAACCATACTGGGCATATACATGGTATAAATTACATAACATTAAATAACAAAAAAAAAATTGCAAGTACCCTGGTCTGGGGTACTGCATTAGCAAAATGAGAGTTCGGTTGACAGCTATCTTTCCCAACTCCCCTATACGCATACACAAATGTGTATAAGTATTCAATTGGCAGAGAGAACGAAGCCACTGCCAGAGATAACTCTACTCTCCTGGGAGAACAAAAGTATTGGGTGAGAAAATGTATTTTGCCCAATCATTCTTTCCTTCGACATCATCTATCAGAGCAGAGTCTGGAGCTCCCCATATGTATTAGGTTGTCGGTCGAAAACGCATGCTGGGTTGTGAGTCAATTTGATAGTAAAGCTAGCCAGATCTGACAAGCTGTCCAGCAGAGGTGTTACTTGAAGCTTCTGGGCCCAGAAAATGATTTGTAACAAGGTCCCTACCTACCATATGCCATTTATAATACTGGTGTCTACTTAGAAACCAGAAGAGTCACTGGGCCCCGCAGACACCTGCATTTCAATAATGTAAATATATTCACCCACAAGTTCTTAACTAATACTTAAGAGAAAAATTAGAACATTTTGACACAATGGATATTGCATCTTCAAAGTATAGATTTCCATTGTTCAGAACATTTTAATTATTTTCGTACCCTGGCCACATGCCATCATTGTTATTAGTTACATTGCTTAGTGTAATTAGGTTTATTGCAACAGGACAGGATTTTCCTTACTCCTGTCATCCGGTCTTTATTCGGTTACTTATGTTACAGCAAGAATGAAGAAGCAGAAAACTGGCAATAAACGCTGGTCGAACCAGCTGATCTCTGCGGGATCGGTTGACTATCTTATGTCTATAGAAAACAGAAGAAAAGAGCTTAGAGTACCGTTAGTTAGAAAAATATACGCTTTTATTAAATTCATGATAAAATACACACATATAGTGAATGCCAAGGACAGGGTAAGGGAGCAGGGGAAAAGAAAACGAGCGCCATCCTGGATGGACACACTGGTCACAACATATAATGGTCTTATCAGTAGGGTTGCTGCAGATATGGGAAAAATAACTAATAATGTATGGTACAATGACCAACCCATGGGTGCAGACCTGATGAATAATTAATTGTAGAGGGTGAGTGGAGATCAGAAAATGGTCAAACCGCCATGGCTATAGTGCATGATATATGGTACAAAAAACATAGATCATACTATGTGTAAACAGTGTACCAATAGATCAACAGTGATGGACCAGGCGAAATAGCTCAACTTTGGCAGCACATAGCCATGGCTGGGAACCTGTGATCAGACACTCACCGATATGGGACCAGATGTGAACGGAAAACCAGGATGGCGCTACCCCTGGGTGGCTGCACTGTCTGCTTCACATTACACAATAAACAGCAGGCTACAGCCAGAAAGCTCATCCGCTCTCCTCCCTCCCCAGATCCTGCTCAAGGCCTGTGGTTCCCACCCACCATCTGCCACCCGCCCGTGGCCCGCTGCCCCCTTTGGCCATCCTCACCCAGCTCTAAATCCTCCTTCTGCAAATGGCAGGGAAGGAGCCGGAGCATCTCCTCTCCTACATAGCGCCACATACCTCTTACATCCAGTGATGTCACCTTTGTTGTAGACATTCTCTTTCTTTATCTTCTCCATTCAGAGCCATCTCCCGTCTCTGCAGATTGACAAACAGACATTAGTTTCCCACATTTCCATCATCTTCACATCTTCTGAACACCCTTTCCGGCCACCCCCAATACTATACTGCAGAAACAGTCCCCCTGGAAATACTACTACCACACAGATAGTGCCCCCTTCAACAATTATTGGCACACAGTGCTCTAAAAAATAACTGCACCCAGACACTAATAGTATAAAGATAATGTCCCCCAAAAATAATTGTGCTAAGCTGATTCTGTGCCAGGGTGCCCCCCAAAGTAACAGTCCTTCCCAAAATCCCACCAATAGAAATCCCACTTAGTAGTAATAATGCCCCTATAGTGCCCATACTAGTAATCATGTTCCTCATAGCACCCCAGTAGTAGTAAAGCTCAGCATAATACCCCCTAGTAGTAATAATTCTCCCTATAATATGACAGTACATGAAATACCGCAGTTGAGCTAATGTCCCCATAATGTATGCGAGTATAAAATACCCCTATATAGTGCCCCAGTAAATGCCCTCATAGTGCTCCTCTCTCCCTTTCCCATAGTTTCCCCCATAATATGCCAGTAAAAAATGCCCCTTCTTAGTGCCGAGCAGATGCTCCTATAGTGCTCCTCTCCCCCATAATGTGCCAGTAAAAAATGCCCCATAGTGCCGCTCTCCCCTATAATGCCTCCCATAATGTGCCAGTAAAAAATGCCCCCTTAGTGCCACCAGATGCCATAGTGCCCCCATAATGTGCCAAAAAAGTCCCCTTTTGAGCCCCCACTTCCCCATAGTGCTCCCAAATAATGCCCCTATAGTGCCAACAGATGCCCCATAGTGCCGCTCTCCTTTATAGTGCCCCCCATAATGTGCCAATAAAAAAATGCCCCTTTAGAGCCCCCAGATGCCCCCATAGTGCTCCTTTCCCCCATGGTGCCCCCCCTAATGTGCCAGTAAGAAATGCCCTCATAGTGCCCCCCCAAAATGGGCAAGAAATAAACGCCCCCAGAATGCCAACCCCATAAAAAAAAATGAGGCTATAAGAAATGCCAGCTCCCCCCATAGTGCCAGCTCCCCCCATAAAGAAAAAAAAACAAAAAACGAATACTTACCTCCATCAGCAGCGATGCGATGCAGGCCTCTTCCAGCCTGTGTCCCCCTTCATCGAGCCGCCTGAGCCGGCCTCTGATAGGCTGCAGGCATTAGTGCCTGCGGCCTATCAGAACAGGGAAGGGAGACGCCTCTCCCTCCCCTCCCCTGCCGCAGCACATCTATCTGTATCACTGTCCTGAGGACGGCGATACAGATGAATATGGAGATGAGCGCTTCCACAATGGAAGCGCTCATCTCCTACTGCCCGCCACCACCACTGCCGCTGCAATTACATCCAGGGCCGCGCCGCCTGTGGTGATCGGCGGTGCGGCCCTGAGGAATAAAAAAATAATAATAATAATTTTTTAAGACGGCCCAGCGGCTGTTTTTTTAGGGCGGCCTGGGGTGCAATTGCCTCCCTGCCCCCCGTCCCAGCCAGCCCCTGGATGTCACAGCCCTATAAATAGCGTCAGCCATCTTGAATTCTGCCATTTACCAGTGTACTTAGTGCAAGGAGATGTTAGCAGGCACTAGGGACAGTGTTAGAAAAAACTTCATTGTAGTAAAAAAAACGATTTACAATGTGCAGAGATAGATTATTCAAGGTGTAGGGAAAGGATAGGGAGGAATTTATGTTGAACAGGGTTTAGGAGGGGAGGTTACAGCCTGGGTAATAGGAACAATCCTATTACACCTTGCTGCACTGACTGCAGATCCAAATTGCCATTATACAGCTCTCCAATTCCAGCAAACCGTTCATATTAGGGTGCAAGTGCTGTTTGATACAGCCAATAACAGGGTTTATTACAAGGAAATATTTATACGTCTTATTTGTTCTTGTGCGGTGCAGTTATATGTTCTAAAGCATTGTTTGGCTTGTATTAGTGGGGAAAAAAGGGCTTATTAGCTGTTATGTGGTGAAGTGCAAAAATGACAGCCTTTTTTGTCGTGTATTAGGGGCAAAAGAAAAATATATTTGCCATTCAGCGGTATAGTAGTTATATGTTCTAAAGTCTTTTGTGGCATGTATAAGTGGAAAAAGAAAATATATATTTGCCGTTCAGCAGTGCAGTTATATGCTCTAAAGCCTTTTGTGCCGTGTATTTGTGGCAAAATAAAAATATATTTGCCATTCAGCGGTATAGTAGTTATATGTTCTAAAGTCTTTTGTGGCATGTATAAGTGGAAAAAGAAAATATATATTTGCCGTTCAGCAGTGCAGTTATATGCTCTAAAGCCTTTTGTGCCGTGTATTTGTGGCAAAATAAAAATATATTTGCCATTCAGCGGTATAGTAGTTATATGCTCTAAAGCCTTTTGTGCCGTGTATTTGTGGCAAAATAAAAATATATTTGCCATTCAGCGTTGCAATTATATGTTCTAAAGCCCTTTTTGGCATGTATTAGTGGGGAAAAAGAAAAAGGGCTTATTAGCTGTTGAGTCGTGAAGTGAGAAAATTACAGCAATTTTTGGTGTTTATTAGTGGTAAAAAAAAAATGCCATTCAGCGGTGAAGTTCCATTGTACTACAGCCATTACAGCATGCACGGTGTGATCTCCATTTGCTGCTATGGGATTTCTGAAAATAGCTGAGCTATTTTCAGGAGTCTCATAGCAGTGAATGGAGAGTGCACCATGCACCATGCATGCACGGCCACCTCTCCATTCACCACATGGACTACCAGAAATAGGCAAGCCAGCGCTCGGCTGTTTTTGGAACTCATGTTCTCAATGGGTCTCAGAGTTGGGACCCTCACCTACTGTATTTGACATTTATTTAGATATGTTCATCCTATTAGCCATTCTGCGGTGAATTGTGATTGTTATATTTATTTTTTTGGGGTGTATTAATAGGAAAAATAATACGTCTTATTAGCCGTTCTGCTGTGAATTTACATTGTTATACAGACATTGTTGCGCTGTATTAATAGCAAAAATAAGTACCGTATTTTTCGCCGTATAAGACGCACTTTTTCTTCCCCCAAAATGGGGGAGAAATGCCCCTGCGTCTTATACGGCGAATGCAGTCAGTTTTACATCGCTGGCAGCGATGTAAAGCGAGCGAGGACTCGGGGAGGGACTGGGAGGAGGAGCTGGGGCCGGCAATAGCGGCGGGGCGGTGCAGTCACTGTACTAAAGGCCCGCCCCGCCGCTCCTGTATACTAATAAAATATGTCATATTCAATGAATGGTTATTAAATATGCCCCTTTATGCCTAATAGTACCTTAAATCCTAAGCTCATCCGTACAATGCAGGCCGGGCGGGCGGCAGCGTAACTCCCTGATGTCACGTGCCTGCGCCGCCTACTTTATGAATGAAGCAGGCGGCGCAGGCAAGTGACGTCAGTGAGTGACGCGCCGCGCCGGCTGCCCGGCCTGCCGGCATTGTACTGAAGCGCTTAGGATTTAAGGTACTTTTAGGAATAAAGAGGCATATTTAATAACTATTAATTGAATAAGACATATTATATTAGTATACAGGAGCGGCGGGGGATCTGTGGATGGCACAGTTATGGGCTGGGAGGGTCTGTGGATGACACATGTATAACAGTGCCATCCACAGATCCCCCCCTGTAACAGTGCCAGCCACAGATCCCCCTGTAACAGTGAAAGCCACAGATCCCCCCATAACAGTGTCTGTCATCCACAGTTCCCCCCTAACAGTGTCCGTCATCCACAGTTCCCCCCATAACAGTGTCCGTCATCCACAGATCCCCCCATAAGTGTCCGTCATCCACAGATCCCCCCATAACAGTGTCAGTCATCCACAGATCCCCCCATAACAGTGTCCGTCATCTACAGATCCCCCCATAACAGTGTCCGTCATCCACAGATCCCCCCATAACAGTGTCCGTCATCCACAGATCCCCCCATAACAGTGTCCGTCATCCACAGATCCCCAGTAATAGTGCCATCCACAGACCACCTAGTTCCAAACCCACCAAACCCACAGCACACCTTTTGGTTAAAAATATTTTTTTTCTTATTTTCCTCCCCAAAAACCTAGGTGCGTCTTATACGCCGGTGCGTCTTATACGGCGAAAAATACGGTATGTGTTATTAGTCGTTCTGCAGTGAATTTACATTGTCATTCAGTGGTGAATTTGTTTGTGAAACAGCCTTTTTGGGGAAAATTGATAGGTGATTGTAGACTTCATTTTGCTATACGGACCAAATTACATCGATTAGCCCTTCGTTGGGGAATTATTTTGTGAAACAGCCTTATTTGGGAAAATTGATATGTGATTGTAGACTTTCTTTTGCTGTACGGACAGAATTACGGATTTTTTTTTTGAAACAGCTTTTTTGGGGAAAATTGATGGGTGATTGGAGACTTTCTTCTGTATGGACCAAATAACGTCGATTAGCCATTCAGTGGTGAATTTTTTTGTGAAAATTGGTCGGTAGCTGTAACTAAGGTCAAGGACAATATATGTCCTTTACAGCCCACTGAGTAAATGTGGTTCCTGCCCAGCCACACCGGCAACTTGGCCAGGTGACGCTGCTTACACAAACTTACCGCCGAAACCCTCTCCACTCTGTTGGGGGGCTCTACTTGTATAAGGGTTTAACAGAACAGGTTCTGTAGACATCTATGTGGAATCCGCTTCTTCTTGGCGCTAACATCGACCTGTAAGGCTGAGATCATACTTGAGTTATTTGGTCAGTTTTGTCCCCGTGACTGCCCAAATAAGTGAAGTGTGCAGTGATTCTAAGGCCCCTTTCATACGGGCGAGTTTTCCGTGCGGGTGCGATGCGTGCGGTGAACGTATTGCACCCGCACTGAATCCTGACCCATTAATTTCTATGGGGCTGTGCACATGAGCAATGATTTTCACGCATCACTTGTGCGTTGAGTGAAAATCGCAGCAAGCTCTATATTGTCCGATTTTCACGCGACGCAGGCCCCATAGAAGTGAATGGGAAGCGTGAAAATCGCATAGCATCTGCAAGCAAGTAACCATGTTATAAGGGAAAATAATACAATCTTCAGAACATCAATCCCAAGCCCGAACTTCTATGAAGTTCGGGTTTGGGTACCAAACATGCACGATTTTTCTCCCGCGAGTGCAACGCATGACAATGTTTTGCACTCGCACGGGAAAATCGCGCATTTTCCCGCAACGCACCCGGCTCTTATCCGGGCAAAAAAACTGACGCCCGTGTGAAAGAGGCCTTAGAGCGACGCCTGTCATCTGCATACATCATACTCACTCACAGTATAATTTCACTACCAGAGCAGACTCCCTATGCGTGTTACTGCAAGGCACAGTGTTCTACACCACTATAAAGGCTCTCTGCAGCCAGGAAATAGCAGTTTTTAACACGATTCACTGCAAATAAATTCGGAATGAACCAAATTGTTTCAAAAAATTTGGCGAACCCGCCGATTCAAATTTTTTTAAAATTCGCTCATCTCTACTGATGACCTATCCAGAGGATAGGTAACAGTATAAAAATCGCGGAAAATCCTTTTAAGGGGATACCCATCTCAGACATTGATTGCATATTGTTAGGATATGCCATCAATGTTGGATAGGTGCAGGTCCCACCTCTGGGACCCATTTCTATCTTCAGCATGGGCATGCACGGTGTGATCTCCATTTGCTGCTATGGGAGTTCTGAAAATAGCTGAGCTTTTTTCAGGAGTCTCATAGCAGTGAATGGAGAGCGCACCATGCATGCACGGCCACCTCTCCATTCACCACATGGACTACCAGAAATAGGCAAGCCAGCGCTCGGCTGTTTTTGGAACTCATGTTCTCAATGGGTCTCAGAGTTGGGACCCTCACCTACTGTATCTGACATTTATGGTATATCCTAACAATATGATGTTAATGTCTAAGATGAAAATACACTTTTAGTTCTATTCTGAGGGACTGTATGCTTATGGAGATACCAATTTTCTATTGTTTTTAAAATTAAAACCATTTAGTGAAAAATTACACCCATAATATTTTTGTTTTGTGGGGTGAGCTGTAGCTTTTATTGAAAGCATTATGGGATATATGTGACCACTTGTTAATTTTGTATTCAATTTTTTTGAAGGCAAACTGGCCATAAAAATTACAATTTTGGCACCTTGAGTGATAAACATCATGATATTTTATTAGTTTGTACATTTACGAACGCAGCAATACCAATTATGTTTATTTATTTATTTTTTAGTTTTTTTTATATATTAGAAATGGAAAATGGATTTTTTAAATAATTTATTTATTTTTTATTTATATTTTTATAAAGTTTATTTGGCTATTTCTTTTGCATTTTTTAGTCCCCTTTGATCGCTTGTACAATACACCCTAAGGCCCCTTTCACACGGGCGAGAATTCTGCGCGGGTGCAATGCGTGAGGTGAACTCATTGCACCTGCACTGAATCTGATCCTATTCACTTCAATGGGGCTGTGCACAAGTGATTTTCACGCATCACTTGTGCGTTGCAACGTGAAAATCGCAGCATGCTCTATATTGTGCGTTTTTCGCGCAACGCATGCCCCATAGAAGTGAATGGGGCTGTGTGAAAATCACAAGCATCCGCAAGCAAGTGCGGATGCGGTGCGATTTTCATGCATGGTTGCTAGGTGACGATCGGGATGGGGACCCGATCTTTATAATTTTCCCTTATAACATGGTTATAAGGAAAAATAATAGCATTCTTATAACAGAATGCTAAGTGAATTAGGGATGGAGGGGTTAAAAATAAAATAAAAAATTAAAACCACCTCATCCACTTGTTCGCGCAGCCCAGTTTGTCTTCTTTCTTCTTCTTTGAGGACCTGGAAGAAAATAACCTTTGGTGACATTACTGCGCTCATCACATGGTCCATCACATGCTATTATAATCATGTTATAAGGGAAAATATTAAAATCTACAGAATACCTAACCCAAACCCGAACTTGCACTTGCGCAGAAAAAAAAATGCAACGCAATCGCATACAAAACTCACAGGCAAAATCGCACCCGCATCCTATCTGGCCCTCACACACTACGCCCGTGTGAAAGAGGCAAAATACTAATGTGTTAATGTATAGGAATTTTTACCAGCATTCTATTGCATCCTGCCAGAGGCAGGGCGTAATAGAGGTAGTAACATGTCTTCCCTGTGCGGTCGTGTTTGCTGGGTGCCCATGGAGTTATCGCTGATCCTGGCAGTGACAGCAGGAAGCAAATTGCACAATACAGCTGGCACCCACAAATGGCATGGGCACAGCTTTTGAGCTCACGCAACATGATACTGGTGACAAGTGGTTAAGCAGCATGTTGTTACGTGCAAAAGCAAATCATAAACATAAAATTCTTCCGTAAAGGGGATAGTTTGGCAGCAACTTATTCCCCTCTCCCCAGTTAAAATAAACACGCATGCACATTTATACTGGGTTTGGAGAAATAACTGCTGACCAAAAGAGCGCTTGTATGGCCACTTTTCGATCTGTGGAGCTTTGTCAGATGGAACCGGTAAAAGGGTTGAAAACAGATTTGCTTCTTTAGGCTCCATTCAGATGTCTGTAGTGTTTTGCGGTCCGCAAATTGCGGACCGCAAAACAATGACACCGCACATGGCTGGCACTATATAGAGGATTTCTATTCTTGTCCGCAGCTGCAGACAAGCATATGACATGCTTTAGTGTTTTGCGTATCCTCGGACCGGAAGTTCGGTGCCGCGGACTGGAAATGCGGATGCGGACAGCACACTGTCTGCTGTCCACATCTTTTCAGGCCCAATTGAAAATGAATGGGTCCAGATCCGTTCCGCAACATTGCGGAAGGATCCGGACCATTCATGCGGGCATGTTAATGGACCCTTAGAAGATGAAGCATTACCTTTAAAGTTAAACCCATTGCTATGGCTTACTATTAAGCCTTTGGCGGTGGCAATACCACCTAAGTTAAAAAGCTGAACCACTAATGTTGGTAAACGCCTTGTATGTATTGAGACCATGGTGGGATGTCAGATAATGACATCATAGGCAGCCTATGATAAAGATTCGACACCTCAGAGGTGTCATATACCTTTTCATGGGTGTTGAGGGTCCTCACTCATTATTGATAAACTGCATGGATTACAGTAAGAAATGCACCACATACAGTTGCAAGAAAAAGTATGTGAACAATTTCTGCACAAATTGGTCATAAAATGTGATCTGATCTTCATCTAAGTCACAATAGACAATCACAGTTTGCTCAAAGAGGACCTTTCACTAGAATAAAACTTCTAAAGTAACTATACAGACATGTAGAGCGGCGCCCAGGGATCTCCCTGCACTTACTGTTATACCTGGGCGCCGCTCCGTTCTCCCGTTATTGCCTCCGGTATCTTCATAGTTAGGCTCCACCCAGGGGAACCTGCCTGCGTCTCATTCTCCCATGCTGTAGCGCTGGCCAATCGCAGCGCTCAGCTCATAGCCTGAGAGAAAAAAAAGCCTCTAATAACACACAAAGATTAAATGTTACCATGTTTTTATTGAACACAGCAATAACTTAAACCAAACGTTTCCTGTAGTTGCAGATCAGACGTGCACAATGGTCAGGAGTAATTCTCGACCATTTCTCTTTACAGAACTGTTTCAGTTCAGCAATATTCTTGGGATGTCTGGTGTGAATTGCTTTCTTTAGGTCATGCCACAGCATCTCAATCGGGTTGAGGTCAGGACTCTGGGCCACTCCAGAAGGCATATTTTCTTCTGTTTGAGCCATTCTGTTGTTGATTTACTTCTATGCTTTGGGTCGTTGTCCTGTTGCAACACCCATCTTCTGTTGAACTTCAGCTGGTGGACAGATGGCCTCAAGTTCTCCTGCAAAATGTCTTGATAAACTTGGGAATTCATTTTTCCTTCGATGATAGCAATCCGTCCAGGCCCTGATGAAGCAAAGCAGCCCCAAACCATGATGCCCCCACCACCATACTTCACAGTTGGGATGAGGTTTTGATGTTGGGGTGCTATGCCTCTTTTTCTCCACACATAGTGCTGTGTGTTTCTTCCAAACAACTCAATTTTGGTTTCATCATGTCCACAGAATATTTTGCCAGTACTGCTGTGGAACATCCAGGTGCTCTTGTGCAAACTGTAAACGTGCAGCAATGTTTTTTTTGGATAGCAGTGGCTTCCTCTGTGGTATCCTCCCATGAAATCCATTCTTGTTTAGTGTTTTACATATCGTAGATTCGCTAACAGGGATGTTAGCATAAGCCAGAGACTTTTGTAACTCATTGAGCAGTCTGCGCTGTGCTCTTGCAGTCTTCTTTACAGGACAGCCACTCCTAGGGAGAGTAGCAGCAGTGCTGAACTTTCTCCATTTATAGACAATTTGTCTTACCGTGGACTGATGAACAGCAAGGCTTTTAGAGATACTTTTATAACCCTTTCCAGCTTTATGCAAGTCAACAATTCTTAATCGTAGGTCTTCTGAGAGCTCTTTTGTGTGAGGCATCATTCACATCAGGCAATGCTTTTGTGAAAGGCAAACCCAGAACTGGTGTGTGTTTTTTATAGGGCAGGGCAGCTGTAACCAACACCTCCAATCTCATCTCATTGATTGGACTCCAGTTGGCTGACACCTCACTCCAATTAGCTCTTGGAGATGCCATTAGTCTAGGGGTTCACATACTTTTTCCACCTGCACTGTGAATGTTTACATGGTGTGTTCAAAAAAACATGGCAATATTTAATTATTTGTGTGTTATTAGTTTAAGCAGACTGTGATTGTCTATTGTTGTGACTTAGATGAAGATCAGATCACATTTCATGACCAATTTGTGCAGGAATCCATATCATTCCAAAGGGTTCACATACTTTTTCTTGCAACTGTATCTTGTATATGGCACTGTATTATATGAACTATTGGTGGCAAGCTCAAGTTCCTGTTAACATGGCAAATGCCAGACTGTGTCAGAAGTCAGCATGGAGGTCACACCACCAGTGTGCTCACTCAAGCTAGCATGTTTTCCAGAGGGGATAAAGAAATGCAGGCAGGACTTCATAGTCAGATGTAGGAGAGCCACTGTGGAAAGAGAGACAGCACTAGTGTGGGCTGGAAGAATCTACAAATTCCTGTGTCCCCACCTATCCCATGGTTAAACTTGATGGACTTATGTCTTTTTTCAACTGTATGTAACTATGTAACAAGAAATAAAGGTGGTCCACCTGTGGGCCTAGACAGGGCAAAGATGCAACGGAGCACTGCAGAGGAGTTGAGGCCAGAGCTTAGGGGTAGAAAGCAGTTGCCTAGCCCCTGGTGCCTTGCAAGAAGACAGATACCATGACTGTCAGGGACGGACTGGGAACTTAAAGTGAACTAAAAAACGAAAAGGTGGCCACATAATGTAGGCGGTTCCAAACTGAAAGAAGGTGGGGCAACACAAGTAGGCAGGACAACAGAAATAGGTGGGGTCAGCAGGACCATAGCACAAAATACCTCCCAGCAGAACCAAATATCATAGTGCAGCACAAAATATTGCCGCCTCCACTACAGTAATACAGTATTATCACCATCCTAATTAATGCTGAGTGTATCCAATCGTTATGTACTCAGCAGCCATGCAGAGAACTCAGGAAGCCCTCTGAGCATTAGCCCACTGGGATATTTTCCTGTAGGGTCTATAGCCAGCCTGCCCCTGATGACTGTAGAGGGACAGTGCAGAGGGTGAATTATGGTTACATGGATAGCAATACAGCAAACTGGGAGCACCGGGGTGAAACTGTCTATATTGTGCAGAACGGTGCAACAGGGAGGAAATGTCCCAGCTCCAACTGCAGCTTAGCCATATTCACTGCTGACACCTTGAGAAGACTCCAGCCTAAAGGCGCATTTAGACGTGCCGAGCAGCAGCACATTGTCAGGAAGCAAGTGTCCCTTCACAACAGTCGGCTGCTAGTTCAGTGGAGGTGAAGCTCTGCATTTATATGCAGCGATCTGCTTAACAGTATGAAGATGAGGGACCGCCATTGCCATCGCCCATCCTCATGCATCTGCAATGTTTCTGGTCAGCAGATCCCTGTTTAGACAGATTGTTGGGAACGAGCAATTGCAGGAACGTTCGTTCCTGATAATCTGTCAGAGATTGTGACTGTCTAAATCCACCTTAGGGGTCACCACAAGCTTATTTCTACTGAAATGGTGTCAATGTGTACATCACTAGACATTCTGACAGTTTAAATGATACAACATCTTATCTCCGCTTTGTGTAAACTGCCCATACACGTTCAGTGCTACTTAGCAGATTGGCTATGGATGTAGAAAGTGAAGCAGTTTTATCATAACCTTACTGCTCCCTCAAAATGTTTTTTTTTTTTGTCTGATTGCATCAGTTGGCAAGGAACGTTGCAACATTTGTGTGGTTTGGCCTAGTGCCTGTGAGAAGGAGGCCAGTCAACTGAAAAAAGTACACCGACTTCTAATGTAATATGTATTCAAGAGATTTCATTTGGCAATGTGCAAGACTCATGTATGTATAATTAAAGCCTTTAAAACAAATGTATAAAGTAATGATGTGTATGAATGTTTAAATTGTTTCAAAAGGTTGTGTATCTATTAGTTCAGCACGTACACACTCCATGCATACTGTTCATGCTGCAGAACCTTGTACTCTGTGCATACTGTACATGCTGCAAACCCAATCTCAGGCGTTGCAATGTTGACACTACATTTTTATTTCAGTCAATTTTAATATCATAATTGAGACATGATGTTTTCCATTAACCTCTCCACAAATTGCTGGGGGCCACTCATCTGGAACACTTAGAAGAACAGGGGTTCTGGGTTTTGCATTTGGCCCATCTTTGACTTTGGTGGCATATTGCTAGGATATGCCACCATTTGAGACATAGGGGCGGGTCCCAGAAGTGGAACCTGCACCTATCGTGCATTGGTGGCATCCTAGCGATTTGACACCAAAGTGCAAGATAGGACAACCCCTTTAAGTGACTGTCGGACTCAGACTCTATGAGACTACAGTGCTCAGCTTTCTCCATCAGTCCCATAGACAGTAAACGGAGTGATAGTGAGTATGGGTGACCACCATTCCATTCAAATGAAAGGATGGATGCCTATTTCCGTGACCATTGGGGG
Organism: Bufo gargarizans; assembly: GCF_014858855.1. Taxonomy (NCBI): domain Eukaryota; kingdom Metazoa; phylum Chordata; class Amphibia; order Anura; family Bufonidae; genus Bufo; species Bufo gargarizans. The sequence continues at coordinate 591,492,593 of NC_058080.1, read as the reverse complement.
TTCCAGTGATCAGATACTATCCTGTGGATAAGGGATGAGTTATTTGGGTGAAAACCCCTTCAACAATCCCAGAATGCATGCCTACCTTCAGTTGAGAAAATAGGGAACTATGAAGGGTATAGAAAGGAGGTTACCCCATTTCATCAATTACATGTTAATGGAGATCAGTTCCTAGTGGTTATGATCTTTAGAAAATTTCTTCATTGACTTCCAGTAAATGGACACAAAGGTGTTCGTGTTTTTTCAGAAGGCACATCCCTGATACCTTGACTGTTACTGAAACCAGTCCTCTAAACTGTGGGGAATGATCTAGAAGTATATCACAAATAACTTTTCATTATGCAAATCATTTATTTGCTGAAAGTGGAAAGCTGTCAGCTGTCTATGGTCGATAGGTATCCTATTCATGACCCTTTCCTATTTTAGCAGTGATTGAGCGGGCAAACATATTTGGTGGTGCTTATCTTGTGTAAGAGCAATGGATTGGAAAATCTAAAATTCATCCTGTTGGATTCTGGTTTCCGGTGACAGCAGACATTAGTGAATTATTTATTTTACTCACTTATATAACACCGACATATTCCGCAGCGCTTTACAGACATTGGAAAATTGTAGTTGGAGGGCACACAGGTATCTAGAACTGCACGGACCCAACAAATAAGCCCATTTGATTTATTGTAATAAAAATGCAAATCATAAACAATATAAAATCGCAAGTAATAAAAATACAATAAGGAAGTAATATAAGGAATACCGTTTAATGTTGGCGGCACTTAAAACCTTTAGGAGAGTGATACCTATTGCAATGGAGCGTAGAGTAACCACCACATAAAACGATGAAACATAAATATCTAATCGATAATATCCAAGTATAGAAATAGTATAATGTTTAAATGTGTCCATTTGGTAGTATTCACATAGGACTTAACTGGATTGTAATTTTAGTTTTACTGTAACAGAATCCAAGCAAAAAGCTTTGTGGGAAATAGTTGATGGTTATCTGATTGTCAAGTTCACATTGATAGCAATGTCCACATATACAAATAGTATTTGTGCTGAGCAGAGACAAAAAATTCCGCTGATACTTTGTAATGGTGCAATGTTAATAGGCCCTTCAGCGTTCCCAACAGGGATTCATGAATTGCTTTCTATATCTAAAATATAATTGTAGCATAGTACATTACCGATCCGCTGCCCGTTTCTATACCCCGTCTGATTCCTCACTGTTAGATGCGAGTACTTGCGCTGTCACGATCGCCAGTCTGTATAATGCGGCGTCCCACGTGTTCTCAGCATTCTACGTGCCGTCCCACGTGTTTCTTTGTCTTCAGTGCTGTATATCCCTTTTAGGAGAATGCGGCGGTACTTGTCGAGAAGGTATAATGAATGGGACCTGTTAGCAGATGCGTTTCGGAACTAAGATGTTCCTTCTTCAGTGGTTAACCTGTGGTCAGGGGAGAAGCGCTCCCTCGTGGTGAAAAGGTGTATGATGAAAAAATGTTGATTGATCTAAGTTGTTAACTGCTGAGAGTATACAGCTGGGTGAACCCACAGGGCAAAGTGTGGCAGTGCTAGAAAGTGTACCACACGTACCTGAGGTGAATGTGCAGTATCCACAAGTTTCTATGGTTAATAAGAAAACGTCCCAGGTGGGGATTGACTCATCGGTGCCCCTAAAGATCAGGATCAATGATGACACGAGGAGTATACATGAAACATGTGCTGTGACTGAAGGCAACGCAGAGAGTGAGCTTGCCACATCTAAGTCCGGTGAAACGAAGGTGGTTGCTAAGGGCAACCAGACATCTGTGGTATGTGATGAGATGAGTGGCAAGACAGTGAGCTTGGGGTTTGTGATAAACTGGGCTCTGCTGATGTGGTTGTGGATGAACCAGGGGGAGACTGTTCTTAGTGGAGATGCCCTCTCACCAGCCTCCCATGTTTGTACATGTGTTCACCCTCACGAGTTTGAACAAAGGGGGGGGGATCTGAGGCAGTGACAGGCCTCATGGCTGTTAGGGGAGGTGTATGTCAGGATTTTCCATATTTTCCCCATCAGTTGCCAGGCCTGAGGCGCAATACCAGGTACCACAATCACCTGAGAATAAAAGAATCCTCAGAGTAAGAGAGGGTGGAGAGTGGGATCCTGGGAAGTGTGATCCTGGAGAGTGTGGAAGCAGAGTCTGGCAGAGTCTCTGTGTTGGGATCTGGGAGCCTTGTGTCTGGATGAAGGCTTGCTACCTATGTGGCAAGAAAACAGGTTGGTGCTGCTATCAGCAAGGACTCTTGGAGGCAGAATTGCTGCATGGTGTGAATTACCACCAACACCACAAGGTGACTTTTTGCTTGTTTATGACTGCTTGTTTTGTCACTTGCCTAAAGTGTGAATAAAACACTGAACTGCTTGATCCAAAGAACTTGTTGACTCTATGCTGTGTCCGCTAATCATGTCTACCAGAGCAAGTCCCCACTATATATATAAATAGATAAAACAAAAAATTGGACTGCACTCCAGTAGAGCTTGAGAAAGGCTCATGTATAAGCCAAAACGTCGCTCTATGCCACTTCATGGGTGAATAAAGTTTTTTCATTGACTATTTGGAAAGTCTACCGGAGTGCAGTCCAATTTTTCGTTCTATATCAGTGGGTAAGCACCTATTGCCATACTTGGGATTTGCACCCGTTTCCCTCTCTTTTTCTTGGATGGTGCAGGCTGGTGTTTTTTTCTTATATATATACACTCACCTAAAGAATTATTAGGAACACCTGTTCTATTTCTCATTAATGCGATTATCTAGTCAACCAATCACATGGCAGTTGCTTCAATGCATGTAGGGTTGTGGTCCTGGTTAAAACAATCTCCTGAACTCCAAACTGAATGTCAGAATGGTAAAGAAAGGTGGGCTACAACAGCAGAAGACCCCACCGGGTACCACTCATCTCCACTACAAATAGTAAAAAGAGGCTACAATTTGCACTAGCTCACCAAAATTGGACTGTTGAAGACTGGAAAAATGTTGCCTGGTCTGATGAGTCTCAATTTCTGTTAAGACATTCAAATGGTAGAGTTCGAATTTGGCATAAACAGAATGAGAACATGTATCCATCATGCCTTGTTACCACTGTGCAGGCTGGTGGTGGTGGTGTAATGGTGTGGGGGATGTTTTCTGGGCATACTTTAGGCCCCTTAGTGCCAATTGGCCATCGTTTAAATGCCACGGGCTACCTGAGCATTGTTTCTGACCATGTCCATCCCTTCATGACCACCATGTACCCATCCTCTGATGGCTACTTCCAGCAGGATAATGCACCATGTCACAAAGCTCAAATCATTTCAAATTGGTTTCTTGAACATGACAATGAGTTCACTGTACTAAAATGGCCCCCACAGTCACCAGATCTCAACCCAATAGCGCATCTTTGGGATGTGGTGGAACGGGAGCTTCGTGCCCTAGATGTGCATCCCTCAAATCTCCATCAACTGCAAGATACTATTCTATCAATATGGGCCAACATTTCTAAAGAATGCTATCAGCACCTTGTTGAATCAATGCCACGTAGAATTAAGGCAGTTCTGAAGGCAAAAGGGGGTCCAGCACCGTATTAGTATGGTGTTCCTAATAATTCTTTAGGTGTGTGTATACATATATATATATATATATATATATATAATATTCTCCACTGCTCAAGAGCAATTTTCCATGACTCTGGCACTATAAAGCCTCATTCACACGTCAGTGTTTCGGTCAGTGATTTTCATCAGTGATTGTGAGACAAAACCACGATTGGAGCCTCCACAGACATAAGGTATAAGGGAAAGATCTGCACCTGTTCTATGTTTGGAGCCGCACCTGCTTTTGGCTCAAAATCACCGATGGAAAGGAGAGATAGATGATAGCCAGGCACTGCAGCATTGCTGGATTGTACTCTGGCGGTGCATTAGCATGCTGAAGTATAGATTTTTGCACCTAAACCAGACTACGTTTTTTCACCATCCTTGTATAAGCATATCTGGGCAGAGATCTACCTTTGTTTCAGGGACATATGTTATTCAGAGCTGTTCAGCTAGTTGTAATTGATACTCAGGGAGTTGTTACTACTGTTAGATAGACATGTAATCTTATGTATAGGCAGCTATTTTACCATGTGCTTCAGTGTTAATGTAATGTTATAGTACATGCTATACTTAATACTTATACAGCTATTTGTATTCTAGTAGTTTTACCACATATGTACAATCTCTCACTCACACACATCGTGCAGAGAGTACAACCTGTTGACTAATAAACAAGTTAGACTACAAAGAACAGTCCTCTTATTTGGAAGACAGGAATGGTTTATGCTGAATGTCAGACTGCACACTGTGTGAACATGTATGAAGACAGAATAGTAAAACAGATGCTAGTAACTAGCGATAGTAGATCTGACTATACGGAGCCGCCATCACACACACGGTCCTACGTACAAGGTTGCAGCGGCTGCCATACAGTCACAAGAAGTGAGAGGGTAGCCCTCAGCAAGTGCAGCAAGATCCAGACGACTCTGAAGTCTGTTCCTACCTAGACTGAGTCGGCACAGAGACATTAAGCAGCCAGCAAAAGGCACACAATGTCTGGTAGCCAGGCATCATCATACAGGACCAGGTCATGAGCAAGCTTATCTAGCAAGTTCTCAATAAAAGAAAAGGCTGCTCTCGTGTGTGCAGAAGCTGAGGCTGCAAAAGTAAGGTCTTCCTTTCCTGCACAAGGGATGCAACTAAAGAAAGTGAGAGCGTCAAAGAAAAAAGAGAGAGAATTACTGGAAGAAGAGAGAGCATGCCTGCAAGCATCGAAGGAAAAGGAGAAGGCGTTGCAAGCGTCACTGGAAAAACTCGCCACAGAGAAAGAAGCGGCAGCCGCAGTGGCCAAAGCAGAGTTCCTAGAAGCTTTGGAGTTTCCCAAATCCGAGAAACATAGCCAAGAACTTGGTCCTGACCTAGATCAACAAGATGCAGGACAGCACATCTCAGAATATGTCCATCAGCATCCTAGGACAGATGACAGCTATGATCCAGCATATCAGCCAGCCTATACAGAGTGTCAAAGATCCTACTTTGAACCACAGTACCTCTAGCAGGATGGTATGCGACAAATCAATGCCAGCCACAACTACCGCCCTACAGAACAGAAGCTACAACCTTCGCTTCAACTTAAAGGGACAACTTTCGCATCAGAATGACTTCCCTAAGCCAGAAACCCCTAAAAGATATTGTGATACACCACACATGCAGCATAACAACAATACACCGGATAGTATTGGCGCTAACCAGGCCGCCATAGACTTCGCTAAGTTCTTTGCTAAACAAGAGCTGGTTACCAAAGGACTTATAAAGTTCACTGATCGCCCCAAGAACTACAGGGCATGGAGAGCCTCCTTCTAGAATGCCATAAGGGATCTTTCCTGTAGTGAGGAGTTAGATCTCTTGGTAAAGTGGCTTGGAAGCGAGTCTGCTGAACATGCCAAAAGTATCAGAGACATTATTATTATTTATTATTATTATTAATTATTAAAGCGCCATTCATTCCATAGCCCTGTACATATGATAAGGGGTGCACATACATAATACAGACAATTGCACTAATCATAAACAAAATGAGTTACAAACTGGTACAGAAGGAGAGAGAGCCCTGCCCGTGAGGGCTTACAATCTACATGGTATGGGAGAAGGACACAGTAGGTGCGGGTTAAGTTGGTCGTGGTGGTATAGAGGCAGCAGGGTCACTGGTTGTAGGCTTGTCTGAAGAGGTGGGTTTTCAGGTTTCTTTTGAAGGATTCCACTGTAGGTGAGAGTCTGATATGTTGGGGTAGCGAGTTCCAGAGTATGGGGGATGCACGGGAGAAATCCTGGAGTCGATTGTGGGAAGAGGCAATAAGAGGAGAGGAGAGAAGGCGGTCTTGTAAGGATCGGAGAGTGCGTGTGGGGGTGTATCGGGAAAGTAGCTCAGAGATGTAGGGAGGGGACAGGATATGGACGGCCTTGTATGTATTTGTAAGTACTTTGAAGTGAATTTGTTGGGCAATGGGGAGCCAGTGAAGGGATTGGCAAAGGGGAGAGGCAGAGGAATAATAGGGTGACATTTAAAATTAACTATCTGGGCAAAGGACTAAAGATGGTGTGGGAAAGACTTGATGAGTGTTATGGGTCAATAGAAGCTATAGAAAATGCTTTATATAAAAGAATTGATAATTTTCCCAGAATAGTGGGTAGGGGTTACCAGAAGCTCAGGGAACTCAGTGACTTGTTGATAGAAGTACAGGTTGCTCAGACAGAAGGAGATCTGCCGGGGTTAGCATTCCTGGACACCACCAGAGGTGTCAATCCGATTGTCCAAAAACTCCCTTATAATCTACAAGAGAAGTGGATCATGGATGGTTCCCATTATAAATAGTTTCATAATGTACTATTCCCCCCTTCGTGGTGTTTGTAGACTTTGTTACTCAAAAGTGCACTCCAACATAAATCGGGAGTAACAAATAAGCTAGACTAGATAGAAGTTACAGAAAGGGTTATAGCCAGCTCACCTCATCGTCCTGCACGGCGGTGCACGGAGCGGACTCAAGCCAGTCCCTTGGGAATAGAAGAAAAATGAAAGAAATGCTCCAGCACCACGGTGGATAGTATGAAAGTCCCGGTCTTTATTGTCACCAAGAATCCAGGTGAGTACAGCAATCACAAAAAACACTGGTGGTCCCCGGTACCCCGGATCTACGCGTTTCGAACTGTCGTGTTCTTAGTCATGATCCGGGGTACCGGGGACCACCAGTGTTTTTTGTGATTGCTGTACTCACCTGGATTCTTGGTGACAATAAAGACCGGGACTTTCATACTATCCACCGTGGTGCTGGAGCATTTCTTTCATTTTTCTTCTAGATAGAAGTTAATAAGTATCTTTATTATCACATGATTAAAATATCACATAATTAAAACAATATTAAAACAGTTGGTGTTAAGAACACATACAGGGTAATGATAAGCTCTCGCAGGAGAGACGGAACAATATTCAAAGACCAAACATCAGCCAAAGTGTTAGCAGCAACATAAATTAATCTATAGTCAATACATCAAGTGCCAAGTGCTTAACTCTGCATGGAAGGCTACATAACCTTCCACACCAGTCATTATGCAGTTATTATACAGTCGCATGCATATACCTTAAATGGGTCCTTATCTCCCATCCCCCGACACGAGTTTCGCTTATTGCTTCATCAGGGGGTTGCAACCCCCTATTGAAGCAATAAGCGAAACGCGCGTCGGGACGCGGGAGATAAGGACCCATTTAAGGTATATGCATGCGACTCTATAATAACCGCATAATGACTGGTGTGGAAGGTTATGTAGCCTTCCATGCAGAGTTAAGCACTTGATGTATTGACTATAGATAAATTTATGTTGCTGCTAACACTTTGGCTGAAGTTTGGTCTTTGAATATTGTTCCATCTCTCCTACGAGGGATTATCATTACCCTGTATGTGTTCTTACCACCAACTGTTTTAATATTGTTTAATCATGTGATAATAAATAAAGATACTTGTTAACTTCTATCCAGTCTAGCTTATTTGTGTTTGTTACTCAAAATGCAAGGATCAGAAACAACCCCAGTTTTGACTTTACATTGTCATGTTCCACTACCCCTGGTGTCAAACCTCAGAAAACACCAGTGGCAGTCCACAAAACTAAGGTTGCCTCCACAGGTTCTTCTTACAGGCAGTTTAAGTCTTCTCAAGAAGAGAACATACCCAAAGATCTTACCAAACAATGCCCCCAGTTGGCCACCAAGATAAGGCGATCAAGGTATATGCAATCTTACATGATCAAAGCAACAGGTCTTTAGCTAAATCTACCTTCTTCGACACCTTCAACACTGTAGGTTCCGCTTCTCCCTACTCCTTAATGACATATACTGGTACCGTTGAGACGGCGGGGAGGAAGGCAACTGGGTACAAGGTAGAGTCCATAGATGATCGGACCTGCTTGTCCCTGCTAGTGTTGAGCGCAAATATTCGAATCGGGAATTTTAATCGCGAATATCGCCATTTCAAGAATTTGAGAATATTTAGAATATAGTGCATATATTTGTATTCGTGAATAATGTTGAATATTCTAATCGTGAATTTATCGCGAATATATTACATTGCCAATTTTCGCAATCAAGTAAACAATGACTGGAGATCACGAATTCTCGAATTTGCAAATTTATGGCGATATTCGGCCAAAAATTCGCAAAATATCGGGAATTTGAATATTGCCTATGCCGCTCATTACTAGTCCCTGCCTGGAGTACAACCACATTCCTGACAACTGGTCTGAGATACCTACACCAGAGGTGGCAGAATACCACCCCCGTAAGAGAAGTATATATCACCTGATACCGGAACTGGACCCAGAAGCCCTGACTCCCTGGAAGACACATACTACGAGTTCATAAGGCTATAGGACATATTAACGGTCCCCAAAATGCTCCATATGCCCACAGACTTGACTTAGGATGGGTCATCATAGGAGACGTCTGTCTAGGAGAAGCACACAAGCCGACCTCGGTCAACAGTATGCTCACCAACACACTTGAGAATGGAAGTCCTTTCCTATACAGCCATGTCAGAGCAGTTTCCTGATAAAAGAATTGCCACACAACGCTCCTGTGCCTTGTCCTTTCACACATACCTCCTGTGAAGACCACGTCTGCGATGGTGAGCAAGATTACTTAGGGTGCACAGTCTTCCACAGGACAAGAGAAGACAGCAGGGTCACAATGCCAATAGAAGACAGGCTGTTGTTGGATATCATGGATAAAGGAATTGTAAAAGACAAATCAAAAAGTTGGGTCGCACCTTTACCGCTTAAACCCCAGAGACAACGCTTACCTAACAACAAAGAACTTGTCTACAGTCGATTTATCTCCCTCAGACACAAACTTCAGAGGACACCAGAGACGAAAGAACATTTATTTACCTTCATGGAAAGAATATTCCAGAACAACTATGCAGAAATGGCACCCACACTCCATTCCGAGGAGTGTTGGTACTTACCCATATTCGGCATGTATCATCCTAAAAAAACAGGACAGATACGTGTAGTATTTGACTCGAGCGCCAGGTGCGAAGGCTCGTTAAATGATGTCTTACTGTCTGGTCCAGACCTCAACAACAAACTTCTGGAGGTACTTCTCCGCTTCTGCAGAGATTCCGTAGCATTTATGGCGGACATACAATAGATATTCCACTGCATCCTCGTCAAGGAAGAACATAGAAACTACTTGATGTTCTTCTGGTGGGTCAGATGGCAGATCCTTTTGTGGAAAAAGATTTCTACGTGGACGACTGCTTGAAATCCACACCCACGAACGAGACCACAATCAGTCTCCTTGAGGTTGCACAAAATCGCCTCCAACAGCCGTGAGTTAATGAAAGCCTTCTTACCCCAAGACCATTCAAATGATCTAAAGGACATGGACGCTTTTACGTCTACGTCTGCAATCGGGTGCTAAAGATCAGGAGATCCACTTGTCCTAAACAGTGGCACTACGTGCTTACACAGCAAAATCCTGCAGACCACGTGACTAGATCTGTCGCACCAATCCACCTTAAAGGGATTCTGTCACCTCTTTTTACCCTATAGAGATGCAGACATGCACGGCTAGATCGCCGCTGGCATGTCTGCAATATACCTGTCCCATATGTCTGAGTTGTTTTATTGAGTGTAAAAAATGATTTTATATATATGTAAATCAGCCTAGTAAGGAGCCCAAGGGGCTGTACTAACCATCCTGGAGCCCAGCCACGCCCCCCTGTGAAGGATCCCAGCACCGCCTGTATCCACGAATCTCCTCCTTGCTCATAAAGTCGGCATAGTGTTCCTTCCCTGTGCTGGCATCAGCCTCAGGGAAGGAACTGCGCATGTGCAAGCTTGTGCACCATGAGATTACGGCGGGGAAAGAGGGGGAGATTTGTGGATAAAGGCTGTGTGAGATTACTGCGATCTGACTTCATGAGCAGGGAGGAGATTCGTGGATACAGAAATAGACTACAGTCTCCAAGGATAGCGCTTTGAAAAAGCTTGATCCCACCATTTACCAAAATGGGTTGCTAAGAAAGAAGGATTCAGTAGTGGCGTCTGACACCAGACGGGGAGTGTTCTGCCCAGCAGGGTTAGAAAATGATTCTAGTTCATTCTGCCAGAGTCTTGGTATTTCTCATATGGTTAGTGTGGTTATAGCACAGTCTAGTGGTGTTAAGTTGTATTACACTTTATTTTTCTGTTACAAAGACTACTGCATTGTGGGTGGTATACTGCATTGTGGGAGTGAAAAGCATCCTGGAAAAGAGAAGTGTCCAGGACACATCAGCAGAACTGTCCTTTTGCATATCTCCTTCTTAAACACCACCATAATTTTTATAGGCATATCTGGTGAGAGATCTATCTTTGTTTGAGGGACACATGTTATGCAGAGCTGTTCAGCTAGCTGTAATTGTTACTCAGAGAGTTACTACTGTTGGATAGACATGTAATCTTATGTATAGACATTTTACCATGTGCTTCAGTGTTAATGTAATGTTATAGTACATGCTATACTTGTAATTTTGCCACACTTGTACAATCTCTCACTCACACGCATTGCGCAGAGAGTACAACCTGTTGACCAATAAACAAGTTATACTACAAAGAACAGTCCTCTTATTTGGAAGACAGGAATGGTTTATGCTGAATGTCAGACTGCACACTTTGTGAACATGTATGAAGACAGAACATATAGTCTATTGTGTCGCACTGCGACATGCTTCAACTGCCACGTGACAGTTGCAGAAAAATCCATCCAAGCTGGATTTTGTGAGACTGTTGCTTCGCAGTCACAGTATGTTGCAGTGCAACACCATTAAATATCATTACAAAAAAGGTTGCGCCACATTGCTGCGACAAATGGCTCAGTATAGTTGTACCCATTTTGTCGTGCAACTTATGTTGTCGTGTAGCCCTAGCCTTAAGGCGGGTTTACACTGCACGATGATACAGTCGATTATCGGGAAGGAAGCATTCCTTCCTGACATTCAGCTGCTCGTTCAGTGAAGGAGACCGCTTTATTTACATTTCTGGTCAGCAGATCACTGTTTAGACTGCACGATCTGCTGCCCAGAAACGATGATTGATGTGCCTGCATGAACTACAGGATCACATTTTTCTCGTTCATCAGGTGATCGGCAGCACATTTAGATGGGCAGATTGTCGGGAACGAGTGTTTGCAGGAAAGATCGTTTCAGATAATCTACCCGAAAATTGGTCAGTCTAAATCCAACTTTATAGTGTTGCTGACTTATCTGCATCTAAGTTGATTATATGCACATGAAATACATACCACCCAAATTTTTGGACAATCAATGAGGTACTATTATGACTCGTTGAAAGATCCAATCACTGGCTGAAGCGGGTCATGGCTGCAGCTAGTGATTGACTGAGCGGCATTCACAGCCATTTCCTGCTATGTTGAGTCAGTAGCAGGAAATTGAGTGCAGCGGAGAAAAGGCAGAGCCAGACTTGCAGGGGATCAGTAAGGTGGGTATAAGTTCTGTTATTTTTTTTTCACTGGGATTTTTCTTCCACTGGGATACCCCTTTAAATATTAGCACACAAATCTGATTATACAGGGTGGGCTATTTATATGGATACACCTTAATAAAATGGGAATGGTTGGTGATATTAACTTCCTGTTTGTAGCACATTAGTATATGTGAGGGGGGAAACTTTTCAAGATGGGTGGTGACCATGGCGGCCATTTTGAAGTCAGACATTTTGAATCCAACTTTTGTTTTTTCAATAGGAAGAGTGTCATGTGACACACAACTTATTGGGAATTTCACAAGAAAAACAATGGTGTGCTTGGTTTTAACGTAACTTTATTCTTTCATGAGTTATTTACAAGTTTCTGACCACTTATAAAATGTGTTCAACGTGCTGCCCATTGTGTTGGATTGTCAATGCAACCCTCTTCTCCCACTCTTCACACACTGATGGTGTGTTTCCCTCTTTATGCACTGAAGCTGGCATGTTCCCTGATTTTTTCCAGCAAGATGGTGCACCACCACATTATGGGTGTCAAGTCCGAGCATTCCTAGATGAACAGTTTCCTGGAAAGTGGCTTGGTCGTCATGGGCCAGTTGAATGGCCCCCAAGGTCTCCCGATCTGACCCCCTTAGACTTTTATCTTTGGGGTCATCTGAAGGCAATTGTCTATGCTGTGAAGATACGAGATGTGCAGCACCTGAAACTACGGATACTGGAAGCCTGTGCTAGCATTTCTACTGCGGTGTTGCTATCAGTGTGTGAAGAGTGGGAGAAGAGGGTTGCATTGACAATCCAACACAATGGGCAGCACATTGAACACATTTTATAAGTGGTCAGAAACTTGTAAATAACTCATGAAAGAATAAAGTTAAATTGAAACCAAGCACACCATTGTTTTTCTTGTGAAATTCCCAATAAGTTTGATGTATCACATGACCCTCTTCCTATTGAAAAAACAAAAGTTGGATTCAAAATGGCCGACTTCTAAATGGCCGCCATGGTCACCACTGATCTTGAAAAGTTTCCCCCTCACATATACTAATGTGCCACAAACAGGAAGTTAATATCACCAACCATTCCCATTTTATTAAGGTGTATCCATATAAATGGCCCACCCTGTAGATATTTTAAGGTCATAATTCGAATCCGACCAAGGACAACATCTGCATGGAGTTTGTATGTTTTCCCCGTGTTTGCGTGGGTTTCCTCCGGGTTCTCTGGTTTTCTTCCACACTCCAAAGACATACTGATAAGAAACTTAGATTGTGATCCCCATTTGGGACAGTTGGATGCTAATGTCGGTAAAGCGCTGCATAATATAGTAGCGCTATATAAGTGCATAAAATAATAATTGCACCAAATAATGAAAACAAATATACATTGAGGTCTAATATACAGGTAGGAAGCAGACCTCAATTTAGTAACTTTATTAATACATAATTATTTACAGGTCAAAAAGAGGGACATTTAAGGAGCAAAGAGGGACAGAAGGACTTGGGTCAAAAAGAGGGACTGTCCCCCAAAGGAGGGACACTTGGGACAAAAATAGTCATTTAAAAAAAAATATTACACCGATAATCTGTTGAAATCTTGATCTGCTGCTAATATGCCACATGTAGAGCATGCTTTGGATGTGAAATTTGGCAGCATATCCTAAAATTAACGCCGATTTTTTTCAGCAGTGTGTGACTGAGGTTTTTGGTGTGCACTTAGCTCAATACTATTATTACTTTTATTGTAAACATCTGCGATTTTCGATATCTTTCAGAAAGGCACATTTTCACTATAGTCAAAAATCTGTGTTATTTTTAGGACTGAGAAATATCTTTGCTTTTTCCCCGAAAGCTGAAACCTCCTGACAGCTGTGTGTGGTGCACATACATTTCATAATGAGACATAATGAGAAACATTTTCTGTGATACAATAACTTAGTTCTGCTCTTCTGATCCTTGAAAGATTTTTATTTTCACAAAATCATTCTACTGTAAGAATTTAAAGGGGTTTTCCGGAATTATTTTGGATGTCATCTGTATCTGATCGGTGGGGTCTGACACCCGGGAACCCTGCCAATCAGCTGTTTGAGAAGGCTGCAGCGCTCCTGTGAGTGCTGTGGCCTTCTCTCTGCTTTTCCTAAGCCGAATGATGACATGTTCATTGGTCACGTGGTCTAGGACCAGCTCAGCCCTATTCAAGTGAATAGGGCTAAGCTGCGATACCAAGCACAGCCGCTATACAAGGTAAGCTGCGAAAAGGCCGCAGTACTCTCAAGAGTGCCACTGCCTTCTCAAAACAGCTGATAGGTAGGGGTCCCAGAGTATAGGTCATCAGTAAAAAAAATCTTGGAAAACCCTTTTAAAGATTTTAAGAAATATATCAAACACTATTGGGAAGTTTTATCAAACTGGTGTAAAGTAGAACTGGCTTAGTTGCCCATAGCAACCAATCAGATTCCACCTATCATTTTCCAAAGGAGCTGTCAAAAATGAAAGGTGGAATCTGATTGGCTGCTATGGGCAACTAAGCCAGTTCTACTTTACACCAGTTTGATAAATATACAGTATCTCACAAAAGTGAGTACACCCCTCACATTTTTTTAAAATATTTTATTATATCTTTTCATGGGACAACAGTGAAAATCTGACACTTTGATACAATGTAAAGTAGTCAGTGTACAGCTTGTATAACAGTGTAAATTTGGTGTGCCCTCAAAATAACTCAACACACAGCCATCAATGTCTAATCCGCTGGCAACAAAAGTGAGTACACCCCATTGGCGGATTCGGGGGGGGGGGGGGGCAATGGGGCAATTGCCCCTTCCCCGAGAATGTAGTGACACATTCTGGACCCGGCGGCGATGGCAGCGGCAAGGAGAGAGGAGCGCTTCCATTGTGGAAGCGCTCATCTCCATATTCATCTGTATTGCCTTCCTCAGGACAGCGATACAGATGAATGGTGCGGAGGAGCAGGGGAGAGGTGTCTCCCTTGCCCGTTCCTCTGATAAGCTACAGGCAGAGGTCGGTGCAGGCGGCGCGATTATGTCGTCGCGACCCCTGAGCTGTACAAAGCGGGACACAGGACGGAAGAGGCTTGCATTGCATCGCAGTGTCATGGAGGTAAGTATAAGTGTTTATTGTTTTAATTCATTTTAGTACAGTATGGCAAGAAGGGGGGTGGGGCCGTATATACTGGCACATTATAGGGGGGGCACTATGGAGGGGGGAAAGAAGCACTATGGGGGCATCTAATGGGGGCCCTATATACTGGCACATTATGGGGGGGCACTATGGAGAAGGGGGGAAAAAGAGCACTATGGGGCATTATATAGGGACATTTATTACTGGCAACCATTTTGGTGCCACTATGGCGAAGGGGGGAGAGAAGCATTATGGGGGCATCTATGTAGGGCATTCTATAGGGGCATTTTATACTGCCACATTATGAAGGGCACTATGGGGACAGGGAGGAGCACTATGGGGCATCTTCTGGGGGCACTATATAGGAGTATTTTATACTGGCACAAATTATAGGGGCACTATAGGCACCTTAGCTCAACTGTTTTTTGTAGTGGCACACAGTACGGGTCATTGGATCACATATGAGCACTCTGGGGACATTGACTGGGGGCACTAAGAGGAGTTTTTTTTTTTTTTTTTTACTGCCACACAACGGAGCATTTTTTTGTACTGGCGCACATTATAAGGGGACTTTATTACAACTGGGGAACTATGGGAGCATTATTACTTCTGGGACACAATTACTGTTGGGGGCACTGTAGGAGCACTATTACTACTAAGTGCACTTTGGCACAGAATTATTACTATTGTTGGGATTTTGGGGAGCACTATTACTGTGGGGGCACCCTGGCACAGTATCAGCTTAGCACAGTTATTTTTGGGGGACATTATGGTTACACTATTAGTGTCAGGGGCAATATTTGCTGGGTGCAGTTATTTTTTAGGGCATTGTGTTTCAATAATTATTGAAGGGGGCGCTATCTGTGTGTAACTAGTATTTTCAGGGGGTTTATCTGTTTCTACAGAATAGTTTTGGGGGGCACAGCGTCTCAATATTGGGGGTGCATAATGGGATGTTGAGAAGGTGGGAGGAAAAGTAGGAAACTAAGATGTCTGTCTGTCAAACTCTGCAGAAATAAGAGATGGCTGAAAGAAATCATCATGGTGGTCTGGTCTGAATGGATAAGATGAAGAAAGAGAACATCTACATCAAAGGAGACGTCACTGGATGTAAGAGGTGTGGGCGCGATATATGGGTGGGGCTGTGTATTGGTGTGGCTTGAGGGTGGGCGGGGACACAGGGGCCCATAATCTCCTATTTCCCGGGGAAGTGCCCATCCCAGGACCAGGCTCTGGATCCGCCACTGGTACACCCCTAAGTGAAAATGGCTAAATTGTGCCCAATTAGCCATTTTTCCTCCCTAGTGTCATGTGACTTGTTAGTGTTACAAAGTCTCAGGTGTGAATGTGGAGCAGGTGTGTTAGGTTTGGTGTTATCGCTCTCACACTCTCTCATACTGGTCACTGGATGTTCAACATGGCACTTCATGGCAAAGAACTCTCTGACAATCTGAAAAAAATAATTGTTGCTCTACATAAAGATGGCCTAGGCTATGAGAAGATTGCCAACACCCTAAAACTGAGCACGGTGGCCAAGACCATACAGCGGTTTAACAAGACAGGGTCCACTCAGAACAGGCCTTGCCATGGTCAAACAAGAAGTTGAGTGCACGTGCTCAGCATCATATCCAGAGGCTGTCTTTTCAAAATAGACATATGAGTGCTGCCAGCATTGCTGCAGAGGTTAAAAGGGTGGAGGGTCAGCCTGTCAGTGCTCAAACCATACGCCGCACACTGCATCAAATTGGTCAGCATGGCTGTCATCCCAGAAGGATGCCTTTTCTAAGAAAGCCTGCAAACAGTTTGCTGAAATCAAGCAGACTAAGGACATGGATTACTGGAACCGTGTCCTGTGGTCTGATGAGACCAAGATAAACGTATTTGGTTCAGATTGTATCAACCGTGTCTGGCGGCAACCAGGTGAGCAGTACAAAGACAAGTGTGTCTTGCCTACAGTCAAGCATGGTGGTGGGAGTGTCATGGTTTGGGGCTTCAAGAGTGCTGCCGGCTGTGGAGAGCTACAGTTTATTGACAGAACCATAAATGCCAACCTGTACTGTGCCCCCCAAAGTAACAGTGCTCCCCAAAATCCCAATATAAATAATTCTCTGCCAGAGCACACTTAGTAGTAATAATGCCCCTATAGTGCTTATATTAGTAATCATGTTCTTCATAAGCCCCCCAGTAGTAGTAAAGCTCCCCATAATACCTCCTAGTAGTAATAATTTCCCCTATAATATGACAGTACATGAAATACCCTTGCTTAGTTCCCGCAGTTGAGCTAATGTCCCCATAATGTATACAGTATAAAATCCCCCTATATAGTGCCCCAGTAAATGCCCTCATAGTGCTCCTCTCCCCCTTCCCCATAGTGTCCCCCATTATATGCTAGTAAAAAAATGCCCCCTCTTTCTGCCCCCAGCAGATGCCCCTATAGTGTTCCTCTCCCCATAATGTGCCAGTAAAAAATGTCCCTTCTTAGTGCCACCAGATGCCCCAATAGTGCTCCACTCCCCCATAGTGCCCCCAAATAATGCCCCATAGTGCCGCTCTCCCCTATAATGCCTCCCATAATGTGCCAGTAAAAAATGCCCCCTTAGTGCCACCAGATGCCATAGTGCCCACCATAATGTGCCAATAAAAAAGGCCCCTTTAGAGCCCCCACTTACCCATAGTGCCCCCAAATAATGCCCCTATAGTGCCAACAGATGCCCCATAGTGCAGCTTCCCCCTATAGTGCCCCCATAATTTTCCAATAAAAAAAAAAAGCCCCTTTAGAGCCCCCAGATGCCCCCATAGTGCCCCCCCATAATGTGCCAGTAGGAAATGCCCCCATAGTGCCCCACAAAATCGTCAAGAAATAAATGCCCCCAGAATGCCACCCCAAAAAAATGGGTCTGTAAGAAATGCCAGCTCCCCCCATAGTGCCAGCTCCCCCCGCAAAGAAAAAAAACAAAAAACACTAATACTTACCTCCTTTAGCAGCGATGCGATGCGATGCAAGCCTCTTCTGGCCTTTGTCGCCCGCTGTGTGCTGCCCTGCCGAGCAGGCCTCTGATAGGCTGCAGGCATTAGTGCTTGCGGCCTATCAGAAGAACAGGGAAGGGAGACACCTCTCCCTCCCCTGCCCTGCCGCAGCACTTCCATCGCTGTCCTGAGGAGGTGTGGAGAAAAAGAAGCACAGCACACCAACATCAAAACCTCATCCCAACTGTGAAGTATGGTGGTGGGGGCATCATGGTTCGGAGCTGCTTTGCTGCGTCAGGGCCTTGACAGATTGCTATCATCGAAGGAAAAATGAATTCCCAAGTTTATCAAGACATTTTGCAGGAGAACTTAAGGCCATCTGTCCACCAGCTGAAGCTCAACAGAAGATGGGTGTTGCAACAGGACAATGACTCAAAGCATAGAAGTAAATCAACAACAGAATTGCCTTAACAGAAGAAAATACGCCTTCTAGAGTGGCCCACTCAGAGTCCTGACCTCAACCCGATTGAGATGCTGTGGCGTAACCTCAAGAAAGCGATTCAAACCAGACATCTCAAGAATATTGCTGAACTGAAACAGTTCTGTAAAGAGGAATGGTCAAGAATTACTCCTGACTGTTGTGCACGTCTGATCTGCAACTACAGGAAATGTTTAGTTGAAGTTATTGCTGCCAAAGGAGGTTCAACCAGTTATTAAATCCAAGGGTTCACATACTTTTTCCACCTGCACTGTGAATGTTTACATGGTATGTTCAATAAAAACATGGTAACATTTAATTATTTATGTGTTATTAGTTTAAGCAGACTGTGATTGTCTATTGTTGTGACTTAGATGAAGATCAGATCACATTTTATGACCAATTTGTGCAGAAATCCATATCATTCCAAAGGGTTCACATACTTTTTCTTGCAACTGTATTTGTAAAATTGCCCTGTTAAAAAGCAGTACCTTTACTGTTCAATAGGATGCAAAAAT
The DNA here is from genome assembly GCF_014858855.1 of Bufo gargarizans. Classification (NCBI taxonomy): domain Eukaryota; kingdom Metazoa; phylum Chordata; class Amphibia; order Anura; family Bufonidae; genus Bufo; species Bufo gargarizans. Next base: position 591,473,903 of record NC_058080.1, on the reverse strand, counting down.
GTGTGAATCTTGCCTAGATGAGAAACACGATCAAATATGTCCTGCCAGATACCCTCTACACCTCAGAATTGACCCTAGCAATATAGCCTGCAGATGAATAATGGAATAATATACAATAAAGAGTATGTCTGAACATCCAAAGAGGCCTTTATCTCCACCATTTACAGTTTTGTTCTTGCTTGATCGATAGATGAGGCCATAACATTGAGCATGTATGGCCAGGGCAAGGTTACAAATATCACAGCCTGTAAAAGGCCCCTTTACACTGCTCATTGAGCAGACGATTGTTGGGAAGGAAGAGTTCCTCCTCCGCCAGTGTCTGCTTGTCAGTGGAGGTGACCGCTGCATTAACATGCATCAAACTCCTCCACAGTATGGGGTGGAGTGATCGCTAATGCCAACGCTCATCATCATATAAAATAATTGCTTGCCAACCGCTGAGGCGGTTTTAATGGCACAATCTGCCGCCAGCAAACACCGATTTACAGTAGATGACTGTATGAGTGATGCAATTACCTAATGAATTAGGGTTTCACTCATTCATCGGGTAATCGGCAGCACCTTTACATTAGCAGATTATCAGTAATAAACGATGTTCCAGCAATGTAAAAGGGACCTTTAAGCTAGGTTTACACAGGGCGACGCAGTGGCCGATTGTTGGGAAGAAAGTGTTCCTTCCTGGCAGTCGGCTGCTCTTTCAGTGAAGAAGACTGGGCATTTAGATGCAGCGATTTCCTTCGCTATGGAGATCCCTTGTCCTCATACAGAATTCTTGGTTCTGAGCAGCAGATCGCTGTTTAGACAGCATAACCTGCTGCTCAAAAGCCATGATTGGTGGTATCTGCACATGCGATAGGGTCACCGGTTGATTGGCAGCACATTTAGACGACCAAAGGTTTGGGAACGACCGTTCACAGGAGCGGTCGATCGTTCCTGATAATTTGGACGATCATTGGTACATCTAAGTGCACCTTTAGACACCAGTACGGATATCAAGGTATATTACTTAACTGGTTTTCTATTCTTTCTTTTGTTTTATGACCTATCTGATCTAGATGATCCTCAAATAATAGTCGGATGTATTGGCATCACCTTATTCGTAATGAATGATTATCTGTATTTTGGACTTCCTAGAGAAAACAAAGTTTAGTGTTCATTTTAATCCATTTACCTGCTTCACCGGTGCTAATAATCCCATAATGAATGACCTTTACTTAAACATCTTTCATTGTGTGTATATTTCCTCTCCCTTACTCCATGCTCCACATGATTCCTTTCTCAGCTCTGTTCTGCACAGTTCATCACATTAGAGATCTTGGGCAGACAAGAAATACATAACCGGCTTGTCTAAATAAAGGGCTTTGGAAAATCTAACCGTAAACGTCACCTAAATAAATTATCAACATAATGTTTGTCTTAAAATTGGCCATTCTCACAAACCTTGTCTTTGTTGGGGTGGTATTTTCGTTCTGTCAATAATCTGCAGTAATCCCATCCTGTTGATAATAGACCTAGCCTAGGTCCCTTTGGAGCAAAGCTAGCTATACTTGGAGTTGTTGTTTTTTTTTACAATCTACAAAGATTTGACCATAATGGCAGATAATTGTAGAAAAATTCAGCAACAAGGTATATACAAATGATCAGTATAGCAGATACTGTGTCCCCAGAAAGATCATCCAGTAAATTGGTAAATTATGGCAAATCATCATAAAGTTGTTTCCTAGTGATGCAGGTAATTATGAGGCAATTTCTAGGTGGTATACTACTACCTCCACACACAAATCTACAATGAATAGTACATATATCTATGTCTTCACATCATGAAGTGTTCATAAAGCGTGATAATTAATAGTGTTGGGTGCAAATATTCGAATTGTGAATATCGACACTGGGAATTTGCAAATATAGTGATATACTGTATATTCGTAATTTCGAATACTCTAGATTTTTTTTTCATCAGTAACCTCCCTTCTTGCTTGTGGGCCAATGAGAAGGCTGCAATGTCTTTGTCTGAGCTTAGCAACATCCCTAGCAACCAATAGAAAAGTTGCCTATCCCTTACTATATGAGAAACTCCCCAGCAGCCATTTTCTACAGTTTTTTTAAGTTCTGAGAGAGAGAGGGAGAGAGAGAGAGCAGTGTCATTGCTGAGCTCTGTGCTTTCCACACTACAGTAGATAGTATATGTATATATCTATCTATCTATCTATCTATCTATATATATATATATATATATATATATTACAGATAGTCAGTGTAGGTTATATCCTGATATAGTGTAGCTGTTGCAGTGCAGTGTGATAGGTTCTGCTGTCCATACATACATGCAGACCTGCTAAAATGTGAAGTTTCACGAATTGCGTCAAAATATTTGCATCATTAGTGCCGATTAGCGCAATCGCGAATATATTGGAGCACTCTAACTGCATATAAAGCCATTTTTAATGTTCTGCCGTGCCAACCATTTTCTCCCATCTCAGGAAACTTCTAGCAGCTTGGAAAATGTAGCAAACGTGATCTACGCCTGTATTTCGTGAGCATTACGCAAATATTACATTGCCGATTTTTCACAATCAAGAAAATAATCTCGAATTTGCGAATATATGACGAATATTTGCCCAAATATTCGTGAAATATTGCAAATTTGAATATAGCCTCTGCTGCTCGTCACTAATAATTAATGCTTTAACAGTTAAATATTACCTTAGTACAGTCAACTTCCAGGTACTAGATGGGCCCAAGTAAAGTCAATGGGCCAGATTTATCATTAGCTCAGGTCAGAATAATGGAGTGAAAAAGTCCCCAAAAAGTCCCAAATGCTAAAACTGCGCACAAATTTGCGACTTTTTTCTGCTCTGCACTATGCTCGCCAGTTTTCTGAAAGTGGGCGTGTTTTCTTATGTAAATGAATCTCTAGACAGATTTACTATTGGGACTATTTAAAAAGTCAGAAAAAAAAAAAAGTTGCAATTTCACTCCAGTGAGGACCATGCTTATCTTATGAGACTTTTGAATAGAACATGCGACTTTTTCATAAAAACATGCGACTTTTTCATAAAAACGTGCGACTTTTGAAAGGCTGCTTACTGACGGATAAACTGCTACCGTCAAACCACATTTATTACAGTCTTAAAGGGCCGATCATAAATCTGACTTGGCTAAAACTGACTTTAGCCATACAGTGGAGGAAATAATTATTTGACCCCTCACTGATTTTGTAAGTTTGTCCAATGACAAAGAAATGAAAAGTCTCAGAACAGTATCATTTCAATGGTAGGTTTATTGTAACAGTGGCAGATAGCACATCAAAAGGAAAATCGAAAAAATAACTTTAAATAAAAGATAGCAACTGATTTGCATTTCATTGAGTGAAATAAGTATTTGAACCCTCTAACAAAAAAAGACTTAATACTTGGTGGAAAAACCCTTGTTTGCAAGCACAGAGGTCAAACGTTTCTTGTAATTGATGACCAAGTTTGCGCACATTTTAGGAGGAATGTTGGTCCACTCCTCTTTGCAGATCATCTCTAAATCCCTAAGGTTTCGAGGCTGTCTCTGTGCAACTCTGAGCTTGAGCTCCCTCCATAGGTTTTCGATTGGATTAAGGTCCGGAGACTGACTAGGCCACTCCATGACCTTAATGTGCTTCTTCTTGAGCCACTCCTTTGTTGCCTTTGCTGTATGTTTTGGGTCATTGTCGTGCTGGAACACCCATCCACGACCCATTTTCAGTTTCCTGGCAGAGGGAAGGAGGTTGTCGCTCAGGATTTCACGATACATGGCTCTGTCCATTTTCCCGTTTATGCGAATAAGTTGTCCTGTGCCCTTAGCAGAAAAACACCCCCAAAGCAAAATGTTTCCACCCCCATGCTTGACGGTGGGGACGGTGTTTTGGGGGTCATAGGCAGCATTTTTCTTCCTCCAAACACAGCGAGTTGAGTTAATGCCAAAGAGCTCTATTTTGGTCTCATCAGACCACAGCACCTTCTCCCAGTCACTCTCTGAATCATTCAGGTGTTCATTGGCAAACTTCAGACGGGCCTGCACATGTGCCTTCCTGAGCAGGGGGACCTTGCGAGCCCTGCAGGATTTTAATCCATTGCGGTGTAATGTGTTTCCAATGGTTTTCTTGGTGACTGTGGTCCCTGCTAATTTGAGGTCATTAACTAACTCCTCCCGTGTAGTTCTAGGATGCTTTTTTCACCTTTCTCAGAACCATTGACACCCCACGAGGTGAGATCTTGCGTGGAGCCCCAGAGCGAGGTCGATTGATGGTCATTTTGTGCTCCTTCCATTTTCGAACAATCGCACCAACAGTTGTCACCTTCTCTCCCAGCTTCTTGCTAATGGTTTTGTAGCCCATTCCAGCCTTGTGCAGGTCTACAATTTTGTCTCTGACATCCTTGGACAGCTCTTTGGTCTTTCCCATGTTGGAGAGTTTGGAGTCTGCTTGATTGATTGATTCTGTGGACAGGTGTCTTTTATACAGGTGACTAGTTAAGACAGGTGTCCTTAATGAGGGTGACTAATTGAGTAGAAGTGTCTAACCACTCTGTGGGAGCCAGAACTCTTAATGGTTGGTAGGGGTTCAAATACTTATTTCACTCAATGAAATGCAAATCAGTTGCTATCTTTTATTTAAAGTTATTTTTTCGATTTTCCTTTTGATGTGCTATCTGCCACTGTTACAATAAACCTACCATTGAAATGATACTGTTCTGAGACTTTTCATTTCTTTGTCATTGGACAAACTTACAAAATCAGTGAGGGGTCAAATAATTATTTCCGCCACTGTATGTTAAAGTGGCGTGAGCTGTCAGAGTCATGATAAATCTGGCCCAATGTTTTATATTTGATAGCAAGTCAATTATTGCGTAACCTATTCCTTGGTGGGCCAACCATAAAGATCTGTGATGGTCCAGTGTATAAATGGTCCTGACCCTGATTGTTTAGCACCTAAGGCCAATTTCCTTAAAATACCTATAATAAGAAATAGACCTCCTTGCGCTCCCGGCGTGTGGGTTTGCAAAAATCAGCCAGGCCTGGCTGATTCCGCAGCTAGGTGTCAGAAAGGAGCTGTTGTCCTCCTTGAAATTATAATATAAGTGGTAGTTATATCACCCGAAGGTGACGTGAGACACCAGCGCTGGAGTGGCAAGACCCGACCGCTATCTCCCTCTTTTTCTTGGATGTGTAAGTAAGTATAGGGGGGGAAAAAAGGGGAGAGGGTACAGATGACTAAATAAAGGCCAGAAATGGGCAGTCTGTAGCGCTCGCTGTCTATGCTGTGAGGATGCAAAGAAGGCAAGTACAATCAAATGATGGTGCAAATCTCCAGTGTGCAATATAAAGTATAATATATACCTGGTATGTTCCTGCTTTATTAGATTCAGTGGTGTATCTTTTTCATTTTCTTTTTCTTTTCCTGTAAGTATACTGCAATAAGTCCGTCCTCCTGGCTCACCTGCTAGCACGGACGCTGCCCCGGCCGGAAGCAAGCGTGGTGCGAGGGAGCTTGTTGCTACGGTCGTCCTGGAAACCGCTTCGGTGACGTCACCTCTGTGGATACCGTAGCCTCCGTGGGACAAAAAACCTCCTACGTGTTTCGGGGCCTGTCGGGCTCCTTCGTCAGGGATGGTCAACGCATTGTCCATGGAGGTTTAAGTAGTTAATCCGGTTTCCATGACAACAGGTATCGGCTTGTGTCAAGCTGATATGTAAATAAGGGGACGTTCTACTTATTACAGGTATAGTCTAGATCATACATACAGGTGTGATATATATATTTCTGAACAGTTCCTGAGGTTTTCCAGGGGGCGCAATAAATACAGTTTATTTGGATAATGGGAAGGTATGGAAGATTCCTTGGTTGTTTTATTGGCTAGGTTCATTACAGATGTGATAGTGGTTCATTGTTACTGGAAAGCAAAGAGTTCGATTTCATTATTTAACCCATTGGGTGCCAGACTGTTACATTTGAAAATCCATTTGCTTTCCATCCTGGACATCAGTTTGATATAGTCCCCTATCCGTCGGTTTATGATATGTTTTGGTATGTATTTTCCGGTTTTCGATGAATATAGTTAGATCAAGAAAATTAATTTGTTTTTTATCAAAAGTTGGAGTAAAGTGTAGGTAAAATTCATTTTTATTCAAATTGATTAAAAAATTATTGAGGGATGGTACATCCCCTCTCCATATAAAAACAACATCATCGATAAATCTTTTCCAGAGGACCAGACCCGCACCGAGCTCGCCATTGGAAAATATGGTAGACTCCTCCCATCTACCCATATACAGATTTGCGAAGCTCGGTGCGAATCGGGTCCCCATCGCGGTCCCCCACGTCTGAAGATAAAAGTCCGATCCATATTTAAAATAGTTATGTTCCAGGATAAACGTGATGCAGTCTCCGATAAAATGAATCTGTTCATCTGACATGTTTTTGTCCTTTCGTAAAAAGTGCTCTGCAGCTTCACGGCTTTTTTTCTTTTCAATGACCGTATATAGAGAGGTCACATCTAACGTGCCCAAAATAAAATTAGACTCCCATCGGATCCCTTCTAGAATTTGCAAAATATGTTTCGTGTCCCTCAAATATGCTGGTAGTAATAGGACTTTTTCTTGTAATAGGACATCGACATACTTGGATAAATTTGAGGTGAGACCGTCGATGCCTGAAATTATTGGTCTACCAGGGGGACTGGTTTGATTTTTGTGGATTTTTGGCAGGTAGTAGAATATAGGAATCTTGGGACTTTGGTTATTAGTAAAAAGCATTTCTTCCTTTGAGAGTGCTCCCATGTTTTTGAATTTTACCTACACTTTATGAATTCATGAATTTTACCTACACTTTACTCCAACTTTTGATAAAAAACAAATTAATTTTCTTGATCTAACTATATTCATCGAAAACGGGAAAATACATACCAAAACATATCATAAACCGACGGATACCAACAGTTTTATCCCCCTTGAAAGCTGCCATTTACCTACATGGCTTAATAATATCCCTTTCAGTCAGTACATAAGAGCCCGTAGAAACTGCACCATTAATACAGATTTCCACAAAGAAGTAGACATATTAAACAAAAAATTAATTGAGAAGGGATATAAGGAAGAATCTTTGATCCCTATCACCAAATCAGTGAGTGATATTGATAGGAACAAATTACTTAAAGAAAAAACAATACAAAAAGAACAACATATAAGTGATGACACCAATAATATCAAAGTACCCATCATCACCACATATAGTGCAGGGGCCAATAACTTTAAGAAAATCATTCACAAACACTGGGACATCTTAAAATACGATAAAATAATTGGGGACAAGATCTCCCCCAACCCAACATTTATTTTCAAAAAATCTGCAAACCTAGCAAATCTTGTAGCCCCATCTATCAAAAGGAATATGGTGATGAAGAAAGCAAATGTCAAAAAAGGTTTCCACCCATGCAGATTATTCAAAAATTTTAAAATATCTAGATTTCAAACCAAATCAATACTGGAATTTGATACCCCACAGGGTAAATTCACAATCAAGGACTACATTTCTTGCAACACCAAGGGGGTTATTTATTCTATTAGGTGTCCCTGCGAAAAAATCTATGTTGGACGCACCAAAAGAGAACTGAAAACCAGAATCAGGGAACATGTTAATAACATACATAAGCAGACCATCACCCGCTATCACGACACTATGCTGAATTTCATCAGGGCAAATTTCTGGGATCCACCTTTGTAGGAGTTGAAAAAATAAAACAGGATAGCAGGGGAGGGGACTATATCAAACTGATGTCCAGGATGGGAAGCAAATGGATTTTCAAATGTAACAGTCTGGCACCCAATGGGTTAAATCAAGAAATCAAACTCTTTGCTTTCCAGGAACAATGAACCACTATCACATCTGTAATGAACCTAGCCAATAAAACAACCAAGGAATCTTCCATACCTTCCCATTATCCAAATAAACGGTATTTATTGCGCCCCCTGGAAAACCTCAGGAACTGTTCAGAAATATATATATCACACCTGTATGTATGATCTAGACTATACCTGTAATAAGTAGAACGTCCCCTTATTTACATATCCGCTTGACACAAGCCGATACCTGTTGTCATGGAAACCGGATTAACTACTTAAACCTCCATGGACAATGCGTTGACCATCCCTGACGAAGGAGCCCGACAGGCCCCGAAACGCGGAGGCTACGGTATCCACAGAGGTGACGTCACCGAAGCGGTTTCCAGGACGACCGTAACAACAAGCTCCCTCGAACCACGCTTGCTTCCGGCCGGGGCAGCGTCCGTGCTAGCAGGTGAGCCAGGAGGACGGACTTATTGCAGTATACTTACAGGAAAAGAAAAAGAAAATGAAAAAGATACACCACTGAATCTAATAAAGCAGGAACATACCAGGTACATATTATACTTTATATTGCACACTGGAGATTTGCACCATCATTTGATTGTACTTGCCTTCTTTGCATCCTCACAGCATAGACAGCGAGCGCTACGGACTGCCCATTTCTGGCCTTTATTTAGTCATCTGTACCCTCTCCCCTCCCCCCCCCCCCCTATACTTACTTACACATCCAAGAAAAAGAGGGAGATAGCGGTCGGGTCTTGCCACTCCAGCGCTGGTGTCCTTAAAATACCTATTGGATAAAAGCATGTTCGGCTGACAGCTATCACCTCTTCTCTTCCTAAATATAATGGTTGTGCATACATGTGTTCTAACTAGAAGAACAATATTTATGGGTCTATCTTTTTATCCATCTCTTTCTTTATTTTCCATCATAGAAAGTTGGGTGGACCCAAAAACTTTATATGGTTGGCCGGTCCTGCCCAAATTGTACATTTAGTACAGTCTGTATAGTATGTCTTGAAATATATGTTCATCTCTGGCCCAGAACTGACAGGTAGCTGGGGCAAGAAACTGAACCTATGCTGCAGCTAGAAGTTGATGCTCATGGTCCTAGAAGTTGATGCCCATTGTCCTCATAATGTCATGGTACAAATATCTGTAGCTTTAGCATAGAACGTCCATGCTTTGTGTACCCCTTTGCAGTTGCAAGCTGAGTGATAAATAATGTGATGTTTAATAACAGAGGTCTGAGCACAGAGAGCAGTATTGAAGTATAAGAGTATTCTATAGAAGGAGCTGGATGTTAAAGTGTAACTGCCATTTGTTTAAGAGACAGGGATAAGGAGATTTTTCTAATATACTTTATTTACAGTAGGGAAAATATTTATAGTGCAAAACCTATATACGCTAACTGTCCCTATATAGAGTAAAATAGCTTCCCCCTGACTCCCCGCATTGCCAGTGTCAAGCGCTTACTGCTCATGCAGACATCTCTCCCGGTGGCTGGTTCATTACACAGTGCATCAGGAGTACAGGAGATGAACTCACAGACGCTGGCCACACTGATCTGTGAGCTGGAACGAAGTGTAGATATTTATTTATATATCAATATATTTAATCTTGTTAAGCTTCCGTGGGATTTCTGTCCATGCCTACACACCAATGTCTCCACACCAATGTTATGGACCGTCTCTTGCGGATCGTGGACCCATTCATGTCAATGGATCTGCACCTGCAAACAGCGTGCACACGAACGGGCATGTGGCACACACACTTGTGTGCATATGCCCTAAGGCAGCAATCTCGTTAAACACTGAAGTAGATACACTGTCTGTCCCCAAAAAAAGTCGCCACCTGGATTTAACTTAGCAAATAGTTATGAGCCTCCTGTTGGATAATTACTGCATGGGCGATTATCTTTCAGCTGGCAATAAGTTATCTAACCCCAACTGGTGCAATGAGTTGCTTCTCATTTCTTAAACAACCATGTCGAACCATCTCGTGGTCGTTGAAAAGATGTTAGTCTGTTTGAGAAGGGTCAAATCATTGGCATGCAGAGAAGACATCTAAGGAGATTGCAGAAACTACAAAAATTGGGTTAATAACTGTCCAACGCATTATTAAAAACTGGAAGGATAGTGGGGACCCATCATATTCGAGGAAGAAATGTGGCGGAAAAAAATTCTGAATGATCGTGATCGGCGTTTGGTGAAATCAAATAGAAGAAAAACAACAGTAGAACTCAGGGCTATGTTTAATAGTGAAAGTAAGAGCATTTCCACATGTACAATGCAAAGGGAACTCAAGGGATTGGGGCTGAACAGTTGTGTAGCCGTAAGAAAACCACTAATCAGTAAGGCAAACCAGAAAAAAAGGCTTTAATTTGCTAAGAAGCATAAAGATTGGAATTTGGAGCAATGGAAGGTCATGTGGTCTGATGAGTCCAGATTTACCCTGTTCCAGGGTGATGGGCGCATCAGGGTAAGAAGAGAGGCAGATGAAGTGATGCACCCATCATGCCTAGTGCCTACTGTACAAACCTGTGGGGGCAGTGCTATGATCTGGGGTTGCTGCAGTTGGTCAAGTCTAGGTTCAGCAACAGTATGTGCTCCAAGAATTATGTCAGCTGACTACCCGAACATACTGAATGACCAGGTCATTCCATCAATGGATTTTTTTCTTCCCTGATGGCACAGGCATATTCCAAGATGACAATGCCAGAATTCATTAGGCTCAAATTGTGAAAGAGTGGTTCAGGGAGCATGAAGTGCTGGAGAAGGCCTTGCGCAGCAGTCAGACCCTACCATCATCAATGCAAGATCTTGGTAAAAAATGAGTGCAACACTGGATGGAAATAAATCTTGTGACATTGCATAAGCTTATCGGAACAATGCCACAGCGAATGCGTGCAGTAATCAAAGCTAAAGGCGATCCAACAAAATATTAGAGTGTGTGACCTTTTTTTTGTGGCAACTTTTTGGGGGAATCTTTTGTTGTACTAGAAAAAATACTTGTTAAGGCCTCATGCCTCATGTCCGCGATCTGCACCCGACAATCCGCAATGCATGCACTACTTTTTTGCAGTGCGGAGGCACAGACAGAAATCCCACGCTTCCGATCCGCGCCAGTGTTCTGCACCACAGTGTTGCAGACCAACACTGTTGGCACCCGCTGTTGGCATGCCGCAATACAGGTATGGCCTTGCTACGGTCAAGTGCATGAGGCTTAATGCTGAAAAAATATTCTTTACCTGTCCCCTTCTATGGAAAAGTTTGCATGGCCCTCCCATGAGCGCCCCCTCCCCCATGATGTTCTGCGGGTCGCCGCCATAATTAAACAAGGAAAGTTTACTTTTTATCAACAGCTGTGCTGGGTGGATACATCACTACAAGAAAAGCAAATAAAGGATGATTTTATGTGCAGGTACAAATTGTGTTGTGACTTTTTTAACCTCTTATTGACCAGTAATGTGTTTCACTTACAATTGTTCTAATATTAACCCCATAATGAAGAGACAGTGTATAGTGATTTTGTGCACGTAGTGGTAGATGTGTGTGTGTTTTTAATAACACATAGGACTGTTTATTAATAACTTTTTTTGTTTTATTTGGGATAAAGTGTACAAAAATGTAAAAAAATTTTTTTACATTTTTATCTTTATTCATTACTAGTCCCACTGGTAATTTTGATACCTAATATGTATAGCCTTGTGTTTATTTCTGTTACTTTTATTAGAATTTCATTTTCCGTATTTTTTTTACTCGTATTTTTTTGTACATTTATATGTAGGTCATAAAAGATCTCAGGGGGACATTTACAAGATTTTCAGTGTAGCAGGGGTATGTGTAGGTCCCTGGAGCAAGGGGTACTTTGAAGTCTGGACATTTGTGGACATTTGCCTACTGTCAATCTACAAAGTTATAAACTTCTTTCACTTGATAGGGTTAACGTGCACTGTTTACTACTGTGCAATTCCATTTTATACGTATGTTGCGATATATAGCCTGTTTGTTTGCACTGTATTTGCACAGCACTGTGGAAAGGTTAATGAACACTAAGAGACTTTTGGGACTTTGAATAAGAAGCTGGTATTTTTCCACAGCTGCCATGGGGTTTAAAGAAGAGCATGTTTTAGAGGGAAAAAGCCAGATTTGTTTACTACCAAAACTAGACAGACTGACCTTTTGAATGTCTGGTTTTAGCTCTCTTATTATGTCTGGAAACTTGTTTTTGTCTGGAAAAACTGCTGTGTCATTGCCATTGAGTATCATTGAAGCTCTAATGCCAGTCTACGCCAGACGGGAGTGGTAACTTTGTAACTGTTTGTGCTGAGTTTCTCCACTCCTCCCACTAGAAGGTTCCAATCTAGCTAGAAACTGTATATAAGGTGAGCAGTCAGGACTACTGAGCTACAGACCGTGGGCCTCCAGCCTTTGGCCAATGTACCAGCTTTCTGAGAGAGAAAGTGACAGCTAGCTCACGCCTTTCCTCAGCATCAAACCCTTCTTCTGCCAGGGAGGAGACTGGAGAAGCCAACTCAGTGCTTTGCCTGTATTGTTTTGCACCTGAATCCCTCCAGTAGGGAAGCACCCTGGTTTACTGAAGACCCTGACTCTCTGGGCTTTTTTCCCCATTGGAGTTCACCACACCTTACCAACCCTTCCATAGAGCAGCAACACATGGTGACACCACGTCGGTGTCTGAGAACCCAGTGTGGCCTTGGGTGACCTCAAACTCGCCACTGCATATGCATAGCAGCCTCATTTACAGGTGAAAGCGGCCCCATGTTATCACATTAGTTACTAGCAGAGCTGATCTGGGTCTCCTAAGATGCAGTTGCTCTGCTATGCTGTGCGGAGCCCAGCAATCAAATGATCATTGGAGGCAGCAGCATGGTTACTTCCTATGTTCACTGCGTAGCACTAAATGAGCAATGCATAGGCTGATAAAGTGAAGAGAGAAGTGGTTATAAATCGCTTCTGTCTTTTCTGCAGGGTTTCTAACAGCTGGGCTAGATTACAGGAATAAGATTGTTAATGCATCAATCCCAAGATCCCAGAAGACTTTGCTGCCAACTTGCTCTGCTCAGTTTTGCAGACTTGTGGTCAGTAGCATGCAGGCTGGATAATACTGAGCTAGGAAGAGAACTAGCTAAAAGGATCTGACAAGTCCAGTTGTAGTGAAAGAAACCCTCAAATCCTCAGAGCTAAAGTCAACTGGAAACTCTGCATAGCTGTTAAGTAAATTTATTATACTACTCACATAAAAGAGCTTATCAGTCAAAAATTTAAATAGCACATGCCCCACTATAGCCCAAGCCAGGGCTTTGCTCTTTTGGCATTATTAGATGCCTGAAGAAGCTGAAAGACCAAAAACTTGGGTCGGGCTATTGTGCCTGACCCAGGTGTCCACCTTCAATAGCTGTTGGCTCATATTGCTGACTGCTATCTCTCACAATTCCACCAAACACATACAGTGGATATAAAAACTATACACACCCCTGTTAAAATGGCAGGTTTTTGTCATGTAAAAAAATGAGACCAAGAAAAATCATTTTGACCTTCAATGTCACCCATAATTTGTACAATTGAATTGAAAAATAAACTGAAATCTTTTAGGACAGCACTCAGTATTTTTGGGTAGAAGTTTATCAGCATGGCATATCTTGACTTGGCAATTTTTGCCCACTCTTTCTTGCAAAAGCGCTCCAAATCTGTCAGATTGTGAGGGCATCTCCTGTGTACAGCACTCTTTAGATCAACCCACACATTTTAAATTGGACTCAGGACTGGGCTCTGGCTTGGCCATTCCAAAACTCTGATCTTCTTCAGGCGAAGACATTCTTTTGTTGATGTGGATGTATGCTTTGGGTTGTTGTCATACTGAAAGGTGAAATTTCTCTTCATCTTCAGGTCTTTAGCAGTGGCTTGAAAGTTGAGTGGTAAAATTGACTGATATTTGGAACTGTTCAGAATTCCCTCCATCTTGACTAAAGCTCCAGTTCCAGCTGCAAAAAAACTGCCCCAATGCATAATGCTGTCTCTACTTCACTGTGAGTATGGTGTTCTTTTGGTGACGTGCAATGTTGGCTTTGTGCCAAACAAACCTTTTGGAATTATGGCCAAAAAGTTCAATCTTGGACTCATCAGACCATAACACGTTTTTCCACGTGCTTTTTGCAGACTTCATGTAGGTTTTGGCAAAACATAGCTGGGTTTGGATGTTTTTCTGTGTGAGAAAAGGTTTCCGTCTTGTCACCCTACTCCATAATTATGAAAAATAAGGGAGACTGTTGTCTCATCCAGTACTGGTCAGGTATTCCTGCAGCTTCTTTCATGAGCCTCCCAACCCAATTTTCTTCTCACCTTTTCATCAATGTTTGAGGGACTCTAAAACAAAATCAAATCGTATCACCTTCTTGATGACCATCTTCACTGTGTTCCATGGTATATCTAGTACCTTTGAAAATATTTTTTTAAATCTCCTGAGTAATAACTTTCAACAATGAGATCCTTTGATGTATTGTAAGCTGTTTACTGGACCATGGCCTTTGCTGTAAATTACAACTAACAAAATGTCAGGAAAATCCTACTAGAACAGCTGAACTTTATATGGGGTTTATCAGAATCACTTTAAATGATGGCAGCTGTGTACTGACTACTATTTAAGCCTCATTCATACGTCTGTGTTCCACGGACGTGTGCTGTTCGTGTTCTCCACAGACAGCACATGTCCCCATTAATTTTAATGTGTGTATTCACACATCATTGTTTTAGCGCAGTCCGTGGTTCTGTTTTCTTTATTTACATTTAGTCAAAGACTATTAATTGCCTGCTCTTGACATGTGCACTTTTATTATTGATGTTTTATTTATATATAAGGTAAAAATTAACTTTTATTAATTATTAATTTAATAATTTATGAGCACTTATTCCTAACCTACTTGTTTAAAACTCTCAACAGTGGACCCTAAGTGTGCTGAGTTTCTGTAAATATCTCTTGTGATGATCAATATTGCAATAGCGGAATATATTTAGAGAGTCTGTCTTTTAGCTGAATCTCAGTGTCAGTACTCACTGACACACTTTTGTGACGTATTTATCTATGTTGTACTATTAAGGTAGCCGTTCGATTGCTGCACTACTGCCTTGTATATATCTGCTATCCCTTATTCGGATGCCGTTCTTTACATCAATGGCGGCGCAATCACTCACTAAGCTACCTGTTAGTTACTCACTTCCTATACTGGCTATTAGCTTCCCAGTGTCAATGCTCATTAACATACTTATGTAGCATGTTACTCTGGTGTTTTGCTATTGAGATAGCTGTACGATTGCTGCACTTGCTGCCTTATAGATATCTGCTATCCCTTGTATAGATGCCGGTCTTTATTCCAAGTGGCGGCGCAATCACTCACTACACTGCCTATTAGCTACTCGGTAGCTTGCACACAATAACCGGGTCTACTGTGGTCTAAAAATCAAATCACTGCCCCCCGACATGTTTCGCCATATACATTGCGTCTTCAGGGGATCGGGCAGTCCGTGGTTCTGTCTCACGGATCCATCATGCCCATTATAGTCTATGGGTCTGTGAAAACCACTGATGCCATCTGTGTTTCATCCGTGTTTCAAGATGCTTTGAAAATTATTTTTCAGCTGTGCAGTTTTAGTTAAACACGGATGACACGTGGACAGCAAACGGACACACGGACCACACACAGATCCTTCACAGGCAGCTTCATAAAGGCATCACTAACCATGAATGAGATGAATGATGGCAGCTGTGTACTGACTACTATTTAGGCCTCATTCATACGTCTGTGTTCAGGTGCAGCTTTTTTGTACCTGATGAAGGGGAGTGATTCCCTGAAACGCGTTGTATCGCTGCAATAAAAGATTCCTTCTTGACCCTGGTGACTGGCTGACAGTAATTCGCGCCGTGGGACGTGTTTTGTTTTCTTTAACCATGAATGAGGCTTTAATGAGTTTAAATATGATTGGCTAATTCTGAACACAACCACATTCTCAATTATAAGTGGGTGTTCACACTTATGGAACCAAATTATTTTAGTTTTGTTATTTTTATTTCCCCCCTCTAAATGATTGTACATATTGAAGGTGAAAATAAATCTAAAATAATTTTATTTAAACTTTTTATATCCACTGTACATGCTTGATTTGGCTGAGCGTGTATATGTTTTCAATGAGGAGAGAGGAGAAAGCCACTGCTAGACACCTCTGGCGGCAGCTTATCTTCTGGGAGAACCCCATATAAATTACAATTGGCTTGGATTGACCCGACAGTAGCCTAATAAATTAGGGGAGACCCCCATATAAATGACAATATTGGGTTCACCCGACAGTAGCCTAATATGTATGGTGGCCTTTAGACTAGACAGTCTAAAAATGTACCAAATTTATCATAGTGGCTGATGCTGGATGATAAATCTGGCACAGACTGTCTAGTTTAAGTTTTTAGCCACCATTAGTTGAATTACCTTGTGTCATAATTGTGCGACTGAATTTTGGCACGATTTGGTGCATCTAAAGGAGGCATTCCTTTGCCCTTAAGCCACTGTCCTTTCCTTCTCCTTGCAGGCTAGACAAAAAAATGTCTGTGGTTTGTAATTAAAGGGGTATTCTCATCACAGACAATGGGAGCATACAGTTATAATATGCCCCCGTTGTCTGATAGGTGCAGGTCCCACCTCTGGGACCCGCACCTACAACGAGAACAGAGCGGGGAGAGCAGTGGCTGGAGGACCCCGGATTTCCCAGGGTCCGTCCACCATTAAGCGCTGCTCCCCGCTGCTCCCATAGAAGTGAATGGGAGCGCACTGTGCACGCGTAGCCCCTGCTCCCGTTCATTTCTATGGGACATAGCCGCTCGGCTACTCCACTCCGTTTTTGTTGTAGGTGCGGGTCCCAGAGTTGGTACCTGCACCTATCAGACAATAGGGTGAAATATCCTAGCGATATGCCCCATTGTCTGTCATTTGAATACCCCTTTAAAGGGGTTTTCTGGGCTCATCATCTTGATGACATTATGCTCAGGTATGGCCACTGTACTTTGAACAGAGATGGACTCTGTTCATAGAGTGCTGGTTCCGATGCCGACGGCTGCAGGGAACAGCTGTTTGGTGGGGATGAAAGAGACTGGAAAACCCCTTTATTGTGGCGCACTGCCTCTGCGCCAGTTTGAGCCAGAATTGAGGTGCATTTGCAATAGTAAATCTACTCCACTGTATCTGAGACACACAAAGGTACAATATGGACACATATCAGCCTATATACCATAATATTTCATTTAAATTTATTATAAAAATGGTTCACGTCACAGCCTGACTGGTATATTGCATGCCTCTGCCAAACTGCTTTGCCTCTTTACTCAACAAATCTCAAATTACACAAGTTTTCAGAAAAGAGCCTTTACTGGACAGGAGCTGTGTATAAACATTAGGGGGCACATTTATTAAGACCAGCGATCCACTGCGTATAGCTGGCGGTGGACCGCCGAAGTTATGTAGAGGCGTCGGCATCTATATAACTTTGACGTATGCAGTGCCAATTCTAAATGTAAGACGACTTCCTTTCTGTCTTACGCTTATACCATTTTCTACACCTAAACCAGGCGCATGCCCACACCATGCCCACTTTTTTTTAGACCTGGCATGATAGGGGAGAAGTTGCAGATTCTGCTGCACCATGGCGTACGACATAGCCTGCGCCAGATATACGCCACAAAAGTGGTGTATATCTGGACATAAGTGACCCCCTAGGTGTTCACATTCACCAATTTCATCAGAATTATCTGACAATCCTATGTGCATGGGGGAAACTGAGAATGTTGGATTTCAACATGCCTGATTCTTTGTTCTCTTGCGAGAATAATGTAATTGATGCAGAATACACATAAAAACAAAAATACATCTTAGGGCTCATGCACACGAACCTGTTTTTTGTCCGTGGCAGTTCTTTTGCAACCCGTATGTAGAACCATTAACTTAAAAAAACCGGAAATGACTCCATGTGCATTCTGTGTCCGTGCATCCACATGTCTGTTCCACTAAAAAAATAGAACATGTCCTATTATTGTCCACATTACGCTCAAGGATAGGACTATTCTATTAGGGGCCGGCCAGTATCCGTGTTTTGATGATCCGCAATTTACAGTCGTGTGCATGAGCCCTTAGGCTGCATTCAAAGTCGTGTTGAGCTTTCCGTTCTTCTGATCTGTCAGAAAAGCTGAAAAATAAGAAATAGTAACAACAACAACAACAGAACAACAACAGAAGTGTCCATTTAAATCCTCATTTGTTTGAATGGGCGTCAGTCGTGCTCTTGTGTCAGTTCTGTCAGACCTCAGTTATTTTTGCTAGGAGAAGAAGTCCAGTGCGGTGAACTTTTTATTTCTCAAAAATAACAAAAAACTGAAATGACACTAGCGGATGCAAACTAAACACAACTGATGCTCAAAATCAACAAGGTCCGTTTTTGTGTGAACAAAGTCTTATATAAAACTTCACCTATAAATGGGTAGATAACAATTTATAACAAAGACTGTAAACACATTCAGATGAGGAAAATTACAATTTCCATTTATATTCTATCATGCTAATGGCAGACAGGGTGTGGAAATCCACTGTGACCTTAACGTAGTTCTGTGGAAATGAAGAGGAAGAGAAGGGGAACAGATGTTATTTCAGGAGAAAGTGTCAACACTGTTGTGCAAGCGAGCAGAAATGTACAGAAGCCTGGTAAATATTAGCACTGCCCCGGGATCGGGGAGCTTATGCAATCTATGCTCAGGGGGCCAGACCACCAAGAGCTTCAGCCTGACCTGGAAGAAAAGATCAGATCAAGATATATATGCTGATCCATAATAAAAACATTCCCCAGCAGCATGTATCATCCGTGATACCAGCATTTATTGTAATAAAAGGAATTATTTTTATTAACTTAGGATGATGAAATGCAGTGCATAGGACAAAAAGACTTTGAGGTAAGCCAGCTGCAGTATAAAGAATGAAAGGAGGCAGATATGATGCATTAAAAGGGGTTTCCAGTACTTACATATTGATGGCCTAGCCTCAATATAGGTCATCAATATCAGATCGGTGCTGGCAGCTGCCTAAAAAAGCGGAGGAGGTTCTGGGTGTCAGACCCTCCACGATCTGATATTGATGACCTATTCTGAGGATATATCTTCAATATTTAAGTTGCAGAAAAACCACCATTAAGGATGCTTTCTAGTTCGGTACCTTAGCTTTTTTATTTTTTTATCTCCATACTTCAAAAAAAGCTATAACTTTTTTCCGTTGACATAGGGGTATGAGAGCTTGTTTTTCGCAGGAGTTCTGTTTTTTAATGCCACCATTTGGAGTACATCTAATGTATTTGATAAGTTATAAAGAAATACCAAAGATGCATCGGTCTCCTCCACTAGCTAGATTGTCTTCCCTTGTAAAGGGACTTTAAATGTAGAGAGTGGCCTTATTCCCTGATATCTAACGAGGCATGGAACAGAGCACATTAGTAATTTGTAGAACTTCTCATTTACACAGCGATTCATTTTATTTGCATAAAATTGCAAACTTCTTCAAGGCCAATTGTCTTTGATCTTATGGGGTTGAATGATATGTTGAGGGTATCAAATTTTCATCCCAGCAGCATGAGTAAAGGGCCCTTTTACAGGGGCCAATTCTCGACCAGATGGTGTCTCTAAGAAGCGTTCATAGGAATGCTCGTTAGCAATTATCTGGCTGTGTAAAGGTGCCGCCGTTTTTAATTAGATTGTTTGTGTAGGCACCTAAATCGTCGTTTGCAGGCAGCAGACCGTGCTGTGTAAGCAGCATCTGCTGCCAGCAAACAACAAGTCTGTATGGGGACGAGCAATGACATTACTGATCGCTCCTCCCGATACTGTGGAGGAGATTGCTGCACGTAAATGCAGTCGCCTGCTTCACTGATGAGCAATCGACTTCCCGAGTGAAACGCATCGGGTGAAATTGTTGTTCCTGCAGACACCTATCGTGACTGCTCATCCTCATACTGTGGAGGTGATCACTGCATGTAAATGCAGCGCTTCACCCCCATTGAACAAGCAGCCGACTGTCGGAAGGAAACTCATCTAAATGCACCTTAACGCTGGGGAAAGCGGTGTTTGAAAATATGCCTTTGCGGCTTCTATTAGGTTTGCAGAAATTAAATTGTCATTAAATTGCTCCATGCTTGTATGTAAATTGGATGCTTGTACTGGATTGTGAAGCATGCTCACAAAAGCCTAAAATGTCTGTGAACAGACTCTCTTTAAACATGACGCTATGCAGCGCTTGCGCAATTTTTGTACTGTCTATATATGTGCCTCTGTTACTTTTTCCTAGATTTGAGGTTAAAATCTTATCAGTATTCTGGGAAAGACTCCATTTACCTGTTAAATATTGCGTAAGAAAAAACAACACAGTATTCCAGTAACTGGACTCGTCCTCGATGCCTCAGTACCAACAGTGTTACACACTTTTCTGGTAGGTGGACACTCATTCTTAGGTTGCAGCATCCTTTAAAAAGTGCCAAAAGCTATAAGTTTTGAAATCACCAAATAACTGTCATCCAGGATGGGACGTCTGCCCAGCCAGTAGCATTACCAGCTCACACATGTTAGTGGTGGTGCTTTCCATTTTTATCCATGAGAAACTTGTGCTAACGTTAAAAGGGCTGATGCATGTAAATAGAGCTTTCCTATAGCAGCAAACAGGGACATTATATTCATTAGGCCTCATGCACACGACAGTATTTTTTCACGGTCCGCAAAACGGGGTTCCGTTGTTCCGTGATCCGTGTCCGTTTTTTTCTTCCGTGTGTCTTCCTTGATTTTTGGAGGATCACCAGACCAGAAAAGTGAAAAAAAAATCTGAGTCAAGATTGCCTTGAAAATGATAGGAAAAAAACGGACACGGATCACGGACGCGGATGACAATCTTGTGTGCCTCCGTGTTTTTTCACGGACCCATTGACTTGAATGGGTCGGCGAACCGTTGTCCGTCAAAAAAATAGGACAGGTCATATTTTTTTGACGGACAGGAAACACGGATCACGGACGCGGATGACAAACGGTGCATTTTCCGAGTTTTCAACGGACCCATTGAAAGTCAATGGGTCCGCAGAAAATCACGGAAAACGGAACAACGGACACGGATGCACACAACGGTCGTGTGCATGAGGCCTTAGGGAGTCTACAGAATTAGTCATTCTTTTCTGTGAAAAAAATCTTTGCTTCATGATACTGTCCAGTTGTAAAAAAAAAAGGCATCCACCATGCTTACATGGCTCATCAGGTGCTATTTCTGTGCCCATGCCATAGTTCCTTGTTGAGATTACCAAAAGTTAGTGACGTGTTTTCAATGGAGGCACACCATACAACTGCTACGTGGCCTGGAGCTAAACTCCTTTTCCCGACAAGAAAATACAGCATTTTCATGCAGCCACCACTACGGGGAGCTTAATGCAAAAAGGTTACTTCAGCTTCCAGTAAATGGTGACTGTATGCATTCCTGTGCACTGAGCTCCCCCTAGGGGTGGCTGCAGGTAGCCAGCTTTGTAATAAAAGAGAAGTAGATTTATCAAGGTATTTTTGCCAATTATCTGGTGTAAATATATTGAGAAATATGGCGGTCAGAGTGAGCGCCATAATTATTAAGCAACGATATACAAGTGGGATAAAGCAAGTGAGGTGAAGGGCAACTTTTTTTATTATAATTTTTGTTAAATTACAATTTCTTCCGTTCAATAATTATTTTTTACTTTTTCAGAAATACAGGGTGTTGCCTAGGAGTGATTGTTGCATGCACACTAGTAAAATGGGGGCCCATTTTAAGTTTGGTTATGTAGGCCTATAAGAGGAACATCTCTCTGTCTGTAGATGACTTATTGACTTCTGTGGGAGAGTATTAGTGGCATGCTGTGTGACCTTGCAGAGGCGGCTGTGCAGAAGGGGGGGGGGGGGTCGGGGTGAACTGTGTGCATCACCAATGGACAGAACTAGTGTTGACCGAACTTGTGTTTACAGTTCGGTGTACAAGGTTTGCTCATCCCTAGTCAGAACTAGATCTTATGTTATCTTACTCCAGCCTTATAAAAGAGTAAAATGAGATGACCACTGGAAAGTGATCTCTAGAATTATCAGCCTATTATAAAGCTCCATGGCCAAAGTGAATATGCATGCTTTTTTTTAAAAAATTGGCTGTGCCAGAAATTAAAATCTATGCCAGCTCATTGCATTTGCATTGTAATTTTTGCCAGTTTCTTGTGTCCCACCCATTCTTGCTAAACCCCACCTACTTTTCCTGCCACTTAAAAAAAAAAAGGCAAGGTGTAAAAAAAAAAAAAAAAAAAAAAATCACAAATGATAGGGCAAATATGGCTTCCCTCATAATTTTTTTGCATTTCTACATGGAAAGCCTTTACACTACGTGCAGAATTATTAGGCAAATGAGTATTTTGTCCACATCATCCTCTTTATGCATGTTGTCTTACTCCAAGCTGTATAGGCTCGAAAGCCTACTACCAATTAAGCATATTAGGTGATGTGCATCTCTGTAATGAGAAGGGGTGTGGTCTAATGACATCAACACCCTATATCAGGTGTGCATAATTATTAGGCAACTTCCTTTCCTTTGCCAAAATGGGTCAAAAGAAGGACTTGACAGGCTCAGAAAAGTCAAAAATAGTGAGATATCTTGCAGAGGGATGCAGCACTCTTAAAATTGCAAAGCTTCTGAAGCGTGATCATCGAACAATAAAGCGTTTCATTCAAAATAGTCAACAGGGTCGCAAGAAGCGTGTGGAAAAACCAAGGCGCAAAATAACTGCCCATGAACTGAGAAAAGTCAAGCGTGCAGCTGCCAAGATGCCACTTGCCACCAGTTTGGCCATATTTCAGAGCTGCAACATCACTGGAGTGCCCAAAAGCACAAGGTGTGCAATACTCAGAGACATGGCCAAGGTAAGAAAGGCTGAAAGACGACCACCACTGAACAAGACACACAAGCTGAAACGTCAAGACTGGGCCAAGAAATATCTCAAGACTGATTTTTCTAAGGTTTTATGGACTGATGAAATGAGAGTGAGTCTTGATGGGCCAGATGCCTGGATTGGTAAAGGGCAGAGAGCTCCAGTCCGACTCAGACGCCAGCAAGGTGGAGGTGGAGTACTGGTTTGGGCTGGTATCATCAAAGATGAGCTTGTGGGGCCTTTTTGGGTTGAGGATGGAGTCAAGCTCAACTCCCAGTCCTACTGCCAGTTTCTGGAAGACACCTTCTTCAAGCAGTGGTACAGGAAGAAGTCTACAAGGTAAGAAAAACATGATTTTTATGCAGGACAATGCTCCATCACACGCGTCCAAGTACTCCACAACGTGGCTGGCAAGAAAGGGTATAAAAGAAGAAAATCTAATGACATGGCCTCCTTGTTCACCTGATCTGAACCCCATTGAGAACCTGTGGTCCATCATCAAATGTGAGATTTACAAGGAGGGAAAACAGTACACCTCTCTGAACAGTGTCTGGGAGGCTGTGGTTGCTGCTGCACGCAATGTTGATATTTTAATATTTAATTAATTTATAATGCAAAAATTCCTTCAGTCCGTAAATTTGTGATTTACAACATGATTAAGAATAATTTCATACAAATATCCATGCTTATGGAGACAACAGAAATACAAATGGAGATCTCACTTGCTGGGGGAAAAGCGGGATACGTCCGTCATCCACAGCCTAATGAGGCAAAGCAAACGCACAAAACATCCCACTTGGCATATTATTGTCTATAAAGGGCAGAGGTCAGGGGCCCGCAGCCCGGGCGGCCACCAGGGAGCGAGCGCGCACCCCGCGCACTCTCCCCCGAACATGGGTGAGAAAATTGACAGGATTAACAGCCATGTAACCATTCATCCGATGCTCACATTAACCGTACGTAGCGGGCTTACTGCAATCTTTGATCGCAAGCATTTCATAAGACAAACTTGGGGGTCCAGCAGTCTTCTATCACAGTGGTAAAAGAACCTCTTACATATTTTGCTGCCTCATCCCCATGTGATTAAAATTAAGAACTTAATGCCCGACTTAACCGTACCTCACATATGTCCACATTAGTGTCTCATATATAAAGGGACTCAATTCAAGTATCACTCGGTGATCACCGGCATTTAAGGAAAATGTAGGCAAGAACACCACCTAAAACCGGCTCTGTCCCGTTGAGAGAACACCTCTTGGTACCCATACAACATGTGTCATATCACTGCCTGCAGTCAAGCCGCATGTCTGACAGAGAGAGCCGCATCCTAGGGCACACCCAGTCACCGGGCCGCCGAAGATCCCGAGCCCCGGGTCCCCACCCATAAACCGCACAGTGCTATGGTTTGATTGAAAATTTTAGCCATTATTTAATGCCGGAAGGTCCCGCCATCCTCCAGCATTCCTAGAGATACTCCAGTACCCAGATGTAACTTCACCTCCTTTACCATTTACGATTCATATAGAAAAAGCCGGACTAATAAGATCGTCCTCAGCCCACCCCGCCGACCCCCCCCCCCACCTTGCAGGGAAAATATAAAGAGAAAAAAAAATAAAAAATGGGAAATTTATAAAAATGAAATATATATATATATATATAAGAAAAAATCCAGATTAATTAATTAGCCTTGTCCCAGTCTGCCCACAATTTGCCCCACTTTAGATAGGATCCTCTTTGTTTATACAAAATCCTCTCATAACTTTTCACTTTCTCAACCAAGCTCAACCAGTAATTGCAGTCTGGAGCGGAAGAGCAGAACCATAATCTAGAAATGAGAAGCCTGGCCAAAAACATTACCTTGATCAATAGTTGGCGTTTTATAGGCTGGTAATTAACCTCTGATAAATCTCCCAGGACCCATATCCTGGGGGACAGAGGGACAACAATATTAAGTTTACGAGCCAAGTTAATTTGGACCGATCTCCAATAGCTGCTCACCATTGGGCAGTCCCAAAACAAATGTAAATGATCTGCCTCGGAATCGCCACAGCGTGGGCAGTCAGAGGAGGCTCTAAGTCCTCTCCTATATAACCACATAGGTGTCACATATATTTTGTGCAGAATATTGAATTGTACAACAGTGTGATTAAAATTATGTGAAACGAATTTTAAACTTTCCCCTATATTCTCCCAATCTGGGGGACCCATCTCTAGAAGTAAAGAAGACCAGGATCTCTGTCCTGGAGAAAGAATACCCCAAAAAAATTCTTTCATTAAGTGTCTATAACAGGGATGGCCAACCTGTGGCTCTCCAGCTGTTGTAAAACTACCACTCCCATCATGCTTTGCTGTAGGCTGATACCTGTAGGCAGTCTAGGCATGCTGGGAGTTGTAGTTTTGCAACAGCTGGAGAGCCTCAGGTTGGCCATGCCTGGTCTATAACAATGTGATATTTTAATTCTCGTGACAGCTTTCTTACAGAGTAAGTCATGTAAAAATTGCGGAGTATCTATAGAAAAAAGGTGACTATTCAAAGTACTAGAAAGTGCTGACCTCAATTGAAAATATGCATACCAAGCCACCTCACCCAAGTTTGTTCTTTGCCTTAGCTCCGTCAGGGACAGGATTTGTCCGCCACTGACCACCTGATATAAGTACTGAACATTCTTAGTCCTCCAATACTGGCAACAACTCAAATCCCTTAACTCCAAGAGCTTTGAATTATGCCACAATGGGGTACAAATAAGTGATGCCTTGACTCCACACCAGCTCCTTATAACCAGCCACGTCTTTGTAGCCATTCTGCAAAAAAGTGTGTACCCAATCTGTGGATTTGATAAATAATCGGACTCCAGTACGGTAAAAAAATCCGAAAAACCTGAGTCTTTCACCACTCTATTGCAGAAATGGCTACTTTCCCGATCATTAAAAAAACAAAGTTGAGAGGCCACAAAATAGCCCTTAAAATAAGGGAGGTTAAGGCCTCCCTGATTATAGGGCATGGAAAAATAGAGTGCCTTCAGTCTCACGCGCTTCCTCCCCCATAGTAGATCATTAAGCATCCGCTCTATCAATCTAAAATACTTGTCCGTGATCCATACAGGCGAGTTGCGCAAGACATAAAGAACCTGGGGCAGCACTACCATTTTTATTAGAGAGGTTCTATCCGCTCTTGCGGGCAGGATTTTTTGCCATATCTTAATTTTGGCCCTCAGCTTTTTCAGCAGGGGAATTAGATTGAGTTGTAAATATTCCTGAGGTTTGGCAGAGACTGAAATCCCCAGGTATTTTATTGAATCAGAAATTGTTAACTGGTTGTCCCAGTCGCCTCGCAACTCATCTATAGGGAGGAGAACAGTCTTCTCCCAATTGATCTGCAAACCAGACGGAGCAGAAAAAGAACCAACCAAATCCATTATTCGAGGAAGAGTAGTTTCTGTTTGATGGACAAAAACCAAGATGTCATCTGCATAGAGGGATACACGATCATGCTTCCCCATTACACCGAAGCCAGACACCTGCAAGTCTTGCCTTATACTAACTGCTAAGGGTTCAATATAAATGTTAAACAAGAGGGGGGAAAGAGGACATCCTTGACGGCTGCCTCTTCCTAGGGAAAAACTCTCAGTGATCGTATCATTAATCCTAATCCTGGCAACTGGAGAGCTATATAATAACTGCACCATCAACATAAATCTCGGACCAAATCCCATTTTTTTCATCACCTCCCAGAGAAAAATCCACTCCACCCTGTCGAAGGCTTTAGTAGCATCCAACGACAGGATGGAGCGGGAGCCGCACCCTGGGGACTGAATATTCATAAATAACCTATGCAAATTATGATGGGTGCCTCTCTTTGGCATAAAGCCATTTTGGTCTGGGTGAATAATGGTGGATATAACCCGCGAAAGCCTCCTAGCCAAAACTTTTGATAGTAGCTTAGCGTCAGTATTTAATAAAGAAATTGGTCTATAGGAGCTCATTTCTATCGGGTCTTTATCCTTTTTGGGAATTAGAACAATAAGAGCTTCCATCATAGAGCAAGGTAAACCCCCTCCCTGTATTGCTTGGGAAAAAACCTCTAGTAGCTGGGGAAGAATCACATCGCTGTATTTACGGTAAACCTCGTATGGAAGGCCATCCATCCCTGGCGACGAGCACGTAATGTTGATGGTGAACAGATCAAAACACTGACAGAATCCATGGATGGCAGGCTTTTGAGTGTCCTTGCAAAGAAAGGTGGCTATATTGGTCACTGATTTGTTTTTGTTTTGTTTTTGAATGTCAGAAATGTATATTTGTGAATGTTGAGATGTTATATTGGTTTCACTGGTAAAAATAAATAATTAAAATGGGTATATATTTGTTTTTTGTTAAGTTGCCTAATAATTATGTACAGTAATAGTCACCTGCACACACAGATATCCCCCTAAAATAACTAAAACTAAAAACAAACTAAAAACTACTTCCAAAAATATTCAGCTTTGATATTAATGAGTTTTTTGGGTTCATTGAGAACATGGTTGTTGTTCAATAATAAAATGAATCCTCAAAAATACAACTTGCCTAATAATTCTGCGCTCCCTGTATAAATATCTATATAATCTGTGTAATACATGATCTAGCTAAACACAATATAGTAGAACATTCAATGGCAAATAATATTATCACCAGCTTGCCAGGCCGTGCTCTGGGACTGCGATGAGTGAGATGCACTGCTGGGCCACGGCCACTATGACGCTCAGTTTAGGCCATGCCCCCTGGTGACACGCCATCTAAGCCTGCCTCTAGCTGATGCGAGTGCACATGCTTGCTGGGGGAGATTAGTAGTTACGGTATATGTATCACAGGTATATGTTTATGATGCAGGCTGAATGACAGCTCAGCCTGCCTATATCAGGACTGCTTGTTTTCTGGTCCAATGGTCGAGTCCCGGGACCTATCAGGTTCTGATCCAGGTACTCGGCACTCTATTTAAATCACCTGCTGGCAATACACCCTTGCCAGTTATAGGTTTTTCCTTGATGTGCTCTGGTTGCTATCATGCTTTGTTGGATTGTTGCTATTAGGATTTGACTTCGGCTAGACTCGGACCCCTGTCTCCCGTCCGGTTCTGACCCTTGGCTTGGATATTTGTCACCACCCTCCACTCTGTGATTTTGTACTGTATTGACCTCTCGGCTTTGACCTATTTCTGTACGACCCTACTTTGTGTGTTTGTCCGTTTTGGGTTCCATTTGTGTGAACTGGTCCTGCGGTTGTTACCATGGGTGCTTGGTTTGGCACTTACCAGCATAGGGGCAGTCGACCAGTTGTGGACTTACGGCTTGCTCTGCAAGTAGGCAGGGACAGCGGGTTGGGTGCAAGTTAGGGCTCACCATGTGAGTGTGTTTCCCTGCCTACGGTCAAGACAAATATACAGTTTTAGTACAACAAATCTATAGGGGGTTTATCAACAGCTTTACTGCAGTTTTCTGGTGTTAGAAGAGCCTTTTACCTTAAAATACGTTGAAATGAGTTTATAATTTCTGCCGTGCTAGTTTTCTGGTGGAAAAAACACAGTTCAAACACAGAAAAGAAACTGATCAGAAAATATATGTGTCGTTATTACTCGTTATCTGATTTTAACTGGCAGAAGGAAGTTTTGGTGACCATTCATTTTAAGCAGCTGGAAGTCAAGGTGACATTTTCTCTGCAAACATACATGGTTCTGCTCCTCCCTAAGTAAATAAGCCCAGCTGCCAGGATGGTACACTTTCTCAATGCTGCATTTGACATTGGAGGTCAAAGCTTTTGGCAATGATCTGAACTAGTGGTGGCAGCCACTGCCATTTTCCACACACTTCTACTGCACGGGTAACACGAGGTCAGGCACTTCTCTTTCAGTGCTTCCAACTATTTACCCCACACAATATACCAAGAAAGTATAAAAATTATCAAAAAGAACAAACCAACCATTCAGTAGTCCATGGTTCTGCAAACACAGTACTTGTGCATTTGCTTCTCTGTGTAGCAGTGTTTTGTAGATCTGAGTAATTTCTGTTCCTGATAATTTGAGCTTGCGCTAAAAGGGAAAATAGTAACTACAGCTAGGAAATATCCATACTTTTTGAATACCTTGATACCAAGTTTAGTTCAATATTGAGATTGTCCGTTTTTGATACTAAGCTGTGCTATTGTGGCACATGCCATCTTCTTCTCATCGGTC
Source organism: Bufo gargarizans (assembly GCF_014858855.1). Taxonomy (NCBI): domain Eukaryota; kingdom Metazoa; phylum Chordata; class Amphibia; order Anura; family Bufonidae; genus Bufo; species Bufo gargarizans. The sequence continues at coordinate 591,444,815 of NC_058080.1, read as the reverse complement.
CCACATGTAGAAGGAAGAAAATCGTCCCTCCCTTCCCACAGTGACGCAGCCGGCCACTGACATCAATGAAAATGTGATCCAGTCCTGAGTGGGGAGAGTCAGGGAGGGGGAAGAATGATTGCCAAGTGGGAGCCGAGGATTGTGCGGCCTGCGAAATCTGATGACGGCAACAGCTTTTCCCAACTACTGACAGGCAGTGCTGCTGGATAAGTGTGGGCTGCCGGGAACATGATATACATATATTACAAGTTTATCGTTAGTCACATCTATTTCAAGGATTTGATGTCCACTTATGGTTCTCTCCCAGCTGTAGATTAGTGGCCAGATCCGATAACAGCTGCAGGATCCATGATCACTGACTCTGAGAATGTTTAGTATGTTTACCAATAAATTATTTGTATATTGGGGTGTCTTCTCGACAGCATCCTATGCTCCACCTTCATCTTCTCCCTACAGTCACATCCTATACACCAGCAGGTCAGGCTGACCCCACAGATGATCCCCAAAGCCAACTAAGCCCACTACAGCTTCACCACGTCTAAGTCTCCATTCATGTTACCTGACATACAAGAGACATCGGGGGACTGATATATCCCACAGTGCCGGCATAACAGTGCCTAATGCATTTACATCATATGTGACTGATATCAGCCGCTCCTCTTATAACGCTCCAGCACTGATATAACCTCCAGAGACATTTACATCATATGTGACCGATATCAGCCACTCCTCTTATAACTCTTCAGCGCTGATATAACCTCCAGAGACATTACATCCTATGTGACCGATATCAGGCGCTCCTCTTATAACTCTCCAGCGCTGATATAACCTCCAGAGACATTACATCCTATGTGACCGATATCAGGCGCTCCTCTTATAACTCTCCAGCGCTGATATAACCTCCAGAGACATTACATCCTATGTGACCGATATCAGGCGCTCCTCTTATAACTCTCCAGCGCTGATATAACCTCCAGAGACATTACATCCTATGTGACCGATATCAGGCGCTCCTCTTATAACGCTCCAGCACTGATATAACCTCCAGAGACATAACTTCACATGTGATCGATATCAGCCGCTCCTCTTATAATGCTCCATCTCTGATTTAAAGGGATTCTGTCACCAAGTTTTAGGCTATAGAGACACGGACATGCACGGCTAGATTGCCGCTACCATGTCTGCAATATACTTGTCCTATAGGGCTGTGTGCTTTTATTTTCTTTAAAAAAGGATTTTAGAGATATGTAAATTAGTCTTGTAGGTGTCCAAGGGGCTACACAAACCTTCCAGGTGCCCAGCCACGCCCGCCTGTGAAGGAGCCCAGCACCGCCTATGTCCTCAGAATCTCCTCCTTTCGTCATCGATAGATCGCCGTAATCTCGCGATGCGCGAGCTCGCGCATGCGCAGTTCCTTCCCTGAGGCTGATGCCAGAACAGGGAAGTAACACTATACCGGCACTGCGCATGCGTGCGCATCGCAAGATTACGGCTATCTAACGGTGACGAAAGGAGGAGATTCGGAGGACATAGGCGGTGCTGGGCTCCTTCACAGGCGGGCGTGGCTGGGCACCTGGAAGGTTTGTATAGCCCCTTGGTCACCTTACAAGACTAATTTACATATCTCTAAAATTCTTTTTTAAAGAAAATAAAAGCACACAGCCCTATAGGACAGGTATATTGCGGACATGCTAGCGGCGATCTAGCCGTGCATGTCCGTATTTCTATAGCCCAAAACTTGGTGACAGAATCCCTTTAACCTTCAGAGACATTTACATCATATGTAACTGATATGAGCCACTCTTCTTATAACGCTCCAGTACTGTTATAAACTCCAGAGACATTTACATCATATGTAATTAATATCAGCCTCTCCTCTTATAACACTCCAGCACTGATTTAACCTCCAAAGACCTTTACATCACATATGACTGATGTCAGCCCCTCCTCTCATAACTCTCCAGCGCTAATAAAACTTCCATAGACATTTACATCATATGTCACTGATATCAGCCGCTGCTCTTGTAACGCTCAGGTACTGATATAACCTCCAGAGAGTCTGCTGCCAAATTGCCATTATGTGAAATAAATAATAATAATAAATAATGGGGGTTCACTTATTATTAATGGGAGGCACATGATGTTATTACTTTAGTACTTCCATGTGCCTCACATTAATAGCAAGTGATCCCTATCACGTTTTACATAACAATGGAAAGACTTTACTTTTTTTTTATTTATTTTTTTAAGTATTGATTTGTTATCGAAATCGAAGTTCAAATTCTGGTATCGTGACAACCCTAACTTCTGCTATAGAAAACAAAAGCAACAAAGCAAAAAAACATTCAAAGAGAAAAAACGGAAACCTGTATGTGAAACAGTATGCAGGAACATTTACTAGATCGTTTGCCTTAACACAAACCTGTTCATGATAGATATGAGCCACACCAACACACAAAGTCTGAATATTGGCATTGAACTTGCTCCAGACTAGAACATCATTTTAAGACTAGGGTCGCACAAGCATGTTTTGGTGCACTTTTGAGCCAAAGCCAGGAGTGGATCCAAATAGAAAGAAATGTATAAAGTTACGTTTAAGGGTCTCCTTTTCTTTTCTGAAAACGGCATGTTATTGTTATTGTAGCCTAAAGGGTAACTAAAGTGGTGATGCCAGTTGTGTCTCCCATCACAATTTTAAAGAAATACCAAAATATATGGAAGGGAGAATGGGTGATCTGGTTTGACTAGGCAATCCTACAACCCTGAGGGTTAAGACGGTTGGCCAGACTTTGTCTTCTTAACTTAAGCTTTCATATAGTGCCAAAACACTCCACCACAAAGCCCCTTCTTTGTATAGGTTTAATAACATCTGTTACCTATCCATCTTGTCCCTGACCTGGACACCGTCTTCTATATTTGCACTTTATTTGACAACCACGTTGCTGACCTAGTTTGGCTGCTCTATACGCCAACCATGTAGATACAGGATGTCACTTGTTCCATTAAGTGTTTTTTTCTTTTCTTTTCTTTTTTCAGTTTATCAGTATTTATTACAGGTGATAAACCTGTAAGGAACTAGAAGTTCTAGGGCCAACAGAGTTCCAATGATAAAACCAATTATAGTTACATAGTGCAATTAGTGGTTTATTAGAGTCACTTGGACATTTACCCATTTATGGCCATCACCTGCTAGCACAATCCTGGCCAAGTAGCAAATACAGGAATAACATGAATTCACTAAATTGTTATATGAATCAACTATGGTTCTTTTGAAATTAAAGTTATAGGTTACAGTCAGGCACATGATTTAGATGCTAATGAAGCAATAGTGAGTTTCTCATCTAAAATTCTAACATGATTGCTCTAAGCTTTTTATTTGATTCCTTCACTTACAAGCTAAACATGCCATTCATTTCAGTACAGGGTAGAGTAGGAGAAGACTTGCATTATTGCAATCCTTTACTTCCACCTTGCTGATGAATAGATAGATATATAGAATAAAATAGTGTTAAAATAACTTAATAATATTTAATTTAAACAGGGATTTGCAAGACATCTTTGTGTGGCACTTGATAGTTTCTAAAGTCCTGTAATCACAGTGGAATCAGCACTGTTTTAAGCAACAGTGTTTGCAGTAGGAGAGGTGAGTGGGAGGAGAGGCAAGTAATGTGATCTAGCCGACTTGTAGAGACAGTGACTAGGCTGCAATGATAACTTACTGACATTGTATTGGAAATGCAACATGTGTAAGCCTCTGTATTTAAGCGCAGCTAAAAAGCACGCTGAAGAGGAGGACTATATTGTAAACACATCTGGTGGAGAAATTGTTTTCCAATAAATTGAGTAGATGAAGCAGTGGGGATAACAGAGAATGTTAGAAGTCACTGTAAAACAAAACATGCAATGCAACAGCTCTCTGCAAACCAAATAAAGTACAAAAATGCATATTAATTGTTAGTGTTATACTTATAAATTAGAGATGCTTGGCAAATACATTTTGTACATATTATTTAAAAAAAAAATATTATTGAATGTTAGAAGTCAATTCCTTTCTTAACACCATAAAAAGCAACATGAGTTGTCATAGCTCAGGCCCTGCTTCAGGCTGGCTAGGAAAATTACCATGTAATTAGATTTTTAACCTACAATTCTTGGTCACATGCAATGGGCCAGCATACTGTTGTTTCTTTAGGCCTATGGGCAGAAACCTACTGATAACTGTTACGACTGTAGGTAGGGACAGACAAGGACAGTGGCCCTAAGGCTGTAACCCAGCTAGCTTTCCCTACCTACTTGCAGTACAAGCCCTAGAAAGCTAGTCTGCAACTTGTTGACGATCCCTATGCTATTAAATGCAGAGATGGACAAACAACAAAGACAGACAAACATAAACACAATACCCAGGGGCGTAGCTATAGGGGGTGCAGAGGTAGCAGTCTCTACAGGGCCTAAAGACCCTTGTGCCACATAAGACACTGGCATTATAGAAAGTGCATGCTGGTCAATTTACACCTCTGACCTAGGTCAAGAATTTGGCATGAGGGGGGGTGCCCTTTCAATGTTTGCCTTAGGCAGCAGGAAGGATATGTGCTCCCCTCCCCCTTGCCAACAAGCACTGAGGGAAGGGGTGCCCAAGCTTAACTCTTGCACCAGGGCCCATGAGCATTTAGCTACGCCCCTGACAATACCAGAGTTGTACATAAATGGGTCAGAATCAGACAAGCTATGCAGTACCAAATGAGAGACAGAGTGGTCAGAAGACAATCTTAGATTTGAACAAGATGGACAACACAGTACCAAAGGTGAGACAGAGAGTGGTCAGATGACAAGCTGGGATCAGTGGAACGAGCAATCCAATAAGCACAGGAACAAGGAACCAGGAACACAGCTGTTGAGTCAGAGACTATCATTGGCACTGGCGTATGGCTAGGAAGCGGTTTAAATAGAGCACCATGTCCCTGAACCTGATAGGTCCAAGACTCAGCTCTCCATTAGTCAGAAACACTAGTACAGAGTAATAGAGCAGCTGAGCACTCAGCCCACAGCTAAGCTCCCCCAGCACACGCCCACTGGAGGGAAAACCAGAGCATTGCTTCCTGTTTCTAAGGATGCTGTTGTGTCATAAGGTGGTGTGGCTCAGTAGCGCGTCTCTCCGGCACAGCTACGCCGAGGTTGAGGGTCGTGCGCTGGAGCCTGGACAGGTAAGTTTCTTACAATAATGTTAAATTAAAGAGGTTGTCCTACTTTGGACAGGTGAGTGGGCTTTTTTATGTTAAGAGGCACAGGTTAGGACTCCAGGGGCTATCAGCTCCAAGACTGGAATATAATGTCGCTTCAGCGAGCCCCTGAGGAGCTGATGCAGAGGATGGCAGTAGTAGTGGCCCTGAATAAGACGTTGTGTTCTGGTGTACAGTATTCCCTTGGGATCGATGCAGTAGAAAGGTAAGTCAAAGACTCAGACCATAAAAACAGTACATCCAGCAGTAGTTGGTACACAAACTGCAATTTCTGTCTGATAAGGTATGGTGCCTGGCAAAGTAGCAATTTATGGCACCTCAGATATGCTATGCTGCTAATAACTCTCTTGAAATTCTAGCTAGTAGCTTGAATCTGTCACTTGTAGCTATTGGTGTCCACTGTGTAATGCAGGCTTAAGTTGGTCTGGGCTGGTTGTTATATAGGTGATTAGTGTTGTAACTGTAGTCCCTCACCTGCAGCAGAGTCTGTAAAACTGTTGTTTGCTGGTCACTCTGCTGACTATGAGTAGTGGTCTCACAGGAAAATTGCATTTAAACACCCTTGGAGTTGGAGCAATTCGACATGATTCCTTCTATCTCATTGTCCTAGTTAGAACTTCCCCCTACTGGCAGGAAGCAGGACCAGCCCACTGTTACCAAGAAGGGAGGGACAGGGTGGTTAACCCTGTCCCTGCCAACTATACCTTTTCATGCTGGTGTACATACATGACATAACATTGTACAGCATAACATTTGCAGATACCCCCAGGTCTGGGTTACTGCATAGAAATTACAGGAAAGTCATTTGTTTTAACAAATTAAAAGGTACACTGCAACACCCAGCAATGTCTCTATAATGACTTCCACAGTATCCTCTTATGCTCGGTCTACATATTGTTGTCAAACAATTACCTATTCTGTTGTCCTACCCTGCTCTCTCCCAGATCAATACTAATGGTAATTACAATGGTTGGAAATGATTTCCACATGGAATATTATTTCTGTCATTTTGAATAGTTCTGCATGCATGCCCCTTTATTGACTGATGTACTATGGGTGAAAGATATCAGAATTTAGTTCCCATCTTCATACTTTCATATACATAAGGGTTAATAATAAGGCACCAGAGCCATCACTGAAGTCTGTTGACATATTGGGACTTTGTCCTTATCTTTGTTCTCAGTAGCCCTGACATGAGGTAAAGAGTTAAGGTCACCCAGAAATTGTTCTGACCAACAAAGCAGACTTTAAACAAATGAGGCCATGACAAATATTTCTTCTCTAATTCCGTGATTGAATTAGAAAATAAAAAGTGTTTCTTTTTCTATGAATAGTAAGGAGACATACTGCACTCTCATATCTGATCAGATTTAACTGGGTAATGTCAAAGAATTTGCAGAGGGTCTACAGAGTTGTGGTCAGTTCTTCTTTAAAGTGCAGGAATGATGGACAGACCAACCAAACGTTCAACCAGTAATGGAGTAATGGACCCTGTAGAAATCATGTCAGTTATCCTGCAATCCAAATGTGATTATTAATTCAGGGAATTATAGTTGTTCTGCCACCAATGTCTCCTGACACCCCTATGCACATGCATTGTTTGGCTGAGCATTTGTGTGTTCTGAAGGGGAGAAGGGAGCAAGGGCCCGAAGAGCAGGGCAACTGACATTAATCTAATGTGTATGGCCAGCTTAAGACCCTATTTACATGCATTTCTGGGGCAAAACTACAAGTAGCTTCAACAGGGAAGAAAAATCCAAATTGGGGTTAAAATGTCGCAGGTGGTGTCGCACGACCGCAGTTTTACATAAGTTTGAAACATTTGCTTGCCTGCTCATGTCACGCTCTAGTGTGGGACATAGGAGGGAAAGGGGAAAGGAAATAAGGCCTGAAAACTAGGGGAGGAAGATGGAGACCTCCTAGCAGCGGCGTAGAGTGGGGGGGGGGGGGGGCAGGGGTGCCATTGCCCCGGGCGCCAAATTGTAGGGGGCGCCAGGCAGCAGGCAGTATAATAAGGGTGATGGAAGCCTATGGCTCAAATCCCCTCCGTTCTGCCTCATAAGCTTCAGGCCAGGCCTGAAGCCTATGAAGCAGTAGAATAGCGCAGGAGATCGCGATTACATCACGTGACCTCCTGCGCCGGGTCTCACGAGATGACATGATGACACAGCGCAGGAAGGCATGGTGATGTGTTCCTGATCGCCTGCGCTGGGACGCCTAAGCAAAGGCTACAAGAGGATGAAGAAAGGTAAGTATTTTTTTTATGTAAGTACTAGGGGCCATACTGGTGGCACTATGGAGGTGGGGGAAAGAATGGGGCCATTACATATTATACAGAGGGGCCAATATATTTTATACAGAGGGGCCAATATATATTATAATTATACAGGGGACCATTATATATTATACAGAGGGGCCATTATATATAATAATTATACAGGGGGGCCATTATATATTAATACAGAGGGGCCATTATATATTATAATTATACAGAGGGCCCATTAATAATTGCCCCCCTGTATAATTATAATATATAATGGCCCCTCTGTATAATATATAATGATCCCCCTGTATAATTATTATATATAATGGCCCCTCTGTATAATATATAATGGTCCCCCTGTATAATTATAATATATAATGTCCCCTCTGTATAATATATAATGGTCCCCCTGTATAATTATAATATATAATGGCCCCTCTGTATAATATATAATGATCCCCCTGTGTAATTATTATATATAATGGTCCCTCTGTATAATATATAATGGTCCCCCTGTATAATTATAATATATAATGCCCCCCTGTAAAATTATAATATATAATGACCCCTCTGTAATATTAGGATATATAATGGCCCCCTCTGTACTATTATTACATATATATACGGGCCCCTCTGTATAATTATTATATATAATGACCCCCCAGTATTATAATATATAACGGCCCCCTCCATATTATTAGGATATATTATGGCCCATTATATATCCTAATATTACAGAGGGGCCATTATACAGAAGGGGCCATTATATATTATACAGAGGGGGCCATTATATATAATAATTAATAATAATACAATTCTGCAGAGATGAGACGCAGCTGAAAGAAGGTGTCATGGCGGTCTTATCTCCGAATGAAGAGGTTGAGTAAAGTCTACATCCTAGGAGATGTCACTCAATGGATGAGGTATGTGGTGCTGCATTATACAGTATATTTTGTAGTGATGTATGTAATGTCCAAACACAGTATATGTTTCACGGTAGGGTTGGGGGGTGGATTGAGAATATGGCCCACCCTGCCGCATCCTGGCCCCAGACTTCAGGTCACACTGTGTGTGTTCTGAAGTCTGGGGCCTCACACCCATCTACTGCATTATCTGTACTCAGAGAATTATCACTGTATTATCTGTAGTGTTACATAGGACTGCTACATTATCCGTTAAAAGGGGCGTGTCCACAGGTTGGGGGGCGCAATACATGGCTTTCCCCGGGTGCTGGCAACCCACGCTACGCCACTGCCTCCTAGTGAAAACCCTAATCAAAGCCCTGACTGACTACCAGTATGAACCGACCCCAGAGGTAGGTGAGTTCATACACAGGAATACCTAAAGTCCTATCTAACCCTCAAGGACCCTGGTACTAATGACAGGAATGGGACATCCTGTTCCTCTAAATGGAAAGATTAACCAGGTGATGAAAAATGTTGTTCACAAAATGCTGGAAAACCGCAGGAGCATTGGTTAACCCCAAAGACATGGCCAGGTTCTTAAAGTGACCCTCAGGAGTATTGAAAGCCGTCTTCCATTCATTCCCTTCCTTGATCCAGACCAGATTCTATGCCTCTCATAAATCCAACTTGAAGAACACCACCTTGGCACCAACAATCTGGTTAAACAAATCAGGAATCAAAGGAAGAGGGTAAGGATCATGGACAGTAATCCGTTTGAGTTCACGGAAATCCAGACATGGTCGAAGACCTCGATCTTTTTTTTTTTTAACAAAAAAAACACCTGCTGCCACTGGAGATTTGAAAGGTCTTATGTGTCCTTTAGCCAAACTCTCGATAATATACTCTCTCATGGCCAGTCTTTCTTTTAAAGAAGAAGCAGAAAGAGGTTGGAGATGGCTGCTTTTCTTGTCGACCAGCTGAGGCTGATGGCTCAAGCTGGGAAGATGGATCCTTGCCTCAGCCGAGGCGGGATCCAGGGTTGGGATCCCTGGTTCTGCGAGCTCCTACTAACACAACCTACACCAGCAGGGGGTGGCTGGAACACTCAATACACTTCTTTCTCCTCCTCATGAGACAGGACATTGGAATGTCCCACTTCTGCTCACACAGGGGAGCCTAGACTGGAATGAACTATTCCAGACTAGATATACTAACTAACCTTGGTCTGCTTACATTTTGCTGCCACCTACTGGCGGACAGGGAAATTACAGCAAATACATAACACAAGCCTGGAAAATACATATACAGGAAAATGCAGAGTTAGATTGCACAGGATGATAATACATTCACACCTAATATGTTGTAGCAGGGGAACAGAGTTTTTAGTGACATACTCTGGGATGTTACAACTGCGGCATACAAGGGGTTAATAAACTGGAATTGGTGTATTCACTAATCCAGGCGTATACAGCAGGGGCTCAGTTGTCAGGAACAGCTGGACTCCTGCTGCTGATTAAGTGGATCCTTGCCTCAGCTCCTGCAGCGCCGTACATGTATGGCTGACCATCCTGAGGTATCTAAGGCACATTCCTCTGTGGTAGGGTGCCTGAGCAATAGGGTCTAGTACTGACCCTGAACTGCTGGCCCTGACCTTCGAATGATTATTGGATTGCCAAAACCCTGCCTACCTGATCTAAGCCTATCCCTGACTATAGTTGTGCCTGATCCCTTGGGGCTTCACACCGGTGTCTCTTGACCCCTGTGGGTCAGCAGTCATTTGAACAGATACTACTCCAAAAGGTAGTGGCCTTGTAGGTCCCCTGGAGAAGCCTTTAGAGCTCTGTACAGGGGTTAAACGGTGAAGACCAAGGAGACTGCTTAGATAACACCCTTAGGAGTATGCTCATGCCAAATCTGCTCAAGTGACACAGCAGATCCACATTCCCTTTGTAACACCTTGAAGATGCATGTGCTTGATGAGCTACTGCCCACCCACAGAAAAGCAAGCAAGTGTTCCAGATATGTGAAAAACACTTGTCACCTGTAACGTCTGTGATAGAGTTGAGCGGACACCTGGATGTTCGGGTTCGAGAAGTTCGGCCGAACTTCCCGAAAATGTTCGGGTTCGGGATCCGAACCCGATCCGAACTTCGTCCCGAACCCGAACCCCATTGAAGTCAATGGGGACCCAAACTTTTCGGCACTAAAAAGGCTGTAAAACAGCCCAGGAAAGGGCTAGAGGGCTGCAAAAGGCAGCAACATGTAGGTAAATCCCCTGCAAACAAATGTGGATAGGGAAATGAATTAAAATAAAAATTAAATAAATAAAAATTAACCAAAATCAATTGGAGAGAGGTCCCATAGCAGAGAATCTGGCTTCACGTCACCCACCACTGGAACAGTCCATTCTCAGATATTTAGGCCCCGGCACCCAAGCAGAGGAGAGAGGTCCCGTAACAGAGAATCTGTCGTTATGTCAGCAGAGAATCAGTCTGCATGTCATAGCAGAGAATCAGGCTTCACGTCAGCCACCACTGCAACAGTCCATTTTCATAAATTTAGGCCAAGCACCCAGGCAGAGGAGAGAGGTTCCGTAACACAGAATCTGGCTTCATGTCAGCAGAGAATCAGTCTTCATATCATAGCAGAGAATCAGGCTTCACGTCAGCCACCAATGCAACAGTCCATTTTCATAAATTTAGGCCAAACACCCAGGCAGAGGAGAGAGGTTCCGTAACACAGAATCTGGCTTCATGTCAGCAGAGAATCAGTCTTCATATCATAGCAGAGAATCAGGCTTCACGTCACCCACCACTGCAACAGTCCATTTTCATAAATTTAGGCCCAGCACCCAGGCAGAGGAGAGAGGTCCCGTAACAGACAATCTGGCTTCATGTCAGCAGAGAATCAGTCTTCATGTCATAGCAGAGAATCAGGCTTCACGTCACCCACCACTGCAACAGTCCATTTTCATAAATTTAGGCCCAGCACCCAGGCAGAGGAGAGAGGTCCCGTAACAGACAATCTGGCTTCATGTCAGCAGAGAATCAGTCTTCATATCATAGCAGAGAATCAGGCTTCACGTCAGCCACCAATGCAACAGTCCATTTTCATAAATTTAGGCCCAGCACCCAGGCAGAGGAGAGAGGTCCCGTAACAGACAATCTGGCTTCATGTCAGCAGAGAATCAGTCTTCATATCATAGCAGAGAATCAGGCTTCAAGTCACCCACCACTGCAACAGTCCATTGTCAGATATTTAGGCCCAGCACCTAGGCAGAGGAGAGAGGTCCCGTAACAGACAATCTGGCTTCATGTCAGCAGAGAATCAGTCTTCGTGTCATAGCAGAGAATCAGGCTTCACGTCACCCACCACTGCAACAGTCCATTTTCATAAATTTAGGCCCAGCACCCAGGCAGAGGAGAGAGGTCCCATAACAGACAATCTGGCTTCATGTCAGCAGAGAATCAGTCTTCATATCATAGCAGAGAATCCAGGCTTCACGTCAGCCACCAATGCAACAGTCCATTTTCACAAATTTAGGCCCAGCACCCAGGCAGAGGAGAGAGGTCCCGTAACAGACAATCTGGCTTCATGTCAGCAGAGAATCAGTCTTCATGTCATAGCAGAGAATCAGGCTTCACGTCACCCACCACTGTAACAGTCCATTTTCATAAATTTAGGCCCAGCACCCAGGCAGAGGAGAGAGGTCCCGTAACAGACAATCTGGCTTCATGTCAGCAGAGAATCAGTCTTCATATCATAGCAGAGAATCAGGCTTCACGTCACCCACCACTGCAACAGTCCATTTTCATAAATTTAGGCCCAGCACCCTAGGCAGAGGAGAGAGGTCCCGTAACAGACAATCTGGCTTCATGTCAGCAGAGAATCAGTCTTCATGTCATAGCAGAGAATCAGGCTTCACGTCACCCACCACTGCAACAGTCCATTTTCATAAATTTAGGCCCAGCACCCAGGCAGAGGAGAGAGGTCCCGTAACAGACAATCTGGCTTCATGTCAGCAGAGAATCAGTCTTCATATCATAGCAGAGAATCAGGCTTCACGTCAGCCACCAATGCAACAGTCCATTTTCATAAATTTAGGCCCAGCACCCAGGCAGAGGAGAGAGGTCCCGTAACAGACAATCTGGCTTCATGTCAGCAGAGAATCAGTCTTCATATCATAGCAGAGAATCAGGCTTCACGTCACCCACCACTGCAACAGTCCATTGTCAGATATTTAGGCCCAGCACCTAGGCAGAGGAGAGAGGTCCCGTAACAGACAATCTGGCTTCATGTCAGCAGAGAATCAGTCTTCATGTCATAGCAGAGAATCAGGCTTCACGTCAGCCACCAATGCAACAGTCCATTTTCATAAATTTAGGCCCAGCACCCAGGCAGAGGAGAGAGGTCCCGTAACAGACAATCTGGCTTCATGTCAGCAGAGAATCAGTCTTCATATCATAGCAGAGAATCAGGCTTCACGTCACCCACCACTGCAACAGTCCATTTTCATAAATTTAGGCCCAGCACCCAGGCAGAGGAGAGAGGTCCCGTAACAGACAATCTGGCTTCATGTCAGCAGAGAATCAGTCTTCATATCATAGCAGAGAATCAGGCTTCACGTCACCCACCACTGCAACAGTCCATTGTCAGATATTTAGGCCAGCACCTAGGCAGAGGAGAGAGGTCCTGTAACAGACAATCTGGCTTCATGTCAGCAGAGAATCAGTCTTCATGTCATAGCAGAGAATCAGGCTTCACGTCACCCACCACTGCAACAGTCCATTTTCATAAATTTAGGCCCAGCACCCAGGCAGAGGAGAGAGGTCCCGTAACAGACAATCTGGCTTCATGTCAGCAGAGAATTAGTCTGCATGTCATAGCAGAAAATCAGGCTTCACGTCAGCCACCACTGCAACAGTCCATTGTCAGATATTTAGGCCCAGCACCCAGGCAGAGGAGAGAGGTCCCATAACATAGGATCTGGCTTCATGTCAGCAGAGAATCAGTCTGCATGTCATAGCAGAGAATCAGGCTTCACGTCACCCAACATTGGAACAGTCCATTGGCATATATTTAGGCCCCGGCACCCAGACAGAGGAGAGGTTCATTCAACTTTGGGTAGCCTCGCAATATAATGGTAAAATGAAAATAAAAATAGGAAGTGCCCTGGAGTACAATAATATATGGTTAAGGGGAGGTAGTTAATGTCTAATCTGGACAAGGGACGGACAGGCCCTGTGGGATCCATGCCTGGTTCATTTTTATGAACGTCAGCTTGTCCACATTGGCTGTAGACAGGCGGCAGCGTTTGTCTGTAATGACGCCCCCTGCCGTGCTGAATACACGTTCAGACAAAACGCTGGCCGCCGAGCAGGCCAGCACCTCCAAGGCATAAAAGGCTAGCTCTGGCCACGTGGACAATTTAGAGACCCAGAAGTTGAATGGGGCCGAACCATCAGTCAGTACGTGGAGGGGTGTGCACACGTACTGTTCCACCATGTTAGTGAAATGTTGCCTCCTGCTAACACGTTGCGTATCAGGTGGTGGTGCAGTTAGCTGTGGCGTGTTGACAAAACTTTTCCACATCTCTGCCATGCTAACCCTGCCCTCAGAGGAGCTGGCCGTGACACAGCTGCCTTGGCGACCTCTTGCTCCTCCTCTGCCTTGGCCTTGGGCTTCCACTTGTTCCCCTGTGACATTTGGGAATGCTCTAAGTAGCGCGTCTACCAACGTGCGCTTGTACTCGCGCATCTTCCTATCACGCTCCAGTGCAGGAAGTAAGGTGGGCACATTGTCTTTGTAGCGTGGATCCAGCAGGGTGGCAACCCAGTAGTCCGCACACGTTAAAATGTGGGCAACTCTGCTGTCGTTGCGCAGGCACTGCAGCATGTAGTCGCTCATGTGTGCCAGGCTGCCCAGGGGTAAGGACAAGCTGTCCTCTGTGGGAGGCGTATCGTCATCGTCCTGCCTTTCCCCCCATCCACGCACCAGTGATGGGCCCGAGCTGCGTTGGGTGCCACCCCGCTGTGACTATGCTTTATCCTCATCCTCCTCCACCTCCTCCTCGTCCTCCTTGTCCTCCAGTAGTGGGCCCTGGCTGGCCACATTTGTACCTGGCCTCTGCTGTTGCAAAAAACCTCCCTCTGAGTCACTTCGAAGAGACTGGCCTGAAAGTGCTAAAAATGACCCCTCTTCCTCCTCCTCCTCCTGGGCCACCTCCTCTTCCATCATCGCCCTAAGTGTTTTCTCAAGGAGACATAGAAGAGGTATTGTAACGCTGATAACGGCGTCATCGCCACTGGCCATGTTGGTGGAGTACTCGAAACAGCGCAACAGGGCACACAGGTCTCGCATGGAGGCCCAGTCATTGGTGGTGAAGTGGTGCTGTTCCGCAGTGCGACTGACCCGTGTGTGCTGCAGCTGAAACTCCACTATGGACTGCTGCTGCTCGCACAGTCTGTCCAGCATGTGCAAGGTGGAGTTCCACCTGGTGGGCACGTCGCATATGAGGCGGTGAGCGGGAAGGCTGAAGTTACGCAGTAGCGCAGACAAGCGAGCAGCGGCAGGATGTGAACGCCGGAAGCGCGAACAGACGGCCCGCACTTTATGCAGCAGCTCTGACATGTCGGGGTAGTTGTGAATGAACTTCTGCACCACCAAATTCAGCACATGCGCCAGGCAAGGGATGTGCGTCAAACCGGCTAGTCCCAGAGCTGCAACGAGATTTCGCCCATTATCGCACACCACCAGGCCGGGCTTGAGGCTCACCGGCAGCAACCACTCATCGGTCTGTTGTTCTATACCCCGCCACAACTCCTGTGCGGTGTGGGGCCTGTCCCCCAAACATATGAGTTTCAGAATGGCCTGCTGACGTTTACCCCGGGCTGTGCTGAAGTTGGTGGTGAAGGTGTGTGGCTGACTGGATGAGCAGGTGGAAGAAGAGGAGGAGGAAGCCGAGAAGGAGGAGGTGGCAACAGGAGGCAAAGAATGTTGCCCTGCGATCCTTGGCGGCGGAAGGACGTGCGCCAAACAGCTCTCCGCCTGGGGCCCAGCTGCCACTACATTTACCCAGTGTGCAGTTAGGGAGATATAGCGTCCCTGGCCGTGCTTACTGGTCCACGTATCTGTGGTTAGGTGGACCTTGCTACAGATGGCGTTGCGCAGTGCACACTTGATTTTATCGGATACTTGGTTGTGCAGGGAAGGCACGGCTCTCTTGGAGAAGTAGTGCCGGCTGGGAACAACATACTGTGGGACAGCAAGCGACATGAGCTGTTTGAAGCTGTCTGTGTCCACCAGCCTAAATGACAGCATTTCATAGGCCAGTAGTTTAGAAATGCTGGCTAGGTGGGAATTTACGCTTTCTCTCAAATGTTTGTGAGATGGAGAGCTGAACGCTGCCATGTGACATGGTTGAGATGCTTGGTGACGGAGGTGGTGGTGGTGGTACATCCCCTGTTTGCTGGTCGGCAGGTGCCAACATTCCTCCAGAGGCGGAGGAAGAGGCCGAGGCGGCAGCAGCAGAAGAGGCCGAGGCGGCAGCAGCAGAAGAGGTAGCAGGGGGAGCCTGAGCGACTTCCTTGTTTTTAAGGTGTTTACTCCACTGCAGTTCATGCTTTGCATGCAGGTGCCTGGTCATGCAGGTTGTGCTAAGGTTCAGAACGTTAATGCCTCGCTTCAGGCTCTGATGGCACAGCGTGCAAACCACTCGGGTCTTGTCGTCAGCACATTGTTTGAAGAAGTGCCATGCCAGGGAACTCCTTGAAGCTGCCTTTGGGGTGCTTGGTCCAAGATGGCGGCGGTCAGTAGCAGGCGGAGTCTCTTGGCGGCGGGTGTTCTGCTTTTGCCCACTGCTCCCTCTTTTGCTACGCTGTTGGCTCGGTCTCACCACTGCCTCTTCCTCCGAACCGTGAAAGTCAGTGGCACGACCTTCATTCCATGTGGGGTCTAGGACCTCATCGTCCCCTGCATCGTCTTCCACCCAGTCTTGATCCCTGACCTCCTGTTCAGTCTGCACACTGCAGAAAGACGCAGCAGTTGGCACCTGTGTTTCGTCATCATCAGAGACTTGCTGAGGTGGTATTCCCATGTCCTCATCATCAGGAAACATAAGTGGTTTTGCGTCAGTGCATTCTATGTCTTCCACCGCTGGGGAAGGGCTAGGTGGATGCCCTTGGGAAACCCTGCCAGCAGAGTCTTCAAACAGCATAAGAGACTGCTGCATAACTTGAGGCTCAGACAGTTTCCCTGATATGCATGGGGGTGATGTGACAGACTGATGGGGTTGGTTTTCAGGCGCCATCTGTGCGCTTTCTGCAGAAGACTGGGTGGGAGATAATGTGAACGTGCTGGATCTACTGTCGGCCACCCAATTGACTAATGCCTGTACCTGCTCAGGCCTTACCATCCTTAGAACGGCATTGGGCCCCACCATATATCGCTGTAAATTCTGGCGGCTACTGGGACCTGAGGTAGTTGGTACACTAGGACGTGTGGATGTGGCAGAACGGCCACGTCCTCTCCCAGCACCAGAGGGTCCACTAACGCCACCACGACCATGTCCACGTCCGCGTCCCTTACTAGATGTTTTCCTCATTGTTATCGTTCACCACAACAACAAAAATATTATTTGGCCCAATGTATTGTATTCAAATTCAGCTGAATATAAATTTGAGACCTAGTATTTAGGCGCTGGGTGACAGGTATAGATTTACTGACAGAATTAGACTTGGAAATGCACAGTAGCGTGTGTGTGAAGTTATTCTGAATGACCCTATGTGCACC
Organism: Bufo gargarizans; assembly: GCF_014858855.1. Classification (NCBI taxonomy): domain Eukaryota; kingdom Metazoa; phylum Chordata; class Amphibia; order Anura; family Bufonidae; genus Bufo; species Bufo gargarizans. The sequence continues at coordinate 591,427,620 of NC_058080.1, read as the reverse complement.
TTGAATATTATATACCCTTTTAGGGATGTATTTAAAGTAGGCCTGATACAGCAGAAACCACTAAATTAGGAAATTGCTAAATTGGGAATTGTATTTCAACCCAGAACAAAAAATGCGCTTTGACGGACACTAAATAACTTGCCCAGCCAGAACAGTACAGCAGTAATGACAGATTTAGCGGGATATAAATTTGAGGCCTAGTATTTAGGCGCTGAGTGACAGGTATAGATTTACTGACAGAATTAGACTTGGAAATGCACAGTAGCGTGTGTGTGAAGTTATTCTGAATGACCCTATGTGCACCTTGAATATTATATACCCTTTTAGGGATAGATTTCAAATAGCTCTGATACAGCAGAAACCACTAAATTAGGAAATTGCTAAATTGGGAATTGTATTTCAACCCAGAACAAAAAATGTGCTTTGACGGACACTAAATAACTTGCCCAGCCACAACAGTACAGCAGTAACGACAGATTTAGCTGGATATAAATTTGAGGCCTAGTATTTAGGCGCTGGGTGACAGGTATAGATTTACTGAAAGAATTAGACTTGGAAATGCACAGTAGCGTGTGTGTGAAGTTATTCTGAATGACCCTATGTGCACCTTGAATATTATATACCCTTTTAGGGATAGATTTCAAATAGCTCTGATACAGCAGAAACCACTAAATTAGGAAATTGCTAAATTGGGAATTGTATTTCAACCCAGAACAAAAAATGTGCTTTGACGGACACTAAATAACTTGCCCAGCCACAACAGTACAGCAGTAACGACAGATTTAGCTGGATATAAATTTGAGGCCTAGTATTTAGGCGCTGGGTGACAGGTATAGATTTACTGACAGAATTAGACTTGGAAATGCACAGTAACGTGTGTGTGAGGTTATTCAGAATGACCCTATCAGCACCTTGATTCTGATATACCCTTTTAGGGATGTATTTAAAGTAGGCCTGATACAGCAGAAACCACTAAATTAGGAAATTGCTAAATTGGGAATTGTATTTCAACCCAGAACAAAAACTGTGCTTTGACGGACACTAAATAACTTGCCCAGCCACAACAGTACAGCGGTAACGACAGATTTAGCGGGATATAAACTTGAGGCCTAGTATTTAGGCGCTGGGTGACAGGTATACGTTTACTGACAGAATTAGACTGGGATATGGCCAAAAAATAACCACACTATTGATGGTTAAATGCACTTGGTGTGACAGCTTGACCAACCACACTACTGAGGGTTAAATGTACTTGGTGACAGGCGCAGCTTGCCCCTGATGTAGTATATGGCCAAAAAATAAAGACTATTGCTGGTTAAATGCACTTGGTGTGACAGCTTCACCCTGATGTAGGCTTTAGCCAAAAAACAACCACACCATTGAGGGTTAAATGCGCTTGGTCGCAGCTTGTGCTGGCGCACCACAAGACACAAAATGGCCGCCGATCACCCCAGAAAAAAGTGACTGACAAACGGTCTGGGCAGTCTAAAAACAGTGAGCAATTGAGTATCAGCAGCTCAATGATCCACAGCTGCAGATCGATCACTGGATGGAGTTTTTTGGAGGCATTAATCAGCCTAATCTCGCCCTACTGTCGCAGCTGCAACCTCTCCCTACGCTAATCAGAGCAGAGTGACGGGCGGCGCTATGTGACTCCAGCTTAAATAGAGGCTGGGTCACATGGTGCTCTGGCCAATCACAGCCATGCCAATAGTAGGCATGGCTGTGACGGCCTCTTGGGGCAAGTAGTATGACGCTTGTTGATTGGCTGCTTTGCAGCCTTTCAAAAAGCGCCAAGAAAGCGACGAACACCGAACCCGAACCCGGACTTTTACGAAAATGTCCGGGTTCGGGTCCGTGTCACGGACACCCCAAAATTCGGTACGAACCCGAACTATTCAGTCCGGGTTCGCTCATCCCTAGTCTGTGACAATAAATGGAGAAGATAAAAATTAAGAGTCCTCAGTATTTGATACCTTTTTAAAGAATAACAAATTGCAGTAATTTGAGACTACTTAGGTTTCTCCATCAAGCATGGTATTAGACAGTATCTGAAGAGGGAAATGCACATATAACCACTTGCTGTGTCTTTGTGCTACTCCTTTTAACTCCCCCTGCAGATTGTTTCATTCTGATCCAGAATCCTGCGTCACTTGGAAACTCTCAGTTGTCTCTCAATATCATTAACTGTTATTAGGTTAGTGTCCTGACAGATGTAACTTTCCAATGCGTCATTCTGCCAGTGTGTGGGTGGATTCATGTCCTGTTTTTTTGTATCACTTATGCTTTATTACATTTACTGTGTTAGTAAAATAATCTGGAGCTGTACTTTCTGTAAAACTCTATTCTTGTTCAATAAACATTAGCATTATAGCCACAGGGTATGCATTATTAATGCAGCTAAGTAACCTTCAGTGCTGAATCTGTCTTTTTTCAGCAATTTTCTTTATCTGTGGCGCTGGTCTGATATTTCTGTTAAATGGATATTGGTTCCACTAGCTGAAAATGAATTGGACTTAAGCCGTCTAGGTCTGCCTGATTTTCAGGCCAGTTATCAGGGCCAAGCGTCCATAAAAATGCTTTTTCCTGATAATTGGCTCCAGGCTCGAAGAGGCCGACAGGGGAACAGATAAATCCACTGGTCGGCCCCTAGTCCCCCACCCTCTGAACAAGTGGCACAAGGCACAGTAGACTGAATGTACCTTATATAGATAGACAGCACATAACATTTAAACCAGCCTATGTTCATATAAAAATGGGTAGATTATCTGAAAAACTACCTAAGGCTACTTTCACACTCGCATTTTGTGCGGATCCGTTCAGATAATACTACCTTCTGCATCCGTTCAGAACGGATCCGTTTGCATTATCTTTAACATAGCCAAGACAGATCCGTCTTGAACACCATTGAAAGTCAATGGAGGACGGATCCGTTTTCTACTGTGCCAGATTGTGTCAGTGAAAACGGATCCATCCCCATTGAATTACATTGTGTGCCAGGATCCGTTTGGCTCAGTTTCGTCAGACGGACACTAAAACGCTGCAAGCAGCGTTTTGGTGTCCGTCTCCAGAGCGGAATGGAGACGGAACTGATGCAAACTGATGCATTCTGAGCGGATCCTTTTCCATTCAGATTGCATTAGAATGCCAACTGATCAGTTTTGGACCGCTAAACAGATCTCACAAGCGGAAAGCCAAAACGCGAGTGTGAAATTAGACTAACTTGTTATAATAGATGCATTGGATGGCTCAGGTGACTTGTAGATACAGAAACAGGTCAGCCAGTATCCTCTTTCTTCAGGGACACGCCTTCTCAAAGTCGCTGCAAGACCCTATCAGTCATCTTTAGGGTCTTGCTGCTGCCTGCCATTGTGTGAGCAGATATTTTCATGTATCTGTAAAGTGGGCCTACTAAATTTCTTTACTGGTGGGCCAAATGATTACCGATGATTTGTTTATCAGGTGATAGCTACCTTTCATGAGGATGAAAGATGCCCGATTATCGGCAGCACATCCCTAGTTGTGCTGCCGATAATTTATAGAACTGAATGAAGGAGGAACGAGGAATGAAGGAGGAGAAACTCTGGCATTCAGTTTGCATTGGCCTGTGTAATAAATGTGTGCTTGCCATGCCCGTACATCAGGCAATATAGCCTTTATTCAAAGTAACTTGTTGGCTAATTGGCATTTTGTATATTTATATTTAAATGGATACCATCTTTTCACACAACGTGGGCTAATAGGACTGTATATGTGATATCTAGCAACTTTGCAATGCACTTACATTATTTAGCAAATTTCTATGTTTTCTTGTAAATTTTCTTTATTTTAAGAAAAATCCAATAGCATATTAGAAACTCATATAATGATATGAAACAATGAGTTTGCAACATTTTCATCAGATTCTCATAATAGGAGTGTGATTGTTCCAAACATTACAGTAGTATAGTATGTTCAGTCAAAGACAAGTTCGCTTTCAATCATTGACCATATCTTATAAGAAATCTTGTACTGATTTGAATATTGGAGAGAAAATTCAATAGTATTAGAGTTGAGCGAACACCTGGATGTTCGGGTTCGAGAAGTTCGGCCGAACATCCCGGAAATGTTCGGGTTCGGGATCCGAACCCGATCCGAACTTCGTCCCGAACCCGAACCCCATTGAAGTCAATGGGGACCCGAACTTTTCGGCACTAAAACGGCTGTAAAACAGCCCAGGAAAGGGCTAGAGGGCTGCAAAAGGCAGCAACATGTAGGTAAATCCCCTGCAAACAAATGTGGATAGGGAAATTAATTAAAATAAAAATTAAATAAATAAAAATTAACCAAAATCAATTGGAGAGAGGTTCCATAGCAGAGAATCTGGCTTCCCGTCACCCACCACTGGAACAGTCCATTCTCAGATATTTAGGCCCCGGCACCCAGGCAGAGGAGAGAGGTCCCGTAACAGACAATCTGGCTTCATGTCAGCAGAGAATCAGTCTTCATGTCATAGCAGAGAATCAGGCTTCACGTCACCCACCACTGTAAGAGTCCATTTTCATAAATTTAGGCCCAGCACCCAGGCAGAGGAGAGAGGTCCCGTAACAGACAATCTGGCTTCATGTCAGCAGAGAATCAGTCTTCATATCATAGCAGAGAATCAGGCTTCACGTCACCCACCACTGTAACAGTCCATTTTCATAAATTTAGGCCCAGCACCCAGGCAGAGGAGAGAGGTCCCGTAACAGACAATCTGGCTTCATGTCAGGAGAGAATCAGTCTTCATGTCATAGCAGAGAATCAGGCTTCACGTCACCCACCACTGCAACAGTCCATTTTCATAAATTTAGGCCCAGCACCCAGGCAGAGGAGAGAGGTCCCGTAACAGACAATCTGGCTTCATGTCAGCAGAGAATTAGTCTGCATGTCATAGCAGAGAATCAGGCTTCACGTCAGCCACCAATGCAACAGTCCATTGTCAGATATTTAGGCCCAGCACCCAGGCAGAGGAGAGAGGTCCCGTAACAGAGGATCTGGCTTCATGTCACCAGAGAATCAGTCTGCATGTCATAGCAGAGAATCAGGCTTCACGTCACCCACCACTGCAACAGTCCATTTTCATAAATTTAGGCCCAGCACCCAGGCAGAGGAGAGAGGTCCCGTAACAGAGGATCTGGCTTCATGTCACCAGAGAATCAGTCTGCATGTCATAGCAGAGAATCAGGCTTCACGTCAGCCACCACTGCAACAATCCATTGGCATATATTTAGGCCTAGCACACAGGCAGAGGAGAGAGGTCCCGTAACAGACAATCTGGCTTCATGTCAGCAGAGAATCAGTCTTCATATCATAGCAGAGAATCAGGCTTCACGTCAGCCACCAATGCAACAGTCCATTGTCAGATATTTAGGCCCAGCACCCAGGCAGAGGAGAGAGGTCCCGTAACAGAGGATCTGGCTTCATGTCAGCAGAGAATCAGTCTTCATGTCATAGCAGAGAATCAGGCTTCACGTCACCCACCACTGTAAGAGTCCATTTTCATAAATTTAGGCCCAGCACCCAGGCAGAGGAGAGAGGTCCCGTAACAGACAATCTGGCTTCATGTCAGCAGAGAATTAGTCTGCATGTCATAGCAGAGAATCAGGCTTCACGTCAGCCACCACTGCAACAGTCCATTGTCATAAATTCAGGCCCAGCACCCAGGCAGAGGAGAGAGGTCCCGTAACAGACAATCTGGCTTCATGTCAGCAGAGAATCAGTCTGCATGTCATAGCAGAGAATGAGGCTTCACGTCACCCACCACTGCAACAGTCCATTTTCATAAATTTAGGCCCAGCACCCAGGCAGAGGAGAGAGGTCCCGTAACAGAGGATCTGGCTTCATGTCAGCAGAGAATCAGTCTGCATGTCATAGCAGAGAATCAGGCTTCACGTCAGCCACCACTGCAACAGTCCATTGTCATAAATTTAGGCCCAGCACCCAGGCAGAGGAGAGAGGTCCCGTAACAGACAATCTGGCTTCATGTCAGCAGAGAATTAGTCTGCATGTCATAGCAGAGAATCAGGCTTCACGTCAGCCACCACTGCAACAATCCATTGGCATATATTTAGGCCTAGCACACAGGCAGAGGAGAGAGGTCCCGTAACAGACAATCTGGCTTCATGTCAGCAGAGAATCAGTCTTCATATCATAGCAGAGAATCAGGCTTCACGTCAGCCACCAATGCAACAGTCCATTGTCAGATATTTAGGCCCAGCACCCAGGCAGAGGAGAGAGGTCCCGTAACAGACAATCTGGCTTCATGTCAGCAGAGAATCAGTCTGCATGTCATAGCAGAGAATGAGGCTTCACGTCACCCACCACTGCAACAGTCCATTTTCATAAATTTAGGCCCAGCACCCAGGCAGAGGAGAGAGGTCCCGCAACAGAGGATCTGGCTTCATGTCAGCAGAGAATCAGTCTGCATGTCATAGCAGAGAATCAGGCTTCACGTCAGCCACCACTGCAACAGTCCATTGTCATAAATTCAGGCCCAGCACCCAGGCAGAGGAGAGAGGTCCCGTAACAGACAATCTGGCTTCATGTCACCAGAGAATCAGTCTGCATGTCATAGCAGAGAATGAGGCTTCACGTCAGCCACCACTGCAACAATCCATTGGCATATATTTAGGCCTAGCACACAGGCAGAGGAGAGGTTCATTCAACTTTGGGTAGCCTTGCAATATAATGGTAAAATGAAAATAAAAATAGGATTGAATGAGGAAGTGCCCTGGAGTCCAATAATATATGGTTATGGGGAGGTAGTTAATGTCTAATCTGGACAAGGGACGGACAGGTCCTGTGGGATCCATGCCTGGTTCATTTTTATGAACGTCAGCTTGTCCACATTGGCTGTAGACAGGCGGCTGCGTTTGTCTGTAATGACGCCCCCTGCCGTGCTGAATACACGTTCAGACAAAACGCTGGCTGCCGGGCAGGCCAGCACCTCCAAGGCATAAAAGGCTAGCTCTGGCCACGTGGACAATTTAGAGACCCAGAAGTTGAATGGGGCCGAACCATCAGTCAGTACGTGGAGGGGTGTGCACACGTACTGTTCCACCATGTTAGTGAAATGTTGCCTCCTGCTAACACGTTGCGTATCAGGTGGTGGTGCAGTTAGCTGTGGCGTGTTGACAAAAGTTTTCCACATCTCTGCCATGCTAACCCTGCCCTCAGAGGAGCTGGCCGTGACACAGCTGCCTTGGCGACCTCTTGCTCCTCCTCTGCCTTGGCCTTGGGCTTCCACTTGTTCCCCTGTGACATTTGGGAATGCTCTCAGTAGCGCGTCTACCAACGTGCGCTTGTACTCGCGCATCTTCCTATCACGCTCCAGTGCAGGAAGTAAGGTGGGCACATTGTCTTTGTAGCGTGGATCCAGCAGGGTGGCAACCCAGTAGTCCGCACAGGTTAAAATGTGGGCAACTCTGCTGTCGTTGCGCAGGCACTGCAGCATGTAGTCGCTCATGTGTGCCAGGCTGCCCAGGGGTAAGGACAAGCTGTCCTCTGTGGGAGGCGTATCGTCATCGTCCTGCCTTTCCCCCCAGCCACGCACCAGTGATGGACCCGAGCTGCGTTGGGTGCCACCCCGCTGTGACCATGCTTCATCCTCATCCTCCTCCACCTCCTCCTCATCCTCGTCCTCCAGTAGTGGGCCCTGGCTGGCCACATTTGTACCTGGCCTCTGCTGTTGCCAAAAACCTCCCTCTGAGTCACTTCGAAGAGACTGGCCTGAAAGTGCTAAAAATGACCCCTCTTCCTCCTCCTCCTCCTCCTCCTCCTGGGCCACCTCCTCTTCCATCATCGCCCTAAGTGTTTTCTCAAGGAGACATAGAAGTGGTATTGTAACGCTGATAACGGTGTCATCGCCACTGGCCATGTTGGTGGAGTACTCGAAACAGCGCAACAGGGCACACAGGTCTCGCATGGAGGCCCAGTCATTGGTGGTGAAGTGGTGCTGTTCTGTAGTGCGACTGACCCGTGCGTGCTGCAGCTGAAACTCCACTATGGCCTGCTGCTGCTCGCACAGTCTGTCCAGCATGTGCAAGGTGGAGTTCCACCTGGTGGGCACGTCGCATATGAGGCGGTGAGCGGGAAGGCCGAAGTTACGCTGTAGCGCAGACAGGCGAGCAGCGGCAGGATGTGAACGCCGGAAGCGCGAACAGACGGCCCGCACTTTATGCAGCAGCTCTGACATGTCGGGGTAGTTGTGAATGAACTTCTGCACCACCAAATTCAGCACATGCGCCAAGCAAGGGATGTGCGTCAAATTGGCTAGTCCCAGAGCTGCAACGAGATTTCGCCCATTATCACACACCACCAGGCCGGGCTTGAGGCTCACCGGCAGCAACCACTCGTCGGTCTGTTGTTCAATACCCCGCCACAACTCCTGTGCGGTGTGGGGCCTGTCCCCCAAACATATGAGTTTCAGAATGGCCTGCTGACGTTTACCCCGGGCTGTGCTGAAGTTGGTGGTGAAGGTGTGTGGCTGACTGGATGAGCAGGTGGAAGAAGAGGAGGAGGAAGCCGAGAAGGAGGAGGTGGCAACAGGAGGCAAAGAATGTTGCCCTGCGATCCTTGGCGGCGGAAGGACGTGCGCCAAACAGCTCTCCGCCTGGGGCCCAGCTGCCACTACATTTACCCAGTGTGCAGTTAGGGAGATATAGCGTCCCTGGCCGTGCTTACTGGTCCACGTATCTGTGGTTAGGTGGACCTTGCTACAGATGGCGTTGCGCAGTGCACACTTGATTTTATCGGATACTTGGTTGTGCAGGGAAGGCACGGCTCTCTTGGAGAAGTAGTGCCGGCTGGGAACAACATACTGTGGGACAGCAAGCGACATGAGCTGTTTGAAGCTGTCTGTGTCCACCAGCCTAAATGACAGCATTTCATAGGCCAGTAGTTTAGAAATGCTGGCATTCAGGGCCAGGGATCGAGGGTGGCTAGGTGGGAATTTACGCTTTCTATCAAATGTTTGTGAGATGGAGAGCTGAACGCTGGCGTGTGACATGGTTGAGACGCTTGGTGACGGAGGTGGTGGTGGTGGTGTTGGTGGTACATCCCCTGTTTGCTGGGCGGCAGGTGCCAACGTTCCTCCAGAGGCGGAGGAAGAGGCCGAGGCGGCAGCAGCAGAATAGGCCGAGGCGGCAGCAGCAGAAGAGGTAGCAGGGGGAGCCTGAGTGACTTCCTTGGTTTTAAGGTGTTTACTCCACTGCAGTTCATGCTTTGCATGCAGGTGCCTGGTCATGCAGGTTGTGCTCAGGTTCAGAACGTTAATGCCTCGCTTCAGGCTCTGATGGCACAGCGTGCAAACCACTCGGGTCTTGTCGTCAGCACATTGTTTGAAGAAGTGCCATGCCAGGGAACTCCTTGAAGCTGCCTTTGGGGTGCTCGGTCCCAGATGGCGGCGGTCAGTAGCAGGCGGAGTCTCTTGGCGGCGGGTGTTCTGCTTTTGCCCACTGCTCCCTCTTTTGCTACGCTGTTGGCTCGGTCTCACCACTGCCTCTTCCTCCGAACTGTGAAAGTCAGTGGCACGACCTTCATTCCATGTGGGGTCTAGGACCTCATCGTCCCCTGCATCGTCTTCCACCCAGTCTTGATCCCTGACCTCCTGTTCAGTCTGCACACTGCAGAAAGACGCAGCAGTTGGCACCTGTGTTTCGTCATCATCAGAGACATGCTGAGGTGGTATTCCCATGTCCTCATCATCAGGAAACATAAGTGGTTGTGCGTCAGTGCATTCTATGTCTTTCACCGCTGGGGAAGGGCTAGGTGGATGCCCTTGGGAAACCCTGCCAGCGGAGTCTTCAAACAGCATAAGAGACTGCTGCATAACTTGAGGCTGAGACAGTTTCCCTGGTATGCATGGGGGTGATGTGACAGACTGATGGGGTTGGTTTTCAGGCGCCATCTGTGCGCTTTCTGCAGAAGACTGGGTGGGAGATAATGTGAACGTGCTGGATCCACTGTCGGCCACCCAATTGACTAATGCCTGTACCTGCTCAGGCCTTACCATCCTTAGAACGGCATTGGGCCCCACCATATATCGCTGTAAATTCTGGCGGCTACTGGGACCTGAGGTAGTTGGTACACTAGGACGTGTGGATGTGGCAGAACGGCCACGTCCTCTCCCAGCACCAGAGGGTCCACTAACACCACCACGACCATGTCCACGTCCGCGTCCCTTACTAGATGTTTTTCTCATTGTTATGGTTCACCACAACAACAAATATATTATTTGGCCCAATGTATTGTATTCAAATTCAGCGGGATATAAATTTGAGGCCTAGTATTTAGGCGCTGGGTGACCGGTATGGATTTAGTGACAGAATTAGACTTGGAAATGCACAGAAGCGTGTGTGTGAAGTTATTCTGAATGACCCTATGTGCACCTTGAATATTATATACCCTTTTTGGGATAGATTTCAAATAGCTCTGATATAGCAGGAACCACTAAATTATGAAATTGCTAAATTGGGAATTGTATTTCAACCCAGAACAAAAAATGTGCTTTGACGGACACTAAATATCTTGCCCAGCAACAACAGTACAGCGGTAACGAGAGATTTAGCAGGATATAAATTTGAGGCCTAGTATTTAGGCGCTGGGTGACAGGTATGGGTTTAGTGACAGAATTAGACTTGGAAATACACAGTAGCGGGTGTGTGTGAAGTTATTCTGAATGACCCAATGTGCACCTTGAATATTATATACCCTTTTAGGGATAGATTTCAAATAGCTCTGATATAGCAGAAACCACTAAATTATGAAATTGCTAAATTGGGAATTGTACTTCAACCCAGAACAAAAAATGTGCTTTGACGGACACTAAATAACTTTCCCAGCTACAACAGGACAGCGGTAACGAGAGATTTAGCGGGATATAAATTTGAGGCCTAGTATTTAGGCGCTGGGTGACAGGTATGGGTTTAGTGACAGAATTAGACTTGGAAATACACAGTAGCGGGTGTGTGTGAAGTTATTCTGAATGACCCTATGTGCACCTTCAATATGATCTACCCTTTTAGGGATAGATTTCAAATAGCTCTGATATAGCAGAAACCACTAAATTATGAAATTGCTAAATTGGGAATTGTATTTCAACCCAGAAGAAAAAATGTGCTTTGACGGACACTAAATAACTTTCCCAGCTACAACAGGACAGCGGTAACGAGAGATTTAGCAGGATATAAATTTGAGGCCTAGTATTTAGGCGCTGGGTGACAGGTATGGGTTTAGTGACAGAATTAGACTTGAAAATACACAGTAGCGGGTGTGTGTGAAGTTATTCTGAATGACCCAATGTGCACCTTGAATATTATATACCCTTTTAGGGATAGATTTCAAATAGCTCTGATATAGCAGAAACCACTAAATTATGAAATTGCTAAATTGGGAATTGTACTTCAACCCAGAACAAAAAATGTGCTTTGACGGACACTAAATATCTTTCCAAGCAACAACAGTACAGCGGTAACGAGAGATTTAGCAGGATATAAATTTGAGGCCTAGTATTTAGGCGCTGGGTGACAGGTATGGGTTTAGTGACAGAATTAGACTTGGAAATACACAGTAGCGGGTGTGTGTGAAGTTATTCTGAATGACCCAATGTGCACCTTGAATATTATATACCCTTTTAGGGATAGATTTCAAATAGCTCTGATATAGCAGAAACCACTAAATTATGAAATTGCTAAATTGGGAATTGTACTTCAACCCAGAACAAAAAATGTGCTTTGACGGACACTAAATAACTTTCCCAGCTACAACAGGACAGCGGTAACGAGAGATTTAGCGGGATATAAATTTGAGGCCTAGTATTTAGGCGCTGGGTGACAGGTATGGGTTTAGTGACAGAATTAGACTTGGAAATACACAGTAGCGGGTGTGTGTGAAGTTATTCTGAATGACCCTATGTGCACCTTCAATATGATCTACCCTTTTAGGGATAGATTTCAAATAGCTCTGATATAGCAGAAACCACTAAATTATGAAATTGCTAAATTGGGAATTGTATTTCAACCCAGAACAAAAATTGTGCTTTGACGGACACTAAATAACTTTCCCAGCTACAACAGGACAGCGGTAACGAGAGATTTAGCAGGATATAAATTTGAGGCCTAGTATTTAGGCGCTGGGTGACAGGTATGGGTTTAGTGACAGAATTAGACTTGAAAATACACAGTAGCGGGTGTGTGTGAAGTTATTCTGAATGACCCAATGTGCACCTTGAATATTATATACCCTTTTAGGGATAGATTTCAAATAGCTCTGATATAGCAGAAACCACTAAATTATGAAATTGCTAAATTGGGAATTGTACTTCAACCCAGAACAAAAAATGTGCTTTGACGGACACTAAATAACTTTCCCAGCTACAACAGGACAGCGGTAACGAGAGATTTAGCAGGATATAAATTTGAGGCCTAGTATTTAGGCGCTGGGTGACAGGTATGGGTTTAGTGACAGAATTAGACTTGAAAATACACAGTAGCGGGTGTGTGTGAAGTTATTCTGAATGACCCAATGTGCACCTTGAATATTATATACCCTTTTAGGGATAGATTTCAAATAGCTCTGATATAGCAGAAACCACTAAATTATGAAATTGCTAAATTGGGAATTGTACTTCAACCCAGAACAAAAAATGTGCTTTGACGGACACTAAATAACTTTCCCAGCTACAACAGGACAGCGGTAACGAGAGATTTAGCGGGATATAAATTTGAGGCCTAGTATTTAGGCGCTGGGTGACCGGTATGGATTTAGTGACAGAATTAGACTGGGATATGGCCAAAAAATAACCACACTATTGCTGGTTAAATGCACTTGGTGACGGGCGCAGCTTGCCCCTGATGTAGTATATGGCCAAAAAATGAACAGACTATTGCTGGTTAAATGCACTTGGTGTCACAGCTTGACCAACCACACTACTGAGGGTTAAATGCACTTGGTGACGGGCGCAGCTTGCCCCTGATGTAGTATATGGCCAAAAAATAAACAGACTATTGCTGGTTAAATGCACTTGGTGTGACAGCTTCACCCTGATGTAGGCTTTAGCCAGAAAACAACCACACCATTGAGGGTTAAATGCACTTGGTGACAGGCGCAGCTTGCCCCTGATTTTGTATATGGCCAAAAAATGAACAGACTATTGCTGGTTAAATGCACTTGGTGTGACAGCTTCACCCTGATGTAGGCTTTAGCCAAAAAACAACCACACCATTGAGGGTTAAATGCACTTGGTGACAGGCGCAGCTTGCCCCTGATTTTGTATATGGCCAAAAAATGAACAGACTATTGCTGGTTAAATGCACTTGGTGTGACAGCTTCACCCTGATGTAGGCTTTAGCCAAAAAACAACCACACCATTGAGGGTTAAATGCACTTGGTGACAGGCGCAGCTTGCCCCTGATTTTGTATATGGCCAAAAAATGAACAGACTATTGCTGGTTAAATGCACTTGGTGTGACAGCTTCACCCTGATGTAGGCTTTAGCCAAAAAACAACCACACCATTGAGGGTTAAATGCACTTGGTGACAGGCGCAGCTTGCCCCTGATTTTGTATATGGCCAAAAAATGAACAGACTATTGCTGGTTAAATGCACTTGGTGTGACAGCTTCACCCTGATGTAGGCTTTAGCCAAAAAACAACCACACCATTGAGGGTTAAATGCACTTGGTCGCAGCTTGTGCTGGCGCACCACAAGACACAAAATGGCCGCCGATCACCCCAGAAAAATGTGACTGACAAACGGTCTGGGCAGCCTAAAAACAGTGAGCAATTGAGGATCAGCAGCTCAATGATCCACAGCTGCAGATCGATCAGTTAATCAAGTCCTTTGGAGGAGTTAATCTGCCTAATCTCGCCCTACTGTCGCAGCCGCAACCTCTCCCTACGCTAATCAGAGCAGAGTGACGGGCGGCGCTATGTGACTCCAGCTTAAATAGAGGCTGGGTCACATGGTGCTCTGGCCAATCACAGCCATGCCAATAGTAGGCATGGCTGTGATGGCCTCTTGGGGCAAGTAGTATGACGCTTGTTGATTGGCTGCTTTGCAGCCTTTCAAAAAGCGCCAAGAAAGCGTCACAAAAGCGCCAAGAAAGCGACGAACACCGAACCCGAACCCGGACTTTTACGAAAATGTCCGGGTTCGGGTCCGTGTCACGGACACCCCAAAATTCGGTACGAACCCGAACTATACAGTTCGAGTTCGCTCATCCCTAAATAGTATATAAACTGAAGACTGGTTGTGGTTTGAGGGAGAGGGGAATAGAAGGAGAAAAAGAAAGAACAAGAAACAAAAAGAAAAACAAACAAGGGAGAACATATAAGACAGTACCAGTCTTCTAAATTAGCAGTATGACTATATATCATATGTTGAAGATTCTTTATCTTTTATTACATGTCTAATATCATAAACTTGGGTTAGTAAGCAAATGTAAATATTTCTCTGGAGTCAGATAGTTTTCCCACGTTCCCCATATGTCCTTATACTTCGATAGATTCTGTGTTTTGTACTTGAAAAGTATCTATAAACTTTCTGCCGCTAGATATCTCTCTATCACAAAGACTGTAGTCCACCCCTTGTTGTCAAGCTTTTTACATTTCTAGTAACACAGAAGCAAAGAGACAGTCTATTCACTCACAGGCAGCCTGGCTTTCCTATGGGCCAGATATGCAGCATGCTTATGTAAGTAACTGAACTTCTTACTGTCATGCAGTCCAGAGAGGACATAGAATTAAGCAACCAGAATCGCTTTTGTTTGCTAAGCAATGCATTTCAGGAAGTACGCAAACAGAAGTCATTTCAGTACAGAACTGATAAACTGACATCTAAGGGACATGTCCCCCGCTAGACAACAGAAAATAGCAGTGCAGGACAAATGGAGGGAATAGGACAGGAAAAATATATCTGGCAGCAGTAAAAAAAAGCTCTTCTGGCATAAAATTATAGGGCAATGAGGGCCTCACACAGTAGATACCCCTAAGTTCCCCTACATAGTAGTTATACTTCCTGAGTGACCCCACACAGCAGTTATACACCTTTAGTGCCTCTACACAGTGGAATATAACCTCAAAGCTGCCCCAGGACTGCATGACAGCTGCCAACTGTCCCGCCAGATCAGAGCAGTTAGGAGCTACGCATACATAAATAGACTATATATACACTACACACACATACATAAATTCACCATATACAGGCTACACACATAAATTATACAGTACATACATAAATATACCATACATACATTACACACAGATATATGATACACTCGTATATACATACACCATATATACGCTTCACACATACTGTACATATATACAGCATATATATGCTACACACAAATGCACCATATATATGCTACATAAATATACATACACCATATACACTACTCATAAAAAGTTAGGGATATTTGGCCTAAAATGCACTCTAACTTTTACAGCTGAACTTCATGTGACCTTCTTTAAACTTTTGAAAGAACATATGCAACTGTTCAATGTTTCAGTACTTTTTGCACAACTTGCTGTTCTCTAACAAGGAGCTTAATGGCAAAATTCACAACTTGATGCTTGATCCATGAATTGCCCAGTAAATTTCCTGGTTCAATTAGAATTGGTAATTAAACAGTGCTCCTCATCATGCTGTTCACATTTTGACATCATGAGACCAAGATGACACCTAACAATTGATCAATTCTACATTGCCATTGCGAGGCTTCAAGCAGGACGGTCATCATCAGGTTGCAACAGAGATACAGAGTGACTGGAAGAATCACAGAAAGGCATAGAAGTAGACATTTTTTGGCCACTTCCCACACTGATGATCGCTTAATTGTGAACAATGCCCTGCAGAACTGGATGATGAATACCACATAACTCCAGGCACAATTAACGGAAGTGAGAGGCACCCAAGTGTCACGTCACACCATTCAAAACCATTTACATCAGTGTGGTCTGCAAGCTAGCCGACCTGCAAGGGTAACTGCATCATCATCTTGCATAGGCCAGGGAGCATCTACGCTTGACAAGGGACTAGTGGGCCTCAGTGCTGTTCACTGATGAAAGTCGATTCACACTGATCAGAAATGATGGCCGCCAACAATGTTGGACACGTCAAGGAGAGCGCTATGCATCAGCCACTGTTGTCACCAGATGAGCCTTTGGTGGTGGTGGTGTTACAGTGTGGGCAGGTGTCCCTAGTCAATATAGAACTGCCCTACATTTTGTGAATAGTACAGTGACAAGCCCATACTACTTGAATAACATCAATAGTCCAGTCATTGTGCCTCTGCATGAACAACACAGGCCAAATTTCATCTTCATGGATGACAATGCGCCAGCTTATCAAGGTTGCATTATAAAGAATGGCTGCTGGAGACTGGGGTATCTCAAATGGAGTGGCCTGCACTTTCTCCAGACCCAGAGGCGGCTCTTCCATTAGGCCACTTAGGCTGCCGCCTAAGGCCTCGCGCTGGTGGGGGCCTCGCTCTGGCTCCCATCCGACACCGCCGCAAGTACTTGCGGCGGTGTGGGTGGGAGCGTCCTTAGGTCAAAACATTCTAGGCCCCGAATGCTATTCCCCACCCCCATTGTACTTGTCTGTCCACTAGTCATGAATTCAGTCACTTGAGAGCGCAACCCAGTCGTGTGGTGCGTAATCCCGCGAGACCTGCGGAAGGTCACGGGTCTCGTGGGATTACGCTCCACAGGATGGGGTTGCGCTGACAAGTGACTGAAGTTGAACTCATGCCCGCGCATCAGCTTAGCAGATCAGCGGACAAGTACAAGGTGGGGGGGAAATTTCATAACATGAAGCAGTGTGTGGGCAAATTTGTGAGGCAGTGTGGGGGGACAAATTACTTAATGGGGGCAGTGTGGGAGGACAAATTACTTAATGGGGGCAGTGTGGGGGGACAAATTACTTAATGGGGGCAGTGTGGGGGACAAATTACTTAATGGGGCAGTGTGGGGGGACAAATTACTTAATAGGGGCAGTAAGGGGGGACAAATTACTTAATGGGGGCAGTGTGGGGGGACAAATTACTTAATGGGGCAGTATGGGGGGACAAATTACTTAATGGGGCAGTGTGGGGGCAAATTACTTAATGGGGGCAGTGTGGGGGACAAATTACCTAATGGGGCAGTGTGGGGGGACAAATTACCTAATGGGGCAGTGTGGGGGGACAAATTACTTAATGGGGCAGTGTGAGGGGCAAATTACTTAATGGGGGCAGTGTGGGGGACAAATTACTTAATGGGGCAGTGTGGGGCAAATTACTTAATGGGGCAGTGTGGGGGGACAAATTACTTAATGGGGGCAGTGTGGGGGACAAATTACTTAATAGGGGCAGTGTGGGGGGCAAATTACTTAATGAGGGCAGTGTGGGGGGACAAATTACTTAATGGGGCAGTGTGGGGGACAAATTACTTAATAGGGGCAGTGTGGGGGGCAAATTACTTAATGGGAGCAGTGTGGTGGGCAAATTACTTAATGGGGCAGTGTGGGGGACAGATTACTTAATGGGGGCAGTGTGAGGGGGGGGACAAATGACTTAATGGGGGCAGTGTGGGGGGCAAATTACTTAATGGGGCAGTGTAGCGGACAAATTACCTAATGGGGCAGTGTGGGGGGACAAATGACTTAATGGGGCAGTGTGGCAGACAAATTACCTAATGGGGCAGTGTGGCAGACAAATTACCTAATGGGGCAGTGTGGGGGGACAAATTACTTAATGGGGGCAGTGTGGGGGGACAAATTGCTTAATGGAGCAGTGTGGGGGGACAAATTACTTAATAGGGGCAGTGTGGGGGGCAAATTACTTAATGGGGGCAGTGTGGCGGACAAATTACTTAATGGGGGCAGTGTGGAGGACAAATTACTTAATGGGGGCAGTGTGGGGGGACAAATTACTTAATGGGGGCAGTGTGGGGGGACAAATTACTTAATGGGGGCAGTGTGGGGGACAAATTACTTAATGGGGGCAGTGTGGGGGGCAAATTACTAAATGAGGCAGTGTGGGGGGACAAATTACTTAATTGAGGCAGTGTGGGGGGCAAATTACTTAATGGGGCAGTGTGGGGGACAAATTACTTAATGGGGCAGTGTGGCGGACAAATTACTTAATGGGGGCAGTGTGGCGAACAAATTACCTAATGGGGCAGTGTGGGGGGACAAATTACTTAATGGGGGCAGTGTGGGGGCAAATTACTTAATGGGGCAGTGTGGGGGGACAAATTACTTAATGGGGCAGTGTGGGGGGACAAATTACTTAATGGGGCAGTGTGGGGGGCAAATTACTTAATGGGGGCAGTGTGGAGGACAAATTACCTAATGGGGCAGTGTGGGGGGCAAATTACTTAATGGGGGCAGTGTGGCAGACAAATTACTTAATGGGGGCAGTGTGGGAGGCAAATTACTTAATGGGGTAGTGTGGGGGGACAAATTACTTAATGGGGCAGTGTGTGGGGCAAATTACTTAATGGGGTAGTGTGGGGAGACAAATTACTTAATGGGGCAGTGTGGTGGGTAAATTGCTTAATGGGGCAGTGTGGGGGCAATTTACTTAATGGGGCAGTGTGGGGGCAGTATTACTAATGAGAGTATTCTAGAAGGGAATTACTATTGGTGGGACTATGAGGAGTACTATGGGGGGCAGTAATATTTCTTCAGGATAGTATTTGGGGGCACAGTGAGCAGCAGGATAACACTGTGGGGACTCCAGGTTGGGGGAGGATGATAGAAATGTGAGGAAGCTAAGATGTCTGTGTGTCACATTCTGCAGAGACGAGGCGGCTGATTGAAGTTGTACGGACCGAATGGAGAAGATGATGATAGAGAAGATCTACATCGGAGGAGACGTCACCTGGGAGGCCTTGGATGTGAGAGGTATGTCCTGCTGTATGGCAAATATAGCAAAATGTGGTGTGCGCGGGGAGGGTCGATTTATGCCTCGTTTCCACTGAGCGGATCGGTTCGGCTCGGCACAGTTTGGAAGATTTGTAATGGTCCGGTCTATTTAGTTGAGCGTCTCCACTGCAAATCGGTCCGCCGGGTCCATACGTGGTTTAGGAAAAAAATGCGTAGCGTGACGTCACACTAGTGCGACAACAAACGCGACGCTACAAACAACAAAAATGGAGGTCATCCAGCAGCTTGTGTTTTCACTACTTGCATTTTGGTGTATGGTAGTTAAAATACATGCTGCTCTGTATGACAGAACATTGCGAGCGGCAAAGAGAAATACAGCACAAAAGAGACGAAAACTTCAATCTTGGATCTTGAGCCGGGAGGAGAAATACAGGCTTGTGCGACAAAGACAAAGACGGCAGATGCTTTTCCTTTCGTTAAAGCAGCGCCGCCGACCAGTCATTTGGGCTCTACCCCGTTCCAATGAGTGGTGGGATGTGACCGTCCTCGGATTTACACACACACAGTGGCTGCGCAATTTCAGAATGTCGGAGGAAACCTTTGGATACCTTTGTGCAAAGGTAAGTCCAGGAATGGAGAAGCAAAGCACCAACTTCAGAGCTAGTTTGCCAGTGAAGAAAAGAGTTGCCATTGCACTGTGGAAGCTGGCTACCAACAGTGAATACCGAAGTATAGGCCACCTTTTCGGTGTGAGCAAATCAACAGTGTGCCGGTGTGTGCAGGACTTCTGTAAGGCTGTCTGCACTTTGCTAGCTCCTGAGATTGTTCATTTTCCAGACAGTGAAAAGCTAAAAGACATGGCTAACTACTTTGAGGACAGGTGGGGCCTTCCACAGTGTGTTGGCGCTATTGATGGTTCACACATACCAATAATAGCACCACAAGTATACCACACTGACTATTTTAACCGCAAAGGCTGGCATTCCATCATCCTCCAGGGAGTAGTGGATGGAAAAGGACTATTCTGGAGTGTGAATGTGGGAAAACCTGGAAGTTTGCATGATGCTCGAGTTCTAAGATTGTCAACATTTTGGGACTGGGTTGGCCAGGGAGGCCTGTACTCTGGTCACACTAGGAACATTTCAGGGGTGAATGTTGGCTATTATGTGCTCGGGGATTCTGCATACCCTTTACAAAATTGGCTCCTGAAACCATTTGCTGACAATGGCCGCCTGACACCAGAACAGCAAATCTACAACAGGAAAACATCCAGGGCAAGGGTGGTTGTGGAGAATGCATTTGGAAGACTAAAGGGTAGATGGCGGTGTCTTATGAAAAGGAATGACAGTGACATTGAACTTGCAAAAGCCATGGTGCTTACTTGCTGTGCTCTTCACAATATTTGTGAAAGACATGGAGAAGACTTCTACCAGGACTGGAATACGAATGCAGAAGAGCCAGTACGGGTAGTAGCACAGGATATGGAGGAAGAGTGCAATGAGGTACGTCAGGCTCTGATGCGACACCTTAACACTTAATTTTTAATGTTGTATTCATTTTTTATTGGTCAAATAAAGTTTACCTTACATCAGACACAACCAGGGTCTCTCATGTCTTGCATTTTCAAAACAAAAAGTAATCTTGCTATATACTAAAAAATATACAAATTTACATCCAATCTTTACATCAGAACAGTGCTGGCAGAGAGGGACTATTCCCTTGGTGGTGGTCTGGGATCACGACTGGCTCCTAGTACTTGAACAAGCTGCCCAAGGACACCCAGGAAGGCCTGGTTGAATGTAGCCAACTGCTCCATCTGTTGCCGTGCAATTTCAGCCTCTTGGCGCATAGCTTCTTGGGCATCCTGACGCAGTGCCTGAAACCTCCGCTCAGAAAGGTTATCCAGCCTTTCCAGCTGCCTTTCCTCAGCTGCCCGCATATCCTCCATGACTGTGCGCAGATCCAGCTGCGAGCGTCTCCTTTCAACTGGAATATACAACAGAACACAATAGTGTTTTTGTTAGAAATTGGTATGTCTAATATTAGATAATAACACACATATGAAACGTACAGACAGAAAAAAGTTCACAAGTAATCTTGCTATGTACTCTTTCAAATGTGAGTGGACAAAATATATGCACAAATTAAAAAATAAGAAAAAAACCTGATCATGTCTTACCTGTTTGCCGGGGTGCATTGGGTGTACTATGTGGTTGGCTGGAAGGTGGTGATGCAATAGTGCTGGTGCTGCTGAACGACATAGACGGACTATCATCAGACAAGTTTGACGCATCATTGGACAGTCCTTCAACTGTATCTGAAAATGCAAATATGGTTATATATATATATTTTAGAGGCTTCGTTCACATCACCGTTCAGCCTTTCCGTTCTCCTGCTCCGTTTAGGGCAGGCATGTTCACACTGCGGCCCTCCAGCTGTTGCAAAACTACAACTCCCAGCATGCCTGGATAGCTTACAGCTATTATGGCATGCTGGGAGTTGTAGTTTTGCAACAGCTGGAGGGCCGCAGTTTGGACATGCCTGGTTTAGGGGCAGGAGAACGGAAAGGACGGATAAGCACATAACTGACGCCAAACTGAGTCAAACGGAGCCTGAGGACCCCGTAGACTATAATGGAGTCCGATAGGTTTCCGCTCACAAGATGATTTTTAAGCGGAGACAAAAGTCCTGCATGCACAACTTTGGTCTCCGCTTAAAAATCATCTTCTGAGCAGAAACAACCCCATAGTCTATATGGGGCCCTCAAGCTCCGTTTGACTCAGTTTGGTGTCAGTTATGTGCTTATCCGTCCTTTCTGTTCTCCTACCCCTAAAAGGAGCAGGAGAACGTAAAGGCTGAACGGTGATGTGAGCGTAGCCTAAGGTTAGCAGAGCGAAATGATATGCAGAATCCCCCAAAAAAACACTTACCAACAGGTTCTATCATGGACTCGAGAAGTGCAGTAGCAGAGTCCAGACCTCCCTCCCTGCCTTGGTTTGCCGGCCTATGACCGTAAATGGCGTCCATGGCATCGTACCACTTCCAGGTACTGCGACTGTTTCCACTACGGCCGTTGGCATCCTTAATTTTTTTATATTGTATTTTAAGCTTCTTAAGCTTAGCCCTACACTGACCCGACGTCCGTTCAAATCCTTCGGCCGCCATCCGCTGAGAAATATCTTGGAACACCTTTTCATTTCTCACTGATCCATCAAGCTCACACTGAATAGCGCCATCCCCAAGAATAGTTAAAAAAGTGGATAGTTCCTGAGACGACCACAGCTTGCTGTGGTTTGCAGGCATCCTCCTATTATCTGTACTAATCGCGGCGTGCTGTTTATGTTGCGCTTACGTTTGACGTAATTCAGGCCGCCAATCAGGAGAATGTATTGTGTGACGCAAGTAGCTCCGCCCTAACCGAACCGTTCCATTTTTCTATGGCCCTACATCAGAAGCAGGACCCTGAATGGTGCGGTACGGTTCGCTTGTATGGATCGCTTTCATAGTGGAAACACCCAAAATAGCGAACTGTACCGTACCGACCCGAACCGATCCGCTCAGTGGAAACGAGGCATTAGAGAACTGGGCCAGGGTCAATGCAAAGTGTTAATATGCACTGTGAATATAAGCCCTGTACTGTGTTGTCACTGTGCATATTAACCCTTTACTGTGATGTCACTGCATATTAAAGGGGTACTCCAGGATAGGAAAATAAATCCCCTATCCAAAGGATAGGAGATAAGTGTCTGATCAGGGGGGTCTGGCCGTTGGGATCCCCCACGATCTCCTGTATGGTACTCCGGATCTCCTTGTGCCCAGAGTGGTGGTCAACACTCCCCCTCCATGTATCTATGGGAGAGCCGCAGATACAGCACTTGTGTATCTCTGAGTCTTCCATAGAGATACATGGAGGGGGAGTGTTGACCACACCACCGCTCAGTGCGGTGGTTGACACAGCTTATTTCTTGAGGACTGAGCCGGGGCGCCATACTGGAGATCATGAGCATCCCAACAATCTTCATGGGGGCCTCATGTTCAGTTTCGCCGTCTCTGTCCAGACCTGAATCCTATTGAAAACCTATGGGAGTCGCCGTGTAGAGGTTCGTAACTCTGTAACCCAGAACCTCAGTAACCTGAGGGCGGCCCTTCAAGAAGAGTGGGATGCCATGCTTTAGAAGACAATAAGTCGACTTGTGAACAGTTTATAAGACATAATTGTCAAGCTGTAATTGATGCTCAAGGCCATATGACAAGTTTTTGAGACATTGACATGTTTTGTGGTGGTATACCCACCACTGGCTTTTGTTTCAATAAATTCTTTGAGATGAGGAAATCACCATTGCATGCTTCTACTCAAGTGCCTTACTTTCATGATATAATATCACTGTAGTGTGAACTTTTTACGTTTTCCATAAATTTCATCCAAAAGCCAAGTAGTGTATATGTTGCACACATATATACAACATATATAAATACTTATACTGTAAGTACTATACACCACACAGTATAAAGGGGTGTTTTGGACACTGGCAGAACACAGCTTGTTCTGTTTGTGTGTCACCTCCCCTCCTCCAAAAAGCTAAAAACCTTCTCTGAGAAGACACTGGAGGCTGGGCAAGAGAGAACAGAGACAACATACTGGGCCAGTTTGAGCCAGACAATAAGTTGACTTGTGCCCAGAAGTCTATGGGGTCACGGTATGTGCTGGGGAAAGGCCAAAGTCAGGTAGAGAACAAGACAATTGAAAAAAAAAATGTTTTATCAATAATAAGAACGAATATCATACAGCAGGGTTACATTTTGGTAAAGGCGCAGATGTGTGCCATATTTTTCCGAACAGACCAAGAGTCCCACAACACCACCCAGAAAAATAAAACTTAAGTGACAGCATTTATGGAGCAATGAGAATGAAAATGTTCTGAATGAAGTGGCAGTGGTACTTGCCTGGCCAAAAGTCCCACCATACCACCCAGGCCAAAGGCCAGAAAAATTGGATTGTGGCAAAGGCACAGAAGTGAGCCACATTTACCACAACTAAGTGGTACGGCAGCAACTGAACCTCCAGCAACTTGGCCAGGTGGAAGTTCAGCTTGCGAATAAGCTAATTGCTAGTTGTGAATAGTTTTCCCACCGACACACATTCCATTATAGATGTCTCAAGATTGAGCAGAGGACAAGGAGGAGGATGAGTCTAAGCAGGAGAAAAAGCTGCTGCTGATGATGACAAGGTACTGTACTGCTCGGAGATGTGTGCTGGCTGCCACAAAGAAGACCAGGAGAAGGAGGACAAACTTGTTCTCATTGGGAATGCTGGCCAGCTATTTGCCCACATGATCCAGTGATGCCGCCTCATGTGCTCCAATAGAGCCCTGGTACCTATGTTTGTATTGCCCATGACTTATTTTAATCCTGCAGATCTTGCACATGGCTGTGGTTTTGTGTGCCAGCCTTGTGGGGAAAAAACACCATACAGATGTTTCTCGCACTGAGCCTACACACGCAGTATCAGCAGCATCACCAGTTCCAAAGCTGACCACAATAGAAGCAGATCTGACCCTGCCAGTTCTTTTGGAGGTTTTGACCGTACATTTCCTCCAGGTTTTGACCGTACATTTTTTTGCCAACACAGCCAGCCTTGCAGCGTTGCAGCCTAATGCTTAAAAAAAAAATCCCCATCACTCTGCACTCTATGAGAAAATGAAAACAGAATGTTAGAAATATTTGCTAATTTATCAAAAAGGAAAAATTTTAATATAGCATTGACATAAATATTCAGAACTAGTGTTGATTGAGCACCGTAGTGCTCAGGTGCTCGGGCCGAACACATCAGGATGTTCGGGTGCTTGACCGAGCACCCAAGTATAATGGAAGTCAATGGGAGAACCCGAGCATTAAACCAGGTACCCCCTTGCTCTGAAAAGGGGAGGGTGCCTGGTTCATAGGAAAAGGTCATAAATTGATGGAAACACCACTGAAATGGTTCGAGAACAGCATGGGGAGGATGTCTGGATGCATCTTGTATTCAGGGGCGAACTGACCGGTCGGGCACTTCGGACATGGTCCGAGGGCCCGGCCGGGATGGGGAGCCGCTGCAGAATAACATAACACCGGGCCCCGCTCACTGTATTTACTTATTCATATGTGAACAACTCTGCGATCCTCTCCCTCCCCTCTGTGCCGCTGCTGCCGCCGCCTCCGCCGGTAAGAAGAGAGATGGGAGGAGGGGAGGGGCTGTGGCCACTGCGCCACCAATGAAGATAACTGACGTGTTAATACAAATGCAGGAGGCGGGTGCCGGAATCAAATAGCCGGCACCCGACCTCTATGACAGGGAGCGGCACCTGAGGGGTTAACTGCTGCTGATCGCAGCCCCCTGTCATAGAGGTTGGGTGCCGGCTATTTCATTCCAGCACTCGCCTCCTGCATTTGTATTAACATTGGTGGCGCAGTGCGCCCCGCCCCAATATAATAAACATTGAGTGTGGCCCCCCTTCCCCCGTGTAATAAACATTGAGTGCGCCCCCCCCCCCAGTATAATAAACATTGAGTGCGACATTGGTGGCACAGTGGGAAGTGCCAATGAGGGTTAAAAAATAAATAAAAAATTTCATGATTTTCCTATTTTATGACGTAAAGTCATGATTTTATTAAAGACACGGAGGCGAGTATTGCATCAACTCTCTTTACTGTCCTACCATAGCAGCAAAGAATGAACAGTACAAATGATGAAGACAAAAACCATAGCAACCAGCTCCACCCTCACAGTCCAGTATATAAGGGCACAACCCCCTGGAATCCTCCTCTTTCTTTGCGAGACCACTTCACCACGAAGATCCCTGTAACTGGACACCCGACATGGATCCGAACCGAAGAAGCAACCTTTCATAAATGACGTCCTCAACATAAGGAGGCCACGAACCAGTGGCGGAAGCCAACTTGAACAGGAACTAGGATGATCACCTCCCAGCGTAAGCACGACTCAACCTGAGGGTAGAAACAAATGGAATAAAAAACAACTGGTTGCAAGTAAAACGCAGTTAACAGAGCTATTTATAACCACCGCACTTGTGCAAAACACCATACCATGTAATACAATAGCAAATTTAAGACATCCAAAGAACCCAGGGTGGGGAAGGGCGGGCAATACTCGCCTCCGTGTCTTTAATAAAATCATGACTTTACGTCATAAAATAGGAAAATCATGAAATTTTATAACAAGACACGGAGGCTCGTATTGCAAGTTCAAAGCTGAGAAATTACAGACTCAAAAACGTGTGGCAGAGGTCGGAAATAAAACTCCCGAAAAGTGGAGACTCTGGACCAATCTGCAAGCCTCATGACGTCCTCAAGGCGGGCTCCGGAAACCGTCATAGAAGTAGCCGATGCACCGCGAACTGAATGTGCCGTAAAAATACTCGTGTCCACGCCAGCCAGGCCAAGAATCCACTTCACCCAACGCGAAAGCGTAACACTGGTGACAGGAGAATGCGGCCTGCGAAAAGACACAAACAAATGGGGCACAGCGGGAGAACGTAGCGCCGAAGTGCGAGACTCATATTCTTGCAAGCAGGCCACTGGGCATAGCTGGGGTGAGTGCGGGAAGTAAGGATACACCACCGAGCGGATATTAGTTTTCGTCCGTCTGGAAATGTTGAAGTGCACGCCCTCCGGAGTAAATGAACGAGCGTCTACATCCAAAGCTCGCACATCCGAGACTCTCTTACAAGAGACCAAGCAAAACAATGTAACCAGTTTAGCGGATAGCTGACGGAGGGACAATTGGGAATTGGATGACCATCCAGCAAGAAAATTCAACACCACACACACGTCCCAGGTGGTCGAAAACCTGGGTCTGGGGGGACGGGACAGGCGAGACCCCTTCAACAAACGACACACAAGGGGGTGTTGACCCGCAGGACAACCCTGAAAACCCTCGTGTCGAGAAGAGATAGCCGATCTGTACAGGTTGATGGTACGATAGGCCCTACCCGCATCGTAGAGCGAAGACAAAAAGGATAGAATGGAGCCTACAGGTGCTCGAACGGGATCCACATTGCACTCTCCGCTCCAACGCGCCCAAGAGTCCCAAGCGGCTCTATAAGCACGTCGCGTCCCTGGGGCCCACGCGCTCTCCAGTAGGAAGACAGTCGTCTCTGAAACGTCTGACATCTCCCTGGGGATCCCGAGACCCTGCAAGCGAGAAGGCGAAGGGTACCCGATTGTAAGAGGGGATGAGGGTCCCCTGCTGGGTCCAGAAGGAGGGAGGAGAAATCTGGAAGGAGAAGAGGAAAATCGACTAAGAGGTCCAACAGTTGAGGGAACCACGACTGGGACCTCCACAGGGGCAGTACTAGGATCACCTCCGCAGATTGACGCTGAATCTGAAGAAGAACCCGTGGAATGAGGGCAAACGGAGGGAAAGCATACATCAGTGTCCCTTCCCAAGACTGCAGGAACGCGTCCACTGCCTCCGCAAGAGGGTCTGGCCGCCAACTGAAGAATTTGGGCACCTGAGCGTTCAACCTGGACGCAAACAGATCTACAGAGGGAAGACCCCAACGGGAGGACAAAGCCTGGAAAACCGTCCCATCCAACTTCCAATCGCTGGAATCCCGGATGTAACGAGAACTCCAGTCTGCCAAGACGTTGTGGAGACCGGGGAGATGTTCCGCTACAACCATGATGCCCCTGGAAAGGCAGAACTCCCAGAAATCCTTCGCCAGGCAGGTTAACACTGAGGAGCGTGTTCCGCCCATGCCGTTGACGTATCGAACTGCGGAGACGTTGTCCATCCGCAGTCTGATACAAGTCGTAACAACGCCATTGGCGAAACTGCGAATGGCTAGCGAACCCGCTAACAACTCCAGTCCATTGATATGGAGGCGGGCCTCCTCTGGAGACCAAGGACCCCCTGTGGACACACCATTGCAGTGTGCCCCCCACCCGTGTAGGCTGGCGTCTGATTCTATGACCAGGTCGGGTTGAGGACCAAAGATCGCCTTGCCGTTCCAGATCGAGAGATTCTGGATCCACCATCGCAATTCGTCTTTCGTCTCCCTGTCCAAGGAAATGGTGTCGGCATACGAGGCACCCGCGTGAAGGTGGGCGATCTTGAGCCGTTGAAGGGCCCGATAGTGCAAAGGGGCTGAGAACACCGCTTGGATGGAGGCGGCCAGAAGCCCTATTAAGCGAGCCAGATGGCGAAGGGACAAAGACGGACGAAGCAAGGCATGGCGAAGCTCCTTGCGGATGCTGCGCACCTTGGCCAGAGGGAGACAGAGCGTAAGGGCAATCGAATCCACTCTGAATCCCAGGAACTCCATTGATGTGGAGGGAATCAGACAAGACTTCTCCTGATTGATAATGAATCCCAGATCTGAAAGAAGAGTGACAGCCATGGAGAGGTGCCTGCGAAGCAAGGAGCGACACTGAGCCATGATGAGAATGTCGTCCAAATAGATTATCATGCGGACTCCTCTGCTGCGGAGCCAGGCCACCACTGGTTTCATCACCTTGGTGAAACACCAGGGGGCGGAGGATAGGCCGAAAGGCAGGCAAGTAAACCGCCATATCTCCTCTCCCCACCTGAAGCGGAGGAGGTCTCTGGAACCTGGGGAAATCGGAACCGTCAAGTACGCGTCCTTGAGGTCTAATTTGACCATCAAGTCGCCTGGCAAGAGCATGTCTCGTAAAAGATGGATACCCTCCATCTTGAAGTGACGATACCGCACGATAGAGTTCAGAGGTCTTAAATTGATGACAGGGCGCATCTGACCCCCTTTCTTCTGCACCAGGAAGACGTTGCTGACAATCCCCCTGGAGAGTGCAGAGGTGCGCTCTATCGCCCCTTTGTGGGCCAATTCGGTCAGTTCTGTATGGAGGTGATTTAACGTCTGCCTGGACGAACCAATCGGAGGGGGAGGAGGAAGGTGCGATGGAACGTCTGTGAGCTCTATCACAAAACCCCTGACGGTACCCAGAACCCAAGGGTCTGAGGTAATCTTTAACCAAGCTTGGAAAAAGAAACGGAGTCTGCCCCCTACAAGACATGTCAAAGAAGGGGACAGAGGTAGAAGATTGGGACTTACCCACTGGTCGTCGTGAGTTGGGAGCTCCACGGAATCCTCTAGATCGTCCCGGGAAACCTCTCGAAGGGAAGAAAGATGGTTGGTATCGTTGATCTTGAAGGGAAGACCGGTTAGCAAAGGAGCCTCTTCCCGAGCCGCGGGAGTGAAAACTGGATCGGCCGGACAGACGGCCCCTGGAACTGCCGGCCCTACCAGAAAAACGATGGGTAAAGACCTTCCTCATGGAAGTCTGGGCTTTGTCCAGCGCTGTAAAAGCGCCGACATACTTCCCAAGTTCCTTGATAAAGGGTTCTCCGAATAACAAACCCTGGGCATCCTTGCCCGCTTCAGAAAGAGCTAGATTAGAAAGCTTAGGCTCTATTTTCATTAATATGGCCTTTCGTCTCTCTATGGCCAGGGAAGTGTTAACATTTCCCGTCAGACAAATTGCCCTCTGGATCCAGCCTCCTAATTCCACGGGATCTACCTGTCTACCCTCGGCTTTGGCGGATTCCGCCATATCAAAAATCCGTGTAAGTGGGCCAGTGAGATCCAGGAGTTTGTCTTGGACGGCCCTAAGGGCAGAATCCAATCCCTTCTTCGGGTTAAAACCCGTCTTAGCGAGAAATTGGACCATCTTAGGGTCCACTGTGGGCGTCTCGCACACCTTGTGTGGGATCAAGGGCCGTGGACATTCCGCACGTAACTTGTTCCGCGACTCCTTGGATAAAGGAGCGCGTATCTTGGACTCCAAATACTGTGCCACGTGCGTAGCAGGGAGCCATTCTGCGGAACGGAGATGATGGAGCTCCTCTGGGTTAAAGAGGGGTTCCCCTAAGGTGTCTGTCAGGAGGTCCCCTTGGAGAGTTTGCTCCTCTAACGGAGTAGCCGAGGCTGATAGCGCTCCTGAAGGGGACGGGACTACCCTCACATCAGCCAATTCTCCCTGTGAGTCATATGCCGACTCGTCAAATGCCTCCTCAAAGGATTCCCTCTCGGAATCAGTCTCTGGCTCAGGCAGAGTCCTGGCCGAGAACGTTCTGCCTGGCGTGGACAGGCTCTTTTCCGCGGGACAACCGCGTTACCTTGGGATGGAGTTAAACCATCATTCTGCAATGTTCTGGAGGCTGAGGGAGTCTCCCCATGTGGTGCCGGTACACTAGCCTGCGCACCGAGGGCCTGGGATATGGACTGCGTTAAGGCAGAGGACATGGATCCCATTGCTGCGACAATTGCATCAGAGATAGACTGATGCAGGGTCGCACTAAGCATTGTAGGTTGCACAGCAACTGCAGCACTATCTAAATTTGGGGGCACCTGGGGGCCAGGGTGATTATTGGCTGGAGAAGACATAGTACAAAGGGACTGTGGCAGGAGTAAGTCACCCCAGGCCTCAGTAAGAGCAGTTAGCGAAGACAGCAGAACCTGTGAATAAAGGAGAGAAGCTGACTAAGTAACAGGCGATAAGGAGAAGAATTAGGTGCAGACAGAGTGTAGGCAAAGACTCACCAGAGGAGCGACCGAACGGCGAAATGAGCTGACCGGTAGTAAGATGGCGCCTAGACCCCACGAGATGCCGGTGTGAGGGATCAAAATGCGCGCGCCGCAACTCCCGCGAGACTACCCCTTAGGGAAGAGGGCACAGCCGCAAGATCGCGGTGAACAGGAAAAAACAAAGATGGCGCCCGAAGTCTCACATCGCGAGACTTCGGGCGCAGCAAGAACGGGACGGGAGAAGATGGCCGAACAGCCGCAGAACAAAGAGAAAACGCTGAGGTGAGGTAGGGGGATGTGTTGAACAGGGGAAACACACACCAGGGGCGCGATAACGAAGCGCCGAGGGAGAATAACGCCGGCGAGAGGGAGTAAATAGGGATGAGCGAACTCGAACTGTATAGTTCGGGTTCGTACCGAATTTTGGGGTGTCCGTGACACGGACCCGAACCCGGACATTTTCGTAAAAGTCCGGGTTCGGGTTCGGTGTTCGTCGCTTTCTTGGCGCTTTTGTGACGCTTTCTTGGCGCTTTTTGAAAGGCTGCAAAGCAGCCAATCAACAAGCGTCATACTACTTGCCCCAAGAGGCCATCACAGCCATGCCTACTATTGGCATGGCTGTGATTGGCCAGAGCACCATGTGACCCAGCCTCTATTTAAGCTGGAGTCACATAGCGCCGCCCGTCACTCTGCTCTGATTAGCGTAGGGAGAGGTTGCGGCTGCGACAGTAGGGCGAGATTAGGCAGATTAACTCCTCCAAAGGACTTGATTAACTGATCGATCTGCAGCTGTGGATCATTGAGCTGCTGATCCTCAATTGCTCACTGTTTTTAGGCTGCACAGACCGTTTGTCAGTCTCATTTTTCTGGGGTGATCGGCGGCCATTTTGTGTCTTGTGGTGCGCCAGCACAAGCTGCGACCAAGTGCATTTAACCCTCAATGGTGTGGTTGTTTTTTGGCTAAAGCCTACATCAGGGTGAAGCTGTCACACCAAGTGCATTTAACCAGCAATAGTCTGTTTATTTTTTGGCCATATCCCAGTCTAATTCTGTCACTAAATCCATACCGGTCACCCAGCGCCTAAATACTAGGCCTCAAATTTATATCCAGCTAAATCTGTCCCTAGTGCTGTAGCTGGGCGAGTTATTTAGTGTCCGTTCAAGCACATTTCTTGTTCTGGGTTGAAATACAATTCCCAATTTAGCAATTTCATAATTTAGTGGTTCCTGCTATATCAGAGCTATTTGAAATCTATCCCAAAAAGGGTATATAATATTGAAGGTGCACATTGGGTCATTCAGAATAACTTCACACACACGCTTCTGTGCATTTCCAAGTCTAATTCTGTCACTAAATCCATACCGGTGACCCAGCGCCTAAATACTAGGCCTCAAATTTAAATCCCTCTAAATCTCTCGTTACCCACCGCTGTACTGTTGTTGCTGGGCAAGATATTTAGTGTCCGTCAAAGCACATTTTTTGTTCTGGGTTGAAGTACAATTCCCAATTTAGCAATTTCATAATTTAGTGGTTTCTGCTATATCAGAGCTATTTGAAATCTATCCCTAAAAGGGTATATAATATTGAAGGTGCACATTGGGTCATTCAGAATAACTTCACACACACGCTTCTGTGCATTTCCAAGTCTAATTCTGTCACTAAATCCATACCGGTGACCCAGCGCCTAAATACTAGGCCTCAAATTTAAATCCCTCTAAATCTCTCGTTACCCACCGCTGTACTGTTGTTGCTGGGCAAGATATTTAGTGTCCGTCAAAGCACATTTTTTGTTCTGGGTTGAAGTACAATTCCCAATTTAGCAATTTCATAATTTAGTGGTTTCTGCTATATCAGAGCTATTTGAAATCTATCCCTAAAAGGGTATATAATATTGAAGGTGCACATAGGGTCATTCAGAATAACTTCACACACACGCTTCTGTGCATTTCCAAGTCTAATTCTGTCACTAAATCCATACCGGTGACCCAGCGCCTAAATACTAGGCCTCAAATTTAAATCCCTCTAAATCTCTCGTTACCCACCGCTGTACTGTTGTTGCTGGGCAAGATATTTAGTGTCCGTCAAAGCACATTTTTTGTTCTGGGTTGAAGTACAATTCCCAATTTAGCAATTTCATAATTTAGTGGTTTCTGCTATATCAGAGCTATTTGAAATCTATCCCTAAAAGGGTATATAATATTGAAGGTGCACATAGGGTCATTCAGAATAACTTCACACACACGCTTCTGTGCATTTCCAAGTCTAATTCTGTCACTAAATCCATACCGGTGACCCAGCGCCTAAATACTAGGCCTCAAATTTATATCCCGCTAAATCTCTCGTTACCGCTGTACTGTTGTTGCTGGGCAAGATATTTAGTGTCCGTCAAAGCACATTTTTTGTTCTGGGTTGAAGTACAATTCCCAATTTAGCAATTTCATAATTTAGTGGTTCCTGCTATATCAGAGCTATTTGAAATCTATCCCAAAAAGGGTATATAATATTGAAGGTGCACATTGGGTCATTCAGAATAACTTCACACACACCCGCTACTGTGTATTTCCAAGTCTAATTCTGTCACTAAACCCATACCTGTCACCCAGCGCCTAAATACTAGGCCTCAAATTTAAATCCCTCTAAATCTCTCGTTACCGCTGTACTGTTGTTGCTGGGCAAGATATTTAGTGTCCGTCAAAGCACATTTTTTGTTCTGGGTTGAAGTACAATTCCCAATTTAGCAATTTCATAATTTAGTGGTTCCTGCTATATCAGAGCTATTTGGAATCTATCCCTAAAAGGGTATATAATATTGAAGGTGCACATTGGGTCATTCAGAATAACTTCACACACACCCGCTACTGTGTATTTCCAAGTCTAATTCTGTCACTAAACCCATACCTGTCACCCAGCGCCTAAATACTAGGCCTCAAATTTAAATCCCTCTAAATCTCTCGTTACCGCTGTACTGTTGTTGCTGGGCAAGATATTTAGTGTCCGTCAAAGCACATTTTTTGTTCTGGGTTGAAGTACAATTCCCAATTTAGCAATTTCATAATTTAGTGGTTCCTGCTATATCAGAGCTATTTGAAATCTATCCCAAAAAGGGTATATAATATTGAAGGTGCACATTGGGTCATTCAGAATAACTTCACACACACCCGCTACTGTGTATTTCCAAGTCTAATTCTGTCACTAAACCCATACCTGTCACCCAGCGCCTAAATACTAGGCCTCAAATTTAAATCCCTCTAAATCTCTCGTTACCGCTGTACTGTTGTTGCTGGGCAAGATATTTAGTGTCCGTCAAAGCACATTTTTTGTTCTGGGTTGAAGTACAATTCCCAATTTAGCAATTTCATAATTTAGTGGTTCCTGCTATATCAGAGCTATTTGGAATCTATCCCTAAAAGGGTATATAATATTGAAGGTGCACATTGGGTCATTCAGAATAACTTCACACACACCCGCTACTGTGTATTTCCAAGTCTAATTCTGTCACTAAACCCATACCTGTCACCCAGCGCCTAAATACTAGGCCTCAAATTTAAATCCCTCTAAATCTCTCGTTACCGCTGTACTGTTGTTGCTGGGCAAGATATTTAGTGTCCGTCAAAGCACATTTTTTGTTCTGGGTTGAAGTACAATTCCCAATTTAGCAATTTCATAATTTAGTGGTTTCTGCTATATCAGAGCTATTTGAAATCTATCCCTAAAAGGGTATATAATATTGAAGGTGCACATAGGGTCATTCAGAATAACTTCACACACACGCTTCTGTGCATTTCCAAGTCTAATTCTGTCACTAAATCCATACCGGTGACCCAGCGCCTAAATACTAGGCCTCAAATTTAAATCCCTCTAAATCTCTCGTTACCGCTGTCCTGTTGTAGCTGGGAAAGTTATTTAGTGCCCGTCAAAGCACATTTTTTGTTCTGGGTTGAAGTACAATTCCCAATTTAGCAATTTCATAATTTAGTGGTTCCTGCTATATCAGAGCTATTTGAAATCTATCCCAAAAAGGGTATATAATATTCAAGGTGCACATTGGGTCCTTCAGAATAACTTCACACACACGCTTCTGTGCATTTCCAAGTCTAATTCTGTCACTAAATCCATACCGGTCACCCAGCGCCTAAATACTAGGCCTCAAATTTATATCCCGCTGAATTTGAATACAATACATTGGGCCAAATAATATATTTGTTGTTGTGGTGAACCATAACAATGAGAAAAACATCTAGTAAGGGACGCGGACGTGGACATGGTCGTGGTGGTGTTAGTGGACCCTCTGGTGCTGGGAGAGGACGTGGCCGTTCTGCCACATCCACACGTCCTAGTGTACCAACTACCTCAGGTCCCAGTAGCCGCCAGAATTTACAGCGATATATGGTGGGGCCCAATGCCGTTCTAAGGATGGTAAGGCCTGAGCAGGTACAGGCATTAGTCAATTGGGTGGCCGACAGTGGATCCAGCACGTTCACATTATCTCCCACCCAGTCTTCTGCAGAAAGCGCACAGATGGCGCCTGAAAACCAACCCCATCAGTCTGTCACATCACCCCCATGCATACCAGGGAAACTGTCTCAGCCTCAAGTTATGCAGCAGTCTCTTATGCTGTTTGAAGACTCCGCTGGCAGGGTTTCCCAAGGGCATCCACCTAGCCCTTCCCCAGCGGTGAAAGACATAGAATGCACTGACGCACAACCACTTATGTTTCCTGATGATGAGGACATGGGAATACCACCTCAGCATGTCTCTGATGATGACGAAACACAGGTGCCAACTGCTGCGTCTTTCTGCAGTGTGCAGACTGAACAGGAGGTCAGGGATCAAGACTGGGTGGAAGACGATGCAGGGGACGATGAGGTCCTAGACCCCACATGGAATGAAGGTCGTGCCACTGACTTTCACAGTTCGGAGGAAGAGGCAGTGGTGAGACCGAGCCAACAGCGTAGCAAAAGAGGGAGCAGTGGGCAAAAGCAGAACACCCGCCGCCAAGAGACTCCGCCTGCTACTGACCGCCGCCATCTGGGACCGAGCACCCCAAAGGCAGCTTCAAGGAGTTCCCTGGCATGGCACTTCTTCAAACAATGTGCTGACGACAAGACCCGAGTGGTTTGCACGCTGTGCCATCAGAGCCTGAAGCGAGGCATTAACGTTCTGAACCTGAGCACAACCTGCATGACCAGGCACCTGCATGCAAAGCATGAACTGCAGTGGAGTAAACACCTTAAAACCAAGGAAGTCACTCAGGCTCCCCCTGCTACCTCTTCTGCTGCTGCCGCCTCGGCCTATTCTGCTGCTGCCGCCTCGGCCTCTTCCTCCGCCTCTGGAGGAACGTTGGCACCTGCCGCCCAGCAAACAGGGGATGTACCACCAACACCACCACCACCACCTCCGTCACCAAGCGTCTCAACCATGTCACACGCCAGCGTTCAGCTCTCCATCTCACAAACATTTGATAGAAAGCGTAAATTCCCACCTAGCCACCCTCGATCCCTGGCCCTGAATGCCAGCATTTCTAAACTACTGGCCTATGAAATGCTGTCATTTAGGCTGGTGGACACAGACAGCTTCAAACAGCTCATGTCGCTTGCTGTCCCACAGTATGTTGTTCCCAGCCGGCACTACTTCTCCAAGAGAGCCGTGCCTTCCCTGCACAACCAAGTATCCGATAAAATCAAGTGTGCACTGCGCAACGCCATCTGTAGCAAGGTCCACCTAACCACAGATACGTGGACCAGTAAGCACGGCCAGGGACGCTATATCTCCCTAACTGCACACTGGGTAAATGTAGTGGCAGCTGGGCCCCAGGCGGAGAGCTGTTTGGCGCACGTCCTGCCGCCGCCAAGGATCGCAGGGCAACATTCTTTGCCTCCTGTTGCCACCTCCTCCTTCTCGGCTTCCTCCTCCTCTTCTTCCACCTGCTCATCCAGTCAGCCACACACCTTCACCACCAACTTCAGCACAGCCCGGGGTAAACGTCAGCAGGCCATTCTGAAACTCATATGTTTGGGGGACAGGCCCCACACCGCACAGGAGTTGTGGCGGGGTATTGAACAACAGACCGACGAGTGGTTGCTGCCGGTGAGCCTCAAGCCCGGCCTGGTGGTGTGTGATAATGGGCGAAATCTCGTTGCAGCTCTGGGACTAGCCAATTTGACGCACATCCCTTGCTTGGCGCATGTGCTGAATTTGGTGGTGCAGAAGTTCATTCACAACTACCCCGACATGTCAGAGCTGCTGCATAAAGTGCGGGCCGTCTGTTCGCGCTTCCGGCGTTCACATCCTGCCGCTGCTCGCCTGTCTGCGCTACAGCGTAACTTCGGCCTTCCCGCTCACCGCCTCATATGCGACGTGCCCACCAGGTGGAACTCCACCTTGCACATGCTGGACAGACTGTGCGAGCAGCAGCAGGCCATAGTGGAGTTTCAGCTGCAGCACGCACGGGTCAGTCGCACTACAGAACAGCACCACTTCACCACCAATGACTGGGCCTCCATGCGAGACCTGTGTGCCCTGTTGCGCTGTTTCGAGTACTCCACCAACATGGCCAGTGGCGATGACACCGTTATCAGCGTTACAATACCACTTCTATGTCTCCTTGAGAAAACACTTAGGGCGATGATGGAACAGGAGGTGGCCCAGGAGGAGGAGGAGGAGGATGAGGAAGAGGGGTCATTTTTAGCACTTTCAGGCCAGTCTCTTCGAAGTGACTCAGAGGGAGGTTTTTTGCAACAGCAGAGGCCAGGTACAAATGTGGCCAGCCAGGGCCCACTACTGGAGGACGAGGAGGACGAGGATGAGGAGGAGGTGGAGGAGGATGAGGATGAAGCATGGTCACAGCGGGGTGGCACCCAACGCAGCTCGGGTCCATCACTGGTGCGTGGCTGGGGGGAAAGGCAGGACGATGACGATACGCCTCCCACAGAGGACAGCTTGTCCTTACCCCTGGGCAGCCTGGCACACATGAGCGACTACATGCTGCAGTGCCTGCGCAACGACAGCAGAGTTGCCCACATTTTAACCTGTGCGGACTACTGGGTTGCCACCCTGCTGGATCCACGCTACAAAGACAATGTGCCCACCTTACTTCCTGCACTGGAGCGTGATAGGAAGATGCGCGAGTACAAGCGCACGTTGGTAGACGCGCTACTGAGAGCATTCCCAAATGTCACAGGGGAACAAGTGGAAGCCCAAGGCCAAGGCAGAGGAGGAGCAAGAGGTCGCCAAGGCAGCTGTGTCACGGCCAGCTCCTCTGAGGGCAGGGTTAGCATGGCAGAGATGTGGAAAACTTTTGTCAACACGCCACAGCTAACTGCACCACCACCTGATACGCAACGTGTTAGCAGGAGGCAACATTTCACTAACATGGTGGAACAGTACGTGTGCACACCCCTCCACGTACTGACTGATGGTTCGGCCCCATTCAACTTCTGGGTCTCTAAATTGTCCACGTGGCCAGAGCTAGCCTTTTATGCCTTGGAGGTGCTGGCCTGCCCGGCAGCCAGCGTTTTGTCTGAACGTGTATTCAGCACGGCAGGGGGCGTCATTACAGACAAACGCAGCCGCCTGTCTACAGCCAATGTGGACAAGCTGACGTTCATAAAAATGAACCAGGCATGGATCCCACAGGACCTGTCCGTCCCTTGTCCAGATTAGACATTAACTACCTCCCCATAACCATATATTATTGGACTCCAGGGCACTTCCTCATTCAATCCTATTTTTATTTTCATTTTACCATTATATTGCGATGCTACCCAAAGTTGAATGAACCTCTCCTCTGCCTGTGTGCTAGGCCTAAATATATGCCAATGGACTGTTGCAGTGGTGGCTGACATGAAGCCTGATTCTCTGCTATGACATGCAGACTAATTCTCTGCTGACATGAAGCCAGATTGTCTGTTACGGGACCTCTCTCCTCTGCCTGGGTGCTGGGCCTAAATTTATGACAATGGACTGTTGCAGTGGTGGCTGACGTGAAGCCTGATTCTCTGCTATGACATGCAGACTGATTCTCTGCTGTCATGAAGCCAGATTGTCTGTTACGGGACCTTTCTCCTCTACCTGGGTTCTGGGCCTAAATTTATGAAAATTGACTCTTACAGTGGTGGGTGACGTGAAGCCTGATTCTCTGCTATGATATGAAGACTGATTCTCTGCTGACATGAAGCCAGATTGTCTGTTACGGGACCTTTCTCCTCTGCCTGGGTTCTGGGCCTAAATTTATGAAAATTGACTCTTACAGTGGTGGGTGACGTGAAGCCTGATTCTCTGCTATGATATGAAGACTGATTCTCTGCTGACATGAAGCCAGATTGTCTGTTACGGGACCTTTCTCCTCTGCCTGGGTTCTGGGCCTAAATTTATGAAAATTGACTCTTACAGTGGTGGGTGACGTGAAGCCTGATTCTCTGCTATGATATGAAGACTGATTCTCTGCTGACATGAAGCCAGATTGTCTGTTACGGGACCTTTCTCCTCTGCCTGGGTTCTGGGCCTAAATTTATGAAAATTGACTCTTACAGTGGTGGGTGACGTGAAGCCTGATTCTCTGCTATGATATGAAGACTGATTCTCTGCTGACATGAAGCCAGATTGTCTGTTACGGGACCTTTCTCCTCTGCCTGGGTTCTGGGCCTAAATTTATGAAAATTGACTCTTACAGTGGTGGGTGACGTGAAGCCTGATTCTCTGCTATGATATGAAGACTGATTCTCTGCTGACATGAAGCCAGATTGTCTGTTACGGGACCTTTCTCCTCTGCCTGGGTTCTGGGCCTAAATTTATGAAAATTGACTCTTACAGTGGTGGGTGACGTGAAGCCTGATTCTCTGCTATGATATGAAGACTGATTCTCTGCTGACATGAAGCCAGATTGTCTGTTACGGGACCTTTCTCCTCTGCCTGGGTTCTGGGCCTAAATTTATGAAAATTGACTCTTACAGTGGTGGGTGACGTGAAGCCTGATTCTCTGCTATGATATGAAGACTGATTCTCTGCTGACATGAAGCCAGATTCTCTGTTACGGGACCTCTCTCCTCTGCCTGGGTGCTGGGCCTAAATTTATGACAATGGACTGTTGCAGTGGTGGCTGACGTGAAGCCTGATTCTCTGCTATGACATGCAGACTGATTCTCTGCTGACATGAAGCCAGATTCTCTGTTACGGGACCTCTCTCCTCTGCCTGTGTGTGTGCTGGGCCTAAATATATGCCAATGGACTGTTGCAGTGGTGGCTGACGTGAAGCCTCATTCTCTGCTATGACATGCAGACTAATTCTCTGCTGACATGAAGACAGATTCTCTGTTACGGGACCTCTCTCCTCTGCCTGGGTGCCGGGGCCTAAATATCTGAGAATGGACTGTTCCAGTGGTGGGTGACGGGAAGCCAGATTCTCTGCTATGGAACCTCTCTCCAATTGATTTTGGTTAATTTTTATTTATTTAATTTTTATTTTAATTCATTTCCCTATCCACATTTGTTTGCAGGGGATTTACCTACATGTTGCTGCCTTTTGCAGCCCTCTAGCTCTTTCCTGGGCTGTTTTACAGCCTTTTTAGTGCCGAAAAGTTCGGGTCCCCATTGACTTCAATGGGGTTCGGGTTCGGGACGAAGTTCGGATCGGGTTCGGATCCCGAACCCGAACATTTCCGGGATGTTCGGCCGAACTTCTCGAACCCGAACATCCAGGTGTTCGCTCAACTCTAGGAGTAAACAATACCAAGGGAGGGGGGAGAGATAACCCCGGACAGGGCAATGAACCTAAAAGAAAAAAGGGCAAATAAAACCGGGAAACCACAAGAGGACAAAGAAAAATACGTTTCAGGGAAGACCCTAATAGAAGCAAAATATTACCACATAAAAATAGTAAAACCCCAACTGTACAAATAACACAATCAACAGCTGAGGGACTGAGGTACTTATCTGCTATGGTAGCAGCAAAGAAAGAGGAGGATTCCAGGGGGTTGTGCCCTTATATACTGGACTGTGAGGGTGGAGCTGGTTGCTATGGTTTTTGTCTTCATCATTTGTACTGTTCATTC
This sequence comes from Bufo gargarizans, assembly GCF_014858855.1. Taxonomy (NCBI): domain Eukaryota; kingdom Metazoa; phylum Chordata; class Amphibia; order Anura; family Bufonidae; genus Bufo; species Bufo gargarizans. The sequence goes on along the minus strand of NC_058080.1, from coordinate 591,387,118 downwards.
TTTGCTGCTATGGTAGGACAGTAAAGAGAGTTGATGCAATACGAGCCTCCGTGTCTTGTTATAAAATTAACTCACCTCCTCCAATTGATCGCGCAGCTGCCAGTCTCCTGTTCTTTCTTCAGGACCTGTGGTGACGTCACTAAGCTAATCACATGGTCCATTACCATGGTGATGGATCATATGATGTACTATGTGATGACCACAGTGATGTCACCACAGGTCCTTTGACAGGTCCTAAAGAAAGAACAGGAGACCGGCATCTGCGCGATCAATTGGAGGAGGTGAGTTAATTTTTATTTATTTTTTTAACCCTCATTGGCACTGCCCACTGCGCCACCAATGTTTATTTTACTGGGGGGGGGGGGGGTGCACTCAATGTTTATTATACTGGGGGGGGGGGCGGCGCACTCAATGTTTATTATACTGGGGGGGGCGGCGCACTCAATGTTTATTATACTGGGGGGGGGGCGGCGCACTCAATGTTTATTATACCGGGGGGGGCGCTCTCAATGTTTATTATACTGGGGGGGCGCACTCAATGTTTATTATACTGGGGGGGGCGGCGCACTCAATGTTTATTATACTGGGGGGGGGGGCGGCGCACTCAATGTTTATTATACTGGGGGGGGCGGCGCACTCAATGTTTATTATACCGGGGGGGGGGGCGCTCTCAATGTTTATTATACTGGGGGGGCGCACTCAATGTTTATTATACTGGGGGGGCGGCGCACTCAATGTTTATTATACTGGGGGGCGCACTCAATGCTTATTATATTATGGGGGGGGCGCACTGCGCCACCAATGTTTATTATACTGGGGTGTATATAATGTTTATTATATTGACCTTCTACTTAGCAATCTGTATTAAAGAATGCCATTATTTTCCCTTATAAGCATGTTATAAGGGAAAATAACACAGTGAATAGACTTTCATCTTAGCAACCAAGCGTGAAAAATCGCACCGCATCCGCACTTGCTTGCGGATACAATGCGATTTTCACGCAGCCCCATTAACTTCTATGGGGCCTGCGTTGCATGAAAACGCAGAATATAGAGCATGCATGAAAATCACCGCTCATCTGCACAGCCCCATAGAAGTGAATGGGTCCGGATTCAGTGCGGGTGCAATGCGTTCACCTCACGCATTGCACCCGCGCAGAAATCTCACTCATGTGAAAGGGGCCTAAGGGTGAATAGGACAAGGGTTCCAGCCCCTAATGGGGCTAATAGTAAGTAAAAAATAAAACACAAACACTAAGGCTACTTTCACACTTGCGGCAGTGTGATCCGGCAAGCAGTTCCGTCGTCGGAACTGCCTGCCAGATCCGCCGATCTTGATGTGACTGAAAGCATTTATGAGATGCATCCGGATGCGGATCCATCTCACAAATGCATTGCAAGAATGAATCCATCTCTCCGCTTGTCATGCGGACAGACGGATCCGTCTTGTATCTTTTTACACATTTTTACCGGCATGCGCAGACCGGAAGGACAGATCCTGCATTCCGGTATTTTGAATGCTGGATCCGGTGCTAATACATTCCTATGGGGAAAAATGCCGGATCCGGCATTCAGGCAAGTCTTCAGTTTTTTTCGCCGGAGATAGAACCGTAGCATGCTGCGGTTTTATCTTTTGCCTGATCAGTCAAAATGACTGACCTGAAGACGTCCTGATGCATCCTGGACGGATTACTCTCCATTCAGAATGCATGGGGATATGACGGATCAGTTCTTTTCCGGTATAGAGCCCCTGTGACGGAAATCTATGCCGAAAAAGAAAAACGCGAGTGTGAAAGTACTCTAAAATATTAAGTTTAAATCCCCCCTTTCCCAATTTTACATATAAAAAATATATACAATAAATAAACATATTACATAGCGCTGCATCCGAAAAGTCCAAACTATTAAATTATTAAAAAATATCTCCTATGCGGTGAGCATTCGCCATTTTTTAGTCACCTTGTCACCCCAAAAAATAGGATAGGACTGTTCTATTATGGGCCGAACGTTTCATAAAATGCGAAATGCACGCGGCTTTTTGGGGTGTTTTTTTTTTGCGTGGTATTGAGTATCGCAATACTTTTTTATGGTGACGAAAGCGAATCAAAATTTTGGTATTGAAACAACCCTACGCCGATCTGATCGTAGCGTTGTCACAATACCAAAATTTTCATTCGGTTTCGATTTGGCGACTAAAAATTTAATTTGGCTCCTAAATTTTTCAGTTCAGGAGCCAATGGCTACTAGGTATTTTTTTTAGTCTGGAGCACTGAGAGGATCGCAGAGGATTTCAAGTTGTTCACATATGAATATTAGTATTACAGTGAGCGGGGCCCGGTGTAATAGAATACAGTGACTGCACCGGGCCCCGCTGCCATTACAACACCAGATGCCGGCCCCTAGTCCCTGTATTGGGGATCATTCACTCACAGGGACACTGTTATGGGGGGATCTGTGGATGACACATATATAGCATAAGGTGCTATATATGTGTCACCCACAGATCCCCCCCCACAACAGTGTCATCCACAGAACCCCACAACAGTACCATCCACAGAGCCCCCATAACAGTGCCATCCACAGAGCCCCCATAACAGTGCCATCCACAGAGCCCCCATAACAGTGCCATCCACAGAGCCCCCATAACAGTTCCATCCACAGAGCCCCCATAACAGTTCCATCCACAGAGCCCCCATAATAGTGCCATCCACAGAGCCCCCATAACAGTGCCATCCACAGATCCCCCCATAACAGTGCCATCCACAGATCCCCCCATAACAGTGCCATCCACAGATCCCCCCATAACAGTGCCATCCACAGATCCCCCCTCTTGTAATTGTTCCGCTACTTGTGGGCTGCGCGGGAATGAGTTCAGTCACTTCGGTGGGCAATCCTGTCCTGCAGCTTGTGATCCCGCAAGACCTGCCGATGTAGGTCACAGGTCTCATGGGATTGCGCACCGAAGTGACTGAACTCATGCCCATGTAGCCCGCAATTAGCGGATCAGTGGAACAAGTAGAAGGTGGGTGGGGGGATGATCTGTGGGGTTGCCCAGACGGCTAGGCCCTTTACAGTAGATATTAACCCCTTTCAGCAGTCCCCCTTTCACTGAAGGGGAGACTGCTGAAAGGGATTAATACCTACTGTGAAGGGCCTCTCCCCTTTCACAGTAGTTATGCCCAGATATGTGCCCCCTTCACAGTAGTTATGCCCAGATATGTGCCCCCTTCACAGTAGTTATGCCCAGATATGTCCTTCACAGTAGTTATGCCCAGATATGTGCCCCCTTCACAGTAGTTATGCCCACACTGCTTCTAACAGAGGCTCACTAATGGACGCTGAGATTAGATCACCCCATACGAGAGCATTGAATCAATGGGGAAAAATTTGACCCTGGAGGTCATCATGCAGGGTGTGAGGACGTCCAGCGTCAGATACCAGACCAAAGGTCTGTTTTACTCCAGGAAGCCCTTAGGTGGCTGCCCGGCCACTAGAGGCTGACTTATTGCTGGAACGTAAACAATGCAGTTTCTCTATAACATTGCAGCTCGATTTGCAAAAGGGACACTGTACCCCAACCACGTCAATGAGCTGAAGTGGTCTGGGTGCCTTTTGTGTCACTTTAACTTTGAAATCTTATTAAAGATTGTGTAGGGTGTGGCTGGAGGCGGGGCATGGAGGCAGGACAAGGCTGGGGCTTGCAGCAGAACATGGGTGGGGCCTGTAAGGGGGCCCTTGATTTATTTTGCCCGGGGGCCCTGAGGGTTCTCAGTCCGCCCCTGCTTGTATTCACAGGTTGCTGCTGGGAACGATGTTGTCCGAATATTACGCCACTTTTACAGACTGACAATAATATGCACAAAACTGTAGAAAAAAAATAGATTTTAGAGGAAAAGTTGATAGGAAACACTTTCATTCCTGTATATTTACCTGTATCTAAAGTGCAAGTGCTGCCAAAAATTACAAGGAAGAGGCACTCCGATACAACCCGTATATCACATAAAGGAGGGCCTCATTCACATTGTGGTACAATTGTTTATGTAGCTGGAGTCCTACACTCATAAAGCCTATGCACTAAGTGAAAGGGCTGCCAAAAATTACAAGGAACCGGCACTCCGATACACCCTTTGTTACACATAAAGGAGGACATCATACACAGCCTTGAAAAATTATGATTGGTGGCCTGCTGGTGACCCTCAAAAACATTTGGAGCAAGGGCCTGCTGATCTGACCATCTAAAACATTATGGGCGAGGGCCTGCTGCCGCTTTGGTGACTCTAGATAACCTGGGGATGATCGCATGTCCCCGTGATGGCGACGATCCATTCGGATGTCTGCCCTATCACTGTCACGGCCACGGTTATGGCCGTGACTCCTTGGGAGCCGCATACAGTTGCCCGCGGTTTGGGTTGTTGTTTCCACCGCAGCTTGAGGCTTGATGTTGTTTGCCTCACTGGATGTCACTGGGTGTGTCCGACCATGGGGTGTGGCTTCTTGGCCTATATAACCTTGGTGTTTGGCATGGCTCAGGAGGTTGCTTCAGTCATGCTTGGCTGGAGCAGCCTCCTGTGCATATTACCTGCCAGTGAGAGCCACCCCTGTGGTCATAAAGATATTGTCCTTATGTTTATGTCTTCTGAGAGTGGACGTCCCCTTCTCCCATCCCCTTGTGTTGAGTCCCTCACGTGTTTTTTTTTTTTACATACATGCACACAACTCCAAGGGAACCGCACACATAACTGTTTTCCGCGGCAACCGCACTTGAGGCAAACAACATCATGCCTCAAGCTGCGGTTGAAACAACTACCCAAACCGCGGGCAACTGTATGCGGCTCCCAAGGAGTCACGGCCATAACCGTGGCCGTGACAATCACCTTTCGATGTTATTTTCAGCCCAAACCATGTAAACCATCTGTAACGAGGGAATCATGGTTCGATTCCGGAGAGGGAGCCTGAGAATTAGCTACGGCTACCACATCCAAATTACCTATTAGGTATAATTAGGTGACGGCCTGCAGGTGAGCTGACCCTGTAAAATATTTTAGGTGCGGGCCTACTGGTGAGCTGACTTTGTAAAAGATTGTAGATGAAGGCCTGCTGGTGAGCTGACCCTGTAAAAATTTAAATGCGAGGGCCTTCAGGTGAGCTGACCCTGTGAAAGCTTTTAGGTGCAGGCCTGCTGGTGAGCTGACCCTGTAAAAGATTTTATGTGCGGGCCTGCAGATGAGCTGACCCTCTAAAAAATTTAAATGCGAGGACCTTCAGGTGAGCTGACCCTATAAAAGATTTGAGGTGCGGGCCTGCTAGTGAGCTGACCCAGTAAAAGATTGTAGGTGAAGGCCTACTGGTGAGCTGACCCTCTAAAAAATGATATGTTAGGGCCTGCATGTGAGCTGACCCTGTAAAACATTATATGTGAAGGGCATATATGCGAGGGCATTATATGTGACGAACGAGCATGTTGATATGATGGAAGAGGAGGAGGAGGATGAGAAAAGGAAGATTCAACCATAATACCCTTGTTTGTGGTGGAAGGGGTGCATGGGAATACAGTGTATTCAGTACATTATAAACTACACATTTAAAGTGCCTTTATGTTCAGCCGCTTTCCTCTGGTGGAGTCGAGAAGTCATGGTCAATCCAGGCCTTGTTCATTTTTATATGGCCCCATGCACACGGCCGTGTTTCACAGCCGTGTGTGGGCCGTGGAACCGCGGCCTGGATCCCTCCTGAGAGCAGGAGCGCACGGCGTCACTAGTTGCTATGACGCCGTGCGCTCCCTGCTGCCGGCACAGTACAGTAATACACTGGTATAGATCATACCAGTGTATTACTGTATTGCGGCGGCAGCAGGGAGCGCACGGCGTCATAGCAACCAGTGACGCCGTGCGCTCCTGCTCTCAGGAGGGATCCAGGCCGCGGTTCCACGGCCCGCACACGGCTGTGAAACACGGCCGTGTGCATGGGGCCTATGAGTCAACCTGTCAGCATTTTCAGTTGACAGGCGGATACGCTTATCTGTTATAATGCCACCAGCAGCACTAAATACCCGCTCAGACAAAACGCTGGCGGCAGGGCAGGCCATTAACTCCAAGGCGTAGAGTGCCAGTTCGTGCCACGTGTCCAGCTTGGACACCAGAAGTTGTAAGGCACTGAGCGATCATTGAGGACGCTGACATGGTATGCTATGTACTCCTTCACCATCTTCCAAAATTTTTGGATCCTTGTGATACTAGGCCGCCACATCAGGGTGAGGGTGCTGGCGGGGTGTCATGAAACTGTCCCTCTGTTGGAACTGCTGTCTCAAATCACTGCAAAAAATGCACCAAAATGATAAGCAACTGACAATACTAGCTAATTCCTCAGGCCGATGTTAAAAGCTGAGAACTTTGCCAATATCTTCCAGTCAGGAACATATCGGAGCCCCTCATGCACCACGTCATGGTGTCTCAGCACGCATGGGGTCCTACCACTCAACTGCCCGTGGTGTGTGAACAGGGTCTGAACAGTGCTAGATACCAACTCACAGCCAGACTCTCACATGCCTCCATAGTGGTATCGCCAATGCACTGTGAGGTAGGATAAAGCTGTGAGCCGCACCCACAACAGACCATGTGACACAGAAGCTACCAGGTGCAAAATAACGTTACCAACAAAATAAAGTGGCACATTCCATACACATAAGGGAAAAAAACTCACTGAAAAAAGTGGCCTAAATGGGTGAAAATGCTCCAAACCCAGACACTGTAGCGTGTCTATAACCGGGGGAGCAATTCCTCTGCATGCGGTCCACAGACAACGGCAATCTCCAGCAAAAAATGCGTACAATGGAGGATGCCGGGGCGGACCGCATGCACCACAAGAACATCTTACACAAAATGATACCTTGTGCAGATGAAAAAATATACATACACAAATTACTGCAAAGTAAGGAACAGTCAGGAACATATCGGAGCCCCTCATGCACCACGTCACGGTGTCTCAGCACGCATGGGGTCCTACCACTCAACTGCCTGTGGTGTGTGAACAGGGTCTGAACAGTGCTAGAAACCAACTCTCACATGCCAGACTCTCACATGCCTCCATAGTGGTATCACCAATGCACTGTGAGGTAGGATAAAGCTGTGAGCCGCACCCACAACAGACCATGTGACTCAGAAGCTACCAGGTGCAAAAGAATGTTACCAACAAAATCAAGTAATGGCGATGAAAAGAGGTCCTCGGAATATCCAAGTGTGGGATCACTTGTTTGGCCAGACTGTAAATGGTGGGAGGAAGGAGGATTAGGGTGAGAATTATGTTGACCAGACTCCTGGCTACTGAGACTGGACTTGGTGGAAGACAGGGTGGTGCTTAACCGACTGGAAGCATTATCTGCTGCAATCCAACCGACCTTCTGGTCACACTGGTGTAGTGTCCCACTAGGTAAATGTGGGCACTACACAAGGGTCAATTGGGCCACGTTGTTCCCCTCCTTCTGTGGGACAGGGTCACTGTATTTTATATAATGTTTTTATGTGTATTTTTACTGTTATCTGTGTATCAGGCCTATTAGGGTGTAGTCCCTCCTCCTAGACAGTAGAGGGAGCTAGGGAACCCCCTAGTATATATAGTCAGGTCCAGTTCAGGGAAAGTTTTTTTTTTGTCAGAAGTCAGTGTGGACTCTAGCCAGAGGAGAGCTGAGGAGCAGCTTCTGACATGCAGCTAAATAGCCCAGGCTCCTAGCTTGCCACCAGGAGAAGGGTTTGCCTCCTGAGAAACCAAGTTCCCTTAACCCCTTCACGCAATATCACGTACATGTACGTGGGGGAATGTGGTGCCTCACCGCATCCCCACGTGCATGTACGTGATCGGCTTTCACTGTCAGCGCAGGGACCGAAGCGCTGAAGATTCAGTGAAGCCGGCGTGCTGGGGTTGCTAGGCAACCAGAGAAGCCGGAAGGAGATGTATTGGCCCCCTGACCCGCCCACGATCGCTGTGATTGGTCCAATACTGCAGAGGGACCAATCGCAGCGCATCGGGGCAGGTAAGGGGGGTTAGGGAGGGACTGTGTGCCTCTCCTTCTCTGATCGTCCCCATTCCTGTCAGGGAAGCTATCAGAGAAGGAGAGAGTGACATTCTGCTGTACCTGACATATGTATACTAGTCATGGAGCACTGCTACTTAGCGCTCCATGACTAGTATACTCCTCATCGCATTTAACTGTCACCATGTCTGCAGACATGGTGACAGCGCTGAGTGCCAGCTGTTACACACAGCCAGGCACTCAGGCTCAATGCCGAGGGGGGTCCTGTGACCCCCGTATCGGCGATCGGGTAGTTAGGCAACCCCCCCTATGGGCGATCGCTTTATGTAGTTTCTGATCCCTGCGGTCCCTGACCGCAGGGATCAGAAACCTAAAAATTGCCCCAAACCGATTTTTTTTAACCCCCCCCTGCACCCCTGAATTCATTTATGCGGCGGGGTGCAGGGGGGCGGTATGTGGGCGGTGCGGGGCGGTGCGGGGCGGTGCAGCAGTTGCGGGAGGCGGGCGGTGCGGCAGGCGGGATCGCGATCCCCCGCCCGCCTCCCGTTATAATCATCGTTGGCGTCTAGTGGGTTATACCAGGGTGCCAGCACATTGCTGGCACCCTGGTATAAACGGCTGACATCGGTGATGCGATGTCAGCCGTTTAACCCTTTCCATACCGCGGTCCGGACCGCGGTATGGAAAAGGTTAACAGCTCAGGGAGCTCCCTCCCTCTCCCATCGGAGGGCTGCTGTACCTTTGCAGCCCCCCGATGGAGAGGGAGAGAGCCCCCAGACAGCCCCCCCAGAGCCCCGTCCTTACCCTTCCCCGTCTGCGCAGTTCTGAACATAACTGAGCAGACGGGGAAGGTTCCCATGGCAACAGGACGCCTCTCAGGCATCCTGCTGTCCATGGTGCTGAACAGATCTATGCTGAAAGCATAGATCTGTTCAGTGTAAGTATAATATAGCACAGTGTAATATATATTGTACTGTACTGTATTATACAGACATCAGACCCACTGGATCTTCAAGAACCAAGTGGGTCTGGGTCAAAAAAAAAAGTGAAAAAAGGAAAAATAAAGTTAAAATCAAAAAACACATTTATCACTGATTAAACATGAGAAAAATAAAATTCCCTACACATGTTTGGTATCGCCGCGTCCGTAACGACCTGATCTATAAAACGGTCATGTTACTTTTCCCGAACGGTGAACGCCATAAAAATAAAAAATAAAAAACTATGATGAAATTGAAATTTTGCCCACCTTACTTCCCCAAAAAAGATAACAAAAGTGATCAAAAAAGTCGCATGTACTCCAAAATTGTAACAATCAAACAGTCATCTCATCCCGCAAAAAATGAGACCCTACTTAAGATAATCGCCCAAAAACTGAAAAAACTATGGCTCTTAGACTATGGAAACACTAAAACATCATTTTTTTTGTTTCAAAAATGAAATCATTGTGTAAAACTTATATAAATAAAAAAAAGTATACATATTAGGTATTGCCGCGTCCGTATCGACCAGCTCTATAAAAATATCACATGACCTAACCCCTCAGGTGACCACCGTAAAAAAATAAAAATAAAAACGGAGTAGAAAAAGCAATTTTTTGTCATCTTACGTCACAAAAAGTGTAATAGCAAGCGATCAAAAAGTCATATGCACCCCAAAATAGTGGCAATAAGACAGCCATCTCATCCCGCAAAAAATGAGACCCTACTTAAGATAATCGCCCAAAAACTGAAAAAACTATGGCTCTTAGACTATGGAAACACTAAAACATCATTTTTTTTGTTTCAAAAATGAAATCATTGTGTAAAACTTATATAAATAAAAAAAAGTATACATATTAGGTATTGCCGCGTCCGTATCGACCGGCTCTATAAAAATATCACATGACCTAACCCCTCAGGTGACCACCGTAAAAAAATATAAATAAAAACGGAGTAGAAAAAGCAATTTTTTGTCATCTTACGTCACAAAAAGTGTAATAGCAAGCGATCAAAAAGTCATATGCACCCCAAAATAGTGCCAATCAAACTGTCATCTCATCCAGCAAAAAATGAGACCCTACTTAAGATAATCGCCCCAAAACTGTAAAAACTATGGCTCTTAGACTATGGAGAAACTAAAAAAAATTTGTTTTAAAAATGAAATCATTGTGTAAAACCTACATAAATAAAAAAAAATGTATACATTTTAGGTATCGCCGTGTCCGTGACAACCTGCTCTATAAAATTACCACATGATCTAACCTGTCAGATGAATGTTGTAAATAACAATAAAAAAAAACGATGCCAAAACAGCTATTTCTTGTTACCTTGCCGCACAAAAAGTGTAATATAGAGCAACCAAAAATCATATGTACCCTAAACTAGTACCAACAAAACTGCCACCTTATCCCGTAGTTTCCAAAATGGGGTCACTTTTTTGGAGTTTCTACTCTAGGGGTGCATCAGGGGGGCTTCAAATGGGACATAGTGTCAAAAAAACTGTCCAGCAAAATCTGGCTTCCAAAAACCATACGGCGCACCTTTCACTCTACGCCCCGCTGTGTGGCCGTACAGTAGTTTACGGCCACATATGGGGCGTTTCTGTAAACAGCAGAGTCAGGGCAATAAAGATACAGTCTTGTTTGGCTGTTAACCCTTGCTTTGTTAGTGGAAAACATGGGTTAAAATGGAAAATTAGGCAAAAAAATGAAATTCTCAAATTTTATCCCCATTTGCCAATAACTCTTGTGCAACACCTGAAGGGTTAACGAAGTTTGTAAAATCAGTTTTGAATACCTTGAGGGGTGTAGTTTCTTAGATGGGGTCACTTTTATGGAGTTTCTACTCTAGGGGTGCATCAGGGGGCTTCAAATGGGACATGGTGTCAAAAAAACTGTCCAGCAAAATCTGCCTTCCAAAAACCATACGGCGCACCTTTCACTCTACGCCCCGCTGTGTGGCCGTACAGTAGTTTACGGCCACATATGGGGCGTTTCTGTAAACAGCAGAGTCAGGGCGATAAAGATACAGTCTTGTTTGGCTGTTAAACCTTGCTTTGTTAGTGGAAAAAATGGGTTAAAATGGAAAATTAGGCAAAAAAATGAAATTCTCAAATTTCATCCCCATTTGCCAATAACTCTTGTGCAACACCTGAAGGGTTAACGAAGTTTGTAAAATCATTTTTGAATACCTTGAGGGGTGTAGTTTCTTAGATGGGGTCACTTTTAGGGAGTTTCTACTCTAGGGGTGCATCAGGGGGCTTCAAATGGGACATGGTGTCAAAAAAACTGTCCAGCAAAATCTGCCTTCCAAAAACCAAACGGCGCACCTTTCACTCTACGCCCCGCTGTGTGGCCGTACAGTAGTTTACGGCCACATATGGGGTGTTTCTGTAAACGGCAGAGTCAGGGCAATAAAGATACAGTCTTGTTTGGATGTTAACCCTTGCTTTGTTAGTGGAAAAAATGGGTTAAAATGGAAAATTAGGCAAAAAAATGAAATTCTCAAATTTCATCCCCATTTGCCAATAACTCTTGTGCAACACCTAAAGGGTTAACAAAGTTTGTAAAATCAGTTTTGAATACCTTGAGGGGTGTAGTTTATAGAATAGGGTCATTTTTGGGTGGTTTCTATTATGTAAGCCTCGCAAAGTGACTTCAGACCTGTAGTGGTCCCTAAAAATTGGATTTCTGAAAAATTTCAAGATTTGCTTCTAAACTTCTAAGCCTTGTAACATCCCCAAAAAATAAAATATCATTCCCAAAATAATTGAAACATGAAGTACACATATGGGGAATGTAAAGTCATCACAATTTTTGGGGGTATTACTATGTATTACAGAAGTAAAGAAACTGAAACTTTGAAATTTGTAAATTTTTCCAAATTTGGGGTAAATTTGGTATTTTTTTATGCAAAAAAAATTAATTTTGGGACTTAATTTTTCCAGTGTCATGAAGTACAATATGTGACGAAAAAACAATCTCAGAACGGCCTCGATAAGTCAAAGCGTTTTAAAGTTATCAGCACTTAAAGTGACACTGGTCAGATTTGCAAAAAATGACCTGGTCCTTAAGGTGAAATAAGGCTGTGTCTTGAAGGGGTTAAAGGTGCAGTGCAGAGGCAAGGTTTATTTCCCAGCCATACAGAGAGCTGAAGGGCAGAAGGATATTCTACAGCAAGGATATATATATATATATACCAGAGGAAGGTTTCCCTACCCAAGGATAAAGCCAGCAATAGGGCATACGGGCCTTGGAGTAAGCCAGACAGGATCTGAGGAAAAGTGCAGCCTGATCTGTAAGTGTTTATGCCCTCTGAGTATCTTGCAAAGACTTTGCCTGCCGTTTTATATGAAGCCTGTATTCAACTTTTTATATATGGAACCAACTAAAGACTGTAAATAGTTGAACTGTTTCAGTAAAAGGAAGTTCTGGTTTACTGCAACTTATGTTCCTCAATTATTACTACAATAAATCGGTGTGCCACCGTTACCGGCACTGGCCTCACGAACTTAAAGGGATCTTGCCACCGTCACATTAAACCTGCAACACCCAGGGCACCTCACCTACCATCCGGCCTGGTCCCTATATACAGAGAGTGCCCCAGAGGATCCATGTGCCAGCCTCTCCATCACTGCTGTACGCCTGCCCAGGGTATATAAAAACTGTGAGTACCAAAAAAACGTCAGTTAGTAACTATCCCTGTGACCTCACCATCGCTCACCCTGCAGGGCTGCGTACTGCACTGGTCTGACTTCAAGAGTGGTGTATTGCGCCGCCCTGCAAACTGGAACATGAAACTAGGTACCTTGGATGATTGTTTTTCTTGTGCTCTGGCAGCAGGCACTGTGTCTCTGCGCCCCATCAGCATCACGGCCACTTCCCCGTCCCTTACTGCTCACCTTCTTCATTTTAAATGTGATATATGCTTGAAAGTATGTCACGCGTACGGTGGAGTAGGATTTGGCAGTGTATATGCAAAAATATTTACAAAGGTATTTCTGATGAGGAAACGTTATACAGGACCGGTACCACAGGTAATGTCACAGTTCGCAGTGTCTACGGAAAAAGTGTACTGGATGTCACTGATATTTTAGGGATGCGCACACTTTAAACAGGAGATGTGACGCTGATAATTTGAGTGTCCCCAGCGGACACCGTCTACGGAAAAAGTGCACTGGATGTCACTGATATTTTAGGGATGCGCACACTTTAAACAGGAGATGTAGCACGGATAATTCAACTGTCCACAGAGGACACTGTCTACAGAAAAAGTGCACTGGATGTCACTGATATTTTAGGGATGCGCACAATTTACACAGGAGATGTGGCGCAAATAATTTAACTGTCCGCAGCGGCCTATTACACGGTATTTTGCGCAGGATGCGCTAAAAATATATAGTGCTGCTGTCACGCACAATAGTCTTTAAAAGCACTTTTGGGTCTCTGAAAAGTTTTTTGTATAAAAATCTTCCTGTTACACTCCCTACACTGTCTGTCCCTTCCTATACACAGCTCTCCCTAAGGCCTCATGCACACGACCGTTGTGTGCATCCGTGTCCGTTGTTCCGTTTTCCGTGATTTTCTGCGGACCCATTGACTTTCAATGGGTCCGTTGAAAACTCGGAAAATGCACCGTTGTTCATCCGCGTCCGTGATCCGTATTTCCTGTCCGTCAAAAAAATAGGAACTGTCCTATTTTTTGGACGGACAACAGTTCACGGACCCATTCAAGTCAATAGGTCCGTGAAAAAACACAGATGCACACAAGATTGTCATCTGCGTCAGTGATCCGTGTCCGTAGGCTACTTTCATACAGACGGATCCGAAGATCTGTCTGCATAAAAGCTTTTTCAGATCTAAGTTTTCACTTTGTGAAAACTCAGATCCGAAAGTATATTGTAACACAGAGGCGTTCCCATGGTGATGGGGACGCTTCAAGTTAGAATATACTACGAACCTTAGGGGTTAATTGTGCGGATCACAGCCCCCTGTAAGAGATCGGGTGCTGCCAGGCAGCAGGGGCCAGTCATGTACACAGTTCGTAGTATATTCTAACTTGAAGAGTCCCCATCACTATGGGAATGCCTCTGTGTTAGAATATACTGTCGGATCTGAGTTTTCACAATCTAACTCAAATCCGATGGTATATTCTAACATAGAGGCGTTCCCATGGTGATGGGGACGCTTCAAGTTAAAATATACCATCGGATTGGAGAAAACTCCGATCCAATGGTATAATAGGGACTCCTGACTTTACATTGAAAGTCAATGGGGGACGGATCCGTTTGCAATTGCACCATATTGTGTCAACGTCAAACGGATCCGTCCCCATTGACTTGCATTGTAAGTCAGGACGGATCCGTTTGGCTCCGCACGGCCAGGTGGACACCAAAACGACTTTTTCCTTCATGTCCGTAGATCCTCCAAAAATCAAGGAAAACCCACGGAAGAAAAAACGGACACGGATCACGGAACTCGTTTTTACAGACCGAAAACGGTTGTGTGCATGAGGCCTAACACTGAGCAATTTAGCGCAGGTTGCGCTACAAACATATATTGCTGCTGTCACACACAATAGTCCTTTCAAGGACTTTTGGGTCTATGAAACGTTCTGGCCAGCCAATCACTGTAATACTGGCATTACAGTCAGGGCAGTACTTACCTGCACGTTTATTGGCTGCTTAGCAGCTGTGAAACGTGCTGGAAGCAGACATGTGCCGAGCATAGTGATGCTCGAGCAGAACTGGTATTCGGCGGAGCATGCTCGCTCAACACTATTCAGAACCTTTATTCAGTATTTACTTTCAGCACCTTTGGCACTGATTACAGCTTCCAGTCTTCTGGACAGGGTCGCCATCAGGGGGGTACAGCCGATACCCCAGTAAGGGGCCCGGCCAGTTCCAATAAAAAAAAAAAATATATATATATATATATTTTATTTTTTTTCCCTCCCATTTGTCAGTGACTTGAGTTGAACTTTATTGCATCGTTCATTTGAATCGATTCAGTTCACGGAACAGGAGTCGTCGATTCCTCTGACTGAGCCGATCCGAGTGAAACAGCTTGGTCACAGCACACAACAGCAGAGCCGCTGGCAGCAGGGAGGGGAGGGGCTCGGGAGGAGTGTAATCTGATCCTAGAGTGGAAGCTGCTTCTGCCAGCCCCTCCCCTCCCCGCCCACCAACCAATCAGAGCTGAGGCAAGGCAAGCACTAGCAGCTCTGAGTCTGAGTCACACACAGTACAGGGAGTCTGAGAATGGAATGAGTCTCAGGTTAAAAGAATCTAAAGACCCGACTTAGTTAGAGACTCATTCAATTCTTTGAGTTAAAAGAACCGTCAGTCAGACTCTAGAACAGTTTACACTGAGGCTGATGATTTTGTTGCAGCAGTGATAAGATTAAGGGACAGGAGCAGAGAGATAAGAGAAGTGACAGATGACTGTGAAGACCACGCAATCTGTTGCTCAGAAGCCATGAGATTGTAAGGCTACTTTCACACTAGCGGCAGGACGGATCCGACAGGCTGTTCACCCTGTCGGATCCGTTCTGCCGTTATTTCGTCGGGCCGCCACTCTGTCCCCATTTACTTTAATGGGGACGGGGGTGGAGCCCGGTGCAGCACGGCAGTGCATGGCGAAAGACCGTCGGACTAAAAGTACTGCATGTCCAACTTTTTAGTCCGGCGGCCTCTCACCGCGAACTGCCGTGCTGCGCCGGAGCTCCAGCCCCGTCCCCATTATAGTGAAAGGGGACGGAGCAGCGGCAGGGCGGATCCGACAGGGTGACAATCTCTCTTCAGGTTTATTAGAAAATCTGTCATCAACTTATCACATACATTTTTCCCTGTGCATTCACTTCACTTGGTTGTATTGCTGTCAGACTGCTGTCACTGTGGGTAACAATGCATTGCATGCCCAGCACAGCTCCTGAGTCCTCCTGTCCGCTTCCCTTCATTCCTGACTCACTCAGTCAGAGCTCAGACAATGTACCAAGAGCCGACTCAGCGAGTCAGCAAGTGAATCGAAGCATCCGCGCATGCGCACCACCTAAGCTCTTCAGTCAGTAGACTCAGCAAGTGAACCGAAGATCCGATTCATGAATCGGTTCATTTGAATGAGCTGATTATTCAAATGAACCGATTAATCTGAAAGATCCGAACTTCCTATCTCTATTCCTTGCCCGAGAACCCCACCCCCCCACTCTGCTGATTCCTGTATTATACCTGGTACACCCTCTCCATTCCCCTTTAAAAGGCTCTGAGCCGCTGCGCAGAGGAATGTAGCTGCGCAGCGGCAGGTGACATCAGACGCAGCCTGCCTGCCACTGCCAGACACAGTCAATTCTGGTTTGCAGGCTTGCAGCCAGGTGCGGCGGCGGGAACTTCTGTTCTGGCCTCTGGGAGTGGGACTGGAATCGAATCTGGAAAGAATTGTGGTGGAAGCCTGCCCAGCTGCCCTAGTGCCCTCGCCCCTCGCCCCACTTAGCCAGCCCAGGAAGGAGTCAGTGCCGGTAACATGCTCCACTCCATCACATGTTGGACCAGACAGACTCCAACGATTCATTAAGATCCATTAGGTTACTTGTTTCCATAAATAATGTTATCATTTTACTGTTAATGGTTGCATACAGTATTTTTTCAAAGCAGAACACACAGCTAAATATCTGGGGCTTGGTGGGCTGGCAAGGGAGGGGTTAATAACAATAAGTGATGGAGGATCCTGGCCCTGTGGGATAATCCAGAAAACAGCTTTGCATTTTACCCCCGAGCAAAGACCACACAACATAGAGCTGCCGAGCCAAGGAGACAACATAAGGATCAATATGAAAAGAAATAATTTGGAGCCTTTGAAATAGCTCAGCTCAGTAAGACTACTGTCACACCTGCATTTAGGTGCGGAGACGGATCCGCACCTATAATGCAAACGTTGGTATCCGTATCCGTCTGCATAACTCAGTAAAAAAAAAGTCTAAGTCTAAGTGTAGGTCAAACGGATCCGTCATAACTTTACATTGAAATTCAATGGGGGACAGATCCGTTTGCAATTGCACAATATTTGTGTCAATGTAAACGGATCCGTCCCCATTGACTTACATTGTAAGTCAGGACGGATCCGTATGGCTCTGCACCGCCAGGCGGACATCAAAACGCTGCAAGCAGCGTTTTGGTGTCCGCCTCCAGAGCAGAATGGAGGCGGAACGGAGCCAAACGGATCCTTATCCATTCTGAATGCATTGGGGCAAAACTGATCTGTTTGGGGCCGCTTGTGAGAGCCCTGGAACAGATCTCACAGGTGGACCCAGAAACGGCAGTGTGACAGTAGCCTATGCCGCATACTGAGCTGAGCGATTTCAAAGGCTCCAAATTATTTCTTTTCCTATTGATCCTTATGTTGTCTACTTGGCTCGGCAGCTCTATGTTGTGTGGTCTTTGCTCGGGGGGAAAATGCAAAGCTGTTTTCTGGATTATCCAACAGGGCCAGGATCCTCCATCACTTATTGTTATTAACCCCTCCCTTGCCAGCCCACCCAGCCCTATTTAGCTTTGTGTTCTGCTTTGAAAAAAAAATGTTTAGGCCATGAAGGGGTTAATTAAGTGTTGGAGGGGGTGGGGGGTGTTATTGTGCATATTGTGTTTGGGATCCATTTAACAAGTTTGACCAGTTGGGTTTGAGAGTGGTTGAGTGTCATTCACAGATCTCCCATAACAGTGCGTCACCCACAGACCCCCCATAACAGTGTGTCATCCACAGATCCCCATAACAGTGTATCATCCACAGATCCCCCCATAACAGTGTGTCATCCACAGATCCCCCATAACAGTGTGTCATCCACAGATCCCCCATAACAGTGTGTCATCCACAGATCCCCCATAACAGTGTGTCATCCACAGATCCCCCATAACAGTGTGTCATCCACAGATCCCCCATAACAGTGTGTCATCCACAGATCCCCATAACAGTGTATCATCCACAGATCCCCCCATAACAGTGTGTCATCCACAGATCCCCCATAACAGTGTGTCATCCACAGATCCCCCATAACAGTGTGTCATCCACAGATCCCCCATAACAGTGTGTCATCCACAGATCCCCCATAACAGAGTGTCATCCACAGATCCCCCATAACAGTGTGTCATCCACAGATCCCCCATAACAGTGTGTCATCCACAGATCCCCCCCATAACAGTGCGTCATCCACAGATTCCCTATAACAGTGCATCATCCACAGATCCCTCATAACAGTGTGTCATCCACAGATCCCCCATAACAGTGTGTCATCCACAGATCCCCCATAACAGTGTGTCATCCACAGATTCCCCATAACAGTGTGTCATCCACAGATTCCCCATAACAGTGTGTCATCCACAGATTCCCCATAACAGTGTGTCATCCACAGATTCCCCATAACAGTGTGTCATCCACAGATTCCCCATAACAGTGTGTCATCCACAGATTCCCCATAACAGTGTGTCATCCACAGATTCCCCATAACAGTGTGTCATCCACAGATTCCCCCCATAACAGTGCGTCATCCACAGATTCCCCCCATAACAGTGTGTCATCCACAGATTCCCCCCATAACAGTACGTCATCCACAGATCCCCCCATAACAGTAAGTCCTCCACAGATTCCCCCCATAACAGTAAGTCATCCACAGATCCCCCCATAACACTGTAACAGTAAACCTTGTGCTTTTAAGGTGTTTTTCTTAAAAGTGCCAGGGGAAGATTGCTAGGGCAGATTAGAACAGGTAGTGTAGTTAGTGTTAGTGTAGGATCCTGCTTAAAAGAGTCTACCTTGTCGTGGTAGCAGGCGTCATATTATTTGGTCAAAAATAAATTCCTTACTGAAATCACTGATTATCACTTTTTACTGTCTTTGTAGTTGTAAAAAAATAATAAAATTGGGGGTAGGTCCTTGGGGGTGGAGGGGAGGTGGAGTCAGGACGGATTCTAAAGGGGCTGGGTAGGAGGGGGGGCCCAGGCCTTGAGCTGTGTAAGGGGCCCCAAAATTTCTGATGGCAGCCCTGCTTCTGGAGTATGATGCCACAAGGCTTGCACACCTGGATTTGGGGACTTTCTGCCATTCTTCTCTGCAGATCATCTCAAGCTATGTCAGGTTGGATGGGAGCAGCAGTGGACAGAGATGTTCAATTGGATGCAAATCAAAAGTCTGGCTGGGCCACTGAAGGACATTTACAGAGTTGTCCCTAAGGCCACTCCAGTAAATCACGCAAGGCACTTTTTTGCAAACTGTAGAAGGGGTTTTAGGTGTCTTTTACTAAGGAAAGGATTATTTCTGGCCACTCTGCCATTAAGCCAAGATTGGTGGAGTGCTGCAGTGATGGTTGACCTTCTGGAACTATCTTACATCAGCACACAGGATATTTGGAGCTAAGCCAGAGTGACCATTGGGTTCTTTGTCACCTCTCTAAGGCTACTTTCACACTAGCGTTCGGGTTTCCGTTCGTGAGCTCCGTTTGAAGGAGCTCACGAGCGGACCCGAACGCAGCCGTCCAGCCCTGATGCAGTCTGAATGGAGGCGGATCCGCTCAGACTGCATCAGTCTGGCGGCGTTCAGCCTCCGCTCCGCTCGCCTCCGCACGGACAGGCGGACAGCTGAACGCTGCTTGCAGCGTTCGGGTGTCCGCCTGGCCGTTCGGAGGCGTGCGGATCCGTGCGGATCCGTCCAGACTTTCAATGTAAGTCAATGGGGACGGATCCGTTTGAAGATGCCACAATGTGGCTCAATCTTCAAGCGGATCCGTCCCCCATTGACTTTACATTGAAAGTCTGGACGGATCCGTCCCAGGCTATTTTCACACTTAGCTTTTTTTTGCTAATATAATGCAGACGGATCCGTTCTGAACGGAGCCTCCGTCTGCATTATTATGAGCGGATCCGTTCAGAACGGATCCGCCCGAACGCTAGTGTGAAAGTAGCCTTACCAAGGCTCTTATCCCCCGATTACTTAGTATGGTGAGATGACTCTAGGAAGAGTCCTGGTTGTTCCAAACTTCTTTCATTTAAAGAGGACCTTTCACCGATTATGACAATGTGAACTAACTATACAGACATGGAGAGCGGCGCCCGGGGATCTCACTGCACTTACTATTATCCCTGGGCGCCGCTCCGTTCTCCTGCTATGCCCTCCGGTATCTTCGCTCATTAAGTTATAGTAGGCGGAGATTTCAGTCACTAAGTTATGGTAGGTGGAGTCTTCCCTTGTTCTGCTGTAGCGCTGGCCAATCGCAGCTCAGAGCTCACAGCCTGGGAGGTTATTTTCTCCCAGGCTGTGAGCTCTGTGATGCGATTGGCCAGCACTACAGCAGAACAAGGGCAGACTCCGCCTACTATAACTTTGTGACTGAACATACCAGAGGGCATAGCGGGAGAACGGAGCGGCGCCCAGGGATAATAGTAAGTGCAGTGAGATCCCTGGGCGCCGCTCTCCATGTCTGTATAGTTAGTTCACATTGTCATAATCGGTGAAAGGTCCTCTTTAAGAATTATCAAGGCCAATGTACTCTTGGGAATTTTCTGTGGAACAGAAATGTTTTTCACCCTTCTCCAGATTTTTGCATCCACACAATCCTATCTCTGAGTTCTACAGGCAGTTCTTTCCGCCACGTGGCTTGGTGTTTGCTCTGATATGAATTGTCAGCTGTGAGACCTAATACAGACAGGGGTATGTCTTTCCAAATCATGTCCTATCAACTGAATGTAGCACAGGTGAGTCCACTCAAGGTGTAGAAACATCTCAAATATTATCAAAAGAAATGGGAGGCCTCCAGAGCGAAAATTTTAAGTATCATTACAAAGGGTTAGAATACTTATGTCCATGCAGATTTTAGTTTCTCTTTTTTTATAAGTTAGTTTAGTTTTCACTTTCTCATTAAAGGGTTTCTGTCATGAGAAAAATCGTTATGTATCTGGCTGACATTAGCGGTGTGCTTATGTCAGCAGAACATAACTATAGGATTTTTAACTCCCTGCCTGCCACCGTTTTCTCAAAATAAAGACTTTTACGATATGCTAATGAGCCTCTAGGTGCTAGTGGGGCGTTGCTGCAGCACCTAGAGGCTCCGTCATCTCACCCTTTGGCACGCCCATGTCCAGTTGATTGACATCGTAGTTCTCCTCAGTGCCCCGTAAATCCCATGCCTGCACCATCCCGTTTAGTATTCGGCACAGTGAGTGAAGGATGCTCTCCTGCTGGCGGCTTCACTCACTGCGCCTGCGCAGAATACTAAACAGGGCGGTGCAGGGTGGGATTTTACGGGGTCTAAAGACTTTCCGAATGCATTATATAGCGCTACCTGCTTTAGGCTACTTTCACATTAGCGGCAGCCTCCTCTGGCAGTTTTATTCCAGTCGCGTCTCGGTATATTTGCTGCGCTGCGACCGTAACTCCAACCCACCCCCACTCTAGTGAATGGGGCCGGAGTGGAGTTCGGGCGGTACGCGTGCATTAGCGGCACGAACCTGGTAAGCTGTTCACCCACCGGAACAGCCTGCCGGAGAAGGCTGCCGCTAATGTGAAAGTAGCCTTATTCATCTGTTTCAGTTCTTTATAGAACTGATTGACAATGGTAGGGAATAGTCATCCTATGTCATCCACTATTCATACTTTTTCTTTTTAACCTGCCCTTGTGATATAAACCAGTAGAGAAGCTAATGATAACAAACATTCAGCACTTAATATTCAGCACTGCACCAAATTCGTGAAAAATGAAAAACATTATATTAGCACTGAGAGACCTCCTGATTGAACAGACGGTGGCGATTTAAGTTACACATGACATTTACACTGGTAATAAATATCAATGACCTGCTATTACTAATGCATTAATAGTTTTATAATGGGCCATTGTTATTTCAGGTACATTGTATTCCCACAGGGCTTGAATGTAAATTAACCTCTTAGTGACGCATATTAATAATTATGTCATTGTTATTCACAGAAATATAGACTTCTCGGTGCATAGCAAATCATATTCTACTGGTACAGGGAAGTAATGACAAACAGGAGCATTTGTATTCTGCTCCAGAGTAGACATTTTCCCAGAATACAGAGATATATATTTCTTACATAAGTCTGTTACTAAACTCTCCCGTGTCTAGGATTGTGTAATATAGAAGGTACTTACTGATAACACTATTATCTACTGACAGTTAAACTGGCTACATTTCAAAATCACCATTATTATAATTAGAAATGAGCGAATAATTGAAAAATTCGAATCGACTGATTTACCAAATTTTACCAAAAAATTTGCTTCATGACGAAGTGCATTTTTCTGTAAGTAGCGGGTGCAATGACAGGGACCTGCGATGGCCCCGTCCCCTTCATTGACACCTCAGATGCCGCGTTTATCTGAGTGTAAAAACGATGTGAAATTAACAATTATAAAAAAATTAAATCAAACTTACCGCCTCCATTTGCTCGCGACGGGCCAGCCACCGCCATCTTGCTTGAAGATCTGGAGCGAAATCTCGCACAGCGCGAGATTACGTTATCACGCCGGCCGGCGGCATCACCACGCACGGAATTTCGGTCGAGATCTTCAATCAAGATGGAGGCTGGCGTCTAGAGTTGAGCGAACACCTGGATGTTCGGGTTCGAGAAGTTCGGCCGAACATCCCGGAAATGTTCGGGTTCGGGATCCGAACCCGATCCGAACTTCGTCCCGAACCCGAACCCCATTGAAGTCAATGGGGACCCGAACTTTTCGGCACTAAAAAGGCTGTAAAACAGCCCAGGAAAGAGCTAGAGGGCTGCAAAAGGCAGCAACATGTAGGTAAATCCCCTGCAAACAAATGTGGATAGGGAAATGAATTAAATTAAAAATTAAATAAATAAAAATTAACCAAAATCAATTGGAGAGAGGTTCCATAGCAGAGAATCTGGCTTCCCGTCACCCACCACTGGAACAGTCCATTCTCAGATATTTAGGCCCCGGCACCCAGGCAGAGGAGAGAGGTCCCGTAACAGAGAATCTGTCTTCATGTCAGCAGAGAATTAGTCTGCATGTCATAGCAGAGAATGAGGCTTCACGTCAGCCACCACTGCAACAGTCCATTGGCATATATTTAGGCCCAGCACACACACAGGCAGAGGAGAGAGGTCCCGTAACAGAGAATCTGTCTTCATGTCAGCAGAGAATTAGTCTGCATGTCATAGCAGAGAATGAGGCTTCACGTCAGCCACCACTGCAACAGTCCATTGGCATATATTTAGGCCCAGCACACACACAGGCAGAGGAGAGAGGTCCCGTAACAGAGAATCTGGCTTCATGTCAGCAGAGAATCAGTCTGCATGTCATAGCAGAGAATGAGGCTTCACGTCAGCCACCACTGCAACAGTCCATTGGCATATATTTAGGCCCAGCACACACACAGGCAGAGGAGAGAGGTCCCGTAACAGAGGATCTGGCTTCATGTCAGCAGAGAATCAGTCTGCATGTCATAGCAGAGAATCAGGCTTCACGTCAGCCACCACTGCAACAGTCCATTGTCATAAATTTAGGCCCAGCACCCAGGCAGAGGAGAGAGGTCCCGTAACAGACAATCTGGCTTCATGTCAGCAGAGAATTAGTCTGCATGTCATAGCAGAGAATGAGGCTTCACGTCAGCCACCACTGCAACAGTCCATTGGCATATATTTAGGCCTAGCACACAGGCAGAGGAGAGAGGTCCCGTAACAGACAATCTGGCTTCATGTCAGCAGAGAATCAGTCTGCATGTCATAGCAGAGAATGAGGCTTCACGTCACCCACCACTGCAACAGTCCATTGGCATATATTTAGGCCTAGCACACAGGCAGAGGAGAGAGGTCCCGTAACAGACAATCTGGCTTCATGACAGCAGAGAATCAGTCTGCATGTCATAGCAGAGAATGAGGCTTCACGTCACCCACCACTGCAACAGTCCATTGGCATATATTTAGGCCTAGCACACAGGCAGAGCAGAGAGGTCCCGTAACAGACGATCTGGCTTCATGTCAGCAGAGAATCAGTCTGCATGTCATAGCAGAGAATGAGGCTTCACGTCAGCCACCACTGCAACAGTCCATTGGCATATATTTAGGCCCAGCACCCAGGCAGAGGAGGGAGGTCCCGTAACAGAGAATCTGTCTTCATGTCAGCAGAGAATTAGTCTGCATGTCATAGCAGAGAATGAGGCTTCACGTCAGCCACCACTGCAACAGTCCATTGGCATATATTTAG
Source organism: Bufo gargarizans (assembly GCF_014858855.1). Classification (NCBI taxonomy): domain Eukaryota; kingdom Metazoa; phylum Chordata; class Amphibia; order Anura; family Bufonidae; genus Bufo; species Bufo gargarizans. The sequence continues at coordinate 591,362,881 of NC_058080.1, read as the reverse complement.
GCCCAGCACACACACAGGCAGAGGAGAGAGGTCCCGTAACAGAGAATCTGTCTTCATGTCAGCAGAGAATTAGTCTGCATGTCATAGCAGAGAATGAGGCTTCACGTCAGCCACCACTGCAACAGTCCATTGGCATATATTTAGGCCCAGCACACACACAGGCAGAGGAGAGAGGTCCCGTAACAGACAATCTGGCTTCATGTCAGCAGAGAATTAGTCTGCATGTCATAGCAGAGAATGAGGCTTCACGTCACCCACCACTGCAACAGTCCATTGGCATATATTTAGGCCCAGCACCCAGGCAGAGGAGGGAGGTCCCGTAACAGAGAATCTGTCTTCATGTCAGCAGAGAATTAGTCTGCATGTCATAGCAGAGAATGAGGCTTCACGTCAGCCACCACTGCAACAGTCCATTGGCATATATTTAGGCCCAGCACACACACAGGCAGAGGAGAGAGGTCCCGTAACAGAGGATCTGGCTTCATGTCAGCAGAGAATCAGTCTGCATGTCATAGCAGAGAATCAGGCTTCATGTCAGCCACCACTGCAACAGTCCATTGGCATATATTTAGGCCTAGCACACAGGCAGAGGAGAGGTTCATTCAACTTTGGGTAGCATCGCAATATAATGGTAAAATGAAAATAAAAATAGGATTGAATGAGGAAGTGCCCTGGAGTCCAATAATATATGGTTATGGGGAGGTAGTTAATGTCTAATCTGGACAAGGGACGGACAGGTCCTGTGGGATCCATGCCTGGTTCATTTTTATGAACGTCAGCTTGTCCACATTGGCTGTAGACAGGCGGCTGCGTTTGTCTGTAATGACGCCCCCTGCCGTGCTGAATACACGTTCAGACAAAACGCTGGCTGCCGGGCAGGCCAGCACCTCCAAGGCATAAAAGGCTAGCTCTGGCCACGTGGACAATTTAGAGACCCAGAAGTTGAATGGGGCCGAACCATCAGTCAGTACGTGGAGGGGTGTGCACACGTACTGTTCCACCATGTTAGTGAAATGTTGCCTCCTGCTAACACGTTGCGTATCAGGTGGTGGTGCAGTTAGCTGTGGCGTGTTGACAAAAGTTTTCCACATCTCTGCCATGCTAACCCTGCCCTCAGAGGAGCTGGCCGTGACACAGCTGCCTTGGCGACCTCTTGCTCCTCCTCTGCCTTGGCCTTGGGCTTCCACTTGTTCCCCTGTGACATTTGGGAATGCTCTCAGTAGCGCGTCTACCAACGTGCGCTTGTACTCGCGCATCTTCCTATCACGCTCCAGTGCAGGAAGTAAGGTGGGCACATTGTCTTTGTAGCGTGGATCCAGCAGGGTGGCAACCCAGTAGTCCGCACAGGTTAAAATGTGGGCAACTCTGCTGTCGTTGCGCAGGCACTGCAGCATGTAGTCGCTCATGTGTGCCAGGCTGCCCAGGGATAAGGACAAGCTGTCCTCTGTGGGAGGCGTATCGTCATCGTCCTGCCTTTCCCCCCAGCCACGCACCAGTGATGGACCCGAGCTGCGTTGGGTGCCACCCCGCTGTGACCATGCTTCATCCTCATCCTCCTCCACCTCCTCCTCATCCTCGTCCTCCTCGTCCTCCAGTAGTGGGCCCTGGCTGGCCACATTTGTACCTGGCCTCTGCTGTTGCCAAAAACCTCCCTCTGAGTCACTTCGAAGAGACTGGCCTGAAAGTGCTAAAAATGACCCCTCTTCCTCCTCCTCCTCCTCCTCCTCCTGGGCCACCTCCTCTTCCATCATCGCCCTAAGTGTTTTCTCAAGGAGACATAGAAGTGGTATTGTAACGCTGATAACGGTGTCATCGCCACTGGCCATGTTGGTGGAGTACTCGAAACAGCGCAACAGGGCACACAGGTCTCGCATGGAGGCCCAGTCATTGGTGGTGAAGTGGTGCTGTTCTGTAGTGCGACTGACCCGTGCGTGCTGCAGCTGAAACTCCACTATGGCCTGCTGCTGCTCGCACAGTCTGTCCAGCATGTGCAAGGTGGAGTTCCACCTGGTGGGCACGTCGCATATGAGGCGGTGAGCGGGAAGGCCGAAGTTACGCTGTAGCGCAGACAGGCGAGCAGCAGCAGGATGTGAACGCCGGAAGCGCGAACAGACGGCCCGCACTTTATGCAGCAGCTCTGACATGTCGGGGTAGTTGTGAATGAACTTCTGCACCACCAAATTCAGCACATGCGCCAAGCAAGGGATGTGCGTCAAATTGGCTAGTCCCAGAGCTGCAACGAGATTTCGCCCATTATCACACACCACCAGGCCGGGCTTGAGGCTCACCGGCAGCAACCACTCGTCGGTCTGTTGTTCTATACCCCGCCACAACTCCTGTGCGGTGTGGGGCCTGTCCCCCAAACATATGAGTTTCAGAATGGCCTGCTGACGTTTACCCCGGGCTGTGCTGAAGTTGGTGGTGAAGGTGTGTGGCTGACTGGATGAGCAGGTGGAAGAAGAGGAGGAGGAAGCCGAGAAGGAGGAGGTGGCAACAGGAGGCAAAGAATGTTGCCCTGCGATCCTTGGCGGCGGAAGGACGTGCGCCAAACAGCTCTCCGCCTGGGGCCCAGCTGCCACTACATTTACCCAGTGTGCAGTTAGGGAGATATAGCGTCCCTGGCCGTGCTTACTGGTCCACGTATCTGTGGTTAGGTGGACCTTGCCACAGATGGCGTTGCGCAGTGCACACTTGATTTTATCGGATACTTGGTTGTGCAGGGAAGGCACGGCTCTCTTGGAGAAGTAGTGCCGGCTGGGAACAACATACTGTGGGACAGCAAGCGACATGAGCTGTTTGAAGCTGTCTGTGTCCACCAGCCTAAATGACAGCATTTCATAGGCCAGTAGTTTAGAAATGCTGGCATTCAGGGCCAGGGATCGAGGGTGGCTAGGTGGGAATTTACGCTTTCTATCAAATGTTTGTGAGATGGAGAGCTGAACGCTGGCGTGTGACATGGTTGAGACGCTTGGTGACGGAGGTGGTGGTGGTGGTGTTGGTGGTACATCCCCTGTTTGCTGGGCGGCAGGTGCCAACGTTCCTCCAGAGGCGGAGGAAGAGGCCGAGGCGGCAGCAGCAGAATAGGCCGAGGCGGCAGCAGCAGAAGAGGTAGCAGGGGGAGCCTGAGTGACTTCCTTGGTTTTAAGGTGTTTACTCCACTGCAGTTCATGCTTTGCATGCAGGTGCCTGGTCATGCAGGTTGTGCTCAGGTTCAGAACGTTAATGCCTCGCTTCAGGCTCTGATGGCACAGCGTGCAAACCACTCGGGTCTTGTCGTCAGCACATTGTTTGAAGAAGTGCCATGCCAGGGAACTCCTTGAAGCTGCCTTTGGGGTGCTCGGTCCCAGATGGCGGCGGTCAGTAGCAGGCGGAGTCTCTTGGCGGCGGGTGTTCTGCTTTTGCCCACTGCTCCCTCTTTTGCTACGCTGTTGGCTCGGTCTCACCACTGCCTCTTCCTCCGAACTGTGAAAGTCAGTGGCACGACCTTCATTCCATGTGGGGTCTAGGACCTCATCGTCCCCTGCATCGTCTTCCACCCAGTCTTGATCCCTGACCTCCTGTTCAGTCTGCACACTGCAGAAAGACGCAGCAGTTGGCACCTGTGTTTCGTCATCATCAGAGACATTCTGAGGTGGTATTCCCATGTCCTCATCATCAGGAAACATAAGTGGTTGTGCGTCAGTGCATTCTATGTCTTTCACCGCTGGGGAAGGGCTAGGTGGATGCCCTTGGGAAACCCTGCCAGCGGAGTCTTCAAACAGCATAAGAGACTGCTGCATAACTTGAGGCTGAGACAGTTTCCCTGGTATGCATGGGGGTGATGTGACAGACTGATGGGGTTGGTTTTCAGGCGCCATCTGTGCGCTTTCTGCAGAAGACTGGGTGGGAGATAATGTGAACGTGCTGGATCCACTGTCGGCCACCCAATTGACTAATGCCTGTACCTGCTCAGGCCTTACCATCCTTAGAACGGCATTGGGCCCCACCATATATCGCTGTAAATTCTGGCGGCTACTGGGACCTGAGGTAGTTGGTACACTAGGACGTGTGGATGTGGCAGAACGGCCACGTCCTCTCCCAGCACCAGAGGGTCCACTAACACCACCACGACCATGTCCACGTCCGCGTCCCTTACTAGATGTTTTTCTCATTGTTATGGTTCACCACAACAACAAATATATTATTTGGCCCAATGTATTGTATTCAAATTCAGCGGGATATAAATTTGAGGCCTAGTATTTAGGCGCTGGGTGACCGGTATGGATTTAGTGACAGAATTAGACTTGGAAATGCACAGAAGCGTGTGTGTGAAGTTATTCTGAATGACCCTATGTGCACCTTCAATATGATCTACCCTTTTAGGGATAGATTTCAAATAGCTCTGATATAGCAGAAACGACTAAATTATGAAATTGCTAAATTGGGAATTGTATTTCAACCCAGAACAAAAAATGTGCTTTGACGGACACTAAATAACTTTCCCAGCCACAACAGGACAGCGGTAACGAGAGATTTAGCGGGATATAAATTTGAGGCCTAGTATTTAGGCGCTGGGTGACAGGTATGGGTTTAGTGACAGAATTAGATTTGGAAATGCACAGTAGCGGGTGTGTGAAGTTATTCTGAATGACCCTATGTGCACCTTGAATATTATATACCCTTTTAGGGATAGATTTCAAATAGCTCTGATATAGCAGAAACCACTAAATTATGAAATTGCTAAATTGGGAATTGTATTTCAACCCAGAACAAGAAATGTGCTTGAACGGACACTAAATAACTCGCCCAGCTACAGCACTAGGGACAGATTTAGCTGGATATAAATTTGAGGCCTAGTATTTAGGCGCTGGGTGACCGGTATGGATTTAGTGACAGAATTAGACTTGGAAATGCACAGAAGCGTGTGTGTGAAGTTATTCTGAATGACCCTATGTGCACCTTGAATATTATATACCCTTTTAGGGATAGATTTCAAATAGCTCTGATATAGCAGAAACCACTAAATTATGAAATTGCTAAATTGGGAATTGTATTTCAACCCAGAACAAGAAATGTGCTTGAACGGACACTAAATAACTCGCCCAGCTACAGCACTAAGGACAGATTTAGCGGGATATAAATTTGAGGCCTAGTATTTAGGCTCTGGGTGACAGGTATGGGTTTAGTGCCAGAATTAGACTTGGAAATACACAGTAGCGGGTGTGTGTGAAGTTATTCTGAATGACCCAATGTGCACCTTGAATATTATATACCCTTTTAGGGATAGATTTCAAATAGCTCTGATATAGCAGAAACCACTAAATTATGAAATTGCTAAATTGGGAATTGTATTTCAACCCAGAACAAGAAATGTGCTTGAACGGACACTAAATAACTCGCCCAGCTACAGCACTAAGGACAGATTTAGCGGGATATAAATTTGAGACCTAGTATTTAGGCGCTGGGTGACAGGTATGGGTTTAGTGCCAGAATTAGACTTGGAAATACACAGTAGCGGGTGTGTGTGAAGTTATTCTGAATGACCCAATGTGCACCTTGAATATTATATACCCTTTTAGGGATAGATTTCAAATAGCTCTGATATAGCAGAAACCACTAAATTATGAAATTGCTAAATTGGGAATTGTATTTCAACCCAGAACAAGAAATGTGCTTGAACGGACACTAAATAACTCGCCCAGCTACAGCACTAAGGACAGATTTAGCGGGATATAAATTTGAGGCCTAGTATTTAGGCGCTGGGTGACAGGTATGGGTTTAGTGCCAGAATTAGACTTGGAAATACACAGTAGCGGGTGTGTGTGAAGTTATTCTGAATGACCCAATGTGCACCTTGAATATTATATACCCTTTTAGGGATAGATTTCAAATAGCTCTGATATAGCAGAAACCACTAAATTATGAAATTGCTAAATTGGGAATTGTATTTCAACCCAGAACAAGAAATGTGCTTGAACGGACACTAAATAACTCGCCCAGCTACAGCACTAAGGACAGATTTAGCGGGATATAAATTTGAGGCCTAGTATTTAGGCGCTGGGTGACAGGTATGGGTTTAGTGCCAGAATTAGACTTGGAAATACACAGTAGCGGGTGTGTGTGAAGTTATTCTGAATGACCCAATGTGCACCTTGAATATTATATACCCTTTTAGGGATAGATTTCAAATAGCTCTGATATAGCAGAAACCACTAAATTATGAAATTGCTAAATTGGGAATTGTATTTCAACCCAGAACAAGAAATGTGCTTGAACGGACACTAAATAACTCGCCCAGCTACAGCACTAAGGACAGATTTAGCGGGATATAAATTTGAGGCCTAGTATTTAGGCGCTGGGTGACAGGTATGGGTTTAGTGCCAGAATTAGACTTGGAAATACACAGTAGCGGGTGTGTGTGAAGTTATTCTGAATGACCCAATGTGCACCTTGAATATTATATACCCTTTTAGGGATAGATTTCAAATAGCTCTGATATAGCAGAAACCACTAAATTATGAAATTGCTAAATTGGGAATTGTATTTCAACCCAGAACAAGAAATGTGCTTGAACGGACACTAAATAACTCGCCCAGCTACAGCACTAAGGACAGATTTAGCGGGATATAAATTTGAGGCCTAGTATTTAGGCGCTGGGTGACAGGTATGGGTTTAGTGCCAGAATTAGACTTGGAAATACACAGTAGCGGGTGTGTGTGAAGTTATTCTGAATGACCCAATGTGCACCTTGAATATTATATACCCTTTTAGGGATAGATTTCAAATAGCTCTGATATAGCAGAAACCACTAAATTATGAAATTGCTAAATTGGGAATTGTATTTCAACCCAGAACAAGAAATGTGCTTGAACGGACACTAAATAACTCGCCCAGCTACAGCACTAAGGACAGATTTAGCGGGATATAAATTTGAGGCCTAGTATTTAGGCGCTGGGTGACAGGTATGGGTTTAGTGCCAGAATTAGACTTGGAAATACACAGTAGCGGGTGTGTGTGAAGTTATTCTGAATGACCCAATGTGCACCTTGAATATTATATACCCTTTTAGGGATAGATTTCAAATAGCTCTGATATAGCAGAAACCACTAAATTATGAAATTGCTAAATTGGGAATTGTATTTCAACCCAGAACAAGAAATGTGCTTGAACGGACACTAAATAACTCGCCCAGCTACAGCACTAAGGACAGATTTAGCGGGATATAAATTTGAGGCCTAGTATTTAGGCGCTGGGTGACAGGTATGGGTTTAGTGCCAGAATTAGACTTGGAAATACACAGTAGCGGGTGTGTGTGAAGTTATTCTGAATGACCCAATGTGCACCTTGAATATTATATACCCTTTTAGGGATAGATTTCAAATAGCTCTGATATAGCAGAAACCACTAAATTATGAAATTGCTAAATTGGGAATTGTATTTCAACCCAGAACAAGAAATGTGCTTGAACGGACACTAAATAACTCGCCCAGCTACAGCACTAGGGACAGATTTAGCTGGATATAAATTTGAGGCCTAGTATTTAGGCGCTGCGTGACAGGTATGGGTTTAGTGACAGAATTAGACTTGGAAATACACAGTAGCGGGTGTGTGTGAAGTTATTCTGAATGACCCAATGTGCACCTTGAATATTATATACCCTTTTAGGGATAGATTTCAAATAGCTCTGATATAGCAGAAACCACTAAATTATGAAATTGCTAAATTGGGAATTGTATTTCAACCCAGAACAAGAAATGTGCTTGAACGGACACTAAATAACTCGCCCAGCTACAGCACTAGGGACAGATTTAGCTGGATATAAATTTGAGGCCTAGTATTTAGGCGCTGGGTGACCGGTATGGATTTAGTGACAGAATTAGACTGGGATATGGCCAAAAAATAAACAGACTATTGCTGGTTAAATGCACTTGGTGTGACAGCTTCACCCTGATGTAGGCTTTAGCCAAAAAACAACCACACCATTGAGGGTTAAATGCACTTGGTGACAGGCGCAGCTTGCCCCTGATTTAGTATATGGCCAAAAAATGAACAGACTATTGCTGGTTAAATGCACTTGGTGTGACAGCTTCACCCTGATGTAGGCTTTAGCCAAAAAACAACCACACCATTGAGGGTTAAATGCACTTGGTGACAGGCGCAGCTTGCCCCTGATTTTGTATATGGCCAAAAAATGAACAGACTATTGCTGGTTAAATGCACTTGGTGTGACAGCTTCACCCTGATGTAGGCTTTAGCCAAAAAACAACCACACCATTGAGGGTTAAATGCACTTGGTCGCAGCTTGTGCTGGCGCACCACAAGACACAAAATGGCCGCCGATCACCCCAGAAAAATGTGACTGACAAACGGTCTGTGCAGCCTAAAAACAGTGAGCAATTGAGGATCAGCAGCTCAATGATCCACAGCTGCAGATCGATCAGTTAATCAAGTCCTTTGGAGGAGTTAATCTGCCTAATCTCGCCCTACTGTCGCAGCCGCAACCTCTCCCTACGCTAATCAGAGCAGAGTGACGGGCGGCGCTATGTGACTCCAGCTTAAATAGAGGCTGGGTCACATGGTGCTCTGGCCAATCACAGCCATGCCAATAGTAGGCATGGCTGTGATGGCCTCTTGGGGCAAGTAGTATGACGCTTGTTGATTGGCTGCTTTGCAGCCTTTCAAAAAGCGCCAAGAAAGCGTCACAAAAGCGCGAAGAAAGCGACGAACACCGAACCCGAACCCGGACTTTTACGAAAATGTCCGGGTTCGGGTCCGTGTCACGGACACCCCAAAATTCGGTACGAACCCGAACTATACAGTTCGAGTTCGCTCATCCCTACTGGCGTCCCATCGCCAGCTAATGGAGGAGGTAAGTTAGAATTTTTTTTTTTACACTATTTCAGGTTAAATTGATTCGCTGACACAAAGCACAGGGGAAATACGGCTTTGAGGCAAATCAAATGTATCCAGAACTTTGTGGGATTCGATTCGCTCATCTCTAATTATAATATTCCACTTCTCTTTCATTAATGGGCTCTGACTGCTTCAGTGCTACTGCAACATTCATGGTTAACATCTGTCAAGTGCTATTAGCACATGAAGCTTAAAGGGACACTTCCATCAGAAAGTATTTTTTTAAATGCGATATTCATAAAAAAAATAAAAAAAATTTAGAATGTCTGTTTTTCTTCATTTCAGCAGTACTATGCCATTGAAAATAAAATACAAAATGCTGTCCTTCTGTAGCAGTCAACACAGAGGGATAAAACCCCTATTTGGAGAGGTAATCTGCAATGCGTTTTTCATGCGCGTGATAAAAAACGGAAGGTTTACAAACAACATCTCTTAGCAACCATCAGTGAAAAGCCCATCGCACCTGCACTTGCTTCCGGATGCAATGCGTTTTTTACTGAAGCCCCTTTCACTTCTATGGGGCCAGGGTTGCGTGAAAAACGCAGAATACAGAACATGCTGCATTTTTCACGCAACGCAGAACTGATGCGTGAAAAGAAACGCTCATGTACACAGACCCATTGAAATGAATGGGTCAGGATTCAATGCGGGTGCTATGCGTTCACGTCACACATCGCACCCGCGTGAAAAACTTTTTCGTGGGAAAGGGGCTCACTCAGTGGCGTAACTAGAAATTACTGGGTCCCACAGCATATTTTTGAATGGGGCCCCCCTCCCCCAGTAATTTTTTTCACAAGATCGCTCTCTCAGACCAGGGCCGGCAGCTGTTCCATCTATTTTGTACCCTGTCTATACTGTCACTGTATATAATTTCATTGTGTAATACTGTTGAGGGGGCCCTGACAAAATCTTTTAGTCCTCCTCCTCCTCCTGGATGGGCCCCTTCGGGGTCAGGGCCCCAAAGCAGCCGCTTCCCCTGCTTCCCCTATAGTTACGCCCCTGGGCTCTCTTAATAGGCCTAGATAAAGATGCCCACAAATGAGCACTGCTCTTATCAGCGTAATGTGTGATGATCTAATTGAGTCCCTTAGGGCTGTATTACACCAACAGATTATCTGACCAATATCCAAGCAGACCAATAGTTGGTGTGTATAACACAAGATCTGTGTGTGTAATTGGCCATCTGACCAATGATAGATCAGAAAATCTGTCAGATAAATGTTCTGACTGAGAAAGTCAAGCACAAGGCTGTTTGCCATGCTAAAGAAAAGTCCAAACAAACGAGGATGTTAAGAGCCAGGACAGGAAGTAGCCAATACATGGAGTGATGTTAAAAAATGATATCCATCTGTTTTTTGTAAAAAAAATTATATGAAATATTTTAGTATAGTAATGGTTAGGCTCCATTTACACGTCCTGGATTTGACATAAAGTTCAGCATACATTCCATATTAACATCTACCTCAAAAGTTAAAGGGGTTATCTGACCCTTTGTCACTGATGACCTATCCTCTAGCTGGGTCATCAGCATGTGATAGGTGGGGGTCCACCACCCAGACCTAGGATAAGCTGTGAGAAGGCCGTGGTGCTCACAGCTGATTTGTGGGGGCCCTGGGTTTTAGACCCTCACCGATCAGATTCTGATGACCTATCCAGGGTATAAGTCATCTGTTACAAAGAGTCGAATAACCCCTTTAAGGTCAATCCGCATCCCATGCATGTGAACATGATTTTCTGTAATAACTTTCTTCATGTGCAATGAAAATGTTTCTTTGAAGATTAAGGAAATAATTAGCCTGCTACTAATTTTGGGGAGAAAATGCCAAGGGATAGCCCCACTGAATGATGGTGTCTTCCTGTATGGCTGAGTCTTCTGGGTGTCCTCAACCAGAGCCTGGCTGCCACTTCTGCCTAGGAACCTCTGCTGCCAGGTTAGTTCCTCCCCAAAATGTGGAGAGATTACTTTTTTGTTGCCATCCCTATGAGAGTTATTAGGGTAAAGAACTCACTGTCATTAGTAAAAATAAAATGATCTGCAAAATCCCTAAGTAATTGATTAGTGATGGCCAATCATAGTAACAGTTTATAAGGCTGAAAAAAGACATACGTCCATCCAGTTCAGCCTGTTATCCTGCAAGTTGATCCAGAAGAAAGGTTCACAAGATAGAAAGGGGAGCGATAACAGCAGCACCCTTTGTACTCCAAATGTAATGGTTATAATGACTTTTAAGCAAGAAACTGCAGCCGGCCTGCTGAAACACAAGACTTACCTGCTCCACGGCTCCATCTTCCAGTCTGCACTGTTTTCTTCTGGTATTGCATGGCCATGGTCACATTCACTACTCCAGCCAATGACTGGCTTCAGCGGTGATGTGACCACAAGCAGTATATAACCGCTGAAGCCAGCCATTGGCTGGAGTGGTGAATGTGACCATGGCCATGCAATACCAGAAGAAAACAGTGCAGACTGGAAGATGGAGGCAGCTGAGGCAATATGGATGACCAGAAAGGTATGGAGCAGGTAAGTATGAATCTTCTGTTTCAGCAGGTAGGCTGTGGGCATACAGAGGATAGGTCCTCTATATTGAGGCCCTATCCTTTGGATGCCCACAGCCTACCTGCTGAAACAGAAGATTCATACTTATCTGCTCCATGCTGCTCCGGCCCTTTATGCTGCCTCCATCTTCTGGTCCTCTGCTGTTTGCATCCGGCCATATCAAGTCCTGAATAACCCCTATAATAATCATTTTAACTGGAAAACCTCTTTATGGTGCTATCACAAGTTTAGGTTTTTTGATGCAGTTTTTGAAACAAAAATCAGGAGTGGATCATAAAAAAAAGAAAGTATTAAGGACAAACATTACTCCTCTTTTGCCTTTAAAAACAGCACCAAAAATGTGAACGTGTGGCTGTACCCTTAGGTCCCTTTTACATGACTGAGTTTTTAGCGCGTGGGAAATGCATGAAGTTGAACGCATTGCACCCGCACTGAATCCTGACTGAATTTCAATGGGTCTGTGTACATGAGCGTTGTTTTTCACGCATCATTTCTGCGTTGCATCAGAATCGCAGCATATTCTATATTCAGCGTTTTTCACGCAGCCCTGGCCCCATACAAGTGAATGGGGCTTCAGTGAAAAACGCAAGGCATCCGGATGTAATGGGTTTTTCACCGAAGGTTGCTAGGAGATGTTGTTTGTAAATTTTAATTTTTTTCACACGCATGAAAAACACATAACAATTGATTGCACCTGCACGGAAAAAACTGAACACTGAACGCAATTGCAGACAAAACGAAATGGTGCGAGTTTCACTGAATGCATCCTGAGAGAATCCGTATCTTCCGTGTAAACTCAGCCTTAGGCCTCATGCACACGACCGTTGTGTGCATCCGTGGCCGTTGTGCCGTTTTCCGTTTTTTTTCACGGACCCATTGACTTTCAATGGGTCCGTGGAAAAATCGGAAAATGCACCGTTTGGCAGCCGCATCCGTGAGCCGTGTTTCCTGGCCGTGAAAAAAATATGACCTGTCCTATTTTTTTCACGGCCAACGGTTCACGGGCCCATTCAAGTCAATGGGTCCGTGAAAGAACACGGATGCACACAAGATTGGCATCCGTGTCCGTGATCCGTGGCCGTAGGTTTTAGTTTCATACAGACGGATCCGAAGATCCGTCTGCATAAAAGCTTTTTCTGATCTAAGTTTTCACTTCGTGAAAACTCATTTCCGACAGTATATTCTAACACAGAAGCGTTCCCATGGTGATGGGGACGCTTCTAGTTAGAATACACTGCAAACTTTGTACAAGACTGCCCCCTGCTGCCTGGCAGCACCCGATCTCTTACAGGGGGATATGATAGTACAATTAACCCCATCATATCCCCCTGTAAGAGATCAGGGCTGCCAGGCAGCAGGGGGCAGACCCCCCCCCCCCTCCCCAGTTTGAATATCATTGTGCGGCCCCCCCCCTCCCCTGTTGTTAACTCGTTGGTGGCCAGTGTGCGCACCCCCCTCCCTCCCTCCCTCTATTGTTTTAATACATTGGGGCCAGTGTGCGCGCCCCCCCCCCCCAACCCCCCCTCCCTCCCTCTATTGTTTTAATACATTGGGGCCAGTGTGCGCACCCCCCCAACCCCCCCCCCCCCTCCCTCCCTCTATTGTAATCATCATCGGTGGCAGCGGAGTAGAAGATTTTCATACTTACCTGCTTCTTGCTGCTGCGATGTCTGCGTCCGGCCGGGAGCTCCTCCTACTGGTAAGTGACAGGTCTGTGCGGCGCATTGCTGTCACTTACCAGTAGGAGGAGCTCCCGGCCGGACGCAGACATCGCAGCAGCAAGAAGCAGGTAAGTATGAAAATCTTCTACTCCGCTGCCACCGATGATGATTACAATAGAGGGAGGGAGGGGGGGGGGGGGGGGGTTGGGGGGGTGCGCACACTGGCCCCAATGTATTAAAACAATAGAGAGAGGGAGGGAGGGGGGGTTGGGGGGGCGCGCGCACACTGGCCCCAATGTATTAAAATAATAGAGGGGGGGTTGGGGGGCGCGCGCACACTGGCCCCAATGTATTAAAATAATAGAGGGGGGGTTGGGGGGCGCGCGCACACTGGCCCCAATGTATTAAAACAATAGAGGGAGGGAGGGGGGTGCGCACACTGGCCACCAACGAGTTAACAACAGGGGAGGGGGGCCCACTGGCCACCAATGAGTTAAAAACAGGGGGGGGGGGGTCTGCCCCCTGCTGCCTGGCAGCACCTGCCAGGCAGCAGGGGGCAGTCATGTACACAGTTTTTTTGTATATTCTAACCTGAAGCGTCTCCATCACCATGGGAACGCCTCTGTGTTAGAATATACTGTCGGAAATGAGTTTCACGATGTAGCTCATATCCGACAGTATATTCTAACATAGAGGCGTTCCCATGGTGATGGGGACGCTACAAGTTAAAATATACCATCGGATTGGAGAAAACTCCAATCCGATGGTATAACAGAACTCCAGACTTTACATTGAAAGTCAATGGGGACGGATCCGTTTGAAATGGCACCATATTGTGTCAACATCAAACGGATCCGTCCCCATTGACTTGCATTGTAATTCAGGACGGATCCGTTTGGCTCCGCACGGCCAGGCGGACACCAAAATGACTTTTTTTTCATGTCCGTGGATCCTCCAAAAATCAAGGAAGACCCACGGACGGAAAAACGGTCACGGATCACGGACCCACGGACCCCGTTTTTGCGGGCCGTGAAAAAAAACTGTCGTGTGCATGAGGCCTTAGACATCTCATGTTCTTAGAGAGCATATAATTGCTCCTTGCAGAATTGATGTTTTGGAGGTGAAAGTCCATCAAAGTGATCTTCTCACATGTGAAATAGGCTTGCCAGAGGATTTCTAATTGTTGTGGGCTGACGCCTGATTTTCGACGATTCCCTACAGCATTTCATTGACTGTACACAGTGCACACAACACTAATATATAAAGTCTTTATGGTAGAAACACTGGTGTTCAATTTAATCTAAAAGAAGAGTCTATGAACATGGAAAACATCATGGTAATAGAAGTAAATCTGTTAGTATCAGAGATGTCAATAACTGGTGCAACTGTGAAACTAAAACTGTATTTAACACATTCATTTTTTATGTAGATATTTTTTTAGAAGTTTCATACAGTTTGCAAGCTTTTTAGAACACTTGGTTGAACTTGATGGACTTATGTCTTTTTTCAACCGTATTAACTATGTAACTATGTAACACAAACCTGCTATAGAGTCAAAGCAATGGAAAGGCAGCACCACCTGCTGTACAGAAGTGGTATTGCAGCAAAAAGTTTCAGCACACAAAGGACATCATTCAAATAGCTGTATGGTGAGTCTATGTGTATTAACAGAGGAATACTGAAGAAGACAGACATGGTGGCACAAGTTCCAGAAAGTTATTTAAATGAATGTCATCATAGACCATATTAGTCAATTAAATATCTTAGGCTACTTTCACACTAGCGTTCGGGCGGATCCGTTCTGAACGGATCCGCTCATATTAATGCAGACGGAGGCTCCGTTCAGTACGGATCCGTCTGCATTAATAACTTTTAAAAAATTCGCAAGTGCGCAAGTGCGAAAGTAGCCTGCGCGGATCCGTTCAGACTTTCAATGTAAAGTCAATGGGGGACGGATCCGCTTGAAGATTGAGCCACATTGTGGCATCTTCAAACGGATCCGTCCCCATTGACTTACATTGAAAGTCTGGACGGATCCGCACGGATCCGCACGCCTCCGAACGGCCAGGCGGACACCCGAACGCTGCAAGCAGCGTTCAGCTGTCCGCCTGTCCGTGCGGAGGCGAGCGGAGCGGAGGCTGAACGCCGCCAGACTGATGCAGTCTGAGCGGATCCGCCTCCATTCAGACTGCATCAGGGCTGGACGGCTGCGTTCGGGTCCGCTCGTGAGCTCCTTCAAACGGAGCTCACGAACGGAAACCCGAACGCTAGTGTGAAAGTAGCCTTATTTGTGCAATAATGAGGCCGCGATGTTTGTTATTTACTCATTAACCAACTTACCATTTTTATTTATTTACATAAATAACATGTCCACTCAAAAAAAATATGAGCGACATACCCCATAATAAACATTTCAACGGAATATACCGTTATAGGTCTCCCCCGCCTTGACTTTTAGACTGCCATCCAGTGATGGTGAAGATGAAGGCATCAGCGCAACTTTGATGGTTGGACTTCTTGGATGACACCTATCACCAGGTAAGATAACTTTTAGAGATGAGCACATTTTTCAAAAATTCGATTCTGCCGGTTCACCAATCTTTTTGAAAAACGTGGTTCGATCCGAATTTATTTGCGGTGAATAACTTAAAAAAAAACTGCTATTTTCTGGCTGCAGAGAGCCTTTATAGGGATGTAGAACACTGTGCCTTGCAAATACACACATAGGGAGTCTTCTCTGGTTGTGAAATAATACTGTGAGTCAGTATGACATTTAAATGACAGGCGTCGCACACTTCACTTATTTGGGCAGTCACGGGGCCAAAACTAACCAAATAACTCAAGTATGAACTCAGCCTTACAGGTCGATGTTAGCGCCAAGAAGAAGCGCACTTCTTTTACACCATCTTTGTATACCCCAACACTCACCAAAGTGGCGGCTTGGCCCCTGCCCGCGGTCAATTTGGACACCATCCGGCAGCACCTACCTTCACCTATGAGTGCCTTCTCTTCTTCTGCTTTTACACCATCGTCAGCTGATTCCACATAGATGTCTACAGAACCTGATATATTAAACGCTTATACAAGTAGAGCCCCCCTGACAGAGTGGAGAGGGTGCCAGCAGTAAGTTTGTGTCGGCTTACTGATTATTTTGGCCTTCCTCTGATCCGTCAGAACAATAACCCCCCAAAAAACGGATCCTGTCTGTTGAGCATCTGCCTTACTCGGTCAACATTTGGTCAGTAATCCATTAGTATTACTAATGCCCAAAAAAACAGGAGTGGATCCAAAACAGAGATGACACGTGCAGGGTCAGATGACAACTCATGGGGCCCCCGGGCAAAAGGATATTATGGGGCCCCTGTGTCCCGCCCACCCTCAAGTCACAGCAACACACAGCCCCACCCACATATTGCGCTGCCCACATAACCTACACTTGGTACAGAATTTCTCTTTACCATCTACCCCCCACCTTCTCCAACCACCCAGCACCCTTACTCACATAATACAAGTAATATATATAATATAGCTTACAGTGAATTACTGGAAATACTTACAGTTCTGAAGACTCCAGTAGGCTCAGGACTCTGAGGCAGCTGGACTCAGGGCTGGAAGTGGGCACCGCTCTGCAGTTCAGGAGACCTATAAGAGGCACCTAGGTTTTAGAGGGGGACAATAAGAAAAAAAAATGTTTTCATTACACTTCAGGTCAGACCACCAATCAGACCCCCAATGTTAATCAGACCTCAGCTGACAGCCCCAATCAGACTACCAATGTAAAAAGGACCCCAATAAGACCTCAAATCAGACCCCCAATCAGACCTCAGCTCAGACCCCAATGTAAATTACCTCCAATCAGACCTTAGATAAGAGCCCCATGCCTCTCATCAGCCCCCATTATCAGCCCTTATGCCTCTCATCAGCCCCCATTATGCCTCTCAGCCCCATTATGCACCTCTCAGCCCCCATTATGCCTCTCAGACCCCATTATGCCTCTCAGCCCCCTTAATGCCTCTCAGCCAGCCGCATTATGCCTCTCAGTCCCCAGATTATGTGCCCTTCACAGTAGATATGCCCAGATATGTGCCCCCTAACGGTAGTTATGCCAGATTATGTGCCTCCTCATAGTAGTTATGCCAGATTATGTGCCCCTCACAGTAGATATGCCCAGATATGTGACCCCTGAACGGTAGTTATGTCAGATTATGTGCCTTCTCACAGTAGTTATGCCAGATTATGTGCCCCTCACACTAGTTGTGCCCAGATATGTGCCTCCCTCACAGTAGTTATGCCCAGATATGTATCCTTCAGAGTAGATATGCCCAGATATGTGCCCCCTCACAGTAGTTATGCCAGATTAGGAGCCTCCTCACAGTAGTTATGCCAGATTATGTGCCCACTCACAGTAGTTATGCCAAATTATGTGCCTCTTCACAGTAGTAATGCTAGATTATGTGCCTCTCGCAGTAGATACAGTTGCAAGAAAAAGTATGTGAACCCCTTGGAATGATATGGATTTCTGCACAAATTGGTCATAAAATGTGATCACAACACTACAATAGACAATCACAGTCTGCTTAAACTAATAACACACAAAGAATTGAATGTTTTTTATTGAACACACCATGTAAACATTCACAGTGCAGGTGAAAAAAGTATGTGAACCCCTAGACTAATGACATCTCTAAGTGCTAATTGGAGTGAGGTGTCAGCCAACTGGAGTAGAATCAATGAGATGAGATTGGAGGTGTTGGTTACAGCTGCCCTATAAAAAACACATATCAGTTCTGGGTTTGCTTTTCACAAGAATCATTGCCTGATGTGAATGATGCCTTGCACAGAAGAGCTCTCAGAAGAACAGTGAAGCAGGCAAAGGAGAGAGCTCCCTGCTTCGCTTTGGAAATAATGGCCCGGCAGTGACAAGAACTGTCGGGTGTGTGAGTGTGCACCGCGCGCCCCCTTCCCCTTGCCACTGCGCCAACACCCCCCCTTCCTTGCCTCATATTATACATGTTTGAGGAGCGCTCTGACGGGGCCCGGCATGGTAACTGTACTTCATGCCGGGCCTAGTGGCTGCGGGCCCTCGGTTCATGCCCGAGTGCCCGAATGGTCAGTCTGCCCCTGGACACGTAAATGGAATATTTGCATGTCTTCTGTGTTTTGTACCCACTTCTGCTTTTTTTTTTTTTTTAACTCGTTTTATTGAAGTTTAACAAGAAAGGCATGTTACAGTATCACAAGCAGAGAAGTAGCAAATCCAGGTTCAATCCCGCGCAGGGGATATAGTACAAGCACAGTAGTACAAGATAGTATTGCGTTAGATCCGGTACAACAAGGAGGTGTACAAGTCAGGTGACGTTCATAGACCATGAGGTAGAAGAGGCAAGCGCCTCAATAGATATAAACATTATATTACACATCAGCAACTGAAAACATACAAGCGTTGTGCACAGTCAAAGGGGACGCACACCATTCACCCCACACTTTGTCAAACTTTTGCGGGCACTTCCTCTGAATATAGACAACCTTTTCCATGCCTACAGCCTGGTTGACCAGCGCTTTCCATTGACCCAGTGTAGGTGCTCTGTCATCCATCCATCTGAGGGCGACGGCCTTTCTGGCAAAGAATAGGGTTTCGCTCAGAAAAATCCTATGATGATGACCCCAAACCTCCTCATCTAGGATGCCGAGTAGGCAACTCTTAGGGCACAGCGGAACTGCATTTGGAACTATTGCAGATAGCACCCCCACCACAGCTTCCCAGAAGCCCTTTAAGTACGAGCAGTCCCATATGAGATGCCAGAAGTCTGCCCCGTCCTGATGACACCTGTGACACCTATTATGTGACAATCTGCCCATTTTATGCAATCGGACAGGTGTAAGATAGCTTCTATGCAAAATAAACAGTTGAATCAACCTGTTAGTGACTGACGGGGAGACCCGTGTTGGAGACAACAGTGCTTCATTCCAATCATCCGCTGATAGGGAGGGGATGTCCCACTTCTGCTTTTGGCTAACAAATCACAAACCAATTCTGATGGGACCATACGGCCTTAAAGCTGCTACACAGACAGGATCCGTTGTGCGTCTCATTTTTCCTTCCTTCTGACAGATCAGAAGAAGGGTCAAATAAATTATGATGGCAGCCAGGCGGAAAGGCAAAAAATAGTAGCCCAGTCATGAAGTGGGGAGGGTGAGAACAGTATGAGGAGTCCACAGAGTGGCCCTATGACATAGTGGTGAGGGAGAAGCAGCATGAAGAGACCACAGAGTGGCCCAATGACAGAGTCTGGAGGTGGTGGCAGCATCAGGACGAGGCCACAGAGTGGCAAAATGACAGTGTCGAGGTGGCAACAGCATTATGAGGCCGCAGAGTGACCCGGTGACATAGTGTGAAGGTGGCAGCAGCATCAGAAGACCACAGAGTGGCAAGGTGACATAGTGTGGAGGTGGCAGCAGCGTGAGGAGACCACAGAGTGACAGGGTGACATAGTGTGGAGGTGGCAGCAGCATCAGGAGGAGGCCACAGAGTGGCAAGGTTACATAGTGTGGAGGTGGCAGCAGCATGAGGAGACCACAGAGTGGCAAGTTGACATAGTGTGGAGGTGGCAGCAGCATCAGGAAACCACAGAGTGACCCGGTGACAAATTGGGGAGGTGGGTACCAGCTGAAGATGGTGGGTGAAAGAAGGAGCACTTGGCATCAGATCTGTGGCATCAGGCGGTGACAGCATCAGACTAGTAGCTGAGGCAGGTAGCCAGAAGAAACCGGTCTCTTTTGTAAAAGTGTTGGTATGGCACCATGGATGATCTAGTCTGATGCATCAGGCATTGGTGGGTGGAAATCCTGGCTGATCCACACCTGATTCATCTTGTCAAAGGTCAGTCTCTCCACATTTTGGGTGGACAGGCGAGTTCTTATTGGGGTAACTATGGACCTGCCGCACTAAACACCCACTTTGATGCCACACTACTGGCCTGGCAGGTGTGAGATTGAGAAACAGCTCTCATTGTCTGAACACTGTTTGTGTGTGGATTAAATTAAATGTTCTGACTGATGTTCTGCTGTTTGGCCATAAGATGCTGCTGTTTCCTAGGCACAGCTGACTGACTGCATATATATTTCCATATTAATGAGAGGTGTTGTTCTAGAGAGCTTGATGAAAGATCTGCAGCCATCTTAGGAGCGAGCTGAGAGATGAGGAGCTGTGTGTGAGCAGAGAAGCTAATGGATCCACGAGTGAGAGGACCTCCTCTGTGACCACAGCTGCAGCTAAGTGAAGCTGATCGTTCTCCAAGACCCAGATCCTGTCCAGGGAAAAAAGGATTGTTTCCAGGAAGGCTGACAAGAGCTAAGGAACAAGCTGCATACCCTGTGGGACCTCATGTTTGCTGGAGAGACTGGTTGTTTGGTCGGTAAGATCGTGTACGCATCACAGTGCAGTGTTGGCGCCTAGAGACTTAGACCAGGCCTGTAGTTAGATAGTTAAGGTCTCTGCTTTGTGTCAGGCCTAAAGTGTTGCTACTGTACTACAAGGACTCCATTACTAAAAGGGACATTGAACATTTGAGAGCTGATAAATACCCCCACAAACTCTATCCAGTTCAGACTTTTTTCAGGAGAAATAATCAGGCACGTGCTACCGGACTAGTTATGGGAGGGGTAATAATAAAGAGCACGGTAAGATTGTGAACTGTTGTGTTGCACTGCAAGCAAGCCCGTACTAAGCACCCAACCAATTGTTCATGTTTGTTTCAGGGTAATAATAGGTATGGCGAGGCAGTTTTAGTTGTGCTCGCCGGTAGGTAAATTACCGCAAAATTTCCGTTGGCATCCATCAGGGGTCTCAGCCTTTGGGCTGGGTGTATGTAAACTTGTTTTTTGTTCTCAGCATCTGTGGTTGTGTTTATTATTACGTGTTAGTAAAATTCCATTTTTGCAAAAGCTGGTGTCAGAGTTTCTTTCCTCGTTCGTGACTTCGCTGTATCCTGGTGAGCCCACCCGGTACATGGCTTACAATTTGGCGTAGTTGGCATAATACAGCGGCCGTTATGGATGGGAACGTGGCGGGAGACCTTCTCCCGGCCCCAATGGCACCGGTCCATGAGGCAGCTCAGGGTGCGCCAGTGTAAGTCCAGTCAATATAGCATATAGTCAAAAAAACAAAAATCCATTTAGGGGTCTCTAACTGATATTAAAATATATCTTTATTAATTATTGACTAAAACGGTGATACACAATTCTATAAGGATAATCTAATATAAAACTATCAGAATACAGTAGAGCTTGTGGATATATATTTTACTCCTGTATTGAACTAACTGCTGTTGCTGTGGATTAGCAACAGCTGGAGGGATAGCTACATGGAGTATGTGTTCATGTATATTCCCTTCTGGGTGTTGGAACCAGGAAGGTACTCAGTGCAGGGAATCGGTTTGATGTATTCATATGTATCCAGTAGGACCAGGCGTGCATATGGCTTCCACTATATGTAATTCCCTCATTTATGGGCCAGTTCTGAATGGATTTGTATTTATCTGATGTAATTTATACTGTATCACTCAGTACACCGTGTTCCTAAACAGTAGCCACTTATTTGGCGAACTGTTTATCTCAACTGTTCAGACACAACCAGTATTGTCTACCCCTTCTTGTCTTGGAGGAGATTATATCTTGTTGCAACAACTGGCAATGTTGTCCACCAGTTGGCAACAAATCTCTCTCCTAAATTGGTATTGCTGTGTACTGGCAGTTAATTTATATCACGGTGACTGAGTTTGGTGGTCACTCCTAGTGTGCAATACACTCTAAACTAAGCCTCATGTTGCTGTGCAACTCTGCTAAAGCTTACTGGATTATGACAAGGTGCTTTTGCACTGCCGCTATCTAGTCTATAACTAATCTTATATTCACCTGCGAAACACTCTCTGCATTCTGTCTAAAACTTAATGCTGCACTATGGCACCCCTCCCGACATGTTTCACCACTGCTGTGGCTTCGTCAGGGGAAGTGGGGTCCTTAGATTTGTTTCAGTGTAAGGCCAGCCCCAGTAGGCTACATTCCTGTGGGGACGCTGTTGCATCACCTGCCAAAATTTGACAGTAAAAACATGACATTGCAGGACTGGACGAAAAGGGTGCGAAGTGCGGTTAGAATGTGTAACCTGACCCCCAAGCTGCAGGGAGAGGTTGCATTGGGGGGTCTAGAGGGTGACGTCAGACAGACAGTGATGGTAATGCCCGAATCCAAGAGAGACCCCCTAGAGAAAATATTCTCCATGCTGGAGAGAGCCCAGGGGAGGCGTGCTAAAGTAGTGCAGTTGAGAAGCCACTTCTTCAACCGACATCAGCGAGAGGGCAAGACCCTGATGCAGTACCTCCAAGACCTCCAATGCCCTACAGGAGGCGCAAAATGAAATACAGCGGCAAGACCGTGGGAGCCTTTCGGGAGGTGGACCTGCTAATAGGAGACCAGTTCATAATGGGTCTATCCAACAAGTTCTTACAGGACAAATTGCAAGAGATGACCCGGACGACGGACGACATGACATTCCAGAGCATCTACCTAGCTGCTGTGGAGAGAGAGGAAGAGGACATGCCTGTGGCGGTGAGAGTAGTGAGTAGCACCCATGCTACAGGGGACCGGTCTGGGCCTGAAGACGTAGAGTCCTTAAAGGATATAGTCCAGGCCCTGCGGAGAGAATTAAGAGAACTTCGGCTGGAAGTGTCCCAGATGAAGACAGAATCTCCCCAGCCTCCGGAAATGACCTCAGCACCACGCACCACTTCACCCAGCACAACTCAGGTGTGAAGAAACGTCAAAAGAGGGCCCCTCTGCTGGGCTTGTCAGCAGTACGGCCAGATGGCCAAAGAGTGCCTCGAACAGATGAAGTCCGAGGCGACTTTAAACTTCCGACCGCCGCAGTAGCTGGGCATCCTGTGGCGGTACACCAGAAGCTAAGCCCTAGGTGTGAGGAACATGACCTGTATGCCAGCAGCCCTGTTATGGAAGCCGAGTTGGAAGGTCAAAAGGTAAGCTGCCTAGTTGATACAAGGTTGGAGTGCACCCTTATGCCTCTTGAGTTCTTTGAAAGACACTTTGGACATATGAGCCAGAAGACGGGAGCGTCATCATTTGTCACCGCCGGCCCTGGGAGAGATCTTAGAAGTTCAGATAGACGGAAGCCTCAGGAGTCTATCTGACAGATCTCTCTTGTTTTCATTGTTGCTGACAGGTTTTCACCCCTTCGCAGATGCTGCTCATTATCAGTCAGGTGGCTCTTTATATGTTCCACCTCTTACTTGTTTCCCTGCGGCTGATAGTTCTTATGTGGAGTGCTCTGCTTGTGTGGTAGTTCTCCTGTTCCAGTTACATCTCAAGCTAAGTCCTTTTCCCTTTTCCTGGTGTGTCTGTTCTGACTAGGCCTCAGGGAGACACTAGCTCCTTCAGTTTGGAAGGAGCCGTTTGCCTCTTTCCCTGTTCCCTAAGCTGAGGGTTTGGTGCAGTGTTTCAGCAGTCTCAGGTTCCTGTGCATGTGCATTTATACCTTTGAAATTTGCACATGTTGTTAGCAGCTTAGGGAGAGTTTCAGGGATTGCTAGGAGGTGTCCTCTTTGTTCCCTAAGTTTGGGGCCTAGTCTATTGTTGTTTAGTTGTGGTTCCCTTTGGCTGTCTTTCCTTCCCCGTACTTCACAAGCCATTATCAGCCGCCGAATACCGTTACTGTTTCCCCTGCTCTATTGAAAAGTGACGCTCAACCCTGGGCCTTTTCTTTGCCGACCGAATCCCAATCCCTCCAGTCGGTGGATGATTTTTTCAGAGCCCTGGGAGTTATTTATGACAACCTAGACCGAGTTTCTCTGGCTGAATCTATGCTTGCAACAGGGAAATCGCTCTGCTGAGTCCTATTGCTCTGAATTCAGGAGGTGGGCAACTGATTCTGAATGGAATGACCCTGCTCTCCGGAGTCAGTTCTGTCAGGGGCTATCTGAAAGACTAAAAAATGCCTTAGTATTCCGTGAAAATCCAGTTTCATTAGGAGCTGCCATGTCTCTTGCGATACGAATTGATAGACGTCTGAGGGAAAGGTGCAAGACTCCGTTCTCTCGGGACGTATTACCTGATGGGAGGTCAGTTCCCTATGACACTCGGGGTACTGAGACACCTGAGCCCATGTTTGGTGATGAACCTATGCAATTGGGATGGGAGATAAGAACTTCAGGGCTAGAAAGAAACTTTGTTTTTTTTCTGGTAAAGAGGGTCATTTTGTTAATGTTTGTCCCTATTTAAAATATCAAGGCAAGAATAAATTTAAAAAAAGGAGCTACCAATAAGTTTTCTTGGCAGAGTAGTTGGGGAATCTGAGAACATGCTCTTATCTTTTACCGATAGTACCCGTTATCTCCTGCCTGCCAGGGTGGCGCTAGATTCCAAAAATATTGATGTGGAGGTATTTTTGGACAGCGGGGCAGGGGTTAACCTTGTGGATTACCAGTTTGTCCTAATGCACTGGACAAAGAGATCTCAGTGTTCGCTATTGATTCTGCTCCCCTTTCTCAAAAATCTTTGACTCACATGGTGCAGGATATCTATTTAAGGGTTGGGGATTATCATGTTGAAGGTATTTCTTGTTTTATAATGAAGGGTCTGCCGGCTCCTCTGGTGCTAGGGTTGCCATGGTTGACCAAATATAATCCCATCATTGATTGGCAAGCGAGACAGATCAAGGGCTGGAGTGATTTCTGTATGGACAACTGTCTCGTCACATCTCTTGACTGTCTCTTCAATGAGAGTATGGATCAGGAGTTGCCCCCTCATAGAGAATATGATTGCCCTGTCAATCTGATTCCCGGAGCTAAGTTGCCAAAGTCTCGGTTGTATAACCTTTCTGAACCCGAAAGAGTTGCTATGCGAAAATATATTACTGAGAGTTTGGCAAAGGGACACATCAGACCATCTATGTCACCTATGGTGGCGGGGTTCTTTTTTGTAAAGAAAAAAGATGGGACCTTGAGACCGTGTCTAGATTTCTGAGAGTTGAGTCGCATCACTATCCGTGATCCTTATCCCCTTCCTCTGATCCCAGATTTGTTCAACCAGATTGTTGGAGCTAAGATGTTTTCTAAATTAGACCTAAGACAGGCCGGCTTCGTGACGGGAAGACAGGCTTCCGACAATACCAGACGCATTGTAGATTTGGTTAACTTTGCGGAGGTGCATTCTCTTCCAATGCTTGCAGTGACCTTGGACGCCGAAAAAGCGTTTGATCGCTTACATTGGGATTACGCTTTTTCCACTCTCCGATGGCTGGGGTTCTCAGGTCCGATTATTCATGCCATCTCCAGTCTGTACTCGCACCCCTCGGCGAGAGTATGGGTTAATGGAATCCTGTCAGATCCGTTCATAATCACTAACGGGTCGAGACAGGGCTGTCCATTGTCACCGCTTCTATTTATTCTGGCATTGGAGCCACTAGCACAACATATCAGAAACCTGCCCACCATCTCTGGGATTGTAGTTGGTAATAGAGCCCACACAATTACCCTATACGCTGATGACATCATTCTCACGTTGACAAACCCTTCACAATCCCTCTCGGCCACACTCGATGTGATCTCTCACTATAGCTCCCTCTCGTATTACAAGATTAATAGCTCGAAATCTCAGGCCCTCCCTATCAACATTTCACCCGCAGATTTAGCCACTCTGAAAGCTTCCCACAACCTTGACTGGCAGTGTTCAGAGATTTCCTATTTAGGAATCAAGATCACCTCGCCCTGTTCTTTATTATACACACAGAACTATGTCCCCCTTCTCACTACCTTGTCTACGGACTTCGCGAGCTTCTCTATGCAGACAATCTCTTGGGTGGGTAGGATTGCATCGTTCCAGATGATGACCTTGCCTAAGCTGATTTATATCTTTCGGGCCCTCCCAATCCCGATCCCAGCTGCATTTTTTCAGAAAGTCCAGGCATTATTGGGCAAGTACATATGGGGAGGTTCTAAGCCTAGGATAGCTCGCGAACTCTTGACCAGAAGGAGACGCGCTGGTGGAGCGGGTCTCCCAAACATTAGAGATTATTTTATAGCAATTGGCCTTTCCTTTGCTAGGGAATGGTGGGCGTCGAGTAATGAAAAAGCGTGGCAACAGATTGAGAGCCATGCGTTGCAACACGTTCCGGTTAGAGATTACTTAATTCACCTGTTGTGGGGTCCTGCTTCCCTCGCACCCACTCTGCTCACAATATCGCATGTTGGAGCCCTGTGGACCACCATGCATAACGCATCGAAAGATGATTCATCCCAGCTCTTCAAAATTGCCTCCACGCGGGCTATCGAGTTGTCCATACCCGACATTAACTTAGCGCCATGGCGAGATAAAGGGGTCGTCACTATTTCCCAACTGATGGCTGACCACTCCATTCTCCCGTTTCCTACCATTCAAAGTGCTTTTGCATTACCTCACTCTGAATTTTTCACATATTTAAGGATACGTCACTTCCTTTCAAAGACCCTTCAATCCCCTCCGCAGATCAACTCATCCGTGATGCGATTATTCCGGTTTCCCTCCCTGTTCAGAAAACACTCCACAAGATCACTTTATGACATACTGGGGGATAAAGCTTCTTTTGTTAAATCCCCTCCTGTCCTCAGATGGGAAAGGGATCTAAATAGGACCTTTCCAGAGGACTCATGGATTGATGCTATTGGATTTGTAGCTTCAAATTTCAAGTGTGTCACTCACTATGAGGCAGGTCTAAAAACCATCCTACATTGGTACTTTACCCCCCAGAGACTTCATATAATTTATCCTTCTACATCGCCATACTGTTGGAGAAACTGTGGAGGAGGCAGATCCTTACTCCATATCCTTTGGTCATGTCCCATCCTAAACGACTATTGGAAGTCAGTCTTCCGTTTGGTTTCTAATTTAGCGGGGCGAAAAATAGACCCATCCCCTGAGTTAGCCTTGTTGTTCATTGGGATTAAGGAAATACCGCTCCCGAATAGACACATTGTAGGCCACATTTTGCTCAGCGCCAAATTGGTAGTTACCCGACACTGGAAAAGTCAGATCCCTCCTTCGATTTTCGAAGTTATACAAGAGATTAATCAGACTTGCAGGTATGAACATTCATTACCCTCATCAACCATACACATTAAATTGAGGCAGGCGACTTGGAGTGAGTGGATCCGTAGTCCCTTCTACTCCCCTTGAGGAGGGAGCCCTGGATACGGGCGGAAGCAGCGGAGATACAACTGAAATACGATACGGGTATTTCTTAACCCTTCCTTATGTGTTTTCCTCTCCCTCCCTCCGTTATTTCCTCTTCCCTAGAAGAGGCCTTACCCTAGGTTGCTCTGTGGTAACCCACAGCTCTTGGTTTGATTTGTTTATACTGTTGGTGTCACTAAACAGCGACCTCTCGGGTCACTCTTTTGCGTATCTGTGTGCTCTCAGTTTGATATGGCGGCATGGCCTATGCTGCGGAATGTAGATAACACCTGTAGGTGTTTTGGCGTTACACCTGGGTTACTGCTGATATGTACGGTTATGGTGTTGAACATACTTGATAGACCTCTGATAATAGTATTGTGTATTATTGTGTAGTAGTGGCTGCGCCCACTGATGTATTGTCATAACGCATGTTCTCATCTGACTACTGTGATGGTGTCTATGTCCGAATACTTCTTTGTTTTTATTGATAAAATAAAAAACTATTGAAACTAAATTAGACCTAAGAGGGGCATATAATCTGGTAAGAATCAGAGAGGTGGATGAATGGAAGACAGCTTTTAATAATCCTGTGGGTCATTTTGAGAATTTG
The DNA here is from genome assembly GCF_014858855.1 of Bufo gargarizans. Lineage (NCBI taxonomy): Eukaryota > Metazoa > Chordata > Amphibia > Anura > Bufonidae > Bufo > Bufo gargarizans. The sequence continues at coordinate 591,334,941 of NC_058080.1, read as the reverse complement.
GTCGTGCCTTTTGGTTTGACCAATGCCCTGGCAGTATTTCAACATTTCATCAACAACATTTTTCATCATTTGGTGGAAAGGTTTGTTGTCGTATACCTGGATGACATATTGATTTACTCGCCCGAGATGGAGAGTCATCAGGATCATTTGAGACAAGTCTGATCCTCCGGGAGAATAAGTTATATGCCAAGCTAGAAAAATGTGTGTTTGCTGTACATGAGATTCCTTTTCTGGGTGACCTGCTTGCTGCTTCGGGCTTTGCATGGATCCCGAAAAAGTCAGTGCGGTCTTGGAATGGGATCTGCCCGAGAATCAGAAAGAGCTTATGAGGTTTTTGGGGTTTACCAATTACTACAGAAAATTTATCTAGAATTATTTCACTGTTGTCAAACCTCTGACTGACATGACTAAGAAAGGGGTGGATTTCTCTGTCTGGTCTGAAGAGGCGTTACATGCTTTTTCCACTATAAAGAAATGTTTTTCTTCTGCTCCCATTTTGGGGAAGCCTGATGTGTCTCAGCCATTTATTGTTGAGGTGGATGCATCAGAAGTGGGAGTTGGTGCATTTCTGTCGCAAGGGCCTTCACCTGGCAAATGGCGCCTCTTCTGCCGAGAGAAATTATGATGTGGGCAATAGAGAGTTGCTGGCCATTATGTTGGTCTTTGATGAATGGCGTCATTGGTTAGAAGGAGCGATTCATCCCATTACTGTACTTCCCGATCATAAAAATCTGGCCTACCTGGAGTCCGCTAAATGTTTGAACCCAAGGCAGGCCAGATGGTCTTTGTTTTTACCAGATTTAATTTCATTGTCACTTTTCGCCCTGGGGTCAAGAATGTCAAGGCGGATGCCTTGTCGTGTAGATTCCCTGGGGGGGTGATACTTAGGGTCCTGGTCCGATTTTGGCTGATGGGGTGGTTGTATCAGCCCTCTATCCTGAACTGGAGGCGGAGGTGTTGGAATTTCAGGGAGAGGCACCTCGATTTCTGTCCCCCAGGGATGTTGTTTGTTCCTTCTGAGCTTCGTCACAAGGTGTTTAATCATGATACTGTCCTTGCTGGACACCCTGGGAGCAAATCCACTGTTGATCTTATTTCTCTGAGATTCTGGTGGCCAGGTTTACGTAAGAGTGTTGAGGGCTATGTGGCAGCTTGTTAGACCTGTGCACATGCCAAGGTGACTCATACTCGGCCCTCAGGTTCTCTTCTTCCTTTGTCCATCCCGTCCCTTGTCCATGGACTTTATCACTGATTTGCCCAGTTCTTCGGGGTTGACAGTGATTTTGGTGGTGGTCGACCGCTTCAGTAAGATGGCACACTTTATTCTATTTTCTGGTTTACCCAATGCCAAAACTCTGGCTCGGACATTTGTTGATAACATTGTGAAATTACACAGTATTCCCCCTGATGAGGTGTCTGATAGAGGGACTCAATTTGTGTCCAGATTCTGGAACGCTTTCTGTACTCGCCTGGGAATTCGTTTGTCCTTCTCTTTGGCTTTTCACCCTCAGTCAAACAGACAAACTGAACGCACTAACCAGAATCTGGAGACATATTTGAGGTGTTTTGTCGCTAAGAATCAGGAGTGGTCCTCATTTTTGTCTTTGGCTGAATTTGCTTTGAATAACCGTTGTCAAGAAATCCACTGATAAGTCACCATTTTTGGTGCACATGTGTTCATCCTCAGTTTGAGAGATTTGCTTCTTTCTTGTAATCTATCTGGCGGAAAATTCAAATCAATTTAAAAAAGATGGTGTCACGGCTGAGGATGGGGAAAACCCTCAGCCGTGCGATGCCAGAAGATGGTAGGTCGCTACTTGGCCAGGACCACAGCATTAGGGAGCAGGTCACCTCCTAACGCATCCCTAATCTGACCCTGACTCCTAGCTACATGAGCCGACCTTGAAGGTAGGAGGGCTCATGCTCAGGAACCTCGGATCCCTACTCACCCTCCGCAGATCCCTGAGCTAGGAGCTGGGTAGACAGCCCAATCCTCCTGGACGCGGAGAAACAGGAGTCTAAAGTGGCCAAGCTGCAAGGGCATAGGAACATGAACAGCCTATGGATATGGCAGGAGGATGAAAAGTACTTCCACACCTACCTGCCACAGACACACAGACTGGATCCCGTGCAATACAAGCTAGTGTCCACACCCAAACATAAATGGACACAGCACACACACAAACGCACAGGAACCCAGATCCATAGGTGCATAAAATATGAAAGAGAAAAGAACATCAACTGAACATCACATATAACATTTATGACCACAAGGGTGGCCTTCACTGGCAGATGGTATAAGAGACCAGGAGGGTGCCTCCAGCTTACAAACAAGGCTGGAGTACCCCTCAGACTACTGATCTTAACTGAGGCTTTATAGCCCATGTAGCCACACCCACACACAGACACACCCAGTGTTCACACAAGAGGGAGTTAACCCTTCCTACACCAGGCAAGGGATGGAAGCCACTTAACCACCTCCCGACCGCCTAACGCAGATATGCGTCCGGGAGGTGGTTGCTTTACTCCTCCTGGACGCATATACGCGTCATCTCGCGAGACGCGAGATTTCCTGTGAACGCGCACACACAGGCGCGCGCGCTCACAGGAACGGAAGGTAAGCGAGTGGATCTCCAGCCTGCCAGCGGCGATCGCTCGCTGGCAGGCTGGAGATCCGAATTTTTTAACCCCTAACAGGTATATTAGACGCTGTTTTCATAACAGCGTCTAATATACCTCCTACCTGGTCCTCTGGTGGTCCCTTTTTAGGATCGACCACCAGAGGACACAGGTAGGTCAGTAAAGTCGCACCAAACACTACACTACACTACACCCCCCCCCGTCACTTATTAACCCTTTATGAACCCCTTATCACCCATGATCACCCCATATAAACTCCCTGATCACCCCCCTGTCATTGATCACCCCCCTGTCAGGCTCCGTTCAGACGTCCGTATGATTTTTACGGATCCACGGATACATGGATCGGATCCGCAAAACGCATACGGACGTCTGAATGGAGCCTTACAGGGGGGTGATCAATGACAGGCGGGTGATCACCCATATACACTCCCTGATCACCCCCTGTCATTGATCACCCCCCTGTCATTGATCACCCCCCTGTAAGGCTCCATTCAGACGTCCGCATGATTTTTACGGATCCATGGATACATGGATCGGATCCGCAAAACACATGCGGACGTCTGAATGGAGCCTTACAGGGGGGTGATCAATGACAGGCGGGTGATCACCCATATACACTCCCTGATCACCCCCCTGTCATTGATCACCCCCTGTAAGGCTCCATTCAGACGTCCGCATGTGTTTTGTGGATCCGATCCATGGATCCATGGATCCGTAAAAATCATGCGGACATCTGAATGGAGCCTTACAGGGGGGGTGATCAGTGACAGGGGGGTGATCACCCTGATCACCCCCTGTCATTGATAACCCCCCTGTAAGGCTCCATTCAGACGTCCGCATGTGTTTTGTGGATCCGATCCATGTATCCATGGATCCGTAAAAATCATGCGGACATCTGAATGGAGCCTTACAGGGGGGGTGATCAGTAACAGGGGGGTGATCACCCTGATCACCCCCTGTCATTGATCACCCCCCTGTAAGGCTCCATTCAGACGTCCGCATGTGTTTTGTGGATCCGATCCATGTATCCATGGATCCGTAAAAATCATGCGGATGTCTGAATGGAGCCTTACAGGGCGGGTGATCAGTGACAGGGGGGTGATCACCCTGATCACCCCCTGTCATTGATCACCCCCCTGTAAGGCTCCATTCAGATGTCCGCATGTGTTTTGTGGATCCGATCCATGTATCCATGGATCCGTAAAAATCATGCAGACGTCTGAATGGAGCCTTACAGGGGGGCTGATCAGTGACAGGGGGGTGATCACCCTGATCACCCCCTGTCATTGATCACCCCCCTGTAAGGCTCCATTCAGACGTCCGCATGTGTTTTGTGGATCCGATCCATGTATCCATGGATCCGTAAAAATCATGCGGACGTCTGAATGGAGCCTTACAGGGGGGGTGATCAGTGACAGGGGGGTGATCAGGGAGTCTATATGGGTGATCACCCCCCTGTCATTGATCACCCCCCTGTCATTGATCAACCCCCTGTAAGGCTCCATTCAGACGTCCGCATGTGTTTTGTGGATCCGATCCATGGATCCGTAAAAATTATACGGACGTCTGAATGGAGCCTTACCAGGGGGGTGATCAATGACAGGGGGGTGATCAGGGAGTCCATATGGGTGATCACCCCCCTGTCATTGATTACCCCCCTGTCATTGATCACCCCCCTGTCATTGATCACCCCCCCTGTAAGGCTCCATTCAGACATTTTTTTGGCCCAAGTTAGCGGAAATTTTTTGTTTGTTTTTGTTTTTTCTTACTAAGTCTCATATTCCACTAACTTGTGTCAAAAAATAAAATCTCACATGAACTCACCATACCCCTCACGGAATCCAAATGCGTAAACATTTTTAGACATTTATATTCCAGACTTCTTCTCACGCTTTAGGGCCCCTAAAAAGCCAGGGCAGTATAAATACCCCACATGTGACCCCATTTCGGAAAGAAGACACCCCAAGGTATTCCGTGAGGGGCATATTGAGTCCATGAAAGATTGAAATTTTTGTCCTAAGTTAGCGGAAAGTGAGACTTTGTAAAGAAAAAAACTAAAAAAATCAATATCTGCTAACTTATGCAAAAAAAAAAAAATTCTAGGAACTCGCCAGGCCCCTCATTGAATACCTTGGGGTGTCTTCTTTCCAAAGTGGGGTCACATGTGGGGTATTTATACTGCCCTGGCTTTTTAGGGGCCCCGAAAGTGTGAGAAGAAGTCTGGGATCCAAATGTCTAAAAATGCCCTCCTAAAAGGAATTTGGGCCCCTTTGCGCATCTAGGCTGCAAAAAAGTGTCACACATGTGGTATTGCCGTACTCAGGAGAAGTTGGGGAATGTGTTTTGGGGTGTCATTTTACATATACCCATGCTGGGTGAGAAAAATATCTTGGTCAAATGCCAACTTTGTATAAAAAAATGGGAAAAGTTATCTTTTGCCAAGATATTTCTCTCACCCAGCATGGTTATATGTAAAATGGCACCCCAAAACACATTCCCCAACTTCTCCTGAGTACGGCGATACCAGATGTGTGACACTTTTTTGCAGCCAAGGTGGGCAAAGGGGCACATATTCCAAAGTGCACCTTTCGGATTTCACAGGCCATTTTTTACAGATTTTGATTGCAAGGTACTTCTTACACATTTGGGCCCCTAAATTGCCAGGGCAGTATAACTACCCCACAAGTGACCCCATTTTGGAAAGAAGACACCCCAAGGTATTCCGTGAGGGGCACGGCGAGTTCCTAGAATTTTTAATTTTTTGTCACAAGTTAGCGGAAAATGATGATTTTTCTTTTTTTTTCTTTTTTCCTTACAAAGTCTCATATTCCAGTAACTTGCGACAAAAAATAAAAGATTCTAGGAACTCGCCGTGCCCCTCACGGAATACCTTGGGGTGTCTTCTTTCCAAAATGGGGTCACTTGTGGGGTAGTTATACTGCCCTGGCAATTTAGGGGCCCAAATGTGTGAGAAGAACTTTGCAATCGAAATGTGTAAAAAATGACCGGTGAAATCCGAAAGGTGCACTTTGGAATATGTGCCCCTTTGCCCCTCTTGGCTGCAAAAAAGTGTCACACATCTGGTATCGCCGTACTCAGGAGAAGTTGGGGAATGTGTTTTGGGGTGTCATTTTACATATACCCATGCTGGGTGAGAGAAATATCTTGGCAAAAGACAACTTTTCCATTTTTTTTTATACAAAGTTGGCATTTGACCAAGATATTTTTCTCACCCAGCATGGGTATATGTAAAATGACACCCCAAAACACATTCCCCAACTTCTCCTGAGTACGGCGATACCAGATGTGTCACACTTTTTTGCTGCCAAGGTGGGCAAAGGGGCACATATTCTAAAGTGCACCTTTCGGATTTCACCGGTCATTTTTTACACATTTTGATTGCAAAGTTCTTCTCACACATTTGGGCCCCTAAATTGCCAGGGCAGTATAACTTCCCCACAAGTGACTCCATTTTGGAAAGAAGACACCCCAAGGTATTCCGTGAGGGGCATGGCGAGTTCCTAGAATTTTTTATTTTTTGTCGCAAGTTAGTGGAATATGAGACTTTGTAAGAAAAAAATAAAAATAAAAAATAGTCATCATTTTCCACTAACTTGTGACAAAAAATAAAAAGTTCTATGAACTCACTATGCCCATCAGCGAATACCTTAGGGTGTCTACTTTCCGAAATGGGGTCATTTGTGGGGTTTTTCTACTGTCTGGGCATTGTAGAACCTCAGTAATCATGACAGGTGCTCAGAAAGTCAGAGCTGCTTCAAAAAGCGGAAATTCACATTTTTGTACCATAGTTTGTAAACGCTATAACTTTTACCCAAACCATTTTTTTTTTTTGCCCAAACATTTTTTTTTTATCAAAGACATGTAGAACTATAAAGTTAGCGTAAAAATTTATATATGGATGCCGTTTTTTTTGCAAAATTTTACAGCTGAAAGTGAAAAATGTCATTTTTTTGCAAAAAAATCGTTACATTTCGATTAATAACAAAAAAAGTAAAAATGTCAACAGCAATAAAATACCACCCAATGAAAGCTCTATTAGTGAGAAGAAAAGGAGGTAAAATTCATTTGGGTGGTAAGTTGCATGACCGAGCGATAAACGGTGAAAGTAGTGTAGTGCCGAAGTGTAAAAAGTGCTCTGGTCATGAAAGGGGTTTCAGCTAGCGGGGCTGAAGTGGTTAAAGGGGAAAGTGCACACATAACTAAAACCCTATGCACACCAGACATACAAAAGACACACCTAACAAAGACAGGTTGCCAGGTGCAACCGCATGCACATTGCAGCAAGCTGCCTAGCACCAGCTCAGGCTGCTATACTGCCAATACATAATGTTGCCAGCGGCAACCACCGGTGAGGCAACATACTTCAGCCCTCACCTGTGATTGACAACAAGAACAAGACCGCATGCAACTGTATGCGGTTCAAAGAGTCACGACCATAACCATGGTCGTGACAGATGGGCGATAGGTATAAACGTATGGCTGAATCACAGAAAAAAATGCACCAAACGGATATGCCACTGACTATACTAGCTAGTCATACAAGCAGATATTAAAAGCTGAGACTGTTGCCAGTATATTCCTGTCAGGAACACATCGGAGCCCATCATGCACCACGTCACGGTCTCTAAGCATGGCAAGGGTCCTACCACTACGCTAACTATGGTATGAACACGGTCTAAAGGTGATGAAATCCAGCTCACAGCCAAGCTTCCACACAACCGCATAGCAGGACAACTAATGCAATGTGAATAAAGCAAGACTGTAAGCCACACCCATATCAGACCGTGTGATGGAGGTTACCAGGTGCAAAAGAATGTTTAAATGCCAGGTAAAGGCACATTTAATACATATAAAACAAAATCACAGAAATATAGTGGCAAATATGGGGGAACTGCTCAAACCCCGAACACTGTAGCGTGTTTCTCATTAGGGGAGCAGTCCCACCTCATGTAGACCGCAGCAAACGACCATCCCCAGCAAAAAATGCGTACAATGGAGGATGCCGGCGCGGTCCACATGCACCACAAAGGCATCCTACACAAAACGGAGCATTGTGCGGATGAAAATATAATATAAATCACAGAAAAAAATGCACCAAACGGATATGCCACTGACTATACTAGCTAGTCATACAAGCAGATATTAAAAGCTGAGACTTTTGCCAATATATTCTTGTCAGGAACACATCGGAGCCCATCATGCACCACGTCACGGTCTCTCAGCATAGCAAGGGTCCTACCACTACGCTAACTATGGTGTGATCACGGTCTGAAGGTGACAGTGTTCGGGGTTTGAGCAGTTCCCCCATTTTGCCACTATATATGGTGCATTTTTTTCTGTATGGAAGCTTCAGACCATGTTCACACCATAGTTAGCATAGTGGTAGGACCCTTGCCATGCTGAGAGACCGTGACGTGGTGCATGATGGGCTCCGATGTGTTCCTGACAGGAATATATTGGCAAAAGTCTCAGCTTTTAATATCTGCTTGTATGACTAGCCAGTATAGTCAGTGGCATATCCGTATATATATATATATATATATTTTTTTTTTTTTTCATTCGCACAATGCTCCGTTTTGTGTAGGATGCCTTTGTGGTGGATGTGGACCGCGCCGGCATCCTCTATTGTACGCATTTTTTGCTGGGGATGGTCGTTTGCCCTCCCCCATATTTGCCACTGTATTTCTGTGATTTTGTTATAAACGTATGTCTGACAAGAAACGTGTGTCTGGCCCGGACCTGAATGTGGGTGATTTGGTGTGGTGATCCACTAAGAACATTAAGTTGAAGGTGCCATCCCGGAAGTTAGGTCCAAGATTTATTGGTCCATACAAGATCTCTGCTATTATTAATCTGGTTTCTTTTCGCCTTGAACTTCCGCAGGCTTAGAATGTCTTTGATAAATCTTTGTTAAAGAGTTATGTGGAACCTGCTGTACCATCTTCCTTGCCACCTCCACCTGTCATGGTTGACGGAAATCTGGAGTTTCAAATTTCCAGAGTTGTTGACTCTCGTGTCCTTCAGGGTTCCCTTCAATACCTCGTTTATTGGAAGGGTTACAGTCCGGAAGCGAGAATGTGGGTCCCGGCAAATGATGTGAATGCCAGTCAGCTTCTGAAGGCCTTTCACAGAGCCCACCCTGATAAAGTTGGTTCTGGGTGCCCGGAGGTCACCCGTAGAAGAAGGGGTACTGTCACCGCCGACCCTGGGAGAGATCTTAGAAGTTCAGATAGACGGAAGCCTCAGGAGTCTATCTGACAGATCTCTCTTTTTTTTATTGTTGCTGACAGGTTTCCACTAGAGTTGAGCGAACACCTGGATGTTCGGGTTCGAGAAGTTCGGCCGAACTTCCCGAAAATGTTTGGGTTCGGGATCCGAACCCGATCCGAACTTCGTCCCGAACCCGAACCCCATTGAAGTCAATGGGGACCCGAACTTTTCGGCACTAAAACGGCTGTAAAACAGCCCAGGAAAGGGCTAGAGGGCTGCAAAAGGCAGCAACATGTAGGTAAATCCCCTGCAAACAAATGTGGATAGGGAAATGAATTAAAATAAAAATTAAATAAATTAAAATTAACCAAAATCAATTGGAGAGAGGTCCCATAGCAGAGAATCTGGCTTCCCGTCACCCACCACTGGAACAGTCCATTCTCAGATATTTAGGCCCCGGCACCCAGGCAGAGGAGAGAGGTCCCGTAACAGACAATCTGGCTTCATGTCAGCAGAGAATCAGTCTTCATGTCATAGCAGAGAATCAGGCTTCACGTCACCCACCACTGCAACAGTCCATTTTCATAAATTTAGGCCCAGCACCCAGGCAGAGGAGAGAGGTCCCGTAACAGACAATCTGGCTTCATGTCAGCAGAGAATTAGTCTGCATGTCATAGCAGAGAATCAGGCTTCACGTCAGCCACCAATGCAACAGTCCATTGTCAGATATTTAGGCCCAGCACCCAGGCAGAGGAGAGAGGTCCCGTAACAGACAATCTGGCTTCATGTCAGCAGAGAATCAGTCTTCATATCATAGCAGAGAATCAGGCTTCACGTCACCCACCACTGCAACAGTCCATTTTCATAAATTTAGGCCCAGCACCCAGGCAGAGGAGAGAGGTCCCGTAACAGACAATCTGGCTTCATGTCAGCAGAGAATCAGTCTTCATGTCATAGCAGAGAATCAGGCTTCACGTCACCCACCACTGCAACAGTCCATTTTCATAAATTTAGGCCCAGCACCCAGGCAGAGGAGAGAGGTCCCGTAACAGACAATCTGGCTTCATGTCAGCAGAGAATCAGTCTTCATGTCATAGCAGAGAATCAGGCTTCACGTCACCCACCACTGTAAGAGTCCATTTTCATAAATTTAGGCCCAGCACCCAGGCAGAGGAGAGAGGTCCCGTAACAGAGGATCTGGCTTCATGTCAGCAGAGAATTAGTCTGCATGTCATAGCAGAGAATCAGGCTTCACGTCAGCCACCAATGCAACAGTCCATTGTCAGATATTTAGGCCCAGCACCCAGGCAGAGGAGAGAGGTCCCTTAACAGAGGATCTGGCTTCATGTCAGCAGAGAATCAGTCTTCATATCATAGCAGAGAATCAGGCTTCACGTCACCCACCACTGCAACAGTCCATTTTCATAAATTTAGGCCCAGCACCCAGGCAGAGGAGAGAGGTCCCGTAACAGAGGATTTGGCTTCATGTCAGCAGAGAATCAGTCTGCATGTCATAGCAGAGAATCAGGCTTCACGTCAGCCACCACTGCAACAGTCCATTGTCATAAATTTAGGCCCAGCACCCAGGCAGAGGAGAGAGGTCCCGTAACAGACAATCTGGCTTCATGTCAGCAGAGAATCAGTCTTCATGTCATAGCAGAGAATCAGGCTTCACGTCACCCACCACTGCAACAGTCCATTTTCATAAATTTAGGCCCAGCACCCAGGCAGAGGAGAGAGGTCCCGTAACAGAGGATCTGGCTTCATGTCAGCAGAGAATCAGTCTGCATGTCATAGCAGAGAATCAGGCTTCACGTCAGCCACCACTGCAACAGTCCATTGTCATAAATTTAGGCCTAGCACCCAGGCAGAGGAGAGAGGTCCCGTAACAGACAATCTGGCTTCATGTCAGCAGAGAATCAGTCTTCATGTCATAGCAGAGAATCAGTCTTCATGTCATAGCAGAGAATCAGGCTTCACGTCACCCACCACTGTAAGAGTCCATTTTCATAAATTTAGGCCCAGCACCCAGGCAGAGGAGAGAGGTCCCGTAACAGACAATCTGGCTTCATGTCAGCAGAGAATCAGTCTTCATGTCATAGCAGAGAATCAGGCTTCACGTCACCCACCACTGCAACAGTCCATTTTCATAAATTTAGGCCCAGCACCAAGGCAGAGGAGAGAGGTCCCGTAACAGACAATCTGGCTTCATGTCAGCAGAGAATTAGTCTGCATGTCATAGCAGAGAATCAGGCTTCACGTCAGCCACCAATGCAACAGTCCATTGTCAGATATTTAGGCCCAACACCCAGGCAGAGGAGAGAGGTCCCGTAACAGAGGATCTGGCTTCATGTCAGCAGAGAATCAGTCTTCATATCATAGCAGAGAATCAGGCTTCACGTCACCCACCACTGCAACAGTCCATTTTCATAAATTTAGGCCCAGCACCCAGGCAGAGGAGAGAGGTCCCGTAACAGAGGATCTGGCTTCATGTCAGCAGAGAATCAGTCTGCATGTCATAGCAGAGAATCAGGCTTCACGTCAGCCACCACTGCAACAGTCCATTGTCATAAATTTAGGCCCAGCACCCAGGCAGAGGAGAGAGGTCCCGTAACAGACAATCTGGCTTCATGTCAGCAGAGAATCAGTCTTCATGTCATAGCAGAGAATCAGGCTTCACGTCACCCACCACTGCAACAGTCCATTTTCATAAATTTAGGCCCAGCACTCAGGCAGAGGAGAGAGGTCCCGTAACAGAGGATCTGGCTTCATGTCAGCAGAGAATCAGTCTGCATGTCATAGCAGAGAATCAGGCTTCACGTCAGCCACCACTGCAACAGTCCATTGTCATAAATTTAGGCCCAGCACCCAGGCAGAGGAGAGAGGTCCCGTAACAGACAATCTGGCTTCATGTCAGCAGAGAATCAGTCTTCATGTCATAGCAGAGAATCAGGCTTCACGTCACCCACCACTGCAACAGTCCATTTTCATAAATTTAGGCCCAGCACTCAGGCAGAGGAGAGAGGTCCCGTAACAGAGGATCTGGCTTCATGTCAGCAGAGAATCAGTCTGCATGTCATAGCAGAGAATCAGGCTTCACGTCAGCCACCACTGCAACAGTCCATTGTCATAAATTTAGGCCCAGCACCCAGGCAGAGGAGAGAGGTCCCGTAACAGACAATCTGGCTTCATGTCAGCAGAGAATCAGTCTTCATGTCATAGCAGAGAATCAGGCTTCACGTCACCCACCACTGCAACAGTCCATTTTCATAAATTTAGGCCCAGCACCCAGGCAGAGGAGAGAGGTCCCGTAACAGACAATCTGGCTTAATGTCAGCAGAGAATTAGTCTGCATGTCATAGCAGAGAATCAGGCTTCACGTCAGCCACCAATGCAACAGTCCATTGTCAGATATTTAGGCCCAACACCCAGGCAGAGGAGAGAGGTCCCGTAACAGAGGATCTGGCTTCATGTCAGCAGAGAATCAGTCTTCATATCATAGCAGAGAATCAGGCTTCACGTCACCCACCACTGCAACAGTCCATTTTCATAAATTTAGGCCCAGCACCCAGGCAGAGGAGAGAAGTCCTGTAACAGACAATCTGGCTTCATGTCAGCAGAGAATTAGTCTGCATGTCATAGCAGAGAATCAGGCTTCACGTCACCCACCACTGCAACAGTCCATTTTCATAAATTTAGGCCCAGCACCCAGGCAGAGGAGAGAGGTCCCATAACAGACAATCTGGCTTCATGTCAGCAGAGAATTAGTCTGCATGTCATAGCAGAGAATCAGGCTTCACGTCACCCACCACTGCAACAGTCCATTTTCATAAATTTAGGCCCAGCACCCAGGCAGAGGAAGAGGTCCCGTAACAGACAATCTGGCTTCATGTCAGCAGAGAATCAGTCTTCATGTCATAGCAGAGAATCAGGCTTCACGTCACCCACCACTGTAAGAGTCCATTTTCATAAATTTAGGCCCAGCACCCAGGCAGAGGAGAGAGGTCCCGTAACAGACAATCTGGCTTCATGTCAGCAAGGGAATTAGTCTGCATGTCATAGCAGAGAATGAGGCTTCAAGTCAGCCACCACTGCAACAGTCCATTGGCATATATTTAGGCCCAGCACCCAGGCAGAGGAGAGAGGTCCCGTAACAGAGGATCTGGCTTCATGTCAGCAGAGAATCAGTCTGCATGTCATAGCAGACAATCAGGCTTCACGTCAGCCACCACTGCAACAGTCCATTGTCAGATATTTAGGCCCAGCACCCAGGCAGAGGAGAGAGGTCCCGTAACAGAGGATCTGGCTTCATGTCAGCAGAGAATTAGTCTGCATGTCATAGCAGAGAATCAGGCTTCACGTCACCCAACATTGGAACAGTCCATTGGCATATATTTTGGCCCTGGCACCCAGACAGAGGAGAGGTTCATTCAACTTTGGGTAGCCTCGCAATATAATGGTAAAATGAAAATAAAAATAGGATTGAATGAGGAAGTGCCCTGGAGTCCAATAATATATGGTTAAGGGGAGGTAGTTAATGTCTAATCTGGACAAGGGACGGACAGGTCCTGTGGGATCCATGCCTGGTTCATTTTTATGAACGTCAGCTTGTCCACATTGGCTGTAGACAGGCGGCTGCGTTTGTCTGTAATGACGCCCCCTGCCGTGCTGAATACACGTTCAGACAAAACGCTGGCCGCCGGGCAGGCCAGCACCTCCAAGGCATAAAAGGCTAGCTCTGGCCACGTGGACAATTTAGAGACCCAGAAGTTGAATGGGGCCGAACCATCAGTCAGTACGTGGAGGGGTGTGCACATGTACTGTTCCACCATGTTAGTGAATTGTTGCCTCCTGCTAACACGTTGCGTATCAGGTGGTGGTGCAGTTAGCTGTGGCGTGTTGACAAAAGTTTTCCACATCTCTGCCATGCTAACCCTGCCCACAGAGGAGCTGGCCGTGACACAGCTGCCTTGGCGACCTCTTGCTCCTCCTCTGCCTTGGCCTTGGGCTTCCACTTGTTCCCCTGTGACATTTGGGAATGCTCTCAGTAGCGCATCTACCAACGTGCGCTTGTACTCGCGCATCTTCCTATCACGCTCCAGTGCAGGAAGTAAGGTGGGCACATTGTCTTTGTAGCGTGGATCCAGCAGGGTGGCAACCCAGTAGTCCGCACAGGTTAAAAAGTGGGCAACTCTGCTGTCGTTGCGCAGGCACTGCAGCATGTAGTCGCTCATGTGTGCCAGGCTGCCCAGGGGTAAGGACAAGCTGTCCTCTGTGGGAGGCGTATCGTCATCGTCCTGCCTTTCCCCCCAGCCACGCACCAGTGATGGACCCGAGCTGCGTTGGGTGCCACCCCGCTGTGACCATGCTTCATCCTCATCCTCCTCCACCTCCTCCTCATCCTCGTCCTCCTCGTCCTCCAGTAGTGGGCCCTGGCTGGCCACATTTGTACCTGGCCTCTGCTGTTGCCAAAAACCTCCCTCTGAGTCACTTCGAAGAGACTGGCCTGAAAGTGCTAAAAATGACCCCTCTTCCTCCTCCTCCTCCTCCTGGGCCACCTCCTCTTCCATCATCGCCCTAAGTGTTTTCTCAAGGAGACATAGAAGTGGTATTGTAACGCTGATAACGGCGTCATCGCCACTGGCCATGTTGGTGGAGTACTCGAAACAGCGCAACAGGGCACACAGGTCTCGCATGGAGGCCCAGTCATTGGTGGTGAAGTGGTGCTGTTCTGTAGTGCGACTGACCCGTGCGTGCTGCAGATGAAACTCCACTATGGCCTGCTGCTGCTCGCACAGTCTGTCCAGCATGTGCAAGGTGGAGTTCCACCTGGTGGGCACGTCGCATATGAGGCGGTGAGCGGGAAAGCCGAAGTTACGCTGTAGCGCAGACTCTGCTGCTCGCACAGTCTGTCCAGCATGTGCAAGGTGGAGTTCCACCTGGTGGGCACGTCGCATATGAGGCGGTGAGCGGGAAGGCCGAAGTTACGCTGTAGCGCAGACAGGCGAGCAGCAGCAGGATGTGAACGCCGAAAGCGCGAACAGACGGCCCGCACTTTATGCAGCAGCTCTGACATGTCGGGGTAGTTGTGTTGGTGGTACATCCCCTGTTTGCTGGGCGGCAGGTGCCAACGTTCCTCCAGAGGCGGAGGAAGAGGCCGAGGCGGCAGCAGCAGAAGAGGCCGAGGCGGCAGCAGCAGAAGAGGTAGCAGGGGGAGCCTGAGTGACTTCCTTGGTTTTAAGGTGTTTACTCCACTGCAGTTCATCGCCCTAAGTGTTTTCTCAAGGAGACATAGAAGTGGTATTGTAACGCTGATAACGGCGTCATCGCCACTGGCCATGTTGGTGGAGTACTCGAAACAGCGCAACAGGGCACACAGGTCTCGCATGGAGGCCCAGTCATTGGTGGTGAAGTGGTGCTGTTCTGTAGTGCGACTGACCCGTGCGTGCTGCAGCTGAAACTCCACTATGGCCTGCTGCTGCTCGCACAGTCTGTCCAGCATGTGCAAGGTGGAGTTCCACCTGGTGGGCACGTCGCATATGAGGCGGTGAGCGGGAAGGCCGAAGTTACGCTGTAGCGCAGACAGGCGAGCAGCGGCAGGATGTGAACGCCGGAAGCGCGAACAGACGGCCCGCACTTTATGCAGCAGCTCTGACATGTCGGGGTAGTTGTGAATGAACTTCTGCACCACCAAATTCAGCACATGCGCCAAGCAAGGGATGTGCGTCAAATTGGCTAGTCCCAGAGCTGCAACGAGATTTCGCCCATTATCACACACCACGAGGCCGGGCTTGAGGCTCACCGGCAGCAACCACTCGTCGGTCTGTTGTTCTATACCCCGCCACAACTCCTGTGCGGTGTGGGGCCTGTCCCCCAAACATATGAGTTTCAGAATGGCCTGCTGACGTTTACCCCGGGCTGTGCTGAAGTTGGTGGTGAAGGTGTGTGGCTGACTGGATGAGCAGGTGGAAGAAGAGGAGGAGGAAGCCGAGAAGGAGGAGGTGGCAATAGGAGGCAAAGAATGTTGCCCTGCGATCCTTGGCGGCGGAAGGACGTGCGAGACGCTTGGTGACGGAGGTGGTGGTGGTGTTGGTGGTACATCCCCTGTTTGCTGGGCGGCAGGTGCCAACGTTCCTCCAGAGGCGGAGGAAGAGGCCGAGGCGGCAGCAGCAGAAGAGGCCGAGGCGGCAGCAGCAGAAGAGGTAGCAGGGGGAGCCTGAGTGACTTCCTTGGTTTTAAGGTGTTTACTCCACTGCAGTTCATGCTTTGCATGCAGGTGCCTGGTCATGCAGGTTGTGCTCAGGTTCAGAACGTTAATGCCTCGCTTCAGGCTCTGATGGCACAGCGTGCAAACCACTCGGGTCTTGTCGTCAGCACATTGTTTGAAGAAGTGCCATGCCAGGGAACTCCTTGAAGCTGCCTTAGAACGGCATTGGGCCCCACCATATATCGCTGTAAATTCTGGCGGCTACTGGGACCTGAGGTAGTTGGTACATTAGGACGTGTGGATGTGGCAGAACGGCCACGTCCTCTCCCAGCACCAGAGGGTCCACTAACACCACCACGACCATGTCCACGTCCGCGTCCCTTACTAGATGTGACTTCAGCTTACATAGAGGCTGGGTCACATGGTGCTCTGGCCAATCACAGCCATGCCAATAGTAGGCATGGCTGTGATGGCCTCTTGGGGCAAGTAGTATGACGCTTGTTGATTGGCTGCTTTGCAGCCTTTCAAAAAGCGCCAAGAAAGCGTCACAAAAGCGCCAAGAAAGCGACGAACACCGAACCCGAACCCGGACTTTTACGAAAATGTCCGGGTTCGGGTCCGTGTCACGGACACCCCAAAATTCGGTACGAACCCGAACTATACAGTTCGAGTTCGCTCATCCCTAGTTTCCACCCTTTCGCAGATGTTGCTCATTATCAGTTAGGTGGCTCTTTATATGTTCCGCCTCTCACTTGTTTCCCTGCTGTTCTTATGTGGAGTGCTCTGCTTGTGTAGTGGTTCTCCTGTTCCAGTTACATCTCAAGCTAAGTCCTTTTCCCTTTTCCTGGTGTGTCTGTTCTGACTAGGCCTCAGGGAGACACTAGCTGCTTCAGTTTGGAAGGAGCCAGTTGCCTCTTTCCCAGTTCCCTAAGCTGAGGGTTTGGTGCAGTGTTTCAGCAGTCTCAGGTTCCTGTGCATTTATACCTTTGAGATTTGCACATGTTGTTAGCAGCTTAGGGAGAGTTTCAGGGATTGCTAGGAGGTGCTAGGAGGTTGTTCCCTAAGTTTGGGGCCTAGTCTGTTGTTGTTTAGTTGTGGTTCCCTTTGGTTGTCTTTCCTTCCCCGTCCTTCCCGTGACATCATCAGGCTAACGGCTGCCAACAACAGATCGATAAACGTCTGAGGGATAGTATGAATGCGGGTCCGACTGTTTGGGCAAGACATCGGCAGGAAGGGGGTCGTGTTGGTAGATCATTCGTCCCAGAAAGGAATGGACGTGACACTAGGTATGAACGTGCTGAGAGACCTAGACCATCAACTCTATGTCAAAGAACGGGCAACCACGCACCGGCCAACCTAGAAGGTTTTACAGCAGATGGTGTCACGCCCATGTTTATGGTCGTGACTCCTTGGGAGCCGCATGCAGTTGCCCGCGGTCTGGGTGTTGTGTCAACCGCAGCTGGGGGCACTTAGTTGTTTGCCTCAAGTGCAGTTGCCGCGGACAACAGGTATGCGTGCGGTTGCCTTTGGTTATGTGTGTTTGTTTGTATGCACTTTCTATGTCTGGTGTGCACGGGGTTTATGTATGTGTGCACTGTGACACTTCCCTTCGCCTGTGGCTGCCCGTGGCAACGTGTTGTATTGTTTACATGTGTTGGCAGTGTCTCGGCCTTCTGGCCGGCTCCCAGGACATGGTTGCCACGCATGTCGTTGTCGCCGGTAACAGCTGCAGTGTGATAGTTGTTTGTGCACTTCCCCTTTTAGTGGCTTCACTAACCTGTTTGGTGATGGAAGGGTTAACTCCCTTCCCATAGTGTGTCTGTGTGGGTGTGGCCACTTTAGGCTATAAAGCCTCTGTGGAGACCTGAAGTTGAGGGGTTCTTCAGCCATGGTTTGCTGGAGACATCCTCCTGGTTATTCACAATCTCTCCAGTGAGGGCCACCCTTGTGGTCATAACTCTTGTTTGATGCTATGAAGATGTGTCTGTGGTATGCTTGTTTATTGTACCTTATGGTCCTGGGTTCCTGTGTGATGTGTGTTGTGTGCAGTGTCCGTTTGTGGTTTTGGACAGCAGCACTTCCACATGGGTTCCAGGCTTAGTGTCTGTGGCAGGTGAGTGTTGTGTTTGTGGCATTTACCTGCCATTGCCATAAGTTGTATATGTTCCCCTTCCCTTTGCAGCTTGGCCACTTTAGACTTCGGTTTCTCCGCGTCTAGGAGGAACAGGTAGTCTACCCAGCTCCTAGCTCAGGGACCTGCGGAGGGTTAGTAGGGATCCGAGGTTCAGGAGCATGAGCCCTCCTACCATCAAGGTCGGCTCATGCAGTTAGGAGTCGGGGTCAGATAGGGATGCGCTAGGAGGTGACCTGCTCCCTAATTCTGTCTCCCTGGTCGAGCAGCGACTACCATCATCTGGCATCGCACGGCTGAGGGTTTTACCCATCCTCAGCCGTGACAGATGGTGAGAAGCTGTAGTCTGCAAAACAGCAACATGTCCTTTTGGCCCATGTGAAGGTGCCGCAGAGGACCCCGGTG
This sequence comes from Bufo gargarizans, assembly GCF_014858855.1. Taxonomy (NCBI): domain Eukaryota; kingdom Metazoa; phylum Chordata; class Amphibia; order Anura; family Bufonidae; genus Bufo; species Bufo gargarizans. The sequence goes on along the minus strand of NC_058080.1, from coordinate 591,316,324 downwards.
AAGATCCCACCTCAACAAGAACAAATATTGACGCTGCTGGTGGGGGCTGGATGACAACTGAATGGACTGGAGGTCCTGATCGAGCTCGCTTACCAAGAGGAAGTGCAGACTCGCCCACTGGTAGCCCGGGCCCTCGCTATTGTTAAGGATGGATGTGTACCCGTACGTTGCCTTAACATTGAAGACTGCGAGTTAACTGTTCCTGGGAATACCTTGCTGGCCAAAGTTTGTGTCCGAAGGGGACATCCTTCGATGAAGGGGCTTCACGCTACAGCTGGATAGGAGACCAGCCTGGACCTACGCTGTAAAAGTCCATCAAAGGAAGACCCCAACATGGGAGTGGAACGGTCGAGTGATCATGGCCAGGAAGGGAGTGGACTGCAAGACCCTGAATCCAGGACAACAGAAGTAGCTGGAAGACACCCTTTGGGAATTTCAGGAGGCATTCTCAAGACTTATGAGGACTTGGAGTTTGTTTCTGCCATTCAGCATGAAATCCCCACTGGTGATACTGCACCAATCAGGGAACATTACCGGCAAATCTTGCCTAAATGTACCTGGAGGTGAAGGACATGGTGGCCAGCATGTTGGAAAACTAGGTGATCCAAGAGAGTCAAAGCCCTTAGGCTGCTCCAGTAGTCTTGGTGCGGAAGAAAGATGGGAGTCTCCGGTTTTTCGTGCATTATCGGAAGCTGAATGCCCAGATTGTTTTGGATGCCTACCTCCTTCCGCGAATTGAGGAGTCATTATTCGCCCTGTGTCATGCAAAACTCTTCTTGACTCTTGACCTGGCAAGTGGGTATTGGCAGGTACCGGTGGCCAAGAGGGACAAAGCAAAGACAGCCTTCATCCTACCTATGGGACTCTACGAGTTCAACCGGATGCCATCCGGCCTTTCCAATGCCCCGGGAACATTCCAGCAGTTGATGGAGCAGTTGGTATTAATATACCTGGACAACATAGTAGTGTTTGGGGCCTCCTTTGAGGATCACCTTCAAAAGCTGCGACAGGTCCTAATACGACTGTGAGACCATGGGCTCAAGATCAAGCTCAAGAAGTGCCAACTGTTTCAACAGTAGATAGAGTATTTGGGACATTTGGTCACCCAGGAGGGGGTAAAGCCGTCCCCCAGCAAGGTGGAGGCCATCCAGAAGTGGCTTCAGCCGAGTACACTACAAGAGGTGCAGGCATTCGTGGGACTGGTCGGCTACTACAGGAGGTTTATACCCAAATTCGCTCATTTGGTGGGCCCATTAAATAAGTTATTAAGGGGCACTGCGGAGGGCCCGAAGAATCGTCCCATCAAATGGGCGCCCCGGCAACAAGAGGCCTTTGAAGCAGTGAGGTTCTGGCTTATGCTTGGTTCGACACCCCATTCCTGCTGTACACTGACGGAAGTCTACATGGTCTGGGGCCATGTTATCCCAAGTCGAGGATGGACGTGAGAGAGTAATTGCCTATGGCAGCCGGTCTCTGAGGGAGTCAGAGTAAAAACCCTGACAACTATAGCTCCATTAAACTGGAACTACTGGCACTGGTGTGGGCCATGACAGAATGTTTCGTTGAGTACCTGACAGGTGCAGAGGTGACTGTGATGACGGACAACAACCCATTAGCACATCTGGAGAATGCCAAGCTTAGTGTACTTGAGCAGAAGTGATTGGCTCGCCTTTCCAAGTACCATTATGTACTCATGTTTAGGAGAGCCGGACGGGAGATTGAGGATCTCCACATGCTCGATCTGATGGAGCCACTGTTCCTAGAGCCTGCAGACATCTCCCTGCACTAAGTACACTGGAAAATGGCAGAATACAAGATGGCTGAGGCTATTTATAGGGCTGTGACATCACAGGGCTGGCTGGCTGCTGATTGGCTGCATGCATGGCATTATGGGTGATCCCGCCTTTCCAGAGTTCCTTGCTCCATGTCCTCACACGTGCAGCAGCCATTTTAGGAAAAATTTGATTAATTACCAGGAGACGTGGGGAAATTCGGATTCGGTGCAAATCAAATTTTTCCTGAAATTCTGAACTAATTCCACTTCGTCGACTTCGATTTTCTCATCTCTAATAACTTTATTAAATTAAATAAATACAATGAACGGGACCATGCCACCATGTGTTCCCCCCATTGTATTTCACAATGAATTAGGGCCCTTACATTTTATAGCAAATTGGAGAAGTAGTCCAGTTTCAGTTATTAACAGTGTACAATCTAGCACTGGTAAGCCAAGCCAACTAGCATCTTCCCACTCCCACTGGCCACGGCCACCAGAACACTCACAGTTTAGCAAAACTTTTTAGCAAAAACTTTCCCTAGCTTACTAGTCCCTGTGAAGGTGTATGTTGCCATTTGATCTTCTGTGTCTGACTTCTGCCTGTTCACCGTATTGTAACAGTTACACCTTTGTGGATCTGCAAAACAGCCAACGGTCGTGTGCATAAGCTCTTAGTGGACACTTCCAGGGGCGGATTGGCCATAGACCTTACAGGGAAATTTCCTGGTAGGCCGATGACCAGGGGGCTGCCCAAGCCCTCCTCACTGCTAATGGCAGGGTACATAATGAGCTCTAATTAACTATTTGGGAATCATGTACACGGCCAGTGACTGAACGTACCCTCTTGAATTCAACTGTTTTGGCCCACATCTCAGGCTACTTTCACACCTGTGTTAGGTGCGGATCCGTCTGGTATCTGCACAGATGGATCCGCACTTATAATGCAAACGCTTGTATCCGTTCAGAATGGATCCGTTTGCATTCCCAAATAATGCAAACGGATCCGTTTTGACTTACACTGAAAGTCGATGGGAGGCGGATCCGTTTTCAATTGCACCATATTGTGTCAGTGAAAGTTGTGTTACATTGTAAGTCAGCACGGATCCGTTTGGCTCCGCATCGTCAGGCAGAGTGGCTCCTGCTTCGCTAAGCTAAGAGAACTGCATGTCAGCTCTTAGCTTAGCGAAGCAGACACAGGCAGGAGCCGCTCCGCTCAGCTAATCCTGGCATAGGAATAGGGTACCTATGTGCTATGCCACGAGTTATTAAACCTACGGAGGGCACGGGCAGGGGTAGCAATATGTGCATCTGCCCGTACGCACTGCTGCTGCGACCCAATTCATAAAGCGTGTACAGCCCGTACTGAGCAGTCACCAGTGTACGGAATTTCAGTTTTAAGCGCACAGGGAATTGTGTGCTTTGGGGGAGGGGGGGAGTCTAATAACAGAATAATCTAATAATCACAGAGGGACAGCTTTTTGGGTACTGTTCTGCTGTATATGGTTCTGATGGGACGGTATTTTGTGCTATGGTATTGCTGACACTGTCTTCTGTCAATTTGAACCCCCCTACAAGATGGGGCCACTTTTACACTTTTTTTTTCCAGGGCCACTTTAAGTTCCCAGTTTGCCCCAGGGCACTTCCACCAGATGTGCACAGGAGTTTCAGCACCACCTACTGTATATAGTAACTTTCTGGAGGCTTCTAGATTGTTGGCACATTCAAAGGTGTCGAGACTTTCCATTGCTCTGAGCTAAAATTATATCCCAAATCCTGCTCCCAATTTAGTTGAAAATAGATTTGCTTAGTTTTTTTTTTGGAGGAACTGAATTTCCCTATATCCTCTACAGAAGGGGTACTCCTGTACTTTTTATCTGCCGTCGGGTGAAGGTCCGAGCCACAAAAAAAAAATATATATATATAAGGAGGGACAACCCCAGTGGCAAATAATGCACTGCTGCAATTGACCTAAGCATGACTTAAGATGTGACAGTGAGTGCCAAAATGGGACAAAAATGTGATTCATTGTAAGGCACCCAATAGTTTGTGCAAAGGTAGACAGAAGTGTCTAGTTCTGCACCAAATTCATCATACAGTGTTAACCACTGATAAATTAGGTGCATAATTACACTGCTTGTCAAAGTTTACACTGTCTGCACTTTAAACAGGGGTCATAAATCTGTCCCAGTTTAACCATCAAAAAGCCCTGTCGGTAAACACAATATACAATGTTCTCCAAGATAGCTGGGATTAGATACAATGGCTACAAGACAGTACAAGTAATATATTCTCCCTACCAAAGTGCCTCCATTAATACTGTATTAAGAGAGCTCACCTATAGGATGAGTGGGTATTTTTTCCTTACGGGTTTCTTAGTAGTTATGTTTTTTCACATAAATCTACAACTTAAAGGGGTTCTGCACTTTGTTTTAACTGATGATCGAGCTTCTGATCGGCGGGGGTCCAACACCCGGGACCCCCGCGATCAGCTGTTTGAGAAGGCAGCAGCGCTCCAGGAGCGTCGCGGCCTTCTCACTGTTTACCACCAGCCCAGTGACGTCACGACTAGTATCAACTAGCGTGGGCGAGGCTAAGCTCTGTTCACCCGAATGGATGCTAGTTGATACTAGTCGTGACGTCAGTGGGCCGGCGGTAAACAGTGAGAAGGCCGCGGCGCTACTGGAGCGCCGCTGCCTTTTCAAACAGCTGATCGTCGGGGGTCCCGGGTGTCGGACCCCTGCCGATCAGAAGCTGATGATCTATCCAGATGATAGCTCATCAGTTAAAACAAAGTGCAGAACCCCTTTAACTTTCGATTAGGGACCCCTTTTAGGTTTTCCTCTTATTTACCTGCTAGTATTTCTGCCAAAACTTTTTCACAGTTTTTTCCCTTAAACATATAATGCTATCTTTTTTCTCTATCCAAGTATAACATTATGTAGTTATCTATCTATGAAGGTTGCAAATGAGCTCTTAGTCAGCTCTGCCTCTGATGCCACCAGATGTAAGGCAGCTATCCTTTAAGTCAATGTTCGACCCTTTAAATAGGCATTGAGACATGACTTGGATAATAAATAAGCCAACACCTCATCTGCAGACAGATGTTTTAGGGTGATATATTTCTATGATATATTGTCAGGTCTCCTATTCTTCAGGGATCCCTGTGTTATAGCACCACCTTATGGTTGTTTCTTACTAGTACAATTACAAGTAAAGCCTATAAGTGCTTTGATTAGGTGAAATTACATATACTACATTATTTCTTTGGTCACAGAGGCCTAATCTGGATTCTGGATGCAGAAAGTGATCATTCAAGAGACCTTGCCTGTAGGCAATGTGAGATTCTATTGCTCGATGGCTATTAACACACCTATTGCTGCAGACCCCTCATCTGCTAGCGCAGCTTCCACCAGGGCTATGGATATCTGGGTCAAGGACTTTGTTCATAGGTCTCTACAAGAAATGTGAGATGAATTTAGATCTCTTCTTCATCATAAAAAATCTAACTACCAGTGTGGTGTATACCTTAGAGCACGGATGCCGAACCTGCGTCCCTCCAGCTGTTGCAAAACTACAACTCCCAGCATGCCCAACAGCCTACTGCTGTCAGCCTATAGCAGGGCATGGTGGGAGTTGTAGTTTTACAACAGCTGGAATGCTGCAGGTTGTGCATCCCTGCCTTAGAGCGATCTCAGGATCATTTACTAGATTAATTCCTTTTCTTTCAGAGAATAGGATGGCCATAAACTTAAAGGGGTTGTCTCGCTAGGATATGCCACTAATGTCTGATAAGTGTGGGTCCCACCTCTGGGACCCGCATCTATCTCTAGAATGAAGCCTGCAAAGTGAAGGAGAGCGGACCGCGCTTGCACTGCTCCTCTCCATTAATTTGTATGAGACTGCCGAAAATAGCTAAGCACTGGCTCGGCTATTTCTGTCAGCCCCATAAAAGTGAATGGAGCGGTGGCTGCACCTGTGTGCTTCCCATTAATTTCTATGGGACTTCCTAAAATAGCTGTAGTCTGATAAATGATCCCAACAGTTTTTCTCTTAGACAGTTTAATAAATCTCTCCAATAGACTTCTGGTATTTCACAGAACTTTTTTATTGATAACTTTCTTCATACAACCCCACAAAAATTCCCATGACCCAAATGAGCTCTGGACTGAGCATGGTCAAATGACCATATCTAGCTTGTGCCTCTGTTGGTCACATTGGTGCCACTACAAAGCAAAATGCCACAAGCAAATGACCAAACAACTAAGCAACCGTGGTGCTATGCACTTTGGCCAGCTACAAACCCCCATGAGATGCTCCAACAACTTATTCAAAATTGACCAAACGGGCAATAACAGTAGTGGTTTATATACACAGTCAATGTAGTAGTTGTAAAGATGGTTGGAATGATTGCACATACATGGTAACAGGCCTTTTTCTTCCTACATAATTGTGTCGATGTTAGAATACCTCATACTGTAATTTCTCCACAGTGTTCACATAAAAGCTTTAAGTCTTTTGGTGCAGCAGCTACCAGGTGGAATATTAATGAAGACAGGGTCTGCACTCCAGTAATATATCCTTTTGAATAAAAGTGGGATGCTCAGTTATTTCATCATGAACCTCTACAGCTTTCCCTCAGAACACTAAAAATATCATTGTCTTTGTGGGTATGATTAACATTCTGGTCCTCCTTAAGAGCAATAGAATGAATGGGTTGTAGGAAAACCTCCTTGGATTTAGGAAAATTAAGTATAAATATTTAAAAAGAACCATTAAATGGGTTGCCTCACTTCAGCAAATAGCATTTATAATACATGCAATCTTGCAGTGCTTGCATACTATAGGAGAAAGCGTGAGCCTTTCTGGTGGCCAAGACCATGGGAGAGAACATAGGCATGCATTCACAGCAGCTCCCTTGCTGGCCATCTCGAATATGCACTGCAGCGGTGGCCATAGCATCTGGAAACGAGCAGTGTAATGCACTGAAAAAATTAATCATTTAGCAAAGGAAGCAATATGGACAACCACAATACATTAGTAAGTGCCTTGTTTTAACTTTCTCTACATGATAAATGCCATTTGCTGAGGTGAGACAACCCATTTAACTTTCAACTAGTTGTAATAACTTGTGATTATTTTAGATATTCATTCTTTTCAAAACGACTATAATTCCGGAGAGAGAGGGAAAGTCACCCAATCACAGTCAGAAATCGGTCTATCAATCATCGTCTTCCAATAAATCCTATTGTTGGCAGAGTGGAGGTGAGTTTTGAGGGTCTGGCAGTGTGGTAAGAATACTTGAAAGGACCTGTCACCACAAAATCCAGTACAACTGCAGCATGTTATAGAGCAGGAGGAGATGAACAGATTGATATATAGTTTATGCACACATGGTAGTACAGTACTAGAAAAAGCATTGGCTTGTTCTGAATGAATTGAAGAAACTTTGCAACCTCTTTTTGGAAAAAAACAAACAATTGCACAACATCTGCTGCTGGAGATGCTGGAAAAGGCACTTATTGTACACTTATTAATTGTAGAAATTTTGCAGCAGGTTTTTCTCGAAAAAAAAAGGGCAATTACATAAAGTCTGCAGCAAAAATATGTGCTGCCAGTGATGCTGGAAAATACACTTATTGTATATTTATTAATTGTAGAAACTTTGAAACAGATTTTATGAAAAAAGGCACAATTGCACAGTGTCCATGTTATGTTGGTAGCCCATGCCCGCTTTTGCCCATCGCCGGGCGCCACTCCCCTCACCCTATGTTTTCGTATTCGGTGGCCTGGACCAGCTGACCTCCTGCAACTCCATTACTGTGGGTCCAGCCCCCAGGATCAGGATCCCCTGTTCTTTCTTCTGCTGCAGGCCTTGGCCTCCGCTAGTCCTCTGCAATCTGCCAATAGGGTGCACATGCACTCCCTGGATCGTAAATGCACTTGTATCCTAATCTTCACAAGCTAATGGCTGGCAACCCTGGGGTACTTAAAGACTATGTACACCTTTGGGGGCAATTTTTTTTATTATTGCATTGTACTCATTTTGATCTAAAAATCTTTTTTTTTTTTCAGTTGTTCTTTATTAATAATGTGGAGTACATTCCTCTGTACAGCTTTGATATTCTCCAGTAGCAGGATCTGTATTTCTACTCTTTCTGTCAGGCAGCTTAGGTAACGGGCTCCTTATCTCTGCTCTTTGACCTCCTAAACACTCATCATAGCTCAATTCTTATCTTACTGGCTTAAATAGGTGTTTATGCCTTTTTAGTAATTTAGAGATAAGGGTTAGAGGACCAGCTCTAGAGTACAATTCACACAGCTTGAAAGTAAACTTTTGACCCTGTGATAGAATGGCTAAATATTTTTAATAAAGACCAATTGAAAAAACTGTACCAAAATTAGTAAAATTCAATGATAAAAAAAATTGCCCCTGAAGGTGTACATAGCCGCCTGCCCTAACAAGTTTTGCCTGTCCCTTCAGTACTATGCAATGGTGTCTCTTGAGCCCCATGGGTCAATAGCCAATTCCAAGAGGTAGCAGCCTGGTGTGTTCCCTGCAGTGAAGTCCAGATCTCTGTATAATGGGTCAATACCAGGGAACTGCCAGGATAACGTCCTAAGTCAAATCCGTTGGTTGGCCAGTGGTTCCATACTCATTGCTGTAACAGTCCAGTGCAACTTTTATGCTTAAAACATTATCACCCAGTAGATTTAGTTTTTTTTATGGTAATTGGTCTGTTAGCTGGCTCCTGCACATAAAATAGTACTGTCTCTTTAAAAACTGATGTACAGTGCAGTACAGTCTGTATGTACAGTACAGACCAAAAGTTTGGACACACCTTCTCATTCAAAGAGTTTTCTTTATTTTCATGACTATGAAAATTGCAGATTCACACTGAAGGCATCAAAACTAGGAATTAACACATGTGGAATTATATACATAACAAAAAAGTGTGAAACAACTGAAAATATGTAATATTCTAGGTTCTTCAAAGTAGCCACCTTTTGCTTTGATTACTGCTTTGCACACTCTTGGCATTCTCTTGATGAGCTTCAAGAGGTAGTCACCTGAAATGGTTTTCACTTCACAGGTGTGCCCTGTCAGGTTTAATAAGTGGGATTTATTGTCTTATAAATGGGGTCGGGACCATCAGTTGCGTTGTGGAGAAGTCAGGTGGATACACAGTCCTACTGAATAGACTGTTAGAATTTGTATTTTGGCAAGAAAAAAGCAGCTAAGTAAAGAAAAACGAGTGGCCATCATTACTTTAAGAAATGAAGGTCAGTCAGTCCGAAAAATTGGGAAAACTTTGAAAGTGTCCCCAAGTGCAGTCACAAAAACCATCAAGCGCTACAAAGAAACTGGCTCACATGCGGACCGCCCCAGGAAAGGAAGACCAAGAGTCACCTCTGCTGCGGAGGATAAGTTCATCCGAGTCACCAGCCTCAGAAATCGCAGGTTAACAGCAGCTCAGATTAGAGACCAGGTCAATGCCACACAGAGTTCTAGCAGCAGACACATCTCTAGAACAACTGTTAAGAGGAGACTGTGTGAATCAGGCCTTCATGGTAGAATATCTGCTAGGAAACCACTGCTAAGGACAGGCAACAAGCAGAAGAGACTTGTTTGGGCTAAAGAACACAAGGAATGGACATTAGACCAGTGGAAATCTGTGCTTTGGTCTGATGAGTCCAAATTTGAGATCTTTAGTTCCAACCACCGTGTCTTTGTGCGACACATAAAAAGGTGAACGGATGTACTCTACATGCCTGGTTCCCACCGTGAAGCATGGAGGAGGAGGTGTGATGGTGTGGGGGTGCTTTGCTGGTGACACTGTTGGGGATTTATTCAAAATTGAAGGCATACTGAACCAGCATGGCTGCCACAGCATCTTGCAGCGGCATGCTATTCCATCCGGTTTGCGTTTAGTTGGACCATCATTTATTTTTCAACAGGACAATGACCCCAAACACACCTCCAGGCTGTGTAAGGGTTATTTGACCATGAAGGAGAGTGATGGGGTGCTGCGCCAGATGACCTGGCCTCCACAGTCACCGTACCTGAACCCAATCGAGGTTTGGGGTGAGCTGGACCGCAGAGTGAAGGCAAAAGGGCCAACAAGTGCTAAGCATCTCTGTGAACTCCTTCAAGACTGTTGGAAGACCATTTCAGGTGACTACCTCTTGAAGCTCATCAAGAGAATGCCAAGAGTGTGCAAAGCAGTAATCAAAGCAAAAGGTGGCTACTTTGAAGAACCTAGAATATGACATATTTTCAGTTGTTTCACACTTTTTTGTTATGAATATAATTCCACATGTGTTAATTCATAGTTTTGATGCCTTCAGTGTGAATCTCCAATTTTCATAGTCATGAAAATAAAGAAAACTCTTTGAATGAGAAGGTGTGTCCAAACTTTTGGTCTGTACTGTATGTGAACAGCTCAAGCCCTGTAACAGACACATAATAGACTGTCTCTATCCTGTCCCTAGTGCTATAACGTGTCTTTCTATCTATTAGTCCTAAACTTGCTGTATTGTGTGTGTAATTTGATGTGTCACATCAGTGGACAACTGAGAATGGCATTTCTCCCTGGAAAGTCATAATGCCTATGACACGACTATATTGTTCCTCCTGATTGACTGTGAGGTTGACTTCAGGGCATTATGGACAAGCCTGCTGGCTCAGGGCCTTACCTGGGGTTATGCGATACTCTATCTTCATATACCCTGTCCTGTTGTGCTTGCTACTGCGATATGTAAAATGTTGGTGGCAATTTTGCACTATTCATCTGAATTGTAGGTTTGATGTGGGTGACTAGCAGGAGGTGTGGGGTGCAATGGCCATTGTAAGGTGTAGGAGTCAGAAAACAGACCAGCGGTAGAAGAATAAACATCTCTCTTTACTCGAGGGCACACTGGGAGTTGTCCTACATCTGCCTAAAGCAGACACAATCCCAACTGATAGCGGTGTATGGATTTTGGCAAGGATGGGAGTTATGGCCCTCTTAGTACACTATCTTACAAAGTCTTAGCAGCTTTAGATAGCAAGTTACCTTACTGACTCCAATGCTCAGCCATGTAAATTCTATGGGGGTCATTTACTATCCAGAATTATGCCTATATTAGGCATATTTCTGGCACAGATTGTGGCACAAAGGTTATTTGTACCATAATCTGTGACTTTTCCCTGCTCACAACAGGTCTAAAAAAGTGTGCATGGCGTGGGGGAGAAGGGGACGGGCCAGCAAGCTCCTCTCATTCATTATTTTCTACTCTTGTTTTTGGCATAGAAAAGGCCTCTTGACAACTTTGGTGGATCCACCGCCAGCTATAGGGGTTATTAAGACCGGTGTCTGAAATGCCAGTCTTAATAAATGACGCCCTATGTTCTTCTCTTTCTCTCTCTTTCTGTTGATCTTGTAGAGATTGGTTAGTCTCTATAGCTTCTTAGTCCTAAGGAGAGAGACAGCTTCCTCTCTCTCTCTGAACTCTCCCCAAAAATTTGCTAACTGAGCTGGGATCCTGGATCCCCACCTAACCTTGGGCAAGGGCTGAGGCAGGATTGTTAACCCTGGCTGTGCCATCCATACACGGCTATGTTTGGTATTATAGATAATATGACAATACATTAGGGCTGCAGCTAACGATTATTTGAATAATCGATTAGTTGTCGATAATTTAATCGATTAATTGGGAGAAAACACCAAAATTACAAAACAAAGAGGTTTATATGATTTTACTTGAAAAATTATGTTCAAAGGCCATATTAAAACAAATTGTGGATGGCACTGTTATGGGGGATCTGTGGATGACACTATTATGGGAGATCTGTGGATGGTGCTGTTATGGGGGGATCTGTGGATGGCACTCTTATGGGGGATCTGTGGATGGCACTCTTATGGGGGATCTGTGGATGGCAGTGTTATGGAGGGGATCTGTGGATGGCACTGTTATGGAGGGGATCTGTGGATGGCACTGTTATGGAGGGGATCTGTGGATGGCACTGTTATGGAGGGGATCTGTGGATGGCACTGTTATGGAGGGGATCTGTGGATGGCACTGTTATGGAGGGGATCTGTGGATGGCACTGTTATGGAGGGGATCTGTGGATGGCACTGTTATGGAGGGGATCTGTGGATGGCACTGTTATGGGGATCTGTGGATGGCACTGTTATGGGGATCTGTGGATGGCACTGTTATGGAGGGGATCTGTGGGTGACACTGTTATGGGGAGGGGGATCTGTGGGTGACACTGTTATGGGGAGGGGGATCTGTGCACTGTTATGGGGAAGGGGATCTGTGCACTGTTATGGGGAAGGGGATCTGTGCACTGTTATGGGGAAGGGGATCTGTGCACTGTTATGGGGAAGGGGATCTGTGCACTGTTATGGCAAAGGGGATCTGTGCACTGTTATGGCAAAGGGGATCTGTGCACTGTTATCGGGAGGGGGGATCTGTGCACTGTTATGTGGAGGGGGATCTGTGCACTGTTATGGGGAAGGGGATCTGTGCACTGTTATGGGGAGGGGGATCTGTGCACTGTTATGGGGAAGGGGATCTATGCACTGTAATGGGGAGGGGGATCTGTGCACTGTTATGGGGAAGGGGATCTGTGCACTGTTATGGGGAGGGGGATCTGTGCACTGTTATGGGGAGGGGGATCTGTGCACTGTTATGGGGAGGGGGGATCTGTGGATGACACTATATAGCATCACGTAATGCACCTGCTCCGCCCAATTTATGAATGAAGGAGGCGGAGCAGGCGCGTCATGTGAGTAAGTGACGTTACGCCGCCGTCTGCTCTGCCTGTTACTGGAGCTGCATTGTAAGGTAAAATAAAGATGCAGTGATTTAAAGTAAACCGCCCGCCCGCATAGCGAATCGTCGAGTATTCGATAATTGGATTCGTCGACAACGAATCCAGTTATCGAATATTATCGATAAAGTCGATTAATCGTTGCAGCCCTAAAATACATTACATTATATTAAATATGCAGTACGCAGCCCTGCAGGGTATTGCGATTGTGAGGTCACAGTTAATAGGCAAACGAGGGTTGCTCTTGGTTACTCACAGTTTATGGGAGACCCTGGGCAGGCGTACAGCAGTGATGGAGAGGCTGGCATAGGAGACCTCTGGGGCACTCTCGGTGTATAGTGACCAGGCCTGATGTTGGGTGAGGTGCCTTGGATGTTGCAGGTGTTTAATGTGCCTGGGGCAAGGTCCCTTTAAGATTCGTGACGCCAGTGCCTGTAACGGTGGCACACCGATTTATAGTAGTAATAAGTGAGGAACACAATGTTGAGGTGAACCAAACTTCCTTTACTGAAACAGTTAACTTTATACAGTCTGAGTTCAGTTCCACATGTCAACAGCAATCAATAGCAGGCTTTTACATCAATGGCAGGTACAATGTTCTTTGCAAGATACTCAGAGGGTAAAAACACTTACAGACCAGGCTGCACCTTTTCCTCAGAAATCCTGTGCACTATTCCTCAGAACTCCTAGCTGTCTCAATCCCAAGGCCCGTATGCCCTAATGCTGGTTTTATCCTTGGTAGAAAACTTCCTTAGGTATATATCCCTTGCTTTAGGTAAATAATCCTTCTGCCCTTCAGCTCCTCTCTGGTTGGCTGGAATACTCTTCTGCTCTGCTCTGCTCTGCACTTTGCTTTGTGGGAACCAGTGGTGTATCTTGGTTTTATGCTGCCCTAGGCGAGACTAAACTCGGGCACCCCCCTAATGTAAACTTACCCCATAAAACAACTAAGTGCTTGTGGGAAGTTACTGCAGGTTTCTCTCAAGAGGTACACTCTTCTCTTGGTGACAATCTTCTGAGCTAACTCTGGCTCAATATCCTGAGGCAGACTGGAATGCATCCACTGGCCTCCTGGTGGCAACTAGAGACCTGGGCTGTCTTGCTGCATGTCAGGAGGAGGATCTCAGCTTCTCTCTGGCTAAGCTTCTCTCTGTCTCTCCACAGACTCCTGACTACACAGACTGACTCCTCCCTGTCTGGGCCTAAATATATATATACTAGGGGTTCCCTAGCTCCCTCTAGTGTCTAGGACACTGAACTACACCCTAATAGGCCTGCTACACACATCACCGGGAAGAATACACATAAAAGCATATAAGAATACATTAAAATGGACCGTTAAATATAGCGCCACTGTCCCTCGGGAGTAGGAGAACCACGTGGCCCAATTGACCCTTGTGTAGTGACCACATTTACCTAGTGGGACACTACAATTCCATAATAGTACATTAGATAACAAACCATTTGCAAATGCCCTCTACTCCGGGGTAATGCACATGTGATCATAGTACTTAAATAGGTTATCCCATGATTAGACAAGAAAATATTAAAATTAGACACAATATATTACACTTCCTAACAAGGGTCGAACCAGCCCTGCATCTCACATAGATCCAGAGCTCTCACTGTTCAGTGCTCCAATTTGTCTGTTACATTTTCTTCATGCTAGAAGCTCAGGGAGCATGTCCTTTCTGCTGCATCTCTTAGCTTGTAACTGTCACAATTTGGGTGAGAGAGTATGGAGCTTACACACAAGAGAGGAGAGAACTTAGAGCTGTACATAAGAAGAGCTGTATGGTCAGGCATTCGTTTAATCTTCGTGCCATTCTCCATTTACTGCTGTGTAAGTCTACCTACACAGTACAAGCTGTTGTCTCCACAGAAGAGAAACCAACATAGAAGAAGACATTACTCACCCTTCTAAAAAATCTGGCTGGTGGCAGTTGAAGGATGGACCTGAGCATATGTGACCATGCTCATTCAGCCCAGTAGAAACACATGGACAATATTATACAGATTAAACACCAGGGGGAACCACTATAATGAAATAAAGGGAATATCCCGCAACTGGAGCATTTTTTAAACAGAAAGTACATTTCAAAGGTAACTCATTTTTATGCTGAATTATATTAAATTAACATTTAATGTTGGGACAACCCCTTTAAGTAAAATCAGTCGCTAATACAGGCAGACTGAAGATGGGCTGCAATAATCTTGTCATGCATCAGTCGGTGGGCACCAGAGTAGGGTACAATAAGCTGGTCTGTTAAGAGGGAGAGGCAAGCTTTTATATTGACTGGCTTGGATGTCTGCTGCGGATCAGCCATGCAAAATTAATTTTGGGAACTTGGGTCTGGGGCCTGAATTCATTTGTGGACTTATTTGGGGGTCTGAGCCCAAAGTCTAAAAGGTTTAGTGTGGTGTCTGAATTAATTCTGGGTACCCATGAAACATGATGCTCAAAAGGAGATGATTAAGATGGGGCAGGTTCTAACACGTTAAAATTCCTGAGGTTTGTATTCGCACATGCTGGTGTGGTGGTGTACTTTTGTCATGAATTTGCCACAAAACTGGAATATGTGAATACAACCTTAAATTCTTTGTTGTGGTACATGGAGCAGTGAGTGTAACGTCTGCAACTCATTCGGTTGTTTGTGTGGCTCCTGAAAGGCAAGAAGTCAACCACCCCTGCCCTATAATTATTATTGAGTCCCGGCATCATTGGGAAGCGTTCCAGAGGTAATAGTATGTCCTAAATGATAACCTATCATTAGAAAATATATTATGCATATAATATTGGATTACCCATAACTTTTGTTTTGCCTATAGGAGCTGAATAAAAAGGGCTTCTAAACCTTTCTATAAAATCCTGTGCATCTATAATATAAATTATGTTATAACGTGGTCTCTAATACTTCCTGCTTCCCTGCCTGGATGAGAAGCAATGAGGATTTGATACATCAACACTACTCAGTACATTTATGTCCTTTTCGTTTAGAGTTTTCAGGATTGGATTCCGGTTTTAACTATTAGAAAAAACAAACAAAAAATTCAAGACCGCTAAGGCGGTAGTGAGAAACTGGTGGTGGCCCATGCAAAATGACAACATGAAACCCCTGCTCTCAATATACCCCTGCCCAGTCTCCTATTGCAATGCACAAAAGCAAAAACATTGCAGGGCACAAGTCACTGGGGGTCAATTTAAAAGGCTTAAACTGGCATACTAAAGTAGCACATTTTTGCTCAAACAGCATTTTGTGCTAAAATGTAGTATATTTTTGTCTTTTTTCTGTTGCACTCACCGTTTCTTTAAAAAAAATAGGTGTAGCTTAGCAGAAGATGGAGGGACCCCCACAGCCCAACACATCTACAATAACTGACACCAGGAAACTGCTGTAAATTAAATCTATGCCTGCTGATGAAGGTTTCATTCCTGGCACATGAAGATATGCAACAAACATAGTAAGAGCCATGCTTGTCTTAATAAATTAGCCACATCCTACTTTGACATTTATTATTTTTTATTAAGATTGCCATGTGAAATTCTAGTCGTTAGTCCCACCGATTGTAATATGCAATCCTCAAACGGACTTAAAGAGGACCTTTCACCGATCCTAAAATTGTGAACTAAGTATGCAGACATGGAGAGCGGCGCCCGGGGATCTCACTGCACTTACTATTATCCCTGGGCGCTGCTCCGTTCTCCTGCTATGCCCTCCGGTATCTTCGGTCACTAAGTTATAGTAGGCGGAGTCTGCCATTGTTTTGCTGTAGCGCTGGCCAATCGCATCGCAGAGCTCACAGCCTGGGAGAAAATAACCTCCCAGGCTGTGAGTTCTGCGCTGCGATTGGCCAGCGCTACAGCAGAACAAGGGCAGACTCCGCCTACTATAACTTTGTGACCGGAGATACCGGCGGGCATAGCAGGAGAACGGAGCAGCGCCCAGGGATAATAGTAAGTGCAGTGAGATCCCCGGGCGCCGCTCTCCATGTCTGTATACTTAGTTCACAATGTCAGGATCTGTGAAAGGTCCTCTTTAAGACCTGCATCTGAGGCCATATTTTTTGTGGGGCCTCGGAACAGAACAGCGGATGCAGACAGCACACGGTATACTGTCCGCATATTTTGCGGCCCACTTATCCGTTCCCCAAAATTGCGGAACGGATGCGGATCCATTTCTATGGTTGTGTGAAGGAGGAGATGTAAGGGCTGCCACATTGTGGATAGCTTTAATCTGAAAATATGCAGTTTCAATTAAATTCTATACTGTATGGGCAACCAGCGCAATAACTGGCACAGGGTAGAGGCATTGGAGTAGAGATTAGAAAGATGGATTAGCTTGGCTGCTCCAATAATGACAGATTGGGGAAATTTTGGTGAGGAGGCCAATTAGTAATGAGCTGCAGTAATCCAGACAAGAGTGGATCAGGGTTTTGATGAGAGTTTTTGTTGCTTCCACAGCAAGAAAGGGGTAGATGTTTTTGAGGTGTAGGCGGCATGAGCAGTCAAGTGATTGAATATAGGGGATAAAAGAAACATCAGTGTCAAATATAGCACCGAGAGAGTGTGCATGCTGCCTAGGAGTTATATTAGTTCAGGTTTTTAAAGATTCAGTTTCAGATAGAGAGAGAGAGAGAGAGAGAGAGAGGACATGATGTTAGAAATAGCAAACAGTCACTGGTGTTTTGTAGTACAGTAGGGGTGAGGTCATGGTATGAAGTGTATATTTGGGTGTCCTCAGCTTAGAGATGGTACTGAAAACCAAATCTGAAAGTCTGTTCGATAGGGGCTGTGTAGAGAGAAGAGGATAGGATGTAGGACTGAACCATGTGGAACCCCAACAGGAAGAGAACCAGGAGAGAGCAGTGCCCTGCCGATAAATTTGAGCATGGTGAGGAGGAATTTGTGGTCTACAGTGTCAGTTTCTATAGTGCTACAGAGAGATTCAGAAGAATGGGCAGAGAGTAGTTACTGTTGTGCTTAGCTGTCAGGAGGTTATTTGTCACTTTGGTCAGGGCAGTTTCTGTACAGTGGAGAGGGCAGAAACTAGATTATAGTGGATCAAGGAGACAGTTAACAGAGAGGGGCGAGAATAGACCAAGCATTTAAGGCAGGGGTGGATTGGCCATAGACCCTACAGGGAAATTTCCCAGTGGGCCAATGCCCCAGGGGGTCACTTAAGTCTTCCTCTCTGCTGCTGACCGGGTACATAATGAGCTCTCAACAATAATTAATGCTGTGAGAATCAGGTACTCATGTACCCAGCCAGCGACCGCACATGCCCTCCTGAATTCAACTGCTGTGGCCGTAGCTCACCTCCTAAGCCCCCTGCTACATAGACAACTGGAGGAGGAGAACAGAGAATTGTAGCTAATGATGGCCACTACAGAGGGCGAGCTTTTGGGGCAGTACACTGTGCTACACTGTGGTATTTGGTTATGCTGGGATTGTATTTTGATCTATGGTATTGTTGACCCCGCCTACTCGCACTGCCCCGCTTTCTGTTACAAAATGAGGCCACTTTTCATTTTTATTAAAGTGCCACTTTAAGTTCCCAGCCTGCTCCTGACTCAAGGAGTTTAGAGATGAAGGGGAGAATAGAGACAAGTCTGTAGTTTGCTGTGCAAAATTGGTCAAGAGTTGTTTTCTTTATTAATGGGGTTATGACAGAATATTTGAAAGAGGAGGGGAAGATACCAGAAGAGAGCTAAAGGATCAAAATTTAAGTTAGGTGAGTAGTAACAGCGGGAGAGAGAGACTGGAGGAAGTGTGAGGGAATAGGGTCAGTAGTGCATGTGGTAGAGTGAGAAGAGGAGAGGAGTCTGGAGACTTTTTCTGTGACTGGGTCTAATGTGGAAAGTGAACCAGAGGAGACAAGGGAGAAGGGGCTCGATGACACTTGGAAATTAGGAGCGAATTTCATGCATAATGTTAATAATTTTTGTCATTGAAGTGGGTGGCCAGATATTCAGCACAGGGGTCTGTAATAGGTGCCTGCACTTTTTGACTGAGGAGGGAGTAAATTGTTTGAAAGATTTTATTTGGATTATTGGATAATGAGGAGATCAGAGTCATTAGGTCTGTTTGGCAAGGTGAAGGGCAGAGTTATAAGTTTACAGCAAAAATTTGGAGTGGAGGATATCTTCTGGTGTATGAGTTTTTCTCCATAGGCATTCAGCACACCTGGAGCACTGCAGGAGAAACTGCGTTTTGGGTTGGTTCTAGGGTTGCTTTCATCTCAGTTTGGTGATTCTGAGTGTAGGGAGCGCTACTTCATCTAGGGTACTTCTGAGGGTATCATATTAGTGTTTTGCAGACAGATCAGGGCAGGAGAGGAAAGAGATTGGAGACAATCATGAATGTACAGTACGTTTCTTGGAGTCAATGGCATGTAGATTTCTGAATGTGTGATAAGTACTTGTGTGTAAGGATGGATGAGGATTCAGTGAAGAAGAAAAGGTTATGGTCCGAGAGCGGAAGGGGAGAGTTAAGAAAGTTAAACAGTAGAGCTGGAGGAAGACTAGTGTGTTAGCGTCTTTATGCGTCTGGGAATTAGAAAGTTGTGAAAGGCCGAGAGAAGGTTAGATATAGAAGCTGAGAGGCAGGAGGGGAGATTGGGCTGTCTATGGAGATGGTAAAGTCACCAAAAATAAGAGTTGATAGTTCTGAGAAAAGGAAGTGTGGGAGTAAGGCAGTAAAGTGATCCAGGAACTGGGTGGTGAGCCAAAGGGGCAGTAAATAACTGCTAACCTGAGGGAGAATAGGTGGAAAAGTATGAACTCTGGCGTGTACCTTGCCTGGAAGGGCAGCATGCAGCAGTAGGATCTACTTTAAATCTTAAAGCCTATGAAATATCTCACCCACAGATCCACCTACCGGAGGAGTCTTATCCACAGACTTAAAGCTAGAACTGAGAACAGTCTAGTGGTATAGAGGGAAACAAATAATATTGCCCCATGCCTATGTTCCCTAAGGAATGTACTAAACTATGACCGCACTATTCAACAAACTTAATGATAAAGGATGAACTGTAACAATATATTGATGTTTTGGTTGTTGATATATATACAGTCATGAGAATATCATTCCCAGAGGCCTTCATCCTATTTTACATCCAGCATTTGAGGATGATGAGGAATTCTGTAGTACATGGGAAACCATGCTTAATCAAAGTTTTGTAAGTTTTATTGAACTACTATGCAATAAGCATAAATTCCTTGTCACTCTGATTACGGAGGAGATTACACATTTTACACAATAACTTGTGGCTTGTGGCATAGAGAACACTCCAAGTTTTTTGCGATTAACCAGGATATTATCAGCCAGATAATATCATTAGAAAAATATATTATTGAGAAAAAAAGCTAAGAAACTGGAAAGGAATAGGAATGACTATTATAAGTGAAAACAGATAACTTGGCAAAAAGAACACTAATATAACTTTCTAATATTGAAAATAATTATCCATCCACATTGCCTATTCATACCAATCATTCCGTCACCTTGACCTCCACACACTGTACCAACAAA
Source organism: Bufo gargarizans (assembly GCF_014858855.1). Lineage (NCBI taxonomy): Eukaryota > Metazoa > Chordata > Amphibia > Anura > Bufonidae > Bufo > Bufo gargarizans. The sequence continues at coordinate 591,296,200 of NC_058080.1, read as the reverse complement.
TTTCACTATCATTAGGTACCGCCAAGCCCACATCACTGCCCCATCCCTGCAGTAACCCACATTCAGCACGGCAAAAAAGTGGACTGAAGTCTGAGGGGACCCTCACCCACCCCAGAGGATCCCACATCCCTTGTCCATCCCCTGTGCCTGTGTCCTCTCCAACACATCGTTACCCCCCCCCCCCCCCCTCCAAACCATCTCTGGACAAACATCCAGATAAACTCCCTATACCACCACTGAGAATCCATTCCCGGCAATCCCTTATTTTTATCACTTCACAAAGGTACAAAACAGCACTTCCAATCCCCTGTGTTGACCTATTTCTGCTACTAGTAATCTTTCCCACTATCTGGATCTCGCACTGCAAAGGTATGTTATCCATCTGCTGAGCTTATTGTGGGATTCCAGACAGTTCATTACCCACTTACAGGATTTATCTTGCAATAATGACTCACACTTTGTAGCTATGGACATTTGCAGCAGGCGCCTCCCCCCAGGGCCCTTTAAGAGTATTTAAGCTGTAATCATTTTGATGTGACGCCAGTTGCAATTAAGCAACAAGTGCACAGGGCCCCTTCTAGTGTTATGGTGGTACCAATGTGTAGGAATGCCAGAGTGGTGTAGGGCAGCCTAAATGTCCCTTAATGGTGTTGCACGTGTCACGGTGCTCCTACCTGGATATGCTGGACCCTAGGCGTTGGCTCCACAGCAGTGAAAAGGGGGTTGTTGATAAAGGGGATGATTAGTTTACAGGCTTTGTCTTGGTTTCCAGCAGGCTTTGGCATTAACTGTGGCAGGCAAAATCCTTTCTGCTACGTCAGTTGCTCTCTGGCTCTGCTGGCTATAGAACTCAGCTCCTTCTTCTTTAGGCTGTACTTAACTTTCTGTGGACTGGTCTGTCTCTAGCTTTATCCAGGGAAAACTTTCCTCCTGGCTTCAGAGGCTTCAGGATATGGACTCCAGATGCACCTGAGCTGAAGGTGCTCCAGCTGGCCCAGGCTAGGCTCATCCAACAGGGACTGGCTCCTGCTGCCTTCCCTTCCTTGGCAGGGGGTACTCTATTCTCACCTCTTACCTAGAAGGGGTAGGCTAGACTGCTCTAACTCTCACTAAACTCCTCCCTAGAGGAAGAGAAAAGAATGGAAAGAAGGTTCCATTCTAGGTAAGATAGCTCTGCCACGTATGCCGCCATCTGCTGGTGAACCAGCCATATTATACTTAAACAGTTACCTAATAACAAATATTAATACACATTTTTGCATGACCTGGAAATAAGTACATAGGATGACACGTCGTTAACCATAGGAGACAGTAGTGATGCGTAAATATGGTAATGCACCTCTGGGGCATTACAGATTCGGGCCTTATATTCAAATATTGAGCACCACTTACGACTATCCTGCATGTAGACATTTCTAGGGACTGACAACAGTATACCCCAGCCAGAAATTTTTGTTGACACTTTTTTTAATATGATGACAAACTCTTTCATCAGAGACTTGAGAGCACCATGGGTAGTCAGGTCGCGTCCTCATATATCAACCTCTTCATGGAGGTATTTAAGTGTCTGCACATTTAGAATAACACTGCCAGTGGCGGATTACAATAAGGACGTTCGGGTCGGCAGCCCCGAGCCCAGCGCCGCTGGGGGGCCCAACACTGACCTGAACGCTCACATACTGCGGCGGGGCACGGGAGCGCATAGCTCCCTGTCCCGTCGCCGATCACCGGCATTCACCGCATAGGCCTCAGGCCTTGTAGGCCTGAGGCCTATGCGGTAGTGAAATCCCGGCGCAGGCGTGCGTGATGACGTCATCGCGCGCCTGTGCCGGGACGCAGCACTGTGACACGCCTGACTCATCCCGCCCGCCTTCCTCTGCGAGCAAGCGCCTGGCCCTGGACATAGGTGAGTATTTATTTTATTTATTTTTTCATTTTTTGTTCATTTTTTATTTTTTTATTTCATTTGCCTACTTGGGGGGGACGCAGGAGGACCTATTAGGGAAGATAAATCGGATACATGGGGGGAAATGTGGGGGCTGTATGGGGCCAAATTATTATGGGAGGGAATACTATGTGGGGCAAATTACTAGATGGGGCAGTGTGGGGGCAAATTATTATGAGGGAATTCTATGTGGGGGCAAATTACTATGTGGGGGCAAATTATTATGAGAGGGACTACTATGTGGGGGCAAATTACTAGATGGGGCAGTGTGGGGGAAACTATTGTGTGGGGGCAAATTGCTGTGTGGGGGCAAATTATTATGGGAGGGACTACTATGTGGGGGAAAATTTATATCTGGGGGTAGTGTGGGGGAAACTATTGTGTGGAGGTAATTGCTATGTGGGGACTATGTGGGGGCAAATTACTATGTGGGGGAAACTATTGTGTGGGGGAAATTGCCATGTGGGGACAGTGTGGGGTAATTGCTATGTGGGGGCAAATTACTATGTGGGGGCAGTGTGGGGAAAACTATTGTGTGGGGGCAAATTATTATGAGAGGGAATACTATGTGGGGACAAATTACTATGTGGGGGCAAATTATTATGAGAGGGACTACTATGTGGGGGCAAATTACTAGATGGGGCAGTGTGAGGGCAAATTACTAGATGGGGCAGTGTGGGGGCAAATTACTAGATGGGGCAGTGTGGGGGCAAATTACTAGATGGGGCAGTGTGGGGGCAAATTACTAGATGGGGCAGTGTGGGGGCAAATTACTAGATGGGGCAGTGTGGGGGCAAATTGCTATGTGGGGGCAGTGTGGGGAAATTGCTATGTGGGGACAAATTACTATATGGGGCAGTGTGGGGGCAAATTACTATGTGGGGGAAACTATTGTGTGGGGGAAATTGCAATGTGGGGACAGTGTGGGGTAATTTCTGTGTGGGGTAATTTCTGTGTGGGGACAGTGTGGGGTAATTGCTATGTGGGAAAATTTCTATGTGGGGGCAAAATACTATGTGGGGGCAGTGTGGTGGAAATTACTATGTGGGGGCAGTGTGGTGGAAATTACTATGTGGGGGCAGTGTGGAGGAAATTACTATGTGGGGGCAGTGTGGAGGAAATTACTATGTGGGGCAGTGTGGGGCAAATTACTATGTGGGGGCAGTGTGGGACAAATTACTATGTGGGGGCAGTGTGGGGCAAATTACTGTGTGGGGGCAAACTACTATATGGGGGCAGTGTGGGGCAAATTACTGTGTGGGGGCAAACTACTATATGGGGCAGTTTGGGGGAAATTACTGTGTGGGGGCAAATTACTATGGGGGGATTACTATGTGGGGGCAGTGTGGTGGAAATTACTATATGGGGGTGTTGCTATTGGGGAGGCACTATAGGGGCAATTCTATTATTTCTGGGGACGCTATACAGGGATTATTGCCTGGAGCACAATAGAGGGTGGTATTATTACTGGGGGTCTCTAGGGGACATTATAGCTGCTGTGGACACTATAAGGACATTTGGGGTAATTTATCAAACTGGTGTAATGCAGAACTGGCTTAGTTGCCCATAGCAGCCAATCAGATTCCACCTTTCATATTTGACAGCTCTTTTGGAAATCCAGTTCTACTTTACACCAGTTTGATAAATTACCCCAATTATATATATCAGGGTCACTATTTTTTCAGCAGTATAGTTCCTGGGGCATTGGGGAGCACAACGGGCACAGTATTGGGGGTGGCAGGATGACACTGTGGGGACACCAGGATGAGGAGGTTGATGGAAAAATTGAGAAATCTAACGTGTCTGTGTTATAAACTGTAGAGACGAGATGCGGCTAAAAGAATTTGCCATGGTGGTCTGGGTCAAATGGAGGAGAAGAGGAAATAGAAGGTCTACATGACAGGACATGTCACTGGATGTAACAGGTATGTGGTGCTGTATTCTCCTCCATGTCTTTTTTATTACAATTATATGTATTTTAAATTTGACAACCAAATTTTTCAGTTTAGGACCCAATTTGGGGTATTTTTTTTTTGTCTGAAGATGTCATATGGCCTAAGAAGAGACTGTGGCGCTCATAAAGCACCGCAGCCTCTTCATACAAAAAAAAATAAAATAAACTAAAATGGAGGGGGGGGGGGCCCAAGTTGGGTAGACAGCCCCGGGCCTATCATGCACTTAATCCGCCCCTGAACACTACGTTCAGAGACATTATCCTATATAAAATATACGTAGGCAATGTATTATTTATATGGCAGGGAGACTCCACCTCCATAGATTTTTTTGATGAAGTTGAACAGTAATACCTGGGGGATCAAGTTTTCTCTTAATTATAGTCAGGAACACATTGAATTTCTAGAGAGTCATAACCCACAAGAAAGAATGATTTGTCACGTCTGCCTATTTCAAGGAGGTCTACAGTAATAGTTACTTACATTTTACCAGTAATCATGATAGGAAGTGTCTTACAAATATCCCATACAGACAATTTCAGATTAGAAAAAAGTGTACAGAAGACCACCTTTCAGAGGCAATCGACTATCCTGAAAAATAGATTCTGGGAGAAAGTTTAATTGTAGTTTAATTGCAAATGCTTATATTAGACCAAAAACATTGAGCCAGGCCGAATGTTTACTGGTCAAAAGGCAGAAACATAAGGAAGGACAATACTGTAGGGACAATGAGGATGAATTTTGATGCTACCTTTTCTTCCTCCCATCAGGAAATCAAGACGATATTACATAAACACTGGCCACTTTTACTTACGGACACTTATTTAAATAACTTGTTCCCAGAATGGCCAGTAATCACCTACTGAAGACCCCGTATAGTGAAAAAACATCTTGGCCCCTAGTAGGCTGAAACAGCATAAAAATAAGAGGATCACTGAACTACTATTAGAAACAGGTAGCTTTTGGTGTGGAGCCTGATATTAGGTCACAAATGAAATGGCTTTTGTTTTAATACTAATAAATATTGGTATGATATTACATTTTACCTGTAAATCAAGGTATGTTTTTTACTTAATTGAGCATTTGTGCCACCTACATAATGTAGTCTGCACCACACAGGAACTACATAAGAGACTGAACTAACATCGGCATAAGAAGGAGATTTTTATAAAACATGACATCCAAACATTACCCTGATTATCACAACGGGAACTCCAACTGTATCACTATAATACCTACTGATCATATACCTGACGATACTTACCATAGATTTAAAGCCCTGAGAAAGAGTGAAATCTTTGGATCTCTAAGATGCAGACAATCCGTCCTTATGGGCTAAACTAAATTATGGAAACAATTTTTTTTACGTGTGTACTATTATCACTAGCTGCTTTATATATCTTCAGTTGCCTCATATATATTTGAATACAATATCTATCCAGTTTTATCCCCATAGCTACCTTTTATTTATATATATCATTTTGTTTTACTAATTCTTTTTTCTTTTCTTCTATTTGGCAGGCGTTTTTCTGCCCTCTAGTGGCCACAGTTTGTACCTACCTTTTCATTCCCCTAATTCTAGTACCTTTGTAAGTAAAATATATTTATTTATACCTTCAGAGGTGCACCTAGCCTTTTTGCTACCTGAGACAAACATTGAAGTAGAGAGCCCCCCCCCCATCCCCCTATTTCCATGCCAACCTAACCTCTTGCATCCTAACATTAAATACAGCGCTGCAAAACATATATATTACATCCAGTGACGTCTCCTCTGATGTAGATGTTCTCTTTCTTCATCTTCACCATTCAGAGCAGACCGCTATGACAATTTCTTTCAGCGATCTCTTGTCTCTCCAGCCCAGCAGAAGAGGTTAGGGTAGGAATTTCTACAACAGTAAATACTCCGCTAGATCTTTTCCCCCGTTCCACCACACCCTTCCCACTTCAGCAAACGCGTGCCAGGCAGGCAAACCTAAAACGCTATGTTCACAAACAAACATGCAACGGTACCAGCGTATATACAACAGTCAAGCTTTCCCCCCCCCAAACATACCACATCATATCACACCACCCCGTTAACAGAGGGGTATTAATGGATCCCATTCACTAGACAATACCAATCAACAGGTCATAGCCAGCGAACCATCCACCCCACCCGCTGTCTCTGTACCCTTCAAGAAGCCCATCAACAGTGCCCCCTATTCCTGCCAGTTAGCATTTCCCAGCACATATCATACAAACCCCATATCATTAAGCTTTACCATATCTCCTCCCAACTATCATCAAATAATTATATCACTTAGTACATCCCTTGCAAATGTGGGAGTCAGCAACACTCATATAAAACACCATCCACCCACCCCCTGTCTGTGTAAGGTATGTCAAAAATAGGCACCTCATAAAAAAACTAAACTAAAACTCATGGCAATTCTACTAAATCGCCAGTAGATGGCAGCAGAGTGTTTAAAGCCTGAATGACATAGTACTGAAAATTAGCAGGTAGGAACTTTAAAGGGTTTCTACCACCAGATTTGGTCCTATTTAGCTGACTGACACTAGCGATGTGCTAGTGTCAGCAGTCCATAACAGTGTTCTTACTTATCATCTGTCTGCTGCCGTTCACCTTAAAAACGTACTTTTATAGATATGCTAATGAGCCCCTAGGTGCTATGTGGGCGTCATTAGCACCTAGAGGGCTCCGTCCACTAACCATTTCAGCCGCCCATCGCGTCCCTCCAGCCCGCCTCGCTCCTGTTGATTGACTTGAAACTTCTCAGTATCTCGTACCAATTCCCGCGCCTGCGCCGTGCGCTTCTGTATTCTCCCGGCGCCGGCTTCCTCACTGCGCCTGCGCCAACTACGTTACAGTGAGGAAGCCGGCACCAGGAGCGCAGCATTTACTCACTGCGCCTGCGCCGAATACAGAAGCGCACGGCGCAGGCGCGGGAATTGGTACGAGATACTGAGAAGTTTCAAGTCAATCAACAGGAGCGGGGCGGGCTGGAGGGACGCGATGGGCGGCTGAAATGGTTAGTGGACGGAGCCCTCTAGGTGCTAATGACGCCCACATAGCACCTAGGGGCTCATTAGCATTTCTATAAAAGTACGTTTTTAAGGTGAACGGCAGCAGACAGATGATAAGTAAGAACACTGTTATGGACTGCTGACACTAGCACATCGCTAGTGTCAGTCAGCTAAATAGGACCAAATCTGGTGGTAGAAACCCTTTAAACACATATCTTTGGTTCTATTCTGCCTCTCAGACTGAAGGTCATGTATTTGTCATTGAAGGTAAGAGAACACACATTAAGGGCAATAAACAGGGTAAAATGATTTAATGCACATCCCTGTACTCAGCTAAGGCTGCTGGTGATGCAGTGTGAGTAGATAACACACTGCACAAATGTTAGTGAAGTAAACTGATGTGTCACATGGTACTAATGCATAGTGAATGTGATTGCTACAGGAGCTGATGTTAATATATACTTTTCTATTATACTATTTTGTTTGCTGTGATGCAGGTTCTGTAATAACAGAGCTGCATATGATAATGGATTATCTCTTATAATAAGTATGTTATAGCTGAATATGTGAATGTCAGGATTGAAGAGATAGATGTGTATTAATCTATAGGGATAGAATATCTTGTTACTATTCTGCCTCTCAGACTGAAGGTCATGTATTTGTCATTGCAGAAAAATGTTCAATAAAAACACTTCTGGTTTCACCCAGCCCGCTCCTTTTGCACATTGGAATTATTGACCATACTTTCAGCATATGTGCAACATCTGCCTTTCGCAGCCTATCCAAAACCCCACCCAGTGATAGTGAACAATATATAACAATATATAGCTGAGATTACCACTAAGATTGCCAATAATTGGCCAGTTTTATCACTGAAACTGAGGCCTATAATCAAAAACGTACAGCCACTATTGAGAGAATCAAGACTTTAAAAAATAAAAACTCAAGCCACTCATCATCAGCTCTAGAGGCAACCAAGTCATCCCCGTCTACTCTCTCAGGTTACCTCTAGTATTACACAGTTGTGACCAGTCAACACCCAACAAGCCAGTGACTCTCTAAACGCTTCTATCTTTCCCACCCATTATAATAGCCCTGCATCTCCAACCAGTCACTCTCCTACTACAGTCCTGATCAAAAGTTTAAGACCACTTGAAAAATGGCAAAAAATTATATTTAGCATGGCTGGTTCCAAGTAGAGCTTCAACATGCAACAAAAAGAAATGGGAGTGAGACAAAACATTTTTTGAGCATTCAATTTAATGAAAACAACCAATAAACTGAAACAGGCTGTTTTTCAGCTGATCAAAAGTTTAGGACCACACCGCCCAAAAAAAACTAAACCCCCCCAAAACAGAAATCCAACTTCCAAACATGAACTCAGTAATGAGTAGCTCCGCCGTTATTGTTGATCACTTCAAAAATTTGTTTCGGCATGCTTGATGCAAGCGTTTCCATGAGGTGAGTGGGAACATTTCTCCAAGTGGTGAAGACGGCCGCACGAAGGCCATCTACTGTCTGGAACTGTTGTCCATTTTTGTAAACTTCCCTTGCCATCTATCCCCAAAGGTTCTCAATTGGATTTAGATCAGAGGAACACGCAGGATGGGCCAAAGGAGTGATGTTATTCTTCTGGAAGAAGTCCCTTGTCCTGCGGGCATTGTGTACTGTAGCGTTGTCCTGTTGAAAAACCCAGTCGTTACCACGCGGATGAGGGCCCTCAGTCATGAGGAATGCTCTCTGCAACATCTGGACATAGCCAGCGGCCGTTTGACGCCCCAGCACTTCCTGAAGCTCCATTGTTCCACTAAAGGAAAAAGCACCCCAGACCATTATGGCGCCCCCTCCATTGTGGCGCGTAGAAAACATCTCAGGTGGGATAAGCTTGTCATGCCAGTAATGTTGGAAACCATCAGGACCATCAAGGTTAATTTTTTTCTTATCAGAGAATAAAACTTTCTTCCACCTTTGAATGTCCCATGTTTGGTGCTCTCCAAACGAGCAGTTCTGTGGCATTCATGTAGACGAGGTCTTTGAAGACTTTTTTTTGTTTTTGAAGCCCTTCAGTCTCAGATGCCATCTGATGGTTAAGGGGCTGCAGTCAGCACCAGTAAGGGCCTTAATTGGGGTCGAGGATCGTCCAGTGTCTTGACGGACAGCCAATTGGATCCTCCGGCTCAGTGCTGGTGAAATTTTTTTGGGTCTTCCACTTAACTTTTTTGCTCCATAACCCTCAGGATCATTTAAGAAATTCCAAATGACTGTCTTACTGCGTCCCACCTCAGCAGCGATGGCGTGCTGTGAGAGACCCTGCTTATGCAGTTCAACAACAGACCACGTTCAAAAAGGGAGAGTTTTTTCGCCTTTGCCATCACAACGTGTGACTACCTGACAGAAAATTACAATGAATCCACATCTTTGCACAGATTTGGCCTTTTAAAGGCATGTGGTCCTAAACTTTTGATCAGCTGAAAAGCAGCCTATTTCAGTTTATTTGTTGTTTTCATTAAATTGAATGCTCAAAAAATGTTTTGTCTCACTCCCATTCCTTATTGTTGCATGTTGAAGCTCTACTTGGAACATTGTTAAGATCCAGCCATGCTAAATATGATTTTTTTGCCATTTTTCAAGTGGTCTTAAACTTTTGTTCAGGACTGTATTATTGATAACTCTCAGAGTGGCCTAAATGTCTATGTCCTCTTTTTGCTTGGAGCAATCCAAACAACTATACCACCCCTCTCCCTCTCCTCTCCAATACCTTTTAAAAAACTTTTTTAGGGATACCTCCTTATGTCAGTACCCCACCCAACACCAGATATTTTCCAGTCCAATCAACAAGAAGAAAACAGAGATCACCAGAAAATTCTGAGGAAAAGAGGGGCGGGAGGAGAAAATCAGAAAAGGGACCAGCTAAAGAAGAGCAGGGTGAAACTTCAAGACAGCGCTCTGTAGACCCCAGTTCCATCAGCAATGGCACAATAAAAATCTTTAACCTGTTTTTTTTTTGTTTTTTTTTAATATATATTTTATTTTCCAAAAAATAATGTGTAACAATCTTCTATTTCAATATCACAAAGCAATAAAGTGAGAATACATTAAACATTTCTTCTAAACCTGTACTAAGTTTCCATTTTATTTATAGGCCCCCCCTATCCCTCCCTCCGCCCCCCCCCCCTTTTTCTTTCCGCGGGGCTGCCGTGTCTACATCTTTATCATTGTTATTGTTTCCAATTGCCAGTTACCCCCCCTTCTCCTCCACAAAGCCGCCGTATCTACATCGACTGTCGTTATTTCCAGTTACCCCAGATCCGCAGCCAGACTGCCTTTTTCCCTGCTGTTTGGGCTACAGTGAGTTCATACTGCCTAACTCTGTTCATCCACTCTAGCCACTCCTGAAAACTGGGGTATTTCATGGTGCCCCAGTGTTTCACAATTATTATTTTGGCTAGTGCGATGCCCCGAAACCACAGTATCTGCTCTGTTTTATTTTCGTCTGTCTCTGGGAGTGTACCCAGGATGGCATAATCAATGCATGCCTGGTACTTCATAGGAGAGTGGTCCTGCAGTTTCCGAAATATTTTTATCCAATATTCATTTATCCCTGGGCATTCCCACAACAGATGTTTATAATCTCCTCTGTCTTTGTTACATTTATAGCAGTTCTGTTTCCTATCTTTGTAAATGGTATGCAATAATGCTGGTGTGTAATAGAGGCAGTGTATGATTTTCAAAAGAATCCATGCATGAGCGGGTGAGACGGTCGATCTTTTAATGTTTCTATACACAGTGTTCCAAATAATGGGTTCCCCTTTATGTAAGTCTCTTTCCCATTTAACCTCACCCCTAAATGTGATCATTTTTGTGTGTTCATATTTTAACTTAGCGTATATATGTGATATGGAGGTGTTAAATGTCATGTCTTGACAAAGATCTAAAAAAGTGTTCCTTACTATCTTCAAATAATTCTTATTCTCCGTGTGTTGTATAGCGTGACGTAATTGTTCATATCGAAATTTATCAGTAAATCCTTATGTAATGTCTGGTAATATTTCATTTAAGGGCTTAATCAGTCCTTGAGAATTCGCAGCCGCTGACGTGGAGGTACGTAGGATTTGCCAGGAGGAAGAAGGCGCAGGTCCACGGGAGCGACTGTTATAAGGCGTTCTGGAGGGATAATATATCGAGGTGTTAACTCGTCGCCCACCACATCAGAGGAGCGAGACAGAGCATCTGCCCTAATGTTCTTACAAGCCGGACGGAAATGGATCTCAAAATTAAAGCGGGCGAAGAACAGAGACCAACGAGCCTGACGGGGATTTAATCTCTGAGCAGACTGGAGATAAGCCAGGTTCTTGTGGTCCGTGAAGATGTACACAGGATGTGTGGCGCCCTCGAGTAAATGTCTCCATTCCTCCAGTGCCAATTTAATAGCCAGCAGTTCCCTGTCCCCAATGGAGTAATTTCTCTCTGCGGAAGAGAATGTTTTAGAAAAGAAGCCACAAGTAGAAGTCTTGCCCCGGGAAGACTTCTGGATGAGGACAGCTCCGGCTCCCACCGAGGAGGCATCCACTTCAAGAGAGAAAGGCTTGGTGGAATCTGGTCTAGAGAGAACGGGTGCAGAGGCAAAGGCGCATTTCAGGGACTGGAAGGCTTCCTCGGCTTGGGAAGGCCAGGATTTGGGGTTAGCTCCTTTTCTTGTGAGGGCCACGATAGGAGCTACCAGAGTGGAATAGTGAGGGATGAATTGCCTGTAGTAATTCGCAAAGCCCAGAAATCTTTGTATGGCTCGGAGACCAGAGGGGCGTGGCCAATCCAGAACCGCCGAGAGCTTGGCTGGGTCCATTTGAAGTCCTTGGGCTGAGATAATGTATCCCAGGAAAGGCAGGGAGGTCCGTTCAAAAATACATTTTTCAAGTTTAGCGTACAGGCGATTTCTCCTAAGACGAGTAAGAACTTGTTGCACATGGACCCTGTGTTGATCCAAATTGGAGGAAAAGATGAGGATATCATCCAGGTATACGACCACGCAGGTGTAAAGTAAGTCCCTGAAAATATCATTAACGAATTCCTGAAAGACAGCAGGTGCTTTGCAGAGGCCGAAGGGCATCACCAAATACTCAAAATGGCTGTCCCTTGTGTTAAAGGCGGTCTTCCATTCGTCTCCCTCACGGATACGGATCAGATTATAGGCCCCTCGAAGGTCCAATTTAGTGAAGATCTTAGCCCCTCGGAGACGATCAAATAGCTCAGAGATTAGAGGCAGAGGGTAACGGTTCTTGATGGTAATTTTATTAAGACCTCTGTAGTCAATGCAGGGGCGGAGGGAGCCGTCTTTTTTTGTCACGAAGAAAAAACCGGCCCCAGCAGGAGAAGAAGATTTTCTTATGAATCCTCTCTGTAGGTTCTCACCTATATAGTCGGACATGGCAAGAGTCTCAGGAGGTGAGAGAGGATAAATTCTGCCCCGAGGTGGAGTAGAACCGGGTATCGGGTCGATCGGGCAATCATAGGATCGGTGAGGAGGAAGGACCTCAGCTTGTTTCTTGCAGAAGACATCCGCGAAGGAATGGTATGGCTTGGGCAGCCCAGAAGGCGGAGAAACTTGCGGGTTCTGTTTGACCAGAGCAGGCTTGAGACAGCGGTCCGAACAGGAGGAACCCCAACGCAGGATCTCACCGGTGGACTAATTCAGGATAGGACTATGACGTTGAAGCCACGGCAGACCCAGGAGGAGTTCGGAGGAACAGAAGGGAAGGACAAAGAACTCTATAGTCTCGGTATGAAATATTCCGATGTCCATCTGCAGAGGCTGGGTACGGAACTGCACGGTGGCAGAGAGTCTCTCACCGTTAACAGTAGAGATGAAAAACAGCTTGGGTAGACGGATTACTGGAATACGATACTTGTCAACCAAGGAGGCGTGAATGAAGTTGCCAGCTGAACCGGAATCAAAGAAGGCGGCTGCGGAGAAAGAGGACTTGGAAGAGATGATCAACTGCACGGGTATGATGAGACGTGGAGAGGAAGAATCCACACCTAGCAACGCCTCTCCCATGTTTACTAGGTGCGAGCGTTTCCCGAACGCGGTGGACGGAGAGGACAATCTCTAAGGAAGTGCTCGGTACTGGCACAGTACAGACACAGGTTCTCGTTTCTGCGGCGGCTTCGTTCTTGCGGAGTCAGGCGTGACCGATCCACCTGCATGGCTTCCACGGCGGAAAGCCCAGTAGCGGGTTGAGGTGGACGCAGAAAAACGGGAGCCAGACGAGGAAAGCGTCTAGGACGAGCTTTTTCCTTTTCAAGGAGGAGTTCTTCTTGTCTTTCGGCGAAACGTTTGTCTATCCTAGTGGCCAGCAAGATGAGGTCACTAAGAGTGGAAGGAAGCTCACGTGCAGCCAGAACGTCCTTTACTTCACTATTAAGTCCCTTCTTGAAGGTGGCGCAAAGGGCTTCATTGTTCCAGTTCAGCTCAGAGGCCAGGGTGCGGAACTGAATGGCATAGTCACCCACGGAAGAACCTCCTTGGGTCAAATTTAGTAAGGCAGTCTCTGCGGAGGTAACCCGGGCAGGCTCCTCAAAAACATTCCGGAACTCTAGGCAGAAGCTCTGGACGGAAGCGGTGGCAGGATCTGCGCGGTCCCATAGTGGTGTAGCCCAGGCCAGGGCCTTCCCGGACAGCAAACTGAGAATAAAGGCTACCTTGGCTCGCTCAGAAGGAAACTGGTCGGACAGAAGCTCGAGGTGGAGAGAGCACTGCGACAAGAACCCACAGCACTGCTTAGGATCTCCGTCATATTTGTCTGGTAGGGACAAACGGATTCTGGAACCAGTGGCAACTGCAGGTGGAGGTGACGCAGCAGGAGCAGACGGAGGAGCTGGCTGTTGCTGAGAAGGCAGGAGCAGCTGCAACATAGCGGTCAACTGGGCCAGCTGTTGACCCTGCTGGGCCACAATAGTGGTGAGGTCCGCTAGGCTTGGCAGGGGAACATCAGCGGGATCCATGGCCGGATCTTACTGTCACGTACCGGCAGGACAGGTAGTGGATCCTCTGGACCAGAGAGGCGATGGCGCGGGTTGTACTAAAGGACCGGTTCTAAGCAGTTACTGGTCTTCACCAGAGCCCACCGCAAGGCGGGATGGATTTGCTGCGGCGGTAACTACCAGGTCGTGTCCCCTAGTAACAACTCGACCTCTCTGGCAGCTGATAAGGCGTGGTACACAGGGAGAAGGCAAGAGCGTAGTCGGACGTAGCAGAGGTCAGGGCAGGCGGCAAAGGTTCAAAGGCGAGTAGACGGTAGCAACGGGTTCGGCAACAGGCAAGGCAAACAAACACAGTGGAACGCTTTCTCTGAGGCACAAGGCACAAAGATCCGGCCGGAAGCTGTGGGAGGAGAAGGTATAAATGGGCAGTGCACAGGTGCAGCCTAATTAAGTCAGCACTGCCTCTCACAAACCTTAACCCTTAATAACCCTTTTGGACCAGGCACCAATCACTGGTGCACTGGCCCTTTGAATCTAAGATTCCCGGCGCACGCGCGCCCTAGAGAGCGAGGACGCACACGCCGAGACACTGGAGTGCTGCCTGGGGACATACGCTGTGAGCGCTCCGAGGCCAGCAGGGGACCCGGAGCGCTCAGCGTAACAGTATTTAATGATTGGTTAGTTGTTTTAACTGCTTCCAATATACCTGCTAATTTATGATCAATATTACTCATCTGGTTCTCTACTTCTGCTGCCCGGTTATCTCCCACCCTATTTGGAGGGTTTTCATTCTCTTCATAGTCCCCCATCTGTGATGTTTGTTTCTGATTACCCCTTGTCTTGGATAATGGAGGTGGGGATTTAAGATATTTATCAAGCTGCGTCCTAACAGCGCCCCCTTTGGGTGGAGAGGATCCAATGGACTTTCTGTTTTGCTGTTTTGGAGCCATTTTATTTTTCTTTCCCCCCCCCCCTCCTTTCCCCCTTTGCTCCCTTCCCCCTTTGCTCCCTTCCCCCTTCAACCTCTTACGCGGTAATTTCAAAGTGGGTGTTGCGCAGATCTTGATGTTCCTTGTACAAACAACCGTGAATATCTTATAGCGCCCAGAAGGGTTAAATGAATCACGGATCTTGCAAATAGGGCCCCCAGTCACCTGAATCTCGAAAGGTCCTGAATCGAATTGTCCCAATTCTGGGGCTTGTAGGTTCTGGGGATCAGAGGGGAGGTGGGACAGTTTTTACCATGAAGCGGTGCAGTGTCCAGCAGCAGAGCAGGGGCTGTGATGATGTACACTGATATGGCTGATATACGGCTGGTATATATGGCAGGTATATATGGCAAGTATGTATAGTAGTTTTTACCACGAAGCGGTGCAGTGTCCAGCGGCAGAGCAGGGGCTGTGATGATGTACACTGATATGGCTGATATACGGCTGGTATAAGGCTGATATAGGGCCAGGCGAGAGAGGCTGTTTTAAACTTAGCGACTGTCGCGGCAACCCCACAAATAAATCAGTAAAGCAACTGGCTTGCTGGTGTGTAGAACGACATATAGTGGAGCATATAGTGAAGGTGTCAGCCCCCTTCTCTTCAGGGCCACCCGACAACAAGGCAGATGGAACCCGGGAGACGGCTCACAGACGACCGCTCCCAACTGACAGTGCCAGGCAGACGGAACTTCCAAAGGCAACAATGTAGCACACACAGGGGGGCATTTACTCACGCCGCGCTGCGACTCCAAATCTTCGGACACCACATGTGACCTCCAGACTTGAACAGCCCGGAGCGGGCACAGAGGGGCAGCCTGAAACAGTTAGGACCCCAGGTAAGGACCCCGGACATACAGGCCTCCGAAGTCGACTCAGCGGAGAGGGCAGCAGTGCTTCACAGCAGGGGGACAGACGGGCGGACCCAACAGGCACATCGATCAGGTAGGTCAGCCTCTCAACAGCGGGTCGGGCTCATCGGGTCGGGGAGCGCATCAGCGCGTCAGAATCGTCCCCATGCCGCAGCGAGAGCAGGAGCAGGAGCCGGGGTCGGCGCTATGGGAGGGGGGAAGACCGCCGCACGCCCGTCCATTCACGTCATGCCGCAACACCTCCTCCCCTGCGCACCAACTTAGATTGCTGGAAAAGGGATTAGCATTCTGTCCCCCCAACAATCCAGATTCCTTTTATTTATTTGTTGACCTACAATGATGTATATGTAAATTAACCTCATACAGTATTTCTCAATCAATGACAAGAAACATACATTGAAAACAAAGATTCTGTCCCACCACAAAGAATGTCATTGGTGAGACCACCATCCCGCTTTTACCCCATTGAAAACTAGGGGCATTTCTTACAGACCTTCGGTGACCTGGTCGCCCGCAACTTTAACTCCCTCAAGGCTGGCAATGCTTCATGGAATAACCTTAGCAAAAAAGAAAGGAGAGCCTTACAGGAAGTCTGCAAAAACAATGACATTGAACTTAGACAAAAAGGGGGGGGGGGGGGGCATAGTGGCATAGTCATTAATAATTATGTGAAGTATGAAAAAGAGGCCTTCAATATACTCAATGATACCAAATATTACACCAGAGTATATCATGATCCATTTACTGGAGTTTGCCAAAATGTTAAACAACTAGTATCAACAGCACAGATGGGATCATTACTAAAGAAGAAAGGCAGTACTTATACATACCTTTCCCAGCAAAACTTTATTGTTATCACCTTCCAAAAGTCCATAAAAACATCGCTAACCGACTTGGGCAACCAATTATTTCCAACACCAACTCCGCTATGAGCAACCTAGCTCATTTTTTGGACCTGCATCTTCAAAAATACATTACATCCCTAAAAAGCTATCTAAAGGATTCTACATACCTCATTAGAGATTTGAAGGAGCTAGAGTGGAAACCCAACTACCTTCTTGCTACCATGGACATTTCCTCATTGTATTCCAATATACAACATGCAAAAGGTTTACAGTGTGTGGACAAATTATTGGAGAGTGACCATGAGATGCCTAGTAGGCTGCGGATGTTTTTAATTGATGGCCTGTCTTTTATCCTTCACAATAACTATTTTACCTAAGCTAACCATTTATTTTATCAGGTATGTGGTACGGCGATGGGGAGCAAAGTGGTGCCAGCTTATGCAAATGTATTAATGTGGGCTTTTGAAGTGGCAATCATGCTGGGGAGGAGCATATTATTTTATACAGGATATTTAATGATAATCAGTTTTTTATTTGGAAGGGCAGCTTTGATTACCTTGAATTGTTCCACAAATCCCTTAACAACAAAAGTTGGGAGGAGGGTTAGTCTGTCTCTTAAATTTAATACCACATCCATCTCTTTTTTTTAGATGTCAATATCACCAGCAATGATAGCAAATTAATCACAAGAACCCAGTTTAAACTTGTTGACAGTAACAGCTACCTTCACTATAGCAGTAACCATTACAGAAAATGGTTGAATACCATACCATACAACCAGTTTCAATGTAGTGTTAATGGGTCTCCGCCTTAGGGGGGACTTCTCCACAGCCTCCATATATACAAGTACATATAGGAAACCCACAGCAGGCAACACACTATTACATGCCATGTCATGTCAGCCTATCCATACAGTTAGAAATATACCCAATGGGGAATTCATTAGAGCCAGGAGAAACTGCAGTCAAAAAGCAACTTATGAAATTGAGGCTCAGGACATTATCAACAGACTGTCCTGCAGAGCATATTCTAAACAGATGATGATAAAACATAACAAAGAGGTTTTGGATATGAACAGGGACAAACTGATTTCAGCTGGCCCCAAGAAAACTAATGTAAAAAGAATGGAGATGAATTGTGATACAAATTACATAAAGAAGAATGTCTTTGGTACACAATTCAGTAGCGAGTACACACAGATCTGCAACATCATTTAAAAACATTTTCCAGTGCTAGCATGTGATAAAAATTGGATGGAAGTAGCACAAAATGGTGTAAAATGTGTGGCACGAAAAGCCCCCACTATAGCTAACACAGTGAGTCCGAGTCTTTTCCAAAAAAATAAAAGGTCTTTGACATCACAAAGTACTTGGTTATCAACCATAGGTAATTATAAATGTAGGCATTCTGTTTGTACTTGCTGCAAATATATTAAAATTTCCAGATCCTTTGAATCTTGTGTTAATGGCCAGAGTTTTGTGATGAAATCATTCTTAAATTGCAATACAACCCATGCCATATATTTGATCACCTGTACCAAGTGTATGTTACAATATGTGGGCTGTATGACGAACGCTATAAGGAAACACATCTCAGATGTGCCACACCATGAAAGCCGCAACATTTCAGCGGCAAGTCCTCACTTCGCGATAGTCCATGGTGGTGACACTTCTGACATGTCTGTACAAGGTATTGAAAGGGTCAATAAACTAGCAAGAGGAGGTGACCGCAAAAGGAAACTTCTAAATACAGAAACCTACTGGATTTTCCAGTTAGAAAGTTGCCAACCTCAAGGGTTAAACAAAAGATTAGACCTGATCCTACAATACAAATTTTTGGTTTCCCATGTCTTCAAACCATTTATGATGATGATGTTTTAAGCCTGTTTTACCATCATGCACCTTTGCAAGAGGGAGGAGCCACATGACCCTTTTATTGGCCCAGGTGCGGCTTTTTCCTCCTATAAAGGTGAGGATTCAGTGTATTTTTAGCAGTCATGAGTAAGGGCTAAAATTGGTTTTCTGCCCGAAACGCGTAGACTGATGCAACCTGTACTTGGATGTTATTCAATAAAGTGCTTTTGGAATTCCACGAAGAAAGGCTGGACAACTCCTCTTTTTCACTTATCTTCATTGCTCCCAGTCCGGGTGAGGGAGCGGCTCCGTGCCCCACAAGTTGTTGGAATTTCCAAGCAGGTGAGAGCTGCTCTAATTACGCCTTATTTTTGAATAACCAGTTTCAATGCATTAGAAAAAATTGCACAGAGGACACCATTTTTCATCACAATTAAAAAAAATAGAACAGAGGTGTCTGGAAAAATGGTACCCCAAAAAACTAGTTGGGAATGCATTAACCAACTGCCATGCTCTAAATCAGAAGCAGTGTCTAGAAGTTTGTCCTATGAGGGACACGGAGGACTCACACACCCAAAAGAAGTAACTTCATAACCACCTTCTCGAGCTCCCACAAAAAAGTTTGTTCTCTTCTTGCCAAACATTGGCACATCCTCCTAAAACACCCCTACCATGGCAAGTCACTCCCATAAAATCCTCCGATAACCTTCAAAAGAGCCCCTACCTATCAAGAGCATTCTCGCCCCAGCCGCCCCAACAGCACAAACAGACAAATGGTAATCCACTTCCAAAAAGATCTGGCAATCTGGGCAGCGTTCACTGCAGTACTGCGAGATGCCTATGTTGCCAGATCATCACGCACAAAGCCAACAGTTTTTCCTCATCCACATATGGCACAACATTCCCCATCATATTTTACCTCAGTTGTAAGATTGAATGTCATTTAGGCCTCATGCACACGGCCGTTTTTTATTGGTTATGCATTTTTATTTTAAGGAAAAGGGGGTGATTTGAACTTTCTTTTACTTTTTTTAAGTCACCTTGTGTGACAATAATGGGCAATCATTAGATTGCCCATTGTGTTCACTGATGGATATATAGACATCATTGAACACTTCATTTGCACTATACCAATAAAATGCTGCCACCTAGTGTTCTGTATTGGTATATTCCTAAAATAGGCACCGAAGCCGAAGCTATTTCAGTAATGTAACAGGTTCCCTGATCTCAGTTTGAAGAGTAAAATGTATGTGATCAGCTTTAGGGCTGATTGCATTGATTTGCCTCGGGTCTCTGCTATTTAAAATACTATGGCGCCCGCTGCACAAGCAGGGACCGGACTTCTGCCGTATATATACGGTGGAGGTCCTTAAGGGGTTAATCCTTACGGTCTTTATGAGGTTGCAGAAACTGTTTTATTGTTTTTATTTAAATTTTTTTATCATTTTATACCCACACAGGGTTCCACTGACATCTAGTGGACTTTTCAAGATACTACACATCTCTAGTGAGTACTACATAGTATAAGGCACTAACAATTCACTAACCCCCTGGCAATATTTTAACACTTCTAGCTTGTATTATGAGAGTGTCCAATTGTTTAAAATTTGCTGAGGGTAGATGGACAGGCCGGTCCATCTACCCTCACAGATCCCCTCACTCTGGGTCCTGCCTGTATTTGGGTCTACAGCCATACGCTGACCGCAGCCACCAAACAGCTTAGCCACATACTGACTGTAGCTACTACATAGTTCATCCCTAGCTGTTGGGCCGTATGCCAGCTGGGGCAACCATCATTACGCCCCGTGTCCCCTGAAGAATCTTGGGGCCTATGTTGAGGAAACGCGTCGTGACACTTGAGTATTTTTGTTTCATTTGATTGGGTCTGGTCGGGGTATCTTCTCCAACAGCCCTAATCAATGTGTTGTAACCAATTTGTATTATCCATCGGACATTTGTCTTTCTATCGCTGGTTAGGGCCTTAACAGGGCTTCCAGTGTAGGATTGTAGTTCTAGTCCAGGCCACCTTTTGTGGGGCCTTTTTTGGACTTTGCCCATTGGATATTTTATTAGGGTGGACTAGGAGTAGTAGGGAGGCACTAGGGCTAGTGTATTCACTATACCAATACCCCCTTTTTTGTCCTCCTACGGTTTACTTTTTGTTTAGCCCACCACTAATACCTAGACACTACAATATTTTTGTCTCACCTGATTAGGTCTGGTTGGGGTATTTTTTCCTACAGCCCCAATCTATGTGTGGTAACCATTTTTGCTTTATCCACTGGACACTGGGTCTTTTTATTGCTGGTTAGGGCCTCAATAGGGCTTCCAGTGTAGGATCAGAGTTCTAGTCTGGGCCACCCCTTGTGGGGGTTTTTTGGACCCAGTCCCTTGGATATTTCATTAGGGTGGACTAGGACAAGTAGGGAGACATTAGGGTTAGTGTACTTTGTATACCAATACCCCTTGTTGTCCTTCTATGGTTCTTTTGTTTGCCTAGCCCACCACTAGCACCAACGTCGGTATCTTAGTCACAATTGGTGTTGTCTCTGATATCAGGCTTAGGTCGTGTATGTTTGTTTGTCTGTAGGAGCCTTTTTATTCTCCTATGTAATTAAAAGTGACGTTTTACTTCAGTTTACTGCCCCCTCTAATAATTTTCTTGCATTCTCTGGAGCAGTGTTCAGGTGGGCTCTATTGCCTTATCCTGTTTGACCCTCTTCTATTAAACTTACCTTTAAGCCTGGACCTTCCTGGTTTCGCCACTGCCGACCCAAATTTTCTTCTACCCTTATAACGTGTACCAGTGTAAAAATGACCTTGTTCTGTGTGCCAGTACAAAAATGACCCTGTTCTGTCGGCCAGTACAAAAAATACCTCATCGTAGTGCCCCCAGTAGAGCCAATGTCCCCATTTTGCCCCCATAATGTGTGCCAAAGACCCCTACTGTGTGCTAGTACAAAAAATACCCCCTCTTGGTGCCCCCAGTTGAGACAGTGTTCCCATAGTGCTCCCATAATGTGTGCCAATGCCCCATTGTGTGTGCTAGAACAAAAAAATTGCATTGCTTTCGTGCCCCACCACAGAATTCAACTTTATTGCCGTCAGGATGGTGGTACAGTTGAATATAGAGAGATGAGTGCTTCCACAATGGAAGTGCACATTTCCCTTAGCTTTTCTGCCACCCCCACTTGTCTGCCGAGTCATGCTGCCTAAGCCGATCGTCTCACCTTGCCTCATTGGTAGTATACCTTTACTACTAACCTACCAGTTTTCATCCACAGTCCCCATTTTTTACTAATCACATTCTATTCTTTTAGTTTATGTATAAAATATTACGTTATTAGTTATCATTTATCTTTCTTTATTTTGACTGATATTACAGTCTATTTTAATTAAAGTATAAACAGGGTGGCCCACAAAAAAGTAGCCCGCCTTCAATATCTCCAAATCAAACTGCCCATAGCAACCAATCAGAACTCTGCTTTCAGAGCCCTGTAGGAACTAAAAGCTGAGCTCTGATTGGTTGCTATGGGTAACTAAGACTGGTTTACTATTAGGCAGTTTGATTTGGAGATATTGAAGGTGGGCTACTTTCTTGTGGGCCACCCTGTATATTTATTAGGTCAATTTTACCATCTTTAATTTTATATTGTTGCTATTTATTTCTATTTTAACTGTCTTTGTAACCCTGAATGACCCACCCTATCTGTCATTCATGGTATGGAGGGAGGGTTACTCCCCCTCCCCCTTTTTTCTCTTGCTCCTTGGCACCAAAATGCACATTTTTAAACTGTTGCTTCTGAACTGTCTCTGTAATGGTGCCACTTACCTTACAATGGGGTTAGTAAAACCCCAAAACACGTTTATGCATGAAATTATTCTTAATTTCATCTTGGAGTTCCTTATTAGTGTTGATCAAGCACCGTAGTGCTCGAGCACCTGAGTATAATCAAAGTCAATGGGAGAACCCGAGCATTAAACCAGGTACCCTCTGCTCTGAAGAGGGGTGGGTGCCTGGTTCATAGGAAAATTTCAGAAATTGATGGAAACACCACCGAAATGGTTCGGGAACAGCATGGGGAGGATGTCTGGATGCTTCTTGGACTCCCAGGTCACTGCTGGGAACGATATTGTCCGATTAGTACGCCACTTTTACAGACTGACAATCTACAACCGAAGATGAAATCGATTTTAGAGGAAAC
Organism: Bufo gargarizans; assembly: GCF_014858855.1. NCBI lineage: Eukaryota > Metazoa > Chordata > Amphibia > Anura > Bufonidae > Bufo > Bufo gargarizans. The sequence goes on along the minus strand of NC_058080.1, from coordinate 591,273,537 downwards.
ATTTTTAGGAAACATTATTTCCTATATATTTACTTGTGTATAAAGTGCAAGTTCAGCCCAAAAATTTGTTGATTTTCGGAACTGGGGCCATGATTAAGAGGGACAGCATTTGCCAAGAATGTTTTCATTAATCAACAACAAAAGTCGAAGGTTCTAAGACTATCCGACAGGCGATCTGGCGGCGTTATTCCCATGACCCGCCGAGCAGCTTCCGGAAAACCAAAGTCTTTGGGTTCTGGGGGGGAGTATGGTTGCAAAGCTTAAACTTAAACTAATTGACTGAAGGGCACCACCAGGAGTGGAATCTGCGGCTTAATTTGACTCAACACGGCAAACCTCACCCGGCCCGGACACGGAAAGGATTAACACATTGATAGCTCTTTCTCGGTTCTGTGGGTGGTGGTGCATGGCCGTTCTGAGTTGGTGGAGCGATTTGTCTGGTTAATTCCGATAACCAACGAGACTCCTCCGTGCTAATTAGTTACGTGACCCCGTTCTATTGAAAAATTTTATGTCACAGAATTTGTTTTGAAGCGCACACATTACACAGCAGATGTGGGCCGGGTCAGGTCTCTGTCAGAAGAGGACACCGTCTATTGAAATATAAAATTTTATGTCACAGAAAAATTTTAGAGGCGTACATGTTACACAGCAGATTTGGGCCTGGTAAGGTCACTATCAAAAGTGGACACCGTCTACGGAAAAAGTGCACTGGATGTCCCTGATATTTTAGGGATAAGCACACTTGAAACAGGAGATGTGGCATGGATAATTTAACTGTCCGCAGCGGACACTGTCTACGGAAAACATGGACTGGATGTTACTGATATTTTAGGGATGCGCACACTTTAAACAGGAGATGGGGCGGGGATAATTTAACAGTCCGCCGCTGACACTGTCTACTGAAAAACTGCACTGGATGTTTATTTAACCAATCACTGGTAACAGGAGTCGTCCCAAAAGATTGGAAATTAGCAAATGTTGTGCCCATTCACAAGAAAGGTAGTAGGGAGGAATCAGGCAACTATAGGCCAGTAAGCCTGACATCAATAGTGGGGAAATTAATGGAAACCATACTTAAGGAAAGGATTGTGGAACATCTAAAAGCCCATGGATTGAAAGATGAAAAACAGCATGGGTTTACTTCAGGGAGATCATGTCAAACTAATCTTATTGATTTTTTAGATTGGGTGACTAAAATAATAGATGGTGGAGGTGCAGTGGACATTGCTTATCTAGACTTTAGTAAGGCTTTTGATACTGTCCCACATAGAAGTCTTATCAATAAATTGCAGTCTTTGTGCTTGGACTCCCATATTGTTGAATGGATTAGGCAGTGGCTGAGGGACAGACAACAGAGGGTTGTAGTCAATGGAGTATATTCAGACCATGGTCTTGTTACCAGTGGGGTACCTCAGGGATCTGTTCTGGGACCCATATTGTTTAATATCTTTATCAGCGAAATTGCAGAAGGCCTCGATGGTAAGGTGTGTCTTTTTGCTGATGACACAAAGATTTGTAACAGGGTTGATGTTCCTGGAGGGATACACCAAATGGAAAAGGATTTAGGAAAACTAGAGGAATGTTCAAAAATCTGGCAACTAAAATTTTATGTTGATAAGTGCAAGATAATGCACCTGGGGGCGTAAAAACCCAAAAGCAGAATATAAAATCAGTGATACAGTACTAACCTCAGTATCTGAGGAAAGCGATTTAGGGGTCATTATTTCTTAGGACTTAAAGGTAGGCAGACAATATCATAGAGCAGCAGGAAATGCTAGCAGAATGCTTGGGTGTATAGGGAGAGGAATTACCAGTAGAAAGAGGGAGGTGCTCACGCCGCTCTACAGAGCACTAGTGAGACCTCATTTGGAGTATTGTGCTCAGTACTGGAGACCATATCTCCAGAAGGATATTGATACTTTGGAGAGAGTTCAGAGAAGAGCTACTAAACTAGTACATGGATTGCAGGATAAAACTTACCAGGAAAGATTAGAGGACCTTAACATGTATAGCTTGGAAGAAAGACGAGACAGAGGGGATATGATAGAAACTTTTAAATACATAAAAGGAATCAACAAGGTAAAAGAGGAGAGAATATTTAAAAGAAGAAAAACTGCTACAAGAGGACATAGTTTTAAATTAGAGGGGCAAAGGTTTAAAAGTAATATCAGGAAGTATTACTTTAATGAGAGAGTAGTGGATGCATGGAATAGCCTTCCTGCAGAAGTGGCAGCTGCAAATACAGTGAAGGAGTTTAAGCATGCATGGGATAGGCATAAGGCCATCCTTCATATAAGATAGGGCCAGGGACTATTCATAGGATTCAGATATATTGGGCAGACTAGATGGGCCAAATGGTTCTTATCTGCCGACACATTCTATGTTTCTATGTCACTGATATTTTAGGGAGGCGCACACTTTAAACAGGGGATGTGGCGCATATAATTTAACTGTCCGCAGCGGCCTATCACACGGTATTTTGCAACGGGATGCGCTAAAAATATATATTGCTGCTGTCAAACACAATAGTCCTTATAAGGACTTTTGGGTCTCTGGAAAGTTTTTTCTATGAAAATCTTCCTATTACACTCCCTACACTGTCTGTCCCTTCATATGCACAGCTCTACCTAACACTGAGAAATTTAGCACAGTTGCGCTACAAAAATATATTGCTGCTGTTACCCACAATAGTCCTTACAAGGACTTTTGGGTCTCTGAAACATTTTTGTACACTTATAATATTCGATTACACTCCCTACACTCTCTGTCCCTTCCTATCCTCAGCTCTCCCTGACTTAGAATGAGCCGAACACACATCATTGGGTGCTATATAGCACCCGATGACGTGTTCTGGCCAGCCAATCACTGTAATGCCAACATGGCTACTGGCATTACAGTGAGGGCAGTACTTACCTGCACGTTTACTGGCTGCTTAGCAGCTGCAAAACGTGCAGGGAGGAGACTCGAGCATGGCACTCGAGCATATGCAGTACTAGGCCACTTCATGTTTGGATCATTTTGTAAATTAAATTTTCTTTTTTGGGACATTTGAAGGCCTAGAAGTTAAGAAACAAATCTTACAATTTTTAGGAAAATTTTCAAAACCCAATTTTTAAGGACTAGTTCAGGTCTGAAGTCACTTTATGGGGCTTACATAATAGAAACCACCTATAAATGGCCCCCCTTTTAGAAACTATCCCTCAAGGTATTCAAACTTTTACAAACTTTGTTAACCCTTTAGGTGTTCCACAAGAATTAAAGAAAAATGGAGATAACATTTTAGAATTTCACTTTTTTGGCAGATTTTCCATTTGAATCCATTTTTCCAGTAATAAAGCAAGGGTTAACAGCCAAACAAAACTCCAATATTTATTACCCTTAGGCCTCATGCACACGACAGTATTTTTTCACTGTCCGCAAAACAGGGTTCCGTTGGTCCGTGATCCGTGACCGTTTTTTCGTCCGTGGGTCTTCCTTGATTTTTGGAGGATCCACGGACATGAAAAAAAGTTGTTTTGGTGTCCGCCTGGCCATGCAGAGCCAAACGGATCCGTCCTGAATTACAATGCAAGTCAATGGGGACGGATCCGTTTGACGTTGACACTATATGGTGCAATTGCAAACGGATCCGTCCCCATTGACTTTCAATGTAAAGTCTGGAGTCCCTTTTATACCATCGGATCAGAGTTTTCTCCAATCCGATGGTATATTTTAACTTGAAGCGTCCCCATCACCATGCGAACGCCTCTATGTTAGAATATACTTTTGGATATGAGTTACATCGTGAAAACTCATATCCGACAGTATATTCTAACACAGGCGTTTCCATGGTGATGGGGACGCTTCTAGTTAGAATATACTACAAACTGTGTACATGACTGCCCCCTGCTGCCTGGCAGCACCCGATCTCTTACAGGGGGCCGTGATCAGCACAATTAACCCCTCAGGTGCCGCACCTGAAGGGGTTAATTGTGCGTATCATAGCCCCCTGTAAGAGATCAGGGCTGCCAGGCAGCAGGGGGCAGACCCCGCCTCCTCCCCAGTTTGAATATCATTGGTGGCCAGTGCGGCCCCCCCTCCCTCCCTCTATTGTATTAATAACATTGGTGGCCAGTGTGTGGCCTCCCCCGGCCCCCCTCCCTCCCTCTATTGTAATAAGAACATTGGTGGCAGTGTGCAGCCTCCCCCGGCACCTGAGGGGTTAATTGTACGGATCACAGCCCCCTGTAAGAGATCTGGTGCTGCCAGGCAGCAGGGGGCAGTCATGTACACAGTTCGTTGTATATTCTAACTAGAAGCGTCCCCATCACTATGGGAATGCCTCTGTGTTAGAATATACTGTTGTATCTGAGTTTTGAATGGGTCCGTGAACTGTTTCCCGTCAAAAAAATAGGACAGGTCATATTTTTTTGACGGACAGGATACACGGATCACGGAGGCGGATGACAAACGGTGCATTTTGAGAGTTTTCAACTGACCCATTGAAAGTCAATGGGTCCGCAGAAAATCACGGAAAATGGAACAACGGCCACGGGTGCACACAACAGTTGTGTGCATGAGGCCTTATCTTGTAGTTTACAGAAACACCCCATATCGTAAACTGCTGTACTGACACATGGCAGGGCCCAGAAGGAAAGGAACGCCATATGGTTTTTGGACGGCAGATTTCACACTGATAATTTTAAGTTGCTATGTCACATTTGAAGACCCCTGAAGCACTCCTAGAGTAGAAACTCCAAAAAAGTGACCCCATTTTGAAAACTACGGAATAAGGTGGCAGTTCTGTTGGTACTATTTTAGGGTACATATGATTTTTGGTTGCTCAATATTACACTTTTTGTGAGGTAAGGTAACAAAAAATAGCTGTTTTGGCACTGTTTTTATTTTTTGTTTTTTTAAATGTTCATCTGACAGGTTAGATCATGTGATATTTTTATAGAGCAGGTTGTTACGGACGTGACAATACTAAATATGACTACTTTTTTCGGTTGTTTGTTTTACATAATAAAGCATTTTTTTATTATATTTTTTAGTGTCTCTATATTCTGAAAGCCTTTTTTTTTTTTTTTTGGGCGACTGTCTTATGTAGGGGCTTATTTGTTTTTGGTATGAGATGACGGCTTGATTGGTACTATTTTAGGGTGCATATGACTTTTTGATCACTTGTTATTACACTTTTTGTGGTATAAGGTGACAAAAATTGCTTTTTGACAGTTTATTTTTTTATTTTTACACTGTTCACCTGAGGTCATGTAATATTTTTATACAGCAGGTTGTTATGGACGGACAAAATCTAATATGTCAACTTTTTTTATTTAAGTTTTACACAATAAATGCATTTTTGAAACAAAAAAAATCATGTTTTAGTGTCTCCATATTCTGAGTGCCATAGTTTTTTTTATTTTTTGGGCGATTGTCTTAGGTAGAGTCTCATTTTTTGCAAGATGAGATGATGGTTTAATTCGTACTATTTTGCGGTGCATATGACTTTTAATCGATTGGTATTACACCTTTTGTGGTGTAAGTTGACAAAAAATGGCTTTTTTTACGGTGTCCTCCTGAGGGGTTAGGTCATGTGATATTTTAATGGACCTGGTTGTTACAGACACGGCCATACCTAATAGGTCTACTTTTTCAAATAAAAAAAACACTAGTGTCTCCCTATTCTGAGAGCCATAGTTTTATTTTATTTTTTTGCCCGATTGTTTTATGTGGGAAGGTGACAGTTTGATACTATTTTGGGGGGCATACGCCTTTTTGATCACTTGGTGTTGCACTTTCTGAGATTTAAGGTGACAAGAAAATTGTTGTTTTAGCACAGTTTTTATTTCATTTTTTCTACAGCGTTCAGGTGAGGGGGTAGATTATGTGATATTTTATAGAACCGGTCGTTACGGATGCGGCAATACCCAATATGTCTGTTTTTCCTTTTTTTTCACAATTTTATGTGTTTTATTTTGGGAATTTTATTTTTTTAACTCGAAACTTTTTTTTTAAATTATGATAAACACTTTTTCTTCGTTTTTATTTTTGTCCCACTATGGGACTTCAACTTCTGGGGTCTGATCCCCTGTGCAATTCATTACAATACTATTGTAATGCATTGGCTGTCAGCTTTTATGTTGATAGCCTGCCTGTGAGACCCAGCCTAAGGGCTGGATCTTACAGGCTTTCTTAGGAGGCAAGTCCCGATGCCTATGAAAGGGATCGGGCTTGCCTTTTCTGCCATCGGGTCCCCGCCACTGCAGAGCGGGTAGCCGATGGAGATGTGAAGGGCACCCGTACCCTCCGCAAACCCTCAGCACTGGGTAATATGCTGGCATCGGTGTCTTCACCGATGCTGGCGTATGCAGCAGGGACCCAGTCGTCAGCTTCTGCACCCTGTACGTGCCTGGTCCTTAAGTCACGTCCAGCTGTGAATACATGTACGGCAAGGGTCCTTAAGGGGTTAAACAATTGCAGATAACCCCAGGTCTAGGGTACTACAGTGGCACCCTTGTGAGACATTTTCTAGAGTCTTCCGTTTCAAAGAAAACAATGGTAAAGTAGCTGTGGGAAAACAGACGGAAAATTATACAACTACAATGTACTAGTAGATTACACACAGAAGCCCGATCAAGACAATATTTCAAAAATTACCTTTAAGTTCAATGGTGATTTTGTTGCAGATGTTTCTGCAACTGAAAATAAGTTCCATTATCTGAATGGGGTTATTTTGGCGGCAAGTATTTGGATTTCTGAAAACCACACACAAAGGAATTTAGACAAATCAGTGGGGTATAAATATTCCAAATTACAAATCTATACAATGCCAAAATGATAATGCAGCACGGTGCCCTTACAATTTTATAGGATACTGTGTACAAACCGGATTCCCAAAAAGTTGTTACACTATACAAATCGTGAATAAATACTGAATGCAATGATGTGGAGGTGCCAACTTCTAATATGTTATTCAGAATAGAACATAAATCACGGAACAAAAGTTTAAACTGAGAAAATGTACCATTTTAAGGGAAAAATATGTTGAATCAGAATTTCATGGTGTCAACAAATCCCCAAAAAGTTTGGACAAGGCCATTTTCACCACTGTGTGGCATCTCCCCTTCTTCTTACAACACTTAACAGACGTCTGGGGACCAAGGAGACCAGTTTCTCAAGTTTAGAAATAGGAATGCTCTCCCATTCTTGTCTAATACAGGCCTCTAACTGTTCAATCGTATGGGGCCTTCTTTGTTGCACCTTCCTCTTTATGATGCGCCAAATGTTCTCTATAGGTGAAAGATCTGGACTGCAGACTGCCCATTTCAGTACCCGGATCCTTCTCCTACGCAGCCATGATGTTGTGATTGATGCAGAATGTGGTCTGGCATTATCTTGTTGAAAAATGCAGGGTCTTCCCTGAAAGAGATGACGTCTGGATGGGAGCATATGTTGTCCTGAATATATTTTTCTGCATTGATGGTGCCTTTCCAGACATGCAAGCTGCCCATGCCACACGCACTCATGCAACCCCATACCATCAGAGATGCAGGCTTCTGAACTGAGCATTGATAACAACTTGGGTTGTCCTTGTCCTCTTTGGTCCGGATGACATGGCATCCCAGATTTCCAAAAAGAACTTTGAATCGTGATTCGTCTGACCACAGAACAGTCTTCCATTTTGCCACACTCCATTTTAAATGATCCCTGGCCCAGTGAAAACGCCTGAGCTTGTGGATCTTGCTTAGAAATGGCTTCTTCTTTGCACTGTAGAGTTTCAGCTGGCAACGGCGGATGGCACGGTGGATTGTGTTCACTGACAATGGTTTCTGGAAGTATTCCTGAGCCCATTCTGTGATTTCCTTTACAGTAGCATTCGTGTTTGTGGTGCAGTGCCGTTTAAGGGCCCGGAAATCACGGGCATCCAGTATGGTTTTACGGCCTCGACCCTTACGCACAGAGATTGTTCCAGATTCTCTGAATCTTCGGATGATGTTATGCACAGTTGATGATGATAGACGCAAAGTCTTTGCAATTTTTCGCTGGGTAACACCTTTCTGATATTGCTCCACTATCTTTCTGCGCAACATTGTGGGAATTGGTGATCCTCTCCCCATCTTGGCTTCTGAGAGACACTGCCACTCTGAGAAGCTCTTTTTATACCCAATCATGTTGCCAATTGACCTAATTAGTGTTAATTGGTCTCCCAGCTCTTCGTTATGCTCAAATTTACTTTTTCCAGCCTCTTATTGCTACTTGTCCCAACTTTTGGGGGATTTGTTGACACCGTGAAATTTTGAATCAACGTATTTTTCCTTTAAAATGATACATTTACTCGGATTAAAAGTTTGATCTGTCATCTACGTTCTATTACAAATAAAATATTAACATTTGCCATCTCCACATCATTGCATTCAGTTTTTATTCACAATTTGTTTAGTGTCCCAACTTTTTTGGAATCCGGTTTGTATTTGGACAATCAGAAAACTTTTTGTCACCCTAATGATATTGATCTAGGTGTGCAGGTCCACACAAGCCATCAAACAGATGCAAAATAACTTTGAGGTTTACGGGTTCTCAGTCAGATGAGAGCTGTTTTGGAATATCTCATAGTGCACAAGGCTGCCATTCTAAGGTATGCTGGCTGTTATTTGTCTCATGGATAGATTGATGGCTTGCACATACCTGGCTTTTGGCATATAGCCTTTGTGTGGTTGTCTATTGTATGTCATACATAATAGGAGTCTAAGATGCATCCAACTATCCTCTTAATGCTGTTTCCAAACCATTTTGATGGGGTTTCCATCAATTGCTAACCTTTTTCTTAAAAACCAGACACCCTCTTCTCTTCCGAGCAGGGGGTGCCTGGTTGTCTCCCAATAACTTCCATTATACTCGGGTGCTCGGCCGAACACACAAATATAGCAATGTGTTTGGGCCGAACACCCGAATACTTTGGTGCTCGATCATCACTAGTCACAGCCCTATAAATACAGCAGCCATCTTAGATTCTGCCATTCACCAGCGTACTTAGTGCAGGGGGAGACCTGTCTGCAGGCACTAGGGAAAGTGTTAGAAAAATCGTCATTGTGCTAAAAAAAACGATTTACAAGTGCAGGAAAAGATTATTCAAGGTGTAGGGAAAGGATAGGGAGGAATAATTCCACTGCATTTCTGTTAAACAGGGTTCATTTGGGGAGGTGACAGCCTGGGTAATAGGAGCCATTATATAGCTCTGTAATTCCAGCAAACCGTTCTTATTAGGGTGCAAGTGCTGTTTGATACAGGCATTAACAGGGGAGCTGCTGAACCTCATCAAAGGTAACTCTTGCCTCTCATGGAAGCACACAGTAGCATTGGTGGTAGTACGCCATCGCCCTCTACCGGTGACAGTGGGGATAGACCGTGCAGACAGCCTGGAAAGCGTTGCTGTGACACGCTGCAAACCGGGATCCACAGCCGGTGCAGGGAGTGGCAGAATTTCTGGCTGCAAAGGCTCAGGGAGAGCTGGAACAGGGCCCTGGGGCTATTGAGGTTGCTTCCAAGGGAGCACATAGGGAGGCATGAAACATGGCTGCACCTTGGGATTGAATGTCAATGCGCTATTATTTATTTGCCCTACCTTCAGGGTTGGTGGCGGTAACAAATCCGGTATCAACTGTGCAGGGGCAGGTTGCGCCTTTTCTCTGAATAGCAGACGGCCATCCGGGGTCTCTTGTAGACAACGGGTCCAGGGGAGAGTGGCTTCTGCAGTAGGGAGACTCCTGCTGCAAAGAGTCCTTGCATGGACCTCATGGGGGTGTACTCCACTTGGTCCCCCTCATACAAATTGTGTCTCTCCTGGGGCAGATAGTGACGTTTCACGGACCGGCGGCCCACAAATACTTCAGTCCCGGAATAATTGTCCTGGAGGAACCCCATTCCTCTCTCCACCGAGAACCATAGGACGGTTCCGGTCCTCCTGGCCTTGGGGTCTCCTGGTTGGGGGTCTCATGCGGGACATCTGGGTTCAGGCTGCGGAGCTTCTCATAGCTGGGCCGCACCAGGCTGCACAGACAACGGTGCAGGTTGGGGTCTGGTGACGTTGGTAGGTGTCGCGGGACGCGGTGCAGACTTGGGCCTGATGGCAGGTGCTGGGGTCTCTGGACGTGGCGGTGTGACGGACACGGACCGGGCCTGGGCCTCAGGGAGCGGGGTTGGTCCTACCTGCTGTCGCGGCCGGGTGGCCGGTTCTGGTGTCCTCTGGTCACGATCCTGCAGCTCCATCTTCGTCTGTGCCGCAGACTGGATGCTGGTGACAGTAGCGACGGCCCCTGCGGTGGATGATTCGACATCCACTTCCATTCCTGTGGGCACATCTTCTTCCGCGTTTGCACTTGTGTCGGCGGAGGGATCCACAGCCTACGGGAACTGGCACAACTCTTGGCTCTCCACATCAGGGATCGGGGCTTCAGAGGCGGCCTTCTCTGACTCCTCTGGGATGCTGGACAGGGCAGGTGATGTCAGGTCTTTGGGCACGGAGGGATTCACTGCCTCCGGCCTGGTACCAAAGATCGATGGTCCACGTCTCTGCAACAGCTGGGAGACCTGGATCTCCAGCGGCTGTTCAGGGTAAACAGGCTCTCCGTCGATGGACATTTTGTTCCACCTGGGATGCGGGTAGGCCATGCTGGCTGTTCTCCGACACACACTAATCACCAGAACTAAGGGAGGCGTGCAGAGGGTGGAGTCTTTATCACCTCGGGCCAGTTCAGTAACAAGTTCATGGAGGGCGGTTTCTATTGTTCCCGCTCCTGAAGGGGCGTATTTGACATCTTTGCGCCTTTCTGTAGGGGGTGTTACTAGATTTTCCCGCTTCTGGGGGGCGTATTCTTCATTTTCGCACTCTTGAGAGGGCGTTCCTCTGTTTCTTTGTCCCTTGGCATGAAGATGAACCGCCATTTTAAACGAATATGGCGAATTAACTCCTTGAAAGCTGTAGTGCACGTTTAGCGATTTCTTGGCACAACAATACAAGTAAGAAAGTCAGTTTTTTAGTGATCTTTGCACAATCTTCAGCCCTTACTATTATATTGTGAAACATGCGATTTAAGTCCGTTTTTGCGCACAATTAGATGCCGTTCTGTTGTTAGGGATGGACACACAATACAATCCTATCCTGTTCGTGACGCCACTTGATGCAATGAGCAGGACACTGGGTCAGTGGGGTTGCTATGCAGTGGGTCCGTTTTATATGTGTATAAGTTCGTGACGCCAGTTGCAGCTTGCGCAGGTACTGTAGCAGGGCCCTTTAAGATGGTATAGCTCATATACCAGGTGAGGAATGCCAGAGGGGGAATAATGTCTTTATGCAGTGTCAACGGTGTCTCCTACCTTGGTACGGCTGGACTCCTGTATCCTGGCTCACATGCAACAAAATGAGTGTTGTTAATAGGAGTTTTGATGAAATAATTGAGATCCAGTCTGATAATAAGGTCCTACTTGTCTTTACTTAATGGCAGCTTGGATCCATACAAGGTAACAGCAATAGTCTTGGGTCCCAGCAGGTTTTGGCAATATGTGGCGGGAATTTATATCTATTCTGCATCTGGTACATACGCCTATAGATTTGGCAGGTATTAATCTTCTGCTCTATCTGTATGCTGCTTGATATGGGCCTGACTAGCTGAGGAGGTACTTATCTTCTCCTGGTCTTAGGATCTGTACTCACAGGACAGCTCGCAGAGTATGGTGTCTTCTTCCTGGAGATCTATTGTTCTGTGGATGCTGCTTCTCTGGTCGTCCAGCTGAGGTAGATGACTCAGGCTTGGAAGATGGATCTTGAACCTCAGCCGAGGTTGGATCCAGGGTTGGGATCCCTGTTTCTGGGAGCTCCTATCCACACAACCTACCCCAACAGGGGTGGCTGGTACACACCTAGACTTCCTACTCCTCCTCATGATACAGAACATGGGAATATCCCACTTCTGCTCATACAGGGGAGCCTAGACTGGAATGGACTATTCCGGTCTAGATATACTAAACTGTTCTATAGACTGCCTATACATTGCCGCCACCTACTGGTGTACATGTATAATTACAGCAATTCACATAAAACAGTCATGGAAAATCCAGATAATGCAAATGTAATGTCAGATTACACAAGATGATAACACATTTACACTTTAACATCATGTAGCAGGGGAACAGTGTTTTAGTGACATACTCTGGGATGTTACATATGCGTGCTGGGACACCATGACGTGGTGCATGAGGGGCTCCACAGATGTATTGTATGTTGTGGGCTCAGCTCCACTATACAGCGAGGGGGAGGTACTAGAGGACAGTCAGCAGCTACTGCCCAGCCAAGATCTGGAGGAAACATCCGCCGCTTTCTCCGCTAGGCGGGCAAGTAGTGATGAGGAGAGTAGCGTGGGAGCTGGTGTTGCGAGCGGTCAGGAGGACATCAGTGACGTGCAGACAGTACTCGATCTGAGGATCCAAGCAGTCAGGAGTACTCCCTTGTGTAACTTTGATGTCAGCCAGTGGGAGCTCATGCATGACACCTGCCATTTTTCTCAGGCCCTTTGAGGATGCCACGTTATTTGTCAGTCGCCAGGACTACAGGATGAACTACTTCATTCCACTGCTTCATGTCCTGGAACAGATGCAGCTAAATATGGCTGGTCAGGAGACTGGAGACGTGGCGCCTAGATCTCACGGCCACATGAGCCCTGTGGGGGCTGAACTGGAGGAGGAGGAGGACATTGGAGCACAAGCAATGTGTTGCGAAATGGGTGATTTTTGACACAGGTGACAGGAGAGGAGGAGCAGCTGGAGGAACAAGAGCGGGATGAGGAAGACGAGGCAGATGACCCAGGCACACCGTGGCAGTATGCAGTGGAGATTGAGGCAATTAGTCCCTCAGAGTCACTTGCGCAAATGGCCTGCTGCATGCTCAGTTGCTTGGGTAGTGACAGCAAAATTGTCACCATTCGGCAGAGGGATGACTTCTGGCTCTCCACCTTGTTGGACCCTCGCTACTGGTCCAAAATGGGGGTCTTTTTTACACCCACTGAGAGGGAGGACAAACTGAACTACTATAAAGACATCCTTTGTAGTCAGTTGTCAGCTGCCTATCTGCGCTATCGTCCATCCTCTCATAGGTCTGACCAGGGGGGGCCCTCTGCGCTCACGTTCCACTGCCATGGCTGCTGGGGAGGCGGGGGGTGGCAGGAGCAGTACCAGCACCATCAGCAGCAGCCTGAGTCTAGAGTTGCTGATGAGCATCTTCCTTCACCCGTATAGTTAAGAAACTACTTAGACTAGAGCAGGACCTGAACCAGGCCGACACCTTCAGACTCTGTCATTGGGCCACCCTGTGGTCTCCTCATGCTGCCGCCAACTCCAGACTCTGTCATTGTGCCACTCTGTGGCTTCCTGATGCTGCCGCAACCTTCAGACTCTGTCATTGGGCCACTTTGTGGTTTCCTCCTGATGCTGCTGCCACCTCCACACTCTGTTATTGTGCCACTCTGTGGCCTCCTCATGCTGCCGCCACCTTCAGATTCTGTCATTGTGCCACTTTGTGGTCTCCTCATGCTGCTGCCACCTCAAGACCCTGTCATTGTGCCACTCTGTGGCCTCCTGAGGCTGCTGCCACCTTCAGACTCTGTCATTGGGCCACTCTGTGGTCACCTCATGCTGCCGCCACCTCAGGACGCTTTAATTGGGCCACTCTGTGACCTCTTCATGCTGCTGCCACCTCCACACTGTCATTGGGCCACTCTATGGTATCCTGATGCTGCCGCCACCTCCAGACTTTCATTGTGCCACTCTGTGGCCTCCTGATGCTGCCGCCACCTCCGCACTCTGTCATTGTGCCACTCTGTGGCCTCCTGATGCTGCCGCCACCTCCAGACTCTGTAATTGTGCCACTCTGTGGCTTCCTGTTGTTGCCGCCACCTTCAGACTCTGTCATTGTGGCACTTTTAGCTTCCTGATACTGCCGCCACCTACAGACTACAGTCATTGGGCCACTGTATGGTCTCTTCATGCTGCTTCCACCTCACCACTATGTCATAGGGCCACTCTGTGGAATTTTCATGCTGTTACCACCCTCCCCACTTCATGACTGGGCCACTATTTAGCCTTTTTGGCTCAACTGACATCATCACTTATTTGACCCTTCTTCTGATCTGTCAGAAGGAAGATAAAATGAGATGCACAACAGATCATGTCTGTGTAGCAGCTGTAAGGCCTGTATGGTCCCATCAGAATTGGCTAATGATTTGGTAGCCAAAAGCAGGAGTGGGTGCAAAACACAGAAGACATGCAAATACTCCATTCACGTGTCATCTCTGTTTTGGATCCACTCCTGTTTTTTTGGCATTAGCAATACTGCTGGATTACTGACCAAATGACCAAATGTGAAGGTGGATGATCCACAGACAGGATCCATTTTTTTGTGAGTTATTGTTCGGACAGATCAGAGCAAGGGCAAAATAATCAGTGAAGTCGACACAAACTTACTGCTGACATCCTCTCCACTCTCAGGGGGGCTCTACTTGTATAAGAATTTAATAGAACAGGGTCTGTAGACATCTATATGGAATCAGCTGACGATGGTGTAAAAGGAGTGCGCTTCTTCTTGGTGCTAACATTGACCTGTAAGGTGGAGTTCATACATGAGTTTTTTGGTCAGTTTTGGCCCTGTGACTGCCCAAATAAGTGAAGTGTGCAGTGATTCTAAGAGCGACGCCTGTCATCTGCATGTCATACGGACATGTGTGTGCTACTGCAAGGCACAGTGTTCTACACCACTATAAAGGCTCTCTGCAGCCAGGAAATAGCCGTTTTTTTTAACTAAATTCACAGCGAATTTATTCGGATTAAACCAAATTTTTATATTTTTTTATTGACGAATCAAATTTTTGAAACATTCACTCATCTCTAGTCCTAACATATGACATTATAAAAAAAATCTAAGACTCTCCATGTTATCACCATGCCCTGTTTCTGGCTACTTCTGTTCCCTATAGGACTAGGAGACGCTTTGGTCCTGTGACCATTGTAGCCAATCACAGGCCTCAGAGGTGACACGTGCTTGAAAATTCCGTCTTGCAGTCACATCTGCCTGTGAATGATATGTCACAGCAGTGTCATACGATTCAAGCAGATATTATCTCTGAGGCCTGTGATTGGCCACAGTGGTCACATAACCAAGCCACTTCGTGGTCCACAAGGGACTGGAAGCAGCCAGGAACTGAGCAGTTGAGCAGGCACAGCGGGACAGCGGACAGGGGAGTGATTTTTTTTTTAATGGGGTACATGTAAGAACCATAGGTGTTGTCGGCTACTAGACTGGACTACCCCCTTAACAGATGTATAAATGTAATACATTTTAAAACACTACATTTGGTCACTTTCCACCTACCAACATCTTTTATTCAGCTTAAGGTTCACATCATCCTATAACAATCCCCTAATTTTATGGCTATTTAATACATCACCTAGTGAGTTTCATGCAAGTACAATTTGAATAGAGTTTTCTAGCAGGTACATTAAGTACAGGTGACATTGTTGGCAGTTTTAACTTACTGAAAAGAACAATGGTAAATCACTGCGAAAAATTGTTCCATCTGAACCTTTAGAATAATTGGTAATTTTAAAAGACTGCCAGCTGGAGAAATACTATGTAAATGCAAAGCTTGTTTCTTGAAACCATGTAAGACTTATCATTTGTAATCTTGGCACCGTTCTTTCTGAAATGTTTCACGGTATTAATAATAGACAAAATGTGCTGAAAAATGGGGTTCACCTGTATTTGCCTCAGTGCTGTTACTGTTGTTTAAATATGATTTATTCTTTTGAAAGGCCATTTCTTTTCATGCTTAATTTACCCTACTTTCCTTTGCAGTCTATAGAAATGTAGCTTGTACAGATCTCTGCAAAATGGGCACTGCCTGTGGCCTGTGTCAGACTGGTATAATATTAACCCCACGTGGTTTTAATAAACTATACTTAGTTCACCATAAAGAAGAGCGATGTTGATCATACACAATTCCCAAAGATTTTATGAAACAAGACTTGAAATATACTAAAGGGGTATGCTGTTTTTAGTAATTAAAGGGGTTGCGCATCGCAGGGGTCCATCAGCTGTTTGACGAGGAAGCAGCAATCCATGCGAGCATCATTTCCTGGTCTTTATACTACGCGTTGTCTCATGTGTAGTGGTGGTCTAGTGTAATTACAAGTACTCTCTCCATCCAGATGAATATAGCAAGTACTTGTCATTACACTGTGCTTCCAAGATGACGGGCAATGCAATGAACACGAAGCGTCGCTCGCATGGAGCACCTCCTCATCTTCAAACCGCCAACTGGCGGGGGGCCTGGATGTTGGACCCTCGCCGATCAGATATTGATGACCTAGCCTGAGACTTGTGTATGATCAACATCACTCTTCTTTCATGGTGAACTAAATATAGCTTTGCATGTAAACCATGACCTAGCATGAGGATAGGTCATCAATATCAACTGTTGCACAGCCCCTTTAAAGCTTATACATTGCCTATTATAGTGCAATGTATTAGATTAGAACTATCTCTTATAAAGAGCTGTGTGCTTGTGTAAGCATCGCAGTGCCAAAATGGGTGTTCATCCTCTGGAAGAGATTAGGGATTGATCCCATTCAATGACTGCAAGTAGAGCTATAATGTTACATTATACAATGACAAATCATTAGCTAAAACTGGGATACCTCTTTAACATCATAAATCCACGTAAAAGTTTTGTAGGGGATCGGGATCACAGTCTCCTGGGTTAGATAGATAGATTCATGACACCAAGAAGTTCACTCCAGGAGCCTGTTCTGGAGATAGGTTCAGGTCTCAGAGGTGGGAACCACACGTTTCTGACATTAAATATAGAGTGAAGTGACTGGCACTCGACACCATGAGTTAGTATATTTAGAAAATACAATTTATTTGCAGAGTAAAATGTATATGTAATGGTTCATACAATGTGTATAAAAATTGCAGATAAGAACACATAAGTGATGATTCATACAGTATATATAAAATAGCAGATAAGAACACATATGATAACTATAATAAATCGCATTGGTAAAATCGTATGGCTAAAAATCGCAATTATAACGCACACCTGGAGGTCTTAACGCAGAAATGGGACTGTTTGGCTTTTTATAGATCTGGACGGCTGCCCCGCTCCGACGAAGAATCGGTAGTTAGCTGTTTGTCTCAGCTCTCCGATTTTCCCTTGGACTGAGGCCGCCGTCCCTATACCTCCTTGAAAAACACAGAAAAACATCCAAGCAGGTATCCATGACGATAGCAAGACAGTCTCAAATATAATTTCTATATATATTTTTATATATATATATATATATATATATATATATCTTTTATATATTCTTACGGTTATATTTCACTCTTATTTTTATAGTTTTTATTTTAAAAAATCTTATAAAAGGCTCTTATACAAGCAATTTTTTATATATACCTTTATGGTTCATACAAATCACACACTAAACTATTTAGGAAGCATCTATGAATTATTTATACATGATTGGAGTAGTTATATTGCAAATATCTATATTGCATTAACCATGTCTATATAATGGCTCTCTTTCTTGAAAAATGAACAAATATAGTATTGGCAAGCAAAAACTATTAAAAAAAAGGAAACCGCATTGAAACGCACCATAAACGCAGGTGCGGATTTTTTGCATATGGCTGCCATTTATTGCGAACCACACCACCTATAGAGGATTCAAAAAGCGGTGATTCAGGACGGACATTACAAATTACCCAGGACTCCAGGTGACCAATCAGCGATCTATAAGAGTAGGCAAGGTATGGCGAAATACATGACCACTGATGAACGAGTGAGCATACACTTCGAAACGCGTATGGTTTGGATTCCCATATCGCAGGACCTACTCTCGACTTTTATGGATAAAACATCTGACAAATAGAAGCGCTTCTTTTCTACGAACTGTTACACCACCTCTGATATCCAAGACTCGACCGTACAGCCGGGAACCAAATTTACCTGAACACGTGGGACGCCGAGCTGACACCTTCAGGACCACGCGGGGTATCATACTTGGACGGCGAGCCAACACGGCTGGAGTCATCTACAGGAGGGAGGTAAAACAGGTCGGATACTGACTGCTCCATGGGACGCCACGTAGTAGCTGAGGTATAGACTGACAATCGACCGCTATCGATTTCTATTATTCGATTTTCATCATCCGAAAAAGTCACTTTCTAACATCTATTCTCTGAAAGTATCTCATACTGACTCAACTGCTTATTCGAATTAATACTGTTTACTATAGTTATATGAACTGTGGATTTTGTCTGCTAAATATCGGGTGAGAGGCCCATCCAAATCCCACCCACAGGCCTCAAAAATTGGGACTACAATTTATGCCAATGCAAAGTTATTTTGGTGTGCGTTATAATTGCGATTTTTAGTAATACGATTTTACCAATGCGATTTATTATAATTATCATATGTGTTCTTATCTGCGATTTTATAAACATTGTATGAACCATCACATATACATTTATACTCTGCAAATAATTAGTATTTTCTATATACACTAACTCATGGTGTCAAAGGGCGAGTGCCAGTCACTTCACTCTATATTCAATTTTTGTTCCTTCTCTTGACTGGATGGGTCAACACGTGACTAGAGCACCTATCCTTCCCTTCAGTTGGGTGAGCCTCTATTCCTTCTTTTTTCTATATTATGTTTCTGACATTGATGGCTTATCCTAATGATATGCTATCAAAGTCTGAGATGACTCAACCTTTTTATGAGTTTTATTATGTTATAGACCAAGCAAGTTCGTTTCCTCAAAACACGTACACGGTATTCTTGTGATTTGATATTATTCACCTATGTATCTTCTCTAAATAAAGTTTGGACTTTAACCTGGATTGCTGGTCGATAACTCTATCCTTTGGTTACATAATCCCTAAGCCTTCTCAGCTGGCACCTAAACAGGCTCATTAGATAGGCCAAACACTCGACTGACCTGAATTTGATAACCTTTCAGGGTACTGTAGTCAAATCACTCCATTAATTACTTTGGTTGACCACCGTTAAAGGGTTTTTTCAGGAGTGGGATATTGATGGCCTACCCTCAGGATAGGTCATCAATATCTGTTCAGTGGGGTTCTGCCACTTGGCACTGTCACCAATTAGCTGTTTGAAGAGGCTGCAGAGCTCCAGTGAGTGATGCAGTCTCCTTACACATACCAAGCACAGCGACGTTCTTTGTATAGTGGCAGTGCTTGGTATTGCAGCCCAGTCCCATTTACTTGAAGCTGAGCATAGACCATTTGACCGATGAATGTGATGCCATTGGCCTAGGAAGAGCACTTAATGGAGCACCGCATCCTCTTCAAACAGCTGATTGGCGTGATGCTGAGAGTTGCACCCCCATGATCAGATGTTGACAACCTATCCTGAGGAGCAGGAGTACCACAACCCCGTCATTGCTGCTATCCTTAAATTGCTATTAGGGAAGATTTGCACTGTGAACTGCACCTTGACACTGTCTGATGTACTACTACTCCTACCCCGTACTTTAGTAAAGAGAGACATTTATTTACTACAACTGGCCTGGTTACTGACTCCTAAAACATCCTCCGGTCACTTCATCCACACCCCTGCCTCGCACCATGCCAAAACACCCAACAACAAAGTCACCCCAATCACCACCAAGCAGGAGCTCCAACATCAGGGTGTGCCCAGGAGAAGAAAGGTCACGCCCTCCTGTCACTGCACAGCCTTAGGAAGCATCAGTGCGAGGGTTGAAACTATGATCCATGTGTACAGCTACCTTTGCCTTGAACTGTAACCACCAGTAAAGTAAGTGATGTTATGTTTTGCCATATTGTGTTAGATATGCTGAAATATGCCATGTTAAACAAGTAGTGCTGAATAAGGGACTGTATGTTAAGTCTAAAAAGCATCTATATGTGTATGTATTATACCTTTAAGACTGTAGCAGTGGGCACATGGCTTAGCTGAGGTCAGCAATCTCACGAGAGGACATTGTAGCATTGTGATGCACGTGTTGCATCTTAGGTCTGGCCAGATCATAAATGGGGGAGCTAAGAGCACCTTGTGGTCAGTCAGTCAAGGCACACTAGTCAATTATCAGCGAGGAGAATCCATAGTTGGGCATGCTGAAAGAGATGGAGACCTTGAGATCCGTGGGGATGTTTCAGTCTTCAGCCTACACTATAGACCTGCTTTGGACTGCTGTTACTGATTGGGTCGCTGGAGTAAATGCTGCACCTTGGATAACACCAGTGGTATTCAACTGTTTCTAGCCTGGAGGCTATAACATGGTAGACCCAAACCAGATACTCTAGAGATAATGGGGACCAGGGATTGTAACCCAGGCAGCCTACTAGGCCCTACAACAGAGATGCCCAACCTGCAGCCCTCCAGCTGTTGCAAAACTAAAACTCCCAGCATGCTTGGGCAGACTACAGCTATTAGGGAATGCTGGGAGTTGTAGTTTTGCAAACGCTGGAGGCCACAGGTTGAGCATCTCTGCACTACAACCACCTGCTGTAATTATACTGTGAATAGTGGCACCGTTAATATGTAATAACTGAAAATGAGGTGAACCCTACTCTAAAATATACTTTTTTTTAATATACATTAAAACCCACTCTCAAAGATAGCAAATAAACATAAAAAATAGGTGATTCAGATAGTGCTGCGGCACCTATCCTTGCTGTCATTTACAGGTAAAACTCGAAAAAATGTAATATTTTGCAAAAGTTAATTTATTTCAGCAATGCAACTTAAAAGGTTAAACTAATATATGAGATAGAATCATTACATGCAAAGCGAGATATTTCAAGCCTTTATTTGTTATAATTTGGATGATTATGGCCTACAGCTTATGAAACCCCAAATTCACAATCTCAGAAAATTTGAATATTGTGAAAAGGTTCAATATTCTAGGCTCAAAGTGTCACACTCTAGTCAGCCAATTAATCCATAACACCTGCAAAAGGTTCCCCAGCCTTTAAATTGTCTCTCAGTCTGGTTCAGTAGGAATCACAATCATGGAAAAGACTGCTGACCCGACAGTTGTGCACAAAACCATCATTGACACCCTCCATAAGGAGGGAAAGCCTCAAAAGGTAATTGCTAAAGAAGTTGGATGTTCCCAAAGTGCTGTATCAAAGCACATTAATAGAAAGCTATGTGGAAGGAACAAGTGTGGAAGAAAAACGTGCACAAGCAGCAGGGATGACCGCAGCCTGGAGAGGATTATCAGGAAAAGGCCGTTCAAAAGTGTTGGGGACTTTCACAAGGAGTGGACTGAGGCTGGAGTTAGTGCATCAAGAGCCACCACACACAGACGGATCCTGGACATGGGCTTCAAATGTCGTATTCCTTGTCAAGCCTCTCCTGAACAACAAACAACGTCAGAAGCGTCTTACCTGGGCTAAAGAAAAAAAGAACTGGTCTGTTGCTCAGTGGTCCAAAGTCCTCTTTTCTGATGAGAGCAACTTTTGCATGTCCTTTGGAAACCAATGACCCAGAGCCTGGAGGAAGAATGGAGAGGCACACAATGCAAGATGCTTGAAGTCCAGTGTGAAGTTTATACAGTCTGTGTTGATTTGGGGAGCCATGTCATCTGCTGGTGTTGGTCCACTGTGATTCATTAAGTCCAGAGGCAACGCAGCCGTCTACCAGGAGATTTTGGAGCACTTAATCTTTAATTGTGATCTTAGGCCTTACTATCACATAGATTTTTATGTTTATTTGTTATCTTTATTGAGAGTGGGTTTTAATGTATATTAATAAAAGGTATATATATTAGAGTAGGGTTCACCTCATTTTCTACCTACTTTGTATATGTATGGGTTTCAGTACTCTGTAAAGAGAATGCTGCAGCTGTTGGCAACTACTTGTGAATATGTTTCTCAAACTGCCTATTACCATTTATAAACATTGCTAACCATCAAGCTCTGTGCCACAATCAGTGGCGGATTACAATAGGGACGTTCGGGTCGGCATTCCCGGGCCCAGCACCGCTGGGGGGCCCAACGCTGACCCGAACGCCCACATACTGCGGCGGGGCACGGGAGCGCATAGCTCCCTGTCCCGTCGCCGATCACCGGCATTCACCACATAGGCCTCAGGCCTTGTAGGCCTGAGGCCTATGCGGTAGTGAAATCCCGGCGCAGGCGTGCGTGATGACGTCATCGCGCACCTGTGCCGGGACGCAGCACTGTGACGCGCCTGACTCATCCCGCCCGCCTTCCTCTGCGAGCAAGCGCCTGGCCCCGGACATAGGTGAGTATTTTTTTTTTTCATTTTTTGTTCATTTTTTATTTCATTTGCCTACTTGGGGGAGGACACAGGAGGACCTATTAGGGAAGATAAATCGATTACATGGGGGGAATGTGGGGGCTGTATGGGGCCAAATTATTATGGGAGGGAATACTATGTGGGGGCAAATTACTAGATGGGGCAGCGTGGGACAAATTATTATGAGGGAATACTATGTGGGGGCAAATTACTATGTGGGGGCAAATTATTATGAGAGGGACTACTATGTGGGGGCAAATTACTAGATGGGGCAGTGTGGGGGGAAACTATTGTGTGGGGGCAAATTATTATAGGAGGGACTACTATGTGGGGGCAAATTTCTATCTGGGGGTAGTGTGGGGGAAACTATTGTGTGGGGGTAATTGCTATGTGGGGACTATGTGGGGGCAAATTACTATGTGGGGGAAACTATTGTGTGGGGGAAATTGTCATGTGGGGACAGTGTGGGGTAATTGCTATGTGGGGACAGTGTGGGGTAATTTCTATGTGGGGACAGTGTGGGGTAATTGCTATGTGGGGCAAATTACTATGTGGGGGCAGTGTGGGGAAAACTATTGTGTGGGGGCAAATTATTATGAGAGGGAATACTATGTGGGGACAAATTACTATGTGGGGGCAAATTATTATGAGAGGGAATACTATGTGGGGACAAATTACTAGATGGGGCAGTGTGGGGGCAAATTACTAGATGGGGAAGTGTGGGGGCAAATTACTAGATGGGGCAGTGTGGGGGCAAATTGCTATGTGGGGGCAGTGTGGGCAAATTGCTATGTGGGGACAACTTACTATATGGGGCAGTGTGGGGGCAAATTACTATGTGGGGGAAACTATTGTGTGTGGGAAATTGCAATGTGGGGACAATGTGGGGTAATTTCTATGTGGGGACAGTGTGGGGTAATTGCTATGTGGGAAAATTGCTATGTGGGGGCAAAATACTATGTGGGGGCAGTGTGGTGGAAATTACTATGTGGGGGCAGTGTGGTGGAAATTAATATGTGGGGGAAGTGTGGAGGAAATTACTATGTGGGGGCAGTGTGGGGCAAATTACCGTGTGGGGGCAAACTACTATATGGGGGCAGTGTGGGGCAAATTACTGTGTGGGGGCAAACTACTATATGGGGGCAGTTTGGGGGAAATTACTGTGTGGGGGCAAATTACTATGGGGGGATTACTATGTGGGGGCAGTGTGGTGGAAATTACTATATGGGGGTGTTGCTATTGGAGGGGCACTATAGGGGCAATTCTATTATTTCTGGGGACACTATACAGGGATTATTGCCTGGAGCACAATAGAGGGTGGTATTATTACTGGGGGTCTCTAGGGGACATTATAGCTGCTGTGGACACTATAGGGACATTTGGGGTAATTTATCAAACTGGTGTAATGCAGAACTGGCTTAGTTGCCCATAGCAGCCAATCAGATTCCACCTTTCATATTTGACAGCTCTTTTGGAAATCCAGTTCTACTTTACACCAGTTTGATAAATTACCCCAATTATATCTATCAGGGTCACTATTTTTTCAGCAGTATAGTTCCTGGGGCATTGGGGAGAACAACGGGCACAGTATTGGGGGTGGCAGGATGACACTGTGGGGACACCAGGATGAGGAGGTTGATGGAAAAATTGAGAAATCTAACGTGTCTGTGTTACAAACTGTAGAGACGAGATGCGGCTAAAAGAATTTGCCATGGTGGTCTGAGTCAAATGGAGGAGAAGAGGATATAGAAGGTCTACATGACAGGAGATGTCACTGGATGTAACAGGTATGTGGTGCTGTATTCTCCTCCATGTCTTTTTTATTACAATTATATGTATTTTAAATTTGACGACCAAATTTTTCAGTTTAGGACCCAATTTGGGGTATTTTTTTTTTGTCTGAAGATATCATATGGCCTAAGAAGAGACTGTGGCGCCCATGAAGCACCGCAGCCTCTTCATACAAAAAAAAAACTAAACTAAAATCGAGGGGGGGGGGGGGGCCCAGGTTGGGTAGACAGCCCCGGGCCTATCATGCACTTAATCCGCCCCTGGCCAAAATACTGTGTGTAACGAACAAGTTTGTGCCCTCTGTGAGAGACTGTAACCATATGCTCGTTCCTTCAGTCTCTTCAAGTTTAACCTCGCCGAATCTGTGTGAATCACTACTCCATCCTCGAAATGGATACCATGTAATGGAGAGAACCTTCCACAGTTTCTTGTCCATCATCCAGATACAGGCATCACCTTCATTACACACCACTGTCAATGTGCACACCAGAAGGAAATCTGGTGTTACAGCACCCATTACATGTCCTGCCATTGACAGCCAGATACCATCCCCTTAGTTTGCAGTGGTGTCATGAATAAGAAACCTGGACTGTTATGGACTGGAACTTTATTGTATTTAGCAATGACTCCAGGTTCTGTTTGGGATCCGACAACAGTCAGGTTTGAGAATGGAGGCCTCATGGTGAGCGCTTCAATCCTGCATTTGCTGTAGTGGGACATGCTGCCCCAACTGCTGTGATGATCTGGGAATCCATTGTATACAAGAGATCCCTAGCAGTGATACGAGGGACACTAACAGCTCAGTGTAGGACATCTGTAACATCCCGGAGTTATGTTACCAAACTCTTTTTCCCTGCTACCATATGTTAAGTGTAATTATATTGTCATTGATGTCATTTTATGTATTTTCTAGCCCTGTTTCATATATTATGCTGTGATTTCCATGTGCACCAGCAGGTGGCAGCAATGTGTGATCAGGAACTTAGCCAGTTTAGTATATCTAAGCTGGAATAGTTAATTCCAGTTTAGACCCCCTCCCCCCCGTGAGCAGAAGTGAGCTGGTCCCATGTCCTGTCTCATGGGGAGGAGAAGAAAGTTCTAGTGAGTGTAGTAGCCACCCCTGTGTTAGTAGGAGCTCCCAGAAACAGGGATCCCAAGACAGGATCAAGCCTCGGCTGAGGCCAAAGATCATTCTTCCCAGTCTGAGCCCTTCAGCCTCGACTGTGAACAAGCAAGCAGCACCTTCAGAGCTACAGATCTCCAGGAAGACCCATTCCCTGCGAGCAGTCCTGTGAGTACTTATCCAGAGTCCAGGAGAAGCCAAATTCCTCCTCAGCTAGTCAGGCCCATACCAAGCAGAAGATAGACAGAGCAGAAGATAAATACCTGCCAGATTCTCCAGGCATATAGTATAGGAGCAGAAGAGATATTAATCCCTGCCATACATTGCCAATACCTGCTGGGACCCAAAATACTATTGCTGTTACTCGTATGGATTTATGCTGCCATTAAGTAAAGACAAGTTGGATTATATCACCAGTCTGGATCTCATTCCTTACTACCAAAGTTTATCAGTTACTTCTAACAACACTCAATTTATTGCAAGTGAGCCAGGATCCAGGAGTCCAGCCGTACCCAGGTAGGAGACACCGTTGACATTACACAGAGACACTATCCCCACTCTGGCATTCCTCACCTGGTATGTGAGTGATAACATCTTAAAGGGCCCTGCAACAGTACCTGCGCAAGCTGCAATTGGCGTCACGAACAACTCATAAACATATATATATATATACATATCATGACCCACTGCATAATTGGCCACCGTACCAGTGTCCTTGCTCTATTGCACATCCTGAAGCCACATGTATTGCCTCTGATGGCAGGGCTTCCAACTGCATTTTTCAGCAGGATAATACTCGTCCACACAGACAAGGGTTTCCCAGGAATGTCTGTCAGATTGCATAACTTCCTTGGCCTGCCCAGGCCCCAGATTTATTCCCTGTCAAACATTTATGGGACCAGCTGGGATACCAGTTTAGGCTATCTGCGAGTGTGCAGGATCTACAGGCCCAGGTGCAACAACTCTGGACAAATGTGCCACAGGATACCATACAGAACCTGTATGCCTCCAAGCCCAGCCATATCTCATCTTACATCCAGGCTAGAGGGGGCCCAACTAGGTACTAGAGCCTCCTATCAATTGTAGAGTTTTCTCCAATAAACTTATCCTTTCGCTCTAATATTGTAATCACTTATATATCGTAATTAAATTCAAACATAGAACATTGGATTCAATTTCACCAACTTCTTCTTGGCGCATTATTATTATCCTTATTTTGTCAATGGGTGTATAAAATGCACGTCTACTTTTTTTTACAGACAATAAGTAAACAGTTACATCTGGTATTTTCTAAGATAAAGCAACAGCAATACCATTATATTGTTATGACAGCTATCAGCACATACTGACATGTATAAAAACAAGCAAAATATGGTGAGACACTCACCTAAACAGAAACACACAAATGCCAAAGAGAAGGAGACAGACTTTTTTTTTTTTTAAACCAAGCTACTTTGAGGACTGCACAAAATTGTTACATTTTTTTATCTGCCATTTTTTCTTTACATCATTAAAATAAGTATGTACAGAGTACTATATATTTAAAAAAAAATGTGATTTTACCTTAGGCTGTGTTTACATCACATTGTACCCTAGGTTAAACATATATGCTAGAAAAAAAGGATGGAAAACCATAGTACACTACACCTTGCCATCCTGCGGAGTCCTGAAAAAAAGTTGCATACGTTAAACGGATACTTACTTTTACTATGGAACCCTATGGTGACCAATGCCGCTATATAGCATCCGTCAAGATATCAGTTTAATTTATACTTAATTTGTATGCGTTAAATGTGGGGCAAAAATGTGATGTGACCACAGTCAAAATTGAATGTCGTCAAGCTGGCAATCATCTGTATAATGGGTAAATGGTTAGTAAATTTTGCTTTACAGTCAATTCACACTTTCTCCCAAAAATTAACAACAAACTAAGGGCAACTAAGCCAGTTCTACTTTACAACAGTGTCGAAGCGCTTGTCGACGGCTATATTGGTGGGCCCCTACGTCATCCTACACAAAAAGCCAGGTCTTAACCAACTTCCTAAATTCCAGGTAATTTGATGTTGTTCTAATGTGTTCTGGGAGGGAGTTCCAGATCTTGGGGGCCAATACTGAAAAAACGTCTGTCCCCCCTTGTCTTGAGGCGGGTTCTTGGCACCGACAGAAGGGAGGCTGAGGTGGATCTCAGTTCTCTAGGAGGATGGTGACGTGTTATCTTTTTTTGCAGGTAGATGGGACCTGTTTTGTAGAGAGCTTTGTGTGTTAAGCAGCACAGCTTAAACTGCACTCTCTCTTTCACTGGGAGCCAGTGGAGTTCCCTGCGTGCTTTTGTGACAGAATCTGTCCAGTCTAGTTTCTTGATGAGCCGGATGGCTCTGTTTTGACAGTGTTGTAGAGCTCCCAGATCTTTCTCTGGCAGCCCCGCATACATTGCATTACCATAGTCCAGGTGGGAGTTGACTAGAGCTCCCACCACGACCTGTCTGCATGTGTTGGGGAGAAACGGTAGGGCTTTTTTTAGAAGGAATAGGGCGAAGTTTGCTTTCCATATTACTTCTTTAATCTGGGGACGGAGGCTCATTTCTTGATCCAAGATTATCCCCAGACTCTTTCCTTGTGTGGCGATGGCAACGTTTTCCCCAAAGATAGACGGGGCGGCAGCCTCAGGTGTTTTATGTAGTGCAATAAGCTCAGTCTTGGTCTGGTTGAGTTTGAGGTGGTTATGTGCTAGCCAGTTCCTGGCCTTATTTAGTCCTTCTTGCGTGAGCTTGTAGTCATCAGCGGATTTCGATACTCTCAAAAGGATCTGTGTATCGTCCGCATAAGACTCATAGCTGATGTTATACTCCTTCAGAATAGCGAGCAGAGGTCGGACATATATGTTAAAGAGTAATGGCGAGAGGAGAGATCCCTGAGGGACTCCCCACTCCACCTTCTCGATTGGGGAAAAGAATGAGCCCAGTTTGACTCTCTGAGTTCTGTTTTTCAGAAAGGAGTCAAACCAGGCAAGTCCGTGGCTATCTACTCCGATGTCAGCTTTTAATCTATTTAGGAGGATGGGATGACTGATAGTGTCAAAAGCTGCCGACATGTCTATGAGGACCAACCAGGTCCCCCCTCCCTCGTCTGCGACCCCTAGGGCTTCATCCCATAGGCTGACCAGGGCTGATTCCGTGCTGTGTGTTCATCTAACGTGTCATTATGGGAGATCTGGAGGACATATGGATGTTGTGAAGATGATAAATGTAGAAGGCCTAAACTTTTGTTCCCAGTCTATTAACCAACTTTATCAACAAGCGAGTTCAAAATAACTTATTTTGTTCTTCTTCTTGTACCTTATCTTTCCCTCTGTCTCCCAATAAATTGCATTGTTTTCCACTGCCCCTTTCACTTTGCCTTCCATGATTTCTGTGAAGTGAGTGAAGATGCCTTCCCCCTAGTTGCTGGGCCCTATAACAGCTGATATTCCTACTAACCTGGTGGATGCACCCATGGATCATAGAAAAACATACTGTTGGATGACACAGGGGTTGGACTGGCCATTTTGAGTGGCACTGCTAACTTTCCCCCTTTCTTCAAGGCTGGAAAAATGTCACTTTTTGCACACTGAATGTGCTGAAATGCTACCTGATGTTGCTCTGCCCACAACTATGTAATTTCAAAGAATAGGCGGCACTCACCATTCGGTGCAACAGGCTTTTTATTCCTCCAGAATTGGTCGCTGAGTACATCAAAAGCTGAATACATGGAAGCTGTAGCTGGATACATCAATAGCTGAATACATCGGAAAGCTGAGTACATATAAAGCTGAGTACATCAATGACTGGATACAAAAGCTGAGTACAAATAGGATGTGGCATGGGACGGACTTACATACATGCAGTGAGAGAACTTCGGTGAAAGCCGTTTCACGCGTCAGCGCTTCATCTGGCCCTTAGTTTAACTGCATGCTTTCACTGCATGTAGCGACCAATTGTGGAGGAATAAAAAGTCTGGCCATAGACTCTACCTGGAAACTTCCCTGATGACCTGCCTCCTCATGGCCACCTGCTGGGTACATAACAACCTACTTTAATTGTGCCGGGAACATCAGGTGCTTACATACCCGGCCAGCAGCCTGACAGGTTTGGGAGGTGAGCCACAGGTCGCCCCCCTAAATTCTACTGTATCTTCCTCCTCAGTAAAGCAGTACAGTTGAATAGTGCACCTTGCCCCACCAATCACCAGGATAGGCCTCAGGCCACTAGGCCTGAAGCCTATGAGACAGTGTACGATTGGTGGAGGTGGTCAATGAAATCAATGAAATGATTGGCACCTCCTGAATCCTGGTGGGACAAAGGCATCTCAGGTCACAGGCCAGAAGAGGCATGTGGCATGTACTGCAGAAGGTGGAATAGAACAGGAGCTGAGTTTTTTTCTCCTCGACCACTTGGGGAAACTACTGGAGGCACTACGGATTTGCATTAGTAATAATAAGGGCACTATAAGGGGTGTTATTACTACTGGAGGTACTTTGGGAGGCATTATTATTGCTGGCAGCACTAAAGGGGCATTATAAATACTGGGGCACTATAGAGACACTATTACACTGGGAACACTATAGGGAGTATTATTATTACTGGGGGCACTATAGAGTGCATTATTATTACTAAGGACACTAAAGGGAGCTTTATTACTACTGGGGGCACAATAGGGGGATTTATGACTACTGGGCACTACAAGGTGGCTTTATTTCTACTGGAGCCACTCTGGGTGAGCATATTATTACTTGGCCCACTATACGGAGGCAATATTATTACCGGGGGCATTATAACTGTCAAGGACATTGTTTCAGAGGGATTTTCTGTAGGGCACTATTTTTTCTGCAGTATAGTATGTGGGCATTCTGGGGACACTGGGGAGCATAGACGGTACATAATGGGGAAGTGACACTGTTGGGAAAACAAGTTGGGGAGTTTATGTTGAGAAGGTGGGGAGGATGATGGAAAAATGAGAAGCCTAAGATGTCTGTGTGACAAACTCTGCAGAAAAGAGATATTGCTGAAAGAAGTCATCAAGGGCCAAATGGAGAAGATGAGGAAAAATAATGTCTACAATCAAAGGAGACATCGCTGAATGTAGTAATAATAATAATAATAATAATCTTTACGTATATAGCGCCAGCATATTCCACAGCGCTTTTAGGGGGAACATGAACAAAGTGGACATTACAAATTGATGTCAACAATTCACACAATAGGAGTGAGGGCTCTGCTTGAGAGAGCTTCCAATCTATGAGTAAGTATATAATGCTGTGTCCTTCTATATGCTTGTTAGCACTGAAAGACAAGGCAGCATGCTGAAAGTAGGGCTGGCTCTGCGCTGTGTCCCTCACCTTCTCAGCGCCCTTCTTCATATCCTAATTGAACAACTGGATGAGAAGGAAGACATGGCATTGGTGCTGGCCATGAAATGTCACCATGAAATGTATAGACAGCATCTTAGGATAGGTTCACATCATTTTTAACGTACAGTGTCTTGTAAAAGTATTCACCCCCCTTGACTTTTTTCATATTTTGGCATCTCACAACCTGGAATTAACATGGATTGTTTGAGGATTTGCATCATTTAATTTACAGAACATGCCGACAACTTTAAAGATGCGTTTTTTTATTTTTTTTTATTGTGAAGCAAATAACAAATAGGACAAAATAACAGAAAAAGTCAATGTGCATAACTATTCACCCCCTAAAGTTAATACTTTGTAGAGCCACCTTGTACGTCAATCACAGCTCCAAGTCGCTTTGGATAAGTCTCTATGAGCTTGCCACATCTTACCACTGGGATTTTTGCCCATTCCTCCTTGCAAAACTGCTCTAGCTCCTTCAAGTCGGATGGTTTGCGATTGTGAACAGCAATCTTTAAATCTGACCACAGATTTTCTATTGGATTGAGATCTGGGTTTTGACTAGGCCATTCCAACACATTTACATGTTTCCCCTTAAACCACTTAAGTGTTGCTTTAGCAGTGTGTTTGGGGTCATTGTCCTGCTGGAAGGTGAACCTCCATCCTAGGTTCACATCACGCACAGAGTGGGACAGGTTTTGCTCAAGAATATCCCTGTATTTAGCACCATCCATCTTTCCCTCAACTCTGACCAGTTTCCCAGTCCCATCCCCACAGCATGATGCTGCCACCACCATGTTTCACTGTGGGGATGGTGTTCTTTGGGTTATGTGATGTGTTGGGTTTGCACCAGACATAGCATTTTCTTTTATGGCCGAAAAGTTAAATTTTTGTCTCATCAGACCAGAGCACCCTACTCCATACATTTTGGGAGTCTCCCACATGCCTTTTCGCAAACTCACAACGTGCCTTTTTGTTTTTTGCTAAAAGTAATGGCTTTGTTCTGGCCACTCTGCCATAAAGCCCAATTCTATGGATCGTATGGCTTATTGTCGTCCTATGTACAGATACTCCAGTCTCTGCTATGGAACTATGCAGCAACTCCAGAGTTACCTTAGGTCTCTTTGCTGCCTCTCTAATTAATGCCCTCCTTGCCCAGTCCGTGAGTTTTGGTGGGCGGCCGTCTCTTGGCAGGTTTGCTGTTGTGCCATGTTCTTTCCATTTGGTTATGATAGATTTGATGGTGCTCCTGAGGATCATCAAATATTTGGATATTTTTTTATAACCTAACCCTGACTTGTACTTCTCAACAACATTGTCC
This sequence comes from Bufo gargarizans, assembly GCF_014858855.1. NCBI lineage: Eukaryota > Metazoa > Chordata > Amphibia > Anura > Bufonidae > Bufo > Bufo gargarizans. The sequence continues at coordinate 591,241,572 of NC_058080.1, read as the reverse complement.
ATTACTTGTTTGGAGAGTTCCTTGGTCTTCATGGCAGTGTTTGGTTAGTGATGCCTCTTGCTTAGGTGTTGCAGCCTCTGGGGCCTTTCAAAAAAGGTGTGTATATGTAATGACAGATCATGTGACACTTAGATTGCACACAGGTGGACATCATTTCACTAATTATGTGACTTCTGAAGGTAATTGGTTGCACCAGAGCTTTTTATGGGCTTTCTAACAAAGGGGGTTAATAAATACGCTCATGCCAATTTTCTGTTTTCTATTTATAAACAATAGTTTTATTTATATTTTTTTCTCATTTCACTTCACCAACTTAGATTATTGTGTTCTGATCCATCACATAAAATTCTGATTAACAAAACATTGAACTTAAGTCAGTAGTGTAACAAAATACGAAAAAAAAGTCTGGGGGGGGGGATACTTTTACAAGGCACTGTACAGAAAAAAACATATATGTTAATAGATGCCTCAGACTGATGCAACAGAATGGCATCCATCATCATACAGTTCCATTGGGAAAAAAAACATATACGTTAACATACGTTTTTTTACGAGACTCTGCAAGATGGAAAAGCGTGGTGTGTATCCTTTTTTTTTTTTTTTTAAATGACGTGAACCCACCCTTAGGCCTCATACACATGGCCGTTCCATGCATTGGGGAGCACAATTTGCGGTCCCCAATGCACGGGCAATGTCCGTGCGGTGGCCGGGACGGATCGAGACCCATTCAACTTGAATGGGTCCGTGATCCGTCCGCACCGCTAAAAAATAAAACATGTTTTTTTTTGCGGTGCAGAGGCACGGACAGAAACATCCCCAAAAGCACTCCGTAGTGCTTCCGTGGGGTTCTGTGCCTCCGTTACGCACCGCGGCTCTAGATTGCGGACCCATTCAAGTGAATGGGTCCGCATCTGTTATGCGGGGAGCACACGGCTGATGCCCACATATTGTGGACCTGCTGTCTGTGGCCCTGGCAACGGCCGTGTGCATGAGTGCAGGAGGAGCTGAACAGATTGATACAGAGTTTTGCGAGGAGAGATTCAGTAAAACTTAATTCATACATTTAAATCTCTGCTCTTTCTATATTTAAAAGGGTTCTCTGGGAATTTAGAAAATAAAATTACTGAAAACTCTTAAATATTACTTTATTATAAATATAGTATAGTATACACAAAACCTGTCCTAATCACACAGGTGGACAAGTTACTTCACAATACTGAGCTAAAGAGCTGCCTCATCCTCCTCTCTGCTGGTCAACGATGATGATCCTGGATACAGATAATAAGATCTTCAGCTGAATCACTGTAGAAATTGAGTTCATGAGGAGACATGAAGTACAGAGAGGAGGTAGGTGTGTGGCTAAGGAGCAGGAGCTCTTGTATGCTGTCTCCATTACCACAGCCCCACATTACAACAGTCTGTCCTGTCCGTCCACTCTGTACTTCATGTCTCCTCATGACCTCTATTACTACAGAGATTCAGCTGAAGATCTTATCATCTGTATTCAGGATCATAATCCCTGACAAGTAGAGCAGAGAGGAGGATGGGGCAACTCTTTAGCTTAGTGTTTTGAAGTATCTTGTCCTGTGTGATTAGGACAGGTTTTGTGTGCACTATTAGACGGCGGCCATTTTATTTCTCCTAATGATTGCTACGTAGAAAAAAAGCGAGCCACTAAGAATAATGGAAAGTGTTTGCAAATATATTTATAATAAAGTAATATTTAAGCATTTTCATTTTCTTAATTCGCAGAGAACCCCTTTAAGACTGGCCCCACGTACAGTTATCAGTGACTGACAGCTATGTATGTATACACACTTATCAGTGATTGATATCATTCCCTTTTTAACACTTCCCACAGGTACAATTAAGATTAGGAAAAATCAGAGACTTTCTGGTTGATGTTGACCAATGTATTTGCGAGATGATTATATGGCACTTTCTAATTTAGCTTTTGTTGTAATTCTGCACCATTTTCTATATTTCATAAGATATGCCCCCTTGTTTACAAAGTCTTTTGTGCTGTCCACACAGAGGTCCAATCCATAAGATGGCCGCTGATGTCATGTGACCAGGCAAGTCACCTCCAACAGAACAAGTGCAGATAGTAAGTGCAGTGTATTTGAATGGTGGCGACATCATATGACTCTACATCAGCGGCCATCTTATGGGCAGGACCTTTGTATGGACAGCACAAAAGACTTGAAATATAGGAAATAGGATATAGATGCAGAATTTCAACAAAGGCTATGTTAGTAAGTGCTAAATAATTATCTCACAAATACATTGGTCAACAGTAACCCTGTAAAGAGGACTTTTCACCTCTTCTGACACTACTGTTTTAATAGCTTCATGCATTCCCCATGCAATAACAATTCTGTAGCATCTATTCTTATGGCTGTATGTTGTGCCATTCCTTTAATATTTCTACTAGAAGTTATGAATCAGTTGCTAGCAGTCTGCAGTAAGGGTACAGAGGGGAGGTAACCAGTTAGGGGGTGTACCTGGACAGACTCACTATCCAGTGAGTGCTGCTATTTTCAGACTATGCAGGGACACCGCCCACCCCCAACTTGTTACCACCCCTCTGTACCCTTACTACAGACTGCTAGCAATTAATTCATAACTTATTGTAAAAATAATAAAGGAATGGTACAACATAGAACCATAGGAATAGATGTTCCAGAATTGTTATTACGTGGGGAATGCATGCCGCTATTAAAACAGACATGTCAGGAGTGGTGACGAAAGTCCTCTTTAAATGTATAAATTACAAGTTTTACTGAATTTTTCCCCACAAAGGTTTATATCAATCTTCTTAGCTCCTCCTGCTCCGTAACATGTTGCCTGCAGATTGCATTGTATTTTGTGGTGACAGGTTCTCTTTAAAAGGGAACCGGTCATCAACTTTATGCTGACCTCACTGAGGGCAGCATAAAATAGTGACAGAAATGCTGATTTCAGCGAAAGTAAGTGGTTGCTGAAAACCATCATCATGATTATTGCAGCACAGGCCTTGAAAAGAGTCCAGTCTACCTGAGAAGAGTCATGGTTATTCAAAATCTCATGCACTCTCACCCATCTACTGATGATTGGCAGTTCTCTCCTAGAGAGAAAGGGAGAAAACTAGGTATTAGACTGTCAGTCATCAGCAGGTGGGCAGGGAGAGCAGTGATTAATGAATAAGCATGACTCTTCTCAGGTGGCCGTGACTCTTTTCCAGGCCCGATCTGCAACGATTGTGATGTTGGTTCTCGGCAACCACTTACTTTTAACTTATAAATGACAGACCGCTACTTTATGATGTCGTTAGTAAGGGCAGCATAAAGGTGATGACAGGTTCTCTTTAAAACAGTATCAAATTGTTTGCAATCGTAGGTTCTATCTCCTACCACTAGATGGCGCTTTAATTCCCATAAATATAAAGTATGTGAATGCAATAGAACAGTAGAACAAGCTTTATGGGAAAATTAAGCTTAAATAATAACATGAGAAAACTTCTACATTTTAAACTAGCCTGGAATATACAAATATCTGTTAGAAGAAGTTTTTTTTAAGGAAATAACATAAGAGCAGGCTAGATAAACCATTTGGTCATTTTTTGCTGTCATTTTTCTATGTTTTGATCTTTCTAATGTACTTTATATATCAAGCCTTCACCATATTTAAGCTCTCTTTCTAATGCTTAAAAGGGTTGCCCCATGACATTATATTACATTTCTCTGTTAATCATGTAAATCAGAATGATGTTTTCAATTATCTCTAGGTATCACGGTCACATTCTTGTTATGGTGTAACTTGCTGTTCTCTTGCTTCCATCTTGGACCATCCATCTACCGTGTTCAGTGTTCAGTTTAGCTAGAAGATCAATCCCACCCCCTGGATCTTCTTATACATGGGTGGTAAAGTGATGCTTGCTATTCAATAAGCAAACTAACACTACATAAAGTAGTACACTGCTTTAGGCCACTGTCCAGCCTAAAACATTCAGCGCACCAGAAACATATTCTTCTCACCAGCACTGGACACATTGGACCACCCAGAGTTACTAATGTGCCTGTATCTATAATCTGTTTAAAAAGTGGTGCAAATGAGCAAAATTTGGTACCACAAAGGTTCCTACACCTTTTTCTGCCATGCTTGGAAAGGGAATGGGGCTTCATTGGAATGGAGCGGGAACTAAGATGTGTCATTTTTCACCAAAATTGCTCTACAATTCTTGTGTAAGATTATTTCTCAAAGTAAGGCAACCAATAGGTGGTACAGAGTTAGACAAAAGTGTCTTTCCATTAACTACATTTATCATCCAGCCGGAGTCACTGGAATAAATCCGAAGCAGGTTTAACCAGCCTAAGTTAACCCCATCCATAGGATTAGTAAATCTGGACCACTTGGTGAAAATTCGAAGATGGAATCAAAAGGACAATAGGGGGCTCCAAGTATGTAATGATAATACATAGGAGCATTTTTTTTGCAAATTATTCCAAAATTATGATACTTTGCCTGATCTAACAGAGTTAATTAATATTTAATTGCAGGACAACCCTTTTAACCCCTATTCAAAATCTGCTAACATCCTGCTGCAATGACTGGGGTCAGGGATAAAGCCTGTATTAGACAGGCAGACGAGCAAGCGATTGGGAAGTGTACCCTACTGGCAATCGCTTGCTAGCTAGCGGAGGAGACATGCAACGATCTATTACATGCAACGATCTCCTTTGCAGCAATCGCTATGCCATTGCTCGTCTCCATACTGTCTAGTGGTTAGACAGCATGATCTTACGCCAGCAAGCGCTGATTTTTAACCCCTTCCTGCATTTTCACGTACAGACCAAAAGTTTGGACACACCTTCTCATTCAAAGAGTTTTCTTTATTTTCATGACTATGAAAATTGTAGATTCACACTGAAGGCATCAAAACTATGAATTAACACATGTGGAATTATATACATAACAAAAAAGTGTGAAACAACTGAAAATATGTCATATTCTAGGTTCTTCAAAGTAGCCACCTTTTGCTTTGATTACTGCTTTGCACACTCTTGGCATTCTCTTGATGAGCTTTAAGAGGTAGTCACCTGAAATGGTTTTCACTTCACAGGTGTGCCCTGTCAGATTTAATAAGTGGGATTTCTTGCCTTATAAATGGGGTTGGGACCATCAGTTGCGTTGTGGAGAAGTCAGGTGGATACACAGCTGATAGTCCTACTGAATAGACTGTTAGAATTTGTATTGTGGCAAGAAAAAAGCAGCTAAGTAAAGAAAAACGAGTGGCCATCATTACTTTAAGAAATGAAGGTCAGTCAGTCCGAAAAATTGGGAAAACTTTGAAAGTGTCCCCAAGTGCAGTTACAAAAACCATCAAGCGCTACAAAGAAACTGGCTCACATGCGGATCGCCCCAGGAAAGGAAGACCAAGAGTCACCTCTGCTGCGGAGGATAAGTTCATCCGAGTCACCAGCCTCAGAAATTGCAGGTTAACAGCAGCTCAGATTAGAGACCAGGTCAATGCCACACAGAGTTCTAGCAGCAGACACATCTCTAGAACAACTGTTTAGAGGAGACTGTGTGAATCAGGCCTTCATGGTAGAATATCTGCTAGGAAACCACTGCTAAGGACAGGCAACAAGCAGATGAGACTTGTTTGGGCTAAAGAACACAAGGAATGGACATTAGACCAGTGGAAATCTGTGCTTTGGTCTGATGAGTCCAAATTTGAGATCTTTGGTTCCAACCACCATGTCTTTGTGCGACGCAGAAAAGGTGAACGGATGGACTCTACATGGTTCCCACCGTGAAGCATGGAGGAGGAGGTGTGATGGTGTGGGGGTGCTTTGCTGGTGACACTGTTGGGGATTTATTCAAAATTGAAGGCATACTGAACCAGCATGGCTACCACAGCATCTTGCAGCGGCATGCTATTCCATCCGGTTTGCGTTAAGTTGGACCATCATTTATTTTTCAACAGGACAATGACCCCAAACACGCCTCCAGGCTGTGTAAGGGCTATTTGACCATGAAGGAGAGTGATGGGGTGCTGCGCCAGATGACCTGGCCTCCACAGTCACCGGACCTGAACCCAATCGAGATGGTTTGGGGTGAGCTGGACCACAAAGTGAAGGCAAAAGGGCCAACAAGTGCTAAGCATCTCTGGGAACTCCTTCAAGACTGTTGGAAGACCATTTCAGGTGACTACCTCTTGAAGCTCATCAAGAGAATGACAAGAGTGTGCAAAGCAGTAATCAAAGCAAAAGGTGGCTACTTTGAAGAACCTAGAATATGACATATTTTCAGTTGTTTCACACTTTTTTGTTATGTATATAATTCCACATGTGTTAATTCATAGTTTTGATGCCTTGAGTGTGAATCTACAATTTTCATTGTCATGAAAATAAAGAAAACTCTTTGAATGAGAAGGTGTGTCCAAACTTTTGGTCTGTACTGTATGTGGGGGAACGTGGTGCCTTACCACATTCCCACGTACATGTACATGATGTGATCGGGCGGGTGCAGGAGCTGCACCAGCCCGGTCCGCAGCACGTGCCCGGATGTTAGTGATAGCTGGGTCCCTGCTGCATCCACAGCAATGCCGGCAGATTAACCCTTGCACATGCCGCGGTCAGCGCTGACCACGGCATGTGCGGGGTTTACAGAGGGAGGGGGCTCCCTCTGATTCCATCGGCCCCCAGCGCTGCACTGACAAGGGGCCGATGGTTGCCATAGCAGCCCCCGATGCCTTCCACAGAGGGCTGGGTCCCCTAGGCGTCTTACTGTGTAAGACGCTGACAGTTCAATTCAGTACAATATATAATGTATTGTACTGAATTGAAACAGGGATCAAACCCTGAAAAGTGGGACAAATATAAAAAGTAAAAAAAAGTTTAAAAAAAAAGTATGGCTCTCAGACTATGGAGATACTAAAACATGATTTTTTTTTTGTTTCAAAAATGCTTTTATTGTGTTAAATGTAAAAAAAAAAAAAAAAAAAAGTAGACATATTAGGTATCACCGTGTCTGTAACAACCTGATCTATAAAAATACCACATGACCTAACCCCTCAGATGAACACTGTAAAAAAGCTAAAATAAAAACTGTCACAAAAGCCATTTGTTTGTCACCTTACATCACAAAAAGTGTAATAGCAAGCGATCAAAAAGTCATATGCACCCAAAATAGTGCCAATCAAACAGTCATCTCATCCCGCAAAAATGATACCCTACCTAACACAATCGCCGCAAAAAATAAAAAATCTATGGCTCTCAGACTTATGGAGACACTAAAATATGATATTTTTTTGTTTCAAAAATAATAATATTGTGTAAAACTAAATAAATAAAAAAAAGTATACATATTGCTGTATAAAAATATCACATGAACTAATCCCTCAGGTGAACACCGTAAAAAAAAAAAAAAAAAACGGTGTAAAAAAAGCCATTTTTTGTCACCTTACATTACAAAAAGTGTAATACCAAGCGATCAAAAAGTCATACGCACCCCAAAATCATACCAATCAAACTGTCATCTCATCGTGCAAAAAATGAGACCCTACCTAGGACAATCGCCCAAAAAAATAAAAAAAAATATGGCTCTCAGAATATGGCGACACTAAGACATGATTTTTTTTTGTTTAAAAAATGCTGTTATTGTGTAAAACTGAGTCTACTTTCACACTGGCGTTTTGGTTTCCGTTTGTGAAATCCATTCAGGGCTCTCACAAGCGTCCAAAACGGATCAGTTTTGCCCTTAATTCATTCTGAATGGATAAGGATCCGTTCAGAATGCATCAGTTTGTCTCCATTCTGCTTTGGAGGCAGACACCAAAACGCTGGTTGCAGCAGTTTGGTGTCTGTCTGACGAAACTAAGCCAAACGGATCCGTCCTGACACACAATGTAAGTCAATGGGGACGGATCCGTTTTCACTGGCACAATAGAAAACGGATCCGTCATCCATTGACTTTCAATGATGTTCAAGACGGATTGGTTATGTTACAGATAATACAAACGGATCCGTTCTGAACGGATGCAGACGGTTGTATTATCTGAACGAATGTGTTTGTGTTGTTCCATGATGGATCCGCACCAAACGCGAGTGTGAAAGTAGCTTTAAATAAATAAATAAAAAGTATACATATTAGGTATCGCCACGTCCGTAAGAACATGCTGTATAAAAATATCACATGACTTAACTCCTCAGGTGAGCACCGTAAAAAATAAAAATAAAAAAATGGTGTCAAAAAAGCTATTTTTTCTCACCTTACATCACAAAAAGTGCAATACCAAGCAATCAAAAAGTCAAATGCACCCTAAAATAGTACTTCCAATAAAACCGTCATCTCATACCGAAAAAAATGAGCCCCTACATAAGACAGTCGCCGAAAAAAAAAAAAAATAGGGCTTTCAGAATATGGCTTTTCAAAAATGCTTTATTATGTAAAACTGAAACAAACAACAACAAAAAGTAGTCATATTTGGTATTGTCCCATCTGTAACAACCACATGATCTAACCTGTCAGATGAACATTGTAAATGACAAAAATAAAAACAGTGCCAAAACAGCTATTTTTTGTTACCTTGCCTCACAAAAAGTCTAATATAGAGCAATCATAAATCATACATACCCTAAAATAGTACCAACAGAAATGCCACCTTATCCTGTAGTTTCCAAAATGGGGTCATTTTTTTGGAGTTTCTACTCTATGGGTGCATCAGGGGTCTTCAAATGGGACGTGGCAACTTAAAATTATCCCAGTGAAATCGGCCCTCCAAAAACCATATGGCGTTCCTTTCCTTCTGCGCCCTGACGTGTGCCCGTACAGCAGTTTACAACCACTTTTTTGCAGTGCGGACCGTCTGATGCGAATCAAGGACCTCATTCAAGTGAATGGGTCCGTGATCCACATGCAGCTGCCCCACGGTCTGTGCCTGTGCATGCGCAGCACGGGCACGGAGCTCTTAGGTTTGTGTGCATGTAGCCTTAACGGAACGGAAATATGGAAACGGAAGGCATACGGAGTATATTCAGTTTATTTTTTTTGTGCTTATTACGCTTTGGCCAAAATGTACACCAATGCCTCATTCAACATCCAGCATAGAGGCAGGGCAGAGTGCTGGTTGTAGAGTGCAATTGCATTTGTGTTTTTGCGTTTGTATGTGTATTTTGCCATGGCAAAAAGTTAAATTCTGACATTTCATCTACATTTTCCTTTAATTCTTGTGGAACACCTAAGGGTTAGCAAAGTTTGTAAAATCGGTTTTGAATACCTTGAGGGGTGTAGTTTCTAAAATTAGGCCATTTATGTGTGATTTCTATCATGTAAGCCTCACAAAGTGACTTCAGACCTGAAGATTTGCTTCAAAACTTCTAAGGTCTCTTGCACACAACCATATGGCTTTTTCCGTATTTAGCGGTCCGCAAAAAAAGGATCCGCTAAAAATACGGATGACGTCCGTGTGCATTCCGTTTTCTGCATGACGGAAAAGCTGGCCCCTGATAGAACAGTACTGTCCTTGTCCGTTATGCGGACAATAATAGGATAAGTTCTATCTTTTAGGCTACATGCACACAACCGTGTGCCCCCTGTGGCTGTATTGCGGCCCACACTTGAATGGGTCCGCAATCACGGAGATGCGGAATGGAGGCACGGATCGGGAAGCACTATGGAGTGCTTCCAAGGTGTTTCTGGCCGTGCCTCCCCACCGCAAAAAATTTGTGCATGCACTACTTTTTTGCAGTGCGGACCCTCGGATGCGAATCAAGGACCTCATTCAAGTGAATGGGTCCGTGATCCTCATGCAGCTGCCCCATGGTCTGTGCCTGTGCATGTGCAGCACGGGCACGGACCTCTTAGGTTTGTGTGCATGTAGCCTTAACGGAACGGAAAAATGGAAATATGGAAACGGAAGGCATACGGAGTATATTCCGTTTTTTTGTGGATCTATTGAAATCAATGGTTCCGTATACGGTCCATATATGGAACGCAAAAAACGGAACGTAAACGGAAGGAAAAGTTTGTGTGCAAGAGGCCTAAGCCTTTTAATGTCCCAAAAAAAGAAAATGTCATTTACAAAATGATCCAAACATGAAATAGACATAAACGTAAAAACACAAATGCAATCGCACTCTGCAACCAGCACTCTGCCCTGCCTTTATGCTGGATGTTGAATGAGGCATTGGTGTACCTTTTGGCCAAAGCATAATAAGCCACTCACCACGTCAAGGTCGCCTCCATGAGTGGTCCCTAACACTAGTTCCTACCTGTTATGGGCCATCACAGCCACACAAAGTCCAGGGAGCGCAGGTACAGCATGCACGCCAAGCACACTCTGCTTTTAATCCCGTCCGGTGCCATTACAGCTTTCATTGGATCCAGGGATGCAAGTACCAACATGCATGCTGAGCCCACTATATACTTCCCCTGGAGCCAAATGGCTACTGGTAGGTGCTATATAAGCAGACTCAGTACCTGCGCTCCCTGGACTTTGTGTGGCTGTGATGGCCCATAACAGGTAGGAACTAGTGTTAGGGACCACTCATGGAGGCGACCTTGACGTTGTGAGTGGCTTATTACGCTTTGGCCAAAATGTACACCAATGCCTCATTCAACATCCAGCATAGAGGCAGGGCAGAGTGCTGGTTGCAGAGTGCGATTGCATTTGTGTTTTTACGTTTGTATCTGTATTTCGCCAATGCAATGTGCACCTGCATACAGGGTTGTACGGGCTGAACCCCCCACATTTTTTTTTCTATGAAATAGACATATCGGAAATGTAAAGTAATAACTATTTTAGGAGGCATCACTATCTGTTTTAAAAGAAGAGAAATTGAAATTTTGAAAATTGCTAATTCTTCCAAATTTTTGGTAAATCTGGTAATTTTTTTATAAATAAAAATAAGATATTTTGACTCAAATTTACCACTGTCATGAAGTACAATATGTGATGAGAAAACAATCTCAGAATGGCCTGGATAAGTAAAAGCATTTTAAAGTTATTACCACATAAAGCGATACATGTCAGATTTGCAAAATTAGTCTGGGTCCTGAAGGTGAAAAATGGCTGTGTCCTGAAGGGGTTAAGCATGCTCAGAATTGCCCGATAACAAGTGTTTGCTTGTATATCGGGCAATCGGCGGCAGTATTACACTGCAAGATGATCGCTAACGAGCGTTCATGAGAACTCTCACTAGCAATTATGGGCCGAAATATTTGGCAGTGTAATACAGCCTTAACTCTGATCCCCACTGTGTAACCTCTTAGATGTCATGATCCATAGTGACTGCAGCATGTGACATCCCCCCCAGCCTACTAGTCACCCCTATTTCTGCCAAATTAGTGCTACTATTAGGCACTGCCTATATAGTATTATATAAGTATTATTCCAGGAATTATATAGGTATTATTCCAGTGTTACTTGAAAAATTGTGCAGCCATTAGACACCATTTCAGCCTTGTGCAGCATCAGAGCATGTATTTTTACCCTTAACACTCCTTTGCATGGACCAACTCAGGAGGCAATTGAACGGTTCATTCCTGATCATTGCCTACATGTCAGAGGAGGTGAGAGCTGCAGGGGATGAGCAATCAAAGCTGTAATCGCGTGTCCTCATAGAGAATAATTGTTTCTGGGTAGTAGAGCTCTGTTTTAACAGCATGATCTACTGCCCAGAAACATTCAGGGTATGGCCACAAATTCAGGTTTCTTGATGCAGTTTTGAAAGCCAAAACCAGGAGTAAATTTAAAAAAAAAGAAAAGTATTATCTATTTTTTATACTTTTTCTCCTGTAATGATCCACTTCTTGCTTTTGGTCTCCAGAACTGCATTAGTAAATCTGAACGTATGGCTTTACCCTGATTTTTGGTGCCCGCATAACCTAGGGGTCTAGTGTGTGCTAACTCATGTATCCTTATCACTAACTTTTATTTAAAAGTAACTGATAAGGAGACATCAGAGCAGTCAGATGAGGAGAAAGCTGAAGCTTGTATATGGGCCATAAGTACATTGTGAGTTGTAGAGAAAATGTATTTGCCTGTAAGACAGCAGATCATTCCATAATCCACACATGAAAGTAGTAAAGAGCCTCAGTGTAAGAAAAAAATCCCAGTGGCCACTAAGTAAGGGTGGCCATACTCCTAGCAAGAGTTAGGGCTCATTCAGATAAGTGATATTAAACTGGTTTGTGTTCTGGCCTGTGAACAAGGACGCATTTTCTTGTTTTTTTTGTAGACTCACTCAAGTAAATGAAGGGCAAAATCAGAGCTCAGTGGTTCAGGTTATGATTTTTCCACTCATAGCATACACCATCCATTGATGGAGATGCCTTTAGACTTGTTCATTAGGATTACAGTTGTGTTCAAAATAATAGCAGTCAGACATCACTAACCTGATCAATCACTGTTTTTGGTAGAAATGATATTTCTACATGGCAAATAATTTACCAGCAGGTGTAGTAGAGCAATAGAAATCCAACAGACCCAACAGTCATGACATGCATGCTGCTGATTTTGTGTAATTAAATCACTAATTGAATGGGGCATGTTCAAAATAATAGCAGTGTGGAGTTCAATTAGTGAGGTAATTCATTCTTTGAAAAACAGGTGGCAATTATTGCCCTTATTTAAAGAAGGAAGGCAGCAAATGTACATGCTGGTTACATTGCATTTTTCTCAGAAATTCTGAGGAAAATGGGTCGTTCTAGAAAATGTTCAGAGTACCTTGATTGAAAAGTTGATTGGAGAGTGGAAAACATATAAATACGTTCAGATAATGATAGGCTGCTCAGCTAAAATGATCGCAAATGCTTTAAAATGGCAACCAAAACCTGAAAGACGTAGAAGAAAGCGAAAAACTACCATTCGAATGGATAGAAGAATAGCCAAAATGGCAAGGTCCCACTGTTGAAAAAAAGACATGTGCTGAAGAGGTTATAATTTGCCAAAGAGCACACTGACTGGCCTAAAGAGAAATGGCACAACATTTTGTGGACTGATGAAAGTAAGATTGTTTTTTTTGGGTCTAGTGGACGGAGACAGTTTGTCAGACGACCCTCAAATACTGAATTCAAGCCACAGTACACTGTGAAGACAGTGAAGCATGGTGGTGCAAGCACCATGATATGAGGTGTTGGGCCTCTTTATTGCATACCAGAGATCATGGATCAGTTTGAATACATCAGAATACTCAAAGAGGTCATGCTGCCTTATGCTGAAGAGGAAATGCCCTTGAAATGGGTGTTCCAACAAGACAACGACCCCAAACACACCAGTAAACATGCAACATCTTGGTTCAGACCAACAAGATTGACGTTATGGAGTGGCCAGGCCAATCCCAGGATCTTAATCCAATAGAAAACTTGTGGGGTGACATAAAAAATGCAGTTTCTGAGGCAAAACCAAGAAATATTTAGATGAGATGTTTTCAATTACACAATCCAAACTGCATAAAAAAAATAAAAAATTTAAACCGCTCTCAGTTTTACCGGATTTGCTGCGGTTTTGTGTCTATTTACCGTGCATTTTTTCCAGGTTAAAAATCTAACATAAATATATTTCACTTGTATAAACTGAATGGCCAATAACTACATCACAAAGCCAGAGAAATCACGGTAAAACATAATTTTTAACATTGTTTTTTACATCATGGTCAAAATAATTTTATATAGCTACTGTATACGCTCAAATCAATAGGCAGCCTTAGCCAAATCAATAGGGGGTGTGAAAACTAAACATGCCTAGAGCAGCATAGACTTGAAATACAGCTGTGGGCATGGTTGTAGCATAAATGCATGAAATCACATATGCAGTTTTGAATTTTCTTGTTTTTAGGAGTGCATTCAAAGAAATGAAAATAAAGGGTCTATGCACGTTCTCTCATTTGTATCCACTTCTGTTTTGTCTCTTAAAGGAGTTGTTTACCCTGAGGGACGTTTTCTACCACCAAACCTTTCCCCAGCCCCTCCCCGCCGAGCAAGGCGGTAGTAGTCATACTTACCCGATCCTGGCCGTTGGCTCTATTGTTGCCCTACCAGCTCAGCAGCTCCCGGGTCTCCCCGTATCCCTGATGACGCAAGTATGATTCTGGGGGTTCGGCCATGCTAGGGAGTCTGTAGAAAACATCCCCAGGGTGAACAAACCCTTTAAATACTGCACAAAACCTGCCTTGTTCTTTCTTATAAAATCAATCCCTCCTGCAATGTTTATCGCATCCATGTATAACTACCTTTAGAGTGGAATTGCTTTCTACATTCTTTATTAAATGACTCAGGAAATTTGTAAAATCTGCCTCAGATAATAGCTTCAGTATTGTCCTAATTCATAGCAGAAAAGCAGATAGAAATGTAAATCTTCTGTAAACATACAAAAAATGATGAATATTAACATCTGCACCTAATTCCCCATTTGTGTTTTTTACTGACTAGTTTGGAGTAAAGATGGACCCTTCTTGGGGGCTAACTCACAAATATGAGCAATAGAGGCCTTTGCCTCAGGCACACCAGGATAAGGACACATCATTAGATTTCCTAGTAACGTAGCTAAGAGATTAGAGGCCCCTAAACGTCTGTCTCAGCCTCCTGTTGTAAAAGGAATGTATGATGCTCTGCATGTGTAGAATCGCCTCTCTCGCAAAGTACATAAAGATATACCAAAAAATCTAATCTTAACCCCTTATTGACCAGCCTGTTTTGGTCTTAGTGACCAAGCATTTTTTTTTCATTGTTGCATTCAAAGAGCTATAACTTTTTTTAATATATTTTTGTCAATGTAGTCATATGAGGGATTTTTTTATGGGACAGGTTATATTTTGTAATGCCATCATTTTGGGTTACACATAACTCATTGATTAACGTTTATTAACTCTTTTGGGGGAAGGGGAATAGAAATCATATAAAAAGTCACTTCCACCAATGACTTACATCATAAAGTTTGCGACGTTCATTTTACAGCATAAATAACAAGATAACTTTATTCTTTGGGTCAGTGCGATTACAGCAATACTAAATAAACAATGCATTCAGAAAGTCCTCAGACCCTTTCACATTTTGTTATGTTGCAGCCTTGCCATTAAAGGCTAAGTACACCTTTAGGGGCAATTTTTTTTATTGTTGTATTGTACTCATTATAAGGTAAAAATCTTTTTTTCAATTGGTCTTTATTAAAATACAGAGTCCTTTTCTTTGTACAAAGCTGAGATGCTCTATAAGCAGGATCTGAATTTTCTCTCTGCTCCATCAGACAGGGAGCTGAGGGGATTCATATCTCTGCCCTCTGACCTTATAAACACTCATTAAAGCTCAATCCTTATCTTACTTATGAGAATGTGGCTTAGATAAGTGTTATTCGTTTTAGCAATTTAGAGATAAGGGTTATTAGAAGATCGGCAAAAAGTAAAAAGTGAAAGGATTCACACAGCTAGAAAAACAGCTAACCCTTTGTGACGGAACAGTTCAACATTTTTAAGAAATCCCAATTGAAAAAATTATATTTAGCCCAAAATTAGTAAAGTGCAATCATAAAAAAATTGCCCCGAAGGTGTACATAGCTTTTTAATAAAAAAATAAAAAAAACATTTTCCCCATCAATATGCACTTAATACCCCATAATGAGAAAGTGGAAACTTTTAGGAATTTTAGAAATTTTTACAAATTTATTAAAAAGGAAATACTTAAATTTCATAATGACATAAATATTCAGACCCTTTGCTCAGGTTGAAAAACCTTTGGCAATGATTACAGCCTCTAGTCTTCTTAGGTATGATGCCACAAGGTTTGCACACCTGGATTAAGGGATTTTCTGTCATTTTTCTCTTTAGATCCTCTCAAGGTGTCACTTTGCATATTTAAAAATTAAAAGGCTGCAGTTTAAAACAAAATGAGAAAAACATTTCTCTAAAAGCATATTAATTAAAGGTCCTATGTTTCATAAAAAAAAGTTGCAATTTTCTTGACAGTCCAACAAATAAAAAAGTTAGGGTCGTTAAACCACCATGTGTGGTAAATCACAAAAAAAGTGTCTGGTCATTAAAGGGTTAAACTTCATATCATGTCATATCATTAGGTAGCTGCTAATATACAGTAATTAATTTATAATTTTATGGGAGACATGGAGGCTTCGCATTGCAATCTCTTTCTTTACTGAAAATTCTAGCAGCAAAAACAAAACAGTAAGAGAAAACTAGTGACCAAGCCAACCGGCCACTCCCCCTGATACAGCCGGTATAATAACCAGCCACTCCTAACAATCCTTCTCTTTCTTTGCTGCTCACAGGAGGAGATAAGCAGATGCTTTTGCTCTAGGGCTAATTTGTCATTGTCACTGTTTTTTCCTGGTTATTACCCCTCTTTAGTTTCTCTAACCATCTGGCCTTTTTTCCGGCTCCCCTCAGAGTGATTCGCTCTGCTCTTCTACCCTGCATGTATCGCGCTTCTCGCCGGCTTCTCTCTTGTCCTCTCCGACCATGACGCCGGAAATCTCGCGAGATCTCGGAGGCGAGCGTGTCCCGCTTTGTCTTCCGGGTGCCTGAAATCTCGTGTGACTTCGCGGCCATCTTGCTAATACCGCACATTGCTCCTCATCTGCCGAGCTCAGGAGATCCCGGTCCCTGCTGCGCTCCTTCTTTTCCCTGTTTTTTTTTCTTCCCCCCCCCCTTTCAGTACCGCAGTCCCCAGTACCTACTGGCCAGGTCATGTCGCATTATTTGTTGTTTGTAGCTGTCATATTCCACCATGCCTAACCCAGCCACCCCATCTCACCCCTCGGGGGACACTGACCCCCCTCAGGCACAGACCAATGCTCAGGCACTACCGCGCCAATTATCCCCCATTCCCTTAGGCCCAATATCTGAGGACCCTTTGGCCTTTCAAAAGTCAGTGGTAGATGCCATTGCCACGGCCATGGGATCCGTTTCTGCTACCATCTCCCCCACTCTCTCACAAGCTCTCTTGGCACACTCCTCTGGCGCCCAGGGCGCGGCGCATAGTGTACGCTCAGCACGTTCTGAGCTCCCCTCAATTGATCATCCCCATGATGACGCTCAGGCCTCCAGAATCCATGTTATCGGTGAACTATCTCACCCTCAGGATAGCGTGTTTCAATCATGCAAAAGAGCCTTTCCACGCCAGGTAGAATGGGTGCGGCAATGGAAATGTGCTAGAGCACAACCCGAGAGCAACTCAGACTCAGAAATCGGGTCAGGTGAGGAGGCTGAGGATGAGTCCGTTCATGATTCACAGGACGGTATGGAGATGCAGGACCTGGGTCCTTCTATTTCGGCACCACCTAAGGTCCTTCTTTTAGGCGCCCTCAACGATCCCCCCGCTACCACGGATGGTGCGATCACGGATCCCTTTTGGGATCCTTTATTTGACCCGGATGCCTTATACCATCTGAGGTCCGCCGAATGGCTCCCAGCGGACCACGTATCCAAATACCTGGAGACCTGGGTCCGCCGCCCGCTTAGCAAAGTGTCCCGTAACAAACTAAAAGCGGAATGTCCTCGACCCTTAATCCCTAATAAAGTTTGTGAGACCCCTACTGTGGATCCAAAAATGACCCAATTCCTAGCTAAACTAGGATGGAATCCTCGTAAGGGATTGGATTCCGCTTTGAAGGCATGCCAAGATAAGCTATCAAAAACCACTAGCAAAATTGTTTGATCTGGCAGAATCCGCCAGGGCTGAAGACAAGCAAGTTGACCCTGAGGAGCTCCGAGGTTGGGTGCAAAGAGCAATCTGTATTGGTGGAAGTGTCAACACTTCCCTGTCTATTGAACAGCAAAAAGCCATTCTCTTCAAAATTGAGCCGAAGCTGGCGAACCTCGCCCTCACGGAACCGGGCAAAGACGCCCAGGGCCTCCTGTTCGGGGACTCTTTTATCAAAGAGCTAGGACGCTTGGTGGGGGCCTTCACGGCCCTAGACAAGGCGCAATCCTCTATGAGGAGAGTTTTTCAGGGCCGGGTCTCTACCAGGGCCAACAGTGTCAGGGGGCCGTCTGTCTGGCCGGTCCTTCAACCAAGCCCTTAACATGGGCCGAGGCTCCTTCACCCAATCGACTGGTTTCCATGGGTCGTCCTTCCAGGAGACGCACCATCAATCCCCGTTGTTCCCTGCCCGTGGAAGACCCTGTCGCTCCCGAGGTTTCAGAGGAACTCCCGGCTCAAGACATCCATATGGTAAACCTATGGTTTCCTCATGTTTCTTCCAATACATCTGTAGGGGGCAGACTCCATAATTTTTTCCCTGCCTGGCAAGCCATCACCTCGGACAGTTGGGTCCTCTCCGCTGTCAGGGGCTTCCAGACACCCCGGACCGTATCCCCTCCACCCAATGATTTTGTCTTCGTCCAACGGCGCCTTGGTTGAAGAGGAACTCTCTGCTCTGTTCCTCGAAAGGGGCCATAAAACGAGTCCCCACCCCTTCACCGGGGGTCTTGAGCAACATTTTGCTAGTAGAGAAAAAGGGTGGTCAGATGCGACCGGTGATCAACCTCTGCGCTTTGAATGCCTTTGTTCGCTACCGGCATTTCAAAATGGAGGGCATTCATCTCCTGCGAGATCTCCTTCACGGGGATTGGATGGCCAAATTTGATCTCCAGGATGCTTATTTAACGGTCCTGGTTGCAGAACATTCCAGGGACCGTCTCAGGTTTCTCTGGAACAACGAAGCCTGGCGCTTCACCTGCCTTCCCTTTGGCCTCTCCTCGGCACTTTGGTGCTTCACCAAGTTGATGCGCCCAGTGGTGTCCTAGCTGCGGGGCAGGGGTGTCCATCTGATTATTTATCTGGACGACATCCTACTCATGGCCCAGAATCGGGAGACGCTACTGTCGCACCTTCAATGGACAATAGACCTCCTTTTCGCGACTAGGCTTCCTCCTCAACCTGGAGAAATCCTGTCTGTCCCCGTCCAGGCGCATGGAGGCTGTGGATGCATTTCTCCAGGACTGGTCCACCTTGCTGCTTTATGCGTTCCCTCCGTTTGCCCTCATTGCCAGAGTCCTTATTCAGGTCAGACGCCAAGGAGCCGAACTGGTTCTGCTGACCCAGTTTTGGATGTCTCAGGTGTGGTTTCCCCAACTTCTGGAGTTGACAGTGGATTTCCCCAGGCTGTTGCCGGCCCTTCCGGATCTCTTGTCGGGACCCCTCGGTCAGTGTCACCCCTTCTTCTGGAGGGCTCATTACCTCTGTTAGCTTGGAGGATCTCGGGGACCCCTGGGATTTCCAGGGACTTTCGATCTCGACTCAACGCTTATTGGTTAACGCTTATGCCCCGGCACTAGACTCTCATATATGTCCGCATGGAAGGCTTGGGCTAGTTGGTGCGTGGGACGGGACTTGGATCCCGTTTCAGCCCCTGTGACGGGTTCAGTTCTTGACGTCCTTATTCTAGGCCGGTCAGGCTTATCGCACCATCAATGTTTACAGATCAGCCATATCCTCGGCTCACCAAGGTTTCAACGGCTTCCCTGCTGGGCAACACCCTTAGGTGTGCCGTCTGCTTAAGGGTTCTCGCCTTGCGCGTCCTCCTAGGCCCAGTTATGCGGCTACCTGGGATGTCTCCTGCATTCTGACTCTTTTTTTCCTCCTGGCCCTCTAACGTGGATCTCTCCCTGCGCCAACTGCCGGCTAAGTTGGTGTCCCTTTTGTGTCTGGGGTCCTGCAAACGGGTCTCCGACGTGCAGGCCTTGGATTTTTCCGCCAGGTCTTTTACTCCGGAAGGGGTGACCTTTGAGATCTCTAGGCGCACCAAGACTGTGTCTCGTTTGGTCTCTATAGGCCAGCCTTGTGTCCAGTTTCCTGCCTGTGCGAATATGAGGCAAGGACGGCGGTCTACCGATCTTCACCCTCTCCCAATCTTTTTCTCTCGTATCGCCCTCCTTTTGCTCCGGTGTCTAGCACCACCTTGGCGAGCTGGGTCAAATGGGTACTGTCGCTTGCTGGGGTGGACACTTCCATCTTTACCGCACATTCCACCCGTAGTGCTTCCGCCACTTCTTTGATGGTTTCGGGGGCACGCTTGCAAGACATCTTGAAAGTGGCCGACTGGTCACGTGAATTTCACCTTTCGGGATTTCTACTTTCGCCCGTCACCTCATGTTTTCTCTACGGTGGTCATGCAGCTTTGAACTTGCAATACGAAGCCTCCGTGTTTGCCATAAAATTGTGGATTTTACTAGTTTCACAACGTAAAGTCATGATTTTATTAAAGACACGGAGGCGAGTATTGACCCTCCCGGTTTGCAACTCCCACCCATGCTTCCTCCTGGGGTATGGTAAGTATGGGATCTCAGGGGAAATGTTTTATCATATCTTCCGTTGTATTTGCATATGTTTTCCAGCTATGCAGGATGTGCTCTCCCATGTTTAGTAGGGCGGCATTGATTTTGCATATTTTCTTCTCCTTCCCTTTTAGGTTGATTTTTCAATAATACGACTGTCCGGATTCCCGTTCGTTCTATCTGTGCAGTTCTGAGGTTGCACCGGTGTGCTTCAGGTTCCAGTTTCGTTTGGTTCGAGTTCCTGTGGGGTGTTCGTTTCAGAGTCCTGCGGTTCCAGTTCGTTGGCGACCTGTTCGCATGGCATGATTACAAAGAAAGAGGAGGATTGTTAGAAGTGGCTGGTTACTATACCGGCTGTATCAGGGGGAGTGGCCGGTTGCATTTGTCACTAGTTTTCTCTTCCTGTTTTGTTTTTGCTGCTAGAATTTTCAGTAAAGAAAGAGATTGCAATACTCGCCTCCGTATCTTTAATAAAATCATGACTTTACGTTGTGAAACTAGTAAAATTCACAATTTTCATGGTGGTATTAATGGTCCAACAGCAAGTGCGCAACGCAGTGGGTATGGACACACTGTGTTACTGAATGGTTTTGACTTAGGGCTACTCCTGAAGGCATTGTCAAAGAGCTGCCATGGTTTTCATGCTTTCAGCTTCACCCGCCTCCCCACACCTTCCTCCTTATACAGGGATCTAGACTCTGCTGCAGGGATCACCAGTCTACTACCTCTTGGAGTAGTCTCTATTCAGAGGCTGCTGACCTAGGTGGGTCAAGAAACACTGGTGTGTAACAAGTTATCAGGCAGGAGTCAGGCTTGGGAGGTCAGAAAACACAATAGCAGCACATCTTTGTAGGAATTCGACTAGCTAGAACCTTATTGCTCAGGCACCATCCCAGAGAATGTGGTCATAGGCTGGGAACAGATTAGCCTGTGAGCACACTGGTCTTTTATGTGCCATATAGGAGAGCATACAAGCAGCACCAGGAAGAAGGGGGTGTTCACTACGCATCTTGGAGGATGAGTACTCTGGTGGCCATGCCACCAGAGAGAAAGGAGAGATGCTGGTGTTCAGGTGTAAGTTAACATTGCAGATGTATGATGACAATAACACTAAAGCAGGTGGTGCAATTTACCAGTTCTTTAGTAAGGATAACGGTATGATTGAACAAATAACGTGACTGATGCAATCAGCACAGAACTTAAATGTCTTTTAACCCTTTCTGCCTATGTGCATTTTGTGTCACCATGCATTTTTTTTATTTTTTGATCATCGCCTTCTAAGAGCCGTATGAGTTGTACTTTTTAATTATACCATTTTGGGGTACACCTAACCTACTTATCTTTTATTAACTTTTTCTGGGAGGGTATGAAAAAAATAGCAATACTGACTTGTTATGTTATAAATTTTGCCGTGTTCATTTTTTAAAGTTTTAAAAATTATTTAAAAAAATGTATATCACAAGACCCATAAATAGTTTTGTCTTTCTGTGTGACAGCTTGATTTATGTGGGATGACTTGTACTTTTCATTCATTTTTTGGTGTCAGATAAGCCAAAATAGCAATTCTGCCATTGCATTTTTTTGGCAGTGCTATACTGACAAATGAATAAAGTAGTGGCTTCACCAATATACCTCAAGATCAGTTGGTGCACTCCCCACGGCTTACTCAATGTTGTAAAGGAAAATAAATATACAATAGAATAGTTTGGGGGCACTCTATCTTCTGATTATATGTGGACACTTCTCAATAGTTTGGAACACAAAAATTTTTTAAAAAAATAATTAATAATTTATTAGGAAACAATCAATGTACAAAAAAACCCTGTGTAATAGGTAGGTATTGAGTGGTGTACCTGTATCAATCAATCAATCATCCACCTTACTCTATTGACACTTCTTGGAACGTTCCCATAAAATAATCTATACATAAAATAAACTATAAAAATGTATAATAAAAACAATATAAACAATAAAAATCATGCACTACAATATGTAGGGATTGTAGCCTGGCCCCTTTAAATGAATAATATTTGTAGCATAGACTCTTTAGGTTGGCGGTGTATTGTCTGTAAATTCTGTTGATGTTTGCCAGCCTGGAAGTAGCGCTACTTTTTTGCAAACATAAGTTATCATTAAGTTCAACTTGAGAGAGGGATGTGGAATTCAACAATACATCTTAAGGTAGGCTCATAGTCTTGATACATTTCCCAGTTAACACACTTATATATAAGCGTTTGGTGATACAGGTGTTTCAAAATGCATTCCTGCAGAAAGCCTTTCATTAAGAGTCAGTATGGCATTTCCTTTTAGCATCTTAGTCAACCTCTATATTTCTGTACATGTATGCACAATTTTCTGTTATGGCATAAAGGTACTTTACCAGTCCTGTAGTGCCGGTATGTCCCCGGGTAGAATGGCCGTTCTTACTGGTTGTTACTCTTCGTGCCCGCTTGTCTTTTTTGCAGGAACCCGTGTGGCGTCCCACGTGATCTGAGCCTCCCACGTGATACGGGCAGGTTAGTTTCTGTCGGGTCCTAAAATCCGTGCTACGAGAAGGCAGATCTTTTTTGCGAACCGTATGAGGAGATGAAGAAAACAGAGGATTAATATCCTTTTTATGTCAATCCGAGGTTGATGCTTTATTCTTTACACTGCTGTTCCCTAAACGCGTTTCAGAGCTAGAGTGCTCCTTCTTCAGTGGTTAGCAGTGATTGATTCTGGGATTCCTTTTATATGGTATATAGCCTTTAAGGGGAGGTACGGTACCTATAAGAGAAGTAAGGTATCGCCAAATAATGAGCTGGATCCATAAGATACGGTCATATAGAAAGGGGTCACATTCCCTTATTTATTATAATCTATGATCCTTACAATGCTTAAAGCATGCAGTCAGTGATAAACAATTTACCCCGTGTATCCCCAAAGTGAGAGAGTAAATGTGCCATTGACAACTAACATCATATGAACATAAATGATGCCAGTAGAGTATATAGCTCTAGAAAAATTGAAAAAACACATACCTAACGCACAGGAATCGCATTTACGACTTGAGGTTAGGTGTGAAATTTATACCGAACATGACACATAGATACACTGCAGGGAAACCTGTACATTAAGGGATCTTAAATCCAAGTATGAAAAATTTGATATATAAAACACAAATAAATAAGTTTTTTTTTACATTTTCAAACAATATTCATCCAATATTATACATAAAAACATATATTCGAAACTTAAAAACGTGATTCACTGAAAAACGCATGGAAACCGCACCTGCGTTTTTATTAAAAAATATGCACTTTTGGTAAAAACAACCTTTTTTGTGTGAAACAGACTACCCAAAATAGCTAGATACTCTACTGGCATCATTTATGTTCATATGATGTTAGTTGTCAATGGCACATTTACTCTCTCACTTTGGGGATACACGGGGTAAATTGTTCATCACTGACTGTATGTTTTAAGCATTGTAAGGATCATAGATTATAATAAATAAGGGAATGTGACCCCTTTCTATATGACCGTTCTCTAATAGGTACCTCCCCTTAAAGGCTTTATATATATAAAAGGAATCCCAGAATCAACCACTGCTAAGCACTGAAGAAGGAGCACTCTGGCTCCGAAACGCTTTGGGGGAATAGCAGTGTAAAGAATAAAGCATCAACCTTGGATTGACACAGAAAGGATATTAATCCGCTGTTTTCTTCATCTCCTCATACTGTTTGCAAAAAAGATCTGCCTTCTCGTAGCATGGATTTTAGGACCCGACAGAAACTAACCTGCCCGTATCACGTGGGATGCCACGCGGGTTCCTGCAAAGAAGATAAGCGGGCACGGAGAGTAACAAACGGTAAGAATGGCCACTCTACACAGGGACATACCGGCACTACAAATTGTGCATACATATACAGAAATATAGAGGTTGACTAGAGCAGTGTTTTCCAACCAGTGTGCCTCCAGCTGTTGCAAAACTACAACTACCAGCATGCCTGGACAGCCTTTGGCTGTGAGGGCATGCTGGGAGTTGTAGTTTTGCAACAGCTGGAGGCACACTGGTTGGGAAACACTGGACTAGAGGTTGTGCAGCATTTATATTCCTCTGCCATACACTGTGTCTTTACTTTCTACATCTGTAGATACCTCTGTTTATGCTGTTTCTCAGTCCAGGACATTTAGTTTACTTTAGTCACATGACAGTGAAAAACAGCCGTGTGACAGACATTTCTTAACCGCAGTCACATGGCCATTTTCAGAACCATTGCACTCTATGGTTCTATTCTTATGGCCATTTTTTTAATGGGCTGTTCTATTCTCTTGACTCTCTTTTAGGCTTTTCACCAACCTTAATAACCATATTATTGCTAGACTTGACAGTGTGCACATTTATGCAGTTATACAATGCGCTGTCTGGTAGATGAGCCTCATCTGATACCTATTATAAGGCGCCAGTTTACAATTTTCTTCTGTTTTTGTTTTAAAAAACAGTTTTAGCTATAAAACATTTGATTCATGGGAAAGTTTGAACTGAGGGAGTCTTTGGTGTATCAAGTATAATGTAAGTGTCTTTAAAGTTTCTCCATCCCCCAAGGACTTTTACAGATTATATTGTGCAACAACATGCACTAATCAGAGTTTTTAATGTCAAATCAACTCAAGTGAATTGCAATTATGAAGCATAAAACGAACGAATAACTGTTAACCCTTACTGGCACCTTCAGTGGCAATGACATCATCTTTGCACATGTGCTACAAATTGCATGAAGATCCACTCTTATTTAAAGAAAATTGTGTTTATTCTTGTTAATTCAGGAAAATAACTTCTATTCAATTTGGTTATAGTTTCAAGTTTAGAGTTCTTGTCTTGCTGAAAAGTAGCTGCAGCAAACCCCTCAGACGCCGGTGCAGAGCATAGGAGTGGTAGTGGCCCTGATTAGGTGTTGTGTCACTGCGTACTCCTTCAGGCCGTTGCTCCCTGGGGATAGTTGCAGTGGAAAGGTGGTTTGAAGAATCAGGCCAGAAGCAATAGTAGTTACAAAGTGCAGGTTCAGTCACCAAGTGATAAGGTATGGTGGCTAGTTAGGTGGCAATTAAATGCTACTAACAGGCACTTGTGGATATACAGTCATGTGAAAAAATTAGGACACCCTTTGAAAGCATGTGGTTTTTTGTAACATTTTTAATAAAAGGTTATTTCATCTCCGTTTCAACAATACAGAGAGATTAAAGTAATCCAACTAAACAAAGAAAACTGAAGAAAAGTCTTTTCAAGATCTTCTGTAAATGTCATTCTACAAAAATGCCTATTCTAACTGAGGAAAAAGATAGGACACCCTCACATGTATTCCCTCTTAAATTGGCTCAGATCTCACACAGGTATATCACACCAGGTGCACATAATTAGTAGATCGTTACTCTGCATGTTGAATGAGGCTTGCCCTATTTAAACCTCAGACATTTAGTTTGGTGTGCTCCTGACTGTTGAAGTGAGAGTGAGCACCATGGTGAGAGCAAAAGAGCTGTCAGAGGACTTCAGAAAAAAGATTGTAGCAGCCTATGAGTCTGGGAAGGGATTTAAAAAGATCTCAAAAGATTTTGAAATCAGCCATTCCACTGTCCGGAAGATAGTCTACAAGTGGAGGGCTTTCAAAACAACTGCCAACATGCCCAGGACTGGTCGCCCCAGCAAGTTCACCCCAAGAGCAGACCGCAAGATGCTAAAAGAGGTCTCCAAAAACCCTAAAGTGTCATCTCGAGAACTACAGCAGGCTCTGGCTACTGTTGATGTAGAAGTACATGCCTCTACAATCAGAAAGAGACTGTACAAGTTTAACTTGCATGGGAGGTGTGCAAGGAGGAAACCTTTGCTTTCCAAGAGAAACATCGAGGCCAGACTGACATTTGCCAGAGATAAAGTTGACAAAGACCAGGACTTCTGGAATAATGTTCTTTGGACAGATGAGTCCAAAATTGAATTATTTGGACACAACAGCAGAGGACATGTTTGGCGTAAACCAAACACAGCATTCCAAGAAAAGAACCTCATACCAACTGTGAAGCATGGAGGTGGAAGTGTCATGGTTTGGGGCTGCTTTGCTGCAGCAGGACCTGGTCAGCTCACCATCATAGAATCCACGATGAATTCTACTGTGTATTAGAAGGTGCTTGAAGAACATGTGAGACCATCAGTTAGAAAATTAAAGCTGAAGCGGAACTGGACCATGCAACATGACAATGACCCAAAACATACTAGTAAATCAACCAAAGATTGGCTGAAAAAGAAGAAATGGAGAGTCCTGGAATGGCCAAGTCAAAGTCCAGATTTGAATCCCATTGAGATGCTGTGGGGTGACTTGAAAAGGGCTGTACGTGCAAGAAACCCCTCAAACATCTCACAGCTGAAAAAGTTCTGCATTGAGGAGTGGGGTAAAATTTCCTCAGACCGATGTCGAAGACTGGTAGATGGCTACAAGAACCGTCTCACTGCAGTTATTTCAGCCAAAGGAGGTAACACTCGCTATTAGGGGCAAGGGTGTCCTATCTTTTTCCTCAGTTAGAATAGGCATTTTTGTAGAATGACATTTACAGAAGATCTTGAAAAGACTTTTCTTCAGTTTTCTTTGTTTAGTCGGATTACTTTAATCTCTCTGTATTGTTGAAACGGAGATGAAATAACCTTTTATTAAAAATGTTACAAAAAAACACGCTTTCAAAGGGTGTCCTAATTTTTTCACATGACTGTAGGTGTCCACAATGTGATACAGGTATTGTGTTCAACTGGACCAGAAGAGGTCTAAATGATGGGTGTTCGAGCCAAAGTCCCTCACCTGCAGCAGGGTCTGTAAGGGTCCATTCAGACGTCCGTAGTGTTTTGTGGTCCGCAAATTGCGGACCACAAAACACTTTTGCCGCAAATCGCCGACACTTAATAGATAATCCCTATTCTTATCCGCAGCTGCGGACAAGAATAGGACATGCTCCATTTTTTTCGGGAGCCGCAGACTGGAAGTTCAGGGCCACGGACCGGAAATGCGGATGCGGACAGCACACTGTGTGCTTGTTGTAGATATCGGGCGACCATTAGATATAGTTATCGTCCGTGATTGATTTATGTAACTTTTATTCTGTTATGTCTCTCCACAGTGTAATTGACTTATTGCGATCTTCGATGAAACAGATGGATCGCATTCATTTATGGCTTTTTTCAAGACTAGATGTTAGTAAACAATTTCTGTTACCCTGCCAACATGACGTTATAATCACATGACTTGAAGGCTTCTATCACGTGATTAGGGGCGGGCTATTTAAACATATGCTTATGTTCATTTCAATGCCGCTGTTTGAGTTTGACAAAGGCACTTGCATGTGCCGAAACGCGCGTCACTTTCATTTATGGGTGGCAAATAAAATACCACGATTGCATCGCAAGGAGTGCAGGTTCTTCTTTTCATTGAAGCACACTGTGTGCTGTCTGCATTTTTTCCGGCCCCATTGAAAATTAATCGGTCCGCACCCGTTCCGCCTAATTGCGGAACTGATCCGGACCCATTCAATGGACGTCTGAATGGACCCGCTTAGCTGCATTTTTTGCTGATCACTCTGCTGTCTAGGCACACTGAAGTTTTTTGGGATGTAGAGTTCTCAATTCTGATACTCTTCCTGGAGTGAAGGTCTCACAAGAGAACTGGTTACGTCCACTTGGAGTAGAAGCTCTGGCATGTGCTTCCTATCTCCTCTCTGTCAGGACTCGAACTCCCCCTCCTGGCAGGAAGTAGGACCAGCCCACTTCTACCAGGAGGGGAGTAACAAGGTGTTTAACTCTGCCAACCATACCACATCTGCTGGAATACACAGCAGAATGTAAAACATAATACATATAATAAAACATAACAAGCAATTTCAGGTCTGGAGTACCGCACAGCACCATGGTGGAAATGTGTATTGATTTTTTTTTTTTTTGGTGGTGTGCATTGTTTGATTTCAGAATTGAATTATTGATGACCAAAATATTCTGTTATCATTTAATCATTCCCTAGAACACTATTTAACAGCAGTGTGCCTGCAAAGACTAAGTAAAAAGGAAGCTAATTCCAATACTACAGAAAAAATTAAAGCCTTTTCTGACTATGCAACTTTGTTAGCGGAGGTGCAGCGACTGTCCATCAGCTTATCAGACTACCTATCACACACCTTATATACCCACCAAGCCAACTCCCAACACGTGACCTTCTTTATGAACTACGTGCTGCCACCATCGAAAGTAGGAAGTGGTCATAATAATGTGACTTGAAGGTGTATATAAGTGATTAAAATATTACAATTGAATGGAGGCTCTAGTACCCTGTTGGACCTCCTCTAGCCTGAATACAAAATGAGATACATTGGGCATGGAGGCATACAGGTTCCATATGGTATCAGAAAGGTCCAAATCCTTTCAGTTTGGTCCCAGGACAAGAGTATCCTGTGGCACATTTGTCCACAGATGTTGCATTTGAGCCTGTAGACCACACTTGTAGGCTGCCATCCCAACTGGTCCCATAAATGATTGATTTGTGATTGATTGGGTAGGCCAAGGAAATGTTGCATTCTGGCAGAGACATTTCTGAGAAACCATTGCTGTGCGTGGGCGAGATGTATCCTGCTTATAAATGCCAGTTGAAAGCTCTACCATAAGAGGCAACACATGTGGCTGCAGGATGCCCTACAATGCAGGGAGATAGGGCAGACGTAGGAGGCCATGATCAGGCTGGCTTGGTGAAGAAGTGAACTATGCTTTACTAGGTGACTTAAGCAAATACCTGTATTTTTAGTAGAGGACACAGTCCTTATTAACCGTTTTAGTAACCAGAGGCTGCGACTATCGGGTGAATAGTGTGTGTGCTCTCTGAGTCACTCTTCCAATATCAGTGCTTTCCTCTTTAATCCAGCCAAGATGGTGCAATTCTTTTTCTTTCGTTATCTGGTACTACAATGCCCAGCTGCGGGGTGTGGTCCTTTAGCAGACCAGCAATCTTCCTCTTGGGTATGCCTGGGACAGACAGACACTGTGAAGCTAAAAAGCCTGAATATGTGCGCCACAGTCCTATATAAAACTTCTATTAATGGCTGCTTAAAGGGAACCTGTCACATTTAACATCGTGTCTGGGCTGCAGGCAGCAGGCTATAGAGCAGGAGAAGCTGAACGGATTGACATAGTTTTGTGGCAAAATAAAAAGTATAACTTTGTATTTCATTAATTTAAATTCCTGCTCATTCTGGTCTATGAAGTCAATGCAGCCTTCCCTCTATGACTGTGTATACATAGCTGTCAATCACTGATAGGACCGTCTACTTGACTTCAAAGCCCAGAATGTGCAGGAATCTAAATTAATTAAAGACTTATACTTTATCTTTTCCCACAGACCTATATATCCATCTGCTCAGCTCCTCCTGCTCGATAACATGCTCTCTGCAGCTTAGACACCATGTTCAATGTGATTGGTTCCCTTTAACCATCCATAATAAATACATTTTTCTCCCTCAGAGGCTGTCGCCTCCTGTACCACGAGCTGGCTGTTCACTACTGAACGATGCTGCTCCTTCTCTCACCAACTACCTGCTGACTAACCTGCGCAGCAGCACCTTTAGAGGGGAGAGTGGAACATCCCCACCTAAGAACGCTTACTAAGGGCTTAACATTAACATAATGTCTCCATTGATAGCCTTCAAGATGGGAATACACATTACACAGCACCAGGGGTGTCGTTAGGTCAAAACATTCGGGGCTTGAGCCCAGGATGTTTTGTCCAGTGCCCCGAATGTTATGCTGGTAGCATTTTTTTTATTTGGCTTTTCCAGGGCCCTTTAATATTGATTGGACCCGGGCAACCCACCACAGATCATTCCCCAACCCCCTTGTACTTGCTCCGTTGATCCGCTACTTGCGGACTGCACGGGCATGAGTTCAGTCACTTTGGTGTGCAATCCCGCGGGAGGTCACGGGTCTCGCGGGAGGTCGTGCCGCAGGACGGGATTGCGCACCAAAGAGACTGAACTCAAGCCCACGCAGCCCGTAAGTAGTGGATCAGAGGAACAAGTACGGGGGGGGGGGGATGATATATGGGGTTGCTCAAGGTCCACTCCCATCAATATTAAAGGGCCCAAGCAAATATTTCTGCAGTGGTGAGGAAATGAAACATAACAGATATTGGAAAGTTACCGAATGTTGTATTATATAATGACTGCAGTCTGCAGTACTGCACTTCATTTGCGTAAACCAGAACAGCCCTTTAAAGGGAACCTGTCACCAGTTTTATGGTGTCCTAACTAAGGGCAACATAAATAAGTGACTGATTCTCTTAGCAAAATGCTGGGTCACTTTCTTTAATTGACCCAGTCAATCTGCCAACATCTTGTATTGAACAGCTCCAGCTGAATATTTATGAGCTCCTGACTCTCCCCGCCCACCTGCTGCTGAATGACAGTTATTTTCCATAGGAATTAGCAGCAGGTGGGCAGGGGAGTGGCTATAGCTCTGAATTAAATATACGCTGGACTCACTGACATCACGCTGGACTCGAATCAGCTCATTAGCATGCGGCATCTTTGTGTGTATATTATGAGGTAGCCATCTGTCACACCAGTAAGTGAATACATCTAAGGCACTTTTTAGTAGTTAATGATTGTATATAATTAGTTAGATTATAATCAAATATCCGCATGACAGGTTCCCTTTAAGCATTCCTTTAATGTGCAATTTCAACACAGTGGGCTTGTGCCCCGGATGTTTTCAGACCCTAGCAATGCCCCTGCACAGCACAAACACACTATTTAACCCCTTTGCAGTGACCACTGGCTCACTGCATGAAGTTTTAGCACTGACAAAATGTGTAGTCTAAGTCCTAATGCACATGGCAAATCGTGAGCATTGAGCCTGCGTGGAGGCACGCAAGGTAAAGGAGCATGCCATGATTTATTTTTTGTATTCATAATAGATCCAACAGAAAAAACTACAGCCATGCACCTTTATGGTTGAGTACAACTCAGAGGTTGTTCTTAGGGTGGTTTCACACTGCATTTATAATATTAATTAAAATAATACTACGGGAGGATTTTCCAACTTAGACTCATATATAAACAAAATGTATACTGCATGGCAGAAGTACAGAGTGAGCAAGCGACACTTCTTTCCTTATCCCACTCCTTCATAAATGGTTCACACATAATAATTAGTAATAACGAGTTTACTGTAGTAATATCAAGGTAAAATCGTTTTTTTTTTAATGTTTTCATTGCTATTATATATTTCTATTTTGAAGCTAGAGTTGGAACATTTCTGCAGATTTAAATAACATTCACTTCTCCAGAGAAAAAAAAATGAGTCCCATTTGGCCGTTCGGAGCCCTTAGTGCCTATATGTGAAACTAATATTTATGAGATAGAACTTATTTAACCCCTTCAGGACACAGCCAATTTTCCCTAAGGACCAGGCCGATTTTTGGAAATCTGACATGTGTCACTTTATGTGGTAATATCTTTGGAACACTTTTACTTATCCAAGCCATTCTAAAACGGTATTCTCATGACTCGCTGTACTTTATGATAGTGATAAATTTGAGCTTATAAATTTCACTTTTATTTATTTAAAGAAAAAAAAACCATTACCAAAATTTGGAAGAATTCTGAATTTTTGAAATGTGAATTTCTTACATTTGGAAGAATTCAGAATAGAGTAATACCGCATAAAATAGTTATTACTTAACTTTCCACATTTGTATACTTGATGTTGGCATCATTTTGTAAATGTCATTTTATTTTATTAGGATGCCAAAAGGCTTAGAATTTTAGAAGGAATTTTTTACATTTTGTGGAAAATTTCCTAAACCCACTTTTTAAAGGAACAATTTAGTTATGAAACCACTTTGTGGGGCTTACACAACAGAAAGCTTCCATAAATAACCCAATTTAGAAATCACATCCTTCAAATTATTCAAAGCTGAGTTTAGAAACTTTTTAACCCTTTACATATATGATTTTAAACTGCTGTATGGGCGCACTGCAGGGCTCAGAAGGAAAGATGCGCTAAATAGTTTTTGGAGGGAAGACTTTGCTTGAATGTTTTTTGGGTGTCATGACACATATAAACTTGTGTCCTGACTCAAAATGACTAACATGCCCAGAAATCCTCAGGGTTCCATTGGGAATTACCGATGTAAGCGTGTCTATGCTGCAGGAATATCACACCTGGACAATCAGATTTTTTCACATATCCCAGGGGAAAATGTTAAAATAAAAAACGCACTTGGACTGCAGCTCATCCTATGTTATCTATC
Organism: Bufo gargarizans; assembly: GCF_014858855.1. Lineage (NCBI taxonomy): Eukaryota > Metazoa > Chordata > Amphibia > Anura > Bufonidae > Bufo > Bufo gargarizans. The sequence goes on along the minus strand of NC_058080.1, from coordinate 591,208,994 downwards.
TATCTGCAAACTACAATATGTAGGACGAGCAACCCATGATGAGAACCAAACAAAAAAAAAAAATCACAGAAGAAATATTAACAACACGACACAGCACAAACGGGATATATCTGGTCTAAAACTCATTGACTGGATTCCTCCAAATCCTAAAAAGAGATTCCAACAATCAGTAAATAAAGAATCCTACTGGATATTTCGCTTGCAGACCCTAGTACCTGAAGGTTTCAATGAAATTATAGAACACACTATATAATTAGTATTCAGTCTCTCCACAAGTATTTATCATAGATGAAAAATATTTACTATAGATGAATAAACACTCCTTTTGACAGTTTTTTTTGTTACAAATACTGATTTTATGCCCTACTATATTTATTTTGCTATTTAATTAAATTATTATCTAACCATAATTTTCCACCAAAACAATATATTGCTGCACTTTAAGTCTAATTTTGCATATATATAATTGACTCAATTATTAGGGGTACAGATAGGGCGATCTGTCACAAAGACCGGGATCTGCGAACAGTGTGTTGTCTTCCTGGCGCTCGAGTTCGACACATCACGGATCGGGTTGATGGATTACTGGGAGGGGCTGGAGAAGACCCAGCGGTCATGGTCCATATCGGAACCAATGACAAAGTTAGAGGTAGGTGAAGCGTCCTTAAAAATGATTTTAGGGATTTAGGTCAAAAGCTTAGGGCAAGGACCTCAAAGGTAGTGTTTTCCGAAATACTACCTGTATCACGGGCCACACAAGAAAGGCAGCGGGATATTAGGGAGGTAAACAAGTGGCTCAAGAACTGGTGTAGGAAGGAGGGCTTTGGGTTCCTGGAGAGCTGGGCCGACTTCTCTATCAGCTACAGGCTCTATTGTAGGGACGGGCTGCACCTCAATGGGGAAGGGGCAGCTGTGTTGGGGGAGATGATAGCTAGAAGGTTGGAAGAATGTTTAAACTAGGGACAGGGGGGAGGGTAATTACATTATAGGATGGGAAGATAGGGCAGATAGAGACCGGGGGGCAAGGTAATGGGACTGGGGGAAGAATGGAAGAAGGGACTAAAACAGTTCAGAAGGAAAGGTGTAGGGTAAAAAATATACATAAACCTCTTAAATGTATGTATACTAATGCCAGAAGCCTGACTAATAAAACTGGAATTAGTGATGTGTGAGGAGGACTATGATATAGTGGGTATAACTGAGACATGGCTGGATGATAACTATGACTGGGCGGTTAATGTACAGGGTTACAGTCTGTTTAGAAAGGATTCTCAAAACTGGAGAGGGGGAGGAGTCTGCCTTTATGTAAAGTCCTGTCTAAAGCCCACACTCCATGAAGATATAAGTGAGGGACATGAACATGTGGAGTCACTGTGGGTAGAGATACATGGAGCTGAAAACAAAAATAAAATACTAATAAGAGATTATTATAAACCACCTAATATACCAGAGTCCACAGAAAATCTAATGCTAAACGAGATAGACGAGGGGGCAAATCATAATGAGGTGGTTTTTATGGGGGACTTCAACTACCCAGATATAGACTGGGAAACTGAAACTTGTAATCTCATAAAGGAAACAGGTTCTTGGCAATAACCAAAGACAATTACCTTTCCCAACTGGTTGAGGACCCGACTAGATGCATCTTCCCAGTATAGTACAATGCATAGATGCATCTTCCCAGTATAGTACAATGCATAGATGTATCTTCCCAGTATAGTACAATGTATAGATGTATCTTCCCAGTACAGTACAATGTATAGATGTATCCTCCCAGTACAGTACAATGTATAGATGTATCCTCCCAGTATAGTACAATGTATAGATGTATCCTCCCAGTATAGTACAATGTATAGATGTATCTTCCCAGTACAGTACAATGTATAGATGTATCCTCCCAGTATAGTACAATGTATAGATGTATCTTCCCAGTATAGTATAATGTATATTCTCAGTATAGTATAATGTATAGATATTTCCAGTATAGTACAATGTATAGATGTATCTTCCCAATATAGTATAATGTATAGATGCATATTCCCAGTATAGTACAATGTATAGATCTTCCCAGTATAGTACAATGTATAGATCTTCCCAGTATAGTACAATGTATAGATCTTCCCAGTATAGTACAATGTATAGATCTTCCCAGTATAGTATAATGTATAGATGTATCTTCCCAGTATAGTATAATGTATAGATTAGGGCTGCACGATATGGGAATTTTGTGCGATTGCGATTAGGGCCCTAAAAATTGTGATAATGATATGCAATGCAATATTTTAAGGGAATTGTCTATTTGCTTGGATTTTCAAGGCAAAAGCACACAGAAATTACTGATAATGCTGAAATGTAGTTATGATTAACTTAAGAACTGAAATGCACAATGTTTTTTAAAATAAAACATATTTTACTAATGTAAATAACATATTTGCATTACTGCAAAAGTACAAAATACAAAACTTGCCATTTTCTTAATAGCACTGCACAGAACAGATAAATAAAATAGAATAGATATAAGAACATGTGTTCATTAAAATAAGATTTTCCAAACACTGAACAAACAGGAACTTTTTAAAGAACACCATAGTGAGCAGAAGCAATATAAGGTAATATACTGTATTTCACCCTAAAAGACGCACCTGCCAATAAGACACACCTAGGTTTTTGAGGAGGAAAATAAGAAAAAAAAATTTTTTAACCAAAAGGTGTGCTTTTGAACTAATGGTGGTCTGTGGATGACACTATTATGGGGCATCTGTAGATGACACACTGTTATGGGGGGTCTGTGGATGACACTGATATGGAGGGGTATCTGTGGATGGCACTGCTATGAGTGATCTCTGGATGGCACTGTTATTGTTTCATCTCTGGATGGCACTGTTATTGTTTCATCTCTGGATGGCACTGTTATTGTTTCATCTCTGGATGGCACTGTTATTGTTTCGTCTCTGGATGGCACTGTTATTGTTTCGTCTCTGGATGGCACTGTTATTGTTTCATCTCTGGATGGCACTGTTATTGTTTCATCTCTGGATGGCACTGTTATTGTTTCATCTCTGGATGGCACTGTTATTGTTTCATCTCTGGATGGCACTGTTATTGTTTCATCTCTGGATGGCACTGTTATTGTTTCATCTCTGGATGGCACTGTTATGGGGATCTTTGGATGGCCCTGTGATGGAAGCATCTGTGGATGACACATATATAGCATGTGCCATCCACAGATCCTCCCCATAGCAGTGTTCCTGAAGTGTGAATGACCCCCAATACAGGGGCTGGCATCTGGATTAGGAATGACAGCGGGTGCAGTCCCTGTATTCTAATGTCCCACTCACTGTTGTATAATCTTATCTAACCTGCATTGTTAAAATATAATAATCATGTGTAATCCAGCTGTATTACTTACAACTAAGTTCCGTAGCAGAGAGGAGGGAGGAGGCAGGCGACGCGTCACTCACTATGTCACGCGCCCGCGCTGCCTGCTTCATTCATAAAGTGGGCGGCGCAGGTGCATGACATAGTGAGTGACGCACCGCCAGCCCTGCCTCCTCTCTGCTACGGAACTTAGCTGTAAGTAATACAGCTGGATTACACATGATTATTATATCTTAACAATGCAGGTTAGATAAGATTATACAACAGTGAGTGGGCCGGTGCATTAGAATACAGGGACTGCACCGGTCCCCATTGTCATTCCTAATCCAGACGCCGGCCCCAAGCGCCTCCTCCCTCTGTTGATACACCCGCCGACTGCGCTGTGCGGCATCGTGGCGGGCGTGTATCATTGTAGGTAATCGCAGCATTTTTGGATCAGCCAAATCGCAATTGTCGATTATCGCGATACGATTGCTTTGGCAATATATCGTGCAGGCCTAGTTTAGATGTATCTTCCCAGTATAGTACAATGTATAGCTGTATCTTCCCAGTATAGTACAACGTATCAATGTATTTTCCCTCTACTCCAATATAGTACAATGTATAGATGTATTTCCCTCTACCCCAGTATAGTACAATGTATTTTCCCAGTATAGTACAATGTATAGATGTATTTTCCCCAGTATAGAACAATGTATAGATGTATCTTCCCAGTATAGTACAATGTATCAATGTATTTTCCCTCTACTCCAATATAGTACAATGTATAGATGTATTTCCCTTTACTGCAAAGGTGTGTGGATAGCTCACCACCCTCCTCAGTAAGGTAGGGGTGCTCTAGCCGAAAGACTGCTCACTCTAACAGTCCAAGAGAAATAGAAAAATAGAAAAAAACGGCTGGCACTCACTATGTGGTTTCACATCAAACAACAATTTATTTTAATCAATCAATAAACCGCTATTATAACAGTAAAATGCATATAATATAAAATGGTACTTAAAAAATCCCCTAAAAAATAAATAATAAAAAGCAAAGTATCTTGTTATATTGGATCATAAACCGCACCAAAGATAGAGTCTCTATTGGAGAATAAATATTTCTTTGCCTGTTTGGGCAGTATGTGTCCAATTCAATGCAAATGCCGTCACTTTAAATGCAAAATACAGCCAAGTCCACAAGCTGTGTGAAGTACTGTTGGGGAATAATATCACTCACTTTGTATTTCTCTTCCACAGTTCTTATATAATTCTTGTAACTTCCAATTTGAAGTGTATGATCGATTTCTAGGGTGAATGTTGTAGCTTACCCTCCCAGACGAATCTCCGGCCGTCTGTTTGTGCTGCTTCTGCTCGCTCTCAGCGTCCCCGCTCTCCGGCGTTTGTCACGTGGTGTGCCGGAGTTCTCGTGGGATTTGAGTTTTTCAGTCCGAAGATCTGATGAGAGCTGCAGAGTAGGTAGAAAATGGAGCGCTCCACTTGTCGAAGATAATTCAAATATCGTCGATCATATCCAAAAGCTTGTTGTTGGTAGGGATATAACGCTAAACGCGTTTCGAGGACTTCAGTCCTCTTCCTCAGTAGCTATATCCCTGTTATTCAATCCCCTCCTTTTATATCTTCATCAGCAGTCCACAAAATCTGGACTGGAATCACTTTTTCTCCCAATGCGGTTTTTTGGTGCGGTTTTAAAATCGCATATGCGTTTTTTATGGCATTCAAACCGCAGCCTATTTGTTAGTATAAATATATCCATTCACAGTTATTTTCAAATATAAAATCACAACAGCAATAGTCAATATGTAAAATAATATAAATTTTTTTATAAAAAACACATACAATATAAGATATGGTCAGGGAGATCAATAACTACATAATAATTTATAACAAATATGTCACCAAGGGCCTCATCCTCTATAGATTTTCTTTTTGACTTTCTTATAATGTTCATATCAATATTGATATGAACATTGATATGAACATTATAAGAAAGTCAAAAAGAAAATCTATAGAGGATGAGGCCCTTGGTGACATATTTGTTATAAATTATTATGTAGTTATTGATCTCCCTGACCATATCTTATATTGTATGTGTTTTTTATAAAAAAAATTATATTATTTTACATATTGACTATTGCTGTTGTGATTTTATATTTGAAAATAACTGTGAATGGATATATTTATACTAACAAATAGGCTGCGGTTTGAATGCCATAAAAAACGCATATGCGATTTTAAAACCGCACCAAAAACGCACCAAAAAACCGCATTGGGAGAAAAAGTGATTCCAGTCCAGATTTTGTGGACTGCTGATGAAGATATAAAAGGAAGGGATTGAATAACAGGGATATAGCTACTGAGGAAGAGGACTGAAGTCCTCGAAACGCGTTTAGCGTTATATCCCTGCCAACAACAAGCTTTTGGATATGATCGACGACATTTGAATTATCTTCGACAAGTGGAGCGCTCCATTTTCTACCTACTCTGCAGCTCTCATCAGATCTTCGGACTGAAAAACTCAAATCCCGCGAGAACTCCGGCACACCACGTGACAAACGCCGGAGAGCGGGGACGCTGAGAGCGAGCAGAAGCAGCACAAACAGACGGCCGGAGATTCGTCTGGGAGGGTAAGCTACAACATTCACCCTAGAAATCGATCATACACTTCAAATTGGAAGTTACAAGAATTATATAAGAACTGTGGAAGAGAAATACAAAGTGAGTGATATTATTCCCCAACAGTACTTCACACAGCTTGTGGACTTGGCTGTATTTTGCATTTAAAGTGACGGCATTTGCATTGAATTGGACACATACTGCCCAAACAGGCAAAGAAATATTTATTCTCCAATAGAGACTCTATCTTTGGTGCGGTTTATGATCCAATATAACAAGATACTTTGCTTTTTATTATTTATTTTTTAGGGGATTTTTTAAGTACCATTTTATATTATATGCATTTTACTGTTATAATAGCGGTTTATTGATTGATTAAAATAAATTGTTGTTTGATGTGAAACCACATAGTGAGTGCCAGCCGTTTTTTTCTATTTTTCTATTTCTCTTGGACTGTTAGAGTGAGCAGTCTTTCGGCTAGAGCACCCCTACCTTACTGAGGAGGGTGGTGAGCTATCCACACACCTTTGCAGTTTTCATTTTCTAATCACTCGTTTGTGGATTTAGCTCCCACCAGACTCAGGATGGATATGTGGAGTCACATTGAATTGAAGAAACAAAAAGCAGACACCTTTCTATTTGAAGTCCCATTGATGGACAATACAGACAATATATCTATACATGATACATTTAGAGAACTAGAACATTTAGTTATAAAACAATTAAAACAAAACTGGGAGATCAGATCTTTACGTCAATATTTAGACCAAGATAAGATCCCAAAAGGCTTACAATTGTTGAAAACCCCAGCACAGGATTTATATGGGGAGGAATTTAATCTTGAATGGACCAACCTCCTACATACGCAATCGAGGTCATTAGTGGAATTAGTTATAAAAAGGAGAGTACAAATTTTAGGAAGGATTACAGAGGAAATCAATAAGATGAAAATAAAAATAGAACAATTACCGAAAGACAATGTTCTGGACTCATGGCAGGACAGAATATGTAAGAGTTTAGACAGAACGGAATATGAGATTATTATAAAGAAAAGTAAAAAACACAATTTTGTCCCAAAGATATTACAAAATGACCACAATAAATTAGATAATAGAATTAGACCCTCTGTGGAACAAACAAAACCTACAATACCAACTAGAAATAGGTTTGAAACATTAGCGCAGCAGCCTTTTTTAGATGGGACCCCACCACATCATTCACCCAGAGTAAAACCCAGATATGCACGGACACCGGAACACAACAGGAGAGCACAAACACCCCAGAAACATCAATACAATTTAAGACACCACAATCAACACAGACAGGAGGAATCCTATTACACACCACACCAAGCACGCCCATTAGGACAGAGGGATTACCAGAAAACATCACCAATATACACTCAGAGAGAAAATCAGAAACAAACGCATCACAATTATCAACAAGAAACAATAAGACACGAAGGGGGAGGAAAAAGAAGAACTCACAGGTAAACACACTTAATAAGGATTTGGATAATATCATCAATTTAAGTAACACGAGTTTAACAATAGCACAAATTTCCCTTTTAAATAAAGGCTTAAAATTTGCACCCAGTGCACAATTAAATAAATTTGATACCTACATTGGGATCCAAAAATTTATGAGGAACATATGTCTGAAAAAATATTTCATCAAAAATCCGATTTCCATAACCGGACAAACAGAAGAAAGATTTGTACACACTAATTTGAAGAAAAGTCAAAAAAATTTCCCAGAAATGAAATTGGCCCAGAGATGGGAAGTTTCCAGAAAAATGTTGAAGCTGATCTTAGAAAAATCAAAAATAAACAATTATATAGAAAAAATTTAACTAATGGAGAAGTGTCCGCAATTAAAGAACTTCAAAAAAATGAAAAAATCACGATTCGCCCCGCAGATAAAGGCGGGGCAATCGTGATTTTAGATACCGCTAAATACATACAGGAATGTTTGAGACAATTATCCGATAATTGCACATACAAAAAATTGGATATAGATCCTACAAAAAAATTTGTGATAAATTAGAAGAATATTGCCAGAAAGGCACACAGATGGGTATTTTGTCTCAACAAGAATCTGAGTATATTATGGGGACGCCGGGAAGACTCCCGGTCTTCTATTGCCTTCCCAAGGTACACAAGGACATGGAGAGTCCTCCCGGCCGCCCCATAGTATCAGGTATTGGCTCTTTAACATCCAATTTATCCAGATACATCGATACATGGCTACAACCCATGGTGAAAACCACTACATCATACCTGAAAGACACTACGCAAATTATCCAAATATTAGAAGGGTTAATTGTGGGAGAGGACTGGATTATGACCACACTCGATATCCAGTCCCTCTACACAGTAATAGACCATGAAGCTGGAATAAGAGCCATTAGAACCCAATTGGAAAATAGTAAGATAATGAAAGAACAACAATCAGATTTTATTTTAGAAGGTATTAAACACATCTTACAACATAATTATTTTTATTTTGAGGGATGTTTTTACTTACAAATTAGAGGAACAGCCATGGGCACCAGGTTTGCCCCCAGCTATGCAAACCTGTTCCTAGCACAATGGGAACAGGAAACTATTGATTTGCATAGAGGGGGTAACCTGGTGCTCTGGCGTCGATATATCGACGATGTCCTTTTAATCTGGAAGGGAGATCAAGATAGTCTTAATAGGTTTTTAATGGGACTCAATACCAATAGCCTGAATTTAGTTTTTACCCAAAATATTAATACGACAGAAATAGAATTTTTGGATTTGGCAATTACGAGGACAGCGGATAAATATATCTGCAAGACATATCAAAAACCTTCCTCTCGAAATGCTTTCATCCTGCACTCCAGCTGCCATTTGCCTAACTGGCTGCTAAATGTACCGTTCGGACAATTCTGTAGGCTGAAACGGAATTGTACCGAAGAGGCGCAATTCGAATTGGAAGCAATGCACCTGAGGGATAAATTCCTAGCGAAACAGTACCCAACCAATATATTAGAAGGATCATTGGAAAAGGTTAGGAAATTACCTAGGAGTGCATTATTAACTGTAAAAACAGTAGAGCCAAAAGAAACAGACTCCCAATTCAGGATTATTCTTCCATATACAACAGAGAGAAGGAAGGTGGAAGAAATTATCAAACGGCACTGGCACCACCTACTACAAGACAAAATATTAGGTAGGTTAATACCAGCCAGACCACTAATAACATACACAAGAGCAGCCAACTTAGGGATAAAAGTTGCCCCATCGATTAAAACTAGGAAGAGAATAACATCAAATTCCGGGAGATTAACGAATCTAAAAGGTTTTTACAAATGTGGACACTGTATATGCTGCAAAACTACAAAAATCCCTAGAAATACGAAGACAGTATCATCCACACAGAATGCTTTATATGGGAGATTGAACAATTTCTTACATGCAACTCGGAGAGTGTGATCTATTTGGCTCAATGTCCGTGTACAAGACAATACATTGGACGGACAAAAAGGACCTTGAGAGTGAGGATATCGGAACATATTTCCAATATTAAAAAGGGGTACGAAAAACACTCACTCTCAAGGCACTTTAAAGAAGCCCATGGACAAGATCCAACAGGTCTGTCATTTGTAGCATTAGAAAAAATCGATAGACACTGGAGAGGTGGAAACCATATCGAGCGGATGTCTAGGGCAGAATCCAAACAAATATATAATTTTGGAAGCTTGATACCTGGTGGTTTAAATGCGGAACTGGAAATTTTTGGATTCTTATAGATTAGGCGGTGTGCCCCTTATTCAATTGGAGATCACATGGTTAGCCGTTTATCGGCTCTGTGGTCCCCTCTTGTTTGATGTGCACACCACCAAGTACGGTACTCTCCAATATTGATATGAACATTATAAGAAAGTCAAAAAGAAAATCTATAGAGGATGAGGCCCTTGGTGACATATTTGTTATAAATTATTATGTAGTTATTGATCTCCCTGACCATATCTTATATTGTATGTGTTTTTTATAAAAAAAATTATATTATTTTACATATTGACTATTGCTGTTGTGATTTTATATTTGAAAATAACTGTGAATGGATATATTTATACTAACAAATAGGCTGCGGTTTGAATGCCATAAAAAACGCATATGCGATTTTAAAACCGCACCAAAAACGCACCAAAAAACCGCATTGGGAGAAAAAGTGATTCCAGTCCAGATTTTGTGGACTGCTGATGAAGATATAAAAGGAGGGGATTGAATAACAGGGATATAGCTACTGAGGAAGAGGACTGAAGTCCTCGAAACGCGTTTAGCGTTATATCCCTGCCAACAACAAGCTTTTGGATATGATCGACGATATTTGAATTATCTTCGACAAGTGGAGCGCTCCATTTTCTACCTACTCTGCAGCTCTCATCAGATCTTCGGACTGAAAAACTCAAATCCCGCGAGAACTCCGGCACACCACGTGACAAACGCCGGAGAGCGGGGACGCTGAGAGCGAGCAGAAGCAGCACAAACAGACGGCCGGAGATTCGTCTGGGAGGGTAAGCTACAACATTCACCCTAGAAATCGATCATACACTTCAAATTGGAAGTTACAAGAATTATATAAGAACTGTGGAAGAGAAATACAAAGTGAGTGATATTATTCCCCAACAGTACTTCACACAGCTTGTGGACTTGGCTGTATTTTGCATTTAAAGTGACGGCATTTGCATTGAATTGGACACATACTGCCCAAACAGGCAAAGAAATATTTATTCTCCAATAGAGACTCTATCTTTGGTGCGGTTTATGATCCAATATAACAAGATACTTTGCTTTTTATTATTTATTTTTTAGGGGATTTTTTAAGTACCATTTTATATTATATGCATTTTACTGTTATAATAGCGGTTTATTGATTGATTAAAATAAATTGTTGTTTGATGTGAAACCACATAGTGAGTGCCAGCCGTTTTTTTCTATTTTTGTATTTCCCTTTACCCCAGTATAGTACAATGTATCAATGTATTTTCCCTCTACTCCAGTATAGTACAATGTATAGATGTATTTCCCTCTACCCCAGTATAGTACAGTGTATCGATGTATTTTCCCAGTATAGTACAATGTATAGATGTATTTTCCCCAGTATAGAACAATGTATAGATGTATCTTCCCAGTATAGTACAATGTATCAATGTATTTTCCCTCTACTCCAATATAGTACAATGTATAGATGTATTTCCCTTTACCCCTGTATAGCACATGTATAGATGTATTTCCCTCTACCCCAGTATAGTACTATGTATAGATGTATTTCCCTCTACCCCAGTATAGTACTATGTATAGATGTATTTTCCCAGTATAGTACAATGTATAGATGTATATTCCCTTCACTGCAATATAGTACAATGTATTGATGTATCTTCCCAGTATAGTATTATGTATAGATGTATTTCCCCTCTACTACAGTATACTATAATGTATAGATGTATTTTCCCATTATAGTATAATGTATAGATGTATTTTCCCATTATAGTATAATGTATAGATGTATTTTCCCATTATAGTATAATGTATAGATGTATTCCCCTCTCCCCCAGTATAGTACAATGTATAGATGTATCCTCCCAGTATAGTACAATGTATTTTTTTTTTTTTTTTTTTAAATTAGTCTTTATTTCAGTTTCATAGAAAAACATCCAACAGAAAGCACATTAATCTAACAATAGATAAGTCACTATTAAGCATTAATAATTACAATTTATCTTTATCTTATACCCTCCCACCACCCATGCAAAGGGGGGACGTGGAAAAAAAAAAAAAAAAAAACATCCAGCCCTAGAGTAGCCAGTTTTTCCATACTTGGTCGAGATTTTGTGATTTTTTAGTATGACTCTCCATCACACGTTCTTCTTTAATTAAGTTGTCTATTACATTTCTCCACTGTCCCACTGTCGGTGAATCTGCCTTTATCCATTTCCTAAGTATAAGAAGTCTGGCCTGGAATAGTACTTTATTCAAAACCAGTCGTATTTTTTTTATTTTACTTCAAGTGTTCAGTTGCCCCTAAAATACAAATTATTGGATCATTGGGCAACTGAACATTCAGAAGCAAAAACACGGTTTCTACTATTTCTGTCCAATATCTAAAGAGTTTGGGGCATCTCCAGAAACAGTGTATCAAATCCGCTTTCTCCTCCCAACATTTTGGACACTTATCTGACTCCCTCACACCAATTCTTTTCAACATCCAAGGAGAACGATGTAATCTATGCACTATAAAGAATTGTGAGATCTTGTGTGAACCCCTATCCGAAATCGTCGCATAGTTTCTAAGGGCATCTCTCCATTCTAGATCTTTCTCCCATTTTTTCACAGCAAGCATTGTAATCCTTTTTCTCTTTCCCTCCATCAAGATCCCATATCTCCTTGCGGTTGTTCTTCCTCCTTCCCCTCCTCTAATGAATTTGTCCAGCATATCTGATTTTTCCCTTCTATACCTGTCATCTTGCTCCACTGTCCGTAACGCATTCCTAAGCTGAAAGTATTTATACCTATCTCTATGGGGGATCCCAAATTCCATTACCATTTTATTGAAGTCCTTCAGATTATCTTCCTCAAAAATCTGATCTAAGTATTTCATTCCTTTTTTTCCCCAGTCTATATACGTCCTAATCGTTTCCAGTTCCTTTAAATTAAAGGGAACCTGTCACCAGGATTTTGGGTATAGAGCTGAGGACATGGGTTGCTAGATGGCCGCCAGCACATCCACAATACCCAGTCCCCATAGCTCTGTGTGCTTTTATTGTGTAAAACAAACGATTTGATACATATGCAAATTACCTGAGATGAGTCCTGTCCCTGACTCATCTCACATACAGGACTCATCAATAATATAACCATTTGTATCAAATTGGTTATATTACACAATAAAAGCACACAGAGCTATGGGGACCGGATATTGCGGATGTGCTAGCGGCCATCTAGCAACCCATGTCCTTAGTTCTATACACAAAATCCCGGTGACAGGTTCCCTTCAAGATTTTTCCAAATCGGTGTATATTGCAAAAACCCTTTAATCTCCAATATCTTCTTAATTTCCCCCCATACATATTCTGCTAAGTTTAGTGTCCTGTTACCAGTATTTTTTCCTCAAAAAAAACCTGACTTCAACACCTCTAAGTGACCCCACTCCTCTTTCCATCCCCATCTATTTATCTCTTGCCTACCCACCAAACTATCTAAACTACCCTAGTATAGTACAATGTATAGATGTATCTTCTCAGTATAGTTTAATGTATAGCTGTATTTTCCCATTATAGTACAATGTATAGATGTATCTTCCCAGGATAGTATTATGTATAGATGTATCTTCCCAGTATAGTACAATGCATAGATGTATTTCCCCTCTACAACAGTATAGTATAATGTATAGCTGTATTTTCCCATTATAGTATAATGTATAGATGTATTTCCCTCTCCCCCAGTATAGTACAATGTATAGATGTATCCTCCCAGTATAGTACAATGTAGGTTGTTTTGGGTTTCGAATTTTCGAGACCCAATCGATACTTTTGCCTGGTTTCGACCTCGATACCAGGATTTGCCTTTTTTTCAATACTAGGCTTCGCTACTGCGCAGTCTAGTATCAGAGAACATGAGCGGGCTGCTGTCAGCGCGCTCCGTGTTCCCCTCAGCAGCACAGGGGAGAAGGAAGCAGTCTCTCCCTCCCCCTGTGCCGCTGCTGCCACCAATGAGGAGAGAGGGGCGGGCGCACTGCGCCACCAATAAAATTAAATGTAGGACCTTTCATTTGGCAAAACATTCTGAACTAAGTGTCATGATCTGTACAGCGGTGCCCAGGGATCTCACTGCACTTACTATTATCCCTGGGCGCCGCTCCATTCTCCCACTATGCCCTCCGGTATGTTTGCGCGCTTGGTTATAGTAGGAGTCTGCCCTTGTTCACCTCCCAGGCTGTGAGCTCTGCGTTGTGATTGGCCAGCGCTACAGCCTAGGAGAAGAAGACGCCCAGCAGAACAAGGGCAGTCTCCACCCAGTATAACCAAGTCCCCTAAGTCTCCGCCTACTATAACCAAGTGACCGGAGTGCCCAGGGATAATAGTAAGTGCAGTGAGATCCCTGGCGCCGCTGTACAGATCATGATCAGTTCAGAATTTTTTCCAGATGAAAGGTCCTCTTTAATAGAAATCCCGGAGGCCCCTATTTAGCTTTCAGACACTAGCGATCCGCTAGTGTCTGCAGTACCAAACAATCCTAATCTGTAATCGGCGCAGGCGCAGTGAATGTCTGACCGCTGCCTGCTCAGACATCTCCAGAGATGGGCGTGCTGGAGGGACGCGCTGGGCGGCATTATGTGAAGGTAGACGGAGCCTCTAGGTGCTGAAAAGACGCCCGCATAGCACCTAGAGGCTCATTAGCATATCCATAAAAGTTCTTTTTTTTAGCAAAACGGCTGGACAAAAAACTGTTAGATTAGGATTGTTTGGTACAGCAGACACTAGCGGATCGCTAGTGTCTGAAAGCTAAATAGGGGCAAACGAAGTGGTAGAAACCCTTTAAATATTAATTATATTATCATTGGTGGCGCAGTGCACCCTCCCCAGTATTAAAATCATTGTTGGTGCAGTGCGCCCCCTCCCTTCCCCCAGTATTAAAATCATTGGTGGCAGTAGCCACAGGGTCCCCTTCCCTCCCCCTCATTGGTGGCAGCTTCTGATCTCCCTGCTGCTGTGTGCACTATGCACAGGGCAGCAGGGAGAGTGTGAGGTCCTATTCACCCGGATAGAGCTCTATTAGGGTGAATAGGACAAGGGATGAAAAGATCCCAGGTTCTGGCCCCTAAGGGGGGAAATTGTTATTAAATATAAAGTTATAAAACACCCCCTTTCCCAATTTTACATAAAAAAATATATAAACAATAAATAAATAAACAGATTACATATTGCCACGTCTGAAAAGTTCAAACTATTAAAATATTTTAAAAATCTCCTATGCAGAGAACGCCGTAAAAGAAAAACTGTGCAATTCGCCATTTTTTAAAAATCACCTTGTCACCCCCTAAAAATAGGCTAGGAATGTTCTATTATGGGCCGGATGTTCCATAAAATGCGGAATGCACGCGGCTTTTTTGGTGTTTTATTTTTTTCGCGTGGTATCAAATATGGCAATACTTTTTTATGGTATCGAAACCGAATCAAAATTTTGGTATCGAAACAACCCTAGTACAATGTATAGATGTATCTTCCCAGTAAAGAACAATGTATAGATGTATCTTCCCAGTACAGTACAATGTATAGATGTATCTTCCCAGTATAGTATAATGTATAGATGTATTCCCCTCTCCCCCAGTATAGTACAATGTATAGATTTATTTTCCCAGTAAAGTACAATGTATAGATCTTCCCAGTACAGTACAATGTATAGCTGTATCTTCCCAGTACAATATAATGTATAGCTGTATCTTCCCAGTACAGTACAATGTATAGCTGTATCTCCCCAGTATAGCTGTATCTTCCCAGTACAGTACAATGTATAGCTGTATCTTCCCAGTACAGTACAATGTATAGCTGTATCTTCCTTGTACAGTACAATGTATAGATGTATTTTCTCAGTACAGAACAGTGTATAGCTGTATCTTCCCAGTATAGCTGTATCTTCCCAGTACAGTACAATGTATAGCTGTATCTCCCCAGTATAGCTGTATCTTCCCAGTACAGTACAATGTATAGCTGTATCTTCCCAGTACAGTACAATGTATAGATGTATTTTCCCAGTACAGTACATTGTATAGCTGTATCTTCCCAGTACAGTGTATAGCTGTATCTTCCCAGTACAGTACAATGTATAGCTGTATCTTCCCAGTACAGTACAATGTATAGCTGTATCTTCCCAGTGAAGTACAATATATAGATGCATCTTCCCAGTACAGTACAATGTATAGATGTATCTTCCCAGTACAGTACAATATAGAGATGCATCTTCCCAGTACAGTACAATGTATAGCTGTATCTTCCAAGTATAGCTTTATCTTCCCAGTACAGTACAATGTATAGCTGTATCTCCCCAGTATAGCTGTATCTTCCCAGTACAGTACAATGTATAGCTGTATCTTCCCAGTACAGTACAATGTATAGATGTATTTTCCCAGTACAGTACATTGTATAGCTGTATCTTCCCAGTACAGTGTATAGCTGTATCTTCCCAGTACAGTACAATGGATAGCTGTATCTTCCCAGTACAGTACAATGTATAGATGTATCTTCCCAGTACAGTACAATATAGAGATGCATCTTCCCAGTATAGTACAATGTATAGATTTATTTTCCCAGTAAAATACAATGTATAGATCTTCCCAGTACAGTACAATGTATATCTGTATCTTCCCAGTACAATACAATGTATAGATGTATCTTCCCAGTACAGTACAATGTATAGATGTATCTTCCCAGTATAGCTGTATCTTCCCAGTACAGTACAATGTATAGCTGTATCTTCCCAGTACAGTACAATATATAGATGTATCCCCCCAGTACAGTACAATGTATAGCTGTATCTCCCCAGTACAGTATATTATATAGCTGTATCTTCCCAGTATAGCTGTATCTTCCCAGTACAGCACATTATATAGCTGTATCTTCCCAGTATAGGTGTATCTTTCCAGTACAGTACAATGTATAGCTGTATCTTCCCAGTATAGCTGTATCTGCCCAGTATAGTACAATGTATAGATGTATCCCCAGTACAGTACAATGTATAGCTGTATCTTCGCAGTACAGTACAATGTATAGCTATATCTTCCCAGTACAGTACAATGTATAGCTGTATCCTCCCAGTATAGTACAATGTATAGCTGTATCTTCCCAGTACAGTACAATGTATAGCTGTATCTTCCCAGTATAGCTGTATCTTCCCAGTACAGTACAATGTATAGATGTATCTTCCCAGTACAGTACAACGTATAGCTGTATCTCCCAGTACAGTACAATGTACAGATGTATCTCCCAGTACAGTACAATTTATAGCTGTATCTTCCCAGTACAGTACAATGTATAGATGTATCTTCCCAGTAAAGTACAATATATAGATGCATCTTCCCAGTACAGTACAATGTATAGATGTATCTTCCCAGTACAATATATAGATGCATCTTCCCAGTATAGTATAATGTATAGATGTCTTCCCCTCTCCCCCAGTATAGTACAATGTATAGATTTATTTTCCCAGTAAAGTACAATGTATAGATCTTCCCAGTACAGTACAATGTATAGCTGTATCTCCCCAGTATAGCTGTATCTTCCCAGTACAGTACAATGTATAGCTGTATCTCCCCAGTACAGTACAATGCATAGCTGTATCTCCCCAGGATAGCTGTATCTTCCCAGTACAGTACAATGTATAACTGTATCTTCCCAGTACAGTACAATGTATAGATGTATCTTCCCAGTACAATGTATAGCTGTATCTTCCCAGTACAGTACAATCTATAGATGTATCTTCCCAGTACAGTACAATGTATAGCTGTATCCTCCCAGTATAGTACAATGTATAGCTGTATCTTCCCAGTACAGTACAATGTATAGCTGTATCCTCCCAGTATAGCTGTATCTTCCCAGTACAGTACAATGTATAGCTGTATCTCCCAGTACAGTACAATGTATAGCTGTATCTTCCCAGTACAGTACAATGTATAGCTGTATCTTCCCAGTACAGTACAATGTATAGCTGTATCTTCCCAGTACAATGTATAGCTGTATCTTCCCAGTACAGTACAATCTATAGATGTATCTTCCCAGTACAGTACAATGTATAGCTGTATCCTCCCAGTATAGTACAATGTATAGCTGTATCTTCCCAGTACAGTACAATGTATAGCTGTATCCTCCCAGTATAGCTGTATCTTCCCAGTACAGTACAATGTATAGCTGTATCTCCCAGTACAGTACAATGTATAGCTGTATCTTCCCAGTACAATGTATAGCTGTATCTTCCCAGTACAATGTATAGCTGTATCTTCCCAGTACAGTACAGTGTATAGCTGTATCCTCCCAGTACAGTACAATGTATAGCTGTATCCTCCCAGTATAGCTGTATCTTCCCAGTACAGTACAGTGTATAGCTGTATCTTCCCAGTATAGCTGTATCTCCCAGTACAGTGCAATGTATAGCTGTATCCTCCCAGTACAGCTGTATCTTCCCAGTACAATGTATAGCTGTATCTTCCCAGTACAGTGCAATGTATAGCTGTATCCTCCCAGTACAGCTGTATCTTCCCAGTACAGTACTATGTATAGCTGTATCTCCCAGTACAGTACTATGTATAGCTGTATCTCCCAGTACAGTACAATGTATAGCTGTATCTCCCAGTACAGTACAATGTATAGCTGTAGCTCCCAGTACAGTACAATGTATAGCTGTAGCTCCCAGTACAGTACAATGTATAGCTGTAGCTCCCAGTACAGTACAATGTATAGCTGTAGCTCCCAGTACAGTACAGTGTATAGCTGTATCTTCCCAGTATAGCTGTATCTCCCAGTACAGTACAATGTATAGCTGTATCCTCCCAGTACAGTACAATGTATAGCTGTAGTCCCGGTGATGCCCCCTCAGCAGGCAGAGCCCCGGCGTGACGTCCCCTGACAATCCCGCAGACTTTGATCTCGCCCCGCCCCCTCCCGCCGCCACTTCCCGTGCTCCCGCGGCTCGCATGCTGTCAGGACTCTTGGCCTCGGTAAGAAGAGAAGGATCCCGTAAGAAGTTCCTGATCTTCCGGTGTGGCCCCCTCCTCCCCCGGCGCTGGGAGGAGACGCTGAGGGGTCAGGGAGCTCTCGGAGGCGGGGACACCCCCCCCCCCTCTTTTGGAAAGAAGAAGAAAAAAAAAAAAAAAAAAAAGAAAGACAATCACGTGGCCGAGATGAAAGGGATGCCGCCTGGCAGAGCAGGGAGCGGAGAGGATCCTCAGCCATGGAAGGGTGAAATGATCGGGAGGTTCCCCATGTGATCCCCGCGTCCTGAGCGATCCCGGGACCCGAGCGCCGCCGCCCGCTGCCCCTCTCCTCCTACCCCGCAGCCCCTGGATCTTACCGACTCCCCGGAAATTATGTTCCCGTCCACGCTGATCCCCCATCCTGCGAGATGAAGGAGCCGAGGGTCCGGGGGAGCCTGCCCCTGCTCTGGCTGGGGGTCCTGCTGGCCGCGGCTCCCGGGGGGTCCCTGGCTAAGGAGACTGCCTTTGTGGAAGTGGTTCTGTTCGAGTCCAGTCCCAATGGAGATTATAAAACCCACACTACTGAGCTGCAGGGGAGGTTCTCCCGGGCGGGAGCCACCATCAGCGCCGAGGGGGAGATCGTGCAGGTAGGGCAACAAAGTTTTCCGACTCGGAGGAGGGGGAGTGATTGGGGAAGGGGCAGCCTGGTCACAAGATGGCCTCTGCACTGTGTGTGGACTTCATTCACAATGGGGACAAGCACAGCCCTAGGGCTGAAACTACAAGCCCCAGCATGGGACTGCCAGGGTGTGCTGGGAGTTGTAGTCATGCAACAGCAGGGCCGCTGCAGGTAGACCCAGAGGATGATGGGGCTGAGTCCTGTTAGTATGTCCCTTCAGTCACCTTCTACATGTGTGTGACACCTTATTTCCATACATCACATGCCGGTGTTTACATGTCCTGAATCCTGATACATTGTTACATCTCACCTGCCGGTGGTTACATGTCCTGATACATTGTTACATCTCACCCGCAGGTGGTTACATGTCCTGATACATTGTTACATCTCACCCGCAGGTGGTTACATGTCCTGATACATTGTTACATCTCACCCGCAGGTGGTTACATGTCCTGATACATTGTTACATCTCACCCGCAGGTGGTTACATGTCCTGATACATTGTTACATCTCACCTGCAGGTGGTTGCATGTCCTGATACATTGTTACATCTCACCCGCAGGTGGTTGCATGTCCTCCTGACATTGTTCCACATTGCATGTCGTGATCCATTGTTCCACATCACATGCCGGTGTTTACATGTCGTGACTCGTGATACATTGTTGCATTCATTGTAACACCTTTACATACATCACAGGCAGCAGTTTATACTCTGTGATGCCTTGTTACATTCAGTGCTACACTTATTTACATCTATAACTTGCCGGTGTTTACATGTCGTGATCCATTGTTGCATTCATTGTAACACCTTTACATACATCACAGGCAGCAGTTTATACTCTGTGATGCCTTGTTACATTCAGTGCTACACTTATTTACATCTATAACTTGCCGGTGTTTACATGTCGTGATCCATTGTTACACATCGCATGCCGGTGTTTACATGTCGTGATCCATTGTTACACATCGCATGCCGGTGTTTACATGTCGTGATCCATTGTTACACATCGCATGCCGGTGTTTACATGTCGTGATCCATTGTTACACATCGCATGCCGGTGTTTACATGTCGTGATCCATTGTTGCACATCGCATGCCGGTGTTTACATGTCGTGATCCATTGTTACACATCGCATGCCGGTGTTTACATGTCGTGATCCATTGTTACACATCGCATGCCGGTGTTTACATGTCGTGATCCATTGTTACACATCGCATGCCGGTGTTTACATGTCGTGATCCATTGTTGCACATCGCATGCCGGTGTTTACATGTCGTGATCCATTGTTGCACATCGCATGCCGGTGTTTACATGTCGTGATCCATTGTTACACATCGCATGCCGGTGTTTACATGTCGTGATCCATTGTTACACATCGCATGCCGGTGTTTACATGTCGTGATCCATTGTTACACATCGCATGCCGGTGTTTACATGTCGTGATCCATTGTTACACATCGCATGCCGGTGTTTACATGTCGTGATCCATTGTTACACATCGCATGCCGGTGTTTACATGTGGTGATCCATTGTTACACATCGCATGCCGGTGTTTACATGTCGTGATACATTGTTGCATTCATTGTAACACCTTTACATACATCACAGGCAGCAGTTTATACTCTGTGATGCCTTGTTACATTCAGTGCTACACTTATTTACATCTATAACTTGCCGGTGTTTACATGTCGTGATCCATTGTTACACATCGCATGCCGGTGTTTACATGTCGTGATCCATTGTTCCACATCGCACGCCGGTGTTTACATGTCGTGATACATTGTTTCACATTGCACGCCGGTGGTTACAAGTTGTGATACGTTGTTGCATTCATTGTAACACATTAACATACATCACAGGCAGCAGGTTCAGTGCTACACTTCTATAACTTGCCGGTGTTTACACGTGCGTAGTGATACAGTGTTCCACCTATTTCCATACAGCGCAGGCAGGAGTTCCCAGCTTCTGATGCATTGTTACACTCAATGTTAGATAATCTGTAACAGTATAAGAGTACATGTGTGCATACAGTTGGCGTGTGCTTGTATGTTGTATGTTCTTTTCAGCTTTCGGATTTCCAGAACTGGAGCCAAAAAAACGTGATATTTTTGCATATAATTCAGGAAAACAATGTCCCGGGTACAGAGATGCCAGTCAGTAGGCCTGGTCTCTGTGGCAATGGTGACCGTACCGTGGATGTTACTTTTTGGGGGATTCCTCATGCACCCCATGGTCCTGTCAGTAATGGGTTTGGAAACAGTTTGCTGCGAGATAGAAGTTGGATTGTTAGCAGTGCGCTCTACGCTGCAGATAGGGCTTAACCCTTCGGGTGCTGCAGGTGACATCTGTGCAGGGCATGTTTGGAAGGTCAGTGGCGTAATACTATACAGACTGTACACCGCAGCACACCAATGTTTCCTGCTCTCTGCTTTTTTTTTTCTCTTTTTGTGAGGTGCTGACGGGGTGATTGGCTGGTACAGAATAAAAGGCCTGGATTTTTCTCTGTGTGCTTTGCATTTTGATGCCACGTGCTGTGCAGCCTTTCCCGGAGCTGCATGTGAAAGCTTTGATGTTTGAGGCCGTATAATTAGACTGCGAGCTCTGCAGGTCAGAGATGCTTTCACACCGGATTACAGTTTAACCACAATGGACATCCATATCCATGGAAAAGGGTTTATTATGTGTCTTCATTTCTGCGCCTATGTGATAGAAAATGCCGAGCTCTTCTCCAAAAACAGCTAATCGGATCGCATTTTGGTTATTTTTGTGCCAGCGCTGGAAGATGCGCCCCGGAATCTGATTGGTGGCTACTGTCAATGAACTCAGTTTGGTCTAATTCTTTACATGAAAAGACCCACCTGGTAGTCTTATTTGTTAACCTCTAAGACAACCTTTCGGATTATGCGCGTGAATTCCCATGCGGAAAAAACGTAGCGCAAGTAGTACAGTACCAGCAAAGTGTATGAAATGACCCTAATCTCATGTACACTGTGCAAAAGTTTTGTGTGGAAATTGACCTGCGGTGTGGATTTCCAAATCTGCATCATATCAATCACGTTTGCTATTTTCTTCTTCTTTTTTTATTTTTTTTATTTTTTTTGTTTTTTAGCTGTGGGTTTCACCCTTTTCAAATGAAGTGGTGGGAATTGCGGCAAAACGGCATCAAATCCGCACCACAAACCGCTGTACGGCTGATTCCTCATGGCTGATTAGCTGTGGATTTTCTGCAACAGAAAATCTGCAGCAGGAAAAAAAAAACGCACCAAGGGGTGTGTTCACACGCTGAAGATTTTGTCGCAGATTAGACGCAGCTTCATTCTTTGCATTGAAAAAAGGGAAATCCTCAATGAAGTCCACAGTATAAATTGAGATGCTGCAGATTTCAAGTCCGCAAAATCGCAGCTTTTCTGAAATTCTCATTCACTTTGCTAGTATTGTGGATTTGCTGCTCAAAAATCCGCAATGGAAATCCGCAGCTAATCAATCGCATGTGATTGTGAACCCACCCCGCCTTAGGAATATAACCTGCACACTGGCGCGGGACTGTCTTGTAGAAATTCCACACGTATTTCTGTACGCTTTTGCACTAAAGCCTGATTCACACGCCCGTGTCTGTGCTCGAATCCGTAAGCAGGTGGTCTGTGTTGCATCCGTGTTTCACTGACACTGAACAGCTGAAAAATTATTTTTTAAAGCGTCTCTTCTTAAGGGTCCATTCAGACGTCCGTAGTCCGCAAAACGCTGACGCCGCACATCGCCGACACTTAATAGAGGATCCTTATTCTTGTCCGCAGCTGCGGACAAGAATAGGACATGCTCAGTTTTTTTTTTGCGAAGCGGTGGACCAGAAATTCGGGGCAGCGGACTGTGTGTTGTCCGCATCTTTTCCGGCCCCATTGAAAATGAATGGTTCCGCATAATTGCGGAACGAATGCGGACCCTTATAGGGTTGTTTCGAGTATCAAACTTTCGATACTCAATCGATACTTTTATGCCAGTATCGATTCGGTATCAGGATGTTTCGATACTAACGAGTCCCTGCCTCCTATGACGTGGCATCACTGAGCCCAATGAAGTGAGCAGGCTCTGAAGCTGCCCACACCACTGCCACCAATGAATGTGCCCCTATTAATTAAAGCAGAAGACGGGACGGGGGAGGGAATACACTGCTGTGGCGTCTGAGCAAGTGAGCTCGGTGACCGGCAGTGCGCCCCCCCCAGTATTAAAATCCTTGGTGGCGCAGTGCGCCCCCCCCCCCCCCAAGCCCCCAGTATTAAAATCATTGGTGGCAGTGGCCACAGGGTCCCCTCTTCATTGGTGGTGCAGCTTGTGATCAGAGCCCCAGCAGTGTAATCCTGTGAGCAGTGAGTTGAACGCATTGCACCCGCACTGAATCCTGACCCATTCATTTCTATGGGGCTGTTAACATGAGCAGTGATTTTCACGCATCACTTGTGCGTTGCGTTAAAATCGCAGCGTGTTCTATATTCTGCGTTTTCCACGCAACGGAGGCCCTATAGAAGTGAATAGGGCTGTGTGAAAATCGCAAGCAAGTGCGGATGCGGTGCGATTTTTCACGCGCGGTTGCTAGGAGACGATCGGGATGGAGACCCGATCATTTTATTATTTTCCCTTATAACACTTGCTCGCGTAGCCGGCATCTCTTCTGTCTCATTCTTTGCTGATTGCAGTCAAAGGACCTGTGGTGCCCCAGTCATCACATGAACCATCACCATGGTAAAAGATCATGTGACGGACCATGTGATGACTGGAGTGATGTCACCACAGGTCCTTTGACTGCAATCAGAAAAAAAGGAGACAGAAGAGATGCCGGCTGCGCGAGCAAGTGGATTAAGGTGAGTTAATTTATTATTATTATTTTACTATGCGTTCTGTATTCAGAATGTATTATTTTCACCATCACCTTCTGTATACAGGAAAAACGCTATTGGTAAGGCACACTGGGGTAGATTTTTCAAAACTGGTGTCAAGGAAAACTGTCTCAGTTGCCCATAGCAACCAATCAGATTCTACCTTTTCATTTTTCAAAGGAGCTGTGAAAAATGAAAAGTGGCCTTATGAATGGGTCTAGATCCGTCTGCGAAATCTGCACGGATGTCGCCCATGCATTGGGGGCCGCAAATTGCAACGGCCGTGTGTATGAGGCCTAAGGGGAAGTTTGTGTGTGTATGAAGTTCAGGCTTTAGAAAGCTCATGTCATCTTGCATTATATGAAACTGGACCTCAGATTCTCGGCTGAGCTTGTGGAAGAATCAACTGATTTCTTTATAGCCATTTATGCAGCATAGGCCTCATGCACACGGCCGTGCCGTTTTTTGCGGTCCGCAAAGCGTGGACAAGAATAGGACATGTTGTGTTTTTTTTTTTTTTTTTGGGGGCGGAATGTAGCCACGGATGTGGACAGCACACGGACTGCTGTCCCGCATCTTTTTTGCGGCCCCATTGAAGTGAATGGGTCCGCATCCGAGCCGCCAAAACTGCGGCTCGGATGCGGACCAAAACAACGGCCGTGTGCATGAGGCCTTACTGTGACTAAGCGCTTGTGGTTTTTGGCCTCATCTGCGGATTCAGACCCATTCACTTCAATGGGGCTGCAAGACATGCTTTTAGCACACGGCCAGTATCTGTGTTTTGCAGACTGCAAAAAAAACAGCTACAGCCGTGTGCATAAGCCCTAAAGCGCGGTGTCTTGTTCCTCGCTATAGTAACTTGATGCTAGTGAATACAGGTATATATCTGATATCCTCTCCTTTGCTATGTCTGTTCTTCCGTGCTGGTAAAGCCATGACGCTGTCTCTCGGCTCGGTACAATCGGCGTACAGTACTCCTGCAGCTGGAGGATAACTGGCTGGGAAAGCCAATAGTCATGCAGCATCTGTGGAGGATGAGAGCATGATCTGATTACTTCCCAGGTTTGCTGCAAGTGCGAGGACGCATTGTTGAGAGCACACAGTGGAGGGATCTGCTTTGTGTTAGAGATTCTTCCTGTAACCGATACCTACATCCTTCCTTATCCTGATCATTAGCCTGTGAAATAAGACACTCGCACTATGTGCACTTGATAACGTAGCTGGTGCTGGATGGATTTCTTCACTATGACCTAGTTGTTTGCAGGTGCGGATTTATAATCCATAAAACTATCATCTTTAGTTACAAATACTGGGGGAAGTAGAACTGGCTTAGCTGCCCATAGCAACCAATCAGATTCCACCTTTCATTTATCACAGCTCCTTTGGAAAATGAAAGGTGGAATCTGATTGGTTGCTATGGGCAACTAAGCCAGTTCTACTTTACACCAGTTTGAGAATTTACCCCAATGCCCTTATTTGAGTATTATACCGTGTATTTCTAGTTACGGAACATATACTTTATTCAAAGACCGGCATTCGTAGAGACTTGGAGCATAGGGCTATTTGTGTCACTTATGTTACTTAGGCCCCATGCACGTGACTGTATTCATTTTTGCAGTCCGCAAACTACAGATGCGGTCCGTGTGCCATACGGATTTTATTTGCGGACCCATTGTCTCCAGCGGGTTCGTGCTCTGTGTTTTGCTTTTGGCATCCGTATGTCCATTCCGCGAAAAGATAGAAACGTGTACTTGTCCACAAAATGCAGACCGCAGATCCATTGAAATCATTGGGTCAGCAAAAAGTGCGGATGCAACACAGACCACACCAGTATTTTGCGGATGTGCGATTTGCGGACTTTGGATGTGGTCTTGAGCAGGATCAGCTCAGAGGCTCATCATATAAAATAAAGATCTAAAAAAAAATTTGTTTAAAGAGGAATGCTCTTTAACAATGATTTTGTGTGGGACAGGATGATGCGTAATTCATAGCTTGAGAGCGATTTGTGTGAGGGACATGACAGGTATAATTAACAATCACTGTGGTGTGGTAGAGGTGTCAGTTATTTAAGGTTAACAGTTGTACTTTGTGTTCTCGCAATGGCTGGGTTTACCTCAGAGTATGTAAAGCTGAATATTATAATAAATTCCTCTTATCACATATATCGCAACTTCCTAATATAGCGCCAGTGATGCAGAGTACCTTGGAAAGGAGAAATGCGTATGAATACAGTCCATAGGACATTTCAAGGTGCAGTCCATGACACCAGCACAAAACCCAAACAGTAAGACCTTATTCACAGTTCCATGACAAGACGTTCAGGTTTTCTGATGCAATTTTTGAAAATGAACACCAGCAGTGAATTCAGTTAGAAGTTGTCTGTCCTTTTAGGCCTGATGCACACGGCCGTTGTTTTGGTCCGCATCCGAGCCGCAGTTTTGGACCCATTCACTTCAATCACTCTGTGTGCTGTCCGCATCCGTTGCTCCGTTCTGTGTTATATCAATGGCTGTCCGTGCTGTTCTGCAAACTGCGGAACGCACGCGGACGCCATCCGTGTATTGCGGACTGCAAAACGCACAACGCCCGTGTGCATGAGGCCTTATACTTTCTCTCCTGTTATAATCCACTCCTGATTTGGGCTTCCAAAGCTGCATCAATGAACCTAACTCTGTGGCTGTACCTGCAGTGGTGTTTCATACGTGAAGGGTCCGTTCTTGGACATGTTGTGTGTGTTGTTGTTGTGTGGTGTTGTTGTGTGTTTTTTTTTTTTTTTTTTTTTTTTTTGGGTCCTTCCTTGTGTCATCTATTTACCACCGGCCCTCCTAGACTGAAAAGCGGATTTCCAGAGCATCTCCTGTCCTTGGTCTTTGATCAATGGATAAGTGTCTATGATGCTACTATTTGCGGCAGAGTTCTCTTGATAGACTTCGGCAGGCTGTTCCTCTGCCGAGACAGTTTAGACTAGTCTAAGTCTACTTTCACACTTGAGTTTTGGCTTTCCGTTTATGAGATCCGTTCAGCGTTTGCATTCTAACGCATTCTAAATGGAAAAGGTTCCGCTCAGAATGCATCAGTTCAGTCTCCATTCCGCTTTGGAGACAGACGCCAAAATGCTGCTTGCAGCGTTTTGGTGTCCGTCTGATGAAACTGCGCCAAACTGATCCTTTCTCCATTGACTTTCAATGGTGTTCAAGACGGATCCATCTTGGCTATGTTAAAGATAATACAAACTGATCCGTTCTGAACGGAAGCAGACGGTTGTATTATCTGAACGGATCCGTCCATGACAGATCCACACAAAACGCGGGTGTGAAAGTAGCCTTAGCACTGTATGGATAGTCTTTTCACATCTTGCATCGGCAATGAGTGGGCTGTAATGAGTAGAAAGTAAAAAAAGCTTGACAATGGGAGGGTGCTTGCCTTGACAGGTACCCCTAGGGAGAAGAGGGAAGAGCTCAGACATCGAAGATAAGACCAAGAGACCAAGACTACAGCTCTGTGACTTACCAAGGTTGACTCACTTCGCAAAATCTTTAAACAGGTTTTGTGACTCTTTGTAACTGATGACCTATCTTCTGGATCGGTCATCGGCATCTGATCGGTTGGGGTCTAAACCCCCACTAATCAGCTGTTTGAGAAAGCCTTGATGCTCCATGACCTTCTTGCAGCTTACCCTAGGGCCAGTGAAGTAATGACCATCTTCAGGAAGGTTTTTTCAAACTATGGATATTTTGTTAGTGATTTTGAAAAATTTGCTACGAACCAGTAGCAGTTTTTGTGTTAAGTGACTCTAAAATCTGTTTCTGAACTGTTTGTGTCTAGGTGTTTTGGTTTTTACTAATAAACCCGTCTGTCCAAAGTTTGGGATTATCTATTGAGGTCTAAGAAAGTTATTGTGTGCCACAAAAAAGTCTTATTGAATCCTAGAAAGGTCTACATTTTGGGGGGCTGGCAGTTTTGTGTCTTCTTCTTGAACGTCCTTAATTGTACATCATTTTGGTCTTCCGGTTATCTGTACGTGGTTTGTGGGTGATTGACACCCGTGTAGTGCATAGAGTGCTATAAGAGGTTTCTGGGAAGAGTCCTGCACATCTAGTTATAAGGTAAGCATCCCTTTTTGGCCCATTTTGTCTCCATGATCTGGCACACAGTGACCCATCTACATTCTTTACGCTCACCACCACCTCAGACACCTTTTACCATGTGTGTTTCCTATGCTTTGTGCCAACTGTTTGCTCTCTTAACTCTAATCTCGACTGAGCTCTTATTAATACAAAATTAGCAACTTAAACAAGCCATTTAAAACTGTTTTATCCTGCCGAGCCGAGAGATAATGTCAAGGGTTGGCAAAACGAAGCTGTTTTTTATTCTCTATGGAGCTTTCAGAACGCTTATCTAAACTCTCCTTCAAGTCCTTCAGCTATTTTTTTATTTTATTTTTTATTTGACAATTGTAATGTACAGAAAATTGACCTGAGATTAGAATTTAATATATTTGCTTTTAGAGCGTTTTTTTTTTTTTTCCTGTCTGAGATTTCAACCACAATTGAAAATTGTCGATGGTTGTGAGTACATTATAATATGGTTGATACAAATTCTCGACTGGAGCTGTTCCAGAACAATCTGTGCCATCACTACCTACCTATAGTATTTTTGTGGCTTGGGTTGAATGCATGATAGATTTTTGATGTCCGCTGCTCTGCCTTCAACCTCATTTAACTGGATTGTCCTACCAGTGATATCATCATCATGTAGTAGATGTATGCCATGCAGTGTATTGGCAATTGGCACACAAGGGTGTTGTCATATGCTCCTGCGAGCACCATCCAGAAAGCTTATTAGGACCACCATGTCATGACTATTTGCATTCAAACTCAGCAAGACTATGAAGACTAGTAACAAGCAGTGGTGTTGTATACAGCCACATCAGTATCCTGCTTTCATTCATGTTGGTGCTTCCACTGGTGTCATTTCTCCTTTTATATTACTATAATGTATCTCTCTAACCACATGACTCTCATACAGTAATAGCACAATGTGGTTGTGTGCCTTCTTACTGTTAAAGCTTTACCCTCGAAGTGTTGTGTAACGGTGACTACTCTGAATGGCGTACACTGATTGGATAGAGACCTCCATTCTCCCTGCCAGACAAAAAGTGCACTAAGGTGATAGGTGCTTTATAGCTAATGCTACTTTCACACTGGCGTTTGGACTTTCCGGTCCAAAACGGATCAGTTTTGCCCTAACGCATTCTTAATGGAAAAGGATCCGCTCAGAATGCATCAGTTTACTTCTGCAAGCAGCGTTTTCGTGTCCGTCTGATGAAACTGAGCCAAACCGATCTGTTCTGACACAGAATGTAAGTCAATGGGGACGGATCAGTTTTCTATGACACAATCTGGCACAATAGAAAACTGATCCGTCCTCCATTGACTTTCAATAGTGTTCATGACTGATCCGTCTCGGCTATATTAAAGATAATAACGGATGCAGACTGTTTTATTATCTGAACGGATCCGTCTGTGCAGATCCATGACGGATCCGCACCAAACGCGAGTGTGAAAGTAGCCTTAGGCCTCATGTACAGCGGACCGTGGAAACCCGGCCGGGATTCCTCCTGACAGTATGAGCGCACGGCGTCATTGGTTGCTATAACGCCGTGCGCTCCCTGCTGCCGCCACAGTACAGTAATACACTGGTATAGATCATACTAGTGTATTACTGTATTGCGGCGGCAGCAGGGAGCGCACAGCGTCATAGCAACCAATGACGCCGTGCGCTCATACTGTCAGGAGGAATCCCGGCCGGGTTTCCACGGTCCGCTCTCGGCCGCGGAACACGGCCGTGTACATGAGGCCTTAGGCTGAGTTCACACTTCAGTTATTTGGTCAGTTATTTCCATCAGTGATTGTGAGCCAAAACCAGGTGCGGATCAAAACTCCAGAACAGGTGCAGATCTTTCCATTATACCTCACCTCTGAGTCAGATTCACTACTGGTTTTGGTTCACAATAAATGATAGAAATAACTGAAGTGTGAACTCAGCCTAACGCTTCTGTTCTAAGGCCACTTTTAGAGTCAGTGTTTGGTCAGTGATTTCTATCAGTGATCCAAGACCAAGAGTGGAGCCTACACAGAGATAAGGTATAAGGGCTAGTTCACATGAATGTTTTTTGCGTTCCGTATATGGGCCGTATTTTGCGTTCCGTATACCGTACCATTCATTTCAATGGTTTGGCAAAAAAAAAGGAATGTACTCCGTATGCATTCCGTTTCCATATTTCCGTTTTCCGTTCCGTCAAAGATAGAACATGTCCTATTATTGCCCACAAATCACGTTCCGTGGCTCCATTCAAGTCAATGGATCTGCAAAAAAAAAACGGAACACATATCCATTCCGTTTTTGCGGAACCATCTATTGAAAAATGTATGCCCAGCCCAATTTTTTCTATGTAATTACTGTATATGCCAAACGGAATCGGAAACACTACTGAAGCAAAAAACGGATCCGTTAAAAATGGCCTGCAAAACACTATACGGTCGTGTGGAAAAAAAAGCCCTAATGGAAAGATTTGCACCAGGACCTGCACCTGCTTTTGGCTCACAAATACTGGACTAAACACAGATTGTGTGAAAGCCGCCTTGGTGGATGCATACCTCACCGCTACACGTGTGTATATATTATGGCATGTGAAGTGAGATTGTATTTTATATGCTTATTAAAACTGGAGAACTCTCTGTGAAATTGCATTTATTTCCAATAGAAGTAGGTTCAATAAAAGCCTGAATGCCCAAGCCAGCACATGTATTATTAAATCTCATTGCTTTTTCTTGTAGCATGAGCTTTTTCTGTATACTTTATTTATGAAGCATCTTGGCTGAACTCGCATGCTGAGATTACCATATGGTTGACCTGCGCTGTGGGTTGATAAGCAACCGTACTTCTTCTTGCTTAGTATTGCATGTGTTATAAATCATGATTTCATTCATAGAACCGATGGCTGTGCTTTCCCGTCAGGTTTTGCATGATGTTTGTGACCACCCGGATCCTAATAATTATGTGGAGAAGGTAGCTGTCGGCCGTAGAGCACTGTGTGACCAACTTCTGGCAGGATGGCCACTACATAAAACCAGCTTCCCCAATCCTATTTAACCACCTCATCTCCCCTAGCTTAAACCCCCTTAATGACCAGACCACTTTTTATTGCTCGGTCATGCAACTTATCACCCAAATGAATTTTACCTCCTTTTCTTCTCACTAATAGAGCTTTCATTTGGTGGCATGTCATTGCTGCTGACATTTTTACTTTTTTTGATATTAATCAAAATTGACTGAAATTTTTGCAAAAAAAACATTTTTCTCTTTCTGTTGTAAAATTTTTCAATTAAAACTACATTTATATATAAATGTTTCTCTAAATTTATTGTTCTACATGTCTTTGATAAAAATTAAAATGCTATAAGTGTATATTTATTGGTTTGGGTAAAAGTTATAGCGTTTACAAACTATGGTGCAAAAATGTGAATTTACGCACTTACTTTCTGAGCACCTGTCATGGTTCCTGAGGTTCTACAATGCTCAGACAGTAGAAACACCCCACAAATGACCCCATTTCTGAAAGTAGACACCCTAAGGTATTCGCTGATGAGCATAGTGAGTTCATGGAAGTTTTTTATTTTTTTGTCACAAGTTAGCGGAAAATGATTTTGTAAGATTTTTTTTATAAATAAGTCTCATATTCCTTCCTAACTTGTGACAAAAAATTAAATTTTACATGAACTCACCATACCCCTCACGGAATACCTTGGGGTGTCTTCTTTCCAAAATGGAGTCACTTGTGGAGTATTTATACTGCCCTGGCATTTTAGGGGACCTAAAGTGTGAGAAGTAGTTTGGAATCCAAATGCGTAAAAAATGCCCTGTGAAATCCTAAAGGCGCTCTTTCGAATTTGGGCCCCTTTGCGCACCTAGGCTGCAAAAAAGTGTCACACATGTGGTATCACCGTACTCAGAAGAAGTAGGGCAATGTGTTTTGGGGTGTATTTTTGCATATACCCATGCTGGGTGAGATAAATATCTCTTTAAAATGACAACTATTATTATTATTTATTTTTTATACAAAGTTGTCATTTTACAGAGATATTTATCTCACCCAGCATGGGTATATGTAAGAATACACCCCAAACCAAATTGCCATACTTCTCCTGAGTACGGCGATACCACGTGTGACACTTTCTTTATGCAGCCTAGGTGCGTAAAGAGGCCAAATTCCAATGAGTATATTTTAGGAGGGCGTTTTCTAGGCATTTGGATTTCAGACTTCTTCTCACGCTTTAGGGCCCCTAAAATGCCAGGGCAGTATAAATACCCCATATGTGACCCCATTTTGGAAAGAAGACACCCCAAGGTATTCCGTGAGGGGCGTGGTCAGTTCATAGAAATTTTTTTTTTTTTTTTTTTTGGGCACAAGTTGGCGGAAATTGGTTTTGTAAGAGGAAAAAAAAAAAAATTTTCCTCTAACTTGTGCCAAAAAATATTCCTATATTCTAGGAACTCACCATGCCCCTCACAAAATACATTGGGGTGTCTCCTTTCTAAAATGGGGTCTGAACCCGGACAACCCCTTTAAAGGGAACCGGTTACATTGAACATGCAATCTGCAGACAGCATGTTATAGAGCAGGTAAATGGAATAACAATACAGAGGCTCACCTGTCTATAGGTAAAGGTACGGTGCTCTTGTCGTGTTGACTCGCCCAGTCAAAAGTTGAGTAAAGAAAAGTATATTGAGACGACAGGCACTCGCTTTTTGAGACCACCCAGAGAAGTCTTAAAAAGGTTATTATTTATTGACAGATAATTAAGTTTAAAAAAAGAAGTTTTGAAAAATAAATTAAAATAAATGCATAAAAGGTGATAAGATCGTAATAATAACACTTTACAAAGTCAATCACATACAGTGTTGTGTGCAGCGCATGGGCAGCAGACACCAACCAACGGAACCAAGTGGATGACTACCGTCCTTACAGCTCACACCACCCTCTGCATATATCCACCAAAGCAACATAAACAGTAAATTGAGCTTTAATGAATTGCACTTCCTTGACCTCCAAAAACATAAAACTATTAAATGTGTCCTCATGTGAGAGGTTGCAGATATTCAATAGTTAAAACAGTATTTCACTACATTGTAATAGGTAAATGAAAAAGCGCGACAATAGTCCTATTTGATTCTTTTTGATCCACCAGGACTGTAACAGAACATCAGTATACCTCCTGGAATTAATGTAGTCCCCAGGACATCCACAAGGGTTAATTATACTTGATATCCACTCAGTAGTTTAGGGCTAATCAACGGTTAGCCAAAGCTTTTGGGTCCAATGGATAGTACCACTAAGTACAGTATATGTCTGTGTGGTACAATGTACACACATTAATGTACATTCATATGCTATGTAGCCATTTTGATTGAAACAGTGTAGTAATGTAGATATTGGATTGGTAGTCAAGTTAGCATCTGCTGCTACACCGTGGCGGTTAATAATGAAGTAAAGTTTACCTCTTTCCTGTGCAAAACATAAGGCGTGCTACCTTATCTTCCGGCTGTGTCACTCCTGGAGATCCATGTAAGGCCTACCACGTGGCTCGTTGGTTCAGAGCCTCGCGTCTCGCGTGAGCCGGCACTCCACTCCTACCCCCACAGCTTGTGAATGGGGAGATGGGTTGTAAGTTCCATACAGCGCTTTTCCTTTTAGCTTGACAAATTGTGGCTACAGATCTTTTATCCGTGGATGTTCTGAGTGGGTCTTCAGATGTGCAGGTATCATATACACCAGACGCGTTTCGGAGTGTTGACTCAATCCTTCATCGGTGGTATGATGTGGAGAAATACTGTTTTAACTATTGTCTGTGAAGGTTCTCATTTATCCAGGTCATGGTATAACTGTAAAGAATGATTCAAGGCAACTGGACGTACTGTATATTTCATGAAAACATTTCACTCGTTCTTCCAACGAGCTTTCTCAATTCTGAGTGAATTCTCAAATAAGCCCCCTTTGCCTCCTTTTATCAACCCCATTGCCTCTTTTTATAAGCCCCATTGCCTCTTTTTATAAGCCCCATATTGCCTCAGATGAAAGAAAATCACTTGCCTCTCCTGCTCCTGGACGCCGCTGCTCCTCACCGCCCGCGCTCTTCTGCCTCCTGCTTTCGGCTGCACTGTGAACTGGTGCGCACAGTGTGAGGTCACAGAGCGCCCTCACGCTTTGCTCAGCCTTGACAGCCGAGGACCAGGAAGCGGTGGGTACACAGCCTTCACTGCTTCCCGGTCCTTCGGTGCTAATGAGGTCTTCCATAATCAAAGCGTTCATTAGTATTCACCCCATAAGACGCAGGGGCATTTTTCCGAGAAATTCTACTTGTCTTCTGCTCTATAACATCCTACTTTCACATTGGCCTGCATGTTCAATGTGTAAGACTCCCTTTAAAGCAGTTGTTCCCCTATGTGTATGTTTTCTACAGACCCCACAGTGTGACTGGAACTGTGCTGGTAATCATACTTGCCTGACCACTGCCGCTGGATTTCAGCTCCTTCGCTGACCCCTTAGCTTTGGCGTTTCCGGGTCTCCACGTCAACATCTGGTGTCAAACCACAGTGATGATGTGTTACCCATGGGTCACACGTTACTGTTCTGGCCAGTAATTGACTACAGCACCCATGTGACCTGGTGTCAAACTATATGTTGACGCAGAGACCCAGAACCTACAAAGCTGGCGGAACAGTGATGGAGCCAGAACCCAGTGGCGGGGTTCAACCAAGTATGAGCTTGAACCCCATGCTGTGGGGTCTGTAGAAAACTTCCACAAAGGTGAACAACCCCTTTAAAGGTTACATTACGTAATGTGAACAGTTTTAGTTCATGGATGTCACTATAAACATTGACTGCAGATAAGCTCTCCTCGTGCGAACCAATTACTGTTATATTCCACTGGGTATCAGATTTTTCCACACAAATATACAGATGACAAACATAATGAAGCCTATGGGAGAAGTATCATGGTAACTGAAGTGTAGGCATATATGGCAATCTGTTCATCATTATCATTTTCTAAGGCAGCACTAGAGGACGTGGCCCACTTGGTGTTTCTGTGGCATAATCCAGATACATTCAATCTCATCCACTTTACTGCTACTGCATATGGCCTCATGCACGCGGTTGTAATTTCGGTCCTTATCTGATCCGCATTTTTTGCAGATCATTTCAGTGGGGCCGCAAAAGGTGTGGACAGCACGCCACATGGGATCCACACCTGTATGTCTGTTCTGTGGCCCACAAAAAAAAAAAAAGTGGAACATATCTTAATTTTGTCTGTTTTTTTTTTGTGGACAAGAAAAGGCATTTGTAACATATTGTGGGACCTGTGGAAGGAAACGTGCGGGATGCACACAGCTGGTATCTGTGTTTTGCAGGTCCACGATTTTGTGGACCACCAAAACAGATATGGTTGTGTGCAATTTTCTTCCACCTGAAGACCTGGGGATTACTAGGCCTTCCAAAAAGTAGATACAATTTAGATTTGTAATATTGTCGTCTCTGCTAATACTTTATTCTGAGACTTCATACACATACTATTATAATAGAGAACCAATTCTTACAAATATACCAAATGTCAAAACTACACAGATATCCCCAGAGCCTGAGAAGGAAATGGATGTCATTTCCACAACTGTAATTTTCAGCTTTTTGTAGGCCATTTGCTAAATTACTAATATAATATAATTGATATAATTTTCTTAATTTCTCCATGAAATGTAATTGACCTTAATTTTTCATAAGTGCTGTGATTTATGTGTGCCTATGAGTAGGGGCATTATTGACGAGGCAAACTGTCTAGAACCAAAAGTGAATTGGAAGGCAGTCATGGCACATTATGATTAATTGCTTAATGGCCAGTCTTCTGGTGGCACAATGTCTTCAAGTGCGCGCCACGAGCTTAGTGCCAAAAATGAGAAGAAACACTGTCAGGGGAATACAGAAACGGCTTCCTAGAAAAAAACAAACTTTGGAATAAGTTTTCCTTTAGTCCCCTAACTGGATTTGATCCTTGTATATACTAGTAAATATACTATGCACCCCAGTAAGTGAACAGAGCTTTAAGATGGCCATACACATTAGATGAAAGCTGGTCAAACCTGGCACAACTGCCCAACTCTCAAATATGTGTGGGATAACCCACAATTCTCCTACTGGAAGTTGTGTATGTGGACATGGGCATATTGGATGTTAATATGCCTGATCAATTGTTCTTGCAGGTGATGAGCTGCTGACAGAGGGGTGTAGCAGTGACTTCTTTCCCTCTCTGGAGAACACAAAGCAGAGTTTTCCTGTATATGGGAGAGTCGGGAGGAATAGCTGTTGGAGGAACGAGCGTTTGACCAGCAGCTAACGTCTATTGGCGGCTTGTGTCCTCACATCACACCTGTTAAGAACTGTACGAAAACAGAGTTTGCTCTACGCAAGTCTTTTAAAAAGAAGTTACATTTACTTGCCCAAAAGATCTGACTTCTTCAGGATCTGGCGTGTGGTCCACCTTTTAATGAAGTGAACACATATATATAGTATTGTAATTTTTTTTATATTTTTTGATTATTGTACATAGCAATTTTCCCTAGACAGAGACCACATTTTGTCAAAGCATGTGTTTAAATAAACAGTCTTTTCTCTTTACCAGAGTTAAAATGGGACTTAAATACAGCCTGCAGATTTTTGGATTCATGGGAGGAGAAAGGTCCTTCTTTGTAGCCAGACAGTGTTTTCCACCTCTTGGGCGTCTGGTTTCCTCAGCATTTATATAAGAGTTGACAGACCTAAAAGATAAAATTGGCCATAAATTAGTAAACCATCAGTCAGAGCAACAGCCAACATTTGATTATGTTTTAGTTATTGAAATATTGACATTATATTATTCATCTGAGGGTGGATATTTTTACAACCCTATTGATTGTACCCTCTTCTTTCTGGATACTTCATGAATTTATTTTCTCCTGTTAACCTCTATTAGGAGAATTTAATTTCATTTCATTGAGTGCATTATTTTGTAGAATTCTAGCTACTGAAATCACAATCCACTAATGAAATGCAAACACTCTACAGCAGGGATGTCAAACTCGTGGCCCTCCAGCTGTTGCAAAACTACAACTCCCATCATGCCTGGGCATACTACAGCTATCAGGGAATGATGGGAGTTGTAGTTTTGCAACATCTGGAGGGCCATGAGTTTGACATCCATGCTCTACAGTATCCGAGTCTCTTTAGGGACCTCTGAGGGGTCCAAGGTTACTAACCCTTTCTTCTTTCATAGCTATATAGATTTCCATTCTTTCCGTTGGTGTAGTATTAGTAGTGTTGCGCGAACTTGTGGTTTCAAGTTCGGCCTACAAGCTTCAGGTTATCTAAGAATTCTGTTATGGTCTGTGGTAGCGGAATCTATAACGGATTTCTTAGATAACCCTGAACCTTGTACGGCGAACTTGAAACCACAAGTTCGCTCAACACTAATGATTAGTTTGCTTCAAACAAAAGAATAGCCGTGGCACTCGTCAATGAGGAAATAAACCTCTTTTTTTTTTTTTGTGGCATGGTCACAGGATGTGGAGGATTTAGACTATGGCTGTATTACCTGCTCCCAAGCTTTGTCAAGGCCTTTGCCTGTAGGCCTTGACAAACCATGAGAGCAGGTGAAAGAGCTGTAGGTTTGATCAGTCACATCCTGTGACCATGCCACAAAAAAATAGGTTTATTTCCTCATTGGTGAGTGCCAAGAATTTGCTTCGTATGAGACTTGAAATATCGTCTGCTTAGCACCATTGTTAGTGGTAGCAGAGGGGTCGGTTACCGAAGTACAAGGGGTTTACTTTAGAGTGTCCGGGAACAGTATCTGCTTTTTACTACATGGATGATCAATTTAGGCTACTTTCACGTCTGTGTTGTGCTGTCCGGCTCAAGGTCTCAAAAACCGCAACACAACGCTTTGTCCTCATTCATTATCAATGGGGACAAAACTGAACAAACTGGGACGGAGTGCACCAGAATGCATTCCCATGACGGTCACAAAATTGCTCCAAGCAACGTTTTTGTGTGCGGCATGGGAAATTGAAGAAGCCGCATCCAGCATAAAAAACCATGTAAGTCAGTCGTGCCGTATCCAGCACCAAAAACCATGTAAGTCAGTTGTGCCGTATCCAGCACGCATTGACTTACAATAGTTTTAGTGCCAAATCTGGTTTCTTCATTTTCAGTATAATATAACCGAATCCGTTCTGAACGGATGCAGCTGGTTGTATTACTCAACCAGATGCGGTTTCGAGATTCTCTGCCGGATTTCAAAACTGTACAGCAAAAACGCATATGTGAAAGTAGCCTTAAGTGTCTTGTGTTTTGTGTGTTGAGTGGCTATGCATCATCACTGGTGGAGTATAAGGGGCCTGAGGATTCAGCATGAAGTCGGTAAACGGCAAACGTACACTACATCTCCATTTTATTAGGCTTAAAATGAGTCTTTGTGCCAGAGATTGTGTACGAGATAGTTAAGGACAAGGGGAAGTGCAATATTTCACTTTTGATAGAATGGAAGCAGTTTAGATAGGTAGTATTGTATGTATTAACTTTTTTCCTCTTTTTGTCTAATTTTCAATTGAACAAGCCCCCGGCATACTCCAACCTCTCAGGTTGCAATTCTTCCCTGTCTGATGGTTCAGAGATCAGAGGTTCCTGCATGTTGAATCTGGCAGCGCCAGGGGCCAGTTTCTAACAGTGTGACAGCATTTTTAATTTAACAGCGCCGCCTTTGATGTTCTTCAAATATTTATAGGCAGGTTTAGATAACTCCTACAGGGATATTATTAATTTATATATTTTCTAAGTAGTTGTATGTCACACGGCCACTTCAATTTTAATTAAAGAGTGTACCACAGCTATATTACTGTATTGGTAAATAATCATGGGACTCTTCAATATCACAATCTACGATTCTACAGAAATGCAGTTTTCTGTAGGTTTCTTATGGTCCCAAATGTCTTAGATATATTTATGTATTTCTTCGTAACCTTATTACACTTAATTCCAGCTGGCACTGTTTCAGTGGTCGATGTATTATCTTTTAAAACTTAGATTTTTGCTACTAGATTATTTTTTGCCTATAGATTCTTCAAGTATTGGTGTATATGTTAGGCTACTGTCACACCTGCGTTAGCATTATCCATTTGCATTATGAAGAACAAAGTCAAAACTGATCCGTCCTGACTTGCATTGAAAGTCAATGGGGGACGGATCCGTTTTTAATTACACCATATTGTGTCAACATCAAATGGATCTGCTCCCATTGGACGGATCCGTTTGGCTCCGCATCACCAGGTGGACACCAAAACGCTGAAAGTCAAACTGATGCATTCTGAACGGATCCTTATCCATTCGGAATGCATTGGGGCTGAACTGATCCGTTTTGAACTGTTGTGAGATCCCTGAAACGGATCTCACAAACGGAATTCAAAACGCCAGTGTGAAAGTAGCCTAAAGGCGGGGTATTCCCATTTCATAAAGTTATAGCAATCACTCAATGATCGGTGGGACACTGACATCCATCAATCCTTGGAATAAAGAGGCTGCAGGTAGTAAGTATTATCTTTCTATGTTCTACAGTAAATACATGAATTATTTTATGTTGTCACTCACCGAATACTACTTTGCCAACACACGTAGAGAAAAAGGAAGATGACCCATTGTATGTTCATATGCCGGAGTTGGCCGTAGATAATACTTGATCTGCATACCAGCAACAAGTTTTTACTTTTGTATGGTGTACACTTTGATGATCAAATACCTTGGTATTTCAGCCTTCACTAAGTCACATTGTATTAGAAGGGAACCCAGCTTGTGCTGTAGTTGAGTTTTTATAAATGGCTTTACAGGAATACTGCTTTGTATTATTTAAGACATGTAGGGAAATATAATAATATTTGCAAAGACAGGTGCACTCTGCGGTCTTAATAAACCCCCAAACTGATGTTAAAATTGAGAGATTAGCCAACATATCCTACTATGGAGGACCTTACGCTCTTGTAATTCGCCCACTTGCTCCTGGTATTGCCCATACGGCACAGGTAGGTAAGTGTTAGGACCTTAGCTACTTGAGAAACCTTGGCGCGGGGCTCTGGCTCGGACATGTCCTCCACAGTAGGATATGTTGGCTAATCTCTAAATTTTAGCATCAGTTTGAGGGTTTAGTAAGACCGCAGAGTGCACCTGTCTTTGCAAATATTATTCTATTGTTATACTGGTTATCACATCCACATAATGCCTATCTTGTGTAGGATGTTTATTGTGGTACTTGTGGTCCGCTGCGGGCATTTCATTTTTGCTGGGGATCGCCATTAGCAACGGGCCACAAGTGCCGGCTCTGCCCCTCTCCGGTATAGATGCACCACTGCATATGGGGTTGAGCACTTCCTGCCTGTTTAACACCATGCCATTTTTTTCAGTTGGTTTGTAAAACATGTAGGGGAAAGAGTAGGGTGACCCAGTATATGTTCATTAGCAATCGCTAAATTTTGGTTTTCTCAGCTACCTTGGACGAATTGAATGACGAATCAAATCATTGGAAGTGCATTGCAAACTGGTCTCCAATCATTGACACTATATTATTGGTCATCTCAGTTGACTTTCAACGACAACCATCAGTTCATACCTTTGTTGGACTTCATCCATCAATTTCGATTTGAGACTTTATTTCATGGGTGGCTATAGAGCCATCTACCAAACATAGTCCATTGGAACAACTATAGCTGGGGAAACTATAAGCTGTAGATTGGACTTGCTTCTGTGTGGCCAAATTGCTCATGGCTTTACATAAACTCGGTTGAGAAGTTTATTGTACTATCCGTACATCATTTTGTAAAGTGTAAACTTGTCTAAGAGACAGTATACGGTCATAAACGTGAAAATATGGCATCTACCAATCACGCAGCAAGCCTAGGCTTTGGAATCATTGTGTTTTAATGGGTTGTTACTGTTTGGGAACTTAGTATTGGGATTAAAATGGATTCAAAAGAGGGAAATAAAGAGCTTAATTCACATCCCACTGTGCACTATGACACCGCTATACCCCTGCAATAAGGTGAAGTGAATACTAGTTAAGTCCTAGGAGCCTGGAAGACATAGCTTCTCTGCTTTTACTGCTGGCGCCTTACTATGAACACACTGTACACTTTGCCGTCTGGCTCGTATTTGTCATATAATGTTCATCTTTGAGTTAAATTATGTCGCTGATATGTCAGTGAGATTAAAGAACATAATTGTAATTTCTAGGGACAGTGCCAGGTTTTAAGTATGGAAAATTGCACAGCACAATTCCTCTTAAGTTCTTTTAAGGCTCTTTTTATTGATCTCTTACTATACACTTGGCTTTATAGAGCAGTCTTTATTATATGTTATAAGTATGCCGATCTATTCTGAATAGTGAAAAATTATCTTGAGTGTATTGGAAGCAGAATTAATATAATACCCAAACTCGGGTTGTCACGATACCAAAACTTTGATTCGATTTCGATACCATAAAAAAGTATTGCAATACTCGATACTACGCGGAAAGAATGAAATAAAATAAAAAAAAGCCGTGTGCATTCCGCATTTTATGGAACGTCCGCCCATATAATCGAACAGTCCTATCCTATTTTTTGTGGGGACAAGGTGGCAAAAAAATGGTGAATTACACTTTTTTTTTGTTTTTTTGTTACAGCGTTCACCGCATAGGAGATTCTTTGTATATTTTAATAGTTTGGACTTTTCGGATGTGGTGATATGTAATATGTTTATTTATTGTTTTATATGTAAAATTGGGAAAGGGGGTGATTTATAATTAATATTTTTTTTTATTTAATAACTATTGCCTGCCCTTAGGGGCTAGAACCTGGGATCTTTTGATCCCATGTCCTATTCACCCTAATAGAGCTGGATTAGGGTGAATAAGATCTTACTCTCTCCCTGCTGCCCTGTGCTTTGTGCACATGGCAGCTAGGGCTTCAGTAGCGTCCTGGCTGCCATGGTAACCGATCGGAACCCGGCGATTACAGTGCTGGGGCTCCGATCAGAAGCTACCACTGCACCACCAATGAGGAGGGGACCCTATGGCCACTGCCACCAAT
Organism: Bufo gargarizans; assembly: GCF_014858855.1. NCBI lineage: Eukaryota > Metazoa > Chordata > Amphibia > Anura > Bufonidae > Bufo > Bufo gargarizans. The sequence continues at coordinate 591,166,537 of NC_058080.1, read as the reverse complement.
GATGTAATACTGGGGGGGGGGGGCCACTGCGCCACCAATGAAGATAACTAAACCATTAATACAAATATAGGAGGCGGGTGCCTACTGCAGAATCACCTAGCCGGCACCTGCCTCCTGTATTTGTAATGGTTTAGTTATCTTCATTGCTGGCGCAGTGGCCACAGCCCCTCCCCTCCTCTTCCCCTCTCACATTCGTGACAGCGGCAGCACAGGGGGGAAGGAGAGACTCCTTCTCCACTGTGCTGCTGAGGAAACATGGCGTGCGCTGAGAGCAGCACGCTCCATGTTCTCTGATATTAGGCTGTCAGTAGCGTAGCCTAGTATCGGTAAAGGGCAAATCCCGATATCTTATCAATGCCAGTAGAAAAGTACCAATTGGGTATCGATAATTCGATACCCGGTAAAACCCTAAACCAAACACACAACCCAGTTTATTATAATGTATATTTCAGAAACTAGAAGGAAAGTTATGTTTTTATAGTTTATAATTGTAAAGTTGAGCACTAGTTAATTCAGTCTACATACACCTGGTGACCAGATGGACTTGGGCAACTCTCCATTGTTCAAAGCTTACCTCCAGTTTATAAAACAACTTTTTATAAATGAATAGTACAGGTGAATATGAAAAACTTTGTAATATATTTGTTAAAGAAAAATGCTCTTTAGCTGTTTTCTGCTTTTAACATTGATGTCTATGGAGGGGGTTGATGAGAGAGTTTCTAGCTGTGCTACACTTATCACTTTTGACTAGCATAAGGCTACTTTCACACTTGTGGCAGAGAGATCCGGCAAGCAGTTCCGTCGCCGGAACTGCCTGCCGGATCAGGCAAAATGTATGCTAACTGATGGCATTAGTAAGACTGATCAGGATCCTTATCAGTCTTAAAAATGCCTGATCAGTCGAAAAAATGCATTGACATGCCGGATCCGTCTTTAATACATTCCTATGGGAAAAAATGATGGATCTGGCATTCAGGCATGTCTTCAGTTTTTTTCGCCGGAGATAAAACCGTAGCATGCTGCGGTTTTCTCTTTTGCCTGATCAGTCAAAACGACTGAACTGAAGACATCCTGATGCAAATTTAACGGATTAGGCCTCTTTCACACTTGTGTTGTCCGGATCCGGCGTGTACTCCATTTGCCGGAATTGCACGCCGGATCCGGAAAAACTATGGCACTATGGTTGCCATAGTAGTAGTGGGGAGCGGGGGAGTACTATACTTACCGTCTGTGCGGCTCCCGGGGCGCTCCAGAGTGGCGTCAGAGCGCCCCATGCGCATAGATGATGTTTCCATGCGATCACGTGATCCATGCGCGTGGGGCGCCCTGACGTCACTCTGGAGCGCCCCGGGAGCCGCACGGACGGTAAGTATACTGCTCCCCCTCTCCCCTCTACACTTTACCATGGCTGACAGGACTTTAGCGTCCTGGCAGCCATGGTTACCATTCAGCAAAAGCTAAACGTCGGATCCGGCAATGCGCCGAAACAATGTTTAGCTTAAGGCCGGATCCGGATTAATGCCTTTCAATGAGCATTAATTCCGGATCCGGCCTTGCGGCAAGTGTTCAGGATTTTTGGCCGGAGCAAAAAGCGCAGCATGCTGCAGTATTTTCTCCAGCCAAAAAACATTCCGGTCCTGAACTGAAGACATCCTGATGCATCCTGAACGGATTTCTCTCCATTCAGAATGCATGGGGATAATCCTGATCAGGATTCTTCAGGCATAGAGCCCCGACGACGGAACTCTATGCCAGAAGAAAAGAACGCAAGTGTGAAAGAGCCCTTAGGGTACTTTCACACTAGCGTTTTTCTTTTCCGGCATAGCGTTCCGTCACAGGGGCTCTATACCGGAAAAGAACTGATCAGTTTTATCCCCATGCATTCTGAATGGAGAGTAATCCGTTCAGTTTGCATCAGGATGTCTTCAGTTCAGTCGTTTTGACTGATCAGGCAAAAGAGAAAACCGCAGCATGCTACGGTTTTATCTCCGGCGAAAAAACCTGAAGACTTGCCTGAATGCCGGATCCGGCATTTTTTCCCTATAGGAATGTATTAGTGCCGGATCCGGCATTCAGAATGCCGGATGAGTCCTTCCGTTCTGCGCATGCACAGACTGAAAAAAAGGTGAAAAAAATAAATGCCGGATCCATTTTGCCGGATGACACCGGAAAGACGGATCCGGCATTTCAGTGCATTTTTTCGACTGATCAGGCATTTTTAAGACTTACTAAGGCTACTTTCACACTTGCGGCAGGACGCATCCGACAGGCTGTTCACCATGTCGGATCCGTCCTGCGGCTATTTCGCCGTGCCCGCGGACCGCCGCTCCGTCCCCATTGACTATAATAGGGACGGGGGGGCGGAGCTCCGGCGCAGCACGACGGTGCATGGAGAAAGCCGCCGGACTAAAAAGCCTGACATGCAGTAATTTTAGTCCGGCGGGTTTTCTCTGTGCACCGCCCCCGTCCTTATTATAGTCAATGGGGACGGAGCGGCGGTCCGCGGGCACGGCGAAATAGCCGCAGGACAGATCCAACATGGTGAACAGCCTGTCGGATCCGTCCTGCCACAAGTGTGAAAGTACCCTTATGCCATCAGTTAGCATACATTTTGCCTGATCCGGCAGGCAGCTGCGGCGACGGAACTGCTTGCCGGATCTCTCTGCCGCAAGTGTGAAAGTAGCCTTACTCTTCAGTCAGAATGCATAGGGATAAAACTGATCAGTTCTTTTCCGGTATTGAGCCCCTGTGACGGAACTCTATGCCGGAAAAGAAAAATGCAAGTGTGAAAGTACCCTAAGGCTCTACCACTGTTCAGAGTGAAGTAGTAAATCACTTACTAGCTGGCAGCAGCATCCTCATTCCCCTCAGCTCTCCATAGACTTTTGTATGTGAGGATGGAGACTGAGATGGGAGCTACTAAAGATTAGAAGCTGACTGAAGGGGGAGAGGAGAAAAGCACCCTGAGAAGCCCAGATGGAAGCATAATTCTTTAATGAAGTATTTTACACAGTTTCCTTTATTCATTTTACATTTTTGAAAGCTTGTTTATAACTGGAGATACACTTAACAGTGTTTTGGTACTTTAGGGCATCATGGTGGCTCATTGGTTAAATATTTTCACCTTGAAGGGATATAATTGAATCTGTCCAGAGCCAACATCTGCATTATTTGCGTGTTCTCCTTCATTTCACAGTTTACATCATTCTGCCATTTCAAAATAATGGTAGCCTATGCACATTGCTGAAGCAAATGTTGATGCTGTACAGCATGGACAGAGGTAATTGGCTCCATTTTTGGTTCAGTCTTTGAAGAGACTCGGGGTGACATATGGGTTCACATAATTGGATTGGTTGGATATTATTCACTGTGTGGCCCAGGCGAAATTTTTAAGATGCAGACACTAAACTCATACCAGCTGGACAGACATTTGGCGAGATTCCAGTGCACTGGATTCTCTTCAAAAAACATGTACAAATCTAAAACTTGGAAGTTTAAAAACATATCGACTTTATTGCAAAATTTAAAAGTTCCTCTGGCAAAAATGTGCTGTGCTAATTCCTACGAGTTTCAATCATTACAGCAATCTTGGTCATGGCAGGCACGCCATGACAAAGGTCTGAAATTGTATAACCATTCACGGCTGGCAATTGAAATATATTTCTTGAACTGTGGTGACAGCAGACAACCTAAACCTCAGTAAAGTGCTAAAAAATGTTCCTCCTAATTAAAGGGGTTATGTCATGACTGATGTAAAAAATGGAAATCAGACATCATATAGTACATGCCAATCTCTTTCTAACAAAGCTAGGACCAGCCCTGTACCTCACATGGGTCCAGAGATCTCCCCATTTATTCCCGTTAGATTCTCTTCGGGCAGGCCTCTCAGGAGGCCTGTCATATCTGCAGCAGCTCTCTTCCTGGAACTGTTACAGCATCTGACCGTGGATATGGCATGTGAGATGGACCTGCCCATTGCAGTACAGATTAAAGACTAGGAGACACCAGAGAATATCGCACAACTGGAGCATTTTTGCAACAAAGTAAAATACAATTTTCTTAGATTAGAGACAATAAAGCATTGTGAAGTTGAGGATTTCTAATCGGTAACTGTTACAGTGCCGTACATATTTGGCTATTGTCTGATACATCTCTGGTTTTTGACAGGACTAATGTGTACGTGGAGCTCCTGACCACTGTTAGGTGAGAGAAGGATGGGACAGGTTGATCTTCTGATCCTTTTATTCTCCACAAAATACGCTTCCGCCAAAGGTGTCTGTCAATGCCTTACTCCTATCTTCCCGTTGAGAACACATATGTGAATGGCCGGGTGGAATGTGTACATTAGAGGTGAGAGAATCGATTAGCTCATCTCTAGTGTACATATACTGGAAGTCTGAGAGATGGATGTGGACTGAAAAAGCAACCAGCTATTGAAGATGTGTGGACACCCTAAGGATTCCATACTCCTGGAAATGTAATGCTTCTCAGTTTTTCAACCCATCTGTTGTAGGAGTCGGAATGAGTTGCCGGTACTTTGATATTCACAGTTTTTTAAGTGTGTGAATGTAATTATGGCTTATCAATAATGAGGGTATGTGGAAGGTACCTGAGGCTGACATGCAACTAGGTATATACATGGATTTTGGCACGAAAAATAGAATGGTGTTTGTAGGTACTGCCTGATTTACACACCATCTATTCCATGATCTACATATTGGTATTTCATCCTTCACAAAGTCACTTTTGTATGAGAAGGAAACCAAACTTGTCTCTGAGTGGCATGACAACTCTGGGTATATAAATGATCCATCATTCTATACACTGCTATGGAAATGCCTGGGAATGTGGTATTCTTCTTTTGAAGGTGGTGATTAGTAATGTTCTAATAATACAGGATTTCATGGCTTGGCCTTACTCACTTCATAGTGTCGATTGGCTTGTTCGCTGCATGTTGGAGGCCCGACGATGGGTTGTGGCATGTTTTGACATTGTTTTCTTGCCAAGCCTGGGTGGATAAAGCAGAGGAATTCTCTTTTTTAGCTGGAGATTTGCAATATAGTTTCAATCTTTGGAAATGACCAGAAGGCTTTCTCGAGGTTGCCCATACTGCAATAGCATTAGCATGTGCATTATAAGCCAGAAAACGAGTATTGAGCAATGAATAACATGCAGAGATGTATTATATAATTATAGGCTGCTGAATCTTGGCAGTAGATAAAAGATATGTCATATATTTCCAGCCTTCGACGTAATCTAGGTATGGTCTTGGTGATTTGCTTACAAAAGTACATCTGCTTCTGGAAGAAAAACCATCATAATATGTGGTACATAACTAAACAAGCAGTTAATGTACAGTTAATTGTATTTCTAATTGTATATTTGTTTGCATAAATGGATCATTACAGGGTAAGGTACATCGTGTAACTCATTGGTTTATAAATTACTGTTAGCTTTGGAGGCTAGTCACTACACTCCAGTGGCCGTTTCGTGTTGGCTACATGTCTCCTGGCATTTGTCCAGGTCTGTAAATGTCTGAATCCATACTTTTTTGTAGTCTCGTCTGCCAACATCTCGCCTCTTTCATGAACATGGTCCCCGGCTGATATGATCTATGGGGCACATTTATTAAGACCCGCGTTTTAGACGCTAGTCTTAATAAACCCCCAAGCTGGTGGTGGATCTGCTGGAGTTATGAAGAGGCCCTGGCCTCTTCACAACTTCGGTGGATCCTCCGCCAGTTCTAAATGTAAGACTGCTTTCACCATTTTACTTACAGTATAAGCTGCCTAAACATGAGATAACCCTTATCTCTTCTCTCACAACAAACATGCGTGCGGAAGGTTGCCGATTCGGTTGAAATCAGCAGTTTGGTTTGATTGATGCCTAATATGTATGGGCAGCTGCAGGTTACTTTCAGAGCAATTTGTACCCCATACTAAAGAAGGATGGTACAAAGCACCTTAGGAAGGTATTGGTCCTATAGTTTGTCACTTTATTTTTTATTTTTATAACAGTTATCTAATTGATTTATTTGACTTTAACATTGCTATAAGGATAACTTTAAACTCAAGTATAATTATATATAGTAAAGGGAAACGTGTGGGGGGAGGGGACGCTTGGTTGCCTTTGAGATGAATCCTGTGAATACCTTCCACAATGCTCTTCCCAACATGTCTGACTCCTGTGTCCTGCTTTGCATGGCTATCAAAGCACTTGTTCTCTCGTAAATGAGTGCCTGGGGCTCATGCCTGCACACTGCATACTGTGAGAAAGGCAACACCCTTAGCAAAGCCCCCGCTTCAGATTGGATTGCACTAGCCTGGGAAGCCAAAGCATCCTTTCTAGTGGAGTTGGGTTACCTCCCCTTGAAAGCAAAGCTGAGTAAATTGACTCCAGTTATAAGCAGACACCATGTGGTTAAATAAAATAAAAAAATACGGAGCTGGCTGGTATCCCAAGATCTGTGGATCCGCAGTAGAAATGACTTAATAGAAACTTTAGCTTCCCACTCCTGTTAGTTTGGTTCCAGGTGGAGTGTTGCCGGCATTGGCTACAACATCAGAAGGATCAGGAGTTTTGCATGCATGACACTGTGCCAGTGCCACATAAAAATTAAAATGCAAATCTTTATCAGTGTAAACTTTAGAGTTTTATTTGTACAAGCATACAAATGACTCAAATCCAAAAAAACTGAACTCAAGATATGACTTGAATCTGTAACTTTTAGCTTCAGATGTTTTTTGACCTTCAGATAACTGAAATATTTTTTAGGGTTACTTTTTGGTATAAAATTCAAGATTCTTTTTTCTGTTACAGCAGTGGAATAGTTAGCTTTAAACCACTGTGCCAACCAACAGATTTGACTTAGAGCTAAACGTAAGGGAATTATCCTGATATTCACTCCGTATCCCATATACAGGGATCTGGACTTTACTGCAGGTAACGCACAGGCTGCTACCTTCTGCAGAAATCTGAGTGGTTGGCTGCTGACCCACGGGAAGTCAAGAGATGCTAGTGCGTTACATCAAAGGAATATGCAAAACTCGTAGTCAGTAAAAGGCTGAGGTCATGGCGGTCAGAGTGAATATGTGAAACAAAACTGCGGTCTGGTCAGGCAGCGGAGGATCAGAGTCTGAAAATAGGCAGAGGTCGTTACACGGGCAGACAACAGTAATAACACCTTTTGCGAAAAAATTTGCAAGCTAGTGATCTTATTTCTCAGGCACCTTCCTACTGGGGGAATGTGCCTTAAATCTCCACTAGTAGTCAGCCACTGGCTTGTGAAGATGAGTATGTGTTGGGAGAGACCTGTACGTGTGTGCTTCTGATGCAGGAGGGAAAGGATGACTGAAGAGGCAGAGCTGGACCTGAGATAGGGGAAGGCAGGGAGAGGCGAGTCCGGCCTTCTGGATAAGTTTGACAGGGCTGCGATGGCTGTGAGCTGCCTCCTCTGTAACACTATCTTCTTTCTGCCACTCCAGGATACAATTATTTATTGAAGTCAATATCCATTTTTAAATACAGTCACCCTAGAGATTGCCATCTTGATGCCAAAAGCAAGTCAATAAAGCATGAGCTCAGCCTGTTGTACAGCCCCAAAACAGAACATGGGAGTGGTGTTCTGCAGCCATGGCAGAACTGAAGTTGACTTCAGTAGACTTGGCCACCACTTGAGCTTTAAAGTTCTCCTAAAGATCTCCTTTCTATATTTTCGATACTTAGGACAGTGGGAAAGTCTGGTTTAAAATGTAGATTCCCATTGTAATATCTTCCAACCAAAAATATTCAGAACCACTTGTGGTTGTACTCCATACAGGATTGGTATTGCTTATTATTTTAGATTGATTTCTTTGTCTCCTCAGTCTATTATTTTAAATAATGGCATCTATAAGTTGCACATAGCAGTAGTTTAATAAAGCATGAGGTCAATCGTTCTGTACAGCCCCCAAAACATTATCTTGGGGTTGCTCTTCAGTGCTCAGTGCACACCTCATGGAAAGGACACGCGTGTCACTTCAGAAGGAGAACATGTTGGTAGGGTTTTGCGCTTTTTCGTGCTTTGTCACCAGGTAGAGACAACACATCTCTTGTCACATGACCATAACAAGGCAACCCTAAGATACTAACACTGCGCTAAGATGTGGTGTAGATCCAGACAAACTCGAATGTGGGAGCGGACATTTTTATGTGCTGAGGTCCTGTATAGGCAGGATGTGTACTTTCCATTGTAGCATATAATGGCACCGTGAAGCAAGCACAGTTACTTCCAGAGTCTTATAAAGCTGCCCCTCCTTGCTATTACTCTAAATACAGCAGGAGAAGTCGGTATAAAAAAATGATAAACTTTCAAAGGTTATGCTTCACCTTTTTTAATTTCCTCTAATTGGCTTTAATAACTGTAATTACTATTTTATCACACAGTGCATAAAATGTTCTGCTATCAGTCTCCAAGCAAAACGGGGAGGATAGTGAATATTAATAATGCGATTGACAAATCAACAGTATGCCACTGTCTGGAGTGGTTTACAGAACAGATTACGTGGCAAGAATGTAGGGCAGAAAATGAGTAATTATTAGCTGGAATGCCACATTCTGATTCATTTCCATCGGAGTTACTTGAGCAATGTATAGGCGAGGGTATGTTCGAGAAGCCAAGTTTTTAACTCTGCACAGCTTTTGATTAAACCCCAGGAGGTGTGAGAGATTTTAGAAAAAATGGCTGTAACAGCGCCATTCTTGTCCATGTGAAGTATAGAAGCTCAGCCCCATTGCTTTATTTTTAGTGTCTACTAGGGATGAGTGAACTTCATATTTTGAAGTTCGAGTTGGGGTATATGCTGAATTGCATTATGGATTCCGTTACCACGAACCATAATGTAATGCCTTTTAGAGGCATTCCGTTATTCATTCTGTCATAATAGAAGTCTATAGCCTGCATAACGGATCCGTCCCGTTTCTGCTCTTCAGGAGAGGACTCCAGCATAACGAAAACTGGACGGATCCGTTATGCAGGCCATAGACTTCTATTGTGACGGAATGAAAAACGGAATGCCTCTAAAGGCCTTCCGTTATGCATTCAGTCATGGAATTGCGTTATGGTCCGTGGTAACGGAATCCATAACTCGATTCAGCATATACCCCAAGTATATCCCTAGTCTCTACTAATACTTGGCACTGTTTAAAAAAATAAAATAAAAAATTCTTTATATGGCATCTGTCAGCAGGATCAACCTAATTAAACCAGCCTTAAAGGGGTTGTCTCATCTGAGACATTGGTACCATATCACTACGAGAGTCTACCAATGACCGATATGTGCTCTGCTATTTTCAGCAGCTCCATAGAAAGGAATGTAGGGTAGCTAACTTTGGGAGTCCCTTTCTGGATATTGGTGTAGGTCTCGCCTGTATGACCCAACCTGTAACTATCTGACGTTGGTGGCATATGCTAGCAATATGCCAACAATTGTCTCAGATTAGTCAACCCTTTTAAAAGGGAATTCCAGTTTTGTGATATTGATGGTCTGACCTCCGCATAGGTCATCAGTATGTGCTTAATGGGGGTCTCACTCTCTGCACCCCCATCAGTTGTTTGAAGGGGCTGCGGTGCTTGGGCGTTTAGTGGCGGTGCATTGTAATTATTGTATTGATCGCACGCGGACCCATTCATTTCTATGGGACCACGCTAAATGTGGAAAGCGCATGGATTTTATCCTTCTATCTTACTCTTGTCCATTTTTCAGACAAGAATAGCCATTTGTACAATTCGGCCTGCGAAAAATGCGGCATGCACATAGCCAGTATTTTGCGGACTGCAAAAAAATTGTCGTGCCTGAGGCATTAGGGTGATATCACATGGTCAGTGTTCAGTCAGTGTTTTCCATCCGTTATTGTGAGTCCAAACCAGGTGCGGCTCTAAACACAGAGCAGGTGCAGATCTTTCCATCATGCCTCATCTCTGTATAGGCTTCACTCCTGGTTTTGGCTCACAATCACTGATCAAACACTGACAGTGTGAAAGCTGCCCAAGTTAAAGGATTACTGAATGTGTAGTATAGCTGCACACTTCTGAATCACAAATGACTATAGACTCTCGAAGCCTATAGACATCGGTGGAAGTACTGTACTAGTGATATCTTGTATTACGTTGGCATTAGATGGACGGTGGCTTTACTAGGCTGAATGCACAAGACTTTACTTTAAAGGGGTTGTCCGGGTTCAGAGCTGACTTAAGCATCGGAGCAGTTCATGCTCCGATGCTCTCTTTTGCCCTGCGCTAAAGGCATTTTTTAGAGATCCGGTGACGTACCGGGGCTCTCTATGGCTAAAACGGCTAGGGTAGAGCTAAAGCCGCCCCATCAGAGCTTCGATGCTAGCTTCAGGGGGCTGCCTAGGTGAAAATAAGGGGATGTCCGGGTTCAGCTCGGACAACCCCTTTTTAAGTAGTGTTTTTTTATTTATTTTTTTGGACTTTGGCGTAATTAGAATGTTTTGCTTTGCAGCGGTGCAAGGGTTAACGGGCATGAATAGTTAATGGAAGCGGGTGGCGGTGCATAAACCTGTGCAGCCAACGCCATAATGATCCTTTCAAAAACCAACACCTTTCCTCCAGGCTGATTGAAATGCTAAGATCAAAGCATACACACTCACAGACTCACACACACATCCTTCAAAGCAATGCACGATTGATACTGAAAACGGAAAAGCTGTTGGTGATGTAATATAGCTTTTTATTTCGCCCCCCTCTTCGCCTCCCTCTCTTTCTCTCTCCCTCTCTCTGTTTAAACAAAGGCCGCCCTTGTTTATTTAGAGAAGCAAAGTGTGCTGAGAGCTGGGGAGGGAGGCAGGAGAGATACCCAGGTATTTCAAACTGCAGCCTGATTTTGGGGAATGCTGCCAGATATCAGAGGTCAACCGCCACCCAGGTTGATTTTGAGCTTGCCCCCTCACATCCTGCTGCTTCTTGCCTTTTGTGCTTATTAAAATATATCCTTTTAGCTACAGGTGAAAACAAACATGTGATTCTGAAAAGGTTAAAAAAAAAATTGAGTGACATACTTTTACCGAGCATATCGGAGATCTGGTCTCGGTAACTGATCACAAAGTACAGTCAAATTCTTTTAATCCTGCATTAAGTAGATCTTTTACCTGTACCAAGTGACTACATTCCACTGGTTCAGTAGAGGCATCAAATGAGCTATTTATGTTTAATTGGAGAAACAAAGTGGTTGTCTGCCACTTACAGTGCTGTTCTCCCACCTCTCCGCAGTGGTTGTCTGCCACTTACAGTGCTGTTCTCCCACCTCTCCGGAGTGGTTGTCTGCCACTTACAGTGCTGTTCTACCACCATTAATCACACCTAATAGGTCCAGCCATGCAAACTCAATCAACATCTTGCCTCCATGACTGAAGCATGAGTCCCCAGTATTCAGCGCTGGAGATTTCTTGTACAAGTCATTCTAATTGAGAGCCATTTGGATGACAAACGAAACGTCTTAAAAAAAAATACAAGAAGTACAGTTGCTGTGATTTATTACTACTGATAGTAAGTAGGTAGACAGCTTCTGGTCTGAGCCATATGATCAGCAAGAGACTGCATATCTTAATGATGTCACTTGCTAATATAGGGTTACCCCTAAACAGAACTTGGTAGCCGCCAAATGAAGAGAGGTTTTGGGCTATTGGGCATGTTATGCTTTCATTTTTGTAATGGGAGCTATTTGGTTTAGAAAACCCATTTTCAGATACCCTCTTAGAGAATTGAGTTAAGAGAGTGTCCCTCCTTTAGAACCTCCACCAGTTAACCCAATTGCAGAGCATCCACAAGGATCATCTCAATGCCTGAAGGAGCCAGGACATGAAAGTGGTTTTACCCGGCCATATTCCCTTCTCCCCCCCCACTCGGCCCCTCTGGCTTTTTTTGTTTACAGTTTTCACAGCTAGGCGGAGGCTTTCACCTAGCAGTGTTCCTAATTACATCACCGGCACTGATGGGCGGGCTGTAACACTGCCCTAGCCGTGTTACAGGCTAGGGCAACGCTAAAGCTTGCCCATAAATGCCAGTGACGTCACCGAGCTCACTGCTAGGCGAAAGCACGTGCAATAACAAGTGGATTTTCATACAGATTTGAGCTAGAACTGCAGAGAAATCAACACGAAAATCTGTGCACAAATTGTTTGTAAATCCACCCCTATGAGTAGGTACTTAAAGGGGTTGTCTTATCATGGACACTATCGTTAGGATATGCCCCCATTGTCTTATAGGTGTGGGTCCCACCACTGGGACTCGCACCTGTATCGAGAACGGAGCCCCGCAAGGTGGTGGCTGGAGGACTCCGGTCCGGCCACAACCAAGCCGGCTCCCCAAAGAAATGAATGGGAGCGTACCGTGCAGGCGCGGCCCCAGCCCCAATTCATTTCTATGGGGCCGACCGGAAATGGCCGAGCCAGCGCTTGGCTATTTTTGCTGGCCCCATAGAAAATTAGGTCTCATGCACATGACTGTTGTTTTTTGCGTCCGCAAAAAGAAATTGATGCGGCATCAGTTTTTTTTTTTGGGGAGGATCCGTTTCCTTAGATCCCTTGTAATAAAGGCCTATCCTTGTCCGCAAATGTGAAAAAAGTAGGACATGCACAATTTTTTTTTGCTGAAGGGAAACACGGATGCGGAACACAAACGGATGAACTATCAGCATTATTTTGCTGACCCATTGAAATGATTGGGTCACCATCCTATTCGCAAAAAAAAAAAAAACGTAACGGAGGCCGTGTGCATGAGGCCTTAATGGAGGGTGGCTGCGCATGCGCAGTGCGCCCTCCTTCACTTGCGGGGCCCCGCTGGGACCCGCACTTATAAAACAATGGGGGCATATCCTAGCGATATGCCCCCATTAGGGTTTTTCAGGGAAAGAAATATCTTTAAATGGGGTAATGTTTAGAATAAAAAAAATAAATGTGTACGCCCCTCATCACATCCCACGCCGCTCCTGTTCTGAAGCTCCTTGGTCCCTCATCGCTCTCCACTTCCTGCTGCGATGATGATGTCGCAACACTGTGACTTACGACCGCTTCAGCCACTTTGGCCATAGCAGGTCAATACTGCCGTCAGGGGCAAGCACACAGATTCAGATCAACGGGCACATGTAATTCGTTATTTCATTATTTCCCCTGTGGTGGTGCTGCAGGAGAATTGAACACTTGCTGCCAGATTCATCTGTAAATTATGGCAACAGTTTATAATAAGGGCATCTTTGTTAAGAAAATAAGTGTGGAAAGATTTATCGTTTTCTAATTATAATTTCTGCTTATTTTAAAATTTCTGCTTGTACCAGTACATGGAAACTTTCATTAGTTATAGCCACAAAGTACGCAACGGGTTTTAAATGAGTCGCCCCCCCCCCCCCCCTCCTTCTATTCTTGCAGAACCACTTTTAATTTTATTTTGGATATAACTTAGAAATTCATATAGGGGAAGCTATAAATGAATATGCAACAAAATAAAATCAATCATTGAACCCACTGATAATGCCAATTTTTACTCCTTTTTTTAATTTATTTTTTCATAAATGCAGTTTTTTGCTCATATGCTCCTGGTTTTTAAAGAAAAACGGACCTTTTCTCTGTAGCAGGACGTTTCACTTTAGTGCCAGTGATTGGTTGTCTGGTGGGAAAAGCGGGAAATTACTAAAGGTTATGAAGATAAGTTGATTTACTACCCAGGAAGTATCCTGCATTCATATCGGCCTCTACATGTTGAGTTTTATGAAGCTTGTTCTGTGGTGACAATTTCCATGTGTCATTTGCTGTCATGACTTTTTAATTAAGCGGTGACCTAATTTGCAGGAGCAGCACAAAAAAAACAAAAACAAAGGGAAACATTGTCATGCAGATATTTATATATAACCTATGAATATAAAATCCTCTGCCTTGTCACACTTTGTAATGCTGCTGTCCTCAACAGGTATGCCCCAAATAATGACATATCAGGGGTTCATTACCGGTACTTGGATTTTTTTCTTTTCAGTAGAGTGCAACCAAGGGGTTAAAGACCTTTGCAGAACCTTTTACTTACAGATGGAGAAGTATCATGTCACAAAAGCCATAGTAAAAGTCCAGTAAAAGGTCATGCAACTGTTTATTTAAGGATTGGATTGTCATGTTAAGGATTGGTACTTCTGTACGTGCGTTCTTGAGCGGCCATGTGCATTCGATAGAAGTAGGTTCAGCAAGCGATAGTCTGGTGAGCCATAGTTTTGCCGAGGCAGTCATAGACATTTAAAGGCCCCTATACGCATTGTTTTTCAGGGGTTCGACCGGCCTTCTATTGTGTGTTGGGAGCTCTCGTATCTCCGCTGATGGATGACGTCGGGGACAGAAGGATCGGGCAAAGTAAATATTTTTGCCTGATCCTTTTATTTTCCAAGGAGCTAAGCCACCACCAGCAGTGTTTGGCAGCGGCTTTCTCTGCTCTCTGCATACACGGTCAGCCGATCCGAAAGTGTATGGGGAAGGCGCCAGGACTGAGTCGGGAGAGCTCCTTCTGACAGCTGTTGAAATGTGTATGGCGGGCTTTAGTTCATCTTGGCCATTGCAGTCATTCGGTCTGGACAGACTTGTTCAGTGATACTGAAGCGCCCGCGCGGTGTCCTGGCATCGGCCTCACACAACGAAGTGCGCATGCGACCGGAAGTACGCGAGATTTCGGGCGCAACAAACACATTACGTCGGGGATAAGCAGTGAATAAATTAGCAGTGGGGCGGTGCTGGGCTCCGAGATAATGGGCGCGGCTGGGCTCCAACGGCCGGAGGGACAGCCCCGTGGGCTCCTTATCGAGGAAATTAACATATGATTTTAAAAGCTATTTTCTAGACAAATGAAAAGGCAAAGGGCTGTAATACTAGTATATCTTAATGCAAGTCGTGGAGTCTTTTGTGGTGATGTCAATAGCTCAGTAAGTGAAATTCCGGTGAGTGTCCCTTTTAAGGGTCCATTTACACTTCTGTATGAATGGGTCCGCATCCGTTCTGCAATTTTGAGGAACAGATACGGACCCATACATTTCAATGGGGCTGCAAAAGATGTGGACATCGGCCCTTCCATTCCGCGGCCCTGCAAAAAAGATAGAGCATGTCCTATTCTTGTCCACAGCCACGGATAAGAATAGGCATTTCTATCACAGGGCCGGTCATGTGTCGTCATGGCCGTTGTCCGTGTTTTGTGGACTGCAAAGCACTTGCGGAAGTGTGAATGGACCCTAAATCACAGCCTGGATAGACATTTTTGCTGCATAGCCTGTCCCCTGCATAAAGGTAAAGGAGGGTTGCACGCGGTACTGCAGCTCAGCCCCTTTCCCTTTAGTGGAGCCATGGTGCAATACCAGACAGAAACCCATGTGCAGGTGTGGCTCTTGGTTTTTGGAAGAAAGCAGCCATGTTTTTCTAATCCTTCAAGTATTACATGGCGCCCATTGGAATCAGTTCTTGTGCTTTATGAGAAATACATGATTATGTAAGTATGTTGTTATAGGAAATCCTGCCCCAACCTACCTTTTTATTTTCTATAAAATATAAAACAATTTCTTCCGGTTGTCCTGTGTCCTTAAGCTTAGATTATTTTCTTACAGTCAGAGGGTATGGATTGGTTCTGCAAGTGTGGGACGCAGCTTCACCTTGAATTACAAGAGTATTACTGGGCTCTTTTGATGTTCTTCCCCACTTCCTGAGTCGTCTCAATGCCTCTTTGATGGATTATTGTATTTTGCCTTTTCAAAGCTCTGGTATTGTGTGTCTGGCTAACAGTAAAACAAAAGCTTCACGTTCCCATCTGGTTCTCTGCGCAGTGACCCTGGGAAGAGCCGTGCAGATATAAAATGGTGGTTTGGTAGGGAGGCTGTTAAATGTCTTGCCGTCCTTGCTAACTGTATTAAGGTTTAATACATCACCTCTTGACTTTCTTAGGGGCTATGATTTAAGAGCATGCTCAAGACATTAGTCAAGAAGTGATGAAATGTTTGCGGTACTGCGTTATCTGATGTAAAATTCTTGGGTGTTTTGTGTTGATGGCCCAGAACTACAGGTGGGATTTGTTAGGCCATTTATTTTGCTGAAATTGGTGGAATTCTCCGAAGTGACGAACTCCAGCATTGTTCTCATGGTGTTATATGTAATCTGAATAATCATTGATGACAGTAGAGAAAAATGAGTCATGCTGAACCAGTGATGTGGTTTGTAATATACATACATATATGAACTGTATGTTGGGAACTGAAAGAGAGGTCAGAAGATCACGTCTGAGCTACATAGGATCCCCAAAGCCCACTTATGATCAAAGTACCTTACTATCACGTCTGATATGGCAGGTAATAGACATGCGGCGCAGAGGGGAGGGAAGGCTAGAACCCTTTCACTAGGGAGAGGGAGGAGTGGTGACCCCTAACTAGCACAGGCAACTGGCTGCCCTGACATCCCTAGACGTGCTGCTAACCTGTATGCCGATCATGTGCCTTGTGAGTAAGGCGGTGGGAGCACTAGTCTTCACCACTGACAATTAGTGTAACAACAGGGAAAGGATAAACAACACAAACAATCCCAGAAGGGAGACAACAACAACAGGAGTGAACTGGAGATCCAACTGCTCCAGTTCGAACAGCTCCACAGCAGCTCCAACTCCACCAGAGGTCAGAATAGAAGATCTGGAAACAAGGTTTATATCTGGAAACAAGGGAAGCAGAAAGGAAGAATATACAGTACAGACCAAAAGTTTGGACACACCTTCTCATTCAAAGAGTTTTCTTTATTTTCATGACTATGAAAATTGTAGATTCACACTGAAGGCATCAAAACTATGAATTAACACATGTGGAATTATATACATAGCAAAAAAGTGTGAAACAACTAAAAATATGTCATATTCTAGGTTCTTCAAAGTAGCCACCTTTTGCTTTGATTACTGCTTTGCACACTTGGCATTCTCTTAGTCACCTGAAATGGTCTTCCAACGGTCTTGAAGGAGTTCCCAGAGATGCTTAGCACTTGTTGGCCCTTTTGCCTTCACTCTGCGGTCCAGCTCACCCCAAACCATCTCGATTGGGTTCAGGTCCGGTGACTGTGGAGGCCAAGTCATCTGGCGCAGCACCCCATCACTCTCCTTCATGGTCAAATAGCCCTTATACAGCCTGGAGGTGTGTTTGGGGTCATTGTCCTGTTGAAAAACACAAACCGGATGGAATAGCATGCCGCTGCAAGATGCTGTGGTAGCCATGCTGGTTCAGTATGTCTTCAATTTTGAATAAATCCCCAACAGTGTCACCAGCAAAGCACCCCCACACCATCACACCTCCTCCTCCCTGGTTCACGGTGGGAACCAGGCATGTAGAGTCCATCCGTTCACCTTTTCTGCATCGCACAAAGACACGGTGGTTGGAACCAAAGATCTCAAATTTGGACTCATCAGACCAAAGCACAGATTTCCACTTGTCTAATGTCCATTCCTTGTGTTCTTTAGCCCAAACAAGTCTCTTCTGCTTGTTGCCTGTCCTTAGCAGTGGTTTCCTAGAAGATATTCTACCATGAAGGCCTGATTCACACAGTCTCCTCTAAACAGTTGTTCTAGAGATGTGTCTGCTGCTAGAACTCTGTGTGGCATTGACCTGGTCTCTAATCTGAGCTGCTGTTAACCTGTGATTTCTGAGGCTGGTGACTCGGATGAACTTATCCTCCGCAGCAGAGGTGACTCTTGGTCTTCCTTTCCGGGGGCGGTCCGCATGTGAGCCAGTTTCTTTGTAGCGCTTGATGGTTTTTGTGACTGCACTTGGGGACACTTTCAAAGTTTTCCCAATTTTTCAGATTGACTGACCTTCATTTCTTAAAGTAATGATGGCCACTCGTTTTTCTTTACTTAGCTGCTTTTTTCTTGCCATAATACAAATTCTAACAGTCTATTCAGTAGGACTATCAGATGTGTATCCACGTGACTTCTCCACAACGCAACTGATGGTCCCAACCCCATTTATAAGGCAAGAAATCCCACTTATTAAACCTGACAGGAAAGGAAAAGCTACAGATTCCTAAATGGGACAAAAAGGATCGCAAACCTAAGCAGGAAAACCTGGACTGAATCCATTCCGACCATGGAGCCACCTGCTGCGACCTTCTGACCCCAGGCACAACAGGGTCAGCGATAGGTCGTGACACTTACAATGAGGTACTGAATATGATGTGTCTAGCATTGGGTGTAGTTTATGCTTCCAGTGTCATATTCTTATTTCTCTGGGATCCAAACGGTGCACTGGTTGATGTGGAAAGCACACACAGTTTTGTCTTCACAGTGTCAATTTCTTAATACTTTGGGTTTATTTATGATACATACATGTACTTATTTGTATGCCAATAGTATGTTTAAATACATAAAACTTTGTAATATCTGATTAACAGAAAGTGTCTAATTCCTCAGCTTTTTTGTATGACCAGGAGGAGGGGGATGCAGCTGCAGTTTCTCTTTCCCAGTGTGTCTGTAAGACTGCATGCTGGGAGGTGGAGCAACCTATAGCACACAGCTATTACATTGTTCCTGGAAGAGCCCACTACCTGAGCACGGATGAAGGGAGAGGGTCTGTATTTACAGATACTAGGTTTAATGGAACATTTCTTGGTGCAGTACTATTACTAATTAATAGCTGTATAATAACATATCCACTAATAGATAAAAATATACATCTGTGGCTGATAAGGGTCCCTTTATATGAGCAGAAAATTCCCCGTAGCAAGCACTTTTTCAGTAATACAGCAAGTCTATATTTGAACTTTTACACTGAGGGGTAAATGACTGCATGAATAACTTCTCATAACTTACGATCATTTGTGTGGCCATACGTTTCCATTATTGGTTGTGCATACCTTGTTTTCATGGGGAGATGTACCACTGACGGACGATCATTTTCACTGCCACTTAAAAGAGGCCATTTGGCTGACAAACGAGTGCTTGCTAGTTTGTCTACTGTCGGCAGGGCCTGATCAGCAACATTTTGGAGGTAATTGGCCCATGTGACAGGCCCTTAACAGTGACTTGTTTTGTAAGGGGATATAGAATGACAACTACATTCTGTTGTCCTTTTAAGACTGTTAAAGGGTCTGTCTGTCTAACTTAGTAGACCTTTCGGCCAGACCTCACCCATTGATGCATGTGGGATTTGTCACTGCTGCAGCCAGTCATTGGCTGCAGAAGCCAAGTGACTCCCTTCAAACAGGAAGTTCACATGCCGAAACTGGAGCGTAGCAGCTGCACTGGAGGACCAAAGGAGCCAGAACCCAGTGGTGGGGGGCTGGTAAGTATGCCTCCCTCCGCTGGTCTGGCAATGCGGGGGGTTCTGGCTGAAAGGCCCCTGAAGGTGGATAACCCCTTTTTAAAGGAGAATTGTTAACATAATATGCCACTTTATGCAAGGGCATCATATTACAGTTACAAGTCCTTTTACCAAACAGATCCAGTTTGACAATGTGTTAAAGTTTATATTTTCCTATTTTATAGCTTTATAGTAACGCCAAAGATATAATAGAAAACAGTTTATACAAATGTAAATGGATATACAGGCATGTGTAAATATTCCAATCTTGCGGAGGGGGTGAAGCATCATTGAAGTAGCTGTCAGCAGACATTTTACTCCAGAATTCACCACACAGGTGGAAGGACTCGCATATCCCTGGAAATGGGCTTTCTATCTGCTGAGTGCAACGTTTGCTAACAAGTCTGAGTTTGGTGTCTCCAGGCCCGAGTGAGGAGACCTGCCGGCTGCAGCCCGCTGTCCTTTGAAAGCTGAGATCTTTAAAGTGCAGCCAAATGCTTAGTGAGTGAGGAATGATGTGCAATGGAAAGATTGTGTCTCACTTCCTGCTAACATGCTCTGCATACTATACCTCATCTATTATACCTTCTTCAAAGCCGAGGCTCAAGTCCTGGGCCGTGTTGCCATCTCCCCTTTCACTAGGCCCCACAGCGGGTATCAGCCTGTCTCTAAATCCAGCGTTCCTGTATTTCTGGTAATGAATTTACTTTTGTTGCTCGCTAATATCTAGAGCTGTTTAAATAAAGCTCATAGTTTAGGAAACCCCAGAACTTTTCAGTGTCAGATTGGAAAGTCAGCGAAGGATTTGCTATGATTTGTGTTGGAAAGGCATGCTGCTGTATAAAGCTTTTGAGAGGTTGTTCTGGCTCAAGTATAAAGAAGACTCTTTAAATTGCTTGTCTTTGGTTTTGGACATAGTAGGACTTAAAAAGGCAAGTATAAAGGAGAAATAAAATATATATATCTCCCCACCAACACTGAAGTATAATTTATTAAAATAACACAAAGTAAATTGCTTTCTTGCTATTGTAATGTTCGTGGTTGGACATCCCTAAAAACCTTGAAATATGTTTTCTTTACCTTTTTTATATACAATTTGAGTTCCTTGTCTAGATGATGTCTCCTCAAACTCAGTCAACCATAAGTTTTTTTTATTGTCCTGAAGCATTGAAAAAAATAAAATAAAAAATATAACTTTTCAAATGGTCATAATGTTTACCAATGTATGCTTTTGTGTCTCTACGGTAACAGACTACAAACGCATTCTGTGTAGTCTGATCCTGCAAGCATATTCCCCCTGATCGTTTCCCTACTTAAAGGGTTATTCCCATCAGATCAGAATAACATCCATTAGTGTTGGCTAGAGTTACAGAAACAGCCAAGTGGGCTGTGCTAGGCTATTTCCAGAACTCCTATTCACTTCTATGGGAGTTACACAAATAGCGTAGCACAGCCCACTTGGCTCTTTCCATAAATCCACCCAGCCATGGCCGCTGCTTACAAGGATTATTCTGATCTCAGGTGTGAAAGGATAAGATGGGAGTAACTCTTTACTGCTAAGCCGCCAAATGCTTGTATTTTTTTTTTTTTTTTTTTTTTTTTACAGGTGTCATTATTAAATATGTATTATTAACCTTTTTTGCATAGTTGTAAAAAAAAAAAATTTCTTAATGCAGGGTGTAGAGGGAAGTGCGTATTTTTGATGTGTGTGTATGTATGTATATGTATGTGTGTATGTAATATATATATATATATATATATATATATATATATCAAAGATTAAATAGGCGGAGTCAACAATAGATGACTTATGCCTATTTATTAATAATTCAAAATATTAATATTTCCTTTAACATAGGGTTAAGCATCAAATATGGGAGCCAGTCAGACCACTATAGATACCAGTTTTTTGGTAGCCAGGCAATACTTTCCTAAAAACCAGGATGGCGGCTACAAATTTCTAAACAAATTAGCTATTAAGCTCTTGGGATTTGACCAGTGGCCTTCTTAAAGATATGTTACTGGAAAAGCTTGGTTATAGCCAGTAGGACAGTCGCTGCGACTCCCAGACATTGCCCAGGTTTTTCTGAATGTTCATGGCGTTATAAGCTACAGGAACATATCTTAATTCTAGGTAGATAAGTTGTTCAGGAATCTGGGAGAGCTGTGTATGGCACAACTTTCGACAGCTGTGATGGAAGTGATATTTGATGGTCAATTAACTAGAAGAGGATGATGAGCAATATCTGCTGCAATGGCAAAACCTGGTAAAGATGGAAAATTAAATTAAGTTCAAATTAAAAGTGTACTTAATTTGAATGCCATGACTTTCACATTAATATTTCACTTTATGATGAATTAATTCCACTCATTCCACACAGAAACCACATAACTGGTGTAAACGCCTATCTGTAATGGCATGAAGGCTGGTTTGTACCAGTTTTATAGAGAAGTAATTGGGTTGGTTTGCTGTGGTTGGTTTAGCAGTTTTTCTTGAGGCTAAATGATTGCTGAGCGCTCAGTAAGACTTCTACTGATGGAGACCTTGTCAGAACTTCTCCAAGGTCGTGTATTCATTAAGAGCAACTGGCATTTCATCCCATACATGCCATTCCAACACACAAACATATACACATGCACGCACTTCACAGCTACCGGCTTGGCATTCCTCCCCAACAGATCTCTGAATAAAGTTTACATGCAGGCTGCTGAGAACTCGCATGATAAAACCCCTCGCATCTAAAGGCGGCCATACACATTAGTTCTAAAGTTAATCAAAATGGATTTCAACCAAAATGAAAGTTTGTCGGTTGAAATTTAACAACAAATGATCGTTTTAGCCAGCCAATGACAGAACGTTATCGTCTGAAAAGAAGCTGGCTGTGCTCAACATTTTTCATCCAATAGTTGGACGAAAGATATTTTCTCTGAAGAAAGATTGTTCGTCAACGAAAGAGCTTTCTTTGAAAGAATGTTCCCAGAAAGATCTGTTGTCCATTGCTTGGTTTCATTGGATGTGAATGGCCATTTTGAACAAGTATAGCGGCCGTTATGGAGTAAAATGTGTATGACCGTTCTTGTGAAACGTCAACCAAATTTCCTACCATGAGAACCTTTTTTTCCCTATTGCGATACAATACAAAAGTGTAAGCAGTGTAAAATATAGTGTTATCTAACGTGACCAAAATTGTGGTGAAGGAAGACCCTTAAAATATGTCGTGCATGCAATCATTTTACATTCTGAGCCAAATTTTAAGCTATGTAGATCTCTTGACTTGCCCACAAAATAGTTAGTGCCAAGTGAATTGAGCTTTGGATTATAGATCCAAAGTCGATTCGCTCAAAACTTTGTTTGACTGCTGTACAGAGATTTGTCTCTGTACAGTATTCAAATGTATGGGCTCTGGTGAAGGAAAGTCTCGCAAAACTTTGATAACTAATTTGAACTCTGGGAGCCCATACATTTTAATGCTGTATGGAGACAGATCTCTGTAGAGCATTCAAACGAAGTTTGATCTTGGATCCGAAGCTCGATACGCTCAAACTATAAAAAGATGATGTTCCAATGCTCCTACACCCTTTTTACTTTGGCAATCCCACTAATATACCGTAGAACAGAAATGGTTCCATGGTGGAATTTAGTAGAAAATTACTTGACCACTTGGTCTGGTCCAGGACCATGTTGGGTGTCTTCATCTGTGTAGACCCTGGATTTTCATGAGGGTATTTAATATTGGGACATCTGAGCCTGAGCTGCAATGTGTGTATGTTTCCTAACTTTTTGTAGTTCTGATTTTCTAGGGACTATCAGAATTTTCTTCCAGTAGGTAAATTTTGCTTCCATGCAAACTGTGCCATGGGAAAGTAGATTATTAGCTGCATTGTGGAAGCTGCCAAAACAGTGGACAACAGTTCTCTTTACATGCATGCTTCACCTTGTATGTGTGCATAATATCCATCAAGGAAAACTGGTTGTTGGAAAATTTACTTTTCTTATTTGGCACAGCAGACGAAGTACCAGGTGGGTGGGTAGGACCATGTACCTACTGTTGCTAATCCTTATATTTTTTGTGTTGACAGGCCTAGATAGTAAGGAGCATCTGTAAAAAGTCAGTTTGGTTATACAGTGTAATAACTGCAAAAGCTATGGAATTTACCTCTTGTATAATTATCTATTAGGTCTATTTTCCACAAATGAGAACCATGTTGTTCAGCTCCTTTACTCAGTAGTACTGATTGTTCCATTGCAATAGCCTGGCATCCATTGATGTTAATGGATTTGATTCCTGTTCTCCCAATGATGGTGATTATGGCTGTTGCGATCCTCTTCAGTTCCATGGACCTATGTGATTGGACAGGGTTGTCCACTATGATTGAAACCATGAAGATGCTGAGATGTCCAAAACAGGGTTGGAAAAGGATATCATCATTATTATTATTATTATTATTATTATATATATTTTTGTTGTTGTGTTTTTTTTTTTTTTTAAGCACATATTACATTTTTACCTCTGCTAGACAAGTGCACTTTATATCTTTTCTGCCCTTTTAAGCACAACAATCATGGTTAATGATGTTAAAATAGAAGAAATGGGGGTGACTGAAGTTGGTTTGAAAGTACCCCTTATTGGGTGCGATGTATAGTTTATCCTTTAGTTGGAATTTTGGATAGATTTTTATAAATTTGACACATGACACTTACATTAATGGTTAGTGACAAAGTAGAAAGGAATTGGAATACATCTCTGTCTGTGTGTCTGATCAACCACCTTCCTTTGAAAGAGAGACTGCTTGTGTTCTGATTCAAACACCCCCCCCCCCCCCCCCTCCCCATCATGTACCCTGGCTCAGCCGCACCCCAGAGCTGGCCATGGCAGCTGCAGTACTGGGAGGGCGAGCATGCTTTCTACCCATGCAACTGCTTCCCTGGCAACCAGTTCTTTGAAGATGACCCCCTTGTGGTTTGCTTGTTGTCTCCCTTGTGTAGAATTATTGATTGGCGTTTGGGGGAAGGGAAGGTTTGAATCTGCACTAAGTTTTCCCAGCCTTCTGCTGAATCTTCCATGTCAATCCCGATTAATATAAAAATAAAAAAGGTATGAGCAAAAAAATGTTGGCATTTTGATTGTCCCTACACGCATGGCTACAAATCTATCTCATACAGCGTATAGACCAGTACAAATGCCAACCTGAAGATGCAACTCTTATAGTCTGTCGGTGGAAAAGGTAGTTTCATTTATAAGGTATATTTTTATCTTTTTTTAGCAACCTAAAAAGCATAAAAGCAGCATACTGCTTTGAGTTTCGTAAAGGCACCCAAGTTATATGATAGTACAACACAGAATTTAAAGAGGGAACACATGTTGTCGCATGGAACTGTTTGCACGAGCAGCACATTTGTGGCTAAGACATGGAGCCTGCTTTATCCTTGGTGAGAAGCCAAGTGTCTGATCATAAAAATAGTACAAAAACCATTCCTGAATATTACATGGATAAAGTAGAAACTGACGTGCTTTTCATAATTGTATTGTCCATATGTGTTTACTTATATGGGTTGTCTTTATTAGAGACCGCCCCTATCAAAAAGGCTCCTGGCAAACAGCTGATTTTGCTTGGGGAAAGCAGAATCCAGCCAGGAATTTCCCCTGCAGTGTTCCCTCCAATGAAATGTAGTATTACATGGCAGCCATTCAGAGGAATGGCTATTATTGTAATACAAGAATGGCACAAGTCCTCCAGAAAGGGAGCAGCTTCTAGAGAGTCTTCCATCGTGGATGGAGGGAGTGGCACCAGGTGGAGTGATCCCTTTTTAACTGGCATTTTTCATTTTGACATGTCCACCTATGTGGATGTACCATTTACATCAGTTCTCAGCCATGGCCTAATAAACTAGGTAATTTGCGAATGACATGTCAAGCTGAGCTGGTGGGAATTATTTTAGGTATTATGGAGTTATGTACTGTCCTAGTAGGGTTTCATAGCTTTGTGTGGTCTAGTTACGGCCTATTCATAATGACCTTTTATGCTTCTTGGGTCACACCGAAGTGAATTGAGTACTAAATTTTGACATGGTAGAAAGTCTTGTACGTACATACATACATACGCTTAAAGATTGATGGTATATCACTGGTACCTCCTTTTGAAACTTCAAAAGATAATGAGAATTAAGGGCCTGTGCTGGTTGGCTAGGTGCTCTTCAATTTTGGTTGTTCATTGTTTCATAATATGATGAAACATTTGGTGGGGATGATCTATGCGGTTAGACCTAAACCAGTCACATTTTGTGTGTTGTGGAACCTCTTTACACATTACTTGATCTTAATATTGTTATTATTGTAGAAATTCTTTAACCTTTTTCATTTTTCTGTATTATTTCCGTAGTCGAAAGTGTAAAATATGGAAATAAGGAAAAATCTAAAAGAAATATAAATAGAAACAATTTCGATAGAAACCATACCATAAACGTTTTATCCCTTACTTTGGTGGAGTGCTCTATTTACATTTGAGACCAAACCGGCTAATCATGTCTCCTTTAGATGAGCCTCAATTTTTACTATATATGACCTTGAAGCTACTCAGTTTTTTGAGGTTATGGAATAATACACTTCAAATAGACCTTGTGACTCGCCATCTTTTATGTGGTCCCTGCATTGGTGGATCCATGGTATGCATGTTTTATTGGAAGGCTACTTTCACACTCGCGTTTTGGGCGGATCCGTCATGGAGCTGCAAGAACAGAATTGTTACAATAATGCAACAGCATGCATCAGTCATGAACGGATCCATTTGTATTATCTGTAACCTAGCCAAGACGGATCAGTCAATGGGAGACGGATCCATTTTCTATTGTGCCAGATTGTGTCAGAGAATACGGATCCATCCCTATTGACTTACATTGTGTGCTAGGACAGATGGCTCAGTTTCGTCAGGCGGACAACAAAACGCTGAAAGCAACGTTTTGGTGTCCGCCTCCAGAGCGGAATGGTGACTGAATGGAGACTGAACTGATGCATTCTGAGCGGATCATTTTCCATTCAGAATGCATTAGGGCAAAACTGATCCGTTTTGGACCGCTTGTGAAAGCCCTGAACGGATCTAACAAACGGAAAGCCAAAACGCAAGTGTGAAAGTAGCCTATATTGCCCATCTTTATGTAACAGTCATTCTGTATTAATCTGTATTTCTGGTCATGGAGTAGTTTTAGGAAGGCAGAAGTTAATATTTCCGTAGTATGACTGCCTGGTAAATAACAGCTGATCCCAGTGGCCAGATTAACCAGCTGTGGCAGGGGATTGGTATAGACGTGTTGGCATAGAGCTGTTCCATTCCTGCTGCCAGAAACGGCACATGTAGTTTCGAATATCTTCTGATCAAAGCATGGAAACTCTTACATGTACTCTGAAGTCTTCTTTTGTATGTGAAAAACTAGTAGCTTTAAAGAGAGAGCCACCTTTTGCCCACTCAGTTGGTGGATGGCAGTAAACACAAATGTACCTGCTGGAAGCAGCTGCTTCTTAAGTCTTGTTCTACTTATGGTGTTCAATTTTACTAGTGCTTCATCTCTGCGTCCACTGCTCTGTGGGAAGTATAAGCCAGCCAAAATCTGGGGTGCCGACCGAACAGCCTGATTTCAGAAGGGACTAGCTGATGTGTATGAGGGTGTCAGACTTTCTTCCCACAACAGATGTTGGGGAAGAAAGTAGGATCTGGCATGTTGGATTGCGTTAATACCCGACCCTTTTGTTCTCAGGGGAGATAAGCCACCACTAGGATCATCTGGCTATGACTACTGTCTTCTCTCCATTCAGCCGAGGCTAGCGTGCATTTGTCTGTGGGAAGGGGGAACAGGGAACAGCTGTCTGCTTAAAGTGGACCTGTCACCATAAAATGCAGTGCAATCTACAAGCTTTATGTTATAGAGCAGGAGGAGCTGAGCATATTATTATGTAGTTTTGTGGAAAAAGATTCTGAGCATAAAAAGGACCTTTCATTACAATAAAAAATCTAAACTAAGTATGCTGACATGGCGAGCGGCGCCCAGGGATCTCCCTGCACTTACTATTATCCCTGGGCGCCGCTCCGTTCTCCCGGTATAGGCTCCAGTATCTTCAGATTTTTGGCTCAACTGGGAGGAGCCTGCTCTTGTTCTCCTGGGCGTCTCCTTCTCCCAGGCTGGAGTGCTGGCCAATCGCAGCGCTCAGCTCATGAACCTGGAAGAAAAAAACCTCCTCAGCATGTCGGCATACTTAGTTTAGATTTTTTATTGTAATGAAAGGTCCTCTTTAAGTCTGCCCCTGTGTACAACCATCAGTGACTGACGGCTATCTCTGTTTTTACACACTTGCACAGAGGATGCTATCAGTGACCGATAACACCTCCCCTGTGTACAACTGAGGTCAGAAAAAGCAGAGACCAATGTTTAAATTACAACTTTTATTGAATCTTTTCCCACAAAACTGCTCCTGCTTTCTAACCTGCTGCCTGCAGATCCCACTGCATTTTTTGGGTGACAAGTCCTCGATAACAAGGATTCAGACAACTGCTATCTATATTGTATGGCTACATACTGTAAGCTCATTTCCTGACAGCTACGTCCTATCACCCAGTGAACGGAGTCAATTTTGTGTACTTCAATGGGGAATGCAAGGGAAGCCAGTGTCAAAAAGTTCTCTGGTATCCAATTTGCTGATCCTCATTTTCTCTAACATGGTAGGACGCATTCTAATTTGCGAAGACCGAGAAAGACCACTCAAGCCAGTTGCTAAACATTTGTCTGTCAGGTTCAACCAGGTAATTAATCATGATTGATCAGTATGGACCCAGCTATGCTGTTTTGAGAGGTTACATGCTACTATCCATGTATGAACACAAGTATTTTTTTTATAGAAACATTGACTGTAATTCCTGCCCATCTCTTATGCTGTGATGTGATTTCTGGTATTCAATTGCCCATTTCAGGCCAATGGATAGTCCTTTGGGTGAGAACTGGACAGTTCTACCTCCAGAGCAAGCCTTTACTATAAAGAAGAGACTCAATAACCCACTTCCCAACACACACACACACCACATTCTCCCTCCTTCCCAACAAGAAACCTCAGTACATCCTCATTGATTTCATTTCTAAAGCGCAGAGGAATGCATGGAGTGATGTGCAGAGGTTCTTGCCAAGCTGAGAGAGGTTGGGAACATAACTTGGTTTCTGTTGCTTCATGCCCTGTAGCAGTAAGGAATTTGAGCTTGAACAAAAGAAAACTGTAAAATGCTGTGTGTGTGTATTTTATCTCTTTAACCCTTTCTTTGCTGGAGACCAGATCCAAGGGTCTTGAAGGCAATCCGAGTTGGACTCATTTTTTCCCCCTTTTTCTGAAGGGTTGGTAAATAAAATGATAAAGTATTTGATACATCACTTATTAATCCAGCCCTGCATAATGACGATTTGAGCGGCTTCTGCCGTGCTCTAACCACATCCTGCGCTGAATTCATTTACTCGAACAAGAGACCAATGAGGTTTTGAAAGCTATGAATTATCATTTCATTTGTGAGGAACTCACTGTTCTTGCTCAAATATAAGACTTCTTGCAAACCTGTAATTCTCTAGAAGAAGAACAGATGCAGGACATTTCAATTATATGGAATCATGCAAACTGTTATAATAGAAATGTATAGTAACGATGATGATCAGGAACCAGTGCTAACAAGATGGAAAATCCGACTGGGTCTTGATGGTGTCCAGCAAGATGGTGGGACATCCTTGTTTTTCAATGATGGTAATAGATTGTAACAGAAGAGTTTATAATGGCTTAATAATTAGACTACCTGGCTGCAAGGCAGAGTGTTTCCATAGAAGGGTCTATGTCTGGCACTTAGGGAGTTACATGTTTAATTTGCTGGGTTTGTGGGTGGCTTTTCTTATTTGGACCACCACAGGAGCTTGGTTATTCACCGTGACCCACTTTATCTCTTCGGAATAATTGGGAAGCGTAACATTGCAAATATTCAGGCCGTGACACAGCCAGCTACTGTACCTTCGGGTTTCTGGAAGAAAGTCTGCAGTTTTGCTTTGTGGACAGTCTTTGAGCAGTTGATTTCCTGAAATACGTAACGTATGTACCAACTGGGTAGTGATTTCATTTGAACAAACTTGGGATTTTTTCAATTATTAAAATGTGATTAACCATCCAATCTGAGTTTAAAGAAAAACTGAATTTCTATGTTCATTTTGGACATACCACCCAGTAACATTGGATTCTAAAATGTTTGTTATGGATAAAAAAAATTAAAGGGTTAAGTCTCCCCCCAGAACCAGCTACACAGTTATTGATGGGCTGTGCCCAATACTGCTGCGTATCTCCAATTTCAAGTGAATGGGCCTTATCAGAGATATTAGCCGCAGACAATAGTCAGACATTTTTTTCATGGTGTGGTGGTTTACTGCTTCTTCATTTAACCTTATCAGTATAAGGCTTCTTGCATATGACCGTATGCCCCCTGTGGCCATTTTGCAGCCTGCATGCGACGGGTCCGCAATATATGGGGCACCGGCCGTGTGCATTCCGCATCACGAATGTGGACCCATTCATTTCAATGGCTCTGCAAATCCGGAGAAAATTTGTCCTATCTTTTTGCGGAATGGACGGATCGCGGACCCTATTCAAGTGGATGGGGTCGCAATCCACATGCGGCAGCCCCACGGTTGGTGCCTGTGCAAATTGCGTTACGCAGCAGGGGCACGTTCGTGTGCAAGAGGCCTAAAGGGGAAATTTTGAGTTCCCCACTCACATGGTACGTTTTGGCTTCTCTCTCCATTCACACATCCGTAAGTGTTCTTCGGATCCACAAAACACGGACACTGGCAATGTGCATTCCGCAATTTGCGGACCACACATCGCCGGCACTATAATAGAAAATGCCTAATCTTGTCCGCATTTGCGTTGATCCACAGGAAGGAGTTCTTCCCTATTCCTTTTAAGTCCCTTCCTGGCTTTGGCTAAAAAGAATCAAAAACCACCACAAACATGGCATAGAGGCTATTGCCATGTGCATATGTTCCCGCTACATTATTTCCAAAAACTTGTCTATTATGGCCCCTTCGCTTGTCTTTTTTTCATCCTTCAGTGACCTCCCCTTACTGATCAGAGATTTTTATTTAGAAAAACCTGTTTGCAACAGATATATAGTAAATATCAGAACACTTTATTAACTTTATTTATTTATTTTTTTAAATACAACCAAAGCCATTAATTTGACTGTCTAGACACAAGCTCAAAAATTATATGCAAGTCGGAACATAGAGGAGATTATTAGCTGCTCTTTTTTTTTCCTTACATTTTGCCTCTCGGCTGCTTTGTTAGTTCATCTCCATTAGGGCAGAGCTGTGATCTGTGATTACAGTTTATCTGCGGTGCCTACAGGGAGTCTGCGGTAGCCTGGGACACACCCCCTGTCTCGCGATTGGTTCATATTGCTGCTCCCTCTCAGCAGCTCTGCCTCTTCAGACTGGCGGATTTCTACTACAGCAAAGGCTGAATGTATTGGAAGAGACTGTACCTAATAGTGACTAAAGATTTATTCGAACTAGTGCAAAAGAAAACTGGCCTAGTTGCCCATAGCAACCAATCAGGTTCCACTTTACATTTTTCAGAGATCCTTTGGAAAATGAAAAGATCAATCTGATTGGTTGCTATGGGCAACTAAGCCAGTTTTTCCTTTGCATCAGCTTTGATAAATCTCCCGCATGTCAGATGGATCTTCTCCCTGATTATATATCTTCTGTTCCTCCCAACCAACAGTTCATAAAAAGTGGTCCAAATTGGTTTTCTAAAAATATTAATGTTTTTTTATTTTATTTTTTTAGCTTAAAAAAAGGTATTCCTGTTGTTTGAAGTTATCCCCTTTCCACAGATTACTAGAACGAGGGCCCCATGCCACCTGCCGCCCCCCGAACTGAACTGAGCAGCCGGTTGCGCCTGCATGTGGCTGCTCTCTTCATTTCTGTGGGAGTTCTGGAGATAGCCGAGTGCGGTGCTATCTCTACAACAATTTTCTGCTCCCGCTTCTTATGAAGAGTGCTTCCCTATGGATATTCTGAAGCTCACCTGAGGTCAAAATGGTCGGCCTAAGTTTCTGAGAATGAATTGAAATCCAGATGCGTAAAAACAAATGTTCAGGGGAAGCTGTTCACTAGTTTAGGAGAGTTGCCTTCATAGCTTTACCATCTGCAAACCACAGGATATATTACAGATCTAGATATAGGATTCTTCCTAAATAACTAAAAAGGAAAAGCTTCTACGACATCCAACCCATGACACCCTTCTCTATGTATGTTAACCACTAGATTGTTGCTCGCGGATACAATGTGGAAGATTGATTATTATTGCCTTGTCCACCAGGCAGTAGACCTGTTATGGGCTCTGAAACAATTTCTTTTGTATTCGTTTTTCGGACTTAGGCTTTGGGTGCCTGCTGAGACCTGGAACATGCCACTGGCAGCCCCTGAGGGTTCCTGGGGGAGGATCTTCTATACAACTTGTAAGTCTGAAGTACTTCCAACAGCTTCCGGAGCGGTCGTGGGGTCCCCTCCCTGATGGGATAGCCGCCTGGCCTTGATTGCACTCCTCTCTGGATATTCCAGGAAACCACGGGTGTACATAATCTGGTTTCCTCTGGGCCCCTGCACGCAATGTTTGGTTGGCTGTCAGTTTTCCTGCATTTAGGGTTAACCTCATCTTTGCTGACAATACTTATGCCATAGGCAGCTTATTGTCGTTCGTTCTTTCCTTGAAAGACAAAAAGTGTATAAAAAAAATAAAGTTTCCACTACATGGGCTTTACAGATTCAAGCATTATATGGCTGTATTCTATATCATACTTGACCCTTCAGATTCACAGATCCTAGCAACATCACATGAAAGCTCAACGATAACTTTCATAATACTGACCCTGCGCTTTATGCATATTTTTGCATATCTATACAGTACCAGCATATTTTGCTGTGCTGTCGAAGAGGATTTTTCTTAATTGGTTCATGGTACGTAAAGGGACAATACCATGCATTTTTGTACAAAAATGGGTAGATGCTTATATAATTTATATCTCATTTTTATCCTAATGCATTCTGAATGGCGAGCATGCCGTCAGTTCAGTCCCTCTTACATATTTTATGGCCGGAAAAAATACCGCAGCATGCTGCAGTTTTCTCTCCGGACAAAAATCCTGAACACTTGTCGGAATGCTGCATCCGGCATTAATTTCCATTAAAATGCATTAATGCCGGTTCTGGCCCCAAGAGTTCTGGCAAAACGGACCCGGTTTTGCAGTCTGCGCATGCGCAGACCTTTTTAAAAATGAGAAGAAAAAAAAAATACCGGATCAGTTTTTCCGGATGACAACCGGCAAGACTGATCCGGTGTTGCAATGCATTTGTGAGACTGATCCGCATCCAGATCAGTCTCACAAATGCATCCGGCGACGGAACTGTCTGCCGGAATCCTCTGCCGCAAGTGTGAAAATACCCTAATACCGGATAATATTTTTTGAAGTAACTCCAATGTACTATCTTTGTACCTCTCCTGGCTGTTTAACTTCTGCCTTCATTTTGGACTTTTATCATGGCAAACACGCCACTTGACCTTCGCAGTCAGACCATTCACTGCGGCCAGAGAGGGAAGAGAGATGAGTAACTCAATTAGGGCATCACTCTGATAAGTGCAATGCTCTTCTTTGGGCATCTTTATTTAGGCCTATCAAGAAAACAAGGGGACTGTCATACTGCTATACCGATTCTACAGTCTACTATTATACTAACAGATAACATTTTCCTTTCACAGACGAGTTTTTATATATATATATATATATATATATATATATATCTCTATGATGACTGCCACAGAAGAACAATATTTTGTATTCAATTGTTAATAGTATAGTACTGTTAAAATGAGAGAGAGAACTTTTTTTTAAATTACCCCCTTTCCGAAGTGTCTATATAATTAATTTTATTTCACTGTCCTTTCTACAGTATATAATTACATTGCATAGAGGCAATATGAGATTTGAGTTAGTAAAAGTTGTCATTTTGTGAAAGGCAAGTTTAGGGTGTGTTCACACTTAGCAGATTTGTTGCAAAAACTTTTGCTGCTCTCTTGAATGAGGTTTGTAAATTGCTTGCACATGCTGCAGAAACAAACTAATTCAGATCTATGGAACTGTTGTACAGAAAACTCTACACATCTGCCACATATTCACTAGTGAGGATTACTCACAAAGACAACCCTGTCCTCTGGCTGCGGATGCTCAGTGGTTATGTGCTGCTCATGGACAAGTCACCGCTGAGGCCAGTGAATGGCTGTAGCAGTGCTCCAAAGAGGGACTGGACCGTTCATTATTTTAAACGCATTACGTTCAAGCCCATCGAGGGGGGCATTACTGAGCAGTGATGGTCAGTTCGCAGTGTTCGCCAGTGAACACATGTGGGCTGCCATCTTTAGTAAGGTAGACTCGCCCGTCCGGCGGTGCACAGGCAAGCTCTTACCTGTGCCGGGAGCTGGTCTGAAATCAAATGCGGTCACTGGGAGCAGGCAGTTCCGAGAACAGCCCGATGTAGGCCCCTGGCGGCTGTTCTCGGAACTGCCTGCTCCCGGTGACCGCATTTGACTGCGATCTGAACATCACGGTTACTGAGTGGGGAACATAACTCTGTGTGAGGGCATCTAAAGGGACATAATCTATGAGCACACATCACTGTTTGTGGGGGTAGGGGTGTAATCTGGGGGGCCTAACTATGTGGCAGGTCACCTAAGGGCCCTAACTCTGAGGTTAGGGGCTTCACTCTGTGTGCGGTGGCACTTAATTGAGCATTATACTATGTGGGGGGCGATTAGAAGGCATAACTTTTGTTCTAGGGGCATTTAAGGGGGCCTTGTTCTGTGTGGGGGGGCACTGTGAGGGGACACACGTGAGCAAGGGCACATCTGCTTCGGAGCGGTGCTTGTGCAGGCGTGATGCCTCCATAGATGCTTCTCCAAAGCTGAAGAAGAGCCTAGGATCCTGCTTTGCTAATCGGAGCATCAGCACAGGCAGGAAATTGTCAGGGTCGGGCTAAATGTCCGTTCTGTCAATCTTGCGGCAGGTGGGCACCTCTTCACCTGTGAGGACAACCCCCCTCCATCATCACAGGTGAAGAAGCCCTGCTGATAAGGCCTCTTTCACACTACAGTATGTTGCATTCAGTGTTTTGCGTTCCGTTTTTCACGGATCCGTTGTTCCGTTTTTTGCTTCCGTTGTGGTTCCGTTTCCATTCCGTTGTTCCGTTCCGTTTTTCCGTATGGCAAATACAGTATACAGTAATTTCATATTAAAAATTGGGCTGGGCATAACATTTTCAATTGATGGTTCCGCAAAAAACGGAACGGATACGGAAGACATACGGATGCATTTCCGTATGTGTTCCGTTTTTTTTGCGGCCCCATTGACTTGAATGGAGCCACGGACTGTGATTCTCGGCCAAATATAGGACATGTTCTATCTTTTCAACGGAACGGAAAAACGGAAATACGGAAACGGAATGCATACGGAACACATTCCGTTTTTTTGCGGAACCATTGAAATGAATGGTTCCGTATACGGACCGTATACGGAACGCAAAAAACGGACCGTATACGGAACGCAAAATACTGTAGTGTGAAAGAGGCCTAAGGCAAATTGATTCACTCATCTCTACTGTGGACCTTTACAAAAAGTACTCGAGTAACCCTGTTCTAGACCATATGCAGTTTCGAAAAAGTTTAGCAAAAATCAGGCTTTTTGTCCTGCTTCTGGTTCCTGGATAAGATGAATGAGTATTTGCAGTTTCTTTTCCTTTCTTTGTGCATTCCCAGAACTGCCGTCTTTCTGGTATTAATGGAGATGTGCTTGGCGTCTTACAGAGCATGCTCAGCCCTGTCCATACCCCACAGTCATCAGGTTCTCAGTTGCTCCAGTTGGAATGTGATGAATCTCTTGTGTATGATCCTTATAACCAGCGTTTGATGCCTTCAGGTATCTAGGCTTTTTACAGGAATGCTTGCAGTAGGAAACCCCATTTGAATATATCGTGTAAATTAGTCACACAATGAATATTAGGCTGGTTTCACATAGTTTGTTTTTTTTTTTTTTTTTTTTCTCTCTGGTATTTTTTTCCAACACTTTTTATTTTTATTTTTTATGTGTTTGGTGCATTATAAAAAACAAAACGCCTCTTCCTGTAGATACTAGTTGTATATCAATGGGGATTGTTAAGCTCATTGGACACGTCTGTGCCTTTTTTATTTTTTATTTTTTTATTGCACCATGCTCTGGCTATGGTTATTTATTTTATTAATTTATTTTTATTTTCATTTTAATGTGTGTCACACATTCGTGTTTTAGTATGGAAGCATGCTCTATTTTGTCTGTGTTTACATATAACCCCCATCATAGTCTATGGGCCCGTGAAAAACAGACGCCCTCCATGTATTGTCCTTGTTTCACGGACCATGCTCTGAAAATTAATTTTAAGCTGTACAGTGTCCGTGGAACATGGATGACACACGGAGAGCAAAAAACTGACACACAGGGCAAACATGAATTCTTCACGGATGAATCACTGACCATCTTATCACAAATTTCATTATGGACATAGATGTGTGGATAAGGGCTCATGCACATGACGGTGTGCTGGCTGGGCCGGTGCTGCGGACGGAAAATTGCATGAATGGGGTCCGCAATTTGCATCCGATGGTCTGACTCCGTAGTGGTTCCGTGACGCTGTTCCGCACTAGACCTTCCAGATTGCGGACCCATTCAAGTGAATGGGTGCGCATCTGTGATGCGGTGCAAAAACAGCCGGGGCGCGTATATTGCGGAGCCGTAGAAAATATGCAGCATTTCTGCTTGTA
Source organism: Bufo gargarizans (assembly GCF_014858855.1). Lineage (NCBI taxonomy): Eukaryota > Metazoa > Chordata > Amphibia > Anura > Bufonidae > Bufo > Bufo gargarizans. The sequence goes on along the minus strand of NC_058080.1, from coordinate 591,130,284 downwards.
AGGCTAGTTTCACCTGCAGTAAAACTATCCGGCAGCATGTTCCAGCAGAGGAACAGCCTGCCAGACTTCACCGCATCTGGCCTAGCCGGATACTGCCACGCACCGCCGGAGCCTATTGACAATAATGGGATCCGATGGGGAATCAGGTCGGTTTCCAACCTTGAGCGCCAGGTTTCCGTTGGACAAAAACTGTTTGGTACACTGGATACGGTGAACTCCGGCAGGCTATTCCTCTGCTGAATAGCTTTACCGCAGGTGTGCAACTAGCCGAATCTGCAGCAGAAAAAAAACCACACGAAATGGTGCATTTTTGTCGCTGATTTTGTTGCAGAAAAGCTTCAGATGCAGGTGTCATTCTCTGCCTGGGAAAGGAGGAAATCTGCAATATAAATTCATGTGCTGCAGAGTTTAAGTGTGGACTATAGGTCACCTTCTGCTGCAGATTTTTCTGCCACACGTGACTCAGAGTTGCTAAAAGCTCATTTACTCTGCGGGTATTGTACAACGCTGCAGTTTTGCACACGAACGGGTGCGGCAGTTGCACTGATGATGCCTGTGCACTGGGGCCTGCAAATTACGGTCACCAATGCACGGAACGGCCAGCCAACGTTTGTGTGCATGAGCCTAAAAATGTATTGTTTGAAATTGAAAGAAGGTGTTTTTTTGGTTTTTTTGGTCCCTGTTCAAGGTTCTTCTTTCATCTAATTCATAATTTTTTTTATTTTTATATTTTTCATAAAAATTGCTAGTACATACGAATTGCATTCCGTGCATGTAATGAGACTTAGTCAGTCCCTTTATATGTATGCTGCATGCTTTTGTTTGCTCGTTTCTTTGTATATTATGCCTCCTCTTCGCTAAAGGCCCTTTTACATGAGCTGATGCACAGGGAATTATGGGGAATGGACAGAACCTTTCTGATAATTGCCTGATCATCAGTAGAGGAGATTGTGCTATATGTGGATTATACAGGACCTTTTGCCTAAAAACCATTTTAGGCGTCGCTCCTTCACCCGATTGGCAAGCGTTTGCTCGAATATCAGTGACTGGCGGCACATTTATAACATTTAGACAGGGCAATTATCAGTCTGATAATCTGGCCATGTAAAAGAGCCTTTGGAAGATATCTGTATATTTCCACAACGTAAATGCCACAATAACATGTTTTATGACATACTATATTGTGTGCACTGTAGTAAATTATTCATAGGTCTCTAGAATTTGTCAATGAAGTGTTATCTTTGTGATGGCCACATTGCCAGAACATACCATGAAGTAGAAGAAATTGCTTAAAGGGGTATTCCAGGATTTTAATATCCTCAGGATAGGCCAGCGATATCTGATCGGTGAGGGTCCGATCAGCTTTGTAGGGACGGAGCTGGTTACTGCGGTGCTGTTCACATTGCCAGTCAGCGCCTGAGCAATTCGGGTAAAAGCAAATTGGTGGGGGTGTGGTGTGTCGGACCCATGCCGATCAGATATTAATAGTCCATCAATATTACAAGCCTAAGAAAACCCCTTTAATTTTATGCACACACAGCTGAGTTTATGTAACGTAAAAATGTTGATTTGAGAATGCTGATTAAAGGGGTAGCGGCTTGTCCCCTGACACCTAATGACCTTTTTCCTGGCTATTTCATTGCAGTACCCGCGTAATTGTGATTGCAGCTTGCTCTGTTGAATGCTATCAGGTGCCTTGTCTTCATGAAATCCCACAATAGGTCACGATGTTGGAAATGTCACATTTGCAAATGCAATTTGGTGCAAAATGAGAGTCAAGAACATATTGGAGACACCGGTGTGTGCAGCTGTTCCACATATGGGAAAAGCGCTTTTGACCATTATTATCAGTAAGGGACGGGAAGAGCAGCTGTTCCATTTATTTTTTTAACCCTTCATGAGCCTGAGGGTGCATGGCTGTAAAGCTACACAGTCAAGTCACTATCGGCAGCCCATAGCTCATGAGGGAAGTCCCATGCAGTGAGCTGGCTTGGTGGGTATATAAGGTGTGTGATAGCAGTCTGCACACGTATCCGTCGTTGCTGTCATGGGTAAAAGAGATGATTATTGGTGGCATTATTTCTGAAATTGTGCAGTTTGTGAACTGTTTACGTGCTGCTGTGGTGAAAGTGTATCCTGAGTGGACAAATGGCACCACTTCGAATAAGTGAGGTGGAAACTGCGGAGGACCACGTGCCTTTTGATGTGAGAGGTGAATGTCCGCTACGAAGGTGTATAAGGGCGGACTGACGCGTCACAGTTGAGCAGCTCGCCACCAAAACCAGGGAACTACCAGACGTGTGTCTAAAACGACAGATCAGTGAACCCTACTGCGTAGGGGCTTCAAAGCAGATGGATGGTTATTGCGCCCCAGCTGAAAAAGTTGCATCAGCAGAAAAGACTTCAATTTTCGCGTCAGTATTGAAATCGGACCTCCACTGATTGGTAAAGGGTTGCCTTCTCCCATATGTCTCGTTTTCTGCTTCATTGAATGGATGGTGGTTGGTGTTTCAGGCGAGAAACATCAGAGAACAAACGGCCTGCAACCGTTGCTGGAAGAACACAAGATGGTGGTGCCAGCGTTATGGTCTGGGGATGTTTTCATGGCATTCTCTGATCATCCATTTGGAAGGCAAGTGATTGGGTATCAATCCATTCTTGCAGATCACGTACACCCATACATTGTGATTGTCTTGCCTGGGGAGGATGGGATACTCCAGCAAGACAATGTGACATGTTACATGGCTATAAACTGGCCGCTTAATTCCCCAGACTTGAACTCAATTGAACACCTGTGGGATCACCTAAATTTTTAGGTTTGCTCCCACTGACACCCTTCAGCAGCTGTGACAACCTACCTGGACCTCTAGCTGCTGTTCGTGCTGCACAAGACGGGTACTCTGGATGTTAGCTGGTGGTCATAATAATGTGACTTGACTTTGTAATTAAGTTCATGCAGGGTATGTTTTATTACCGAAGTCTTTACAGAAGCCAAAATGGACAGAAAGCATAATTATAATAAAAAAAATACCAACTTGCGGAGTTTTCCCTCAGGACGTAAAGTACCCCTCAGGAGTTAATAAACAGGATGAAGTGTCTATGCACAATACAGTCGTAAAACTTTAAACTAACATAACTCCTTCACATTGAGAGGACAGGCACTTCCGTAGGGTATGGAAACATTCTGAGCAGTGCAGATCACATTGGTCCAGAGCCCTAGCTAGACTTTTTTAGTTCAGTTCACCTCACCCTTTATGTTAACATCCTGGCCCAGCTAAAGTGACTTGTTGACTTGCCCTTGCAAACAAGAACCCTGGACACATGCCTTGGTTGCCCCGGAAGCTGCAGTACTGTCTTGGTCCAATAGTTTCGTGAATGGACCCTGTAGTTGTCTCAATCTATAAGGCCCTGTGCAGAAGCTGCATATGGCATTTGCCTGTATTAAGGTTTAGTGTCCAAATTCTTATATGAAAGACTGTCAGGATCATAGTTATTTCTAGTTCGATCTTTTGCAATTTTTATGGCAAAATGTTCTCATCTCCCCCGCCTGACCCCATATGGTCCCGTCCATTGAATTTACCAAACGCTTAGAATACACCAAAATAGCAAAAACTGAGTAATACCCGCCTTGGGCCGCTTTCAGTCAGTGTTTTATCAGTGATTACCATCAGTGATTGTGAGGCAAAACCAGGTGCTGGTCAACAACACAGAACAGGTGCAGATCTTGACATTATGCCTTATCTCTGTGTTTCCTCCACTCTGTATCACTGAAGGAAATCTTTGATCAGACACTGACCAAACACTGACTGTGTGAAATGGCCTAACCAATACCCTACCACGCCTGTGCTGCTTCCCAGGTTCCCCACAGGTTTCTGTAATGACAACATGGGCCAGCTCCAGTGGTGCCGCTAGAGTGGACACATATCCATGCCAAAGTGCCATCCCTGTCAGGGACCCGGGAGCGGTAGGGGATTGGTTAGGTGAGTATTACTCAGTTTGTCATTGTATTGAATTCTAAGGCTACATTCACAGTAACTTTATAAAAATCCAACAGGCTTTTCTGGTAGAGGAAACGCCTTCCGGAGTTCACTCTATTCGGCATAGCCAGATAATGCTGTGAACTACTGGTTCCCCATTGACAGCGGGATCGGACGGGGATCTGGCCTCTTACCGGCATAAATGCCAGCTTTTGGCCGGACATATACTGCTGCATGCATTAGTAAGTGCCTTGTATTAACTTTGTCTACATGATAAATGTCATTTGCAGAAGTGAGACAACTCCTTTTTAACGTTAATGTGAACCTAGCTTAAAGGGGTTATCCGAGGCTGGAAATGCCCCCCATATGCCTGGACCCCTCACACTGATTCTACTTTCCTGGCTCCCAACACGGCACTTGGTCCCTGCACGGCCGCCATAGCTTCTCCCCGTGCGTGGATGAAAACATCTGGTGTTGGGGAGGAGCAGCCAATGGTAGGCGGGGACGGGCCTAAATATCAAGGAGCAGGACAACGCCTTTTAAATTAGAGATTACCGTTTTTAGACAATTATTAAGCATCAGTGGCGGGCTTTAATATATATATATATAATGAGAATTTTTAGTGACTTATTAATGGCAATTTGCTCCACCGGTCACAACAGAGTGTGGATTAGCCTTGATTATTTTTTTCTTAGGCTACTTTCACACTCACGTTTGGTGTAGATCCGTCTTGTATCTGCACAGACTGATCCGTACCGATAATGCAAACGCTTATATCCGTACAGAACGGATCCGTTTGCGTAATTCTTTCAAAATAAAGTCGAAGTCAAAACGAATCCATCCTGACTTACATTGAAAGTCAACGGGGGACGGAAACGGCTCTCACAAGCGGACCCAGAAACGCCAGTGTCAAAGTAGCCTTACTTATTACTGTGAAAATAATCCTGACCATTGCAGAGCTCCTGCGCTCTATGCCCTTTTCACTACCGGCATCGGAGCAGGGGCACCTCAACAAATTCACAAGCAGTTGTATATGTTATTCCTGGAGGTTGTGACGACCCAGTGTGTTTTCCCCATTTACACAGCAACATTTAGCACAGACTTCCTGTTTCTCTTGGTCACACTCCCGGCGCACAGCTTTCTGCTTGCAAAGGGCAGCGGCACTTCCAAGGCTGTTATTGTTCGGCATACAGGGGCTGAGCTTCGGCCTTGCTGCCTATTCTGTGTACTGCAGCCAGAGACTGATAAAGTGCACAGAGGTCCTAGCAGTCTGCCATCTGTTAGTTTCTTTCTGGAAGAGGAAAGCAAAACATTACGTTTAGCACTCCATATTTCTTAGAAATGACTCTCACATTTTGGAGAATATTCTTAGGGAATTTAGGAGGAAATATTATTTTATATTCCATGTATTTTATTGCTTATATTGTTTTTACTGGGTAATCGCCAATACATTCCATTGTGCTGTAGACCACTTAGTCTTTGTACCCATCGGTGGTCACATTAGGACCTGTTTGACATGAGGTCAATGTTTGGAGCATGTTGGACACTGCATGACTGAGAAGAAATCTGCACCATTTAAAGCTGTAAATTAGAACATATTTAGTACTTATAAGAACATCTGAGTTTTAAGAGGAAATAAGAATTTTACAGCCTTATTTCCTCTTATTTTTACATAAGACGGATCCCAGAAGAAGGAACAAGGAAACCTATCCAAAGGAAAGTTTTCCTGGTTCCACCTGCTGAGCTCTTTTTTTCATTTTTTGGTTTAGGAAACATGAAGGAAGATGGCAAGTACTAACAGTCATTCCAAATTTCCAATAAATATATTTGTATAGCTCGTTATAAGCCAGAACATTTCTGTCATTTAAAGTTATTAAATGTTTACTACTAATTAGAAAGACCATATTAGATGTATTCTGTGGTAATAGGAAGCAATGAAATGTGTGATACTGTAGACAAAAGCATGCCCACTCCTGCATCTTAATGGTGTTTCTTTTTTGCCAGTTCTTGACCACTAACTTTGCCTTCCTTTACTCCATTTTATTAATAGTTTTTCAAGGAGTTGTCCCAACTGTGCAACTCTTTTTTTTCCAAATTTTCCTTGATTGCCAACTTATTGCCACCGGGCTGTCTATTTTTCCCAGCGGCTTCAGTGATGCTCATTCAGATAAATAAATCAAGAGACGACTTTGCAGCTCTCAACTCTCGCTCGTATAGGTAGTTCCAAGGATATATGGACACTGTTTGTACTCGTGGGACGCTGGAATTTAATTTGTACCATCTCATGCAAAGTGCTTTTCTGAGCATTGGTCGTTGTTGTGGAGTACTTGGCATGGGACATGCACTGTACATCCCACTTCGGGCATTACTAAGTCCTTGTTTACATTTCCATTTTTCATGGACGTGTGTACACATCATTGATTTCAGTGTGTTTGTTCACATATCAGTGGTTTTCCTTTTATGGGAGCATGGACTACTTTGGTCTGAGATGCAGACCAAACACACCCTTTGAAGTCTTTCTCCATGAAAAACCACTGACACAATACCGATGGCATCCGTGTTCTGTCAGTGCTTTTCCACAAACTATTGGTAGAAGATGCTCTGGAAATTTTGGGCTAAACGGTGTCTGTGGAATATGGATGACACATGGAGGGCAAAAAATGGACCAACGGACCAAACATGGATTCTTCCCTGATATTTTCACAGATTTTCCATGGATAGATTTTTCACGGACATCAGATGGACACGGAAATATGAACGAGGCTTAACGCTAGGATAAAGTATGATGCAAGCCCAAGGCATATAAATTTAGCTAGTTAATGGCTGTGTATTCTTCACTTGACTTTTAGCATTATCTCGGTTCATGTAAGAACAGGGCATTTGTGTTTCTGAGGTGCAGGAGATAAGTTAAATTTTACCATTTATCTATCAAGTGAAGAGATTATCAGGCTCTGATCATTTTATGGTTCTCTCTTTGATGTTTGACAGTATAATAAGTCCTTTTGTATAGTTCAGCAATAAGGTTTTATTGCCTTTTTTATTTGTATGGATGTTTTAGCCACAATAGGGAAACTGGGACAACTTATGACTTCCTTTTGAAGCCCACTCCGTTTCCATTCTGTGTACCATAAAAGGTCACTACGGGTTTCAAATGTTTTCTTGTTGGCTGAGCAGGAAGGTGTTCAGATGATCGGATGATGAGAAAAGAACATGCATATGAACACTCATTTGGCTTGTGTTGAAGGGCTTTAATGCTGGCCATGCACATAAGATATCTGTTGACCAAATGCTCATTTGGTCAACAACTGACCCCTCCATGCCAAGGCTTGCTGGGTCAATCGTGTATGTGTCCTGAACAGGAAGAGGGGAGAAAGCTGCTGCCAGAAGTTTTTTACCTTCGAGATAATAAAAGGATCTGGTAATTTAAATCCAACCGCTCAAACTTTCTCTCTCTGCCATCAGAGGAGAATAGGGAGGCCCCCATAACCATTAGATGGTAGACTCATCCTGCTAAAAAAAAATGGTGGATTCATCTGACCTTTTATCTAATGTTTGGTAAGCAGGCTTGGTTTGTACTGTAATTAAACAGATGTGCGCACCATAATTAAACAGCTTGAATCCTCAGGGCCTAAACAAAGCCTTTGAAATTAACTTATAACTTAAAATAAAATATTATATATTTTTTTTTCTCTCTCATCATTAGCTGCTCTTTAATATTGTCAGTGGTTTCCATTTCATTTTTAGGTCTATCACTTCATTAGGTCTTTAATATGTATCTCCTTGCACACCGGACATACATGATCCCCCTCCCATATATAAAAATGTTTTTTTATTATGTTTTATATATGCAGTTTTATTTCTCCAAATTAATTAATATTTATGTAATTTCATATATTTATGGTCATATTTTTATTGGTTTTGTATTTGTTATACATATTCATGTATATATGATCTTTTATATACATAATCATTTATTTATTTTTATGTGCTAATTTTATGATTTCTTATTTCTTATATACACATGTCCCCTCTTAGATATGCAGAGATTCATGTACATCCAAAATGTATATGTAGCACTGAATTGGTTTTATATATCATATACTAGCCCCCAGAAGGAATCTTATTTTTACAATATATGTCTATTTTTATGTTTTTTTTCTATTTCCTGTGAGTCAGAGTACCCCCATGTAGTGTCGCGGCTTGGTATTCACTGAAGCCTCGATGTATCCATACTCTTAAGTGTCTTGCCTCCCTAGCAACAGCAGGACCGCTCCGATACCATCGGAGAGTTCCTGTTGCCTAGTGACGACTACCACGTGGTCCGACTCCCCTCATGTGACCGAGCCCAGATCGCGTACTTTTGTCCTGCCCTCTCAGCAACAGTGGTCTGCTCCTATACCATCGGAGCGTCCCTGTTGCCTGGCAGCGGCCTCCACGTGACCCGGCTCCACTCATGTGATGGGAGTCCGGACCATGTGTTACCGCTATGTCACTATGCGCGTGCCCTCACACGCTCTTGACGCGCTCCTGACCTTTCACTGCAAGTGCCGGCCTCTTCTATGTGACATAGTCGTCACATGACCTCATTTTTAGTGTTCAAAAAAGCACATAGTTTTTTATTCCTCATAATATGACCAAGTAATGACAAGTTTCTAGATAACAACTTCCCTGTATATAGATTTTCTGGAAATGTACATTAGTTTGACATAAGCTAATTCAGGGAACACTCCCTCAGACCTCCTGACCCTAAAACAGGTGGTCCTTATATGTATAAATGTGTGTAGTTTTCTGTTCTTTGTATATGTGCAGCCCCTTGTACCTGATGAAGGGGAGTGATTCCCCGAAACGTGTTGTATCACTGCAATAAAATACTGTACTCCTGATCCTGGTGACCTGTGTTTTTTTTTTTTTTTTTTTTTTTTTTTTTTGCGCCGTGGGACGTTTTGCTTTCTTTTATCTAATGTGGCTGATAAGAATTTTTAAGAACTTGCATTACATCTGTAAAAGTTCCTTTTTGTCTGCCTTTTGTGCTGCTTATCTCCATCATTGATTTGAAGGGATAAAACCCAACCTGTCCAATGTGTTTTTTTTTTATTTCTTAACACAAGCTGGTGGGGAGGACTGCAGCCCTTGTAGACATCTGTCCAGCTGGAAGCACCTGGACTAGGAATGGCTCTGCAAATCTTCTCTGACTCCTACAATTTGTTCCGTTACCATTTATATGGCAGTTGTGTTTTGGTTGTAAGAAAAAACCCTAACTGCAGGTGTAAAACGAAGTAATCATCTAGGAAGGAGATGCATGAGCAAATTATTAAAGCAAATACTCAGCAACTAGTGAAAGGAAATGGGGATCACCTAATCCTCCTTATTTTGGGCACCCCAAAAGGGGCCTTGCATTCCATGTCCCTTTGCTCAGCACATTCCGGAGCGGAGGTCATTCCTCTGAGTACATTCCACAAAACTCCTTCCTTTGGAGGAGCACAGAATGGGGAGGAGGGGCACTTCAAAGACTTTGTCCAGCTGCTTATTACCAAGGAGTTTTAACCCTTTATAGGCTCTTCTACCAGGAATGAGGTTAATGGAAAAACTGGTTTCAAAGTCCTAACAAGACTTCATCCCTCTCTATTTTGCAAAACTTTTTATCCTGTACTGTAATAGGCTTTAGTATCTCTTGCTGTGTTTAATTGCCTTTGTGTGACCTGGCTGCATGTTGACTACGGTCTGCTCCTGGCATCTTGCCCTTACTTTCTTTGTTTATATTCACCACATATTCCTTTTCCTGTTCTATTAATGCTTGATAATACAGCGCTATTGAGATATAGAGATATATTTTATATATATATATATATATATATATATATATATTTTGCAGTAATTATGAATGTTGCTTGTCTGACATTTACAACACTTATGTGGCTACAGTTTAATTTACTTTAAAATATGGCAACTTATGTATTGTATGGGCTTATATTTGTGAAAGTGTCCATCTTAATTGAAAGGGGTTTTCAAGATTTTTATACTGATAACCTATCCTCAGGATAGGTCTTTAGTATCTGATTGGTGGGGGTCCAACACCTGGGACCCCTGCTCATCAGCTGTTTTAAGAAGGCAGCAGCACTCCTGTGAGCACCGCGGTCTTCTCGCCGCTCACCAAGCAGAGCACCGTACATTGTGTAGCGGCTGTACTTGAATGGGGCTGAGCTGCTCCTAGGCCACGTGATCAATGGACATGTTATTGATGGCCTAGGAAAAGCTTTGAGAAGGCAGCGCAGCTACTGTGTGCACTGCTTCCTTCTCAAACAGCTGATTGGTGGGGGGTCCTGGGTGTTCTGAGGTTAGGTCATCGGTGTTAAAATCTCAGAAAACCCCTTTAATCATTTGTCTATTGTTTGAAAAAAATTGTTACATGTGGAAGGAACTTTTCCCATAGGAGCACTGAGATCGTGTCGCAGGAGGAATACTTTTTAGTACCAACAAGTTGTCCCACATTATACCCACGCCTTAATACTTTTTGCCATCATAATTGAATTTACAATAACTCTTAATATCAATAACATCGCCATAACATATCCAAATATTACCAAGCAGGAAAATACAGTACTGGTCAGTCGCATTTAGGAAAAAACAACAATTTGTCACTTATTCAAACTTGATGTCTTCTTTAATTTATAGTAGGTCGATATTACTGTATTTTCCATCCAGCACAGAGCGACATGATGGCTTCACACATCTGTGCATCCTCAATCATTCTTTTCCACCTCACTCTTATACAGAATGCCTCCCATGCTAGCCATAATGCTCAAGACAAAGAATTAAAAGAGATCATCTTTGGCTGCGGACAGCCCGGGCACCAACTAAAAGATCCAGGGCACGTACCCACAAGCAATGATCATATTGGCATGTGAATACAGTAGACATGCAAATGTATTTCTGCATGTATGGTCACACGTGGCAGATTTTGTTGCAGAAAATTTCTGTCTGAAAATCTAATGACCCAACACCATTGAGATGAATGGAACAGATTTTTTAGACTAAATCTGCCACATGTGAAGGCACCCTAAAGGAACCCATACACATTAGTGTATAGTCAGCTAAGCCCACTGAGACTGACGGGTTTGGCCAATAGCCTACTGTGTATGGGACCCTCTGAAAGAAGGATTTGGCAAGTAAATATTTTTGGTCCCATCCTTATCTCCCTAGAGATAAGCTACTGACAGAAGTCTGATGGTGGCTTTCTCCCTCCTCTCTGTTGAATACACACACGTTGGGCTGAGCAAAATGTGTATGAGAGAGTCAGGAGGGAGTTGGAAGAGAGAGCTAGCCGTCAGTTGAACCATCATTTGGCCGACAATTAATGAATGTGTGTGGCTGCCCAGGTGCTTCTCTTTTCTCACATTTGAGATTTATCAAAACTAGTGTAAAGGGAAACTGGCATATTTGCCAATAGCAACCAATCAGATTCCACCTTGCATTTTTCAGAACTCCTTTGGGGGCTTCTGACTGTTGAATCCGTTATTTGCTGAGAGATAAGGCCTTGCTTGACATCTACTTGACTTCCTCTCAACCAGTGAGTAAACAAGCTTGGTTGGCCTGGTCTGTCATGTCTGATTATTTGGAGGCCAGATGAGAGAACTGTTGGTTGAATCAGACCCTTGGTGACAACACCTCATTTGTACAAAATATTAAGAGCCTGGCTCTTGGTATACAATACAGAGTCTAATGACAAGTTGAAAATGCAGAACCCACTTCATTAACTATGATAGCACTTTTGGAATAATTCATTGACATGGATCAGGGTGTGCAGAAATCAAATAAACAGCAGTTGTGGTAGTCCTTCCAAGGACAAGGTACCATATATGAACCAGCATGAAGGTAGAGAGGTTACTTTATGCTGGAGGAACTTGTACCGTAAAATATGGCATCCTTCACATTAGTAGGCTGCGGTTACACAGGTGACACATATGGAACATAGCTCAGATGAAATAGTGCTAGAGAGTTGCTGCAAAATCATTATTTCCTTAGAAAGAGACTGTGAACCTTATACATCAACCTGCACTCACCTACAAAATTGGCATTTTGACTTGTCCATGTGGTACACTACAATTTTTACATGAGACCCATTGAGTATAATCATGTGCAGCAACTTCTCAATTCTTTGAACTTTGTTTAGGCTGGGTTTCCATGTTCATATTTTTAGAAGCATTTTTTTCTGAAACTCTGACTTTCTCTCATACATGTCCATTCACTCAATCTTTCTTTCAAAATGTCCTTTTTTTTATGATCCATTCCTGGCTTCTGAAGCTAAATGTGCAAAGCCAGCCTCGATATTTTGCTTCATTGCAAGAAGTTTGAATTGAACAAGAGTTATTTCTATGTGGCATGCCGAAATTGGTTTAATGTTTTAACATTGTTAGAAAAGTAACAATACCTATGTAAATGTAAGCGATCCTGTATATTAAGTACCAGCAGGCCTGCTGCAACTCCAGGATTCCTATGATTTGTCTTCCAGGCAATCTCTCTGGGGACATTCATGGCTCGTTGTTTTGCTGCTTTTCTAATTAGGACAAAAGGCAGGAAGTGATTTCTCGCACTCTTTTAGAAAATGTTCCTCTAGAGGTGGATCCTGTTACTTGCTGTAGGACTGAGATGCCGCAAGTTGTGTGTGTAACTATACCCTGCCTGACTACTCTACTTTGCAGCTTTGGAAGACATTTTAGACAAGTCTCTCCGGTAGTATCTAGGCCTCTCCCTCCCCTTCATATTTTGCCTCTGCCAGAAGATCACTGTATTGTCTAGGTAATAAAACACAGTTCTCATGGCCCTTTAGGATATCTGGAAATTGCTTTTCATGTGACACATTTCTAAACTACATCTGCTATGTATCTTTGTACAAGTGTTGGCACAATCGGTGGAACGTGAGCAACCTGAGCTTGGACCTTATTGCTAAATGTATAATATAATTCTGCCCAAACAGCTTCTTGTCAAGCGTCTGTTAAGATGTTTTCAAGGTGCATGGGCAGCCCCTGAGCTTAACTCAATCATTATGTATACAGAATTCATGGTATTTGTTCATCAAGCATATTACCTACCTGACATTTTGGATTGGGGTGACTTGAGTAAGTTAATCGAGTAGAGTGCTTGGTTTAGTATACGGTCTTCCTAATTTCTTGGTTTGGAAGTGTCATGGGGGTCACAACTGGTCAAAGAAGGATGATTGTCTAAAATGTAAAAAAAAAAAAAAAAAAAAATTCACTCTGAAGATTGTTATGGAAGTGATGTGGAGTTTAGAAGACAAAGATCAGACTGGAACATGAGACTCTAGTTTTCCCAACTGTGACTTGGCAAAGTTCAGAGCAATTTAATGGGTCTCTCTTTGGTGTACAACAAGCAGCTGGTGCCTTAACTCTTTCAGTATAGCACCACTAGCTATAATGGGGATCCTAAAATAACTGTGCACACAGAACCAACTTTCTGTATGGAAAGTTCCAAGCACTGTCTAGATGTCTCCTGTCTCCACTCTGTTCCATCTCATAGAGACGCCTTATTGGGGAGATTTTTCTGTGCAGCTCGCAATTCAAACAGAGCTCGAACAGATGTAAAATTAAAATTTTCAGGTGTAGTTGGAATAGCTTACCCTTGGTCTGTTTACTATACTGATTTTGTACATTTGTATTTGCAAATCTTTTGATTAGTTTGACGTTAGAAGGGAACGCGGACATTGCCCGTTCTTGAAATGTTCATAGCACTTTGTGTTTTTTGTTCTGACTTTATCCATCACTTCTAGCTTAGCCAGGATTTGGTGTGTTCATTGGAAAGAACACGTCCTTTTTTTCCCCCCCCATTTTTCTGCTTCTTCCCTCATTATCTGTGGTTAGACTTTTAAGTGCCAGTACATATTAGAAAATGAATTCTCTTAAGACTTGAGTGTTGGATCGGTCTGCTGGCTGTCATATGCTGAGGTACGTGGGGAGGAAAAAATCATGAGACTGCAACTTATACAGTGTTTCCTCCAGAAAGTGATAACCTCATTTAAAACACAACTTGCTGGTATTGTCAAGAAAAATCACATATTGAGTGGTTTAAAAGGGAAAATCAACTTTAATGAGAACCCCTCGCCTATCTTGACATGTCTGTTTTAGTAACTATTTGCATTCTCCATGTAATTACAGTTCTGGAGGGACTGTTTTGTTACTCTTCTGTAATAAAGGTCCATCTGCATGTTACTAGTGTGTGTGTGTGTGTGTGTGTGTGTGTGTGTTGGGGGGGGGGGGGCGGCGCGGTGTCCCTGTTATTACATGGGAAGGATTGCAAGTGGTTACGGGTGACGGGTCCTCTTTAGTACATTATTTGACATGTCAGATAGAAGTAATAGTCTGAGATTAGTTTCTTTACAGAAAATCCTACCTGCTCATTAATGGTTCCTCTATATCACTTGTAGTTTTCTTGTGGTGCAGAAACCTGTTGGGAAACTGATGCCAGAACTGATCGCAGTATCATTTTTGGCATTGAGCGCATCAGTTTTCATATCTGATGTCTCACAGTGCTTGATGGAAAAACTTAGTCTGTATTGTTTTTCTGTCCAGCATTTTCAGGCTAGAGAAGGCCGACTTGTGCGTTAAACCTGCATAAAACAACTGGCTGAGCACAACGGTTGTATGTAAGAAGTTTTAAGGTGGATTTTTTTTAAATTTTTTTTATTCCACTCTGTGAATTGAAGTTAACCGTACCTGCTCCCTGACACTCAGTACTCTGTAGGTCCTGGCCTGTCTTCAATGCATTTCTGGTTCCCGTATGTAAGCCTCCTGTGCAGACTGGGTGACGTGCAGCACAGCAGCCAATGACTGACCTCAGCAGGATGTGTCCCCAAGCGGCAGGTGACCCAGTTGTGACGTACTGCTTGGTTCACTTCACCACTGAAGTGAGTCTATGGATGCAAAGGCACACCTCTCCCCATCAATGCAGGAACTTTACATACAAGAACCGGAAGTTCTGTGAAGACAGGCCAGGACCTATGGAGCTGGAATTGAGCAACAGAGAGTAGGTATATAATATATTTGACTTTACAGGTCTGTCAGGGTGTGGATGGCATTGTCAAGCCATATGACTCAGGGTTGCACAAAACACTGTAGACCTTGGGGGCCAGGCTAATGTGCTTCATGTAAGCCTATAGGTCAGTACCTGTAGCCATGAGCCCGGTGATCCTTTTCAATATGGTAAGAAACCACCAATTAATATTACAAAATGGGAGTTTGAACTATATTCTCTCTCAAACTCCAGACAGTCCTGGAGAGCCCCATAAATGTTGAATCAGTATGCCATGACCTCATGTATGTGCTGATATTTGTTTAAGGGTTCATTCACACGACCATGTATAATCCTTTCCGTTTTGCGGCCTGCAAATAACGGAACAGTGTGTCCGCATTTTGTGGACAAATGACTTCCGTTTATGTTCCGTATGTCTTCTTGTCTTCTGTTTTTTATGGTCTGCAAAAAATGGAAGGAAAGAAGAGTGAAAAAAATAAACATTAAGGCCTTCAAAAATACGAAAACTGGTCCGCAAAAAACGGATGACATACAGAAACCATTCCGTATGCCATCCGCAATTTGCGGATCCATTGACTTCGATGACGCTGCGGACTGATCTGTGCGGACAATAGTAGTACAAGCTTCATAGTTTTGCGTACTGAAAATGTGGATCGGCTGCGGATAAAATTATACGGTTGTAGGCTTATTGCACATGAACGTATGCGCCCCGTGGCCATATTGCGGACCGCATTTGCGGATCCGCAATACACGGGCACCGTTCCGTGTGCATTCTGCATCACTGATGCGGACCCATTCACTTCAATGGGTCCGCAAATCCGGAGGTGTGGAATGGAAGCACGGAAAGAAACCCTATGAAAGCACTACGGAGTGCTTCTGTGGGGTTTCGTCCCGTACTTCCGTTCTGCAAAAAGATAGAACATGTCCTATCTTTTTGCGGAACGGCCGGATCGCGGACCCATTAAAGCAGACATGCTCAACCTGCGGCCCTCCAGCTGTTGCAAAACGACAACTCCTATTATTTCCTGACAGCCTACAGCAGAAGGGCATCGTGGGAATTGTAGTTTTACAACAGCTGGAGGGCCGCAGGTTAGGCATCCCTGCATTAAAGTGAATGGGTCTGCGATCCCCAAGGTGAGTGCTCGTGCATTGCGGCCCGCAATTTGCAGCACGGCCATGGGGCGCACACGTTCGTGTGCAAGAGCTCTTAGAGTGATCAGCGTTTGGCTTTAGTGCTAGTCATATTTTTTTTATTTTTTCCTTGATCGTTGGGCTTGAGCCTTTTAAAACCAGTTAATTACAAGTCGCTCATTGAATAAGCCATCTTTTGTTTAGTGGAGATGAAAACAATTTCCTCCCTGGAGACGGCACTGTTTATGTTTTAGCTATCTAGCTTTCTATTACGCGTGCACATTTTGATATGCCAGGCTCTGCTTGTCCTTTAGGGCTCGCTCCCGAGGATCACCATAAAATATCTATGTAAACACCTGTATGTGAGTCTGGGTTTATAGATGACATATCTGGGAAAATAACCTTGCCTGGATTTTGTTAGGCATTCTGCATACAAAAGAGTAGGGCTGCAGCTATCGACAATTTTTGTAATCAAGTATTCTATCAATTAATCCAGCAATTAATCGAGTACTCTAATAACAAAAAACTAATTAAAATAACGTTTTTCTTTATAAAAACTCACCAGCTGCCCCTTCGGTGCCAAAAGCTGCCCCCCCCCCCCCAGCCAGTGTGCCATCAGCTCCCCCCCCGCCCAGTGCCATCAGCTTCCCCCCGCCAGTACTTACCTTTCCTGTAGCGGCGCCACTCCACAGCTCCTCAATCTTCTCTGCGCGGTGCACTGCCGTCCTGAGGATGTCGGGACAGCAAGCGCTTCTCTCCCACTCCGTGCTCACATGACACAAACCAATCCTCGATGCAAAAAATTTGCATCGAGGAATTTTTGGTGTCGAATTACTCGATTCAATCAAGTAATCGTTTCAGCCCTACAAAAGAGCCATTTCTAGCTTTATCATACAATTATGAAGATCAAGATTTTTATTTATAAAACTAGAAAAGTTACAATTTCTGGGGAAATTGTGTGAAGTGTTCTTGCCTCCACCAGTAGTCTACAACTGGAGTGGGTGGAGTGGCTTGAGTAACTGTTGTGTGGCTGGAGTAACTGTGGAAAGGTTGGACTGGGCAGAGTAACTTTATGGAGTGGGCAGAGTAACTGTGTGGAGTGTTTGGAGTGAGTAAAGATGGTAAACATTACACTAACCAATTGATTGATCAAATTTAATAAGTGCACATGGCAAGCTTGATAGAGTGAGAAATGCATTTCAACTTTTATTTATTGTTATAGCACATTTAATTGCAATGTTTTCCCAAAGTGCTTCACAGTTACATTAAAACATACCGTATTTTTCACCCTATAAGGCGCACTTTCCCGCCCCACAAAAGTGGGGGAAAAATAGCAGTGCGTCTTATGGGGCGAATGCTGCGGCAGTCGGGTGTATCTGCTGAGAGGAAGGAGGTGCTGGGGGCCGGCATCTGGTTCTGTAATGCCAGCGGGGGCCGGTGCAGTCACTGTATTCTACTACACCGGGCCCCGCTCACAGTAGTATCATCATATCTAACTTGTAGGTATTGTTAAACTATTCAAATATCATCTGAAATCCAGCGCTTTACTTACTACTAACTTCGTAGAAGTCAGGAGGCCGGGCGGGCGGCAGTGTAACTCGCTACGTCTGCTCCGCCCACTTTATGAATGAAGCAGGCGGCGCAGGTGCTGGATTTCAGATGATATTTGAATAGTTTAACAATACCTACAAGTTAGATATGATACTACTGTGAGCTGGGCCCGGTGTAGTAGAATAAAGTGACTGCACTGTGCCCCGCTGCCATTACAAAACCAGATGCCGTCCCCCATTCACTACACAGCGACACTGTTATGGGGGATCTTTGGATGACACATTAGATAAGATGCTATATATGTATCGTCCACAGATCCTCCCTATAGCAGTGTCATGCCATCCACAGAAGCCCCCGTGACAGTGCCATCCACAGAAGCCCCCGTGACAGTGCCATCCACAGAAGCCCCCGTGACAGTGCCATCCACAGAAGCCCCCGTGACAGTGCCATCCACAGAAGCCCCCGTGACAGTGCCATCCACAGAAGCCCCCGTGACAGTGCCATCCACAGAAGCCCCCGTGACAGTGCCATCCACAGAAGCCCCCGTGACAGTGCCATCCACAGAAGCCCCCGTGACAGTGCCATCCACAGAAGCCCCCGTGACAGTGCCATCCACAGAAGCCCCCGTGACAGTGCCATCCACAGAAGCCCCCGTGACAGTGCCATCCACAGAAGCCCCCGTGACAGTGCCATCCACAGAAGCCCCCGTGACAGTGCCATCCACAGAAGCCCCCGTGACAGTGCCATCCACAGAAGCCCCCGTGACAGTGCCATCCACAGAAGCCCCCGTGACAGTGCCATCCACAGAAGCCCCCGTGACAGTGCCATCCACAGAAGCCCCCGTGACAGTGCCATCCACAGAAGCCCCCGTGACAGTGCCATCCACAGAAGCCCCCGTGACAGTGCCATCCACAGAAGCCCCCGTGACAGTGCCATCCACAGAAGCCCCCGTGACAGTGCCATCCACAGAAGCCCCCGTGACAGTGCCATCCACAGAAGCCCCCGTGACAGTGCCATCCACAGAAGCCCCCGTGACAGTGCCATCCACAGAAGCCCCCGTGACAGTGCCATCCACAGAAGCCCCCGTGACAGTGCCATCCACAGAAGCCCCCGTGACAGTGCCATCCACAGAAGCCCCCGTGACAGTGCCATCCACAGAAGCCCCCGTGACAGTGCCATCCACAGAAGCCCCCGTGACAGTGCCATCCACAGAAGCCCCCGTGACAGTGCCATCCACAGAAGCCCCCGTGACAGTGCCATCCACAGAAGCCCCCGTGACAGTGCCATCCACAGAAGCCCCCGTGACATGTCCTGATTTTTCGGCTCACACTCTAGCTTTTGTCACTCTGCTGGCTGCTCACACACCTGGGTTCCTATGGCTGCTCACTCTACAGCAAGGGCAGAGAAGAGCGGTTAAAAACAAACTGCTCCAACTTGCTCACTTGACTGGCGGTTGCCATCTTCAAACGGTTGTAGTTAAAAAAAAATAAAAAAAAATATGAATCCTACAGTGAAGAGCTTTAGGCCTCATGCACACGACCGTTGTGTGCATCCGTGGCCGTTGTGCCGTTTTCCGTTTTTTTTCACGGACCCATTGACTTTCAATGGGTCCGTGGAAAAATCGGAAAATGCACCGTTTGGCAGCCGCATCCGTGATCCGTGTTTCCTGGCCGTGAAAAAAATATGACCTGTCCTATTTTTTTCACGGCCAACGGTTCACGGACCCATTCAAGTCAATGGGTCCGTGAAAAATCACGGATGCACACAAGATTGTCATCCGTGTCCGTGATCCGTGTCCGTTTTTTCCTATCATTTCAATGGCAAACTTGACTTAGATTTTTTTTTTCATTTTTCATGTCCGTGGATCCTCAAAAAATCAAGGAAGACCCACGGACGAAAAAACGGTCACGGACCTACGGACCCCGTTTTTGCGGACCTTAAAAAAAAACGGTCGTGTGCATGAGGCCTTATATTGTGAAAATCACAAGACCTAGACCTACATTGTGATGCATAGTATGTCTCTGAAATATTAAAAATGAAAGCACAGTCGCAGTTTAGAAATTGCCCTTCAAATTTGAGGTGGCTAGAGTGGCGTTTCAATGAATGTCAGTGGGCGACGTGAGTAGCAAACAAATGGTTATATTGTGAAAACTATTAGGATTATGGCTTAGCCGTGGACATTTTTAGTGGCAGCAGGCATAGCTGAACGTTTTGATATAAGATTTGTGTAGGTGGGCTTGAAAATGAGGGAGTGGTGGCAGTTTAGAAATCATGTCGTGATTTTTCAGCTCCCACTCTACTTTTGAACATTCCGCTATTCATTTCTATGGGACCAATTTCGCCACAAAAACACTGATATTTCGTGAACCATTTGGCTAAATGTTCCACAAAGTAAAGGCACACCAATAGGGAACAATCCGCACATTTCGGTATATTACTGTCTTATGTAGTGTAAAAACTGTGGGAGGAGTTAGGGTGGTAAATTTGGCTATAATGATACAAATATATATGTGAGAGAACAGTAAGTGGTTTTGCCGTGGTTTTTATGCACTTTCAGTTTTTCTTTAAAGATTTTTTCTTGCAGTCAGGTACATGGCATATTAGGGGACTGAAAGTTGTATGTATCTGTGTGCACAGGACTTAGTCAAGACAGGTGCTCAGCACATCTTGCTTCGTGCACCCTTAGGCCTCTTGTGTTATGGGGTGCAGAGTCTCTCAGAAGAGTATGGGCCATTACTGTACCTACATATTGATCTGATTTCATAATCACGCATGCAGAGGTTTTTTTCCAAACTGTGGGCATAACTACCTGGGTAGCACATCAGCTTTTATGAGGCCCCACAATTTGAAGAGGTTTTTCAGGATTGAAATATTGATGATGACCTATCCTCCTGGGATCCTACAGATCAACTGTTTGAAGGGGCTAACACTGTGACCTCTTCACACTGTACCAAGCACAGCGTGGTACATGTGGGCGATATTATAGCTCAAGCTGTTCTGTAGGAATGTGATATTAAGACGAAAAGAAACTGGACAAACCATATACACTCTAAACCTAGTGATATGAAAATGGCCAGTTTAGCTATTCCAAATATGTCCCATTTGACAATTGACTGTAGGGTAACCATATTAGCGCATGTTCTGAGACAAATCATTCCTTTATAACATTGATTTGAGTCTGACATTGGGAGATCATTTAACCATGTGCTGGCATTTTACCAATTGAATTATGTGACTGGTCAGTTTTCAGTTTAGGAGATGAGTGTCCATGAATACTGCTATGCATACGGTGTAGATATAGGTGGTGCAGAGAGAGCACTCACACCTGGACCCTGCTGCTTGATGGGGCCCAAAAGCCTCTTTGCCATGTAAGAAGGCACCTGTATAATAAATGGCACATGGTATATGAGGGGACTGGTTTCAAATTTTGCACAGAAACTCCTAATTATGCCAAATGTAACCTATCTGTTTGTGTGAGCCATGTTCTCCAGTAGGCTTGTTCTAGTGTGTGTCTGGAAAAAGGGTTACCATGCACCGTCATTACCATCATTGTGAGTCCCTTACAGTCCGCCTTCACTCGCAGTGCCCGGAGTGACACTTGGTAGCTGCAGCTGGCACCACCTCATTCCATTCATGTCTTTTGCTTTGGTTGTATGCCATGCAAAACAGTAAAGCAGACAACTGCAAGTCCAACTACTCCTCACTCCAATCTTCTTCAAATTATAGTCCTGCTGATATAATGGATCCAAACTACAGTATATATGTGCAAGTCACAGAATTAGATTTTTCTTTGTATTTTAAAAGGAGTTATCCAGTGTTTAATATTGGTGTCCTGTCCTCGGGATAGGTTTTCAATATCTGATCAATGGTGTACTGTCTCCTGGCACAACGCCGATCATTGTTGAAATGGGCACTTGGTGAGCGCCACAGCCTCTTCCTAGGCCAGTGATGTCACATTCATCGGTCACATGGCCTAGGCACAGCTAAGGGTACTTTCACACTAGCGTTTTTCTTTTCTGGCACTGAGTTCCGTCCTAGGGACTCAATACCGGAAAAGAACTGATCAGATTCATCCTCATGCATTCTGAATGGAGAGAAATCCATTCAGGATGCATCAGGATGTCTTTAGTTCAGTCACTGAACAGCATGCTGCGGTATTCTCTCTGTCCAAAATTCCGGATCAGTTGCCGGAATGCCGGATCCGGCATTAATTTAAATTAAAATGTATTAGTGCCGGATCCGGTATTAAAAATACCGGAATGCCGGATCCGTCCTTCCGGTCTGCGCATACGCAGACTGGTAAAAATGTGAAAAAAAAATAATGGAAACGGATCCGTTTGTCCGTGTGACAAACGGAGAGACTGATCCGTTCTTGCAAATGCATTTGTGAGACAGATCCGGATCCGTCTACAAATGCTGTAAGTTTGCATGCAGATTGCCTGATCCGGCAGGCAGTTGCGCCGACGGAACTGCCTGCCGGATCATTCTGCCGTAAGTGTGAAAGTAGCTTTAGTCCCATTCAAGTGAACGGGGCTCAGTTGCAATACCAAGCACAGCCACCATTCAGTGGACAGGACTGTGCTTGGTAAACTGCGAGGAGGCCGCATCATTCTGTCCTCTTCGAACAGCTGATTGGTGGGGGTGTATTAGTATATTCCGCATGCCAGTCTTAATAAGAAGTTCTTTGGACTATTTACCATAGTTATTAAGAGACATGGGCGTCTTAATGTATTTGGCACATCTTCTGGTAGTCAACTCTACATAAGTGCATATCTGGCGATATGATTTGCAGCCATTTGTGTCTTAAAGGAGTATTGCCATCACAGAAAATGGAGGCATATCGTTAGGATATGCCCTCATTGTCTCATAGGTTTGGGTCCCACCTCGCCGAGAAAGGAGCGGGGAGAGCGGTGGCTGGAGGAGCGCAGGTTTCCCGGGGTCTGGCCAACGCTAAGTTCTCTCCCCATACAAGTAAATGGGAGCGAACTGCGCTTGCGCAGCCACCGCTGCCACTCGTTTCTAAGGGGCCGACAGAAATGGCTGAACCAGTGCTATTTTCTGCGGTCCCATAGAAATGTATGGAGGTAGGCTGTGCATGCGCAGTGCGCCCTCCACCACCACCTTTCCCCGCTCCGTTCTCGTTGTAGGTGGAACCCGCACCTATCAGAAAATAGGGTAATATCCTAGCCATATGCCCCATTTGTCTATGATGGGAAACCCCCTTTAAGTTATGTTGGGTCAAGTGAGGCCATGCCTCTTTTCTCTTACCAACAGTGGACAGCGCAGCATAAAATTGAAAAAAAAAATAAAAATTTTTTATTTTGGTGAAGGAAGATCCGTCCAGTTCATTAAGAGGCATACATTTTATTTTTATTTTTTACCTGAAGAAGGAAGCCACTGGGATGTAAGGCTACTTTCACACTAGCGGCAGCCTTCTCCGGCAGACTGTTACGGTGGGGGAACAGCCTGCCGGATGCGTGCTGCCGCTAGTGCACTATGCCGCTGGAAGTCCGCTTCGGATCAATTGACTATAATGGAGGCGGCGCCGTAGCACTGAAAACAACATGCCGAGAGGCGGCCGGAATAAAACTACGACATGTCTGAGAAGGCTGCCGCTAGTGTGAAAGTAGCCTTAAATAGTTAAAAAGAAAATTGGACATTTTTGCCAAACTGCAGCAGGTGACTTCTCCAGTGTCTTTTATTTTTTTAAATAGATGGGTGGATTCTCTCAATCTTTCATTATTTCTGACCTGAAAAAATCCCTCTGACAGTAGTAGACCTGTTGTATGGTGGATTTATTATACTATGTGGGTATCACGATGCAGTCTCCAGTCCACTTGCACCTGTAATTTGAATTATGAAAAAGCTCAGGTTTGTAATTAAAATTCCCCATAATCCTTGTACCATAACAGGTTTAATCTCAAACAATAGGGCAAACTCAGCCCATTGTGACAAATAGGAAATGTTTTGTCCCGCACTGAAAGACGAGCGCTGGCAGCAGAAAAATAGAGAGGAAAGTCAACTTTATTGGGTAGAACACAAATAGTCTTTAGTGTTACTCAGTTCCAAGCTCAACAAGACAATAGCAATTATTGTACCTGTCCTAGGGTGTTTTGGATGCGATATAATGGCCCAGTGTTGGCAGTGCCAGCACAGGCTGATAAGGTGGCCCAACCAGTCAGGTTACTCGCCATTAACGTATCCTATCATTACTTGAGGAGGACTTTGTTGGAATAATGAATATACACTTCAAAGTTCAAATGTTTTACATTTTACTTATAAATTAGTGTGTTTGTGCAGAGAGAAGGAAGCAAAGGATAGGAGTGGTAGTTTTGGCCCTAAGTAGTAGTACTCACAATGGCAATTCCCCCGATCTGGCTCTCCCTGGATTTGTGCAGTGACTGGAGGGTGCACCCGTTGTTCCCCCAGGCCAAGCCCTGATCTTGGGGCTCCTGCCTGTTGGTAGTAGGTTTGCCCTTGATTGTTAAGTGTTTCGGCAGGGTACAAGGCAGGAGTGTGAATTCAGTGGACGGCAGCTGGTTAAGGGTCATTAACCAGGCCAGTTTTTGTGAATAAATAAGTCTGTCTTTACTAAAGTGCAGACTAGGAGTAGTAGTACATCTAACCGTTGCAAGGCACAATTCCAAGGAGATCACAATAGCAATGAATGGATAGCAGCAGTGATGGAGGTTGTAGTACTCCTCCTCTCTGATTTTCTACAGAATCTTAGGTATTCAGTTAGTTTCATTGTAAATGTTTCTGTAACTCCCAGGCTGAGTTGTATAGATTTAACATATGACCGGGCTGGCCAAACCAATTCAAAGTGTGGAAGGGTGCACTGGCAAAGTTCCCTCTAACGGCAGCAAAGTTCTGCCATAAACATGCGCGATACCATGCTGTCTGACTCCAGTGCACAGCCTTGCAGATTCTGGAACTTCAGATTTTCCTTTCTCTGGAGCACTTTTGATGGTAAAGGTGATTTCTTGATGTCTCGGAGATGAAGGTTGTCTAAACTCTGGCCCATCTGAGGGGAGTGCACAACAAGTAGGTCCTCACTGTTCCTCAGTTAGACTCTCACTACTCACTGACTAACTGTGGACTCGGGTCCATCTCCTGACAACCTAAGGGGATAAGTCAAGGTTGTTCACACTTGCTAGTCTATATAGTATACAAATTTAATTAATTACAACATTTCACTTAAAATAACTCAATAAAACAATATAACAATTTACCCTTTGCAGTGACCATGTTCTGGGGTATTGCATTTTCTCTTCTTCTTTGGTCGTCACATGTACATAGTGTAGGTGTTCATTTGCCAGTAGTGTTGCATTTGCTCTTCTTTGGTCACCACATGTACCTATAGTAGGTGGTCTTGTGTCAGCAGTACTGCATTTTCTGTTCGTCTTTGGTCATCACATATACATACAGTAGGTAGTCTCCTGTCAGTAGTACTGCATTTGCTCTTCTTTGGTCACCACATGTACCTATAGTAGGTGGTCTTGTGTCAGCAGTACTGCATTTTCTGTTCGTCTTTGGTCATCACATATACATACAGTAGGTAGTCTCCTGTCAGTAGTACTGCATTTGCTCTTGTTTGGTCACCACATGTACCTATAGTAGGTGGTCTTGTGTCAGCAGTACTGCATTTTCTGTTCGTCTTTGGTCATCACATATACATACAGTAGGTAGTCTCCTGTCAGTAGTACTGCATTTGCTCTTCTTTGGTCACCACATGTACCTATAGTAGGTGGTCTTGTGTCAGCAGTACTGCATTTTCTGTTCGTCTTTGGTCATCACATATACATACAGTAGGTAGTCTCCTGTCAGTAGTACTGCATTTGCTCTTCTTTGGTCACCACATGTACCTATAGTAGGTGGTCTTGTGTCAGTAGCACTGCATGTACTCTTCTTCTTTGGTCATCACATGTACATACAGTAGGTGGTCTCATATCAGTAGTGCTTGTGTGACACTCTTCACATCATGTCACTCTGCATATGTTCTTATTGGAACTTGATCTGGAGGAAATCTTATTGTATTTGCATCCTAGTCGCACCCTTTTCTTTGCAGGGCACCATTTTATTTGCCCCGATTTTCTATGGCAGATGATTTCTTTCCCACACTGTGGTGTCATGCTGGACCGTATGATCATCGCTTGTATTAGCTGAACGACTTTGTACATATATTATTTCTGAATGCCCATATATACTGTCCAGCAGCTGCCATATTTTCTATACTGTTTTTGTATTTGTCATGTACTTTACATATCCTGTAAGTTTCCCCCTATGTG
Organism: Bufo gargarizans; assembly: GCF_014858855.1. NCBI lineage: Eukaryota > Metazoa > Chordata > Amphibia > Anura > Bufonidae > Bufo > Bufo gargarizans. Next base: position 591,104,294 of record NC_058080.1, on the reverse strand, counting down.
AGCTCCTGTAGTCAAGTATTTACCTAGACCAGGGATGGCCAACCTGCGGCTCTCCAGCTGTTGTAAAACTACAATTCGCACCATGCCGTTTTGCAACAGCTGGAGAGCCGCAGGTTGGCCATTCCTGACCTAGGCTCTTAAGGAATGTCTGCAAATGTCATTTTAAAATGATTTCCTGTAAGTGTCATTTTCTATTTGTTGACTAGATCTTTGTTGGGTGTGAAAAGATGACCGGAGCTGTTCTGTAGAAGTGTGATATTGAGATGAAAAGAAACTGGACAAAAATATTTGCACTCTAAACCTAGCGATATGAACTTTAATACTTGTGTGAAATGTCTTTCCGAAACTTTCCATTGCCTGAATGTGAGCACCACCTTCTACTTGCCAAAAAATAACATCCTTTTGTATGTAGTGACTTGAATCAGTAATATTACAGATCTAGCAATCGTATAATGATTTTTTATTTTACCAATGTAGATGTTCTCTGTTGCCCAAGAGCAACCAATAGCGGCTCAGTGTTGTGTAGTGCGGCACTGGGATCCTGGGTTCAGATCAGGCAGTCGGCAGAATAGGTTACCATTATATTAGCAATGCAAGAACAATTCATACACCTAATGTCCTGGCTACCGATTAACCTGGAAAATTGCTTCATCTATGATGCCTTAAAGGGAATGTGTTATCAGAAAATGACCTACTCTTTAAGGCTTGTTTCACATCTGCGGTAAGCAGATCCAGCAGGGAAGAACCTGTCAGATCCGTCACTACCGCGTGCTGCCGGAATTCTGTCCGGCCCCATTCACCGTAAGGGGGGCTGGGGGATATCTGGCTGCAACTTGGCAAAAATGCATACAGCGGTATATCTATAAATGCTGTTAACAGTAGATCTGGGAGGTGATGACGGCATTGGATGTGACAATAGGGGGCAGTCAGCAGTAACACTCTTGTACATAGTGGGTAGTATTACAGTAGTTATTTTTTTTATCCATAGGGAGTGTTACAGCAGGTCTTAGAGTTTGCGTTATATGACATGGCATCCTGTACATGGCACCGCACCCTGAAAACTCCAGCTTTGATTGTTTGTTTATTTTTCCTTTTTTTATTTTTTATTGATCTGCTGTACAAAATGTTGTCCTCTTGTTATGGGGAAGTTTCCAACAGGCGTACTTATCATACATAGGTTATTCCGCCATGATTCTTCTTCTTGGAGGACAGTTGGGAGATGTCCCCTAAAGTGTATGGGGGTGCATGCACATGACTGTGGGGCCACCGTGCCCATGTTGCGACCGCAAACCTCAGGTCTGCAAAGCGCCAGCACTGGACAGTAACCCTCAAGATGCGGTGAAAGATAGGACATGTGCTATCTTTTGTTGTGCAGACGCATTGACCTGGAGGCCAAACGGAAACACACGGAAGCCCTTCCTTGGACTTCCGGATCCGTGTCCTATCTTTCGCCACATCTAGCGGATTGCTGACCCATTAAAAAAAATCAGTGGGTCCGCACGGCCAGTCCCCCTGTTTTGTGGACCTGCAGTTTGCGGTCCGCAACACACACGGCAGCCCCATGGTTGTATGAATGCCCCCTTAGATTGTCTGTCTGCAATCCTGCTGAAAGTGACTTTAACCCCTTAATGGCCAGGTCAGTGTTCGTCACATACCAAGGGCCACACCTTTTTATGTTTTTCCATCTACATAGTTGTATGAAAAAAGAGCAGAGATGTATAAATGACAAGTTTTTACTGAATCTTTACATAAAACTTTACAGCAATCCGCTCAGCTCCTCCTGCTCTATAACATGCTGCCTGCAGATTGAACTCGTTTTTTTGGTGACAGGTCCTCTTGAAAGGAGTATTCCCATCCTAGCCATTCGTGTTTTAATAACGTCAGTTAGGTATTTCAAATCTCCATAATTATGTCATGGCTGATTTTTATTTTTTTTTTTTTTTTTTTTTTTACATGTTCTAAATGAATGAATGTCTAGGACCATGCATGGGGATGTCCTTAATATACCGATAGTAATAAATGCTATTTGAAATATCACATTTTATGTATGATTCATATTGGGGTTCTGATATGGTGAGAATGTTTGGATCAATAGCAGAGCTGTCTGTACCGATAAATGGGGGATAAAGGAGATTTTAAGTGAAAGTGGAACTTGTCATACAAATTTGTAAACCATGAGAAAGATTTGAGGACAATAATTTGCCTCGGTTTCTGCTCCTCACCCTGTGCACTCTCCGTGCCAATGTCCCCATACACAAAACTCTTCCCCCCCCCCCCCCCCTTTGTTTTGTCTTTATCAAGCTAATCGGATTAAAAGCTCAAACATTTCAAAGAAACTTTTAAGCCCCCTTTAAGATTGCCTACCCTCTCCCCTTTTTTCTTCTCTGATGTTCCGCACCCCCCACCCCAAATATTGCTGAAGAAGAAAACCCCTTTTTGCTGAAAGATTATAATACAAAAAGAACCGTTACTACATATGTGGAGATGATCACGTCTTAGTCTTGTCTTGGAATCTCCGATCTAATGACTCTCCTTGGAATCTCCTTCATCAGTTGTGTTTGGTGATGGCTCTTCCTTCTACATATTTAATATTTCCCCCGTCAACCGGATAAGTCTTTTCCTCTTATTTTTTTTTATTTTTATTTTTTTACAGCAGCTCCTCTTTAAATGTCTAAAAGAACCCAATTAAGATATTGGACATTGGTCTGAACTGATCATTTACATCCCGGTATATTTTCAGAAGATGGGTAAAGAAAATGTTCTTTCCATCAACACATTAAATCTTTCTGTAACCTGTAATGAAATTTTCCACCCCCATCATCCGTTGCTGTATATTCCAGGATCTTAAACTTGGCATTTAGAAACCTTTTATTTAGGCCGGATCACCGATTCATTCAATTGTTTCCATAGTGCACAGAATATATCAGACATAAAGATCATATCTACAGTTGTATCCTCCAAATTTGCTGGATTTTATATATTGAATTGGTGTCATTTTTAGATTTTCACTACTTTTCACCCTATTCTTTATCATAGATGCACCCTTTGGGACTTTGCAATAACAACGATGAAGAAGATTTGTATGAGTATGGCTGGGTCGGTGTGGTCAAACTTGAGCAGCCTGAAATGGATCCTAAACCATGTCTGACTGTATTGGGAAAGGTAAGGAACTTGTTTTTTTTCTCTTTATTTCTTTCTCCGGCATCATGCACATGCCCGTATCAGTTTTGGAGAATAGTTACCTTCTTTGTGCTATCCGCATTTTTCCCATTTCCATTAAAAGAAATGGCTGTTCTTGTCTTCCAAACAGACAGGAATAGGACATGTTCTATAATTTGTGGGACAGACAAATGGATGCGGACAGGACATGTGACATTTGTGTGCGGTCAGCTTTTTTTGTGGACCCTTGGAAATGAATAGACCCGTCCGTATGCAATCTGCAAAAATTGGAGATCTGACGTGGATCCAAAATATGCTGGTGTGCAGGATGCCTTACAGTTGAGGTCTAACAAATTCTTTGGATTGAACTAGAAAGAAAAAGTGCAGTACTGGGAAATAGCTTAAAATAATACAGCGATATCTGCCTAGAAGATCCAAACCTACTGGATCAGGCTGCTAAAAAGATGTGACGTTGACAAAGGTGACCATTTCAGCTAATCACAGGCCTTCGAGGTGCACTGTGATATCACTGCAAGCAGGAAAACGAAGCCCAGTAGGGAGAACCGTGGAGATAGTACTGTAGATCTGGCACTGTGCAAAAGTTTTAGGCAATTGTGGGTAAAATGCTGCCGAGTAAGAATGCTTTAAAAAAAAAAAAATCTATATATATATGTGTTAATAGTTTGAATTTTATTAATTCTCAAAATAGAAAGTGAATGAAAAAAGAGAAGTCTAAAACAAATCTGTATTTGGTGTGACCACCCGTTACCTTCAAAGCAGCGCCAATTCTTGTAGGTGCACAATTTTTGAAGGAACTCGTTGGGTAGGATGTTCCAAATTCTTTTAAGAACTAACCACTGATCTTCTGTGGAAGTAGGCTTGATCAGATCCTTCTGTCTCTTCATGTAATCCCAGACAGACTCAATGATTTTAAGATTAGGGCTCTGTGGAGGCGATGTCTTTACTTCCAGCACTCCTTGTTTTTCTTCTGCAGAATAAATTGAAACTAGTAACACTTCTATTTTTGAAAGCATTCTTTCTTTGCAGATTTTATTTCCGTTTTTCTCAATAGTATACTAAGTTAATGCTGAATATGTGCAAATGTTTCATTTCAGTTGCAAATTTGTACGGTTTACAAGATGGCTACGTTCATCTGAGCATACATCTTGGGTTTGCTGAGGCTTTTATCACTTTCGGCAGCAACTGCGGTTAAAGCCACAGAAGGCTTGAGTCAATAGGCTCTGTCTCCATTTTGGACCTGTCATATGATGGACCTGCCTTTCATTGTGAAGGAATCAGCAGGTCCTACCAGCCACTGACAGCAGTGCATTGACAGAAGTCTGTCGGAATTGCTGCCTGTATTCAGTGGATGTTACCTTAGCCATTATCATACCATCTAAGGCTGGGTTCCCATATATCCAGCCATCCGTTGTAGTTCTCCTCTGTAGTGGTACAAAAACGTTAGAGGGGAAACTGATTAAACAAATGATCCTATGATTTTCTATGTTTTTTTGGCATCTGGTGCATCCCTTTTGCCACATGAAAGCGCTGCATGCAGTGGGGCTCAGGCATAAATCAATTGTCCCGATACAACTGCTGTATGTGAACCCAGCCCAAGTTGCATATGAAGCAGTCTCACTAATGGCATTGTCTTAGGGCAGTGACGGTGAACCTTTTTAGAGACCAAGTGCCCAAACTGCAACCCAAAACCCACTTATTTATCACAAAGTGCCAACACGGCAATTTAACCTAAATACCAATATAGTATATCTTCTATGTACTTTATCATTTAGCTATAATACCAGCCTGCGTTCAGTGCGCTGCCTGTGCCGGTCATAGTGCTGATTAATGGCAGGAATAGTCTAAGGCATATTGGTACACCTTAGACTTTTTCCAGGGTGCGGGTGCCCAGAGAGAGGGATCTGAGTGCCGCCACTGGCACCCGTGCCATAGGTTCGCCACCACTGTTTTAGGGGATTACGCCTTATGCTGCATTCAAATACAATCACTGGAGTGTTGCTGACTCTGAGCACCACATTAAGTCCTGACATCTTCAGCATCTTATGTGTACATGGACACATCATCAATTTGTACTGACAAAAAATCTGCACGCTATTTTTCACATGTAATTACAGTGGTGTGAGACCTTTGGCAGAAAATAACATTTATTTTTGGTTTCCGCACTCCTTTAATCAATTAAGTCGGATGTTCATGCCTTATCCTTTTACTTTCCTCTTGGTTTTTATGGGAGTTTAGCCAAGACTAAACTATTGAGCTGTTTTTTTTTTGCCATTTCGTCATTATACTAACACTTGTGTGTGTTTTATGTACATTTCAGATGCACATGTTAGGTGGAAATTTTAAGCTAAAATTTAAATATTTCACTTAAAGGGAGTCTTTCACCTAAAATGACCATTATAGGACACTAACCCCAAGATCTGCATTATAGGCCCCATATTTCAATGCTACTTACTGTATAGCTATCCGTCACTTATTTTCGCAAAAAAACACTTTTATTCAATATGTAAATTAGGTTCTGAAGGTGTGCAGGTGCAGCATTCATGGGGCCGGTGCCCAGGCCCCTCATCGCTTTTCATATAAAACCCCTCTCCTTTCACCCCTCTGGCCCGCACTAGGTTCTTCAGAAATCCAGCGGCAGCGCCGTTCACAAGATTTGCAGCGCCTGCGCACTTCATTCCCCATTATGGCAGGGGCACAAGGCCGGCTAGATGTACGGGCCGGCACATGCGCATTAAACGCTCTTGTGCCTCTGCCCATAATGGTGAATGAAGTGCGCAGGCGCTGCAAATCTTGTGGACGGCGCTGCCACTGGATTTCTGAAGAACCTAGGGCGGGTCAGAGGGGTGAAAGGGGAGGGGTTTCATATGAAAAGCGACTATGCCGCTTGAACGCCGCCCCTGGGAACCTTCAGAACCTAATTTACATATTGAATAAGAGTGTTTGTTTGTTTTTTAGCGGAATTAGGTGACAGACAGCTATATGGTAAGTAGCATTCAAATATGGGGACAATAATGCAGATAATGGGGTTAGTGTTCTGTAATGGTTATTTTAGGTGAAAGACTCCCTTTAAAGATGTCTGATAGGTGCAGGTCTCCTACACTGAGAATGGAGCCCCAAAAGTTGTAGAGGGTGCACTGCGCATGCACAACCGCCCTCCATTCATTTCTGCGGGGCTGCCGAAAATAACTGAGCCCGGCTCGGCTATTTCCGTCGGCCCCATAGAAACGAATGGGAGCGTTAGCCGCTCTGACAACTTCCCCGGTCTGTTCTCTGTGTAGGTGTTGGACCCGCACAGATCAAAGGATATGCCCCAATTATCTCAGATGGAAATACCCCTTTAAGGGAATGAGGCTTCATATAGGAGATCTTAGGGGTGGCTTTAAGGGAATCTGTCACCAATGACCCCTCTATCCAGCTATATTCATAGACACATAGCTGTGGTTCATCTGATTAAAACGCTATTTTTCTTTTGTTGATATGAGGGTCCATTCCTGAGTTATGATACTTTTTCTTAATATACAAATTAGGCCTTCGGTGCAGTAAAGGTGTCACCGTTGCTCTAGTTGCACCAAACGTCCACTCGCTTCCCTCCTTAACTGCTTTGATTAACAGGGTTGGGCTCTGACAAAGCAGCGAGGGAGAGGTCACAGAAAGGAGCAGACCTTGGGTGCAACAAGAGCAATGGTGACGCCCTCATTGCACCAAAGGCCTAATTCGCATTTTAAGAAAAAGTATCATAACACGGGAATGGTGCCTTGGATCAACAAAAGAAAAACTGTGTTTAAATCAGTTGAACTATAACTGTGTCTATGCAAACAGTTTGATTGGGAGGTCTCTGGTAAAGGATTCCCTTGTAAGGCTACATTTACACTGCATTTGCTGTGTATATTTGGCATATGTGGCAGGAAAACTCCAGTCATATGCACAATGTCCCACTGACTTGACATGCGCCAAGAGAGTGTACTATTGGTATATGCCTGTATCAAATTATCCTCTCTATTCAATATACAGTCATCCTGGGAAAAAAAAAAAACTGTATGCTGTGTATTGTATTTTTTTCTATAATAATAAAATCCCTGTGTGAGTGCGCTGTGTCCATGTGTGTGTCACCAGTTTTGCACTGGGCATGCGTGGCGTCCAATCACACAAGCCGTCTGCTCCTGCCACAGTTCCCCCACCGCTGTCCAGCCAGTGCACATGCGCCGCCTTTGCAGCATGGGGTGTGGTCGGTGCAGGCGGCATGTGGGGGGCGGCGTGGATCGGCCAGAGCACTGTGTGATGATTGCTCTGCATGCCGGCCGATTCCAGCGCCCATTATTGTAACGGGCATAATGTCTCGTTTTTTTCTATTTGGAGTCCATGGTCAACATATGCCTCAGCTCTGCTCAGCTTTTCCAAGATGTGAAGTACAGATCTGCAAAAAGTATATGAGGTGGGATTCCTTATCTGCACTACTACTCGTATATAACTGCAGATACTAGTCCTTGGTCATGGTGACAGATTTTCTTTAATTAAATGTCCTGCTTTTTATTATTGGTCCCAAGTCTTCATCAGAAAACTATATAGGTAGAATTGCTAAATTTGGATGCATCCTCTGATTATCTCCTCGTGATGTGTTGTCTCTCAGTGGTTGTTTTTTTTGGTCTGGTGCTTTACTGATTACTCTCCACTTGCGTGTGTGGGGGTATGTGTAAAAAAATATATATATATATATATATATATATATATATATATATATATATATATTTTTTTTTTTTTTATTATTATTATTGTAATCTATATGTACAGTTGCAGTTGAGGATCCTGTTCCTGTGTTCTTTTCTACTCTTGCTTCACCCTGGAGCTAGGACACCTGCCTCTGCAGAGTTATCAAACCCTTTGATGTTCAGTAAGCAGAGGTGGGTGGGAAAGAGGGGGGTCGAGAGGCCCTCCATGTTCCTTTTTACCTCTTCTAAAAGACAAGCAATGTCCAGACTTGTCAAAGAAGAATTGTGTGTTTATATATGTAACCACAGCCTCCCTCAAGTATTCTCTCAGGTGTGTCTGAGACGGCGGGAACCTGAAAGGAACGCACACAGGAACGCCACTGGAAAATGTGTGACTGTGCCATCTCCGGATCACTTATCTTTATTGCGTATTCATCCACTCTTGGACATTGTAACCTGTGTCGGCTTTTATCTGCTTCCAAGCTTAGGAAATCTCAGTAACTGTTAACAGCCTTAGTTAAAAGCTTTAAAAGCGAGATGAAATGTCTTGCAAATGATATTATTGATCTAACAGTTGTGAATAAAGCTGCTATCAGATCGGAGTGCATAGTTATAGCGGCGTATTCTATAAACGGCAGATGGTTTGGGAGAGCCACGAAAAAGGGCACGCAATGGTTTAGTTAGCCCCAATCCTGTGACTAGGGGATAACTATTAGATCGGTGGGGGTCCTACAGCTGGGAGCCCCACCAATCATGAGAATGGATACCCCATACCCCCCAGAGCTCCCCGAAATGAACAAACCAGCAGGTTGGGCATGAAAACTCGTCTCTCTCCGGAACACTCGTAAAGCGGAATGAAGAGGCTAGGGGGTACCCTTTCTCATGGTCAGTTGGCCTCTTAGCATCAGGGCAACTACCAAAATCCTGTGGATCAGGAATACATTTTAACAACCAGAATACCCCAATGTGTGATCTCTGGTGAAGGAGGATCAGACTCATTAACATGCATTTTTAAATAAACCAACTCATAAATTACACTTTTCTAAGTGAAGTTTGTGGTCATTATTTTAGGAGAACCAACCCCCTGAGATATTAGTTGTAAATGCACATCTTAAAATCAAAACAACTTCATATGTAGACCCCTATTTGTCAAATGCGTGCCCCATGTGTAGGACAATAAACTGGAGGTCTAGTTATTAGTAATGTATACCGTCCATGGATACACTGTGGGTAATTCCTGGTGTTAATGGTCATCTTAGATGCCCTTGACGTTTAGAAATGAAAAGACAAAAAAAGGTTATCCCACAAATTTCTTTATTTTTAGTCGTGTAAAACATCTTTTGCACTTACATGTATCAGAAAAGTTCTTCTGTGCGGAGGTATTACATTTATAAACTTATTGTATCACCACCTAGCGTTTCGTGCATCCACCTTGCTATGTGTTCAGTCCCCAGCAATCAAACACTAATTACCTTTCCTCTGGATAGGTCATGATGAGTTCTTAGAGGGGTTGTGCAGGTGATGAGTTCTTAAAGGAAATGTGTCACCCACATTTTTACCTGCCAGTTAAAATCACATAGTAGCATATATCCTTTTTTTCTAATCTGTTTTTATTTTATAATTATAGATTTATTTTTAATTTTTTCTTATTTTATTTTTCTGAACATTATTATGGGGGCAGCCATCTTGCCTGAGCTGTTTTTAACAGCATTTACACAGCATCAAAGAATTGCTGTACGGCAGCCCCAAGATCCACAGACACAATGGGGACCTCGTTGACTTCTATGGGAGAGTAGACCTGTAACCAGTGTAGAGGTCATTGTCAGAGCTCATCTAGTCTTCCCTAATACAATCACCTACTGTGAATGGTGGATCTTGTCTTATCTATACACAGAGGTGATATCATTACAGGCAGGATTACAATGGGTTAACTGCAGTTAAAGGGATTATGTCATGAGATTTTAGCCCTATAAGCTAAACATATGCCCATGTCCGTACTAATAACATGACTCCTAAACTGGCCTTATTAAACCTGCTTGTGGCTCTATTAGCGCACTAGGCTTAGCCTGATGCACCGCGGACTCCTGGCAGCGGCTTCGTTGAGCGAAGTGCGCATGCGCATCAGGCCGGGCGCATGCGCACTTCGTTCAACGAAGCCGCTGCCAGGATTCCACGGCGCATCAGGCTGAGCCTAGTGCGCAGGCGCCGGATCTGGCAGAGGGACGGGAGGATTGCGAAGGCGGCGCTGAGGTGAGGAAGGTGGCACTGTAGACAGGGAGGGCGGCGATTAAGACTGGGGAGGAGACACTGCATGCAAACGGACAGCATTTGTAGACGGATCCAGATGCGGATCTGTTTCACAAATGCATTGCAAAAACGGATCCGTCTGTCTGTTTGTCATACGGACAAACAGATCAGTTTCGTTTTATTTTTTTCACCTTTTTAAAGGTCTGCACATGCAGTATTTTTAATGCACTAATACACTTTTATGTTTAAGGCACTAATACATTCCTATGGCATACAGGCAAGTGTTCAGTTTTTTTGGCCGTAGATAAAACCGTAGCATGCTGCGGTATTATCTCCCTCCTGAACAGTCAAAAAGACTGAACTGAAGACATCCTGATGCATCCTGAACGGATTGCTTTCCATTCAGAATGCATGGGGATATGCCTGATCAGTTATTTTCCGGTATAGAGCCCCTAGGACGGAACTCTATGCCGGAAAAGAAAAATGCTAGTGTGAAAGTACCCTTAAACATGAAAAAGTGATTTAAACAGCAGGTCATTTTCTGATGATACATTCCTTTTATAGGGGTTGTTCTCCACTTGGCCAGACCTGTAAAGGAAAGATAACTTACCTGCTTCCTGGTGGTAATGACCATACTCTACTGATTAATGTTGGTAGGAGCTCCCAGACTGTCCCCCCCACACTGGCAGAAGATGTGGCAACCAGGATTGAGCCTGATGGATTTTTAACATGACTGACCCTTTGTTGAGCCGGAAGATAAGCTGCTGCCAGAGGAGCCTGACAGCAGCTTATCTCCTCTTCCAATCAGAAAAAAAGAACACTTAGCCTGACCCTCTTAGAGCTGATGGCTATCTTGCTTGACCTCCCCATAATAAACATCTAATCTCTGCCAACAGCTATCTTTTGTGCCTGGGCCAGCTTCAGTCTACTCAGACTCTCTATGAAGTTCAGGTTTGGTTAACCCTAATATACCACTGTCCCCATATCATACTTACTTTGGGCATAGGGAGCTGGGATATGGAGAGTTCTTGGGAGGGTCTCTTAGTGGGTAGAGCCCCATCTAGGCTTCTTTCTGTGAGTGCAGACTGAATTCGCAACTGGATGGTGCGTTACCACATCCAGTAAGTATCAGATGGATTTACTTTATGGATGATGATGATGATGATGATGATGATGATGATGATGATGATGATGATGATGATGATGATCAGAATGTAAAGCAAATTATATTTTCTGGCTGACATGAGTGATGCTAGGTCATATTTTATGTAGAAGAGAAGATTGCGGCCCACAGAAATATACTTGCAATTGTGTATCATTTATTGATTAAGCATAATCATCTTTGACTCGTGGTACTTCATGCATTATTATTATAGCCACTTTTAGTAAACCTACAAACTTACTAAAAGTGGCTATAATAATGCATGAAGTACCTGGATCATGAGTCAAAAATGATGATGCTTAATCAATAAATGATACACAATTGCAAATACAGGGAGTGCAGAATTATTAGGCAAGTTGTATTTTTGAGGATTAATTTTATTATTGAACAACAACCATGTTCTCAATGAACCCAAAAAACTCATTAATATCAAAGCTGAATATTTTTGGAAGTAGTTTTTAGTTTGTTTTTAGTTTTAGCTATTTTAGGGGGATATCTGTGTGTGCAGGTGACTATTACTGTACATAATTATTAGGCAAATTAACAAAAAACTAATATATACCCATTTCAATTATTTATTTTTACCAGTGAAACCAATATAACATCTCAACATTCACAAATATACATTTCTGACATTCAAAAACAAAACAAAAACAAATCAGTGACCAATAAAGCCACCTTTCTTTGCAAGGACACTCAGAAGCAGCCATCCATGGATTCTGTCAGTGTTTTGATCTGTTCACCATCAACATTGCATGCAGCAGCAACCACAGCCTCCCAGACACTGTTCAGAGAGGTGGACTGTTTTCCCTCCTTGTAAATCTCACATTTGATGGACCACAGGTTCTCAATGGGGTTCAGATCAGGTGAACAAGGAGGCCATGTCATTAGATTTTCTTCTTTTATACCCTTTCTTGCCAGCCACGCTGTGGAGTACTTGGACGCGTGTGATGGAGCATTGTCCTGCATGAAAATCATGTTTTTCATGAAGGATGCAGACTTCTTCCTGTACCACTGCTTGAAGAAGGTGTCTTCCAGAAACTGGCAGTAGGACTGGGAGTTGAGCTTGACTCCATCCTCAACCCGAAAAGGCCCCACAAGCTCATCTTTGATGATACCAGCCCAAACCAGTACTCCACCTCCACCTTGCTGGCGTCTGAGTCGGACTGGAGCTCTCTGCCCTTTACCAATCCAGCCACGGGCCCATCCATCTGGCCCATCAAGACTCACTCTCATTTCATCAGTCCATAAAACCTTAGAAAAATCAGTCTTGAGATATTTCTTGGCCCAGTCTTGACGTTTCAGCTTGTGTGTCTTGTTCAGTGGTGGTCATCTTTCAGTCTTTCTTACCTTGGCCATGTCTCTGAGTATTGCACACCTTTTGCTTTTGGGCACTCCAGTGATGTTGCAGCTCTGAAATATGGCCAAACTGGTGGCAAGTGGCATCTTGGCAGCTGCACGCTTGACTTTTCTCAGTTCATGGGCAGTTATTTTGGCCTTGGTTTTTCCACACGCTTCTTGCGACCCTGTTGACTATTTTGAATGAAACGCTTGATTATTTGATGATCCCGCTTCAGAAGCTTTGCAATTTTAAGAGTGCTGCATCCCTCTGCAAGATATCTCACTATTTTTGACTTTTCTGAGCCTGTCAAGTCCTTCTTTTGACCCATTTTGCCAAAGGAAAGGAAGTTGCCTAATAATTATGCACACCTGATATAGGGTGTTGATGTCATTAGACCACACCCCTTCTCATTACAGAGATGCACATCACCTAATATGCTTAATTGGTAGTAGGCTTTCGAGCCTATACAGCTTGGAGTAAGACAACATGCATAAAGAGGATGATGTGGTCAAAATACTCATTTGCCTAATAATTCTGCACGTAGTGTATATTTCTGTGGGCCGCAATCTTCTCTTCTACAAGTACGACTACCAAGTCCTTGCTGGCACCAGCTAGCTCCACCACTACGCAACAGGTCATATTTTATGGTGATGTCTTCAGCAGTACAAGACCTTGTATCATCACAATAAAATTAAATCCACAACTGAACATTTTAATTAGCTAGAATAGCTATCTGTCTGAATGTACATGGCCTTATTGAGATAAACCTAAGAGTACAGCTATACACATGTATCATTTAGAGGTTAAACTGCCCATAGACATTTCAGATCTTCGTTCAAATGTCTGTTGGACCTTTTAATAGTATCTTTAGGCCCTTTTGACGGATGTCTTATGTCTCTGTCTAGCATAACCCTATTTTCTTAAAGAATTTCACATCCAAATATGCACATATACACTTGAAACATCCCTTCCCCCCCCCCCCCCCCCCCTCAATTCAAGGCTACTGCCTGTTCGTTTGCAGTTAAAATAACTGGGGCTCCTTTGCTTTGTACAGTACAAAGGGTCAGGCCATGAAGGACAGCGCGAGATAAAACGTGCTGAGGAAGGAAAGGGATAGTCGGTCTGTCCTGTATCTCTCCTGCACATAAATAGTTATCAGGCAGTGTGAGAAACCTAAGGCCTAAGGGCTCTGTGTAATCTTATACGTCCTAGGCCTCAAATAACCTCCTAGCCGGCTACACATCTAAGAGAGTCTTTTAATGTTTCAGACGCCTTCTTTCTATGAAATACAAAGAAGCTGACAGTCTTCATAGAGTTAAATGCATGAATCAAATACTGTTGTTCCACCTGAGTTTTCTTAGCTTGTGATAAGAGGACCCCATCCCATACTATTTTAGTTTGCTTTATGGTTTTTAGATTTCCACATTCACTACAAATGGAGCACCAACAATAAAATGATTTTCTGAGATACCCGTGGTTGTTGAGTTACATGGGCCGCATTGCCCTTTGGTAATAGATACTCTTGTAAAGATTTTTTTTTAAAGTTGACTCTAACTTTGGAGCATTTTCCTGGAGGAATCTATGAAATCTTTTGTCATATGTACAAACAATGCAGTTGTTCAAGGGCATCTATCAGCAGATTTGTAATTATGAATGTGGCGGACCTGTTGCATGTGCGCTTGGCAGCTGAAGACATCTGTGTTGGTCCCAAGTTCATATGTGCCTGCATTGCTGAGAAAATGTTTTAATATATGCAAATGAGCCTCTAAGAGCAATGGGGGCGTTGCCATTACTCCTAGAGGCTCTGCCCTCTCTCTCTCTCTCTGCAACTGCTGCCCCCCTGCCACTTTGACAGAGCTGGGCAATATGTTTTCACTGCCTGGTCTTTAAAATTAAAGTGGGCAGGGCACGGCAGTTGCAGAAAGAGCCGAGCCTCTAGGTGTAACAGCAACGCCCCCATTGCTCTTAGTTTTTTTCCAAATATTAAGACATGTTTTTTTCTCAGCAATGCCGTCACATATGAACATGGGACCAACACAGATGCCTTCAGCTGCCAAGCGCACATGCAACAGGTCAGCCAGTTTCCCTGCTCTTGGGAATGCCACCAAACTGCATTGACCACCTATTTATTTGTGGACTTACACAACCCATTTTCGGCCTGGGAAAGCCCGAATTTGCAGGGACTGCCTCTGAAAATTAGGAACAGTCCCTGCAATATCGGGACTGTTGACAAGTGTGTATAATTATGGAGTCTACGCAACAAAACAGAGTTGTGCATTTGGTTTTATACATTACAGTGTGAGCCCATACAATTGATTTTACACAGTCACAGCCTACGGACAGAGACAATCAGCCAGTAGACTCATCTGGTACTGCTTTTCTCCAAGCAGGCTTGACAGTCAGGAAGTCATATAAACTCATCTTCAGAAGACTTCACATGAAAGCTGTTTCATGTCTATGGTCATCATAAATGTGTAAGAATATTCCAATAAGAAAGTAGGAATACACAAAGACGTTTCCAGATTTTATAGAGATTTATGTACCGGTCAGTATAAACAGGTTGGAATGTAACCATATTAGATTTGCTTATATTATTTTTCATAAGAGTATTTTTGCATATCAAAAAATCCACCTAAAAAAGTACATTATTTTTTTTTTTTTTTTTTTTTTTTTTACTCCTTTAATTTATTCCTTATCATGCCTTAGATGTTTCCTTCCCCAAGTATTAAACCAAGATCTAAAAAGTTAGGCTGCTAATCCTCACTAGACCACAGCAGTATCTAAGAAGATTAAGAGATTTTTATTTTTTTTTTGTCTTGATAAGGTCCTTTGAAGTTGATTTGGAATAAACTCATGGATCTTGGTACATATGCCATCCTGCTGAATCTAAACAAGATAAAAAGTTAATACATATTTTTAAATTAAATATTTTTTTTTAAACCAATGTTTAAAAAAAAAAAAAAAAACAGCCAGATATCTTACTGCAGGTATGAAACTACCCTAAATTTGTAACTTTGCAGTCTACAATTTCTGATAGGTGTCCCATGTTTTTGCCTTTGGACATGTAAAATATTAATGAGCATAGTCTATTGACCTAATTGACAAGATAGATCCAATGGGAAAGAATAATACCCTGTCTTATAGAAGTATTTTTTACTGTTCAAAGTTGACCACGAATACCAAAAGATCCCTGGTTCTTTTAGCAGTAATTACGTGGGAACTTGAAATGTAAGTGGTCCAGCAGAATTGAACACCATTGACTGATGTTTCTGAAGCTGATTTCCAGTATTTTAGGTATCAAAAAGTAGTTCCGTGTAAAGGCCAGTTATAAATCTTATTAATACAGACCAGCATTGGACATGTCAGACACTGTAGGTTTGACCCTACCTCAGACTCTGAAGCGCGTTTCATGTACTAATGCTTGTTTGTTGTGATAATTTATGTAGCACAAAATATCAATATTGTTTGACAACCAACAAATATTTAAACTATGGGATGAATGATCATAGTAAGAATTGCTCATCCCCATTCAGCCCTGATGATTGCTGTATGTATGTCACGGCTGTGTCATGGTCTAGTGGTAGTGGACCGTGACACTTTAGCCATGCATGCTTGTTGCCGGTGGCAACATGTAGTTTTTAGCATGATTACACACTTCCCCTTTTAAGGTTGTTGTCCCTTCCCATTCTGGTGGGTATGGGGTTAAAGTGTGAGCAAGGTGGAGCTGGGTGTGGGCTCTTATAAGACTTGGGCTTGGAGCCGGAGGTTAGTGGGACTTCAGCTTCTTATGGAGCTTGAGTTATGCTGCCATCCTGGACCTTACCATCTGTCCAGTTTGAGGGCCACCTTGTTGGACATTGGGATTGTCATCTCTTATGTATCCTCCATGTTTCCTACCTTACCTGTGATGATGTTTGGTATGGGTTTATATTCAGGGTGTGGTGTACGTCTTGTTGTAGTTTCTTGTCTTTTGGTGTTGTTCGTCCAGCATGTATGCAAGGCGTTTCCCTGTGTGTTGTGCCTCTGGTGAGGGGGCTCCTGGGTTTCCCAGAGGGGGAACCACTATTCAGTAGCAGTTGTCTTTTCATCCAGTTTTTGTGGCAGGTAAGTGCTGTTGTTCCAGTGTGTGTTGTTTGCGCTGGGTGCTTACCTGCCAATCTGGTTTATGCTACTGTCTGTCCCTTTCCTTGTTGCTAGGCCTTCTGGAGACTATGGTTCATCCGTGTCAGTGGATGAACAGGTAGTCTCCTAGCCCTGACATTATTACCAGGGATCTCTAGGGTTAGTAGGGCCCGAGGTTCCGGGTATGAGCCCTCCCACCGTTAGGGTTCGCTGATGCAGTTATGAGGCTTAGGATTTAGGGATGTGTTAGAAGATGACCTGCTCCCTTTATTCCTGTTTCCAGGCCTAGTGGCATATCCTGCCAACCTACATTGTACGGTGTGGAGTTTCCCCCTACTCCGACAATGTAAATGCGAATAACAGGTGGGTAATGGTCTGGTCTAAAGGTTTCTATTAACTTTTGTTCATGATCATTGATTGCTCTTTCAGCCCAAGTAAAAGGACTCTTACTAATATTTGCCAACACAAAGCCTGCCATGGTGTAATTTGGTATTACAACAAGAATAGTTAGAGGTCTATAGGTCTTTTCTCAGATGTACTACTCTCCCTTGGCCCAAACAGTGCCCCATAACAAAGACTGAGGGAGCCATTTGGTTGCTATGGCCGCCATGGGCCTTCTCAAGGTTCCAATATAAACTCCTGCCTGTGGCTCTATAAGGACACAGTGAATCTCCAATAGGCTGCAATGTAAAATCATAGCAGTCTATGGGAGAAGGGATCTAAAGATTGCATGTTAAAGTACCCTAAGGGAACATAAATTTTAAAAACAAAACTGCATCCACCTCCTAACTAACCCTTGCCTTGCCATCCGAAAAGCCTACAAATTGCTAAACATTTTTCGGCAAATCGGTTTAAAAAAGTTGCCAAGCCCAGTTTTGAGACTTTTTGAAGGCAGAATTCTGGCGTGCAGGGCTTGATAAATTCCCCGTGTTGCTGGTGTGCGTGTGTGTGTGTGTGTGTGTGTGTGTGTATATATATATATATATATATATATATATATATATATATATATATATATATATATATTATTTCAATATCTCTAAAAATGTATGAGTTAAAATAAAGCAGGTTGGATATCGCCCAGTATAGTTTGCGGAGTTTATTCAAGTACCAGGGTGCCAGTACAGACAAGATGTTGCTGCGAGAACACCTACATTTAGTTTATTTGTAGTTGTAGAAAACACGTTACTCTTCTATGCTTTGTATAGCTTGAAACATTCTGTGAGTTTGTAGGCTCACAAAGGATCCCTTTTTCTGCTGCCCCATGCATGGTTTGCCTTCTATCACCTAAACACATTCCATTGACTTTATTGTAGTTTTAATCAAACAAGTCGCTGTGTCCTCTGCAGCTAAGGATAAGGGAACTGCTGGGCTCTTATCCCTACATAGGCCCAGGTGTAGCAGGGAGAGCCACATACAAGTAAATATTCCATCAAGAAGACACGGCCAAAAGAAAACAGATTAGTAATATGTTTTACAGAAGAAAGGGGCTTCAGTTACATGTCTTTACAGCATCTTAAGAAGCCTCTAGTGTTATTGCCACCTGCACACACAAGTTGTGAATATGCAAAAGAAAGGGAGATTACCGGGCGTTTACTTAACTAATGCGGGGTGACCCCCAAGAAGGCATTAGACAAATTCTCCCCCGTTCATAATCTCCCATAAAGATAGACACATGAATTGACTCCATAAAAAACAAATCGGCATCTTATTGCCATTCATGTTTCTCCTAGAAGTGCTGCGTGCCCCCTCCGCGTTTTCTGCTCCATTCAGACGTCCGCATTTTGCGGACCGCACGTTGCCGGCACTAATAGAATATGCCTATTCTTGTCCGCGGACAAGAATAGGACATGTTCTATTTTTTTCGGGAACGGAATTGCGGACCAGGAAGTGCGTGTCCGCAATTCTGTATCCAGGCAGCACATCGTGCTGCCCCATAGAAACTAATGGGTCCGCAATTCTGTTCCGCAAAATGCGGACGTGTGAATGGACCCCTAGCACCACTGTGCAGTAACTGGAACGCCTCAGCCCCGGCATTCCTCAACATGGCATACTCCGATGGAGGCGAATGAGGCAGCTCATGAGTTATGACTGGGCACCTTACTTTTGATAGCTATTCCTACTAACCCCCCCTTACCCCTATATAAATGCTTACGGGGCTCAGCATGTGTTCTCCAAGGGCTCTTTCACACAAGCAGTTTTTCCGTTCAATACACTTATAGCATCCGTACTGAATCTTGACCCGTTTATTTCATTGGGTCTGTGTACGTTTTTCAGGCATCATTTCTGCGTTGAGGAAAGATTGCAGCTTGTTTTATATTTAGCGTTTTTTCACGCAGCTCTGGCCCACAGAAGTGAATGGTACTTGCCTGAAAAACTGAAGGCATCCGGATGCAATGTGTTTTTCACTGATGGTTGCTGGAGATGTTGAGTGTTATCCTTCAGTTTTTCATCATGTGCGTGAAAAACGCATTAAAACTGATTGCATCCATGCAGACTAAACTGAACGCAGTCGCAGACAAAACTGATTGAACTTGAGTGCAAACTGTAATAGATCCTTACACAATCCGTATCCTAAGAGGGGAGTATAGCCCCTCATAGAGATTAGTGTATCGTCTTCTGAACCCGCCAGTTTCTGCAGGGCCGTCCAACTAGCTAAGGCTACTTTCACACTCTCCTTTTGGCTTTCCGTTAGTGAGATCCGTTCAGGGCTCTCGCAAGCGGTCCAAAATGGATCAGTTTTGCCCTTAACGCATTCTGAATGGATAAGGATCCGCTCAAAGCATCAGTTTGCCTCCGTTCCGTCTCCATTCTGCTTTGGAGGAGGACACCAAAATGCTGCCTGCAGCGTTTTGGTGTCCGTCTGATGAAACTGAGCCAAACTGATCCGTCCTGACAATCAATGTAAGTCAATGGGGACAGATCCGTTTTCACTGACACAATATGGCACAATAGAAAACGGATCCGTCCCCATTGACTTTCAGTAGGGTTCAAGACGGATCCACCTTGGCTATGTTAAAGATGATACAAACGGATCCGTTCTGAACGGATGCAGACAGTTGTATTATCTGAACGGATGCGTTTGTGCAGATCCATGATGGATCCGCACCAAACGCGAGTGTGAAAGTAGCCTTATGTGTGTGGAGAGGTCCCAACTCATCCTTGACAGATGGAGGAGAGAGGGTCAGGTGAATAGAACTTTTTAGTCTGATCCCTTTGTTCTTCTGATAGATAAGGTGTCTGGCCGTGGTTTTTTCTTCTCCCCTCACTGAAAACACATACGTGCTTTACTGACCTGAACATGCATGGCTATGGTGGAGTCCACAGGGGTAGCCATCAGCTGAACGAGCTGATGACTATTCAAGGGCTGTTAGTGGCTTATCTCTTGTGAAAACAATGGATCAGGCAGATTAATATATAAGATGCCTGATCCTTCTTTCCCCTGATGTAAATGTGCCCATTGTACTGTATTATTAAAGCAGTACTGGGGCCACAAAATACAGTACAATCTGAAAGCACCATGTTAAGCCTTTTTCACACGTCAGTATTCGGTCAGTGATTGTGAGCCAAAACCAGGAGGGGAGCTACACAGACATAAGGTATAAGGGAAAGATCTGCTCCTGTTCTGTGTTTAGAGCTGCACCTGGTTTTGGCTCAAAATCACTGATGGAAATCACTGACCGAACACTGACGTGTGAAAGAGGCCTACCATGGTGCTTTCATATATGACGTGTGAATTAGGCTTTATACAGTGGGA
The DNA here is from genome assembly GCF_014858855.1 of Bufo gargarizans. Taxonomy (NCBI): domain Eukaryota; kingdom Metazoa; phylum Chordata; class Amphibia; order Anura; family Bufonidae; genus Bufo; species Bufo gargarizans. Next base: position 591,083,778 of record NC_058080.1, on the reverse strand, counting down.
AAGGCTAAGAAGATTCATATATTTTTGTGGGAAAAGGTTCAGTAAAACCTGTAATTTATACATTTTTCCCCCTCCTGTGAACAGCTATCGGTGCAGGCAGAGGTGATATCAGTGATGGATAGTATTGTGTGCATGCAGACAGCTGTCAGTCACCGATAACTCCTCCCTCCTGTACCCATAGCTGTTCACAGGGGGGGGGGAGCAAAGATAGAAATGTATAAAGTGCAGGTTTTTCTGACTCTTTTCCCATAAAACTATATATCAGTCTGCTCAGCTCCTCCTGCTCTGTAACATGCTGCTTTCAGATTGCCTTGTATTTTGTGGTGACAAGTCCTCTTTAATCTTTCCAACTGAGAGGTCATCAATATTAGATCAGTGACACAGAGCTTGTTGCAACTAGGGATAAGCAAATCGACTTCAGATGAAACATCCAAAGTCGATTCGCATATGACTTTGACTACTGTACGGAGCAAGTGCTCCATACAGTATTAGAATGTATTGGCTCTGATGAGCCGAAGTTATTGCTTTGCGGAGTCTCACGATACTTCGCGTAATAACTTCATAAATCAATTTCTACTGTAAAAAAAAAAAAAACATTTCCCGAGGTACCAAGGTACCACTGTGTTTTAACGGTAAATAGTTTATCTATGCTGAATGCTGTGTACTGTGCTTCTTGCTTGCTTTGTGCAATTATGATCTGGACGCCAGAAGGCAGATACATATTGCTGCAGGACCAGCTGTTAATTGCATGGTTCCGACTTCGGTGCGAACGAAGCCTTAGAAATTCTCGTATGCAGTACGTAAATCTCCCAATATAACAGACTCCCAGGTCCTACTTGTCATAGAAATCCTAGAAGGAGAAAATAAAAGAATGGAAATGCAGTAAACTGGCAGGAGCCCAGTGCTGGTAGTGGGGTTGGGATAAGCCCCAGCAATGGGGTTTTCTTACTTAGAATTTTTATTATTTTCAAAATGCAGACAGAGCAGATTTTCGTGTCACTTCAGAGCATTATGTTTTGAGATGGCTTGAGGATTTCATAGAATGTCTTTGATTAGGATGAAAGCGAAAAAGTAAAGTAATTTAAAAAGAGAAGAATTTGAGAGCCGTCTCGGTGGGAGAACAGCGGGTGATCACACAAGGCCTGTTTCCCTCTTGGCTCGTCTTTACATTCCATCCACTATGTGTTGTCTAAGCTGCTGGGTTTCTTACTGAAGTATCTTCTGCGATTGTAACCATGGTCCCTGGGAAGCTGTCCTTGGCCATTTGTTCCAGAGAAGTCCTTAACCACCCACGGCCTCTGTCCTAAGAGGAGATGTCCGCGAGCTGGCAGACAGTGCCCGATAAACGTATTATGCCCTGAAATCTGCTTTCATAAACCTTTCACTATTAGATGGGCCTGGTAAAGCCTGGTCATTGTATAATGGAAAATTATGTAGCACTGTAATGTGCTTTTGTGTTTCATCGAGTTATCATTTTAAAGATATGCTTGCTGTCAGTGAATGGGAGCATTCAGATTTTCATCCATCTAACTAAAAAAAACTACACCTCTGCTACTGTAGCGATCCTTTAGCTGCAAAAAGTATTATTCAGTCTATGCGTCTCTCTATGACTCCAGTCTAGATCGATGCAATGTACTCCAGGCATGTTTGGCTCACGTGTGACTTCCTAGAGAGACTACATTTGCACTTTTAGTCAGTTATGTGGTCTTGTTTTGTGGGCATGTGTTCATATATGAGCCAATGCGGACCCATTCCTTTCAGTGGGGGCAGCAAAAGATGCGGACCGCACCCTATATTCTATCATAAGGAAGGACTTTCTGATTCACGAAATGCGGAAGGCGCACATTTGGTATCCCTGTTTTGCAGATAAGCAAAAAGGGATACGGTCTTGTAAATGAACCCTAAAGGGGTTGTCTCACTTCAGCAAATGGCATTTATCATGTAGAGAAAGTTACTAATGTATTGTTGTTGTCCATATTGCTTCCTTTGCTCATTCATTTTTCCATCACATTATACACCGCTCGATTCCAGGGGTTATGACTAGGGATGAGCGAATCAACTTCGGATGAAACATCCGAAGTTGATTCGCATAATACTTCATTTAAATACTGTATGGAGTGAGCGCTCGGTAGGTATTAGAATGTATTGGCTCTGATGAGCCAAAGTTATTACTTCGTGAGACTTCGGGTAATAACTTCAGAAATAAATTTCTACTGTAACAAAAACCTTTTACCGAACTCTGCTTCGGTTCCAAGGTAAAATGTTCTTTCAGATGTTTTCCTCACTGTGATTGTGCAGACAGAACGGAGGGGGGTAGCAGCAGGCTTCGGACTTCCGTTCTAGTGATCGGTGGGACTTTTACCAACTATCTGTCTCTTTGTTGAGCACCCTGGATCACGTAATACACAGAATTATAGATCTGTCTATCCAGATACATAGTAACAGAGCAACACTGAGCTGTTTGGTAGAACCAGCGGGCGGCACAAGGTCTGCATCCAGTAGTGACTGACCCCGATATCCCAGCCCCCCCCCCCCCTTCCCTTTTCCTTTTATTTCTCGTTTAGCAGCAGAAGAGGTTGGGAGTGCTGCCTGCTTCCTCTCCTTTCATCAGAGCGCCAGAATGACCTGTGAATTGTACATTAACCACCCAGTGCCTCTGATCTGTTAATCATTAATCTCGTCTGTTAATGCTGCAAGAACCAACAGGGTTCTCTTGTCTCCTGCTCTGTGTTCTCACCGCTCCCCGACAAGGCTGGGGTCGCCTGAGGACCTTGGGAACGAAACTGCAAAGTCAGGTGACAGTGGCACCTATAGGATTAGTACCAAGGTGTTCGCCTCCATTGTTGTCTTGCCATAAGCATCCAGAAAAGACCTCCCTACCTGTAATTATACCGCCCTCCTAACATCAGATACACCAAGTAGTGTGTAATAATATACATTACATCCTATGTAGGTTTGTTATCTCCATCCTTCCTCTCGTTTTTTTTTTCCGGTCTTTAGCTGAAAATAATTTTTGAATATCAGCCAGGTTTCCGTTACTACAGGTATTTCTCCATAAATTGTGGCTCCTTGAAGCACCAGGGGCACCGAAATGTATGTCTGTACATTCTCAATGGGTTTATGAAGGTTTGATGGCTCCTCTGGTTTCTATCCACACAAAAAAAAAAAATCAAGTGACCTAGTGTGTATGATATAAGGAAAATGTGAGCAATGGCAATCTCTGTATGATGGGAAATATGTCATAGCAGTAATATTCATCTGGGGTTGTTAGATCGCTAAAATGAAGAGCATTTACACTTGGAGGTGCCATTATTGATCGTAGATCCTTAGAACGCCCTAATATCCGCACAGATTTATTCTACCATGTGTCAGCAGGGATTCGTATAAGAACACTATTCACTATTCTGATATGGAATGTACACCAAATGCCTGCAACAAATTGGCCACATCTGAATATAGTCTTACACGGGAGGAGACCTGCAGGAGACACCCCGCCAAAGTTTTTCACTCTGGAACCTTTTTTTTTTTTTCTCTGGGCAGTTCTTCTTCTGTTTCTCCTATATGCAAAGAAGTATCTCCCAAGGAAGGGAACCATCACGCCAGCTCCACCTCTTGAGTGGCTCCCTAGGAGTCAAAATCCGACATTCCAACAAGCCTTGGGATTTGACAAGGGAATAAAGCCAATCCAGATATCCATCCGTAGACAGCTGTTTCAGGGTGCTTGCCCCTCCTCAGTATGGAGTAGGGTACAGGTTCTCTGGGTGCAATACCTTGAATGTGGCTGAATCTCCTTGGAGACCAGTCCTGTATGGAGACTTACTGGAAATACTCCATGGTATGGATACTCTTTGGCAATGCTTCATGGGGGGTGAGGATGCAAAGAGGTATCTCCTAAGGAAGAAGGAGCCTTGGGAGATACTTCTTTGCATATTAATTTCCCATGGAGCATCACCAATAAGTCTCCATAGCATAGAGTACTTCCAGGAAGTCTCCATACAGGACTGGTCTCTTTAAGGAGGATCTGCACCCTGCTTAAGTCTGTTCCTCCTAGAAAGGTATAAATAAATTGACAACTGGGTGTTACCATTCCCTTTGTAAAATGGATGGGTAGCTACAGACTGAGCATTTGTACAGTGTCAGAACAAGCAGGGACACCTTTGTTGTTAATGTATTTGTACACTTCTATTAGGAATAACGGGAACTACACAATGCAGACTTTTAGAATACTATGCTCTAAAATTGTTTGTTTATGACGAGTACAAGTATTTACTAAAACTGAAGAGCTCTTTAAAAGTGTATTATGTCTATTTCATTACCAGAAAGGTTACAATGTATAATAAAAGTTGGCTGTACATTGGCAGCGTTGCACGTTTGATATTCCATCAGAAAAAGGTGTTTATGGGTGCTGTGTATTAGACTATAAAATCACGTCATGTCACCAGCTGATCTTGCATCATGATAAATGGTGTTTTAGGAGCCATGTTCATTTTTTGTACCGGCTTTGGTGCATCTGGATACAATTTATTATGTAACGGAATGTGTCCTGGATTTTTCCTCTTTCTGTGGTATTTATACTAGCCGCATCCTCCTGAAACATCGGCAATAAGATATCGCTGTTAGAACTTGCAGAGTAGGTGCCACATACCTGCATTCTTTCACTCTGTATTCACTGTATGATGCCAATGACCAAGGGTGGTGTTGACTAGCCCTGTGACTCCCCTTCTGCGCCCGGAAAGGTCACTTTACACCCTCTCCTCAAATATTTCAGGTCTGATACTTTAAGAGGTTCACTGTTTTAAACTATGTGACTGCTGGCAAAATGTAGTCTTTGGGAAGATGGTCAGAAATTTCCAATATTCTAATACCTAATGTAATTATACTGCGTCTACTAGGGATGAGCGAACTTGTGTCTTCAAGTTCGGCGTACAAGGTTCGGGTTATCTAAGAATTCCGTTATGGATTCCGCTACCACGGACCGTAAGTTATGGTCCGTGGTAACGGAATTGTTACATAACCCAAACCTTGTACGTCGAACTTGAAGACACAAGTTCGCTCATCTGGTCACGATGGCAATAATGCGAAAGATTCAGCAAAATAAGGGTAATACTTGTTATATTGTAAATGTTGTTCCCATTGTATCTTTGTATTCTCTGCGTAGTAAAGCATTGCCAGCAGGAGTGGGGGCAGGGATGTGACAACTGCCATGCACTTGTTTGTGTCAAGGGAAAACGCATCATTGTGGCATGCCAAATGATTTCAAGTGACATTGACGGTCCTCCAGATCCAGGAGGATCTAGCGTGAATGGAAGGCAGTTTGGATGATGGAACTGGTCTCTCTTCATTTATTTGGTTGTTTCCTAAGGGGTTGGGGTAAAAAAACTAAACAAAAACCAAAACATTTTAAAGGGGTTCTCTGGGATTTTGATGGCCCATCCTCGGGATAGGTCATCGGTATGAGACTGGTGGTGGTGCAAGGAGTTGGACCCCACCAATCACCTATTTGAGGAAACGGTGGTGCTCACTGGAGTTCTAGTGCCGTACGTTGTATAGTGGCTGTGCCTGGTATTGCAGCTCAGCCCCATTCACTTGGATGGGACTGAGCTGCGTCTAGGCCATGTGACTGATGGACGTGATGACACATGGTCTCAGAAGAGGCTTAAATGCTCACCATCAGAACCCTCACATTATATATTGCTTGTTTCCAGGTGTTACGGACACCACAGCAGCGCAGATACGAGGTGGCCGGGTCGGGAGGTGCTGTACATGCATGACCTCATGGCCCCAGCCATCAGAGAGGCTGGCACTTTTCCTATAGTGTGCAAGCACAACCACCGCTGCTGGATTGCAAGGTGGTCATTAACCCTGGATACAGGCAGTGTATAATGTGATGGAAAAATGAATCAAGCCAGCAAAGGAGGCAGTATGGACAATCACAATATATTAGTAAGTGCCTTGTATTAACCTTCTCTACCTGATAAATGCCATTTGCTGAAGTGACACAACCCATTTAAGTATAGTCTGTTGATTTACTATGATTTATATTGAAGATATAAAGCTATTTAGATATACAGATAGCAGTGTTGCATTATATCTATTAGATTTCTGCCTGTTCTGCACAGTTCACACAATGGTAAAACGCCCCACACCTCAGCCTAAAGGATGTTTTTGTGTTGCGTTGATCAGGTTTCGCAGAACATTGTTGCAAATGCAGAACAGAGGAGAAGGGAAGATGATGCAACAGTACATAGGGCCGCCGGGTGCGTGGACTTTGAGTGTCCTTGAAGTTGAGTTAGCGCCCTGTTCGTGCAAGGCATATTTGGCACACACTGCCATGCTTTTATTTTGTCTGATGATTTAAGGTGTTTATTCCCATGTGAACGCCATGTAAATGTATTTCTACCTTATTTCAAATGCTGAAGACTGACGAGACTGAATCTGTTTTCAATATATTACTATATATTTATTTTAATTACTTGTATAGCACAAATGTAAATTCCCTATCGGTAAGTATTTGGAGATTTTTGGAGAAAACCAAATGTTGCTTACTATTACGGGAATTGTTCCATCAAGTCTAAGGGTCCATTCACATGTCCATAGTTGTGGGTCCGCATCCGTTCCACAATTTTGCAAAACGGGTCCGTTCATTTAAATGGGGCAAAACATGTGGACAGCACACCGTGTGCTATCCGCATCCGTAGTTCTGTTCCGTGGCCCCGCAAAAAAGATTCCACAATCTCTGACAAGAATAGGCATTTCTATCTCAGGGCCGGCCATGTGCATTCTGCAAAACACATACGGATGTCTGAATGGACCCCTATGTTGTAGAATTCAGTAGATGCTTACAAATGTATGAACAGTGATTTCTATGTCCCCTTAAAGGGCATCTGTCAGCAGATTTGTACCTATGAAACTGGCTGACCTGTTACATGTGCGCTTGGCAGCTGAAGGCATCTGTTGGTCACATGTTCATTATTGCCCGCATTCCTGAGAAATATGAAGTTTTAATGTATGCAAATACAGTTGCAAGAAAAAGTATGTGAACCCTTTGGAATGATATGGATTTCTGCACAAATTGGTCATAAAATGTGATCTGATCTTCATCTAAGTCACAACAATAGACAATCACAGTCTGCTTAAACTAATAACACACACAGAATTAAATGTAACCATAGAATAGTCACCTATAGGCCGTTAATCTGTGATTGAATAAATTTATGAAAGTATTCATATAATAAACGTGGGAGCATAAGGATGACTTATTCGACTGTGTGCACATGGAGGTATAGTTTGGAAAATGCTCCCAACTTATTCCCCCAATGAGAGGCTCAATCATGATGTGAATAGATCCTAAGAAATGAGAGACTTCTCAGTGCCAGCCCATTACCTGTGATTATCCTGTGAGGACATTTACTAAGCTGTCGTTATTACGTGGTCATGGATATATTTGGAACTGTGCCGAGGGCATACTATTGGGCATACTGTTTTATGCAGCTAACAAAGCCATTGCAGCCTTCCTTCATTGAGTTTGCCACCCTTTACTCCCGATGGATTCCTATTACTGTGCTCTAGCTACTTCTGATGAATTCACTCCTATAAATTCTTGACATGACAGATCAGAACATCTGAGATTCCTCTGATTCTGTATAAATTTTACTTCCCATCACATTCCCAAATGAATAAGGCCTCTGTCATGGTTGCCTCTCCGCTGATATGTTTCATCTGCCAGTAAACTCTTCCATTACCAACCAAGTCTAGAGAGATTATGATTAAGACCACAGCTATATAGCCCGGGTCCATGGTTCCTGCGCTAGGACTTCCACTCCTGGCCGTGCCTCCTTTCATAGACTCTCCCTGTACTCGTTGGTGCTTGTTATAAACTCATTCATAATTAAGAGGCAAAGCGTCTTCTGTGAAAAATTAGTTCAAAAGATTTTCTTTTCTTTGCTCCACCTTTCTTCCCTGGGGCTTCCCTAAAGCCTGACAACATGGGCGGATTACCAGAAAAAAACCCTCCTCATTAACTACTTCTCATCCAGAGGCTTTTGTTGGCTTGGATGACTCCACGTAAACACTATCGCCACTATTGATTTGTTCTTTTTCATACTAACTTCGCTTATATTCTTAAAATACTTTTTTTTTTTCTGTATTAAGACGCATTTTATCTCAGTTTCTCCGTCCCAAGACGGTCCGGTATCCAGTGCACCTAGAATTGTGGGCTAAAGCCAACATTTCAATGTTTTACATGGTGAGGTCTACAGAAGTTCTTGCAGTCAGGCTACTAAACTGCTAACCTATCCAACTGGCTCTGAAATACAATAACTCGCCTACCGTAGAGCTTACAGTATAGTATCTCCTATCTGTCCCACTCTTCCTTGTGGAAAAGTGGATCTGTTGCCCACGGCTACTAATTAGGTTGCTGCTTCTGTTTTCCGAAGGGTTTCCAAAAAGTGAGAGCACCACTTTTCCCATGCACTACTAAATTGCCCCAATGCGTGAACTGGATTGTGTGCCGCCTTATGCATTTGTTCTAAATATGTAAGCGCCACGGTTGATGACTGCGCTATAGGCATAAATGATGATCTAGAAGATGGCGCTGACATAAGGCAAGTACTAACATAAAGCACTAGGGAGACAGAAGGGGGTTGCTAAGAGAGGGGAGTGAGAATTAGAGCTGGAGAACAGAGCAAGAGATTGCATTCCGTGCTGTTTGCTGCTTTGATCTCCTGCCAAGAGAACCTACAAGGTCGGAGCCAGCAGCCTTAAAGTTCCGGATATGTGAGGCTTGTGGAATGCTGGAGTTTATGTATGAAGTGTGTGTAATGTGTTTGATAGGTGCTCTCACCATTCGCACAGCTCCACCAAGAGCACTGTACAAAGTAACGTCTGAGAACACAATTTCAAAGGGATTTCAGACATGCATGACCCATAGATCTAAAAACTACATTTCAAAATGTGCACTTCATTAATATCCCTCTGTTCGTATGTGCCTTCCCTTTTGCCCTTTTTTTTTTATAGCCATGTTGACTTTTTGAAATCATCCAGAAAAATTATCATTCTTTTTGTGCATCATCGTTGCATTGCTCATTCGACCTCCTTCACATGTCAGTGAATCACATTCAGTCCTTGGTCTCCACAGGTCGCTCACATCTCCATTGACTTTAATATTTGTATTCGCACATCGGTGGTTTTCCACGGAAGGAAGCATGCCCTATTTGGCCCGTGATTATGGATTATGGATCCTCATGCATATTACAGTCTATAGTTCTTGGAAAACCACGGACTCAACACTGATACCATCTGTGTTTGGTCCATGGTCTTCATGAAACATTGGTAGGAGATGAAGTTCTAGAAATGAATTTTCAGCCTAGCAGTGTCCATGAAATACAGATGGCACAGATCCTTCATGGATGACCATTGACCATCTTATCATGGATGTCATCACAGATATGAATGTGTCATTGAGGCCTTCATATTAATGATGTCTCCTGTCTTAGAGGTTGCAGCCATTGCAATTTTTAAATTCATTCTTAAATGGCAGCACCATTTTGCCTGAAAAAGGCTGTTTCACCCACAAAAGCATGCACTTGATTACAATGAATGTGGTTTCTAGGCAAAAACAGGTGGGCACTTAACATTCAATCTTATAAGGGTACTTTCACACTTGCCTTGCTGGGTTCTGGCTGGCAGTTCCGTCGCCGATCCGTCAATCTGTATGCAAACGGAAACCATTTGTAGACTGATCCGGATGCGGATCAGTCTCACAAATGCATTGCAATAATGGATCCGTCTCTCCGGTGTCATCCGGAAAAACGGATCCGGTATTTTTAGTTTTTAAAATTTTTAAAGGTCTGCGCATGCGCAGACCGGAAGCCCGGATCCGTCAATGCGGCAATTTTAATGCACTACGGCACTAATACATTCCAATGGAAAAAAAATGCTGGATCCGGCATTCCGGCAAGTGTTCAGGATTTTTGGACGGAGAGAAAAATGCTGGCTGCCATGGTCAGCTCCCTGCTGCCGTGTGCACAAAGCACAGGGCAGCAGGGAGAGTGTAAAGTCCTCTATAAAGCTCTATTAGGGTGAATATGACAAGGGTTCTAGCCCTTAAGGGGGCTAATAGTTATTAAATAAAATGTAAAAAAAAAAAAAGTTTAACCCCCCCCCCCCCCCCCCCCAATATAGAAAACAATATATAGCGATGTATATCGCACATGCTTAAAATTATATCACAATATAGATTTTAGTCCATATCGCCCACCCCTAACTGAACTGAAGACATCCTGATGCATCCTCAACGGATTGCTTTCCATTCAGAATGCATGGGGATAAAACTGATCAGTTCTTTTCTGGTATTGAGCCCCTAGGACGGAACTCAGCGCCGGAAAAGAAAAACGCAAGTGTGTAAGCACCGTAACCACTTCTGTGCCACCGCTGAAGCCTGGATTAGGGTCCATTCACACGTCCGCATTGTGTCTTGCGGATCCGCAAAACACGGACAGTGGCAATGTGCGTTCCGCAATTTGCGGACCGAACATTGCCGGCACTAAATAGAATATGCCTATTCTTGTCCGCCATTGCTGCCCCATAGAACTGAATGGGTCCGCAATTGTGTCCGCAAAATGCGGAACGAAATTGCGGACGTGTGAATGGACCCTTAGCCAGACCGGCAGTTTCTTTCCCTACATCCAGAGTCCTCAGGGTGTAAACATGCCCTTTTGTTGCCCATAAGCAGATTGATGTCGGTATATCACACCAGTTAAAAATAACGCTAAAATCATCCTTAAGTCGGCCTGTCCTCATGTGTAGTTGTCAGATATCTCCATCGTTTTCTGTGTAACCATTACTGGTGTAGCTGAGGACAGCCATCATGAATGCTGTTACAGCTGCTTGGTACATTGAGGGCAGATCTTTATCATAGTGACTAACATGACTAGATATTAAGACTTACGTAAAATAGGATAAGCAGCACTCCAGACCCCAATTTGGGGATAGTATACCGATAAGAAAAGATGATAAATAAGTGGTCCCCGCAGATGGAGATCCTGGCTGGGGGTCCCGTCAAGAAGCAATATGTAGAAATCCACAGCACTCTGCAATTTATTGGAAAGTCTCGGTTATATTCTCCATTAGGCATCATGCACACAGCTGTATTTTGGGTCCGCATAAATCACACGTGGACCCCTTCATTTCTGTAGGGTCGCAAAAAATGCGCACAACACGCGAATGTCATTCATGTGGTGTCTGCATCAGTGCAGCTGTTCCACAAATTATAGAACATACCCTATTCTTGTCTGTATTGCATATAGGGACTGAGGAAAGTGCAGGATGCACACGGCCAGGATCCGTATTTTGCGGATCCACGTTTTGCTGTGTACATGGGGTCTTACAATGCATTACAGGTAAGTAAGGGCAGACATCAGGTGTATATTTTGGGTGTACACACTGACCACAGTGTGACCAGAGCCTAAAATGCCCACTACTTTAAACGGACACTGACAGGGCCAATAAGCATATTGAGGTATATATCTGGCAGTACAGGTCTTATAATGGGTATTACAATCATATAAGTATCCCCCCTGTCCACATTATACAAACAGTAAACTTTAAGTTTTATAACCTGCTCCAACGGTCTGCAATCTGCCCAAGGGGCGGCGTTTCACTTCTCTTGCGCCCAGCCAGCCTCCCCAACTGCCGATTTGAAGCGCCGCCCAGCTCATGAATATTCAGTTTGCTGGGCGGCTTCTGCGGGCCCCGCTCTGAAGCGCTTCGCTTAACAGTGCCCTGCGCATGCGCCGGATCTTGTGAAGTCGGGGACAGTAAGCGCCGCCCAGCGAAGTGAATATTGATGAGCTGGGCGGCGCTTACTGTCCCCGACTTCACAAGATCCGGCGCATGCGCAGGGCACTGTTAAGCGAAGCGCTTCAGAGCGGGGCCCGCAGAAGCCGCCCAGCAAACTGAATATTCATGAGCTGGGCGGCGCTTCAAAGCGGCAGTTGGGGAGGCTGGCTGGGCGCAAGAGAAGTGAAACGCCGCCCCTTGGGCAGATTGCAGACCGTTGGAGCAGGTTATAAAGCTTAAAGTTTACTGTATGTATAATGTGGACAGGGGGGATACTTAGATGATTGTAATACCCATTATAAGACCTGTGGTGACATATATATACCTCAATATGCTTATTGGCCCTGTCAGTGTCCCTTTAATTTCAGCAGTTTATGTGCAGCCTCATACTACATCAACAAGCCCTGCGATATCCTTGAGGCTCTGGGCTGTCTCACAAACTGTACTTGTATGACCCCTGGTGGAAAGATGTCAAAACTGCATCTGGAATGTTGTTCTTCACTGCACCTTTTTAGTACTTCTGTTTGATCAATAATTATCCTATATTAAAGTTACTAGTATGGAATTTAATATTAAATGTATCAGTTAAATGGCCATTGCAGTATATAAGTAGATGCATTGCCGGAATTTCACACTTCAACTTGGTTGGGGGCAAATTCCATAATTAAAGTACTGTTCTAAACAGTTTTCCTAAGATTTAATCATCATTTAGTTTCAGAAACTTGCATGATTATTATTTTTTTATTTTTATTGTGATGGTTCATTATCATGTACATTGGCATCAACATCAAGTTTTAACACACTTTATATTGGCGCCACATAATTGATTTCAATGTCTGACTATGAATTCTCACGCTCTCCTTCAGATTCATCATTTGTGTTATCTACGCCACTGACTGCAACATGCAGAAGTGTTCAATAATTGATAAGACACTCCTGTAAATGCCTCCATTTGAACTGTTTGGTCACACAGTTAAAGGGGTTCTGCAGTTTTTTTAAACTGATGATCTATCCTCTGATCTGCGGGGGTCCGACACCTGGGACCCCTGCCAATCAGCTGTTGGAGAAGACAGTGGCGCAGGAGTGCCGCGGCCTTCTCGCTGTTTACCGCAGGCCCAGTGACGTCATGACTAGTGTCACTGGCCTGGGTGGGGCTAAGCTCCATTCAATTGAACAGAGCTCAGCCCCGCCCAGGCCATTGATACTAGTCGTGACGTCACTGGGCCAGCGGTAAACAGCAAGAGAAAACCGCGGCACTCCTGCGCCACACTCCTGGAGCGCCGCTGTCTTCTAAAACAGCTGATTGGCAGGGGTCCCAGGTGTCGGACCCCCGCAGATCAGAGGATAGATCATCAGTTTAAAAAAACTGCAGAACCCCTTTAACAGTCTAGGGCAACATTTTGCACAGATGTCAGAGTATATACATTTATGCTGTATTTTGTGTAATGTAGCTTATACTTTATTCTCTTTTTCTCTTCTAGGCCAAGCGGGCAGTGCAGAGAGGGGCTACAGCAGTTATCTTTGATGTCTCAGACAACCCTGATGCTGTGGAGCAGGTAGATGTAGGTTTTGTATAGGCGCTGGGCTGCGTCAGTCACCTGAGATTGTGGCGGCTTTCTTACAGAGCTAAGAAGTGATGTTTTGTCTTGACTGTTTTTACCCTGTTTTTAATGTTTTTTTTTTTTTTTTTTTTTTTGTTTATTCAAAAGAGCCTTGAAGTTATGACCATAAAACAAACAGTATAATAACTTATAATACATATATTTTTATGTGGGCAGATGTTACTTACAGCACCATTTATGGTTATACACAGCTTGCCCATGAATATCCAAGCTGATCTCAGCTTGGTATCATAACCTGCAGATTTGTATGGACATTTCAAGCGTATGATGTCTTCTGATCAGGGGTGCCTGAGGCCCCCGCCCCCTAATATAATGTTTCCCTGGTAGTCCCCCTGTAGTATAATGCCCCCTCTGTAGTGGTAGTATATACATAAGTATACAGCGTTAATATATATAATGCTGTCCTCTATGAGGCAGTACAATGGCGCAGGAGGTCGCGATAACATCATCGCGACTTCCTGCGCTGAGTCTCAGGTGGTGCAATGATGTGGTCATAAACGCCTGAGTCAGGACAAAGGCATTCTTGCGGCATCTTAGACCCAGTGCAGGAGATTGCAGTGATCTCATCCCGACCTCTTGCGCTGTTCTGCTTCCTCATAGGCTTCAGGTCTAATGGTCTTGTTAGTCCAAGCAGATCTCTTTAATGATTGCATGGAATGTAGACTTCTAGAATAGCTAAATAAATATTGACTGGAAGATCAGACAATTCCTTATTCTGTAATTCTCTTCCTCCCCTGCAGCTGAATCAAGGCTTGGAAGATCCACTTAAGAGACCAGTTGTATATATGAAAGGCACTGATGCTATTAAACTCATGAACATCGTCAATAAGCAGAAAGGTGCTCGAGCCAGAATTCAGCATCGTCCACCTCGGGTAAGCTTTGTGATTCTTGTTCAATAGTGATCTGGAATGTAAGGCAACATAACAGACCACTGACACCCAAAAGTGGGAGGTTAAGGTTCCATTTAATGTATTTTGCAGTGATTGTTTCATTTTTTTTCTCTTTTAGCAACCCACTGAATATTTTGACATGGGTATCTTCCTGGCCTTCTTTGTGGTGGTGTCACTGGTCTGCCTTATCCTTCTTATCAAGATCAAATTAAAGCAAAGAAGAAGTCAGGTAAACATTGGCTGTTGTAACAGGCAGTGGGTGTGGACCCATTGTGCCAACTCAACGTAAGGGCATTGTCCTGCTGGTCCCCTGGTATTCACCCTTTAACGCCTGGACAGGGACCTTGACTATTCTACAGGAAACCTACCAGGTCGCTCCTGGAATAGTCCGGTTGTAGTTGGCAGCTGACCCATGAGGGCCAGAGACACTGCTGTGAAGCACTAAAGGAGCAGACAATACTTAGTCAGGAGACAAGCCAAGGTCAGGGCAGACAGAGTTCGTAAAACATAATAATAATAATCTTTATTTATTTAGCGCCAACATATTCCACAGTGTTTTACAATCCTGTACTGTATGGGTAACCAGTGCAATGACTGGCACAGGGCGGAAGCATCAGGGTAGTGGTTAGACAGACAGATGAGCCTGGCTGCTGCGTTCAGGATAGATTGGAGAGGGAAGAGTCTGGTGAGGGGAGAAGCCAATTAGTAATGAGTTACTCACGACTGGATAGGATCAGGGCAACAATGTGATGTGTTGTTGTTTCCACATTAAGAAAGAGGTGGATTGTAGAGATGTTTTTGAGGTACAGGCAGCATGAGCAAGCAGGCAAGAGAGATCTGAGTTCAGGGCAGACAATGGAGGAACAGTCTGTAAACAGGCTGAGTTCGTACAAGGGTAGACAGACAGAAAAAGCACACCTTCACTAGGACTAGCAAACACTAGAATACCTAATGCTCAGGCAAACAACCCCGTATAAATAGGAAACCTTATCAGCAGCTGGACAGAGAGCAAGAGGAATAGATGAACTGTAGCTGTACCACAGAGTTCACTGAGCACTAGCCCCAATACACGCGGTGAGTGGAGCCATGCCCGCCTGGGATAGTGGAGCAGTGGTAGACACAGGCCGCCAGCGTAACAGTTGTATTAATACCGTGAGGCATTATTCATTTTCATTTACTGTTTCACTCATGTTAAAAAGGGCCTGCCACCTCTTCTGACATGTCTGTTTTGGTAACTGCTTGCATTCCCCATGAAATAACAATTGTGGAGCATCATTTTTTTATATCTGTATTTTGTGTCATTCCTGTATATTATTCCTACTAATAGTTTGTTAATTAATTGCCAGCACTCTGCAATACGGTTACCAGTTGGGCATGTGTCCCTGCACAGTCTGATACTGATGGCACTGATTGGATAATGTCTCACTGTGCAGGGACACACAACCAACGGGTCACAATCGGTTGGACCTTTATTGTTAGACTGATAGAAATCGAATCGTAAACTTCAAGAAGGAATACTAGAGGCATAAGAATAGATGCAGCAGATTAGTAAAACATATGTCAGGTGGCATGATGGGTCTTCTTAAATGGTTATAGATTTTTTTTTTTCTCCCCCCCCCCCCCCCCCCCCCCAAAAATAAATAAAAATAAAATATATATATTTATTGCTTTCCTGCAATACCAGATAAGTCTTGGCCAGGTTTATTACTATTTCTCGAAGAAAGAAGTTAGCTGATCTCTGAGTCTGAAAGAGACTCTTAAAGAGACTTCTATCTCACAATCACATATGTTTTGTTCCTTGTACTATCAGGATACAATGCTCCTCAAAAATTATTTAGCTAGAACCTTTTTAGACTGCCTTACAGTTGCCTTTGACTCTTATGTTTTGCACCTCCAGTAGGTTCTGCAACCATAAAAATCATCACTGTCTAACATATTTTGTTTTGCATGGTCCTGATTTCATCACCATAACACATTGTAAAAGACCTTCTCAGGCTGGGAGAACATGCTTCTTTTACATTGCTGTGTATAGGAAGGAGTCTGACAGATTTCACATTGCCACCATAATTGTACTGTATATTTGGCTTATTTCACTGATTTAAGTAATCACGGTCACCAACTTCTCTTACAGAACTCCATGAACAGGATGGCAGTTCAGGCACTGGAAAAAATGGAGACCAGAAAATTCAAAGCAAAGGGAAAAGTGCCTCGTGAGGGTAGCTGCGGTGGCCTTGATACGCTAAGCAGCAGTTCCACCTCAGACTGTGCCATATGCTTAGAAAAATATATTGATGGAGAGGTAAGATCCAGCAATCCATGATGGCCAGTGTCAAAGTGTTTTGTCATATTATGAAAGTTTTTTTTTTTTTTTTTTCATTTTTTCCTGAATTTTCACGTGTAGCCCACTCCAGGTAATGCTATGTTTATCCTCCAATGCTTCTCTATACAGCAGTGTCAGGCCGAATGGCAAAGACTGACCTAGGCAGACTGTTGTAGGTGTTGGCCACCATCATTGTGTCTGATGATCTTGTTCTCTTTTCTTGTCCAGGAGCTGAGAGTCATTCCTTGCACACATCGGTTTCATAAGAGGTGTGTGGATCCCTGGCTTTTACAGAATCATACATGTCCACATTGCCGGCACAATATTATTGGTGAGTGGGATATCTAGAACACAAAAAGGGTCTTGGCCTTTTTGGACGTAAGTGAACAGGAAGGAGGTTGGTTTACAAAATAGACCAATGTAACCTTGTTCTGAAGCATGTCCAATATCATATCTTTAGTTAACAAAGGTGGCATTTAGGGGCCTAGCTATAGGGGTGTAAAGGTGGCAGTCACACCCAGCCCCTAATGCATGATGGGGGTTCCAAAAGGCCCTTAAAGGGTTTTGTGCAACCTGTGCCTGGCCACCTGTTTTAGGCTGGGAGTCGAACACAACTGATATGTGCACTATAGGGCAAAGGTCCGACACGACAGGAAAACGTATCCGATCTGTCCGCGCTATTTGATAGCCAGCATCAGTGATGTGTTTTCTGCATTATTCCGGAGGGGAACTGAGCTGGATTGCCCAATATAAGTAAGATGGGCCTTAGATGTGATTTTAATATAATTCAGCTTGACAAACTAGTTACTTTTGTAATTTAATTTCTGTTAAAAAATGATCCAGTTGTGAAATATTCTCTTCATTATAATGATGCCTCTGATGTTTAATCTGTTTAATAATGTGCATGTCCACCTACTGAGGTTGGACGCACATGCTCGGGTCCATCCTTCAGCTGCCACCAGCTAGATCTACTGTTAGAAGCTGTGACAGTTACAGGGAGAGACTGCAGCAGAAGCGACGTGCCCCCAGAGCTGTGATAGGGAGAGAGTGGCAGCAGAAAAGCCCCCCTTCGAGCAGCCAGCATGCAGATAATCTAGTAGAGCAATCTTAGCAATGAATGTGAAGATCTCTGGATCCATGTGAGGTACAGGGCTGGTTCTAGCTCTGTTAGATTTAAATATATATATATTTTATTTTTATTTTATTTTTTTATTTTATTTTTACATCAGTCATGACGTAACCCCCTAAGTCTCATGATATGTGGGAGACCATGTCACAGATTTAATATTGAGGTCCAGAAGCTTTAAGTAATGCTTCAGGTTTAATTAGGTTATTAGGGGATTAAAGCAATTTTCAATTGAAAATTTTCATTTTAATGTTTGAAAACCACAATTGAAGATACTGTATTGTTCAGTTTAGCATAATTGTAGATACTTACACGTTTTTGTTTTTTTTCCACTACAGAACAGAAGAAAGGAGTTCATGGTGCCGTGTGTGGTGAGAACGCAGACAACAGTGGCCGACAACAACAGCAACAGAGAGTCATTCTCCCAGTCCACTATCCAGGAAGGGTGCAACGTACGGGACCTATTGCTGCATATCCAACCCGCACCAGCATGGGCCCACATGGCAATCCCATTACAGTACTCACTGTGGAGCGACCAGTTGAGCCCCCTTTTCTAACTGGATACAGACCTGTATCACTAGATCAGCCAGCTCAAGGCCATCACTGTGATCTGGAACATGCACCATATCCACAAGCTAGTCATGGCTTCCGGCGCTCAAAGTATGGAGGAAGAGGCTTTAACACTGCCACTTGTTACTCTCAATATGAAACCATGTACCAACACTACTACTTCCAGGGGTTGAGTTACCCACATCACCAGGAAACAGCAGGCAGTAGTCAGATGCCCAGAGGATTAGAAAAGGGCTTAAACCATGCCTTTCAGACTGGTAATAATTTGCTATACCAGCCTGCACCTACCATGATGCATATGGCTCCTACGTCAGCTGGTGGGAGCTGCTACCTTCATAGTCAGCACCAACATCGCTCAGTATGCAGTGGCTACTTAGCTGATGTCCCCTGCAGTGACAGCAGCTCCAATTCCAGCTCCAGCTCAGCACAGGGACATGCCTCATCTAGTGACTCCATGCTGGACTGCACAGAGGCCAGCAACCAAGGAGTATATGGCAGCTGCTCCACTTTTCGAAGCTCTCTCAGTAGTGACTTTGATCCATATGTGTACAGGAGTCGAAGTCCTTGTAGGACTGGAGTAGGGGATGCCGCAGCATGTGGGGGGGATGTTGGAACAGGACCTGGAAAAGGTAGGTCAGACACCAGACCTCACCAGACCTTCCCAAATTCTTCTTCTAGGGATCGCCTGTCTAGTTGCAGCCTAGAGATGAATTATAGCAGCAATTCTTCCCTGGAGCGCCGAGGTGCTGCTGTGGCCTCTGGGTTAGCCCCAGAAGCATGTTGCTCCATCTCACAAGGAGGTGGAAGAGACTGGCGGGGGCCTGAAAAGGGCTGCCCTTGTTGTTTTCAGAGGCCTACTGGGGATCCCAGTCCAGACTGCACAAACTTGTTTATGGGTACTGAATCCCAACAAGCGACAGCTGCATCCTCCAGTGGAGGCTTGTACAGTGTTACCTCCAGCCTTTTACACCGGACAGAACCAGGGTCAGTTCTAGGCCACTCTGCCCGGCCCTGCTGCCTCTATGAGGAGAATCATGGGAGCTGCTACACTGAGGACTATGCAGTCAGCATTCAGTATGCGCTGGCTGAGGCGGCAGCGGCAGCAGCTGCTGCTGCGGTAGCTGGCTGTGAGGCTGGTCAACCAATACCCATCATTCCCGAGGATCCCGGCTATGAAGGTGGCTTAGATTGTGTGGGACATGTCTCCTGGGAGATGGAAGGTGAAGAAGATGAGGAGGAGGAGGTACTGTACTGCCAAGAAGGACCTTGTATGCTAGTAGAGGAGACACGTGCCCTGTGTCGAAACACAGGAACAGAGGGATCTGGAAACGTGACAGGTAAATGTCTTGTAGTTACGGGGCAATATTTTAGCCAAAACAAAATTTAAAAACCTGCTGGGTCTATATACAGTGGTGATATTCAGTTTTACAATAGAACAGAGTATAACACACGGCACAATACTATTCAGAGAAATGCAACATTGAGCTGAAGTACTGTTGACCTCATAACATTGTAGTCTACTATTCTTGGTCAGTCTTTGGGCACTTGTCTGATGGTGTGTGCCATTGTAGGAGGAGTCTAGTTTACAATGTCCTGGGGATCATTAGGTTGTTTTTTCCCAGTCCCTATGGTCAGTGAGTTGAGTTCTCCCATTCCGAAGTCAAAAAGTCATACATTAAATTTAGTCAGCCAGCGTGCTGTGATTTCAGCAGTGTGCATGTAGTTAGGAAATGCATCCCATATACAGGTCCTTCTAAAAAAAAATAGCATATTGTGATAGTTCATTATTTTCTGTAATGTACTGATAAACATTAGACTTTCATATATTTTAGATTCATTACACACAACTGAAGTAGTTCAAGCCTTTTATTGTTTTAATATTGATGATTTTGGCATACAGCTCATGAAAACCCCAAATTCCTATCTAAAAAAATTAGCATATTTCATCCGACCAATAAAAGAAAAGTGTTTTTAATACAAAAAAGTCAACCTTCAAATAATTATGTTCAGTTATGCACTCAATACTTGGTCGGGAATCCTTTTGCAGAAATGACTGCTACAATGCGGCGTGGCATGGAGGCAATCGGCCTGTGGCACTGCTGAGGTGTTATGGAGGCCCAGGATGCTTCGATAGCAGCCTTAAGCTCATCCAGAGTGTTGGGTCTTGCGTCTCTCAACTTTCTCTTCCCAATATCCCACAGATTCTCTATGGGGTTCAGATCTGGAGAGTTGGCAGGCCAATTGAGCACAGTAATACCATGGTCAGTAAACCATTTACCAGTGGTTTTGGCACT
The DNA here is from genome assembly GCF_014858855.1 of Bufo gargarizans. Taxonomy (NCBI): domain Eukaryota; kingdom Metazoa; phylum Chordata; class Amphibia; order Anura; family Bufonidae; genus Bufo; species Bufo gargarizans. The sequence continues at coordinate 591,063,118 of NC_058080.1, read as the reverse complement.
GTGAGCAGGTGCCAGGTCGTGCTGAAAAATGAAATCTTCATCTCCATAAAGCTTTTCAGCAGATGGAAGCATGAAGTGCTCCAAAATCTCCTGATAGCTAGCTGCATTGACCCTGCCCTTGATAAAACAGTGGACCAACACCAGCAGCTGACATGGCACCCCAGACCATCACTGACTGTGGGTACTTGACACGGGACTTTAGGCATTTTGGCATTTCCCTCTCCCCGGTCTTCCTCCAGACTCTGGCACCTTGATTTCCGAATGACATGCAAAATTTGCTTTCATCCGAAAAAAGTACTTTGGACCACTGAGCAACAGTCCAGTGCTGCTTCTCTGTAGCCCAGGTCAGGCGCTTCTGCCGCTGTTTCTGGTTCAAAAGTGGCTTGACCTGGGGAATGCGGCACCTGTAGCCCATTTCCTGCACACGCCTGTACACGGTGGCTCTGGATGTTTCTACTCCAGACTCAGTCCACTGCTTCCGCAGGTCCCCCAAGGTCTGGAATCGGTCCTTCTCCACAATCTTCCTCAGGGTCCGGTCACCTCTTCTCGTTGTGCAGAGTTTTCTGCCACACTTTTTCCTTCCCACAGACTTCCCACTGAGGTGCCTTGATACAGCACTCTGGGAACAGCCTATTCGTTCAGAAAGTTCTTTCTGTGTCTTACCCTCTTGCTTGAGGGTGTCAATGATGGCCTTCTGGACAGCAGTCAGGTCGGCAGTCTTACCCATGATTGCGGTTTTGAGTAATGAACCAGGCTGGGAGTTTTTAAAAGCCTCAGGAATCTTTTGCAGGTGTTTAGAGTTAATTAGTTGATTCAGATGATTAGGTTAATAGCTCGTTTAGAGAACCTTTTCATGATATGCTAATTTTTTTAGATAGGAATTTTGGGTTTTCATGAGCTATATGCCAAAATCATCAATATTAAAACAATAAAAGGCTTGAACTACTTCAGTTGTGTGTAGTGAATCTAAAATATATGAAAGTCTAATGTTTAGCAGTACATTACAGAAAATAATGAACTTTATCACAATATGCTAATTTTTTTAGAAGGACCTGTATACAGCGGAGACCAAAGACTGACCCTCACTGCAGTAATTCACTTCATATATCGTATATATTGCATTTGAGGGAAGGCATCAAACACATGACTCGCTTCAGCTCTTCCTAAACAGAGGCTCGTCCTGATGCAGGAGTTCATCATACCTCCTGAGATCTAGGGCCGGAGGTCCTAACAACTTCCTGCACTGTTCTACTTCCTCATAGTCTTCAGTCCTTGAGGCGAGATGCCCGAGGCTCAGGTGCCTTGTGTTTGAGACCCCCGCTTTAAAGGGGTTGTCCTGGTTCAGATTCAATATTTTCACCCAGACAGCCCCCCTGTTAGCATCGGAGCATGTCATGCTCCGATTCTCTCCCTTGCCCTGCGCTTGATCAAGCGCAGGGCAAGGGCTTTTTTACTTCCGCCCAGCAGACTATTCGGTGACCTCACCAGCTCTGATGGGCGGGCTTTAGCGCTGCCCTAGCCATTTTACAGGCTAGGGCTGCTCTAAAGCCCGCCCCTCAGTGCCTGTGATGTCACCGATAAAAAAATATGCTGGAATCGCACTCACCAGAACTTGAGGTCAACCGGTATGCAGCAGCCTACCTGGAGTCCAAGATTCATCAGGGCTCCTTCATGATAAGTCCAAGAAAAGAGATGGAGGCAGCATAACCGGTAGCCGGGCTCACTGCTGGGCGGAAGCCTCCGCCTGGCAGCCCTAAGGAGAGCCCAGTAAGTGACCAGATCTCCTGAAAATGCCTTTGCCTTGCGTGATTCAGTTCAGGGAAAAGGAGAGCATCGGAGCAGGAAATGCTCCAAAGCTCATATCAGGGGGCTGCCTGGGTGAAAATATGGTTGTGTCTGGGTTCAGAGCTGTTTAAAGAACCCCTAGTATAATGCATACGGTGTGTGGACTTTGGGCTGATACTTATGGGACATTCACACAACGACATCCGTTTTGTGCCCCACAAATGGCAGATCCGCAAAACACGGATTCTGGCCACGTGCCTTCTACATTTAGCAAATCGGCATGCCTCGCCCTTTGTTAGAAATGCCTATTCTTGTCCACAAAATGGTCAAAAAAAGGACGTTCTCTTTATTTATTTTAGGCAGACAACACACATTGTGCGGTTCGCATCTTTTACAGTCCCATTGTAATGAATGGGTCTGCATCCCATCTGCAAAAATGCAGATGGGATGTGGACCGAAAATACAGTTGTGTGAATGGATCTATATACTGGTTTTTAGTATTTTGTGACTTCTTTTGGGAGTTTCTTCCTCATTGTGGTTTGCAATATGTCTAATCTTTGTACTACTAGTTTACAGAGTCCTTTTATATACCTGTCTTGTGTTCCATGTCCAACAGGTTGCCACCCTACAGACAAAGACTGAGCACTAAGGATACAAACTACTAGGATTAGATTGAATCTTGTGGATTATTTTCTGAACTTTTTAATAAAGAAAAATAAAAAATAAATCGCCTTTTTTTTTTTTAAAGAAAGAAAAAGATAAAAAAATATTTTTAACGAAAGTTGGACTTTACAATGCACCGTGATCTGGAATCCCACCACACAGTACAACCACTTTTACTTGCTTTATTCCCTGGACTCAGCAATTGGAGAAACTGTGTTATTTGTTTAGGTTTTTTATTTTTTATCTTTTATGTTATAAATATATATATAAATATATAAATATATATTATTTTTTGGTTGCTGTTTTATTTTTTTTATTTTTTTTCCTTGTGAGTTTGTACATGCGCAAGAACTGTCTTTTCCTGATGAAAAAGAGATATATATTTTTTCAATAAAATAAACAAGAAAATATTAATATTATTTTTTATCTGTCGGCTATGAAGCCAGGAAAAAAAAAAAAAAAAAAACACAAAGAGAGTGATCAGGGGTTAACTTTGTTTTTATCTGCCTCTTTAAATGACAAATTCTTTTGTATTTAAGTTGAGCCTTTGCTAAACAATGTCCTAATTTGTATTCTATATAGCTGCAGTTTATATTTATGGTGCATTCTTTATAATGATCATAAGCTAAAACCACTTTTATGTTACAGTAATAATTTTTTTACATGAATGTATTTGTGCAATGCAAATATATTTTACATGTTTTTCATGCCATATTTCTACAATGGTCTGTGTTTATGTATCAGTAAATCAGTTTGCACCCAGAAGCCATGGGGCAGATTTACTAATGGAAATGCTCCAGATGCCGTGAGCCACACAGGAAGGGGTTTTCCGTGTGTTTAATATTGATGCCCTATCCTCAGGTCCGACACCCCCGCTCATCAGCTGTTAGAGGAGGCTGCGGCGCTCCAGTGAGCTCCACAGGCTCTCCCCGCAGCTCACCAAGCACAGTGCCGTCCATTAGATAGCGGCTGTACTTGGTATTGTAGCCCAGTCCCGTTTACTGGAATGGGACTGCTCTGCATGTAGACCATGCGATCAGTGAACGTGACATCACAGGCCTCAGTGCTCACTGGAGCGGTGCGGTCTCTTCAAACAGCTGATTGACAGGGGTGCTAGGAGTCAGACCCCCGCCAATCTGATACTGATGACCTATCCTGAAGATGGATACTTTTTCCTGCGTGATCAATAAGGGGACTTGACCTTGCTGGAAAGTGGGATGCCACATTGTATGCCAAAATGATACCAGACTTTTGGTGGCACGAAGTAAGCAAGCTAGATAGATGTAAAGAAGTGCCAGATTTGCCACCCAGCATCAGCCACGGTGATACATCTGGTGCATTTTTACACTGTCTAGTCATAAGTTTACACTGACTAAAAATTTGACAGGATTTCTAAATCTGCCCCAATATGTTAAAAAATGGACAGGTCCTGGTTAAAGTGTACTGATTTAGTTCCCACAGAGAAGGCGCCGTTCTGAGCAGGTGTTGTCCGCTCACTTTGTTCCTTAGCGATGTCACTCGTTACTATGGGAGTGCTATCATCTCATGAATGTTGGTTTCATTCACTGAATGGATATCTCCACTGGATTAACAGTAAGGTCTATTGCACACGACCGTATGGCTTTTTCAGTGTTTTGCGGTCCACAAAAAAACGGATCTGCAAAAAATACGAATGACAACCGTGTGCATTCAGTTTTTTTACGGAACAGATGGCCCCTAATAGAACAACAGTACTATCCTTGTCCGTTATGCTGACAATAATAGCACATGTTCTATCTTTGAACGGAAATACGGAGTACATTCCGGGTTTTTTTGCGGACCCATTGAAATGAGTGGTTCCGTATACGGAACGCAAAAAACGGAACGTAAACTGAAAAAAAATAAAGTTTGTGTGCAAGAGGCATAAACGTGTTCCTGTGAGTGCCACATTTTTTTTTCAGTCCGCTCCTATACCGCATTGATTTCTGAAGCCTATCAATTCACTTTTGGGGTCATTTATCAAACTGAGGTAGCGTAGAACTGGCTTACTCACTAAGGCCTCATGCACACTTCCCCAAAACTCTGATACCGGCCGCGTGCATCCCGTGCTCTCACGTCCTGCCCTATTGTAAAAATTACTATTTTTGCAGCAAAATGGCCAAGAGTAGGACATGTCGGTCCTGCAAAAAACTAAAACATACGGCCGCACGGATGTGGATAGCATATGGATGACATCTGTGTAGTGTCAGCATTTCTTGCGGCCCTGTAGAAATAATGGAAATATGTTCATGTGCATGAGGCCTAACTGTTGATCAGTGTGTGTTTTTTTTTTTTTTTGTTCTAACGCCACTTGTGCCCTCTCCTCACCTGTCTTTTCATATGACTTTATGTTGTCCCTTTCCTCTATTATTCCTGCCAGAAGTTTATGAAATAATGTGTAACTGGGTGTTGGGGTGTGTCCCTGCAGAGCCTGACGGTGATAGCGTTGATTAGACCGTTTTATACTGACCAGGGACACACCCCTAGTTAGTAGCACCCAGTTGCACATCTATTAATACACTCCTAATAGGAATAATAGAGAATCGGCACAACATCAAGTCGTAAGAATAGAGGCTTCAGAGTTGCCATTTCATGTGGAATATGGACATCTTACAAGTGATGACAGGTCCTCTTGAAGCTGTCCTTACATATAAGATTGACAGATACCATCATTTTTGGTTGGATCCACTAATGAGCTAATGTGTATGGGGAAAAATGAAGTAGACATGTTGGATGTTTTGCTAGCCAATTTATTTGTTTCTATCCCTTGATAGCAAAGCTTGCTGTACATACTAGATAAATTGTCCTAGCCAAGGGATGCCCAACCTGTAGCCCCCCAGCTGTTGCAAAACTACAACTCCCAGCATGCCTGGACAGCCTACAGCTATTAGGGCATTCTGGGAGTTGTGGTTTTGCAACAGCTGGAGGGCCGCAGGTTGAGCCTATCTCATGTGTTAGGGATCTCTTCCTGGAGAGTGTGAGGCCAGATAAAAGGAAAGCTAAGCAAAGAAAATCTGTGTATGTGTGTATATCCATAATATCCCAGCACTTTCTCCCTTCATCTCCTTCTTTCCTTTGGTCATATTTTGTCTCATATTTTAGTTTTCATTAAAACTAAGAAATATACAAAGAAATCTCCTAGGAGATCCGTCATTTGTCTCCCTCCCTGTCCTGTGTCTGTCTATAAGACCGCTGACTGCAGCAAGGGCCCCCTCCTCTGTCCAGTCTGCAGTAGGAGAAAAAGATTAAGCCCCACTCCTTTGGCCAAACCACTCTGGGGGAGATTTATTAAAACTGGTGTAAAGGAAAACTGGCTTGGTGCCCATAGCAATCAGATTCCACCTCACTTAGGAAAATGAAAGGATCAGTCTGATTGTTTGCCAGTTTTCCTTTACACCAGTATTAATAAACCTCCCCCTGTGTCCTCTGCGGGATGTCTACATATTTGTTTCATCGTGCAGAATATGCTGAGGGAAGCGATAATTCTCTTTTTTGTTTTTTCATTTTAAGGCGTAGTGTTCCTTTAATACCAGTCAGTGTCTAGCAGCCAGTTCTCGCCTCACACCTTTTTTTGAAATCTATATTGGGATGTCTTATCAAACCTCACGCTATTACTGCACACCTACCGATGCTGTCTATTTGGACATTAAAGACTTGGGAATGAAATAAGTGTAATTAATAAGTATAGTTAAAGGGGTTGTCCGCCTTTTCCTTACTGATGATCTATCCTTTGGATAGGGCAACAGCATTCTCAGTAGCGCCGTGGCCTTCTCACTGTTTCCCGCAGGCCAGTGATGTCATGACTATGTCAAGTGGCCTAGGAGCAGCTCAGCTACAGTACCAAGCACAGCCGCTATACAATGTACGGTGCTGTGTTTGGTGAACTGAGAGAGGGCTGTGGTGCTACTGACCCAGGTGTTGGACCCCCACCAATCCTGAGGATAGATCATCAATCAGAAAAAAGTGGACCACCCCTTTTAATAAAAACTCATCTGAAAAGTGCATCTCCATCGACTATGCTGTATGATTTACTTACTGTCTGTGGTGGTAAAGGAAATCCAAGAATAGCACATTATTAAAGGGTGGCCACAGCCACCGTATGTCGGCTGAACTCTCCAATTTTGGTGGTCACCGAACGACCATCAAATGTAAATTTAATATTCGTCCAACGAGGGGGGAGGGGGGGATGGATTAGGCATGTTGAATTTTGATATACTTGATCTTTTCTGATCAAGAGATGTGCCTGGCAGTGTCCTATTTCCCTCTCCTTACTGAGGACATGTTAGACATTGAGGGGATCGGGAGCAATAGCTAAAATGATTGAAAGAAATTATCTTTTCCTTTAGAGTTAATTGAATGTTCACACCCTTCTACATTCAGTAAATTGCACATTGTGTACTGGCCTCTGTTTCTTATGAGTAAATTGGTTCTCTACTCACTCGGCAACCATTTTTTATGGCAGAACCCACTGAAAGTGACTTTGTACCAGATTCTGTACTTGCCTTTTTTTCCAGGTAGGTGGAGATTTTGGAAATAGTAACCAATCCTTTTTAATCTTGAGATGCGGGTAATTTACTGCATCTACTTATCAACTTGCAGGATAACAGGCTGAACTTGATGGACAAATGTCTTTTCAGCCTTATAAACTGTTACTATATTACTTAGAAGGTGACTACTGGGTCTGGTGACAAATGTACTTCAGTGATGTTACTGGTTCCTCAGAGCAATGTCCTTTATAGACTCCGTATAGGGTCAATACACAATCTTAGTCTTGAACTTGAAACAGATTTCTTGCCTACTGATAAGATTATTCACTTTGAATGGAAATTCTCCTCGAAAGGATTGATTCCTAACCAGGTGTCCCCTATACTAAAGCTATTATATAATCAGTGAATATTTTTGACTTGCAGTTAGCAGTTGGTATTCATATAGCTCTAGGGTCAAAGTAGAGGCAGAAAATGACATGTTCACTCATTCATTGTTAATACTACTGTAGGAAAAGAGACCTTTCTGGTCGTTGTTCTCAATTCAAGCAGCTCTGTAATATCATAAGCTCAATCTAACACCTGGGACAATTTGGGGTTACTTCAAGCTCAATACTGGACGGAGTACTTGTTTGCTCTTATGTGTGTTGAACCGCAGTACTAAATAGTTTGTCATTGATAATTTGTACAAATCTCAGTTATTCAGCTACCACAATATAACCTTTTCTGTTCAATCCCAGGATAATATCTGTGCATCTGGAGAGCAGCATAGCCTTACTGGTCTGGTCTGCACTGACATTGAAAATGCTGCTAACAATCCAAGGCTGTTTGGTGTAGGACAATGCACAAGATATTGGGTTTTTAGTGTTGCATATCTCTCCATATTCATCAGCTGTAGTTTTGATCTTTGTGGGTCATGTAATTATGAGCTACATAGATCAACTAATGGTTTCGGGTGTTTTTTAGGACCACATTCTCCCAGTAAACATATAAGATATAGACATTGGCCATGGATTATTTATTTATTTTTGGCCAAGAAAAGTTGTTTGCTTAACATTCGAAAGAGCTGTTGGCCGCAATTGCGTTTGGCTAGATCATGGTAAATCTGCAATTTCCAGCATGACATGCTGAGAGTTGTACATCAACATGACTACAGCTGCTGGGGGTGTTTAATGTGCAGCAATCTTTCAACGCACTAATAAACCATCAGGGGTTTGAGAAGTCATGCAGCAAAGATCTGGTGGGCATTTCCATCAGGAAGATCCTTGCAGGTGATCAGGAGATGTTTCTCCTGGTTCAAGGATCCTTCTTTTGCCAACTGTACAACCCATGGCAGAATGGTGTGAGGGGTAAACGGTTGTCGTCTTATGTGGTATATGGTTTTACATATAGTTTTAGCCGTTTCATCAACTTCCCCTTTCTTCAAACTGATACCTTCCTGCCTACCACAAGTGCCTAGTGTATAATATTGGGATATACTGATAAGCTCAGTCTATTGCCATTCAAACCACTATCTAGTAAGTGACAGATGGGGGGGCCTCATGTATAAAAGTGGGGCAGATGATCACAGCAGCCATTGAACAACTACTTTTCACTTTACCTATCCTACTTTGTAAAAAAATAAAATAAAAAAAGAAGTTGTATTATGATTGGTTGTTCTGGACAACTGGTACTGTTTGTCTACACTAGTTTTTCACGCAGGACTCTTGGTATATAAGTTGTATAGTCATTAAATCTTCATTGGTTATTAAATGCATCATTTTGCAGGACCATAATAATACAATTTGTTATAATAGAACCACATTAACCAGAATAATTTTACTCAAATTTTGTAAAAAAGAAAAAAATCTTTATTTTTAAAGGGAGCAAAAGTTCATTATTTTTTTCTCTTTACTCAAATACTGACTTTTTTTTATTTGTATGTCCTTTGTCTCACCTTTTTGGTACTGCAGCTTTAACAGATATTGTGTAGCACTTAAAAGAACATTATGAGAAAACAACATATTTTGGGATATATCTTTTCCAATGAAATCTTCTACCAGTAATAATTTTTTTTTCTATTTTTAAAACTATTTGTAAAAAGCTGAAAACATCAAGAAGCATGTATATGTTCTATGTATTTGTGTGCCCTTTTTCATTTATGGAAATGTTCTCAGAATATTTATTTACTAATATATTTATCTTAAGACAAGTCTTACATTGAGTGTTATGGGGGTAATCAATGCATATATCTAACACACAAAAAAACTTGTTTTTGTATCTGTCCAGAAAATGCACATGGATGTAAAGTTTCTGACCAAATTATGATTAAGATAAAGAAATAATTTTAGTACTATACAGTTTTGTAACAAAGTGTACAAATGTCAAAAATACAGATTTACCAAGAAAGTTTGTAATTGTCTAGTCTTTTATTTTATAACCTGACACATTCCTGTCACTTGACACATGACCTGTTCACTTCTATGGCAGTTCCAAGACCGTCAGAGCAAGTACGCATGCTGGGAGTTGTAGTTCCACAACAGCTGGAGTGCCTACCCCCTGTGCTACAGTGAAGAGTGATTTACTAGAGAACACCTTTCTAGAGCCACTTCCAGAGTCCATTGCTCGTGCTCTACAGCCACAACTTCATCCATGGAAAAATAAAAAATAAAGTTGTGTGGCTCAGAACATGGCAACAAAAAGCTATACTTTTTTATTATTATTATTTTTAAAAGCAACGCATAGCAAGCATGATACGGACCTGTTGAATAAAGTAACAACATTTTTGCTTTACAGTGATAAGCAAATCCCCCAAAACGCCTGAATTGTTATTTTTTTTCCCCCATTCCACCCAAGTCCTCATATGGCTATGTCGATGAAAAAAAACAAAAATGTTGCCAGCAAAGCTGACCTGGTTCATAAAAGGTTAAACTCCAAATTTGTTTTTACCAACATATTTCTCCCACAAGCACCAGACAGAGCTACAGTATGGTCCAAAAATATGTAGATGTTAGGGCTATATGGCTTGCGTATCATGTTATGTGCTCTGAGAGTATAGCTATTTTTTTTTATTGTCTGGCCTAAAAAGGCTCTTTTACGCGAACGGATCCCGTGCGGGTAATCCGCTATGTGAAAGAGAGCCAAGCCCCTTTCCGGACAGCAGAGACACGGAGCATTAACATGACTGATAATGCTCCGTGCCTCTCTGTGACCTTTTTACTACAAAATCACAGTGAGATAAAGTTGTCACTTGATTTTGTAGTAAAAAGATCACAGAGAGGCACTGAGCATTATCAGTCATGTTAATGCTCCGTGTGTCTGCTGTCCGGAACGGGGCTTGGCTCTCTTTCACACAGCGGATCATCCGCACGGCATCCGCTTGTGTGAAAGAGCCCTAAGATTCTTTATCTACTTGGCCACAGATAGCCAACCTGCGGCTCTCCAGCTGTTGTAAATCTACAACTACCACCATGCCCTGCTGTAGGCTGATAGCTGTGGGCCAGGCATGCTCAACCTGCGACCCTCCAGATGTTGCAAAACCACAACTCCCATCATTCTCGGACAGCCTACAGCTATCTGCCTACAGGATGGCATGGTGGGAGTTGTAGTATTACAACAGCTGGAGGGCCGCAGGTGGAGCATACCTGCTGTAGGCAGTCTAGGCATGCTGGGAGTTGTAGTTTTGCAACAGCTGGAGAGCCTCAGGTTGGCCATCCCTGTACTAGGCACTCTCCATAAGGATAAATAAGACCCCACCGTTCCCTGGCAGAGGCATCTCAGTTAAGGCTACTTTCACACTTGCGTTCGGGGCTCCGCTTGTGAGTTCCGTTTGAAGGCTCTCACAAGCGGCCCCGAACGGATCCGTACAGCCCCAATGCATTCTGAGTGGATGCGGATCCGCTCAGAATGCATCAGTCTGGCACCGTTTGTCCTCCGCTCAGCAGGCAGACACCTGACCGCTGCTTGCAGAGTTCGGATGCCCGCCTGGCCGCGCGGAGGCAAACTGATCCGTCCAGACTTACAATGTAAGTCAATGGGGACGGATCCGTTTGAAATTGACACTATATGGCTCAATTTTCAAACGGATCCGTCCCCCATTGACTTTCAATAATATATATATATTTTTTTGTTCATGGTAATGCAAACGGATCCGTTCTGAACGGATCTAAGCGTTTGCATTATAGGAGCGGATCCATCTGTGCAGATACCAGACGGATCCGCTCCGAACGCAAGTGTGAAAGTAGCCTAAGCCAATTCTCTCTGCTCTGCAATGATGAGGGGCAATTGCCCAGAAACAGTTGTATGCAAATTAGGTGCTTGCAGTTTTGCTTTAAAGCCTGTTTAAAAGGTAGAACATTGACTTATAGCAGTGATGACTAACCTGCAGCACTCCAGCTGTGGTGAAACTACGACTCCCAGCATGCTCCATTCTATTTCTATGGAGTTCTCAGCCAAGCAAGGAGGCATCTTGGGAGTTGTAGTTTTAGCCATCACAGACTTATAGGATAGCTACCTTACATCTGGTGACATTAGAGGCTCTGTTATCTTTTCATTTATGAAATAAAGCTAATTTGCATATCCTGGGAAGCATTGTCTGCCTATAAGACCCCTTACGCCTTCTAGGTGTACTCCATAAGGAGAAATGGTACCCCCACCAAATTATATGTGTGGCAGGCACAGCACTATGAAGTGCCTTTTGAGCTGTGGCATTAGAAGAATTTTGATATCGCTGACTTTTAGTCTAACCAGACCGTCTATTACTCTGTAATTCCTCTAGCGCCGTTCTATGGAAACAGTAGGTTTAAAGAGCACACCAAATGCTTAAAATAACTTCTTGATGAACTTCAACTTTTCTACATATATAACACTGCCGCCTCCGCAGCAGATAGTCCATGTACATGACACGTGTTGAAAAGATATCACAAAATGGCGGTATGCATAAGATGGTGGTTCAACTGTTCAATCTTGTCATTCAACATAAAATGGTGGATATATTTCTCTCAAGTATCTGTACTCTCACTTTAAGTTATTTAAAGGGGTTGTCCAGGTTCAGAGCTGAACCTGGACAGCCCTCCATTTTCACCCCAGCAGCCCCCCTGACATGAGCATCGGAGCAGTTCATGCTCCGATGCTCTCCTTTGCCCTGCGCTAAATCGTGCAGGGCAAAGGCATTTTTCAGAGTTCCGGTGACGTACCGGGCTGACAGGAACCCCAGTGACATCACCGGCACTGATGGGTGGGATTTAGCGCTGCCCTAGCCAGTAAAACGGCTAGGGCAGAGCTAAAGCCCGCCCCTCAGAGCCGGTGAGGTCACCGAACACACTGCTGGGCGGAAGTTACCGCCCGGCAGTGTGTTATTGAAAACACAAGAGCCTGTGCCCTGCGCGATCTAGCGCAGGGCACTGGAGCGCATCGGAGCATGAGATGCTCCGATGCTAGGCTCAGGGGGGCTGCCGGGGTGAAAATAACGGTATGTCCGGGTTCAGCTCTGAACCCGGACAACCCCTTTAAGCGCTTTATGATCTCTCTGAGAGGTATATCTGAGGTCTAACGATTAGTTCACTTGCTGAATTTGGTTGCAATTTGCAGTATGCTGTTAGCAGTAACTATTTGCAGATTGGTTGATCTGGTATGGTTGTATGCAATTTGGATTGCAATATGGAATTTGGATTGTGAACTTTGTAGTTTGCAATTGGTGGAACTGTAAGTAAACACATATATAACTAGTTCAGTATACAGTTCTAATCACTATATTAACAGTTGGAACATTATTTCACTGTTTTAAATACCTATTTTGGCGTCTCTGCTTCCATAAAACACAGCTCTTAGTGGAGTGAATGTCTGTTCAGCGTCTCTCCTCTGGTGTAATGATTCTAGCAGCCCCTGCTAGGGGAATTTCCCACACAGACTGTGAGGTTGGCCTATGATTGGTCAAAACTCCTGCCCAGCAACAACAGTTTAACTCTATGCTTTCTGTTGTTTCTGCTGTGTCATTGAGCTTACCTTACATTATATAATGAATCTTAAAGGTATATTATCTTTTCTGATTCTGTGAACACAATATATATAACAGTTATATGACATCCAAACATGAAGTCACTGTAAATAACTCTGCTTTTGTCTTTAACACACAAACATAGGAACTGTTTTTAGGTTATTGGCAGCTGTAGCTGTATAAACATATAAGCTATATTAGCAACCTAGGACAGGTCTGAGCTGGCCAGCTACAATATGAACACAATAACCCCTTCAGGACCAGCAATGCTTTAGATTTTATCCTCCTCTCCATTCAAGAGCCATCACTCTTTTTCGTTTTCCATTGACAAAGCCAATTTAGGGCTTGATCTGTACGGGACGAGTTGGACTTTCAATGGCAATTCTGGTAAATTTTTGTAAGGCATACATTTTAGGAGCTTGTACATTTTCAGAGACAATACAAATGATTTAGTTTTTATTATTTTTATTTTGGGAGGTTTTTTTTGTTGGTATTTGCAATTTTTATTATTGATTTTTTTTTTTCTAATTTGTACTTTATTTTACTCCCCTTAAGGGTCTTGAACATTTGATTGCCAAATCACTAGTACTTGTATAATGTATGATCATGCTATGGCAACCACTCAGAACCCCACAATCACATTCTGGAGAAGAGACCATTGGGGGACAAAAGGAGCCTCTCACCCCTCTGTCTAGCTGCTCAGATGCCACAGTCATCTCTGATCCCTGCGGCTGTTAGCTGTGTAACACAACTGGCACCCACTGTGTATGGAGCTGACTGAGAAGCTTACACATATACAGTCGTGGCCAAAAGTTTTGAGACTTACACAAATATAAACTGCTTTTAGATCTTTGTTTCAGTTGTTTCTGTGATGTAGTGAAATATAATTACATGCACTTCATACGTTTCAAAGGCTTTTATCGAAAATTACATGACATTTATGCAAAGAGTCAGTATTTGCACTGTTGCCCCTTCTTTTTCAGGAATTCTGCAATTCGACTGGGTATGCTCTCAATCAACTTCTGGGACAATTCCTGACTGATAGCAACCCATTCTTTCATAATCACTTCTTGGAGTTTGTCAGAATTAGTGGTTTTTTGCTTGTCCACCCACCTCTTGAGGATTGACCACAAGTTCTCAATGGGATTAAGATCTGGGGAGTTTCCAGGCCACGGACCCAAAATGTCAATGTTTTGGTCCTCGAGCGACTTAGTTATCACTTTTGCCTTATGGCACGGTGCTCCATCGTGCTGGAAAATTGTTCTTCACCAAACTGTTGTTGGATTGTTGGAAGAAGTTGCTGTTGGAGGGTGTTTTGGTACCATTCTTTATTCATGGCTGTGTTTTTGGGCAAAATTGTGAGTGAGCCCACTCCCTTGGATGAGAAGCAACCCCACACATGAATGGTCTCAGGATGCTTTACTGTTGGCATGACACAGGACTGATGGTAGCGCTCACCTTTTCTTCTCTGGACAAGCCTTTTTCCTGATGCCCCAAACAATCGGAAAGAGGCTTCATCTGAGAATATGACTTTGCCCCAGTCCTCAGCAGTCCATTCACCATATTTTCTGCAGAAGATCAATCTGTCCCTGATGGTTTTTTTTGGAGAGAAGTGGCTTCTTTGCTGCCCTTTTTGACACCAGGCCATCTTCCAAAAGTCTTCGCCTCACTGTGCGTGCAGATGCGCTCACACCTGCCTGCTGCATTCCTGAGCAAGATCTGCACTGGTGGCACTCCGATCCCGCAACTGAGTCCTTTTTAGGAGACGATCCTGGTGCTTGCTGGACTTTCTTGGATGCCCTGAAGCCTTCTTAACAAAAATTGAACCTCTTTCCTTGAAGTTCTTGATGATCTTATAAATTGTTGATTGAGGTGCAATCTTAGTAGCCACAATATCCTTGCCTGTGAAGCCATTTTTATGCAACGCAATGATGGCTGCACGCGTTTCTTTGCAGGTCACAATGGTTAACAATGGAAGAACAATGATTTCAAGCATCACCCTCCTTTTAACAGGTCAAGTCTGCCATTTTAACCCAATCAGCCTGACATAATGATCTCCAGCCTTGTGCTCGTCAACATTCTCACCTGAGTTAACAAGACGATTACTGAAATGCAGGTCCTTTAATGACAGCAATGAAATGCAGTGGAAAGTTTTTTTGGGGATTAAGTTAATTTTCATGGCAAAGAAGGACTATGCAATTCATCTGATCACTCTTCATAACATATGTCCCTCACATATAATATATGGCAGACTTGGAAACTCTTGGACTCAACTAAGGGGCTTATTTCTGAGATTTACGTTATTCTTTCTTTTCCAGCCCCCTCCACAATATCTAGACATCCATACATGTCCAAGTGGGAGACATGTTTAGGGAGAGAAGTTTTTTCGGAAGAATGGAAGATAATATGGAAAAGGACAACGCTGATTTCTACTTGTGCCACACACAAGGAGAACTCCTATAAAATTCTAATGTTATGGTACCACACTGCTCAACTGCTAAGACATTTAAATCCTACCTTAAGAGACAGATGTTGGAGGTGTGGGTCGGGGTTGGGATCTCTCTTTCTTATTTTTTTTTGGGAGTGCCCCCTCATATTGCCATTTTGGACAGAAACGCAGGGACTTCTCTTACAGCTAACTGATATTAACTTTCCCTTAGATCCTTGCCTGTATTTGTTGAATATGCCTCCTGTAACCTTAAAAAAAGCATACCCTATTACTCATACCTGGTTCCTGGAGTACCCCATTAATTACATTTACATTTTTCCAGACAATTTTTTCACAACCAATAACAGCACAGTGTAACAGGTTTTTAACCACACCCACTTCATGTGCCACTGACCCACAGGCAGTTTCCACGGTTATCACCGCGGTGGGATAGTCTTTTGTGTCACCATGGACACATACCACCCCTAACCGGTGGGACTGGAGCCTCTCAGAGTCGACAAGACTGGTGTGTACTAGGGTCACCAGGCTCCCAGAGTACAGCAATGCCATTACAGGGTGTCCCTCGATTTTGACTTGACACACTTGCCTGTCGGTTCTACTGTCCACGTAAGCTGTACAGGCCGGTTTAGCGAAATAAGACATATGCCTTCCTAAGTCACATTCCATAGACTCACGAGCTAGTGGGCAGTTAGCTACAACATGGCCCAACCCTTGGCACCGCCAACAGACTATAGGGCCCCAGGATCTTGGTCCAGTGTGCCTTTTTGGACTTGGGGCCCTTACACCTTGGCCCTCTGCATGTGTACCACCCTCTTCCTTAGGCTACAGTCTCACCCCTTTAGAAAATGGAGCAATCTTACCCACAGACGGACCTCTCTTGCTCCTAGGCGCCACCACGGTAGGATATTGATCCTGGAGGTATTCCTCTGTAGCCGTGAATTGCTCCACCACGGACACAAGTTCATCCACACTTTTTGGGTCAGTGTATCCAATGCAGCATTGTATCTTCAGAGGCAGGGCCCTTATAAAACAGTCACAAATGACTTGCTCCACAATTTGAGCAAAAGTAAGTTCCTCTGGCTGCAACCATTTATTGGTGAGATGAAAGAGATCATACATTTGAGATCTAGCTGGCTTTTCATGATCATATACCCAGGCGTAGACCCTCTGTGCCCGGACCGCTAGGGTAACCCCCAGACAGGCTAGGATTTCAGCCTTCAATTTGGCATACACCTTAGCATCTTGTACCCTCAGGTAAAAGTAAGCTTTTTGGGGTTCGCTTGTTAGGAGGGGGGCCAGCACATCTGCCCACTTGTCGCCCGGAAGCCTTTCTCTCTCTGCAATCCTTTTAAAGGTGCCCAGGAAGGCTTCTATATCATCCTCCTTTGCCATCTTTCTCAGGGCATTCTGCACCAACTGCCGTGGTGCAGGCTGGGTTCCTTGCAATACTTCAGGTCTCTCCAACAAGGCTTGGATCTGCTGCTGTAGAGATTGGTTAACCTGCTGTTGTTCTTTGACCGAGGCTTGGTGCGCTTGAGCCAACAGACGATTAGTTTCACTTTGGGCTCACTATGGCCTCCTCATGCATCTCTCGATGAAGAGCATTGGCTTGTTCCTGAGTGGCCTGGTTCTACTGAAGGCTGACATTAGCCTGAACCAGCTGCTTAATTTGTTCCTCCGTGTATACCAGGAACCGATTACGCCAGGTGCGCTGTCTCTTTAAGAGTACTGTGGAAGAAAACCCAGCAATCGTCGTGCCTTGAATCGTCGTGCCTTGATAGCCAGCACTCACCCAATGCACGCTGCACGGGATAGGAGCAGTCTCCACTGGTAATGTAGAAGAAATCCCAGCATTCGTCGTGTCTTGATAGTATGTTGTTTTTTATTGCATCAAATCAATATGTCCTACACCCAGGACGCTTTTCGGCTAGCATGCCTTCATCAACAGGTGAAAAATAATCAGACAATACAGGTATATAAAGGAAATAATGTACCGCCTCTCATGACGTCTTGCCCATAAGGGCGGAACCAATTAATTATACAAATCCTGTGATTAACTCAGCAGTATATGGAAGCACAAGAAAAACAAATGAACCAAAATAAGTTAGACAAATATATCCAAATACCATATTATCAGGTGTGGGATCCCTCAATGGACCGTTGATGTCTGAAAAACATTCAAATACAATCATAAATCACATCTCAAATATGCATGATCGCATAGTCCCTATTCAGGCCCCTTGGATGCAAAGTGTCCAATGTATAGATCCAATAAGCTTCTCGATGTCGCAATAGCCTCTTAATGTCTCCACCTCTCCTTGGTCTTTTAATCTGTTCCAATATCTGAAATCTGAGTTGTGCTATGGTATGTTTGCACTGATCAAAATGAAACGGGGTGGGCAGCATAAGATTTTTTGTTCTAATTGTTGATTTATGTTTCCCAATGCGATCCCTTATTTTTTGTGTCGTCTCCCCTATAATCAGAGGTTCGATAATATTATACGTAAACATTGGCACTTGTTGGGGAAAGCATACCCCTCGATTGAGGAATTTAAAAATCCACCTCTGATATGTAACAAAAGATAGACTTGTGCATGCTGATTTAGGGAGTACGTTTAAACAACAGGTACTGACAACACAGTGCAAGGGCACGTTTCCATGTTTGCACTGCCTTCAGTGCTCCCATATTATTAAGGGCCCTACCAGTGGCGTAACTACCGGGAAAGCAGCTGCTTCGGGGCCCCGTCAGCGTGTGTGACAGTTTATTTTCAAGTTAGTTAAATATCTAGTGTGATCTAATTTTACTGTCTGCTAAAGTCTCCTGGTCTGGGATTTGAACCCACAACCTCCAATCTAGCAGTGTATCAGTGGCAAAGCATTTACCCTCACAGCCATAAAGGCTGCATTAAAAAAATATGAGACTTCTACTGTTATAGCTGACTAATTGTACATCTATACACATGACAGCTGCCCAAACACACCTAGCACTGCTATATCTCTATATGACAGCTGTCCCTGCACACTCAGCTCTGCTATATCTCTATATATGACAGCTGCCCCAGCAAACCCAGCTCTACTACATCTATACACATGACAGCTGCCGAAACACAGTCAGCTCTAATACATCTATACACATGACAGCTGCCCCCAACACACTCAGCCCTGCTATATCTCTATATATGACAGCTGCCCCAGCAAACCCAGCTCTACTACATCTATACACATGACAGCTGCCGAAACACAGTCAGCTCTTCTACATCTATACACATGACAGCTGCCCCCAACACACCCAGCACTGCTATATCTCTATATGACAGCTGTCCCAGCACACTCAGCTCTGCTATAGCTCTATATATGACAGCTGCCCCAGCAAACCCAGCTCTACTACATCTATACACATGACAGCTGCCGAAACACAGCCAGCTCTGCTACATCTATACACATGACAGCTGCCCCCAACACACCCAGCACTGCTATATCTCTATATGACAGCAGTCCCAGCACAATCAGCTCTGCTATATCTCTATATATGACCGCTGCCCCAGCAAACCCAGCTCTACTACATCTATACACATGACAGATGCCCAAACACACCCAGCTCTGCTACATCTATACACATGACAGCTGCACCAGCACACTCAGCTCTACTATATCTCTATATATGAGCAAACCCAGCTCTACTACATCTATACACATGACAGCTGCCGAAACACAGCCAGCTCTGCTACATCTATACACATGACAGCTGCCCCAGCACACTCAGCTCTGCTATATCTCTATAAATCTATCTACTGTATAGCAATACTTAGAGATATATAGATGAAGCAGAGCTGGGTGTGCTGGAGCAGCTATCATATATAGAGATATAGCAGAGCTGAGTGTGCTGGGGCAGCTGTCATATAGAGATATAGCAGTGCTGGGTGTGTTTGGGCAGCTGTCATGTGTATAGATGTAGCAGAGCTGGGTTTGCTGGGGCAGCTGTCATATATAGAGATATAGCAGAGCTGAGTGTGCTGGGACAGCTGTCATATAGAGATATAGCAGTGCTGGGTGTGTTTGGGCAGCTGTCATATGCATAGATGTAGCAGAGCTGGGTTTGCTGGGGCAGCTATCATATATAGAGATATAGCAGAGCTGAGTGTGCTGGAACAGCTGTCATATAGAGATATATCTGAGATACTGCTATATCTGTATATGACAGCTGTCTCAGCACATTCAGCTCTGCTATATCTCTATATATGAGCAGCTGTCATGTGTATAGATGTACACTTAGCCAATTATAACAGTAGAAGTCTCATATTTTTTCAGTCAGCAGCAAGGCAGCTGGTATGGTCTAGTGGTTAGCTGCTTTGCCTCTGAAGCAGAAGGTCGTGGGTTTGAATCCAAGCAGAATCTTTTCTGAAATACAAGCACTGACTCTATATATGGACATACAGGGCGGGACACAGGAAGAGGCTGCATCGCTGACATGGAGGTAAGTAGAAGTGTTTATTTTATTTTTTTTAATACCCGACTGTTACTGCCATGGGGGAGCGGGAGGCACCTGATACTGGCAGTGGCACCTGATACTGGCAGTGGCACCTGATACTGGCACATGGGGGGAGGGGGGGTTGGCACCTGATACTGGCACCTGGGGGGAGGGGGGTTGGCACCTGATACTGGCACATGGGGGGGAAGAGGCACCTGATACTGGCACATGGGGGGGAGAGGGGTTGGCACCTGATACTGGCATATGGGGGGGGAGGGAGAGTGGCACCTGATACTGGCACCTGGGGGGGGAGGGGGGGGGGTTGGCACCTGATACTGGCACATGGGGGGGAGAGAGGTTGGCACCTGATACTGGCATATGGGGGGGGGGAGGGAGAGAGGCACTTGATACTAGCACTTTTTTGTGGGGGGGGGAGATGGCACTATGATACTGGGACATGGGGGGGGAGAGGCACCTGATACTGGCACATGGGGGGGGAGGGGTTGGCACCTGATACTGGCATATGGGGGGGGAGGGAGAGAGGCACTTGATACTAGCACTTTTTTTGTGGGGGGGGGGAGATGGCACTATGATACTGGGACATGGGGGGGGGGAGAGGCACCTGATACTGGCACCTGGAGGGGAGAGGGGGGGTTGGCACTTGTTACTGGCACATGGGGGGGGGGGGGAAAGAGAGGAACCTGATACTGGCACATGGGGAGGGGGAGGGAGAGAGGCACTTGATATTGGCACTTTTTTGTGGGGGGGGGAGATGGCACTATGATACTGGGACATGGGGGGGAGGAGAGAGGCACTTGATACTGGCATGTGGGGGGGGGGGGGTTGGCACTATGATACTGGCACATGGGGGGGAGAGGCACTTAATACTGGCACTTTTTTGGGGGGGAGATGGCACTATGATAATGGGACATGGGGGGGAAGAGAGAGGCACTTGATACTGGCACATGGGGGGTTTGGCACTATGATACTGGCACATGGGGGGTGGGAAGGAGAGAGGCACTTGATACTGGCACATGGGGGGAGATGGCACTATGATACTGGGACATGTGGGGGGGCACTTGATACTGGCACATGATGGGGGGGCATCTATGGGGACACTTACTGGCACATTATTGGGGGGCATTATGGGGGACACTAGGCCGGCAGCCTATCAGAGGTCGGACACTGAGGGGCATCTACTGGGGCACTATATATGGGGCATTTTATACTGGTACATTATGGGGGGCACTAGCAGGAAGGGGGGAGAGGAGCACTATGGGGGAATTTACTGGGGGCACTATATAGGGGTATACATTATGGGGGCACTATGGGGACATTAGCTCAACTGGGGGCAATACAAGGGGGTATTTTTGCACTGTCACATTATAAGGAGAATTATTACTACTGGGTGGGCATAATGGTGGGCTTTATTACTCCCCCATGGTATGACCCCCTAGTAGCAGCACCAGCCTCTCCCTGCTCTGCTATCCCTCTGCCCCTTCTCCAAATACTTATTATGAAATCTTTCTCATTAGGATAAAACACAACATCAGCTCCGCCGAGTCCCCGGCCAAAGTGTGGAAGTGGCGTCCGAGATCCCCAAGAGTCAAGCCAAGTAACTGTAAGTGTTCATATGAAATATGTTTATGTTATACACATATAGCCTACACTGTGCCCCACAATTTACAGTATACCGCTACACTGTGCCCCACAATGTACAGTATACTGCTACAATGTGCCACACAATATACCATATACCGCCACACTGTGCCACACAATTTACAGTATACCGCTACACTGTGCCCCACAATATACAGTATACCTCTATATTGTGCCCCACAATGTACAGTATACTGCTACACTGTGCCCCACAATATACAGTATACCTCTACACTGTGCCACACAATATACAGTATACCTCTACACTGTGCCCCACAATATACAGTATACCGCTACACTGTGCCACACAATATACAGTATACCTCTACACTGTGCCCCACAATATACAGTATACCGCTACACTGTGCCACACAATATACAGTATACCTCTACACTGTGCCTCACAATATACCTCTACACTGTGCCACACAATATACAGTATACCTCTACACTGTGCCTCACAATATACAGTATACCTCTACACTGTGCCACACAATATACAGTATACCTCTACACTGTGCCACACAATATACAGTATACCTCTACACTGTGCCCCACAATATACAGTATACCTCTACACTGTGCCCCACAATATACAGTATACCACTACACTGTGCCCCACAATATACAGTATACCTCTACACTGTGCCCCACAATATACAGTATACCGCTACACTGTGCCACACAATATACAGTATACCTCTACACTGTGCCACACAATATACAGTATACCGCTACACTGTGCCACACAATATACAGTATACCTCTACACTGTGCCCCACAATATACAGTATACCGCTACACTGTGCCACACAATATACAGTATACCTCTACACTGTGCCACACAATATACAGTATACCTCTACACTGTGCCACACAATATACAGTATACTGCTACACTGTGCCCCACAATATACAGTATACCTCTACACTGTGCCCCACAATATACAGTATACCGCTACACTGTGCCACACAATATACAGTATACCTCTACACTGTGCCTCACAATATACCTCTACACTGTGCCACACAATATACAGTATACCTCTACACTGTGCCTCACAATATACAGTATACCTCTACACTGTGCCCCACAATATACAGTATACCTCTACACTGTGCCCCACAATATACAGTATACCTCTACACTGTGCCCCACAATATACAGTATACCTCTACACTGTGCCCCACAATATACAGTATACCGCTACACTGTGCCCCACAATATACAGTATACCGCTACACTGTGCCACACAATATACAGTATACCTCTACACTGTGCCACACAATATACAGTATACCGCTACACTGTGCCACACAATATACAGTATACCTCTACACTGTGCCCCACAATATACAGTATACCGCTACACTGTGCCACACAATATACAGTATACCTCTACACTGTGCCACACAATATACAGTATACCTCTACACTGTGCCACACAATATACAGTATACTGCTACACTGTGCCCCACAATATACAGTATACCTCTACACTGTGCCCCACAATGTACAGTATACCGCTACACTGTGCCACACAATATACAGTATACCGCTACACTGTGCCACACAATATACAGTATACCGCTACACTGTGCCCCAAAATATACAGTATACCTCTACACTGTGCCCCACAATATACAGTATACCGCTACACTGTGCCACACAATATACAGTATACCTCTACACTGTGCCACACAATATACAGTATACCTCTACACTGTGCCACACAATATACAGTATACTGCTACACTGTGCCCCACAATATACAGTATACCGCTACACTGTGCCCCACAATGTACAGTATACCGCTACACTGTGCCACACAATATACAGTATACCGCTACACTGTGCCACACAATATACAGTATACCGCTACACTGTGCCCCAAAATATACAGTATACCTCTACACTGTGCCACACAATATACAGTATACCGCTACACTGTGCCAAAGGAGTGGGGTTTACACAGGAGGAGGGAGATGCGAAGCGCGCTGAGGGGGGCCCTTACAAATATTTGCTGTGGGGCCCAGTCACTTCTAGTTACGCCCCTGGGCCCTACATTTTATCACCCTCATAATGGACGACCATGTCCCATAGAGGGTTTTTTCACTTGTGAATCTACTAATGTTGTTTATTTGATAAAATGTCCTTGTGGCCTACTATACATAGGGGGGACGACACAAACAATAAGGGATCTCATTGGAAAACATAAATCAACAATTAGAACAAAAAATCTTATGTTGCCCACCCCGTTTCATTTTGATCAGTGCAAACATACCATAGCACAACTCAGATTTCAGATACTGGAACAGATTAAAAGACCAAGGAGAGGTGGAGACATTAAGAGGCTATTGCGACATCGAGAAGCTTATTGGATCCATACATTGGACACTTTGCATCCAAGGGGCCTGAATAGGGACTATGAGATAATGCATATTTGAGATCTGATTTATTCACAAGATTTATGATTGTATTTGAATGTTTTTCAGACATCAACGGTCCATTGAGGGATCCCACACCTGATAATATGGTATTTGGATATATTTGTCTAACTTATTTTGGTTCATTTGTTTTTCTTGTGCTTCCATATACTGCTGAGTTATTCACAGGATTTGTATAATTAATTGGTTCCGCCCTTATGGGCAAGACTTCATGAGAGGCGGTACATTATTTCCTTTATATACCTGTATTGTCTGATTATTTTTCACCTGTTGATGAAGGCATGCTAGCCGAAACGCGTCCTGGGTGTAGGACATATCGATTTGATGCAATAAAAAACAACATACTATCAAGACACGACGAATACTGGGATTTCTTCTACATTACCAGTGGAGACTGCTCCTATCCCGTGCAGCGTGCATTGGGTGAGTGCTGGCTGATTCGATTTGTGGTTCTTTAAGAGTACTGTCTCTTTAAGGATATGCACGCATCCTCCACCATATGAGGACTTTTCTAGTTAGCTCACTGGTCCGAGCAAGTCCAATGCTATACAGACCCAGACAAACTTTAAGGTTTCAAAGCGCAGTCCTTTCCAGCATTTATTGTCAGCGTAAACAGGCAGCACATGTACAGGATGCACGGTTCAAAAAGAAAACATAACATACAGAAACTCCTGCTCGTCCAAGCACTAACTAGACAGTAACGTACCTGACTGTCCCAAATAACACAGAGTAACAGAAACCTGTACCTTCTGCTCACACAGAGCAACCACCCTGTTTCTCTCTCTCTCTCTCTCTCTCTCTCTCTCACATAATGCAGCCTGGCTCTTTTAAAGGGAACCTGTCACCCAAAAATCGCCTATTAAGCTGTTTACAGTACCTTATAGTGCTGTATACTCGGTTCTTGATGCACTTTTTGTTCGTTTTCCCGCATGTCTGCTCATTCAGAAATCGTAGTTATATTCAGCTGCTGCCCCGTGCTGCAAGTCAGGCTTGAAGTCACGGGGGCAGCGGCCTCGGCGTCTTACATGGCCCTCTCCCCGCCCCCTGCCTCTGTTACTGACAGCCGAACTCCGAATCCGGGACCGCGCTCAACGGCCGCATGCGCAGTAAAGGGCGGCAGGAGCGCGGTCCCGGCTGCCGCGCGTACTACGCGCCGTCTTACTTTCGCCGCACTGCGCATGCGCCCGACATCCTGTATCAAACGCGCCCGCGCCCGGCATCTGGGCGCGGGCGCGTTTGATACAGGATGTCGGGCGCATGCGCAGTGCGGCGAAAGTAAGACGGCACGTAGTACGCGCGGCAGCCGGGACCGCGCTCCTGCCGCCCTTTACTGCGCATGCGGCCGTTGAGCGCGGTCCCGGATTCGGAGTTCGGCTGTCAGTAACAGAGGCAGGGGGCGGGGAGAGGGCCATGTAAGACGCCGAGGCCGCTGCCCCCGTGACTTCAAGCCTGACTTGCAGCACGGGGCAGCAGCTGAATATAACTACGATTTCTGAATGAGCAGACATGCGGGAAAACGAACAAAAAGTGCATCAAGAACCGAGTATACAGCACTATAAGGTACTGTAAACAGCTTAATAGGCGATTTTTGGGTGACAGGTTCCCTTTAAGTAGGCCTCAGCCAAGCTGCATTAATCAAGTGGCTGCAGAGTAAGTTGTTCCAGGGCTAGGAACAGAGCCCCTCACAATGTATAGGTGAGAAATCTAGGTGGAATATATACGCCATTTAACACTTTACCTGCTGCTCCCTTACACCGTATATATACCACTTTGGAGATCATCTGTGTTTAGGTGATCTACTGTTTCCTCTCATAGTACATATGTCTAATATTCTGGATCCTGTACAGAAACGATATTACTCTTGTATGTTCAGTTTTTTTGACAAATACTTTAATAAACAGACAATTATATAAAAATATAAACTAACACCCTATCTAATGTACAAACTGAGGATCTTGGCAAATATATTTTGATCAAAAAATATCTGAGCCCATCCACCAACAGCCAGGTGACCTCAATACGGATGGGAACCTACCTGTAAACCTATCTCTATGCCTTTCATAGATTGCACATGGATAGATGGGGTGTTAGTTTATATATAGATTATATAATATATGTTTATAGAATGATGCTATACCTGACTTTCCCTTCATATAAGGCACAAGAAATATGAGTATTCAAACTGCAGACATTACAGTGATTCTCAGAGGTAGCATAATATAGCAGACAGGGCCATGCAAAACTTGCAGTGATCTGTTTCTCCACTAGATGGCAGTAATCGCTCAGTGGGTGGAAATAATCTAATATATTCTTAAAAGCAGTATTCCCTTCATTTGTTAATGATGCAATTTTTACAGAGTTAAATCTGTTTCTCAAGTTGTGAGTTATAGGCGGGTTAGGCTTAATTTTTTAATAGACAAAAAGCAAATATTTCAACGTTGTTTTAATTTAAAACTGACTCATGTTCCTTCTTTACTGTGATGTGCGTGAAGTCCCTATCATTCCCAGTTCAGCAAAAACCTAAAAGCCAGCATCATGCTATTCTATACTGGACACCAGTCCTTTGCACATGGCTCCTGTGGAAATGAAAACTCTGTCACTAACAGAAGTGAGTCTCTCTATGCAAGTCTATGGGAGCATCAGTACGTACTGCAGTGGAGACCTAAATGTTCATGGCAGGTTCCTTTTTAACAGTATCTAAAAAGTGTGTTTCTTTCTTTTTTTGGGAGGCAGGTATACCTTACATAAGTAAAGTGATATCAATATATGTTATACTCAGATCATGTATGACCAGTACTACCATATGGAAGCACGCCTTCTCATTTCATGAAATATTTTTTAATCTCTCTGCTCTTAGCTCCATAAACAATTGCACTTATGGCTGTAAGCCAGTCTTAGGGGTCTCGGTAAAATCCAAACCCCTGTGCTGGTCTAGACTATCCAATGTGCCATTGTCATTGGGCTTTCTCCCCCGTGTGTCATCTAACACTAGGTCCCAGCTCCTCTCAGGTTAAGTGCGTCTCTTTTCTGAGGTATAAACTCTCTTTTCACAACTGAGAAATGCGATCTTTTCTCTCTTGTTTAGGTACAAAACATGGGCCGGGGCAGAGAAGTCCCACAGTTCTCAGTATTACATGCATTTAACTCTTAATATTTGATTTAGTGGAATTTTAGAATGGTAACACAATGACATTGGATTTACTAGACTATGTCTCATTACTTTTATCACATGCTGTTCCCAGAGAATTACATACAGCAAGAAATGCTCATCTGAAAGTTTGCGGAATATAAGCAAAATAA
The DNA here is from genome assembly GCF_014858855.1 of Bufo gargarizans. Taxonomy (NCBI): domain Eukaryota; kingdom Metazoa; phylum Chordata; class Amphibia; order Anura; family Bufonidae; genus Bufo; species Bufo gargarizans. The sequence goes on along the minus strand of NC_058080.1, from coordinate 591,035,870 downwards.
AAAATACATGCTTTTTATATCCAGGCGGTGAGGACATTGTAATTAAAAAGTAAGTAAGGCAAGCTGAAAAGAGCTTTCAGAGATTAATGATGCAATCCACATATCCCCCATAACAGTGTCATCCACATATCCCCCATAACAGTGTCATCCACATATCCACCATAACAGTGCATATCCACAGATCCCCCCTAACAGTGTCAGCCACAGACACCCCCCATAACAGTGTCAGACACAGATACCCCCATAACAGTGTCAGACACAGATCCCCATAACAGTGTCAGACACAGATCCCCATAACAGTGTCAGACACAGATCCCCATAACAGTGTCAGCCACAGACACCCCCATAACAGTGTCAGACACAGATCCCCATAACAGTGTCAGACACAGATCCCCCCATAACAGTGTCAGACACAGATACCCCCCATAACAGTGCCATCCACATATCCACCATAACAGTGTCAGCCGCAGATACCCCCCATAACAGTGTCAGACACAGATACCCCCATAACAGTGTCAGACACAGATACCCCCATAACAGTGTCAGACACAGATACCCCCATAACAGTGTCAGACACAGATACCCCCATAACAGTGCCATCCACAGATGCCCCCATAACAGTGCCATCCACAGATGCCCCCATAACAGTGCCATCCACAGATCCCCCATAACAGTGTCATCCACAGATCCCCATAACAGTGCGTATCCACAGATCCCCCATAATAGTGTCTTCCACAGACCACCATTAGTTAAAAATCCACCAAAAGCACACCTTTTGTTTTTCTTATTTTCCTTCTCAAAAACCTAGGTGCATCTTATAGTGCGAGAAATACGGTAACTGCATGCTGAGCTTTGTAGCAATCTAAAATATCTTTTTAGGTGCATTTTTTTGTCAGTACATTCTGCCTGTACAGTTATATTTACCTGAGTTTTGCTTCAAGTCTTATTGAAAATACATAGGGGGAGATTTATCAAACTGGTGTAAAGTAGAACTGGCTTAGTTGCAGATAGCAACCAATCAGATTCCACCTTTCATTTTCCAAAGGAGCTGTGAAAAATGGAATCTGATTGGTTGCTATGGACACCTAGGCCCTTTCTTTGGAGCCCGTATTTTAGACAAATCTTGGACAAATCTTTAAAAAATAAAATGTATGATTGCAAATAACAGATCTGATTCATCCCTGATTATGGTGATCAAGAGATCTACAATAGCTCAGATTGTATCTTTCTTATTATAAATTTACAGGTGGCACCTAATGTAAGGAGGTAGAAGAGTGAGGACTGGATATTGTGCACAGTAATTGAACAGGTAGATAGAAAAATGTAATTTTCGCCTATATTTGACAGGTCCTATCTTTTCTACAATATACTTTTCAACCATTGCATACCTTCACATGTTGCATGCTCCAGTCTAAAATATATACAGTAGGGGGCTTCAACTATACAATACAGAATTGAAAATGGTTTTCCAGCACATCAAGATTTGGTGGAATGATTCAGAATGACTAAAAAACATACAACGATCCCCGGCGCTGATGCTCTGACCTGGACACAAATGAAATGCCTGCTCTGCCAATCACTGACTGACTGACTAAGGCCTCTTGCACACGACCGTGATTTGATTCCTAATCCGAGCCGCATTTTCTGCGGCTCAGGTGAGCACCCATTCACTTCAATGGGGCCGCAAAAGATGCGGACAGCACTCCGTGTGCTGTCCGCATCCGTTGCTCCGTTCTGTGGCCCTGCAAAAATGATAGATCATGTCCTATTCCATTCTGCGGACAAGAATAGGCATTTCTATAATGGACCTTCTGTTCCGTTCCGCAAATTGCGGAAGGCACAAGGGCGGCATCTGTGTTTTTCGGATCCGCAATTTGCCGACCGCAAAACACTGCACGTTCGTGTACAAGAGGCCTAAGGCATGTCACCACTGTGACCAGTGATTGGCTGAGAGGGTATTTCCAGGCATTTTCTGTGTGTTGAGTTGAAAGCAGGAAGTAACAGGAGCCCAAGCAGCGGCGAGAGGTGAAGGTTAAACTCCTTTAAGAATTGTCTGTGAGGGATGCTGGTTAGCATGTAAGGGAATTATATTTTGTAAAATGTCACATGGTTCTTGATAAAGGTTTCTAAATCTGTGAAATAGACCCAAACTCTTCACGAGGCTTGACTTGATAGATATAGCGTACATTGGTGATTGAACAACTACTGTCCATTTTAGAAAATCTTTTCATTGTCGCCTTCCAAGAGCTACAAGTTTTTTTTTAGTTTTTTTTTTGTGGGACAAGTTGTAGGTTTTAATGGTACTATTTTGAGGTACACATAACTTACTGGTTAGCTTAATTATTAACTATTATCTCTTTCTGAAGACGAGTTTTTATGTTCTAAATTTTGCAGTGTTCATTTTTCAACATAAATAACATGATAACTTTACTCTCTGTGTACAGTACGATTACAGCAATATCAAATATATATATATTTTTTTTATTTTTTACTACTTTTGCACAAAAAACTTAAAAAAAAAAATGTTTTTGTAATCTCCGCATCCCAAGACCCATAACTTTTAAATTTTTTCTTTCTATTGAACTGTGTGAGGGCTTGATTTTTTTGCGCGAGTACATAACACTTTCCATTATTTATTTTTTTGTTGGCAAATAAGCAAAAAACAGCAGTTTTGGCACCGCTTTTTTTTTTTTTTTTTTTTACAGCATTTACCATGCAGGATAAATTGTGTGATAATTGCTAGTTGCAAGTTGTTACGGACGCAATGACAGTATGGTTCAATTTGTGTTTATTGAAACCCATAATATGCAATAGATGCAATGAACAGTATAATCAAAAAACAAATAAGAGATCTATACCAGTCTGAAGTTGATGCAGCAGATTTATTATAATTCATGGCGAAACGACATGTGATATTTCAGTCCAGTAGTGACCTTTTTCAAACATTAAAGGGAACCTGTCACCTGAATTTTGGGTATAGAGCTGAGGACATGGATTGCTAGATGGCCGCTAGCACATCCTACAATACCCAGTCCCCATAGCTCTGTGTGCTTTTATTGTAGTAAAAATAAAAAGATTTGATACATATGCAAATTACCCTGAGATGAGTCAGAGCTTGAAAATATGACTCTTCTCCGGTCACACAAGTAAGATATGACTCTTTTATGTTAATTTGCATAAAAGGCGGGAAGTACAAAAAGGCATAATACTTATTGAATTTGTCTGCAAATGAAATTAAAAGTGTAATTTATATGTTTAAGGTAACACAATGAACATTTAGAAATGCTCAGTGAGGGTAGCATAGTAGAGGTGACAGGTTCCCTTTAAAGAGAACAGTGAAAAAAAGGTACATATAAGTGTGTAATACAAATGTAGAGTGAGAATTAATGGGTTAAACGGCCAAAATCAGTGCTTCTGTTGATCTGGGCCTTAAGAGCAGGAGCCTGGCTGTCATATGAGAGCCAAGCCCCTGCTCTCCACTGCATGAGAGACCTGTGCCTTGCTTATTGTAGGCCGCCATAAAAAAGTGGCTTCGAATAAAGCTCATTTATGACCGTCATACAAGCCCAAGCTCCTTTCCTTTCTGTGGCCAGCCTCTCCCTCACTGCTTTGATTGACAGGGCTAGGCAAAGCAGCAAGGGAGGGGCAGGCTCCAGAAATGATTGGAGCTTGCCTGCAACAAGAGCAATGGTGATGCTCTCGTTGCACCAAAGGCCTAATGTGAATATTAAGAAAAGTATCATACCTTGGGAAAGGAGCCTCATATTGACAAAAGAAAAACAGCATTTTAATCAGGTGAACTACAGCTATGTGTCTATGCAAACAGCTGGAAAGAGAGGTCGCTAGTGGCAACTGTGTATGGAGACCTAGTGGGAATGCTCCATGGGAAAATAATATGCCAGCTTTTGGAACTGGCTTCCTATGAGTCAAAGTCCAACCTCTGAACAGGCTTTGGGGCATTTTACCTTGTTAAGTCGCAAGGGTTGCTAAATTTGGGCTTTTGACACTTCCAAAGGGTTTCACTAGTGGGACAGTTCTTTCTCTCTGAAGATACCTCTTTGCAGAATTCCTTAATAGAGTACATATATACAAATGGGGTTTCTAAACTATAAATATTATATACTGGAAGTTCCCCAGTAATGTTTTTTCAATATCTTATTTCTGGCGACTGTATCCTGATAGTAAATGGGTTAATCCTCCACCTGACAATAGAGTTTAAATAAAGACATTCCTTCCTTCTATTTCCCCACCCACCCCTCTTAACAAAAGCTGGAAGGAGACAGTGGCCGAGCATTCCTTCTTTAATCATAGATACATTTCAAACACAAGTTCCATGTCTGAATGGCACCGGTAAGACAGCTGCAGAGCCGCAAATCCTCGTACCCAGCAGCACAGTGGACACAGCACCGCCAGCTTTGATGCTATTTCCAGTAACGTGTACATCCACTCCCTCGGAGACGGCTGGTAATAGGAGAGCACACCCAGCAAAGAAAGGAAATCATTCTAAAGTCTTCTCCGCCAAAAGATAAAAACAAGACAAGAAGCAGCTTGCCGAGTCATCTTTACATCGTGTCTCTATAGGATCTGTCAATCATAAATGTGAGGGGAGACAATTCTCAGCTGTGAATTTGCTTGACACTTGTAACCTGGGGCCCAAGGGCTCAGCCCTAGGATTCCACTGCTAACCAGACTTATACACAATATACTTTTATAAATCGTGTGCCTACATGTTATGGACAGCTTGTATATATTACACTGAAAATCATTGTATACTTGCTGTTAGAATTAAAACACACTTACTAACTCTTCCAGAATGCCCAGGAGGCTCCCAGTAAAAGGAAGTTCTGGCAAATCTCCTGGGTTCCTCTACTTCCTTAAGCTCCGGTGGTATCTGGCATCAAGATGTATGCAAATGCTGCTGCAAAGTTGAAACTGAAAAGCTCAGGGGCAGTATTGTTGTTTTTTTCTATTGCCCCAGAAAGAGTTAAAAGTTAATCAGTAAGTTATGTGTACCCCAAAATGATGCCGTTAAAAACGACATCTTGTCCCACAAAAAACATTGGCTACATCTGGCTCTTGGAAAGCAACAATGAAAAAAAAGAAAAAAAAATGCTCAGGTCTCTAAGGTCTCAATGCATATGGGGAAGGGGTTAAATTAGAGTTGCCTATCCTCCAACATCCTATAAGTCATAACAGGACACAACACGAACCCCTTTTCTCCTCCTTATATTTTATTACAGTTTTCCAAGGTAAATTGGAGGGCCAATACTAGAACGATAGAACCCCAAATAATCCTCATTTAAAATGTTCAAACAATAAAAGAAAGTCCCAGTCCTGTTGTGTGTGGCCATATAGTAGTCTTATCTGAAGCAAGCGGTACCATATAGCTTAGACGTATGAGTTAAGCAAATTGCTGGAGGGTATGGAGTTATGTGACCAGTAGTGTTGATCGAGCACCAAAGTGCTCGGGTGCTTGAGTAGAACATCTCGGGATGCTTGGGTGCTCTACCGAGCACCCGAGCACAATGGAAGTCAATGGGAGAACCCGAGCATTAAACCAGACACCCCCTGTTCTGAAGAGGGCAGGGTGTCTGGTTCACAGGAAAAGGTCAGAAATTGATGGAAACACCACTGGTTCGGGAACAGCATGGGGTGGATGTCTGGATGCATCTTGGACTCCCGGGTCGCTGCTGGGAACGATGTTGTCCGAGTAGTACGCCACTTTTACAGACTGACAATAATACGCACAAAACCGAAGATAAAATAGATTTTAGAGGAAAAATTGTTAGGAAACATTCTATCCTGTATATTTACTTGTATATAAAGTGCAAGTGCTGCCTAAAACATAAGGGGGCAAGGGCCTGCTGCTGAGCTGACCATCTAAAACATGATGGGTAAGGGTCTGCTGCTGATCTCACCATCTAAAACATTAGGGGTGAGGGTCTGCTGCTCATCTGACCAGCTAAAAAATTAGGGGTGAGGGTTTGCTGCTGATCTGACCATCTAAAACATTAGGGGTGAGAGTCTGCTGCTGATCTGACCATCTAAAACATTAAGGGTGAGGGTATGCTGCTCAGCTGACTATCTAAAACAATAGGGCTGAGGGCCTGCTGCTGATCTGACCATCTAAAACATTAGGGGTGAGGGTCTGCTGTTGAGCTGACTCTCTAAAACATTAGGGGCAAGGGCCTTCTGCTGGTCTGACCATATAAAACATTATGGGTGAGGGTCTGCTACTGAACTGACCCTCTAAAACATTAAGGGCGAGGACCTGCTGCTGATCTGACCATCTAAAACATTAGGGGCTAGGGCCTGCTGCTGAGCTGACCCTCTAAAAAATTAGGGGCGAGAGCCTGCTGCTGAGCTGGCCATCTAAAACATTATGGCTAAGTGCCTGCTGGTGACCCTCTACAACATTAGGGGCGAGTGCCTGCTGCTGATCTGACCATCTAAAACATTAGGGGCAAGTGCCTGCAGCTGATTTGACCATCTAAAACATTAGGGGCGAGGACCTGCTGGTGACCCTCTAAAACATTAGGGGTGAGGGTCTGCTGCTGAGTTGACCCTCTAAAACATTAGGGGCGAGGGGCTGCTGCTGAGCTGACCCTTTAAAACATTATGGCCGAGGGGCTACTGCTGATCTGGCATCTAAAACATTAGGGGCAAGGGCCTTCTGCTGATCTGACCATCTAAATCATTATGGGCGAGGGCCTGCTGGTGACCCTCTAAAACATTAGGGGTGAGGGTCTGCTGCTGAGCTGACCCTCTAAAACATTAGGGGTGAGGGCCTGCTGTTGATCTGACCATCTAAAACATTAGGGGCGAGGGCCTGCTGCTGATCTGACCATCTAAAACATTATGGGCGAGGGCCTGCTGTTGACCCTCTAAAACATTAGGGGTGAGGGTCTGCTGCTGAGCTGACCATCTGAAACATCAGGGGCGAGGGCCTGCTGCTTATCTGACCATCTAAAACATTAGGTGTGAGGGTCTGCTGCTGAGCTGACCCTCTAAAACATTATGGGCGAGGGCCTGCTGCTGATCTGACCATTTAAAACATTAGGGGCAAGGGCCTGCTGCTCACCTGACCATCTAAAACATTAAGGGTCAGGGCCTGCTGCTGATCTGACCATCTAAAACATTATGGGTGAGGGCTTGCTGGTGACCCTCTAAAATAATTGGGGTGAGGGTCTGCTGCTGATCTGACCCTCTAAAACATTAGGGGCGAGGACCTGCGGCTGATCTGACCATCTAAAACAGTTGGGGGGAGGGCCTGCTGCTGAGCTGACCATCTAAAACATTATAAGTGAGGGCCTGCTGGTGACCCCCATAAAACATTAGGGGTGAGATTCTGCTGCTGAGCTGACCCTCTAAAACATTAGGGGTAAGGGTCTGCTGCTGAGCTGACCCTCTAAAACATTGGGGGGAAAGGGTCTGCTGCTGAGCTGACCCTCTAAAACATTAGGGGCGAGGGCCTGCTGCTGAGATGACCATCTAAAACCATCTAAAACATTATGGGCAAGGGCCTGCTGCTGATTTAACCATCTAAAACATTATGGGCGAGGGCCTGCTGGTGACCTTCAAAAACATTAGGGATGAGGGTCTGCTGCTGAGCTGACCCTCTAAAACATTAGTGGTGAGGGCCTGCTGTTTATCTGTCCATCTAAAACATAAGGGGCGAGGGCCTGCTGCTGATCTGACCATTTAAAACATTATTGGCGAGGGCCTGCTGTTGACCCTCTAAAACAGACAGCCTCAAACTGCGGCCCTCCAGCTGTTGTAAAACTACAACTCCCTCAATGCCTTGCTGTAGGCTGATACCTGTAGGCTGGTCGGGCATGCTGGGAATTGTAGTTTTGCAACAGCTGGAGGGCCGCAGTTTGAGGATGCCTGCTCTAAAACATTAGGGGTGAGGGTCTGCTGCTGAGCTGACCCTCTAATACATTAGGGGCAAGGGCTTGCTGCTGATCTGACCATCCAAAACATTAGGGGCGAGGGTCTGCTGCTGAGCTGACCCTCTAATACATTAGGGGCGAGGGCCTGCTGCTGATCTGACCATCTAAAACATTAGGGGCGAGGGTCTGCTGCTGAGCTGACCCTCTAAAGCATTAGGGGCGAGTACCTGCTGCTGATCTGACTATCTAAAATATTAGGGGCGAGGGCCTGCTGCTGAGCTTACCATCTAAAATATTATGGACGAGGGCCTGCTGGTGACCCTTCAAAATATTAGGGGTGAACGTCTGATGCTGAGCTGACCCTCTAAATCATGAGGGGCGAGGGCCTGCTGCTGAGCTAACCATCCAAAACATTATGGGCGAGGGCCTGCTGGTGACCCTCTAAAACATTAGGGGTTAGGATCTGCTGCTGAGCTGACCCTCTAAAAATTAGGGGCAAGTGCCTGCAGCTGATTTGACCATCTAAAACATTAGGGGCGACGACCTGCTGGTGACCATCTAAAACATTAGGGGTGAGGGTCTGCTGCTGAGTTGACCCTCTAAAACATTAGGGGCGAGGGGCTGCTGCTGAGCTGACCCTTTAAAACATTATGGCCGTGGGGCTACTGCTGATCTGACCATCTAAAACATTAGGGGCGAGGGCCTGCTGCTGATCTGACCATCTAAATCATTATGAGCGTGGGCCTGCTGGTGACCCTCTAAAACATTAGGGGTGAGGACCTGCGGCTGATCTGACCATCTAAAACAGTAGGGGGGAGGGCCTGCTGCTGAGCTGACCATCTAAAACATTATAAGTGAGGGCCTGCTGGTGACCCCATAAAACATTAGGGGTGAGATTCTGCTGCTGAGCTGACCATCTAAAACATTAGGGGTAAGGGTCTGCTGCTGAGCTGACCCTCTAAAACATTAGGGGTAAGGGTCTGCTGCTGAGCTGACCATCTAAAACATTATGGGCAAGGGCCTGCTGCTGATTTAACCATCTAAAACATTATGGGCGAGGGCCTGCTGGTGACCTTCAAAAACATTAGGGATGAGGGTCTGCTGCTGAGCTGACCCTCTAAAACATTAGTGGTGAGGGCCTGCTGTTTATCTGTCCATCTAAAACATAAGGGGCGAGGGCCTGCTGCTGATCTGACCATTTAAAACATTTTGGGGCGAGGGCCTGCTGTTGACCCTCTAAAACAGACAGCCTCAAACTGCGGTCCTCCAGCTGTTGTAAAACTACAACTCCCTCAATGCCTTGCTGTAGGCTGATACCTGTAGGCTGGTCGGGCATGCTGGGAATTGTAGTTTTGCAACAGCTGGAGGGCCGCAGTTTGAGGATGCCTGCTCTAAAACATTAGGGGTGAGGGTCTGCTGCTGAGCTGACCCTCTAATACATTAGGGGCAAGGGCCTGCTGCTGATCTGACCATCCAAAACATTAGGGGCGAGGGTCTGCTGCTGAGTTGACCCTCTATTACATTAGGGGCGAGGGCCTGCTGCTGATCTGACCAGCTAAAACATTAGGGGCGAGGGTCTGCTGCTGAGTTGACCCTCTAAAACATTAGGAGTGGGGGCAGCCTAATAAGCATGTTGATATGATGGAGGAGGAGGACGAGAAAAGGAAGACTGAACCATATACCTTTTTTTGTGGTGGAAAGGGTGCATGGTAATACAGTGTATTCAATACAACATAAAGGCCACATTTAAAGTGCCTTTATGTTTAGCCGCTAAAGTGCCTTTTATGAGTCAACCTGTCAGCATTTCAGTTGACAGGCAGATGCGTTTATCAGTTATTATGCCCCAGCAGCACTAAATACCCACTCTGACAAAACGCTGGCGGCAGGGAAGGCCAGGACCTCCAAGGCGTAGAGTGCCAGTTCGTGCTACGTGTCCAGTTTGGACACCTAATAGTTGTAAGGCATAGATGGATCACTGAGAACGCTCACAGGGTCTGCTACGTACTCCTTCACCATCTTCCAAAACCTTTCCCTCCTTGTGACACTAGGCCGTGCATCAGGTTGAAGGTGCTGGCAGGGTGTCATGAAACTGTCCCAGGCCTTGGAGAGTGTTGCCCTGCCTCTGTTGGAACTGCTGTGTGTTCCCCTTGTTTCCCCTCCTTGGTTGCCCAAGGAACTACGTACTCTGCCGTCAGCGTAGTCAGCTGGAAATTTTAGGAGCAATTTTTCCACAAAGAGCGTCTGGTATCGCACCCTTTGCTAGCCCTCTCCACCACAGGGATGAGAGATGAGAAGTTCTCTTTGTAGCGGGGGTCGAGAAGGGTGAACATTGAACAACCAGTAATCGGTGTTGGCCAAAATGTGTATAACGCAAGGGTCACGGGAAAGGCAGCATAACATAAAGTCAGCCATGTGTGCCAGAGTCCCAACAGACAAGACTTTGATGTCCTCATCAGGAGGATAACTCTCAATATCCTCATCCTCTTCCCCCTCTTTGGCCCATTCACGCTGAACAGATGGAACAAACCTGCTATGGGTACTACCCTCTGTAGTGGAGGCAACCATCTCCTGCTCCTTCTCCTCATTATCCAATTCGCGCTGAGAAGACGAACTGAGGGTGGTCTGGCTATCACCCTGTGTACTGTCTTCCCCCATTTCTACCTCTTCCAGATGCAAAGCGTCTGCCTTCATTGTGAGCAGCGAGCATTTCAATAGACACAGAAGTGGGATGGTTACGCTGATAATAGCAGCATCGCCACTCACAATCTTTGTTGATTCCTCAAAGTTGCTTAAAACCTCATAGAGGTCAGACATCCATGCCCACTCATCGCTTGTGAAAAGTGAAAGCTTACTGGAAAGGCGACGACCATGTTGCAGCTGGTATCCCACTACTGCCCTCTGCTGCTCACAAAGCCTGGCCAACATGTGGATCGTGGAGTTCCAGCTCAACACAACTGTGAGCTGGCAATTGCAAGCGCTGCTGCAGCAATGCTAGACCGGCGGCAGCTGTAGATTAGGGTGCTTTGATGCTATGTGGCGAATCATGCTGGTGGTGGTGAGGTTTCTAGTGTTCACGCCCCTGCTCATTTTGGTACGGCACAGGTTTCAAATGACAATTCTTTTATCATCCGCACTTTCCTCCCTTGCGGAACACCTACCCCTTGGCAAGGGAGATTGCCGCAAGGGGGTGCTCCGGGGAACAGTTGCGGGCCTGTTTGGTGTGGCCTGCCTTCTCCCCTTTGCCACCTTACTGCCTCTTCCAGCCTGTTGCGGTGCTGCGGATCCCTCCCCCTCTGTACTGCTGTCCGCGCTTGGCTTGCCACTTTCCCAGGTTGGGTCAGTGATTTCATCGTCCCCCACATCCTCTTCCACTTCCTCACTTTGGTCATCCACCTGACTTGCTGACCTAACAAGAACCTCACTTATTGATAACTGTGTCTCATCATGAACATCTTGAGACTAATTGTGGTTGACTTATTGGCAACTGTGTCTCATCATCATCATCCACCTCGTGAAACACTAATTACCGTTCCCCACCGTCATCTTTTTCTGACTGTGGATTATTATTATTATTATTTATTATTTAAGCGCCATTCATTCCATAGCGCTGTACATATGATAAGCGGTGCACATACATAATACAGACAATTGCACTAATCATAAACAAAAGTGGATGCTCAACAGTTTGGGAATCAGTGCACGAGATCACCTCATGTCCCTCTTCAAGCGGGCTTGGCGAGAGGGCCAAATCATGGAACGGTGATGAAAAGAGCTCCTCGGGATATCCAAGTGTGGGATCACTTGTTTGCCAAAACTTCATGGTGGGAGGAAGGAGAATCAGGGTGAGGATTCTGTTGACCAGATTCTTAGCTACTGAGACTGGACTTTGTGGAAGACAGGGTGGTGCTTAACCGTCTGGAAGCATTATCTGCTGCAATCCAACCGACCACCTGGTCACACTGGTGTGACTTCGAGAGTGGTGTCCTGCACCTCCCTGCAAACTGGGACATGAAGCTAGGTATTGTGGATGAGTGTGTTTCTTGTGCTCTGGCAGCAGGCACAGTTTCACCACACCCAGGGGCATGGCCTCTGCGTGCACCATCAGCAGCACAGCCACTTACTGCTCACCTTGAGCATATTAAATGGTATATATGCTTGCAAGTATGTCACATGTACAGTAGCGCAGGTTTTGTTAGTGTATGCGCAAATAAATTAAACTGAATGTCACAGATATTTAGCATGCGCAAACGTTATACAGGAGTTGTAGTGCAGGTAATGTCGCTGTCACCAGCGGCAAAAAAATTGAACTAAATGTCACTGATATTTAGGATGTACAAACATTATACAGGAGATGTAGCGCAGGTAATGTCGCTGCCACCAGCGGCGAAAATATTAAATTGAATGTCACTGATATTTAGGATGTGCAAACGTTATACAGGAGATGTACCGCAAGTAATGTCGCTGTCAAAAGCGGCAAAAATATTAAACTGAATGTCACTGATATTTAGGATGTGCAAACGTTATACAGGAGATGTAGCGCAGGTAATGTCGCTGTCACTAGCGGTGAAAAAATGTAACTGAATGTTACTGATATTTAGGATGTGCAAACGTTATACAGGAGATGTAGCGCAGGTAATGTCGCTGTCACCAGTGGCAAAAAAATTTAACTGAATGTCACTGATATTTAGGATGCGCAAACGTTTTACGGGAGATGTAGCACAGGTAATGTCGTTGTCAGCAGCGGCCAAACAATTGCGCTGAATGTCACAGATATTTAGGATGCGCAAATGTAACATAACAGATGTAGCAGAGGTTGTGTCATTGTCAGCAGCGGCCAAACAATTGCACCCATCTTAGCGCTAATAATATTGCAGCCAGATAAAACAATAGTCCTTTAGACCTTTCAAGACTAAACCCTGCCTAAAAAAAAAATCCTTTCCCTACCCTATCTGTCCCTTTTGCTGCAGCTCTCCCCGACTAAGACTGAGCCAAAATACGTGTCATCGGGTGCTATATAGCACCTAATGACGCTTTCCGACCAGCCACTTACTATAATGCCAGTAACCAACATGGCTACGGCATTACAGTGAGGGCCAGTACTTCCCCGCAAGTTTATTGGCTGCATAGCAGCCAACAAACGTGCGGGGAGGAGACTCGGGCATCGTGCTCGAGCACACGCTGTGTTCGGCCGAACACCGCGGTGTGCCGAGCATCGCAATGCTCGAGTGAAAATGGTGTTCGGCCGAGCATGCTCGCCCAACACTAGCGACCAGGTAAGCTATAACATTCTACATTTGAGCTCATACGCAACAAAATACCCACAAAACTGAAACTCAATAAAGGGATCATTGGTGATTGCTGTATTTGGAAAGAAAATGCTTTTCATTGTTGGGAACAATTTTTATAACAAAGGTAGCTCCTAGTTTAAAAAAAGAAAACATTTCAATTCTTTCCCGTAATGGATTTCTTTTAGCAAAATTATGATCATAGTGAAAACAACAAGGAAAACATATGTGATCATGTGGTTTATACAGTATTTTCCTGCTCTTGCAGTGGACCAGGGCTGTGTGCTTGCAGCGTTCAATCCAGTCATCACGATCAATACATGTTGGTAGCTAAATTAGCTTCCAATAATATTGGCTTTAGTATCTCTATTGTATGTGAGCTGGGGGATTTATACTGCAAACCCCATTATAACAGATGGGAGGCTAATAACTCTGTGGAATATGCACAGTAAGTGTATGTGAAAAACACTGTAGGATTTTTTTTTTTATACCACCTGTGTTCCCAAAGCTGATCACACTCTTGAGGCTACTATTTGCCAGAAGACCTCTGATTGATTCTTTATCAATTATTCATATAAAGATCCAAACATCAGCATGCAAATAAACTGGCAAATCAGGAAAATTTATATTTTATTTTTAAAGAGAAAAAAAGTGGAAATTGATTGGCTGTATTTGGGCAATTATACCAACTACTTCAGCCAGTGACTGGCCAAAAATATCTATTGCAATTTCCGCATTTCAATATTGTAATTTTGTCAGTCAGGATTCCCAGTGCCCCTGTTACTGTTAATGGGATGTTAGTAGAGATGTGTGAATTTTTCTAATGCGTTTCGTTCTGAATCTAACAAATCAGTCAAAAAATTAAATTCGGGTGTGAAACCATTCTACCCCAATCAAAAGTGCTCCAATTGACCTGAAAATTGGTGTCTGACACTCTAATGTCTCCTAGGACTCTTTTATTTATTTTTATCTCAACCCCCTCTTTCAAGCTCTCTAATTCAAAGACAGCAATATTAAATAATGTCACAGTGACACTAACATACAGTCATGTGAAAAAATTAGGACACCCTTTGAAAGCATGTGGTTTTTTGTAACATTTTTAATAAAAGGTTATTTCATCTCCGTTTCAACAATACAGAGAGATTAAAGTAATCCAACTAAACAAAGAAAACTGAAGAAAAGTCTTTTCAAGATCTTCTGTAAATGTCATTCTACAAAAATGCTTATTCTAACTGAGGAAAAAGATAGGACACCCTTGCCCCTAATAGCGAGTGTTACCTCCTTTGGCTGAAATAACTGCAGTGAGACGGTTCTTGTAGCCATCTACCAGTCTTCGACATCGGTCTGAGGAAATTTTACCCCACTCCTCAATGCAGAACTTTTTCAGCTGTGAGATGTTTGAGGGGTTTCTTGCACGTACAGCCCTTTTCAAGTCACCCCACAGCATCTCAATGGGATTCAAATCTGGACTTTGACTTGGCCATTCCAGGACTCTCCATTTCTTCTTTTTCAGCCAATCTTTGGTTGATTTACTAGTATGTTTTGGGTCATTGTCATGTTGCATGGTCCAGTTCCGCTTCAGCTTTAATTTTCTAACTGATGGTCTCACATGTTCTTCAAGCACCTTCTGATACACAGTAGAATTCATTGTGGATTCTATGATGGTGAGCTGACCAGGTCCTGCTGCAGCAAAGCAGCCCCAAACCATGACACTTCCACCTCCATGCTTCACAGTTGGTATGAGGTTCTTTTCTTGGAATGCTGTGTTTGGTTTACGCCAAACATGTCCTCTGCTGTTGTGTCCAAATAATTCAATTTTGGACTCATCTGTCCAAAGAACATTATTCCAGAAGTCCTGGTCTTTGTCAACTTTATCTCTGGCAAATGTCAGTCTGGCCTCGATGTTTCTCTTGGAAAGCAAAGGTTTCCTCCTTGCACACCTCCCATGCAAGTTAAACTTGTACAGTCTCTTTCTGATTGTAGAGGCATGTACTTCTACATCAACAGTAGCCAGAGCCTGCTGTAGTTCTCGAGATGACACTTTAGGGTTTTTGGAGACCTCTTTTAGCATCTTGCGGTCTGCTCTTGGGGTGAACTTGCTGGGGCGACCAGTCCTGGGCATGTTGGCAGTTGTTTTGAAAGCCCTCCACTTGTAGACTATCTTCCGGACAGTGGAATGGCTGATTTCAAAATCTTTTGAGATCTTTTTAAATCCCTTCCCAGACTCATAGGCTGCTACAATCTTTTTTCTGAAGTCCTCTGACAGCTCTTTTGCTCTCACCATGGTGCTCACTCTCACTTCAACAGTCAGGAGCACACCAAACTAAATGTCTGAGGTTTAAATAGGGCAAGCCTCATTCAACATGCAGAGTAACAATCTACTAATTATGTGCACCTGGTGTGATATACCTGTGTGAGATCTGAGCCAATTTAAGAGGGAATACATGTGAGGGTGTCCTATCTTTTTCCTCAGTTAGAATAGGCATTTTTGTAGAATGACATTTACAGAAGATCTTGAAAAGACTTTTCTTCAGTTTTCTTTGTTTAGTTGGATTACTTTAATCTCTCTGTATTGTTGAAACGGAGATGAAATAACCTTTTATTAAAAATGTTACAAAAAACCACATGCTTTCAAAGGGTGTCCTAATTTTTTCACATGACTGTATGTAGCTAGGGGTAGACATATGATTTACGGTTCACCACCCCAAGGCAAAAACACACAGCAATATAATGTATAAAATAAATATTTTATTGTTCAAATATACAAAAAATGTTTAAAATTCAGTACTAGCTTCTTACATACCCAAGAAAAAAAGGACCACATATCCAGTGTTATTTGTCAATACATGAGACCCGTAGATGATTTTTCATTCTCTTTAGGCCTCATGCACACGACCGTTTTTTTTTGCGGTCCGCAAAAACGGGTTCCGTAGTTCTGTGATCTGTGTCCATTTTTTCCTTCCGTGGGTCTTCCTTGATTTTTGGAGGATCCACGGACATTAAAAAAAAGTCGTTTTGGTGTCCGCCTGGCCGTGCGGAGCCAAACGGATCCATTCTGACTTACAATGCAAGTCAATGGGGACAGATCCGTTTGACTTTGACACAATATGGTGCAATTGCAAACGGATCCGTCCCCCATGGACTTTCAATGTAAAGTCAGGAGTCCCTATTAACCGCCTCCGGACCACCTAATGCAGGATCCCGTTCCGGAGGCAGCAGTCCCAGGCACAGTCACGCATATATGCGTCATCTCGCGAGACGCGAGATGACGCGCTTAGCCGGCCCGCGCATGCGCATTGTGGGCCGGCAAAAGTTAGAGGGGGGTCACGTCATCAGCTTGCCAGCCAATGATCGTGGCTGGCAAGCTAATGATTTAAAAAAAAACGAATCAGAAGCCAGTTAACACATTATATTAGTAAATATGATGTGTTAAATGGCTTCTCTGCTCCTCTGCTGGTCCTTTTCGTCGGTTGGTCTCAGCAGAGGAGCAGGCATCACAGTGAGTAGCACCAAACACTACACCTTAACCCCAGATCACCCCCTATCACCCCAATTAACCCCTTGATCACCCCTTGATCGCCCCTGTCAATCACCTAGTGAAAGGACAAAAGTGATCGGTGTAAATTGTCACTTTTTTTTTTACTGGTATTGACTGATAGGTTTTAGAATAGTTTAGGCCCCTTGGTTAGGTAGTTTAGCGATTGTTTGGCGCCCAGCCCACCGCACCGCAGTCACTGATTCGCTGATTAGCGTATCGCTAATCAGCATTTGTACTTTTATAGTATATGTAAGTGATCAAAGCTGATCACAGTCATATCTATAATAGTATTAGTGTCACCTTAGCTCGCCCTCCACCCAAAACGCAGTGCTTGCCCGATCAGGCCTGATCGGTCGTCCATGCATGCTTTCACCCACGCCCGCCTCACTGCACAATCAGTTTCCAAGCGCTGCGGCGATAATGATATTTGATATTGATAATTGATATTTTTTATCAATCGCAGCGGCCTCAGGTACTTCGCTAGCCTCCTATTTGTAAGACAGGCTTGCTTTTTTTCTTGGGTAGTCTCAGGGAATACCCCTAAATTTAGTAGTCCAAATGTCAAACAGGGGGTATTCTTCTGAAGAGGCCTACAGGCTTCTGACCCAGTCGGATGAGGAATTGGAACCCTCATCTGATGAATCTAACGGGTCAGAATATGAACCTGTAGAAAGCAGTGGCAGTCTGACACAAAGTTCGGACGAGGAGGTTGAGGTCCCTGATACCACCAGGCGTACCCGGCCCTGTGTTGCTAGACCACAGGTTGCGCATGATCCGCTTCAAGGGCAGCAGAGTGGGGCTGGTGCTGTCGGATTACGTGGTGAGGCATACACCAGCAGCGCAGCCCTCCCTGGACCTAGTACCAGCATTGCCGTACAACATGGTGAAGTGGCGAGCACCAGAAGGGCAGTTGAAGCTGGTACGGTGGCACGTCCAATAGTTACCCCGTCGCAGCCACCACACAGACAGGCCCGTAGACCCCCTAGAGTCCCTGAGGTGCTGGCAAATCCTGATTGGCAGTCCCCAACTTCAGCCGCACCATTAGTTCCCCCTTTCACCGCCCAGTCTGGAGTTCGGGTTGAGACAGCTCAGATCGGTTCGGCCCTGGGATTTTTTGAGCTGTTCTTGACTGCGGAGCTCTTGGACTTAGTTGTGGCAGAAACAAATCGGTATGCCACTCAATTTATATCCGCCAACCTGGGAAGCTTTTATGCCCAGCCTTTCCGGTGGAAACCAGTCCAAGTTTCCGAATTAAAAAAATTTATGGGCCTTCTTCTCAATATGGGTCTAACCAAAAAGCATGAATTGCGGTCATATTGGTCCACAAACCCAATTAATCACATGCCCATGTTCTCTGCTGCCATGTCCAGGGCACGATTTGAGGCCATCCTGCGTTTCCTGCACTTTAGTGACAATAGCACCTTTCGTCCCAGAGGCCACCCAGCTTTTGACCGACTCCACAAAATTCGGCCCCTCATAGACCACTTCAACCAGAAATTTGCAGATTTGTATACCCCTGAGCAAAACATCTGCTTAGACGAGTCCCTAATGCATTTTACCGGGCGCCTTGGCTTCAAACAATACATCCCAAGCAAGCGTGCCCGGTATGGGGTCAAATTGTATAAGCTCTGTGAAAGGGCCACAGGCTATACCCACAAATTTCGGATCTATGAGGGTAAAGATCAGACCCTGGAGCCGGTCGGTTGCCCTGACTACCTGGGGAGCAGTGGGAAGACAGTCTGGGACTTGGTGTCACCCATATTTGGCAAGGGGTACCATCTTTATGTGGACAATTTCTACACAAGTGTGGCCCTCTTCAGGCATTTGTTCCTAGAACAGATTGGCTGCTGTGGCACCGCGCGAACTAGTCGCGCGGGCTTCCCCCAACGGCTCGTTACCACCCGTCTTGCAAGGGGGGAGAGGGCTGCCTTGTGTAACGAAGAACTGCTTGCGGTGAAATGGAGAGACAAGCGTGACGTTTACATGCTCTCCTCCATTCACGCAGACACGACAATCCAAATTGAGCAAGCAACCAGTGTCATTGAAAAGCCCCTCTGTGTCCAGGACTATAATTTGCTCATGGGAGGGGTGGACTTCAATGACCAGATGTTGTCTCCGTATTTAGTTTCCCAACGCACCAGACGCTGGTATAAGAAGGTGTCTGTATAGTTAATTCAATTGGCTGCATATAATAGTTTTGTTCTCTACAGTAAGGCTGGGAGAACAGGATCCTTCCTCAAATTTCAGGAAGAGATCATCAAGAACCTCCTGTATCCAGGAGGTTCCGTGGCCCCATCCACCAGTGTAGTTAGCCGTCTACACGAGTGACATTTCCCCAGTGTCGTTGCCGGTACCTCAACCCAACAGTCACCCCGAAAAAGATGTGTATGTAGCAGGAGCTATTTCTGTCCTGACTGCCCTGACCACCCTGCCCTATGCTTTGGAGAGTGTTTCCGGAAATACCACACACAGGTACACTTAGCATAGGGATTGCATCTCAGAGGACAGGCACACAGGGCTATTAGGGCCCAATCACACAGAGCTGCTGCAAACCTCTCCTTTCACCTGGGACAAAGTGCATAATGTACTTCGCCACATCTTTTGGCGATTTGCACTTTGCACATTGTCCCATGGGGAAGGAGAGGTTTGTCCTATAAAGGTAAAAAACAAAAAAAAATCACCAGTAAGCAAAAAATTTTACGTTCAGTTCAAAAAGTTAAATAAAGTTTACCGTATTTTTCGCCGTATAAGACGCACTTTTTTCCCCCCAAAAGTGGGTGGGAAATAGCAGTGCGTCTTATACGGCGAATGTAGCCGATTTTGCTTAGTTTTCAATGATACACCCGCCGCAATGCCGTGCGGCGGGTGTATCAGCTGTGAGGGAGGAGGGGCTGGGGGCGGCATCTGCATTTATAATGACAGCGGGGCCCGTGCAGTGACTGTATTCTACGTCACGCGCCTGCGCCGCCTGCTTCATTCATGAAGCAGGCGGCGTGGGCGCATGACGGATGACTCACACTGCCAGCGCCCGTCCTCCCGGCCTGCCTCCTGCCTCCTCTCTGCTCCGAACGGCGAGCGCTTCTAATTGTAAGTAATAGACGGCGCTCATCATCGCACATTATGCTTTTACATGCAGTGAACACAACAATTAACTACGGTATTAGGGATATGATTATACAGTGAGCGGGGCCCGTGTAGTAGAATACAGTCACTGCACGGGCCCCGCTGTCATTATAAATGCAGATGCGACCCCCACCCCCATTATAAAAGCAAATGCGACCCCCACACTTATGGAGGGGATCTGTGGATGACACATATCATAAGATGCTATATATGTGTAATCCACAGATACCCCCCATAACTGTCATACACAGATCCTCATAACAGTGCCATCCAGAGAGGATCCCCTATAAGTGTCACCCACAGATCCCCCATAACAGTGCATCACCCACAGACCACAATTAATTCAAAATATTTTTTTTCTTATTTTCCTCCCCAAAAACCTAGGTGCGTCTTATACGCCGGTGCGTCTTATACGGCGAAAAATACGGTATATGTTTTGTTCAAATGTTATTAGAAAGTTAATAAAATTTATTGCGTTGCGGCCTGTTTTTTTCTTTTTTTGTTTTGTTTGTTTTACCTTCCAGGTGGACCAACCGATCGACTAGCTGCAGCACTGATGTGCATTCTGACAGAAGCATTGCGCTGCTGTCAGATTACACAAAAGTCGGTGTATGCGGCGCTGCAAGACGAGATTTCTCCTCTGCAGTAAAAGATACGTTTGCCGAGGCATATGAGCTGAGGAGGCGGCGGTGTTCATATGCTTTGGCAAACACTTTGTATATATAAAAAAAAATTAAAAATCCCGGCAATGATTTATTCATCCACATCGATTGATGTGAATGGAGAAATCGGGTTTGCCAGGACATACGAGCTAAGTGGGTATGGATGTTGGGCGGAGCTCCTATGTCCTGGCAGACGCCTTTCCCCTCCTTTTTTTTTTCGCAGAGATTTTTTCATCCACATTGATCCTGGCTATGAGCTGTTTGCTGCGATTGGCCAGCAGTGCAGCAAGGGACACGCTTCCTACAAGAAATCAGTCAGAGGGAG
The DNA here is from genome assembly GCF_014858855.1 of Bufo gargarizans. Lineage (NCBI taxonomy): Eukaryota > Metazoa > Chordata > Amphibia > Anura > Bufonidae > Bufo > Bufo gargarizans. The sequence continues at coordinate 591,015,045 of NC_058080.1, read as the reverse complement.
CGCAGACATCGGAGCCTATACCGGGCGAACGGAGCGGCGCCCAGACTTACTAGTAAGTGCAGGGGGACCCCTGGGCGCCGCTCTGCCCACAGGTATAGTTAGTTTTTAGTTTGTAGAGTAGTGAAAGGTCCTCTTTTAAGTCCGTTACAATAATGGGCGCTAGAACAGTATGGGGGGTACCTGTGGATGACACTGTTATGGGGGGGTACCCGTGGATGACACTGTTATGGAGGGGTACCTGTGGACGACACTGTTATGGGGGGTACCTGTGGATGACACTGTTATGGGGGGTACCTGTGTATGACACTGTTATGGAGGTATCTGTGGATGACAATGTTATGGGGGGTACCTGTGGATGACACTGTTATGGGGGTATCTGTGGATGACACTGTTATGGGGCTGGTCTGTGGCTGACACTGTTATGGGGCTGGTCTGTGGCTGACACTGTTATGGGGCTGGTCTGTGGCTGACACTGTTATGGGGGTATCTGTGGATGACACATAGCATCTTATGCTATGTGTCATCCACAGATCCCCCCATAACAGTGTCGCTGTTTAGTGTGAATGTAATGGCAGCGGGGCCCGGTGCAGTCACTGTATTGCACCGGCCCCGCTCAGAGTAGTAATACTTTGAATAACTGTAATAATAATAACGATCTTCACTTCTTCACTTACTACATGGTGAGGCAGGAGGCCGGGCGGGCGGCCAGGCACTGGCAGCGTAACTCACTACATCAAGCGCCAGCGCCGCCTGCTTCATTCATGCAGAGGGCGGAGCAAGGGCGTCACTTAGTGAGTTACGCTACCAGTGCCTGGCCGCCCGCCCGGCCTCCTGCCTTACCATGTTGTAAGTGAGCGGGGCCGGTGCAATACAGTGACTGCCCCCCGCTGCCATTACAATAGGATGCTGCACATGTAGTGTCCGTGGAGTGTGTGCCGATGGAGTGGCGTCTGGCCGCACTGCGCGTGTGGGGAAGTGGCGCATGCGCAGTGCGGCATAATGAGTAAGATAGCCGGCTCTCAGTGTGGACGGCTCCCCGGGATCTTTGACGGCTGCGCTGTCCCGTGTGCTCCGGGCAGAGTAACTATGTAAGCCGCTGTGCCTGGCTCCCGGCGTCCTCCTCCCTGAGCGCTGCTGTCCCGCCGATGTGCCCCCGAGCCCGGCTCTGCGACCTGGATTGGCCTGTGTGTGTGTCCGTCCGCTGCGCATGCGCACTTCTATAATCGGCACACACGCACGGACACCAGCCCTGAGCACATACACAGGGCTTTTATTAGTATAGATGTTTCAACAGTGTTCCCTTATAATATATTCTTGCAACAGTGTAGCCAACCTGATAGGCATTATATGTGATAAGGGGTATGGTGTATTAGCTACATATGGGACAATTGGGTTTGGATTACAACGTGTAATATGTAATTGATATTAGGATTTACCATTACCTATTGTCTCTTGGTGATGCCATTTTTGGACTGGGAGTATCTTGGGGATACACCTTGTGGATCAGTATCTCCAACATTGCTGCTCATTTTTATATTTATTATTTTCTTTGATATGTAATTTATTTGTAATAATAAAGATATGTTAATTTACTAGTCATGTGTGTCCTGTTTTTGGTGATTGTTGATGTTGTGTAGCACACATTCAAACTTGGTAGGTTGTCTACTTCTTTTTGGTAGTGCAACACAATGTAGCTGCCCTGACTTTCTACCTAGTAATTTAATCTATCTAACTAAACATATCTTCTTCACAATCCCTACACTTTCCCTGAAAGACCCTAAGGCCCCTTGCAGATGAGCGATACGGATTAGGTCTGGATGCGTTCCGGATACGTTCAGTTAAAAATTTTGCCAGCAAGTTCATTTAGTTTTGCCTGCGATTGCGTTCAGTTGTTCAGTTTTCACGCGCATGATAAAAAAATGAAGGTTTAAAAACAACATCTCTTAGCAACCACTTCTATGGGGCCAGCGTTGCGTGAAAAATGCAGAATATAGAACATGCTGAGATTTTCACACAACGCACAAGTCATGCGTGAAAATCAACGCTCATGTACACAGACCCATTGAAATGAATGGGTCTGGATTCAGTGCGGATGCAATGCGTTCGCATCACACATTGCACCTGCGCGGAAAACGTGCTCATCTGAAAGGGGTCTAAAATGTCTGGCTTGCGAGTCTAGTTGTCTTTTAGAGACAGGTAGACACATCCTGGCTGAGCTAACAATGGTATCAGTGCCCCATAGCCTGCATAGAGCCTACTAGACCAGCCAATATTTCCTCTCTGATTGGCTGTGAGGTTGACCTGACTGCAAAGCATTTTGAGCAAGCCCAAGGGGGCCCTTCCCAGGTTTATGTGATCCTCTGTTTTCATCTTCCCTTCCCTGTTTCTCTCTCTAGTGCACTGAATTTTAAAAGCAAAACAGATGGAGCTGTTTTGAGCAATTCATCCAAAGAGAATTGCCCAAACTTTGGATATGTTTGGAAGAAGATTTTTTGTGAAATTTGTGATGAATCCTATTCTTTTAGAATTGATTTGCACATCTCTAATTGGTAGGTAAGTGGCAGTCTTGGAGCCCTACTATAAAAGCTAGGTCAACCCTATAAAGAGAAAGGTAAAGTTCTCATGTGGCACAAACCAAAAGGCTTTATTAAATGCCACCCAGTCTCTGCTTAATAATAAAGAACATCATGTCATATCAATACCAGGTCAAATGAGCATGAATTTTAGTTTTTTACTTATAAGTAAGGTAAGGAATGGAATGACCTATCAACTTCTCTCATCCCATGTAAAATATTTCTGCAGATTAAAAAGGGTATAAGTGTGTCAGGACAAGACCCTGTAAATAAGTACGGCATCATTTCTTGATGCACCACTCTTGAACTATATAAAGGCATTTTCTAGATGCCTGTAACTCGAAAGCACTGATGCTGTGAAGTGATCGTTGACATTCTGCGCTAGTGAAGGCTTACATTCTGTCAAAGGGTCTTAAGGTTCTCTTGGCAGAGTCTTAGGTCATTGACTGAAGTGCCCACTTCACAGACAACTTCTTGGGCCACCCTTTCTCACACTTGTGTACTTCTAACAATAACTTTGCAATGGAGGAATGAGTCACCTTAAGGTCTACTCCTGGAGTTGATATCACAATAATGGTAATATTTCCTTAGAAACACAACTTGATTGGACCAATTAGTAAAATATGGTCTTGAGCATTTTTGTGTATATTTTAAATTTGGTGGGTGGAATTTTTAGCCCAATGCCATAAATCTGCGTTATGTAGCTAAATGTTATGCAATGTATGCATATGTTACAATGCTGTTTGAAGCCAGAATCCATAGACTCTGGGCCATAGAGTCTAAGGAACTATGAGTTTTTCACCTTATGCCCCCTCCTCATAAGAAGTGATAAACTTTACCACAGGGAATCCCCAGGTTATGCTCAACCAGAGTAGTCTCAGATTGACAGCAGTGAGAGGCTAAAAAGTAGTCCAGAGTCAGGCATAGGTTGGCAACAGGTAGACAACAGGATAATCAGGGGCATAGAGAGAAGTCTAGAACGAGCCAAGAACCATAAAACAACAAGATCCAGGAACATGGAGAAGTATGTAACTGTATACAAGCTTCTGTCCCTAGAAAGGCCAAATGTCTAGCTACACAATCTCAGGCACACACAGATTAGGGTCATTTTCTTCCAAAGGCAATTCTTTTAGGGTTTAGAAACCACGGTGTCCATGGAAAGCAATGCAAATAGAGGACCTAGTACCTAGTGCTACTAGTGCATGCCTACACAAGGCCTTTTTATTTTACCCATACAGAAAGATGATTTCCCAATTAACTACATTTGCTCAGGAACCTTAAACTGCTCCATGTATGGTTTGGTTGAAAAGGCTTTAGAGAAGATACTTATGGTCTGTCAGCTAGGGACAAAGGGTTTAGAGTTTCTGAAACATATATGTTTAGAATTAAAGGGGGTTTCCAGGCTTCTGGTCTTGATGACAGACCCCTGCACCCCCAATGATCAGCTGTTCCCTGCAGCCCCCGCTGCTGGAACTAGCACTTTGAATGGAAAAAGAAGCACAGCTCCATTCAAAGTGTATTGTTTGTGCAGGGTTACTGCACAGCCATTAGGGTCACTTGAATGGGAGATGAGCTGCAGTAACCCTGCATGGCCACTACACTTTGAATGCAGCTGCACTTCTTGCTCCATTCAAGAGCTAGTAAAGATGCCGTAGGCAGCAGAGAACAGCTCATTGGTGGGATTCGGGGTTTTGGACCCTCACCTATCAGCTATTAATGAGATCCTCATCAGTATCAGGAGCCTAGATAACACTTATAAAATTTGATGATGGCCATATCTATTGTTCTGTACCTCGGTTTTACGCAATGCCAATTCTTGCAGTTTGGGCGTTTTACACATTGCCTAAAACAAACAGAATTGTGCATAGATTACATAAAAATGTATGCTCGGAGGAGAATATGCACGTGTGATAAAATGCAAAGAATAAATCTAAAGCTGTTTATGTAGAATGCAATTACATCCTACATATAGATAAGCTTTTAACACATGGGCAGGGTATAAGATATTCTTGATCCAAATCACTTGTTGTTCATCGGTTGCTCTTTTATTTACTTCTTATAAAAAGTGTTCATTTCAAGTCAAAGGACATATTACACCCAGCTGTCTATGTCCTCCCACGAGGCCTGCCTCCAGGAATGCACAGATGGGAGTGTTTACTATGGTCAGAGATGTAGACCCATACTAACACCACATTCTAGCTCTTGAAGAATTAATGAGGATGGAATAAGCAATTATAAATGAACAGATGAGCTGATGGGAGTCATAGAAGTGTTTATATGCTGGTAGAATTAGAGAGATGAAGAAGGTAGATATCAGATATGTAAGCTGTTGCCATTTATCTTCTACTTGGAGAATGATGTGTCCCATGTCATGCATGTCAACATCAAAGAGATAGATGGGAAGGTTAAAACAAGTGAAGAAAGATGAATGACCTCATGAGAATAACGAGGATACCTGCAAATGAATCTTCTAATCAAATAACATGCAACAGACCAGTTATTTCAAAATATAGTCAAGTTAATAGTAAATATGTATTAATTAGATACTTGTATTCAAAGTGTCAAAAGACAAAGTCCCCAGCACATACATTCTTCAAGCTTGCTACTTTGGCTCAGTTCACTTTAGTTTGCAGATCTGAGATTACTGATGGGAAATTTCAGAAAATATATGTACCACAAACATATCAACTAGTAGTAAACTGCTTTTATAACTTTCTGAAAGAGAGTCTATTAGTGGAGGAGAGATAACGTCCTTCATCTACTACATCAGCCATAACCAGCAAAGTTTAGCATTTTGCAAAATAGTTTTTGGGATTTACATGTGACAGGTTTTTTTTTCTTTGTGTTTACCTGTTCAGAACCTTATAGATAAAGATAACAGTTTTTGCTAGTAAGTAAACTGCTATACTTCGATGGCAACCCAATGAAAGCTATCAATGAACAGCATTTATAGCAAACAGGAGTTCCTTCACGTGCATTATTTGTGCTGTTATTTGGCTAAAGAAATGGCTCATGTAATCAGGGTTTTCTGTGCACTTTTTGTAGCACAGTATTTGTACTGTCATTTTCCTCAAAAATGGCTCATGTTATCAGGGTTTTCTGTGCACTTTTTGTGGCATTTTTGAGGAATTTTTGCCCATATGGTATGTTTTTTTGTACTTGAGTTTTAGAGAAAAGTATACCCCCTGTAATGTAGTGTGGTGAAAAAAACACCACACAAAAACCAAAATGTTCATACACATTGCATATGAGTTTTTTTTTTTACTCGCTTATATAGCTCTGGCATATTCCCCAGTGCTTTACAGACATTATAGTTGCCAGTATGTAAATACTTATACAGGTATTCAAGTATGTGAAAAATTTCAATTGGAAGATTTGAAAACTGTAGTGTAGAAATGCAAACACTTAGTAGTTTGTCAATTAAACCCATTTAGACTTTGGTGCCCCATCTTTATAAGATATTACTACACATACAATTTTATCACAGTATCAAGGACTCACTACATGTACACGCGTCTTGATTTTTTCAAGACCAGCAGCAAACAGTTGTGTGAGGAATAAATCGGTAAATTGTATGCATTATTGAAGCATGTGAAGGAACCATTGGACAAAAGCAAGTCCTTATTAGTATCTAGCAGATGATTGTTTGCACATTTTATATGATACTATTATCTTTGCCATATTTTACAGTTTCAGTAGAACCATGCAGCAGACCTTGTGATTTCAGGGAAGAGTCACATTGTGAGTTCTTTTTCATGGTAAGGTTAAAAGACTCTGTTTACTTCTTTTTAGCTACTGTACATTTCAATGCATATTATTGTTAGAAAGTACTTTAATAGCAAATCTATCTGTCATCATTTGTCATGTACTGTAATTCTAAAAGTTCCAAAATCACAAGAAGTATTGTTGGAACATGTCTCTTTGGTTTATAATAGTGGACTGGAACACCTTTACAGATACAGTGATACACCACAATCTTCATTAGAAAAAACTTTATGAAAGTATGAAAAACCTTTAGAGTCCTCTTAGTAGGCAATAATTTCATTGAGGTAGATTTATTAAACCTTTTTCATCACTTCTGTGGCATAAAAAAGTCACAATTATGGCAAAAGAGGGTTGGGGCTTATTTGGAAGGACAATAGCTCCTGTGGCTTGCTGGATTCAATATAATTTACACTAGAAACTGATGTAAATTATAGCTCAAATTTACGCTTTTTTATAAATTAGGTGCATTTCACTCCATTGCACAGAGGGTCAAGACACAGGTGTCTTGACAAATCTTTTGATAAACCTCTTCCATTATTTTCTATATAATAACTGTACAGCCTTAAAGAAACCTTAAAATGACAGATTATCCAATATACTAGTGTCACGGGTGAAGTTGCAGATAGCTGGAACTTATAAATAAAAGACAAACTGGCTTGATCCCAAACTAAGGAGCATATAGGTGAGCCCTATAAAACCCTAAGAGCTCTCCCTGACTGCTATGCACATGCAAGGGTCTCAATGGTAGACAATTGCATGCCCACGTACCTAAGACTGTGTGACACCTGAAAACCCTATAATAGTGAGGGGACACGACCACCGTCTCCCTGCACTTAATACGGATGGAGTCAGGGGCACCTAGAATCAAGCCAGCAAGGAAACACAATAAAGGAAAAGACTTATCTGAGAAAAAAGCAACAGCCTCCAGCAGTGAACACTTCATCCAGGAAGTAGTATAAACCGCAAAGTGAGGCAGTGTGGGAGGGAATATAAAGGAAGACAATTAGTCTAAATAAATGACACCTGGCAGAAGGAAAGGAGATGACAAAGTGAAACCAAAACAAATACCGTCATACAAGAGGTAGAGAAGAACGTCTGTCAGACCTTCTCACAGAACTGACGGTGACAACTAGATTATTGGAGAATAATATATGCAATTTACTAACATGGTAAAATATATTCTGAGATCATTCAAATCATCCTAAAATCTCAGATCCTGTGATTTTTAACTACTGAAGAAGGAACCCGTGCGGTTTTCAATCGCATTTGGTAACTGGAAACACAGCAGCATATACGCAGTGTGAATCTCTGCATCCAGATACAAACTTCGCAACCAAAGAGCAAAGCCAGCGTTACAAAGCGATCAACTCGCATGCGCCAGAAAACAGTGCCGGCACTAGCGTACATTCAAACAAGGTAACAAGCGCTCTGCAAGATAAATGAAACCTGAATACAGCCACGTATGTACCAACCACCATTGAACACAGCGACAGGTCCGGTAAGCAGCTAACAACATATTCTGCTTAATCATTTCGCATAACAACTGTGCCATTTGCTGAATGTGTCAGGCAGTGATGGCGAAATCACCTGACTGTCAATGCGCATTCTACATGAAGCAGTCAGCAGTTAACACCATATTCTAATATTTAAATAAAAGGACTGGGCACACCTAGGATATGGGATCAATCACTTTAATTAGTAAAATAATGTGTTAATTATTTGATATATAATAAAACAAAGTAATAAAAATCGTAAAATACCAATGCAATAAAAACTATAATATGACCTTAAATAAATAACTTTGTGTTAAACAAGGGCATTATAACATGAATAATCACAGCTACATGAAGTGAAGGCAGCGGCTAAAAGAGTCCAAGTAGCAGCAGAATTCATAAATTGGAAGGACAAAGTGCATTAGGTACAGTGGTGGCAATACTGGTATATCCACCTGTAGAGAATAATGGAATGTAATACTTTATAGCATGCACAGTACTAGTATATCCACCTGAAGAGAATAATACAATGTAATACTTTGTAGCATGCACAGTACTGGTGTATCCACCTGTGGAGAATAATATGTAATAGTTTGTAGCATGCACAGTCCTGAATTAGCCCCCGAATGTTCCGTAAGAAAGGGGTAATTTCAAGTGTTTTTTTGTGCGGGTGGTTTCTGCTGTCCAGTAGAGGCTTGCTCAGGTTCCTCCTTTCAGTTTGGAAGGTATCGTGTTTGTAGCGCTAAATGTTTGCTCCACGTGGATTAACTTGTGTGAGCGTGGGCGCTGTCTTACTCTCACCTTTCGAGCTGAAGCTTCTCACTTAGTTTCCGCGATGTTCTTTACTCAATCCAATGATGTGGTGCACTCACATATGTTCGGGGGTCTGACCAGACGCGTTTCGGGGTTGGAGTATCCCCTTCCCCCTTTTTTGGAGGATCAACACCTCTGTGCATCTTCTCCACTACTTGTATTTAACACCATATTCTGCTAAATTATTGTGCACAACAACGGTGCCATTTTCTGAATATATCAAACAGTGACGATAAAACCACCTGATTGTCGCTGTATATTTTGTATGGTACTATTTCAATGAGTGGTAACTATAAGACTCTATAATTGCTACATCCGGATACATCTAATGGCTATATTAGCCTCAGGTCAAACTAATTAAGAACACTATAGCAAGAAAGTTTGTATCAATAAGATACTTTACCAACTTCTCCTAATACTGCTGTGGAACGTATTTATTCCTGAATAGTGCGAGAGCTCCGCACTATATGTTCATAAGGGGATCGTGACTGTACACTATTTTATGCTTATTTTATATTTATGTTAATATTTTATTGTGTCTATATACAGATTATGGTATTTTATGTATATTTTATATAAATTTAGTAGGTAGTAATAAATGTGGATATATGATTGCGAAAGAACCGTCCATTTATTATTAATTTTACTGAGTAGCTAGGTGGTATAGCAGGCCAAGTCATATTCCAGTGAGCTCCCTTTCTTGATATTGTTAATTTTACAGCTAGAATTTAAACTGTGTTGAACCCCAGAATCCTGCACTAATTTATAGTAAAGGAGTTGTCTGGCCAAATAAAATAAAATAAAAAAAGGTTCAGAACAGTGTAAATGAATAAAATAAATCACAAATCAAAATTGCCAACAAATTATATCAGTAGCAATAAGTCAAAGCAACTAGTATTTTTTTCTTGAAGATGTTTTGCTAGGCATCTAATATGCTTTTTCAATTGCAATAACTCATACAAAGAATCACCAGCATTAAATGCTGGTGGCTAATGCTGGAGATTCTTTGCACAAGTTCAGTTAGTTTGACATTGCTACTCATATACCATGAGAACCTATACTGCCCAAAAAGTAGGCATCAGTCAATGAAGTGTCCAGAAAAAAGATCTTTTGATCTGGAGAAGATTTCACACAAACGTTCCCAGATCAGGCTTTAAAAGCAGATCAGACCCACAGCAAAACACAGGATGCAAAAAAAAAAGAAATTTTTTAAAGAATCCCACAGTTTCATTATGGACCTCCATTTGGATCCTGCCATTACTACACTGAAGTGTATAAGTCTACAAAACTACATGATTGCTTAAGACAATAACAAAGCATTTGAAAAACAGGTTTGAGGCCCTGGAAAATCAATAAAATTTATTCTGCAAAAATAATTTAAATAGTTTACAAACATTTGCCTAACGATTTCACAACAGAACCATGAGAACTCCCTTTATGAAAGCCTGGGGAAAAGATTCGTAGAATAACTTTACAAACCCAAGCTCACTTCTAGAAATGTAAAGCTCCATGAAGTCTTGATGGTCTCCAAAAGAGAAACAATATAAAATATTGTAATTTAATATCTTTTAATGATGTTATAAGGCGAGTTTTTGAAGACTCTGAGGTCCCTTCTTCAGACCAGGAATTAAAAAATCTCTAAAGAAACATGGATATACACAGGAAAGAACAGAGAGGTGGACGGTACCACATTCCAGAAAAGTATGTCTCATTGACACAGTGTATCCTGACACATGCTGTAGTTGCCAAAAAGACCAGAGCTCTTACCTTCATATGTGGTGGCCTTGCTCCCTAGTTGCCCATTTTTGGAGGAATATCAGGATTTTTACATAGACCCTCTGTTTTTCGTATCTGTTTTTATGGATATAGACAGAAATGGGTTATACAAGAAGTCTTCATATTGGATCGATCCACTACAGGGCAGCATGGTGACTCAGTGGCTACCATTTGCATGGAGTTTGTATATATATATTGTAACAATGTGAACATTGAAGTGTTTTCCCCAGGTTCCAGTCTGGGACTTAGGGCATGCTCATGTCCAGGGATCCTATTTAATCCTGCTACTGGATCTTGGGTGTGTCTCACTCTGGAGAGTGTGCAGACAGAGGCCTGGTGAGGCTCTGTCAGTGTGGTCTCAGATAAGCCAGGCTGAGGGGCCACGAGGCTATGCAATAGCCTGGACTTTGGGGGACTTGCACACAGAAGGCTGGAGTGGCTCTGTGTGGTCTGAGCCGGGAGGGCTGAGAGACCCCTATCCCCCAAGAGACACTGGTGTGAGAGCAGCCTGGAGGCTGCTGGAGGTTGGGCTGGGAAAGTCGCATCTCATCACGGGTGTGAACTGTGCTACGCTTTAGGTGAGTCAGGGAAACCTATGTGTTTAGTTAGGGCCCAGACGGGCAAGGTATTTTATTTTGGCTTTGTGTGTTTTTGCTTTATGCCGTGTGCCACAATAAAGCACATTTTGGCCCCTAAATCCTGGTTTCTGTGAAGAAGTGTGTGTTTGCAACCCCTGGAAAAGAGCTAATCCCCTACAATATATATATACTTTCCATGTTTGCGTGGGTACTCTGGTTTCCTCCCACAGTGCAAAGACATACTGACAGGGAATCTACATTGTGAGTTATGTTTAATCTCAAGTGATGATAATGTCTTTTAGGGGCTACAAAATATGTCAGTGCTATATAAGTGGGTAAAATAAAAATAAATACAAGAATTAAAAGAACTCAGTGGTCCACTTAAAGGACTTTGATTCCAGCCAGCTTCTCTACTCAACCTCAAAAGTCTAGGTCTATTATATGGATGGAGTTTTGTTATTCCATTTATTGAAAATAACGATATAGAGATTGAAAAAGACATACACTGACTAGACAAATTAGATTTGCTTGAGAAAGGTGCTAGGGGAACATCAAATTAGGATTATGTTTACTTGTCACAGATTTATTGCAGACATTTCTGTAACTGTCCCAATCACCTGAATGGGGTTTTACAAATCTGTGAACTTGCCACTCAAGCAACTCATTCATTTAAATTAAACTTAAAACTTAGAATTTGCCAATGAACACTCAGAGAAATTTCAGTATGTCTGACAGACAAGGCAAATATAGAGTTATCTGATCAGAAGACGTTTGGTAATAACTAAAGACAAAATGTCATTAGAAGAAAGTAGTACCAATTGTACTAGGATAATGTGAGACTTTTAGAAGACTTGCAACATGACAATGACCTTAAACATACCAGTAAATTCATAAAAGAATGACTAAAATAAATAAATAAATGCTTCCTAAATAGGCACATCAAATCCCAGAACAAAATTTTACTGAGATATTATTAAACATATAAAATGGGCTGTGCATGCAAGAAACACTTCAAACATTGTACAACTGAAAACATTTTCCATGGAGGAAAAAATGTCTCCTAATTAATGTCAGAGGCTAGTAGATAGACATGCCGGACATTGAATCTGTCAAAGGGAGTAACAGTATTTGAGCCAAGTACTTACTATTTCCACAAAATCCAATGGCAAATCTATGATTTTTGTATTTTTTTTATTTATAAAAATCACATATTTGGAAAATCTTATGAACTCAACTTTATATATTGTATGAATGAAGTTCAAATATTGTTTTTACCTTTTCACATTACTGTTTCTCAACCTCAGTCCTCAAGTTTCCCCAAACGGTCATGTTGTCAGGATTTCCTTATTATTACATACAGTAGGTGAACTGCCATATGTATTTCCCCTATAGGATATCCTAAATTCTTGACCTGTTGGGTATAATTGAGGAATGGAGTTGAGAAACAGTATTGTACTCCCCTGTGAAACTGTGACAACCCCTCTGTGGCCCTCAGAAAGGGCAGTATACCATTGCTGACAAATCAGCTTTAAAGGGGTTTTCCAGGAGAATATTGATGACCTAACCTCTTATCCAGGAGTCCAACGCCCAGCTCTGCTACTGATGTGCAGCCTCCTAATAGCATAACAAGCACAGTGCCATACATTGTATAGTGGCTGTGCTTGGTATTGCAGCCTAGGCACATAAGTTATTTGACCTATGAATGTGATGTCCCTGGCCTAGGAAGAGACTGCAGCACTCACCAGAGCACCTTAGCCTCTTCAAACAGCTGCTTAGTGGGGGTGCTAGTTGTCAGTCCCCTGCTGATCAGATATTGATGACCTATCCTTGCTTGGTATTGCAGCCTATGCACATTCACTTGAATAGAACAGAGATGCACATAGGCCATGTGACTGATGAAGGTGACGTCATTGGCCTAGGAAGAGGCTACAGCACTTAACGGGCAATGCTGCCTATTTTAACAGCTGATTGGTGGGGGTGCTGGGAATAGGTCATCAATATTTTACTCCCAGAAAATATCTTTAAAGTCGGAATTAGGACTATTCTCACTAAACCCATATTTCTTATACACTGGGCCTCTAGGCTCACCCCATGTTGCGATTTCTATGCGTCATTACCTTCTCTCTTTCACCTTCTTTTCTGAATATAAAAACATTTTTTGCTGTTTGAGATTCACACTCAGAATTGTAATGAATGGATCTGCAGCTGCTTGTCACAGCCTTCAGATTAATGTAGGCTTGATGAGGCTGGGCGTGCCATTCCACCCACTCTTGTTCTGTTCTAATGATGTTTTTTTCCATTACTTACTTTGCCAACAACACCTTAGACACAATGTCATATGTAACATGAGTATTCTGACAGTAGTTAGCGCTGCCAGGTCAGCTTTTGCAGGGTATTTCACAAGCATCTACAATGATCTTTTTATTGCTTTATCTTGAATGGTCCAACGACAGGAAATTATCACAAAAACCAATCAAAACTAAAAGATCCACAAAATTTTGCATTTCTCTACCTTTCATTGCACACCACAGGTCAAAAGTTTTAGAACACCCTAATCTTTCCAGTTTCTATTGAAGTTGAAAACTTTTGAAATTAAAGCAAAGAACAAATATACATTATAAAAATAAATAATGGAAACATTTTGTTTGACAAAATTGAATATCGATTTTTGTCTCATCAAAGTAGCTACCTGTTGCAGAAATAACAGCTGAACACAATTGAGGCATTCTTTCTACAATGGAATTCAGATATTGTTCAGAAAGTTCTTCCCAACATTGTTATAAAAGTTCCTACAAATGTGCTGCACTTGAAGGTTACTTTGCTTTCACCCTTCTGCCCAGGTCTCAATCAGGTTTAAGCCTAGAAACTGTGCAGGCCATTCCATTCTTTGAAACCTACCACCTTGTTCTTGTCTTCTAAGGTAGTTCTGACATAACCTAGAAATATGGTTTTAGTCATTGTTTTGTTGTTATATAAACCTCTGACCATCTAGGCATAGACCAAAGGGTCATGAAGCTTCAAAATGCTGTGGTAGCCCTTTTAGTCCAGTGTTGCGGTATTGAAGTTGCCGCACGGCCAATATCAATGAAGACTAACTGTATAGAGCCGCTACAAGTTAATTGGCTGCAGGGTTCTTGTCCGCAGCATGGTCGCATCCTGACCGGATCACAACCGCGCTGTGTGGTTGTATCCTTATTGTTTTTGTTATTATGCGTTTGTTTATTGTTCATTTATTCAACAACATGTTGAATAAACATTTTTTTGCTTGTTTCAGTAGAGCCTTGGATCCTACTGCTGCACTGGCTGGACAGCTGAAGGGACTGTCTTTGGAGGTAGCTGACCTCCGCACGATCATCTCGCAGATCAAGAGACCACAGGCTGCCACCAGGCCTGTCTCGAACCTAAAGTTGCCCTCCCGGACAGATTCTCTGGGGGAAGTGATAATTTCATTTTGTTTAGGGAGGTGTGCAAATTATATTTTAGGCTTTGTCCACACTCATCTGGGGATGAGATTCAGAGAGTTGGCGTGGTTATTTCATTGCTTAAAGGGGACACTCAGTCATGGGATTTTTCTCTGCCGACCGGATCGCAGTCTCTCCGGTCGGTGGATGAATTTTTCAAAGCTCTGGGTCTCATCTATGATGACCCGGATCAGACCTCCCTGGCCGAGACCAAGCTACGCGGCCTTCATCAGGGAGACCGTTCTGCTGAGAGCTATTGCTCTGAGTTTAGGAGGTGGGCTTTAGTCAGTTCTGTCAGGGATTATCAGAGAGGCTGAAGGACGCTTTGGCCTTTCATGAGAATCCTGAGTCTCTGGAAGCCGCTCTGTCTCTTGCAGTATGCATTGATAGACGCTTGAGAGATCTAGGGCCCCCCACTCTCAGGATGTACTATCACATAATGTATAGTCTCCCTCTGACACTTTGGGTGAAGATACTCCTGGTTTTATGTTTGGGGACGAACCCATGCAACTAGGGGGAGCTACTCCTGGATCTGCTTTTAAGCGAATTAGTCGTAGGAAGGGAGTGTGCTTTTTTCTGCGGACAAAAGGGAAATTTTATTGATGTATGTCCATGCATTCCCATCTGACTCTTGGAGGGGTGGGAATGGAGTCAGAGAACGTGCATTTGTCTTTGACTGGTAGTACCCGATTTCTCCTGACTGAGGAGGTGGCGCTAGAGTCCAAGACTGTGGGGATTGAAGTGTTTATTGACAGTGGGGCAGGTGTGAACCTGATTGGTGCTCAGTTCGTCCGTATGTACGGGTTGTCTCAAAGTGCATTAGAGAACAACATTTCCATTTTTGCTATTGATTCTGCACCTCTAACTCAGAAATGTTTATCTCAGATGGTGCATGACATCCGATTAGGAGTGGGTGACTTTCATCAGGAATTAATTTTGTGTTTTGTGTTGGAGGGTCTCCCAGCCCAGTTGGTTCTGGGTTTACTGTGGTTAAGCAAGCACAATGCAACCATCGATTGGTAAGCTAGAGAGATTCTGAATTGGGGTGATTATTGCGTTGACAATTGTCTAAATACATATTTTTCTGCTTTAACCACCAAAACATTGCCCTCTTTTATATCTGATTTTGCTGATGTATTTTCTGAAAGCGGATGCCAGGATTTACCTCTGCATTGGTAATATGATTGACCTATCAACCTTATGCCCAAATCTAGGTTGTATAACCTTTCTGGACCCGAAAGAACAGCCATGAGAGAGTATATTACTGAGAGTTTGACTAAAGGACACATAAGACCTTCCAAATCTCCAGTGGGAGCAGGGTTTTGATTTGTTAAAAAAAGGACGGAACTCTTATACCATGTCTGGATTTCCGTGAGCTCAATCGGATTACGGTCCGTAATCCTTACCCCCTTCCTTTGATTCCTGATTTGTTTAATCATATTGTTGATGCCAGGGTGTTCTCCAAGTTGGACTTAAGGGGGGCATATAATGTGGTCAGGATCAAGGAAGGGGAAGAATGGAAGATAGCTTTTAATATCCCAGAGGGATACTTTAAGAACCTGGTCATGCCTTTTGGGTTGACCAATGCTCTCGCGGTTTTCCAGCATTTTGTGAGTGACATTTTTCATCACCAGGTGGAGAGGTTTGTTGTTGTGTATTTGGATGACATACTAATTTATTCTCCAGACGTGGAGACTCATCAGGATCACGTTAGACAGGTAATACAGATTCTAAGAGATAATAAATTGTACGCAAAAATAGAGAAGTGTTTTGCTGTACATGAGGTGCAATTCTTGGGCTACCTGCTGTCATCTTTAGGTTTTCGAATGGATCCAGAGAAAGTCTGTGCTGTATTGGACTCGGATCGACCCGAAAATCTGAAGGCTCTTATGCGGTTTTTGGGTTCACCAACTATTACTGAAAATGTATTCAGAAGTTAGAACTATTCAACAGTGGGGAAACCCTTAACTGACATATCTAAGAAAGTGACGGGTGTTTAAGTGTGGTCTAATTTGGCGTTGCAAGCCTTTTCTGCAGTTAAGGAGTGCTTCGCTTCTGCTCCTATATTAGTGCAGCCGGATGTATCACAACCTTTCATTGTGGAAGTTGACGCGTCCAAAGTGGGGGTAGGAGCAGTCTTATCGCAGGGTCCGTCACCTGGTAAATGGCACCCATGTACCTTTTTCTCTAAAAAAACTCTCTGCCGCAGAGAGAAATTACGATGTAGGTAACAGAGTTGCTGGCCATTAAGTTGGCTTTTGAGGAGTGGTGTCATTGGTTGGAAGGGGAGATTTATCCATTCACAGTGTTCACAGATCACAAAAATCTGGCTTACCTGGAGTCGAATAAACAACTGAACTCGAGGCAGGCCAGATGGTCTTTGTTTTTCACCAGATTCAATTTCATTGTCACTTACTGTCCTTGGGTTAAGAAAGTCAAGGCAGATGCCTTGTCACATAGTTTTCCTGGAGGTGGTGATTTTGAAAATCCGAGTCCGATATTGTCAGAGGGGGTGGTAATATCCTCTCTATACCCTGACCTAGAGGTGAAAGTGTTAGAGGCTCAGGGAGACGCACCAGAGTCTTGCCCCTCTGGAAAATTGTTTGTTCCATCAGAATTGCATCATAATTCATAAGGTGTTTGAAGAACACTGTATGGTTCTTACGGGACACCCTGGGAGTAGATCCACTGCCGACCTCATCTCTCAAAGATTCTGTTGGCCGGAGTTGCATAAGTGTGTTGAGAGCTGTGTGTCAGCCTGTAGTATCTGTACACGCGCGAAGGTTACACATACTCGACCTTCTCGATCTCTACTTCCGTTGCCCATACCATCCAGACCATGGACTCACTTGTCTATGTATTTTATTACTGATCTGCCTAATTTGTCTGGAAAGACAGTTATTCTGGTGGTAGTTGATCATTTTAGAAAAATTGTGCACTTTATAGCATTACCTGGCTTACCTAATGGCTTACACCTGCTCAAGTGTTTGTGGACAACATTGTAAAACTTCATGGCATTCCCTCTGAAGTGGTCTTGGATCGTGGGACTCAGTTTGTTTCCAGATTCTAGAAGGCGTTCTATACTTGGCTGGGGGTACAACTGTTTTTTTCTTCTGCTTTTCATCCTCAGGCAAATGGACAGACGTAGCACACTAATCAGAGTCTGGAGAGTTACTTAAGATGTTTTGTCTCTGAGAACCAAGAGGAATGGACCTCATTTTTGACTTTGGCAGAGTTTGCCATAAACAATCGTAGATAGGAGTCCACTGGTAAGTCACCATTTTTTAGGGCATATAGGGTTTCACCCGCAATTTGGCACATTCTCTGATTCGAATACTTCCGGTATGCTTCAGGAGGAACGTTTTTCGTCATCATTTTCTTCTATAAGGCGGAAAATTTTAAATAACTTGATGAATATTGGCAACAAGTATAAACGTGTGGCTGACAGGAAACGTATGAATGGTTCGAACCTAAGTGTGGGTGATTTTGTGTGGCTGTCCACAAGAAATATTAAGTTGAAAGTTCCTTCTTGGAAGTTGGGTCCAGGGTTTATTGGTCCAAATAAGATCACTGCCATTATTAATCCTGTAGCTTTTCGTTTTGAACTTCCTCAGGCTCTAAAAATTCATAATGTGTTTCACAAATCTTTGTGGAAGAGGTATGTTGAACCTTTGGAGTCGTCCCCCTTGCCACCCGCTCCTGTCATGGTGGACAGCAGTTTGGAATTCCAGATCACCAAGATTATTGACTCTCAAGTTCTCTGCAGATATCTTAAGTATCTTGTTCACTGGAAGGGTTATGGACCAGAGGAGAATATGTGGGTACTGGCATCTGACTAAATGCCAGTCGTTTGGTGAAAGCCTTTCTCAGGTCTCATCCAAATAAGGTTGGTCCTGGGTGACCGGAGGTGACCTGTAGAAGGGGGGGTACTGTCACGGACGTTCCTGCGACAGGTGGCAGAAGATTGTCGGGACTGGCAACACGTGGTTTGATCTGACATGTTTTCTGTTTGGATCAAATGGCTTCTGTGTTGTTTCTGGTGCTTGTCACACCTTCTTTCCCCAGGTGTGGCTATTATGGTCATTTAACCTTCTCTATTTTTTGTTGTTTTTCCCACTATACTATGTGGTTATAGCTTTAGTTTGTGGATAGCTGGTGTGTGGATCTCGGCTGAGTTCCTGGTGCTGCCATAGCTGCTTGAAGTTAAGTGTTTTCTTTCCCTTTTGTATTTTGTTTGGGTTATTTTGTGTGCTGTATTTCCCTGTCTTTTGTATTAAGACCTGAGGGAGACACCTGTTCTTCCTTTCTTTTGGAGAAACAGGTTGTCTTAGTCCTGACATTAGAACCAGGGTCCTATAGGGTGAGTTAAGACATTAGGTATTCCTGTGTATGAACTCACCTACCTCTGTGGTCTGTTCATACTGGTAGTTAGTTACGGCTTTGATTAGGGTTTACTAGGATATGTCCATCTCCTTTCCCTAGTTTCCAGGTCTTATTCCCTCACCCCTTTCCCTCCTATGTTCGGTGTGGTGTTTCCCTCCTATGTTCGGTGTGGTATTTCCCTCCCTCGAACGTGACAAAAACATTCTTTGTGAGGTGAAATTAGGAAAATAAAAAATTTGCAATTGCACTAAGGTTTTTTGGGGCTTAGTTATTACAGAATTCACTGTGTGCTAAAAACAACATTACAACAACTTTATTCTGCAGGTTAGTACAATTATACAAGTGAAACCAAATTTATATAGTTTTTATTATGTTTTACTACTTTAAAAAAAATATGTTTTTTTTTTGTATTTCCTTATATTGACACTCTTTTTTGGGATACATATGTCTTTTTAACCCCATAAGGACCCATGACATACATGTACGTCATATCTGGCCATGACTTAAGGACCAGTGATGTACATGTACGTCATGCTGATTGAGCGAGTGCAGGAGCTGCACCCGCCTGATCAGCTGCAGGGGTCCGGCAGTCACTGATAGCCACACCCTTGTTGTATGCGCCAGCATCGGTGAAAACACAGATGCCGGCGCATTAACCCTCACACTTCCACGGTGTGGGGTGGCCATCGGGTCCCCGCGTTGCTGTGATGGGGACCTGATGGCAGCGAAGGCAGCCTGATGCTTTCCTTAGGCATCATGGCAGCCTTCCGTGACAACCTGTGAGATCCAGCCCCCTGGATCTTACAGGCAGGAAGCTGTAAGTGTATTACACTGTGACAGCCAATGCATTACAACACCGAAGTATTGTAATGCATTGTAAAGGGAATTAGACCCCCAAAAGTTGAAGTCCCAGAGTGGGACAAAAAATAAAGTGAAAAAAGAAGTTTCAAGTAAAAAAAAAAAAGCGTTCTTTTCCCAAAATAAAGCAAAAAAACTATTTTTTTAAAATAGGGAAAAAAAATATTGACACTTACGTATCACCGCATCCGTATTGACCGACTCTATAAAAATATCACATGACCTAACCCCTTAGGTGAACACCGTACAAAAAATTAAATAAAAACTGTGCTAAAAAAACTTTTTTCGTCATCTTACATCACGAAAAGTGCAACACATAGCGATTAAAAAGGCGTGTGCCCCCCAAAATAGTGCCAATCTAACCGTCACCTCATCCCGCAAAAAATGAGCCCCTAATTAAGACAATCGCTCCAAATATAAAAAAAACTAGGGCTCTCGGACTATTAAGACACTAAAACATGTTTTTTTTCTAAAATGCTTTTATTGTGTTAATTTTAAAAATAAATTAAAAAAGTCGACATATTAGGTATTGCCACATCCGTAACGACCTGCTCTATAAAATATCACATGACCTAACCCCTAAGTTGAACAACCCAAAAAAAGTGTGTCAAAATTTTTTTTGTCACCTTACATCAAAAAAAGTGTCATACCAAGCGATCAAAAAGTCATATGCACCCTAAAATTTTACCAATTAAAACGTCATCTCATACAAAAAAATTAGCCCCTACATAAGACAGTCGCCCAAAAAAACAAAAACATTTTTTTTCAAAAATGCTTTATTATGTAAAACTGAAATAAACAACCAAAAAAAGTAGTCATATTTGGAGACGGGTCTCCATACAGCATTAAAACGAAGTTTTGACTGAATCGAATTCGGATCTTGGATCCGAAGCTCAATCCGCTCAACACTAGAAAAGAGACACAAGCCCATCAAGTCCAACCTATAATCCTACCAGGTTGAAACCTATAAACCTACTGCGTTGATCCAGAGTCCACAGTCATGCTCATGACTGTGTTTTGGGTCTGCATCCGATGTGGGCATCCATTTTTTTGCAGGTCGGATGTGGACCCATTCACCCCTGCAAAAAATTTTTTAAATGTCCTATTCTTGTCTGTTTTACAGACAAGGATAGGACAGTTCTATAGTCTCCATCCTCTTAGGATATGCATGCAGTTTTTGAAGCCATAACCAGGAGTGAGTTCAAAAAAACAAGTAGTACCTGCCCTGTATACATTTTCTCCTTTTATGATCCAATCCTGATTTTAGCTTCCAAAGCTGCATGCAGAATCCTGGCCATGTGGCTGTACCTTCACAATAAAGAAACTGTCTGTGACAATGATGAAACCTTCTTCCAACCTTCTTGTCATAATTACATGACTAGGAGTAAAGAGATCATTCGAAAGATCTCTGTATTGGCCATTTAAATATTTGTATGTTGTAATTAGATTGACCCTATGTGGTCTTTTTTTTCAGACTGAATGACCCCAAGTATGTTAACCTGTCTTGGTTCAGCAATCCATCCTCCTAATTGCCTTAGTTGCCCTTCTCTTCGCCCACTTAAGTCCAGCTATGTTATTGTTAAACACAGGTGCACAGCATTCTACACACTATGCCATGTTTGGTCGGACATGACATATGTGCCTCTTTCGATGCATCCCATGATTTTATTTGCCTTGGTAGCAGCTGCCTGGCACAGGTCGCTAAAGTTAGGATTCCTGTCCATCAATATCCCCAAATCTTATTCAAGTGCGTATACAGCTCTTCAAAAAATGAAGGTGCCCACTATTAGTAACATTGAGCAACAAATGCAGTTTTCATAAATTTACCCAACTGTTTTCAGTCTAAAGTGTTAATACAATGTTTGTCAGTGCCATTCCTATCCAAATTACAGACCATTGTGAATAGCTATCCTCCACACAGAGATTCTCCTGCAGCCAGTATTTCATTTCATTTTTTTAATGACAAGGCTCAAATCTTACATATAGTATCTTAAATCAAATTTTTTTCAGGACTGAGGGTGTTTTAGATGAAAACTTTTGTTAGGCACTTATGCAGAAAAACGGACCAGACCTTCTTGCAGGAGACTGTTAATCACCATCGCGTTTAAGTAGATAACCAATGGCAAGGCACAACATAAAGGATCAGAAGCTTTATCTGAGCAGGTTTTATAAATTATGCTGCCAAACATTTCCAAGACAGACATTGATATAGAATGCAGATTTGAATTTTAAACTGAAAAAATGGGTACAAATATGCACTTTCTGATAATAAGTTAGCTAGTGGCCCCATAGACATTGACACTCTTTTCATGCAGCATTATAAAGAAAAAAAAAAGAACAAAAAGAAAAAAAAATCCAGAAAACAAAACACCCATGCATGATGTAGGGTAACAGATCTTCCTGACTTTTCAGTCCCATGTACAGCTCCATTCATTCTGTGCAAGAAACTATGTAAACTCTAGAATGAGGGAAACTGCATGGCTCATAATGTCATGGTTCCAGCTTTGATTTATGTTGTTCAGAAGTTATGGAAAAATATACACAATACAAAAATCCATCATTACTATGGTTGTCCATGATGCAGTAGGAAATCCAGACAGTATCAGGTGCTCCATATTTAAGTCCAAAGTTCATAAATATACTTAAAAAAAGAATGAATGTACATCAGAAGGAGTATCCCTTTGAAATATGGAGTGCCCTGCTGTGCAGAGTGAAGCGTGATTGTATGCAACGCCTGCAGCATTAAGTTGGTGTTCCTGCCATCCCACCCCAGTCACATGTTCTCTTTGACCTGTGATGAGACATAAGAGCTACGGTAGACCTTGGAACATCTGGCATATTTTCTATTGCTCTTTTAGCTGGAAAATGTATGTGTTCATCCTGGTCCTAAATGCTTCTGGACTAGACTGACATTGACATCTCCTCCTCCTTGTCTTTCAAGCCCACAAAGAGATTGTCAGACGGTCATAAATATATATATATTTAATAAACCAATTTCTAAGAACAGAGATGGTGTAGTCTTCTAATGTAGCTCTGCAGATTTGACCATTTTTGACCAAAGTGCAAATTATTCTCCAACTAATGGGTTGCGGTCATCATGAGGACTCTTAATCTTCTTTGGGAAAATAGAGATTGACGTGGAAGGTTTGTAGAATATGCTCCATATTTCTCCTGCAGATCCTCGGTGACAACTGTCTATACTGGTCACTGAGGGCAACCTTTGAGACCTTAAAGAGAGAGAAAATATATATCATGTTTTAGGGGTGAAATGGGTACAAATAATAAGATATAATATTCATTTTGTATATACAGCATCCTATGCTTTTACAGTCTAAATTGTCACGGGCAAAAATATTTACAGGGAATTATCGATTACTATAAGGAATTAACAATATGTCCACAAAGGTAAACACCTATTATATATCCCTTGTCATATTGACAGTGAATTATTACAAAAGAATATCCCAGATTATAGCGTAATAATAACATTTATATTAATTAATACTATTTAAGAGGTTTCCTGGGATTTTCAATTCATGGCCTGGTTGTAAGATAGTGTATAACTTATGGGTCCAGGCACCAATACCCCCACCTGTCACCAGAATGAAGCAGCCACAGCCCCTTTCTTGGTTATCCAGATACAGCAACATACACATAACGGTAGCTGTGCTTGGTACTGCAGGTCAGTCCAGTTCACTAGAATGGACCAAGCTGTGGTACCAGGCACAGTCAAAGCAGACAGCTTCTTTCTGCTGATTGGTGGGGATTGTGGGAATCAGGACTCCACTATTATACATTGATGGCCTATTCTCAGAGAAATCCAAAATCAATAATTAATCAATAAACATTTCATTTATTAAATGAAATTTAGTTATAAGATGCTACATTAATATATTTTAGATGGAAAACTAAAATTATGAACCTTATGGATGAATTTTACATATTGTGAGTGCGTAACTTGGTGACTTCACTGTGACCCAACAAAGTAATTTCCAAGTCAAAATATGTGCATAAAATTAAGGCTAATGTATTAACAACTCATTGTAATTCACAGCATGGGTGATTTTCAATTAATGCATCACAGAAATGTACACTATATTATAAAATAGGTGAATTGACTATACAGAGATCTTGATGATGATCTTTTAATGCCTAAGCAAGAGAACATGCTCTGTGCCTAGAGGAATGAAGGTTTCACCATAGTCAGAGATCGGGATTCCTTACTTTAAGGGCAGTGAGATGATGGAACTCTCTGCCAGAGGAGATTGTGATGGCTGATTTATTGCACAAGTTCAAGAAGTGACTGGATGACTTTCTTGAATGTAAGCATTTTGCAGATTAGGAGTACTAGAGTTCTGGAGATGGGTAGGGATGAGCGAACTTCTGTTTTCAAGTTCGGCGTCCAAGGTTCGGGTTATCTTCTGTGGTAGCGGAATCCATAATGGAATTCTTAGATATCTCGAACCGGAACCTTGTCCGCCGAACCTTAAAACAAGTTTGCTCAACACTGCTCAACACCACAGTTTTATTGCCATATTGGAGTCAGGAAGGAATTTTTTCCCCCTCAAATGGGGCAATTGGCATCTGCCTCATAAGGTTTCTTTGTCTTCCTCTGGATCAACACTGTAGAATTATAGATTGGACATGATGGACCTATGTATTTTTCCAACTTTACCAGTTACTGTGTGTAACTATGGAAGCATGTACCCTATGGCTATTGGGATGTAGTATACTGTATTAATATGACATTAAACAGTTGTTTTGAAATAATAAATTAATGTGTGCACGTCTAACAATCAACAATTTATAGTCAATATACTGTTTATGTGTTAGATGTATCTTCTTGAAGGCAATGGTTAATACTGCTTTTCAATACAGTAATTTAAATCACTAAATGGGCTTGTGAGAGACATTGGAAAGAACTTACTTTCAATAAACAGTCACTCAGGAAAGCAGTTCAAGCGCAGCATTTGGACTGAACTCAATAAATCTGTGTCGCACTAGATATCTACATGGATTACTCTGTCCATTTAGATTCCAGCAAGTGCTTAAAATAAACCACTCTCCAATTCTTCATCTGTAACTTACTGGAAAACACCTGAGACGATACTGTAGGGGACCATTGGCACTCTGTCTCTACTACTCGTGTGGCAACACTTTTAGGCAACACACATTTAAAAATAAAAATTCCCACTGAAGAAAAAAGTATTAGGCAACCATATATCTGTGTGGAGTAGGAATATAAGGTTTCGAGCCTAAACAACGATTTCATATTTCAACATTTTCAATTACATTTTGATTCTGGATCTCCAAATATACTGCACTAATGCCAAACCATCACACCTTGATGTACCGCTATCCAATCTCAATTGACCTAAAAGTGAGTATAGTTAGATCATTCCAGCCAATTAAAGATTAAGAACTCTTAACATGAAATACTGTAGGATAGGCATGATAGGGAAGAACCTAGATGTAGAGACTCTATACAAGTCTACATTTTAATATAGACTTACGTTAGGAGTAATTGGGTAATACAGAAAACATACATGTGAATTTGGGGAATATGCTTGCTGTTAACATTCAAAAACAGCAATTATCTTCAAATATTGCTTAGGTTCTGTTCACACCATATCTAGAGCTATGTTCAGGGAACCATATACACCACAGTAGCCTTATGCATTCAGTGACCTGACATACAGTACAGACCAAAAGTTTGGACACACCTTCTCATTCAAAGAGTTTTCTTTATTTTCATGACTATGAAAATTGTAGATTCACACTGAAGGCATCAAAACTATGAATTAACACATGTAGAATTATATACTTATCAAAAAAGTATGAAACAACTGAAAATATGTCATATTCTAGGTTCTTCAAAGTAGCCACCTTTTGCTTTGATTACTGCTTTGCACACTCTTGGCATTCTCTTGATGAGTGTCATGGTCTTACCTCCTTGCTGTTCCCTTCGTTTGACATGTGCTGGCGGCCATCTTGGTTTCTGGGTTTTCTTGTAGCCTCCCACCCTGCGGCTCCTCCTTCCCACTGGGAGGAGCTGGATGCCTAGCTCATATATATAGGAGGTCTGTGGCTTCAGTTCCTTGCTTGGTCCTCCTGTGTTCACATGCTCCCAAGACTGCTGCTGCTTCTGGTTCCTGATCCTGGCCTCGTCTGACTACCCCGTTGGTTCCTGATTCCGGCTTCGTCTGACTACCCCGTTGGTTCCTGATTCCGGCTTCGTCTGACTACCCCGTTGGTTCCTGTTCCTGGCTTCGTCTGACTACCCTTCTGGTTCCTGACCTCTGTCTCCGCAAGACCCTGCTTCGGTTTAGCCATCCGTTCGGACTTTGCTACGGCTTGCTCTTCAATAAAACCTTCTTATTTTCCACTTATCTCTTGTTGTACGTCTGGTTCATGGTTCCATGACATTAGGACCAAGCCATGAATTCTGACGGTACAGGGCCACCCTCGCTACCTACGCTGGTTGCCAGACTTGATCAGCAGGATCACCTGTTGGGTCGGTTCGCTGTGGCGTTGCAAACCCTGCTTGAACGCACGGCTCATTTAGCTTCCGTTGCCGATGGGTCGGTTGTCGCCCCTGGGCCCGCTCCTACTGCCGCTCCGGTTGTTGCGCCAGAGTCTACCCTGACACCTGTTGCTGCGCCTGTGGTGTTTCAGGGTATGACCGGTTCTGCCCCCCTTCCACAGCGCTTTGGGGGAGAGCCAACTCAGTGCCGAGGTTTCCTTAACCAGGTGGGCATTTACTTCGAGTTGCTGCCACATGCCTTTCCTACTGAGAGATCAAGGGTGGGCTTCTTGATCTCGCTGCTCTCGGACAAGGCCTTGGCCTGGGCCAGCCCTTTATGGGAGAACAACAATCCGGTGGTTGCCGAGTTTTCCGGTTTTGTTGCTTCTCTTCGGAAGGTATTCGATGTGCCGGCTCGTGCTGCCTCTGCTGCGAAGCTCCTTATGTCCATCAGACAGGGTTCACGATCCGTAGCTGAATACGCCATTGAGTTTCGTACCCTGGCAGCAGAGGTGGGCTGGAATAATGAGGCTCTGGTCGCTGCTTTCTCTCATGGTCTCTCGGATGCCTTGAAGGATGAGGTTGCAGCCAAGGACCTACCAGTGGAGCTCGAGTCTCTTATTTCTTTCCTGATTTTGATTGACACCAGACTCAGGGAGAGACCTTCCTTTAAGGAGAGCCTGCGGAGGTCTCCTAACAGATTGGCGCCTACGTTTGCTGTCCCACCCGTGCCTCCCTCTCCTCCCACGCCTCCTGGGGATGACTTGTCTGGGGGTGAACCCATGCAGCGGGGGTTTGCTCGCCTGTCTGAGGGGGAGAGGGTACTCCGGAGACGCGAGGGCCGATGCATGTACTGTGGTCTCGGTGGGCATTTTCGGTTGGCATGTCCGAACCGTCCGGGAGAACGCTCGCACCTGAGGTCCTGTCGGGGGCAGATCTTGGGTGGAGTCTCCTCGTCCCCGGTTTCCCGTGTTGACAAACCACTGATCACGGTTGTCCTCTCCTGGGTCGGGGGCTCGGTGACGACCCAGGCGTTGGTGGACTCTGGTGCTGGTGGTTTGTTCATTGATAGAGTGTTCGTTGCCGCCAATTCCATTCCTCTGCAGCCTCGAGGTTCCCCACTGGCTCTTGAGGCGATAGACGGCAGACCCCTTCTGCCGCCACACGTGACTCATGAGACCCTTCCAGTGGGGATGGCCATTGGTGCCGTTCACAGAGAGTCGGTCTGTCTCCAGGTTATTTCGTCTCCACACTACTCGGTGGTCTTGGGGTACCCCTGGCTCCAGAAGCATAATCCGACTTTCGATTGGAGATCGGTCGAGATCCTCTCGTGGTCACCGCAGTGTGGGGCTAGTTGCATCCATGGGCCTGTCAAGTTGCTGTGTACTTCCTCGGACTCTCTGTTGCCTCCTGAATACGAAGAGTACCGGGATGTATTCGATAAGGTGCGCGCGGTTGCCCTACCTCCGCACCGCCCATACGATTGTGCCATAGAGTTACAATCCGGTGCCGTTCCTCCTCGTGGCAAAGTCTATCCACTGTCGGTAGCGGAGAATGAGGCCATGGAGGAGTACGTGAGGGAGGCGCTTTCACGCGGACACATTCGCAAATCCTCGTCCCCGGCAGGGGCTGGATTTTTCTTTGTGAAAAAGAAGGGCGGCGAGTTGAGGCCTTGCATCGATTACAGGGGTCTCAATCGCATCACGATCAAGAACGCTTACCCGATACCCTTGATTTCCGAGCTGTTCGATCGCCTCAAAGGGGCCACGGTCTTTACCAAACTCGACCTGAGGGCGGCATATAACCTGGTAAGGATCAAGGCGGGCGATGAGTGGAAGACCGCGTTTAACACCAGGACCGGTCATTATGAATCCTTGGTTATGCCCTTTGGGTTGTGCAATGCGCCCGCAGTCTTCCAGGAATTCATCAACGATGTTTTCCGTGACCTGTTGCAGCAGTGTGTGGTGGTCTATTTGGATGACATCTTGGTATATTCTGCATCCATGGAGGCCCACATTCTGGATGTCAGACGAGTGTTGCAACGCTTACGAGAGAACAAGCTGTTCGGTAAGCTTGAGAAATGCGAATTTCACCGATCCCAGGTAACCTTCTTAGGTTACATCATTTCCGCTGAGGGGTTCTCCATGGATCCTGAGAAGGTTTCGGCTGTCTTACAGTGGCCCCAGCCCAGTGGGCTTCGTGCCCTGCAGCGCTTTTTGGGCTTCGCCAATTATTATCGGAAGTTCATCAGGGACTTTTCCATGCTAGCCAAGCCTCTCACGGATCTGACCAGGAAGGGCAGTAATCCTCAGGTCTGGCCGCTCGAGGCCATCCGAGCTTTTGAGGCTCTAAAGTCCGCCTTTGTGTCGGCTCCGATTCTGTCGCATCCCAACCCTGGGTTGCCTTTTGTCCTCGAGGTGGACGCGTCTGAGACGGGAGTAGGCGCCCTCCTGTCTCAGCGTAGAACACCAGAGGGTCCTCTGCTTCCTTGTGGGTTTTACTCCCGGAAACTGTCTTCCGCGGAGTGCAACTATCAGATTGGTGACAGGGAGTTATTGGCCATCGTGCAGGCCCTTAAAGAATGGAGGCACTTGCTCGAGGGCTCGGTGGTTCCGGTTCTCATCCTGACGGACCACAAGAATCTGACCTACCTCTCTGAGGCCAAGAGATTGACACCACGTCAGGCCAGATGGGCTCTGTTCTTGTCACGTTTTAATTACGTGGTCTCCTACCTACCCGGCTCCAAGAACATCAGAGCGGATGCCTTATCACGGCAGTACTCCGAGCTGTCCGGGGAGGAGTCGATTCCGACTACGGTCATACCCCCGAATCAGATCCTGGCCGCTATTCGCACCAGCCTGACTTCTCCTCTGGGTGAGCAGATTTTGGCGGCTCAATCTGGTGCTCCCTCTGGGAGACCCAACGGCAGATGTTTTGTGCCTGAGGAGTTGCGCACTCGGTTGTTGCGAACCTACCATAACTCCAAGGCCGCGGGACACCCTGGAAAGAATCAGCTGTCCTGGGCGGTTTCACGTCTGTTCTGGTGGCCTTCTCTACGTTCCGACATCGCCGCATATGTAGCGGCATGCTCCGTTTGTGCCCAGAGTAAGTCCCCTCGGCACCTTCCGTTGGGCCTTTTGCAACCCATAGCCACCGGGGAGCGTCCATGGTCACACCTGGGGATGGATTTCATTGTGGACCTCCCTGCATCCCGAGGCCATACGGTCATTCTCATGATTGTGGATCGGTTTTCCAAAATGTGCCACTGTGTTCCTCTCAAGAAGTTACCCTCTGCACAAGAGTTGGCCTCGATTTTTGCCAGGGAGATCTTCCGGTTGCACGGTTTGCCCAAGGAGATTGTGTCGGATCGGGGGAGTCAGTTTGTGTCCAGGTTCTGGCGCGCCTTTTGCTCCCAGTTGGGGATTCATCTCTCTTTCTCCTCGGCCTACCACCCTCAGTCCAATGGGGCCGCAGAACGATCCAATCAGGCCTTGGAGCAATTCCTTCGTTGCTATGTCTCCGATCACCAAGACAATTGGGTTGACCTCCTGCCTTGGGCTGAGTTTGCCAGGAACACGGCGGTGAACTCTTCCTCTGGGACGTCTCCCTTCATGGCCAATTATGGGTTCCAACCTGCCGTGTTACCGGAGGTATTCTCTCCCCAGGATATTCCGGCTGTGGAGGATCACCTTTCCGTCCTACGTGCTTCTTGGGTACAGATCCAGAGGTCCCTTGAGGTCTCTGCGCAGCGCCAGAAACTCCAGGCTGATCGCAGACGAGCGCCCGCTCCTTCCTACCAGGTCGGAGACCGCGTATGGTTGTCCACCCGCAACCTCAACCTTCGAGTGCCCACTCCCAAGCTGGCGCCTCGCTTTGTTGGTCCCTTCCGAGTGCTTCGCAGGGTAAACCCGGTAGCCTATGCCCTTGCGCTTCCTCCTGGCATGCGGATCTCCAACGTGTTTCATGTCTCCCTGTTGAAGCCACTGGTGTGTAATCGTTTCACTTCCTCGATTCCTCGGCCTCGTCCGGTCCAAGTGGGCAATCGTGAGGAGTATGAGGTGAGCAATATCCTGGACTCACGCCTGGTCCGCGGCCGGGTGCAGTTTTTGGTCCATTGGCGTGGTTATGGTCCAGAGGAGCGTTCCTGGGTTCCCTCCGCAGATGTCCATGCTCCTGTCTTGCTCCGAGCCTTCCACGCACGCTTCCCTCAGAAACCGTTCCTTACTCCGCGGAGGAGGGGCCCTTGAGGGGGAGGTACTGTCATGGTCTTACCTCCTTGCTGTTCCCTTCGTTTGACATGTGCTGGCGGCCATCTTGGTTTCTGGGTTTTCTTGTAGCCTCCCACCCTGCGGCTCCTCCTTCCCACTGGGAGGAGCTGGATGCCTAGCTCATATATATAGGAGGTCTGTGGCTTCAGTTCCTTGCTTGGTCCTCCTGTGTTCACATGCTCCCAAGACTGCTGCTGCTTCTGGTTCCTGATCCTGGCCTCGTCTGACTACCCCGTTGGTTCCTGATTCCGGCTTCGTCTGACTACCCCGTTGGTTCCTGATTCCGGCTTCGTCTGACTACCCCGTTGGTTCCTGTTCCTGGCTTCGTCTGACTACCCTTCTGGTTCCTGACCTCTGTCTCCGCAAGACCCTGCTTCGGTTTAGCCATCCGTTCGGACTTTGCTACGGCTTGCTCTTCAATAAAACCTTCTTATTTTCCACTTATCTCTTGTTGTACGTCTGGTTCATGGTTCCATGACAATGAGCTTCAAAAGGTAGTCACCTGAAATGGTCTTCCAACAGTCTTGAAGGAGTTCCCAGAGATGCTTAGTACTTGTTGGCCCTTTTGCCTTCACTCTGCGGTCCAGCTCACCCTAAACCATCTCGATTGGGTTCAGGTCCGGTGACTGTGGAGGCCAGGTCATCTGGCGCAGCACCCCATGACTCTCCTTCATGGTCAAATAGCCCTCACACAGCCTGGAGGTGTGTTTGGGGTCATTGTCCTGTTGAAAAATAAATGATGGTCCAACTAAACGCAAACCGGATGGAATAGCATGCCGCTGCAAGATGCTGTGGTAGCCATGCTGGTTCAGTATGCCTTCAATTTTGAATAAATCCCCAACAGTGTCACCAGCAAAGCACCCCCACACCATCACACCTCCTCCTCCATGCTTCACGGTGGGAACCAGGCATGTAGAGTCCATCCGTTCACCTTTTCTGCGTCGCACAAAGACACGGTGGTTGGAACCAAAGATCTTAAATATTGACTCATCAGACCAAAGCACAGATTTCCACTGGTCTAATGTCCATTCCTTATGTTCTTTAGCCCAAACAAGTCTCTTCTGCTTGTTGTCTGTCCTTAGCAGTGGTATCCTAGCAGATATTCTACCATGAAGGCCTGATTCACACAGTCTCCTCTTAACAGTTGTTCTAGAGATGTGTCTGCTGCTAGAACTCTGTGTGGCATTGACCTGGTCTCTAATCTGAGCTGCTGTTAACCTGCCATTTCTGAGGCTGGTGACTCGGATGAACTTATCCTCCGCAGCAGAGGTGACTCTTGGTCTTCCTTTCCTGGGGCGGTCCGCATGTGAGCCAGTTTCTTTGTAGCGCTTGATGGTTTTTGTGACTGCACTTGGGGACACTTTCAACGTTTTCCCAATTTTTCGGACTGACTGACCTTCATTTCTTAAAGTAATGATGGCCACTCGTTTTTCTTTACTTAGCTGCTTTTTTCTTGCCATAATACAAATTCTAAGTCTATTCAGTA
This sequence comes from Bufo gargarizans, assembly GCF_014858855.1. Classification (NCBI taxonomy): domain Eukaryota; kingdom Metazoa; phylum Chordata; class Amphibia; order Anura; family Bufonidae; genus Bufo; species Bufo gargarizans. The sequence continues at coordinate 590,983,068 of NC_058080.1, read as the reverse complement.
GGACTATCAGCTGTGTATCCACCTGACTTCTCCACAACACAACTGATGGTCCCAACCCCATTTATAAGGCAAGAAATCCCACTTATTAAACCTGACAGGGCCCACCTGTGAAGTGAAAACCAATTCAGGTGACTACCTCTTGAAGCTCATCAAGAGAATGCCAAGAGTGTGCAAGGCAGTAATCAAAGCAAAAGGTGGCTACTTTGAAGAACCTAGAATATGATATATTTTCAGTTGTTTCACACTTTTTTGTTATGTATATAATTCCATATGTGTTAATTCATAGTTTTGATGCCTTCAGTGTGAATCTACAATTTTCATAGTCATAAAAAATAAATAAAACTCTTTGAATGAGAAGGTGTGTCCAAACTTTTGGTCTGTACTGTATGCCAGGAGTGTCCTTTAGGCATACTGTGTGTATGTGGGGTATGTGCTGGTATACAATTGTCAGCTATGCTTTTCAGTACAGAAACATTTTGCACAGTAAAATTGCATAGGGTTTATGTTTGTTTCAAATGCTGGAAGATTTCCTCCGAATATACACTGAATGTAGTCGTCAGGCATGATGGACTGCATAACCCTAAGATAAATGACTACATAGTTGCTCAATGCAGTTTTTCTAGGACCATGGTATTTCTAAAAATGCCATATACAGTCATGTATGCTCCATGCAAGCATACATAACTGTATACTCACCTGGCATCCTCCACAGCCATGGGCCGCAAGATGGAAGCGCTGCTTCCTCTGGCTGTCTCTGGGTACTAGGTGTTTACTCCACTAATATCGGAGCAGCTGGGGGCCCTTATTTGGACAGCTGGGGTGCATTTGGTTAGCTTTCCTTGGAAGTCTAATAGTCCACCTCCACGTAGACTGCAGCAGGCAAACAGGGCAACATTCCCATTATAGACACAGTTCCCAGAGGTAGGACATGCATCTATAAAAAAATGTCTCTATTAAAATTACTCACTTATATAGTGCCAACATATTCTATAGTGCTTTATAGACATCGGGTCATTTATTAAGACCGGCATTTTAGACGCCAGTCTTAATAAAACCCCTCTGCTGGATCGCCTAAGATATGAAGAGGTGCCAGCCTTTACACATCCAGCGGCGCTTCTAAATGTTAGACTGCTTCCTAGCTTGTTTACATTAAGACCATTTTCTACCCCTAAACCAGGTGTTTAGGGGTAGAAAATGAATGAGATGGGCCCTTCTCCGCCTATGCCACACTCACTTTTATAACCTGGCGTGAGCGGGCAAAAGTCACAGATGGCAGCACAACTAACCATTGTGCCGCAATTTAGGCATATTTCAGGTTAATAAATGACCCCCCATTTTCACTACGTTCTATCCCCAGTGGAGCTCACAATCTAAATTCCCTTTGAGTATTTCTTTGAAGTGTGTGATGAAACCTATGCAGAGAACAAGGGAAAAGCATGCAAACATCCATGCAGATGTTATCGTTGGTCAGAATCAAACTTAGGACTCCAGCACTGCAAGGCACCAGCACTAACTGCGGAGCCACCATGCTGCCCTGGTATCCTGTGGATATGCCATAAAAGCCAGAGATGTGGCAATACCAGTAAAGCTGGGAAAGCTTTCCATTCTTCTGATCCGTCAGAAGAACAGAAAAAAAATCTGTTATTTTGAGCATCGGTTATGATCAGTTTGCATCTTTTTGTGTCACTTCCGTCAGAGATCCATTATTTTAATGGGAAGTACTGAAAGAAGTCCAAACTGATCATAACTGATTCATAAAATAACAGATCCTTTTTTTTTTTTCTTCTGATGGATCAGAAGAATGGCAAGCTAAGCTGTGATGTGAACCCATCCTTATAGGAAAAGAAAGAACATAAGGGGAGAAGGATGCGCCTAATTTATGAAGAGGCGCATGTCTCATCATAAGTTAGGCACATCCTCCTCCAGTCCATGCGCCTAACCAGAAATCTACAGCAGCTCAGACCTCGCAGTTACAAAGTCACAAACACACAGTTTGCAACTTTTTAACACCACTTTTCAGGCACAAAGGAAATGATAGATCCCCCTCCATAGTGTCTGCACTTTTACTTTGTTCTTACACACACAGATGTTATCAGCTGGGTGTAGGATCGTAATTCATGAAAGCCAGAGAACAGAGGACAGCTAAGACAGCTCTTGTGTTCCCTGCTTTGAACTTAACCTTTACAGCTTTAACTTAGAGGACGGGTTTTGTATGTGTAAATAGGGCAGTGTCCATTTTAGTTCCCCTGATGATTTCTCACTACAAAAACGAGCCATTATAAATAAGAAATGCTATATGGGAATGTGTAATTTTATTAATTCCTGCAGAAACCCTTTACAAGGGAATTGCAGAATGACTGCACAGTTCCAGGACAATAAAGTCCAAATGTAGATTGAAATGCTACAGTATAAGAAGGGGATTGAGCACCATATTACTATGTCTGCACAATGAAATAAGGACAGTACGGATTAAAGATTCTCAGCCAACATTGTTACCTATCTTGTCCTTGAGACTAAAAGGAAATGCCATTTCCGCCTGATTTATGTTTGTTTTGCTTCGGTCATTATAATAAGGCAGTGGCTCAAATTGACTACTACATTCTGAGACTGTAAATCCCTAGCAAGTGAAGATTTACGCTGGTCTTGTAGCTCAGTTAATTTGGTTGCCAGTTAAAATATTAGCTGATGCCAACATTATTTAAGGCACAATGCCTCTTGCATGGAGTGACCTCTTCCTACAGAATGATGCAGATTATTTTCCGAACAAGAAGTAATGTGATCAAAATATTATTACAGCATGCTAATAGCTTAGCCAAAGTAATTCAATTCAATTTTTGTTTATGGGATTTAGAATTGTTCCCACAGACCCATGGAGGCACAATTTGAAGAAGAGATTAGGGCAAATATTTCTGTGTACCATGAAGACTATGATAATAGGAATGCAGAGAAAATGTTTTCTTGTATTCATTAGCATGCGCCAGAAGCTAGAAGGAATTGTGCATATGTATTATGACTTACAAAGGATTGTTCAATTTGGATAAGCCCTTATCCCGATGCACTGCTGATGAGACAGTGTTGATGCTTGTTCCCCGACAGTTCATTTCATAGTGTCTCTGCTCAGCCAATCACTGGCTGAGACACGTCACTACTGTGGCCATTGATTGGCTGAGTGGTCATTTCCTGTGGACCATGAAGTAGAGAGCAGGGGGCGTGGAACCGGGAAGTGTCTTAACGATAGAGGAGGGGGATTGGTAAGGGAAGTATTGCTTATTTTTTTATTTTTTTTATTTTACATTGATCTGAACCTTTTTTTTTCTTTAAAAAAATGTCATCAGCTGGACAATGCCTTTAGTATAAACACATATTGCTAAATGGAATTGCATCATATCATATGATAATGTGCCTCATGTAAGGAAACATTCGAGCCTAAGTAGCCTGCATGAGAGTGAACACAACTTTGTAAAAAACTGTACCACTCCCATTCCTAATGCTAGAAGAGGAGACGTAATCAGGCTTGTTTCACCCTGCTGTAGGCTGCTCTGGCATAGGATGTCTGGAATCAGCCAGACAAAAACTGTTGCACACAGCTGTATTTGTCCGGCTCATTCTCAACATATTTGCCGGGTTTCGGCTGGATCGCCACTGGACCCCAATATAGTTAATTGGGCTGGACGGCATTCCAGCAGTGTCTGGCAATGCTGGATCCGACAGGCTGTTCTCAGTCGGAATAACCTGCCGGATCTGTAAACACAAACATGAAACAAGCTTTAGCCTCAATAGTTTCACAATGATGAGGAATATATATGCCAAATAGGAAAATAAACTACTTACTTTATATTAAGGTGAAGAAGTGCTTTCACCAAAATGGCAATGAGGGTTAAAATAAGCAGAGCTGTAAGTGCGTAGATAGTCCAACCTATAGGAAAAGAGAGGATATGATGTGTACATATGGGCCAAAAACTTATAGACACTTCTACCTGGAAACTAGAGTTCAGTGTCCCATTGAGGAGGCAGGCTTTCTCCATGCAACACTGACAGGACAATTACATGGATATCAATAGGTACAGGATTTGACTCAAGGTGTGGTAGAAATACAGGTCCTTATAAAAAAATAAGCATATTGTGATAAAGTTCATTATTTTCTGTAATGTACTGATAAACATTAGACTTTCATATATTTTAGATTCATTACACACCAACTGAAGTAGTTCAAGCCTTTTATTGTTTTAATATTGATGATTTTGGCATACAGCTCATGAAAACCCAAAATTCCTATCTCAAAAAATTAGCATATCATGAAAAGGTTCTCTAAACGAGCTATTAACCTAATCATCTGAATCAACTAATTAACTCTAAACACCTGCAAAAGATTCCTGAGGCTTTTAAAAACTCCCAGCCTGGTTCATTACTCAAAACCGCAATCATGGGTAAGACTGCCGACCTGACTGCTGTCCAGAAGGCCATCATTGACACCCTCAAGCAAGAGGGTAAGACACAGAAAGAAATTTCTGAACGAATAGGCTGTTCCCAGAGTGCTGTATCAAGGCACCTCAGTGGGAAGTCTGTGGGAAGGAAAAAGTGTGGCAGAAAACGCTGCACAACGAGAAGAGGTGACCGGACCCTGAGGAAGATTGTGGAGAAGGACCGATTCCAGACCTTGGGGGACCTGCGGAAGCAGTGGACTGAGTCTGGAGTAGAAACATCCAGAGCCACCGTGTACAGGCGTGTGCAGGAAATGGGCTACAGGTGCCGCATTCCCCAGGTCAAGCCACTTTTGAACCAGAAACAGCGGCAGAAGCGCCTGACCTGGGCTACAGAGAAGCAGCACTGGACTGTTGCTCAGTGGTCCAAAGTACTTTTTTCGGATGAAAGCAAATTTTGCATGTCATTCGGAAATCAAGGTGCCAGAGTCTGGAGGAAGACCGGGGAGAGGGAAATGCCAAAATGCCTGAAGTCCAGTGTCAAGTACCCACAGTAAGTGATGGTCTGGGGTGCCATGTCAGCTGCTGGTGTTGGTCCACTGTGTTTTATCAAGGGCAGGGTCAATGCAGCTAGGTATTAGGAGATTTTGGAGCACTTAATGCTTCCATCTGCTGAAAAGCTTCATGGAGATGAAGATTTCATTTTTCAGCACAACCTGGCACCTGCTCACAGTGCCAAAACCACTGGTAAATGGTTTACTGACCATGGTATTACTGTGCTCAATTGGCCTTCCAACTCTCCTGACCTGAACCCCATAGAGAATCTGTGGGATATTGGGAAGAGAAAGTTGAGAGACGCAAGACCCAACACTCTGGATGAGCTTAAGGCCGCTATCGAAGCATCCTGGGCCTCCATAACACCTCAGCAGTGCCACAGGCTGATTGCCTCCATGCCACGCCGCATTGAAGCAGTCATTTCTGCAAAAGGATTCCTGACCAAGTATTGAGTGCATAACTGAACATAATTATTTGAAGGTTGACTTTTTTTGTATTAAAAACACTTTTCTTTTATTGGTCGGATGAAATATGCTAATTTTTTTAGATAGGAAATTTGGGTTTTCATGAGCTGTATGCCAAAATCATCAATATTAAAACAATAAAAGGCTTGAACTACTTCAGTTGTGTGTAATTAATCTAAAATATATGAAAGTCTAATGTTTATCAGTACATTACAGAAAATAATGAACTTTATCACAATATGCTAATTTTTTTAGAAGGACCTGTATATGTTTGCATACCTACTGACCCCCATGAAGATGTGTATAGCTAATACATCTTGTACTGATCAGAATAAATGAATCACCATAAACTGAACATTTTTGCAGCTGATATATATTTTGTAACATAACACAAGTAATAAGATAAATCAGATGGATAGATAGGTCTTACCTGGCACTTGCCCAGTTGGCCGGCTAGGACTAGTTGTTATGACATAAAGGATCTTTGAAGACCGCGCTGCATTGACGCTCAGGTTGGCTGTTTGAGTTATCAGTTCTGTCTGTGTCTGGTTGGATAATTGAGGCTTTTCCATGGTTCTTTCCTTGAATGCTGTCAAAAGAAAATGAAAGGTGATCAGACAGGATACAGTGCATTCACTAGCTCCTTAAAAGGCATCTATCAGTAGATTTGTCCCTATGACACTGTCTGACCTGTTACATGTGCACACTTGGCAGCGGAAGGCATCTGTGTTGGTCCCATGTTCATATGTGCCCGCATTGCTGCTTTAATATATGCAAATGAGCCCCTAGGAGCAGCGGTGGCGTTGCCGTTACACAGAGAGATTCTTCTCTTTCTGCAACTGCCGTGTCCACTTAGATTGACAGGGACAGGTGTGATGATATTTCCACCGGCTGTCAATCAAAATGCAAAGGGTGCGGCAGTTGCAGAGAAAATGGATTTCTAACATCTTGCCAATGAACCTATAATTTTATTTTGGGCCACAAAAAATTCAACCACGCAGTTATCTTTGCTATATCAGAACCAGTTTGATATAAGTGCACTGGTAACTTGCATTGCTGCTAAGGCAGACTGCAGAGTGGCAAATCCTGCATTTGGAGGGTTTGCTATACCCCACACAAAAGCACCATCAATATTGCCAGATAAGATCACAGCACAGAAAGATGATATGTGTTATTACTTTGCCATTATTATTACTTTACCCTGTATGGAATAGTTAAGTAATACTTGGGACACAATTAATAATTAAAATTGTATATACACTATGCTTAAAGTGGATTTCTAGAAGTAAAATATTGATGACTCCTGGCACCCCACTGATCAGCCATTTGAAGAGGCTGCAGCCTGTTCCTAGACCAGAGACATCACATTCATTGACCACATAGCCTATGTGCAGCTTAGTCCCATTCAATTCACCAAGCACAGCCACTATCCAATGTATGCTGGTGTGCTTGGTATGCTGTGAGGAGGCCACATTTCTCATCCGAGCCCTGTAGCCCTTTCAAACAGCTGATTGGCGGGGGTATCGTGCCAGTAGTCGGACCCCTACTGATCTGATTTTGATGACCTGTCCTGAGGATAGATGTCCAATTTTGTACTCCCGGGAAAGCCCTTTAAGGATATACAGCTACTCCACAACTGAGAATCGGATTACAGGAAAGTACAGACCGAAGCCATCACATTCACTTCCACACTGATGTCACAGACTTGGATAAAGCAATTTTACGAAACACTCAGACAAAACTGTTTAAACATTCCATCAGTATTTGTGTATATATGATTGTGCCTGTGAATAGTAAAAAGCTCTATACTAGTTAACCCATTATTGTTGGTACAGTGCTAGTATAATCTGTAGTTCAGCTGCTTTCACTGGTGATGACATATTAACTGACAAGATAATGCAAAAGCTTTGCAAGACTTCACCATAAGTATGAGTTATTAAGAGGTCAGCCTCATGGGTAGATCCACTACATCCCCCATGTAACTGTAGTTATCCTCTCACAATAAAAGAACAGAATGCTGTTTATATCTTGGGGTGATACAGCCTCCTCTACCTAGCAAGGCATAGTATCTCCCTATAACACATGGTAAAATGTGCATTGCTTTACAAAAGTATTCACTCCTTGATATTTCTCCTTTTTTGTTGCATTGCAAACTGTAATTAAAATGGATTTTTAGGGGGTTGGGACATTTGATTTACACAACATGCCTACTACTTTGAAAGTGCAAAATATATTTTAGTGAGACACTAACAATATTTAAGACAAAAAACTAAGAACTTAAATGTGTATAACTATTCAACCCCTGAAAGTCAATACTTTGTGGGGTCACTTTTTGCTGCAATTACAGATTTAAGTCACTTGTGCAGTGTCTCTGTTAGCTTAGCACATCTACAGTAGATACTGAGTTTTTTCTCATTCTTCCAGGCAAAACTGGTCCAATTCTAACGTTAGTAGGGTTGTATTGGTGTACAGCAGTCTTCAAGTCATACCACAGATTCTCAGTTGAATTGAGGTGTGGGCTGTAACTAAGCCTTAGGTTTTGTAGAATTCTTAGGGTCATTGTCCTGGTGGCATGTGACTGAAGCGTGATTTTCCTCAAGAACTGCTCTGCATTTCCTTCAATCTTGACCAGTTTTTCAATTCTTCACCATAGCATGATGCTGTCACCATGGGAATGGTGTTTTGGGGGTGATGGGTAGTGTTTGGTTTGCACCACATATAGAAGTTCCCAATATGGCCTAAAAGTTCCGTTTTAGTTTAATCTGACCAGAGAACGTTCTTTCATGTGTTTGGGGAGTCTTCCACGTGCTGTTTGGTAAATGGCCTTTTTTATGGTCACTCTTCCACTCTGTGGAGTGTACCACTTATAGTGGTCCTATGGACAGATATTGTTCACCCCCCTCCCCCCAAATGGGGCTACATTTGGAGGCACTGCTGAGATTAAGAAGTGGTAATAGTCATTGATATGGAGAAGCGATATGGCTCAGAGGGGCACCTCTCATTAGCTGCTACATAGGATTACTCACCTCCTGTTCCCCCACTGGTTCAGGTAAAGGAAGTACCCCGGTCAGCCATTTACCCCCCCCCCCCCCCTAGTATGGCTAGGGCTGGCAGCTCACCAATTGACAGTGAAATTAGCATTTTAGCCAATCTGACTGAAATGTTAGCTATGGGTCTGCAGGCCACTCACTACAAGAAACTAAAGGTATTCTCTGGTAATAACAGGTCAGCGCCAGAGTCTGTTGTTGGAGGGATATTACTCACCCCCCCCCAAATAGGGCTTCATAAGATAAAACAAAAGCTTGAAGGAGACAAATAACCCTATGGTAAGTAAAGTTCAAATCTTCTGCCAGAAATGCTCCATTGTACTTGAAACAGAGGTTTAAAAGGAGATCAGATCTGCTTGTATATAAAACCGCCATCACAGCCATGTGAAGAGCTTTCTACATAGACTCAAAACACGTCAGAATACATTTTCTTCTGATGGAAGGGCAACTCCCTGGTAACCAACCTGTGTTAAGGACACCAGGTGGGACTTAAAAGAGAGATATTCATACTTGGCTGGTTACCTGGAATGCTGACGCTCTATTCAATCTGGGATCATTCAGCAGTCTTCTTACAATAACACCCTTAGATACCAGACTATAATGTCCTATACAGCTGCCTGCTCATTCATTTTTATAGGTGGGGAGGGGCCCATTGGAGGATAATTGACCTTACAATTGAAGAACTCACTCAAAGTGAAAAGAAACTTTACACCTTGGAAGCTATTGAAAATGTCCAACAACAGAAGACCTTAAAAGTCACATACACATTCATCTAGAAGAAAAAAGACAGGACTTGTTTCACTCCTGTGCAGTTTGAGCAGCTGTTAAAACATACATGACTAACTGTCTAGTACTTAAAATAATGGCTACAGATGCACATCTGTTCACATCCGATACGGTATAGTTTATGCTTTAACATGCTTATTACTATCCAAAGCTGTATGCCTATTTGCATCACATATTAAATATACAATTCTTTCTCTTAAGTAAAAAGAGCGTGCAAGATAACACCTGTCAAATGTAAAACCATCTCTCTTAGTTTACAAGTTCTGTTTTGACTGTGCCATACACAAAATTAAGAAAAGTTTATATATATATATAAAACGTTGTACTGTTCTTATTTTGGAAACTTTCAAACCATAGCACATTGTCCTCTTAATCCCTTAAGAAACGGACCACTGTTTGGTACTAGCGATGAGCGAAATGAGCTTCGGTTGCTACATCCAAAGTCGCTTTGTTCAAAACTTCGGAATAATACTGTACGGAGATCCGTCTCCTTAAAGTATTCGAATGTATGGGCTCCGATGAGCTGAAGTTAGTTTTTTGTGACGTCGTGCTGTACTTTGTTGAATAACTTCAGTAATTGATTTTCAAAGTGGAAAACCACTTTAAAACTTGAAACCAACTGGTACCTCGGAACGGAAGCCGAGTTCAGTTTCAAGTCACGTGTGACTTCACGAATAACTGACTTTGGCTGATCGGAGCCCATACATTTTAATACTGTACGGAGACAGATCTCTGTACAGTATTAATCTGAAGTTTTGAACGAAGTGACTTTGGATTTAGCAATCGAAGCTCGCTTCACTCATCACTATTGACGGGCTTGTCATGCATGAATCAGAACTCTTACCTTGGTATACAAGTGCAAATCCTTGGGCCTGATTGATGCGATCCGAGAAAAAATACAAGATGACAAAATCTAATGAGATGTTAAAACTCTGTGATGGGTGGTTTCTGCCATCAAATCGTACCAAGACCTGCTTTGTATAGCCATCCAAAAGCTCTACCATATCCTGTGAGTCTCTGATGTCAAAGAAGGTAAAGTTAAAACGGATTAAAATGGCTCCTGGAACTTGAATTGTCCAATAACATGCTTTTCCTGATCCATACGAGTCCGGAAAATCTGGGGAGTAGATAACAGCTGCCTCCTTGGTATAATTTCCACCACATGCCCCAATAAGTGCTGCAAAGAGAGGAAAGTATTCACATTATACACAAGTATATAGCCAGTTCTGAAGTTAGGTGGAAGAACTAAATGCCCTATTAATGAGCTATGTTTTTTAATTTGTAAGTTTGAAGTTCACAATTTTCCATTTTGGGCTCTCTACACTAACCTGTACTTGAATACATATTTAGAAAACCACAGTTTAAGGAACAAATATCTACTGCCAGGGTCTTCATGCGGCTCTTCAGCTGTGGAAAAAAGCCCCAACCAAGCTATAAAGTGCACACTGGGCAAATAAATGTACTTCAATTATTGTGGATTGTAAGGTTTAAAGAGGACCTTTCACCATAAAATTTAGCGAAATCTGCAGGCAACATGTTATAGGACAGGAGGAGCTGAGCAGATTGATATACAGTTTTGTGGGAAAAGATTGAGTAAAACTTGGAATTTACATAAATATTAGTTTTTCTGACTTCAGTTGTACACAGGGGTGGTGTTATGAGTGATTGATAGCATTACCTATGTAAGTGTGTATGCAGAGATAGCGGTAAGTCACTGATAACTATATGGGGTGTTAAGTTTGAAAAAGCAGAGTTACAAATGTATAAATACATTTTATAGAATCTTTTCCCATAAAAATATATATTATCTGCTCAGCTTCTCCTGCTCTATAGCATGCTGCCTTCAGATTGCACTGCATTTTGTGGTGAATGCAGACAAAATACTAATGCTATAAAAAATGTTGTGCAAACTTTTTTTTTTTTTACTCTATGTGAAATGGAGGTCTAGAGGTGCCTGCTTGGCTAGATACCATCTTGCCAACTTAATAGACCAAATCAAAGAATAAAGGCTCACCACATGGTCCACAAAAATAGCTTTTGACTGTAGAGACCTTTGGGAAGAGCTGTTCACATTAAGACCTTGTTAGTAGCCCAGTCTGTAAGCAGGTTTTCATACAAGCTACCATTATCTATTATGCAGTTGGCTAATATACATCTGCATACACATTGCGGGGGGAATTTATCATGAGGGTAATATTTGAAGTCAGTTTTCCTGTTTTGGCATTCTTTGCTCCAAATTTGGCACACGTTGTTTTGTAAATTTGCCACATCATTAAACTTAACACTTTTGTCTAGAAATGGTACACCAGTTTTTTAGACCACTCTCCAATCCATGCCAGTGTGTTTTAAACTTTTTGTCATTTCAAATAGGTCCCAGCGATAAATTTGGGGTTAAGATAGCTAACCATGCCCAATTTCCCACCTACTTTTCAAAACTGGAGTGAGTGGTGTAAAAATTTAAAAGGTCTCCAAAATTTTGTGCAAGTAACCTCAAAAAGCCTACTTCTGGAGTGCAGGGCTTGATAAATTCCACCTTATGTCATCTTCTCTCCTTTTACTCACTTTTATAATGCTGACATATTCTACAGTTCTTTACAGACATTATCATCACTCACTGTCCCCTATGAAGCTCACAATCTAAGTTCCTTATCAGCATGTGCTGTTGGTCAGATTCAAACCCAGGACCCCAGAGCTGCAAGGCACCAGGCACTAACACTGAGCCACCATGCTGCCCATGCTGAGTATCATATACCCAGTTTGTCACATTGTCATTTCGTGATATTCATTAAAGAGCCTCTGTCAGCATGATGAGGCGTGAGTCCACCAGAAAGTGGAGGTGCCGTACATGTTTTGATCAGGTTTTCTGATACCTATCTCCACCCTTACAATCCACACTGCTTTTAGCTTCCAAACTGCATCCAAAAATGTGATCAAAACCTGGATGTGTATAGGCAGCCTATGAGGAAAGTTTCTCCTGAGATAATTCTCAATATAATGGTCGTTTAAACGCTCTCATTGCACCAAACACAAAAAAAAAAACTAAATTCAGGTGGTTTTAACCCCACATAGGAGAGCTTACACCTCTGGCAAGGTACCAGGCAACATGGTGGTGGAACTGCTGGCAAATGGGAATTGCAGTACATCTCATATATGGTGTTTCTGTCTTTCGGTTTTAGTACTATGGAAAACCACTTCCAATTTCTATCTTGGGTAGATGGCATGAGCATTTCCTCCTCTCCTAGTCCAGCACTATGCTTACAAACAGCTGATATTCTATATATTAGATGGGTCTATCATAACTACAGGAGGAGTTGGGAACTGGCTGTAAAATCCCAAATATTAGAGGTCAAAAATTTACTAAACCAATATTTCCAACATGAGCTCATTTATACTCCCAATCTAGGATAAATGAACGTATTTAGTAGAGGTCTAGAGTGAATAGAATTACTAATAAATAAACTCAGTGGTCTCCAGACTATAACTAATAAACTGTGTGTGCCTTGTTATTGAAAGTTAAAATATAACTTTTATTTAATTCTGATAAAATTAATTGAGACACTAAATAAAGTATGTGACTGCACTGTCTAGAGAGGGAGCACAGGGAAACTGACACATGTATGGCCCTTGTCAGTTCATTAACTGGAGGGGGAATGACCTAACAATTGAATGATGAGGGGGGTTCTCTCAACCTACGAGCTTTACCTATACCAACTAGTGTATAGGCAGGGAATCCCTCAATGGCTATAGTCGGAGCACCCGCCCTGATAAGGGTGACCCCCAGCCGCTGGAACCTCGGACCTGTGCTAAAATTCCCTTATAGCTTCCCTCCCTAGCAAATCTATTCCATCATCCGACGCGTTTCGCTAAATAAGAATTCGCTCTTCAGGGACATGGATTTATTAGTATCGCAGAGCACTATAAGCAGTGGCAGCGCTTTTGCTTACATATCAAGGCAGTGGCACATGCTCACCCAGTATTCTAATTTAACATAAGCCTAGTTTTAGCAGTTATATCAGTCAGCCTTTTTGTTATCTACATCTGCTTGTAAATGTCGGCTTTGGTAACTTTTTCTGTGAACGTGTTCCTGACACCCTAACAGTATATGCAATTCTTCTGGAAGGTAGTTAAAATTGTGGGTGAAAGCAAATCAAAAAGGGATTAAGCAAACAGAAGACTATCCAGTATTGCTCTGTATCGTGTACAGGGCATCGACCTGCAGGGAATGTGTGGGGAGGGTGGAGAGAATAGGAGTGGTCGTGTGGCAATGAATGTGGTCGTAGTCCTCACAGTGAGTATTCCCTGCGTCACTCTCCCAGGCCAGGCATGCAGTGTGTGGAAGGGCGCAACCCTTCTTCCCTTTGGGTCACTCTCTGGATTTTGAGATCTCCTGCCTGGTGCTGACTGGGGTACCCTTGATGCAAGACCAGATTGGATATGGAGACCAATGACCAGGCCAGCTTGATTATAGCAAAATAAAGTCTCTTTTTCACAGAATAAATGATTGGCGTCAAAGTGCAAACACGAGAAATAGGCACTGTTCTCAAGTATAATTACAGAGTAGACTTTTCCTAATGGCTGTGTGTAGGGATGGCTATGATCGTGGTCCACCCTGAGTCCACTACCACGTAGCTAACACTAAGAACTGCCATTTTCTACCCATATACAAATCCTTTTAAAATGTATAGTGCATAGCATCACATTAAATATTTTAACAGCTTCAACAGTAAATCATAGCATTAACCCTTTACAAGTGAACCAGTGGTTCACTGCACATGTTCACTTAGATTTTAGGGTTCAAATCTCTATCTGTATGCCAATTAATATATACATGTCCACTTGATTTAATAAGATGAATACAATATATAATCTATGGGTTTACAGCTTAGCTTTATAGTGGATACCTACAGTACAAACATTTTGTAGTACACTATTGTATTTAATAATATAATTACATGTTGAATTTTGGCTTAACCCACAAAGTAACATGAAGCAAAGGTATATAATTGCTGTGACACTGCCCTAGGATATATGTACCATAGAGGCCAATGCAATTACTATGGAGTTAATAGGTGGAAGGGCTCAGATCTGGCTAGTCCTACACTTTTATATAAGGCTCCCTCTCCCAAAAATCAAAGCTATATAAAAAAGGAAAGGAATCTCAAGAGGGTAATTCTAATACAATAAATCAGCAAGGGGTGATTTCCCTGCCCCAAGGTGTAATGACATAGACCAACACCAACTGGGTGCCCTGTTTTGACCTCTAATATGGAGCTTCTCTGCTTAATGTACATCACTGACACTACCTGTATGGATATGCCACTAGACTGATATATTTTTCATGCAATATACCCAGAAATATTTTATAAAATGTCCTATAAATCCCTGAGACTACTTTTAGCACAACAAATGTCTGGACTCCCATTGCTCTTTTTGGTTGGAAAATGTTTATACAAAAGTTTTATAAAATAACTTGATGTTGAAATGTGTAGAAGAACCTTGAATCAACAACTGCATATCTTAAATAGTTGAATTTATGTGTTTAATACTAAGGCACACATTTAAACCATTATACTGCTTGTGCCAAAGAATATGGATGCAAACACAAAAAGCTTATTGTGTCCAGGCAAACTTTTTAAAAATGCCAAGAATGCAAAACATGAAGAAACTAAGGGTTCTAAATATACTATCTTTGCAGACTTTGAGGTTAAAATTATTTTTTTTTCTTCCTGGAAAAATTAGAAAGTTACAAGGAAATGAAAGTTTGCAAAATGATATTTTATAATATATAGTCGATTACTGATAAAGAAGGACCTCACACCATATAACTAATGATTAGCGTTTTAAAAAAATTGATTTGACACTTCGAGGTTACTGTGACAGGCAGTTCTCATATGGTATATGGACATCATCATGCAGGCCACCAACAGTCATAACCAATCACTAGCTAAACCAAAAGAAAAGCATACAGCAGCCTTCAGTAAAGGGAAAAAAAACACTGTACACTCTGCAGGAGCTGTGTCCAAGGGACTTTAGTGGAACAAAAGAAGGAAATGGAGGCAGTGCCAATAACGTAGTGGAGAAAATGCTCTTTTAAGCCATGTTGTGGCAGTGCAAACACACATGCTTTTGAATCACTTTTGTTAGTTGTATAATTACTGTGCGTCACTATTATCAGTTCACACTTCACTTATTTGGTCAGTTACGGGTCAAAAACACAGAACAGGTGCAGATCTTTTCATGATACCTTATCTGAGAGTGGGATTCGCTCCTGATTTTGTCTTACCATACAGTAACTGCTGGAATTAACTGAGCAAATAACTGAAGTGTGAATTCAGCCTTACAGGTCAATGTTAGTGTCAGGTATAATTTACTTAACTGTGCAGTCGCCCGAGATTCTAATATAGTGGGAAGGAGCTGTCTCATTTTGCACCGTCTGCTGCATCCACATTGATTGATAGATAACCTATTCTGTTAGCCACTGATTCCAATATGATGTGAAGAGCTGTCTCATTTCACTGTTTGTGGGGTGTCCACATTGATAAATAACGTATTCTGTTAGCCACTGATTCAAGTAGTGGCCCAATGACAGAATGAGGAGGGTGTCAGCAGTAAGGTTGTGTTGACATCACCATTTATTGTTCCCTTCTTCTGGTCCATCAGAAGAACAGCCCCCAAAAGACGGATCCTATTTTGAGCATCCCTCTTCACACGGTCAGTATTTGGTCAGTAATTGATCAGTATTTGTAAAGCAAAATCAGGAGTGGGTCCAAAACAGAGATGAAATGTCATAGAAATATTTGCATGCTTTCTATGTTTGGACTCACTCTTGCTTTTGGCTTCCAAATCATGATCAATTCTCAATGCAAAATACTGACTGTGTGATTGAGGCCTTATGCATGCTCCAAAGACAGGATCTGTTGTGTTTTTTATTTTTCGGTTCTTCTGATGGATCAGAAGAAGGGTAAAATAAACTGTGACGTCAACAAGGTCAAACAGGGACACTGATGGCCCTAGAGAAGACTGGTGAGGGTGGCAACAGCATGAACAATGAATATTGTGGCTCAGTCACATAGTGGAGAGGGTGGTAACAGCATGAGGAGTCAACATATTGGCCCAGTCAAACAGTGTGGGGGGGGGGGGGGGGCAACAGCAGTGGCAGTAAGAGCACCAGATGGTGGCAGTAGGAGAATATGGCAGCAGAGGCAGCAAGCATGTGGCATCAGGAGGATGGCAGCATCTGAATAGTGGCAACAGCACGTGGGCAGAAGTATCAGGCTATTTTTCACAATTTCCTGGTGTGGCAGCACACAGCAGTCAGATCATTACTGGCAAAATGATCAAGTCTGATGCATCAGGCACCAGTGTGTGAAAATCATGGCTGATCCACGCCATCCATATTTAGAAAGGTTAATCTCTCAACATTTTGTGTTGAAAGACGAGTTTTCTTTTGGGTAACAATGCCCCCAGCCGTACTAAACACTCACTCTGATGTCACACTACTGGCTTGGGCAGGAAAGCTTGTCCAGGTGAAACTGGGCCAGTTGCAGCCAGTAGACCAGTGGATTTTGGATCTGGAGTGACAGGGTGCAGTCCAAGTATGCCACCATCTGCTGGTTCAGGTTCTGCTCCATGTGCTGCTGCTGCTGACCGGTTTCTTCAGTAGGCGTGTGAAGAAACACGCTACTGAATAGAGACTTGAGACTCAAGTTTCTGCTGATGGAGCTGGTGTTGCTCCTCCACCACCTCCAACAGTCATGGCAGTGGAGCATGAGCTCAGGGCCCCCAGGTCAGACCCTTGTGAGGATGGGTCATCATGGGACACGTAGGGCAGCGACCAACCGACTACATTGGATGTCTCGATAGTAGTTGAGTTTTTCATCCCTCTCAGAAGGTGCAAAAAAGGCCCCCATTTTGGCCCAGTTGTGAGGGTCTAACATAGTAGAGACACAGTAGTCATCCCACCCGCCAAATGGTGATAATGCGGCTGTCACTACGCAAGCAACTCAGCAGCATACATCTGTCAATTTGCGCAAGGGAATTCGAGGAACTCCTTGCCTTTATCTCCACTACATGCCAAGCCGGCATTGCCATCACCTGGCCAATTTGCTGGTGTGCCTGGGCAGGAACCACAATTGCCCATTGGGACGTAAAAGATATATATTTACCTTGACCATAGTTAAAGCTTGACACATCAGCGCTGGCATGAACTATAGCAGACACCAAAAGGCTCAAGAACTGGCCCACCTTCTGCTGTACGTACGTATGCAGGACTGGTACAGCTTTTTTAGAGAAGTAATGACGGTTTAGGACTCTCCACCTTGGCTCAGCACAAGCCATCAGTTCTATGAAATGTGCAGAGTCAACCACATGGGAAAAAGAGAGACTGTAGTACCACCAACTTGGCCAGGAGCACATTTAGTTTCTGCGCCGTTGGCACGCATACTGTTGTTTCTTTGCGATCTCCTCTGTGATCAATTGCTGGCAAACGCGTGATGAGAAGTAGAAGGAGGAGAAGGCGTGTCAGAACCAATAGATGAATGGACATTTGGGATGCGGGCCGCTGGGAGTTGCTGCATCAGGTTGTACCACTACATTAGCACCATGGTTTTACCAGGCCACTTTATGGTAATGCTCCATGTGTTGATGCAGGACATTGGTGCCAACATTAGCACCCTGGCTGTGCTTCATCTTCTGCCCACAGATCCTGCATACCGTTACACTGACGTCATCCAGCGATTGATAAAAAAAATGATGATGACTGCCTGCCGCTGCCTCTATAAAGCCGTGCACTGCTAGTTGTATCCTGACAGGTAGGCTCCTGAGTAGCATATGGTCTACCCCAGGCATGTTTGGCTCTAGATTACCAACTGCTGTCACCCTGCTGCCTCACGGCCAAGCTCGCACCCTGCAGGCTCACCGAGACACTGCCACTCTGCCGATATTTCATGGTCAAACTCAGGGCAGTCTTTAATGCAGGGCAAAAGGGGCATCTGTCCCGGGCCCAGTTGCTCCTGGGGGGCCCAAGGCAGCTGCCTCTTGAGCCCCACTGGCCACTGCCCACAAATTCAATGATTACATCATCGTAAATCAGGGGACCAGGAAGCGGTGAAGGATTTGTACTCACTGCTTCCTGGTCCTCGGCTGTCGGCTGTGCAGGGCTATGCACAGTGTGAGGCGCTCTGTGATGTCACACTGTGCGCAGCCTTCACAGCACAGCCGACAGCAAGGAGGATGCAGATCTTGCTGGAAGAGAGCAGCGGGGGCGTCCAGGAGCAGGAGAGGTAAGTGTTTTATTTTATTTTATATTTATGAGGCTGATGGACACTTCCGGGGCTGGTGAGAGGCACTGGGGGCTGATGGAGAGGCTGCTGGGGGCTGATGAGAAGCTACTGGGAGCTGATGAGAGGCTACTGGGGGCTGATGAGAAGCTACTGGGGGATGCTATGAGGCTACTGGGGGCTGCTATCAGGCTACTGGGGGCTGCTATGAGGCTAATGGGGGCTGCTATGAGGCTAATAGGGGCTGCTATAAGGCTACTGGGGGCTGCTATAAGGCTAATGGGGGCAGTTATGAGGCTACTGGGGGCTGCTATAAGGCTACTGGGGGCTGCTATGAGGCTAATGGGGGCTGCTATGAGGCTAATGAGGGCTGCTATGAGGCTAATGGGGGCTGATATGAGGCTAATGGGGGCTGATGAGAGGCATGGTGCTCTTATCTAAAGTCCGATTGGGGGTCATTCATATTGGGGTATGATCTGAGGTCTTATTGGGGTCTTATTAACATTGGGGGATATTATTGGGGCTGTTAGCTGAGGTCTGATTAACATTGGGGGTTTGATTGGTGGTCTGACCTGAGGTATAATGAAAAATATTTTTTTCTTATTGTCCCCGCTGTTCAACCTGTGTTTTATGGGGCGAAAAATACGGTACTTGCTTGCTCCTCCTCCCGACGTCACCTGGAGGCACTGCAATGCTGGGGTGAGCCGAGCCCCGGTCTCATTCCTGAAATGCAGACCCACTTCTAGCCCTGAGTCCATCTGCCCAGAGCACTGATCCTAAGCCTGCTGGAGTCTTCAGAACTGTAAGCATTTACAGTAATTCACTGTAAGCTATAATATATATTTATATATATTACTTGTTTTATGCGAGTAAGGGTGCTGGGTAGTTGGAGAAATGAGAGATGGAGGGGTTAGTAGTACAGTACTATCTGCACATTGTAAAAAAAAAAAAAAAGTAATCTGCAAAATACTATGTATTTGTGTCAGAAGTTGTGCTTTTTTAATTTTTAGAATAATGATACAACCATTTTATTTGATACTTTTGTGCTGATTCTTTCCCCCCCTCTATATTAAGGGACACTATAGTCACCAGAACCACAACAGCTAAACGTAGTAGTTCTGGTGTCTATAGCATGTCTCTGCAAGCTTTTTAATGTAAACACTGCCTTTTCAGAAAAACAGGCAGTATTTACATTACCGCCACGGAACACCTCTAGTGGTCACTCATCAGACAGCCACTAGAGGTGCTTCCTAGTCCAGTGTTGCCTAAGTAAATTCTTGCCCAGGGACAATCAATATTAAAGATGGCCCTGGTCAAGCTGCCACCCTGACCCACTGATGATGATGAAGCCCCCTCTTCACCTGGCTCCCACGTGCGATCAGCTACATCATCATCCACTAGTGTCTGCTCATCACTTATGTCAAGTCTACTAGTCTCATGACCACGTCCCTGACCGCTCGCAACTGTTGCTCCCACTTGACATTGTCCTCACTGACATGCAGAGCAGATCTGGCGGGATACATTACTTGCCTGGCAGAAGGAGTAACAAAGGAAAGAGGCTGGTTCAGGACAGGTGTGGGCACACAGCTTGTTCCTGGGCCATGCCAACTAAGTGTGGTGTCAGGGGAACCCACCGACTCTTGGTTGTGTGTGTCTGATGTAAGGTGAGATGATGATGGAATACTGAATCAATCTATTCCAGGACAGGATTGGTCATCAAAATACGACTGCTGGATGACAGTGGCGGCTCTAGCCTGTTTCTGTTACAGCAGCTACGATCCCGCCTTCTTCTGCTACTACTTGTGCCAGGTACAGCAATATTTTTGCCATTGCCCGTTCCTTCGGAGGGCCCTGGCAACTGTCTGTTGGACATGCTGTACAGTAACACTAACTGTATATGTAAAATAAGTTATTCAATGTCTATGTGGACACCCCAATAACAGTAAAACAAGACAGGTTATTCACCCCAATTTGACAATCAAGGCCTAATAGAATTGTTTATCTATAGAAGGTGGACACCCCAATAACAGTTGAATGATTTGGGAATCAGGGACCAATAGAAATAGTTTTTCTATTAATCACTGTGGACACCATTCAATTAGATAGCTCTGTACCGTACACTGCAATTGATTCAAACTGTGCTGTCTCCTAGATATCCCTTCAGCTTACAGTCCCTGCACTTTCCCTGCACTGTCCCTTTGACACTGATAATTCAGTATTCTCTTTTTCTACAGAACATCAGTACTACTATCGTTAGCGCAACATCGCTTCCACGTCTCTCCCTATGCTCAGCTCACAGTGAAATGGCGGAGACTGTGCGGGATGAGGCTTTTAAAGGGCTGTAACATCACAGGGGATGGCTATCTGTGGATTGGCTAGCCTTCTTAGTTTCACTTTGTAACATGTGTAGCTACCATTTTAAAAGAAAAAAGGTTTGTTACCACGATGTGCGGATTTGCTGACTGCATGGCATTATGGGTGATCTCGCATTCCCAGGCTTCTTTCTTTCACTCTGTAACATGTGTAGGCGCCATGTTAGGAGAAAAACGGTTTGTTACCATGAATCGCGAGGAAATTCAAAATTGTTCCTAAGCTTCAGATCGAATTCCACTCCGGATGCTTCGATTCATTTTACACTACATACTATATAACTTTTGCCCATTTTTAATCGGCTATCATCTATCATCTGAGTAGGAACCGGGCAACAAATGTTCAGTTATCCTGCAGCACCACCACAGGGGAAATGAGTCATTACATTGTCTGTGTAAAGCATGGATGTGCTAAATCGCCGGGACACAGAGGCACTTTATGTAGCCACTCTCCACTCTCATTATTAAGGTTCCAATTGATGGTCTCTGTTTACTCAAGAGGTCCTAATATTATATTTGATTATGGGTTTTTCAAAACGGACAACCCTTTTAAGCAATGTAAGCGGGAGTATACTGCCATTCGTTAAGGTAATGTTAGTGCAGGTTTGGCTAACATTTATCTAATCAGTTTTAGCCTTTTAGATATTTGCTAACTACTTTGCATTCCGAAATATCCTAAACATCTTCGTTGTGTTTGGTTTTACACATTCTTAAGTTGAGATATTCACTGGTGACTTTAACCCCTTCCGGACCTCTGCTAATCGTGTACAGTGGAAGTCTGGTCTTTAAAGATGGCACCCATTCGAGAATGCAGCGGGTGCCATAACCAAGTCTCTGAGGTCTTAGGCTAATGTCTATGATTGGCGGTAATGGTGATCGCAGCCATTTAACCTCTCAGGTGCTGTGGTCAAATGTGATCACAGCATCTGAGATTGCTAAAACCAGGAGCTGTGCGCTTCCCGGATCATATTCTCCTGGCTTTGATCGGGCAAGGTGGCTCTTACTAGTAATAGGCCTGAGCCTGTACAAGGCTCCCAGACCTAATAGTATATTCCAATACTGGTCTGCAGATGACAGCACAGCATTAGAATATACTGAATCCTGTATTCTGTAATGCATAGATATGCATTACAGAATACAGGTTGCAATCTAATGATTGCATGTTATAGTCATCTATGGTGTCTGTAAAAAAATAAAATAAAAAATATAACAATTCAAATCACTCCCCTTTCCCTAGAATAAAAAAAAATGGCAGATTCGCCCAAAAAAATAAATAAATTTAAATTGATCAAAGTCATACACACTCCAAAATGGTTTCAATAAAACTACAGATCGTCCTCATATAGCTCCATAGACATAGCTATAAAAAAAGTTTGTGGGGCACAGAATATGGCGATGAAAACAAAAAAAAAAAATTTTTCAATTTTTTTTTTCAGTATTAAAACACAAGAAAAACTATATAAATGTGGTATCATTGTTGCACTCATACTGATACAGAGAATGAAGGGCACAGGTCAGTTTTAGTGCATAGTGAACGCTTTAAAAAAAGCCCATAAAACTATGGCGAAATTGCCTTTTTTTTTTTTTTTTTCATTTTCACCCAATTGAGAATTTTTTCCAGCTTTCCACTACATTGTATGCAATAGTGGCATTAGAAAGTACAACTTGTCCTGCAAAATACAAGCCCTTATACGGCTATGTGAAAGAAAAAGTAAAGTTATGGCTTCGGGAAGGCAGGGAGTAAAAACTAAAATGCAAAATCAGAAAAATCACAGGAACTCAAAGGGTTAAAGTGGTTTTCAGGGAATCTTTTATTGATGGCCTATCCTCGGGATAGGTCATCAATACCTGATCAGTGGAGGTTGTAGTCCCGGCACCCCCACCCATCAGCTGTGTGAAGAGGCTGTGGTGCTTCAGTGAGTGCTGCGGACCCCTCACAGCTAACCAAGTACAGCTCCAAACATTGTATAGTGGCTTTGCTCGGTAGTGCAGCTCAGTTCATTTCACTTGAATGGGATTGATCAGCATAAAGGCCATGTGACCAACAGACGCAATGTCACTGCCTTAAAACAGTTAATTGGCAGCGGCACTGGGAGTCGGACTGCTGCTGATCAGATATTGATGATCTATCCTGAGGATAAGTCATTGATATTCTACTCCCAGAAAACTCCTTTCATATATTCTCCTATGATTATAAAGTTAACACTTTCTTCTCAACATTAGGACAAATGTCTTTGCTCTGCTTATTGTGAAGCTGAAACAATCCACTACACTAGGAATGCCAAGTCAGGGGAAAATTATATTTGGCAAAATTACCAAAATCACTGAGTGAAGAAAATGATTGAAATCCAGTGTACGCCACCCCGCCTACCTCTACTAAACATCAGACAACAATCTTCTGTTCTGGTTCTATGCCCTGGCCTTCAAGGCTGTGAACCAAGGTCTAAATTCAGAGCCACATACTTGACTTCCCGCAAATCGAAGGCGTGTGTGACCACAGCTGTGTCCTTCTACTGAAATGTTCCTTCTCAGTCTGACCTCTAAGTACACAATAATCTGCGTACTCTCTCTGACAAGACTGCACCGCATTGTTCTCACAGGCAGGCCTTTCACAGGCTGGAAGCAAGAAGCAGTAAATGTTTACTAGAAATGAGGGTATATCTGAACCACAATCTGATGTGACTTTTGGACACTAAGAAGTTCCAGAGGATTTATGACTAATCCAGTTTAGATCCAGGATTCTTTCTATTGTCCGGGTGAAGGGTTACACATAATATTTAAAGAGAGGGAATAACTTTCTTTAGTAAAAGTCGAAGAAAATGGGTGGCCATCTATCTACAATGCTTTTGGAAAGTCTTTAGACCTTTTCACTTTTTTCACATTTTGTTACTGTATGTTGCAGCCTTGTGCTAAAATAAAAAAAATCTAGTTTTCCACCATCATTCTGAACTCAATACCTCATAATGAAAAAGCGAAAACAGAATTTTAGAAATGTTTGCAAATTTATCAAAAAGGAAATACTAATATTTTGCATGAACGTTCAGACCCTTTGTTATGACACATAAAATTTAGCTCTGGGGGCCTCATCTTTGAGATGTTTTCTCACCTTAACTTAGCAAAAACCAAGCCATGAGGAGGAAAGAACTGTCTGTAGAGCTCAGATACAAGATTATGTGGAGGCACAGATCTGGAAAAGGGTAAAAAAAAGATTTCTGTTGCACTGTAAGCTCCCAAGAGCATAGTGTCCTCCATGTGTCCTAAATGAAAGAAGTTCGGAACAACCAGAAATCTTCCTAAAGATGGCCATCCTACCAAACTCCAAGTAATCGGGGAGAAGGGTATTGGTAAGAGCGGTGACCAAGAACCCGATGGTCACTGTGGCTGAGCTCTAACAATCCCATGCACAGATGGGAAAAACTTCCAAAGGTCAACCATTGCTTCAGAATTCCCTCCAATCTGGCCTTTATTCTAAACTTAATATCTGGAGGAAACCAGGCATGTCATCACCTGCCCAATGCCATCCCTACAGTGAAACATGATGGTGGCAGCACCATGCTGTGTGGATGTTTTTCAGCGGCTGGAGCAGGGAGTCTGGTCAGAGTTGAAGGAAAGCTGAATGGAGCAAAGTACAGAGATATTCTTAATAACATCCTGATCAAGAGTGCCCCAGACCTCAGGCTGGGCTGAAGGTTCACCTTCCAACAAGACAATGGGGGACATTTATCAATTTTTTTCCGCCACAATTGTGATGTAAAAAAGCCAAACATTATGGCGCACGGCATCTGTGCACCATAATTTGCAACCTTTTGAGCGTATTGGCACTGTTCTGAAGTGCTGAGAAAAGATGCCTGGCTTAGCGGAAGGGGGCATGGCTTTACGCCACTGCCTCATTTCCTATAACTTTTGCCACAAAGAATAGATCAGCCAGTCTTGATATATCTCCTTGATATATGACCCAAAGTGCAAGAGTTAGACTTGGGCCCCCCTTCCCTCAGTGCTTTGTGTGTCTTCTTATGCAGCACAAGGGTCTTTGGGCCCCCTCAGGCTCCTGGGCCCGGTAGCGACTGCTACCTCTGCACCCCCTATAGCTACGCCCCTGGTGATAACTCTGTGAATGTTCTTGAGTGGCTCATCCAGAGCCCTGACTTGAGCCCTAGCAAACATCTCTAGAGAGACCTGAAAATGGCTGTCCGCCGATGGTCCCCATCCAACCTGCCAAAGCTTCAGAGGATCTGCAGGGAAGAATGGCAGAAAATCACCAATTCCAGGTGTGCAAACCTTGTGGCATCATACCCAAGATGAGTGGAGGCTGTAATCACTGTCAAAGGTGCTTAAACTAAATACTTAGTTAGGCTACTTTCACACTAGCGTTCGTCGGTCCGCTCGTGAGCTCCGTTTGAAGGGGCTCACGAGCGGACCCGAACGCAGCCGTCCAGCCCTGATGCAGTCTGAATGGAGCGGATCCGCTCAGACTGCATCAGTCTGGCGGCGTTCAGCCTCCGCTCCGCTCGCCTCCGCACGGACAGGCGGACAGCTGAACGCTGCTTGCAGCGTTCGGGTGTCCGCCTGGCCGTGCGGAGGCGTGCGGATCCGTCCAGACTTACAATGTAAGTCAATGGGGACGGATCCGTTTGAAGATGCCACAATATGGCTCAATCTTCAGGCGGATCCGTCCCCCATTGACTTTACATTGAAAGTCTGGACGGATCCGTACGAGGCTATTTTCACACTTAGCTGTTATATGCTAAAATAATGCAGACGGATCCGTTCTGAACGGAGCCTCCGTCTGCATTATTATGATCGTATCCGTTCAGAACGGATCCGATCGAACGCTAGTGTGAAAGTAGCCTAAAGGGTATGAATACTTATGTCAAGTTTTTCCTTTTCCATAAGTTAGCAAAGATTTCAAACATTCTGTTTTCACTTCGTCATTGTGGGATACTGAGTGCAGAATCATGGAAAAAATCTTTTTAAATTTTAGCACAAGGCTGCAACATACCAAAATGTTAAAAAACGTGAAAGGGTCCGAAGACTATCTACAGACATTAGTATACAAAGTATATGAACTGACATACATATTGACAAATAAAACAAAAATTCTCATTTTTGTAGGCGTTTTATTGTATTTATCAACTCTCAAGAAGCAACAGTCCCTCTGATCATTTTAGTTTGGTACATGTGGTATTTAGCCAGGTTTGTAGCAATTAGATAAAAGGATCCCTAACCTCAGTATTAATTCAAGAGGTTGTCCAGCTTGCAAGGTATTTAAGTTACAGCCTATCCTCAGGATAGGCCACCAGTAGCTGATCGGCAGTTGTCTGACACCTCGCACCTCCGACAATCAGCTGTTTTGGTGTAGCTCTGCTACCAAAAATCGGTGCCGGAAAATACACAGCACCGTCAACCTTGTATTTGAGGAAGCTCGTTACTATTGCAATGCTCCCTTTGAAGTCAATAAAGTCAATAGGAGCAGTGCTGCAGTGATGATCTCTGTCCATTACATAGTTGACAGTACTGTGCGGCTCTGGTGTTGACTTTTGGCAACGGAGCTACAACTGAACAGCTGATGTGTGGGAGTACGGTGTGTCAGACCCTCGCCAATCAGCTAGTGATGGCCTATCCTGACAATAGGTCATCACTTTGGAAAAGCTGCACAACCCATTGAAATGAAAGGATTATCTACAAGGATTGAAAATGGAAATTACAATAAGTTTTATTTGTTTATTTAGCTATAAGAATTTATGTGTAGACAATATTTATACTGTGTGTACTGTATGTATATCGACACCTAGGCTTTTCTCATGTAAAAAGGTACAACCTGTTCCCTATTACCCCTCTGCAGTTGTCACTTGGCCCATAACATGTTGTTCACAGCTATTATGTCTTTTGGGAGGCAGAGGTATGAAATGACGAAGGCTCTGAAATGCTTGAGACCTGCTGCCGGCAGCTGTTGGTCTGGATGCCAGGCTGGTGAGATATCTATTGTTAGATCCGCTACCAGAGGTTGTGGCCTTTTCAATTTTGCATGCAGGACCCACATTGTGATGTTGATCCTATGATCTCCTTTTGATACATTAGAATTTATGCCATGTACTGTATAAGTATGACTGTAGAAATGTTAATCCCAAAGACAGACGGAGAATGAAGTCGCTCGGTTGCAAAGGGACAATTGCTTTAATAATGATTCTCAGAATTGTTTCAATTGCCCCTTTAGGTTTTTATATCACAGACATTTCTTTCAATGTAACATGTTTAAAGATAAATTAGCAGAAAATGCAATTCTTCCAGTACTGTAATATTTAATTGCGTGCTAGTCTCTTAATAGTACTTTCTGCTTTTTGAATACTGAAAATATTAGGCTGTATTTGCCTAGGTGCCGATTGCAGTTTTGACCTGGTTTACACAAAGATGCTGTTCTGCAAATAACAGAAAACTGCAATAAAACGGTAACAAAACAGCATTATACAAACACTGACAAAAAGATTTTCTGATTTTAATTTAAAGTTTAGGCTACTTTCACATCAGCGTTTTTGCTGGATCTGTCATGATAATACAACCGTCTGCATCCGTTATAAACGGATCCCAGGATGTATTATCTCTAAAATAGCCATGACAGATCCGGCACTTAAACCATTGTAGGTCAATGGGTGCCGGATCCGTTTTCTTTTGTGTCTGAGGAAAACGGATCCGGCATCGACTTACATTGCATTTCATGCCGCATCCCATGCTGGACAGAAAAATTCTGCGTTATTGTGTCAGCGATGGGAGAGCTTCCAAACGGAATGCATTTTGGTGCACTCCATTCCGTTCAGTTTTCTCCCCATTGACAATGAATAGGGACAAAACTGAAGAGTTTCCTCTGCTATTGAGATCCTATGATTGATCTCAATAGCGGAAAGGAAAACGCTGATGTGAAAGTAGCCTTAAAGAGATTGTCCATATTTGTTAGGTAACCCACTGGTACTCCCAATGATCTGCTGTAATAAGTAGGGGTAGGTTTCAGAACTTTCATTGAACTGTGTTCCAAGTGTTGTTTTTTTTCTGATGACCTCCTCGGCAGGTCATCAGTGTCTGATCAGTGGGGGTCCATCTCCCGGCCCCCCCCCCCCCGCCAATCAGCTGCTAGAAGAGGCCGTGGCACTCCTCGCAGCTTACCCTAGGACAGTGATGTCACGCTTATCAGTCACATGGCCTAGGCACAGCTCAGTCCTATTCAAGTGAATGGGTCTGAGCTGCGATACCAAGCACAGCCACTAACCAATAGAGCACCGTGGCCATCTTGAAACACTGATGGTTGTGGTTGCCATAAGTCAGACCCCCACCATTCAGATATTGATGACCTATCCTGAGGATAAGTCATCAGTATCATAACACTTGGAAAACCCTTTATACGTTATTTACATAAAATAAACATGTAAAACTATTTTCCCTATTAAAGTCAATAAGTGAAATAATCAAATTTGGATAACCAATCACCAAAAGTGGCTAACCAAGATGCTGGGTATTCCAACCAAAGACCCTGAGTTTTCTTTTTAAAAGAATGCATATTAGATTTTCTGAAGATGACGAAGCTTGATGGGTACAGCAACTATAGGTGATGGATGGATCACCTGTATCACAACCTTTTGAACACTTTTTGGCTGCACCATAAAAGTTTTTCTTTACGCTTAATAGCTTATGCTTAGCAGGCTGGTACTTTCTGCCATTGACTCTTGTGTTTGCATGGCAAATTATTAAGCTTGTCTAATTTTTTTGCAGATGCAAATGATTATCATTTTCCACAACGTGACTACACCTCTTCTATATTTTATCCTCCTTAGTGTTGTCAAACACACTTATAAGCTGCATACAAACACCCTGTGTGGCACTGTAGGAGACCATCTGCATGTGTGTGTGGAGAAATTCAAAGTTAGCCCATCCTTGACCGAGGGTGCTGCCACACATCGTGGCGATGCTGTGTTTTGGATGCAGTAGAAAATGCATAAAAGGAACAGCAACCACATATCCATATTTATGCTACGTTTCCTATCAGCAAAGTAAAATAAAAAGCAAATCATGCAATTGAATTACATTACTTACAAAATTGAGTTGCATTAATGTAATTCAAGTTTGCTGTGTGCTTTCCCATTGCTGGAAGAAAACGCAGCATAAACACAGGTGTTACAAAAAGTGAACACTTTTTTTTCATTAGCAAAAGAAATCTGTAGTACGGTCTAATGCCTTTCAGCCTATAGTGACTCACTGTCCAGGATCCTAGACTAGTCTATGACAATGTCCCCTGCTGCCCTCTCCTAATGAAATTCTGATACTGCCTGTCCTGCCGCTGTCTCCTAAGAAGGTCTACACTTCCATCACGCTCCCAGACCAGACAAAAGGCAGGGTGTGGAGTAAGTGCGCTGCTATCATTGCAATTAGAGATGAGCGAACCGACTTCGGATGCTACATCCAAAGTCACTTTGGTAAAAAAAAATTGTTATAATACTGTACGGAGATTCATCTCTGTACAGTATTAGAATGTATGGGCTCCGATTAGCCGAAGTAAGT
Organism: Bufo gargarizans; assembly: GCF_014858855.1. Taxonomy (NCBI): domain Eukaryota; kingdom Metazoa; phylum Chordata; class Amphibia; order Anura; family Bufonidae; genus Bufo; species Bufo gargarizans. The sequence goes on along the minus strand of NC_058080.1, from coordinate 590,953,604 downwards.
TATTCACAAAGTTGCGCAAGACTTCATTGAATAACTTCGGTAATTGATTATTACAGTGAAAAATCTTGGAACCAAACTCAGCTTCCGTTCCAAGGTACCACTCGGAACCAAAGCTGAGCTTGGTTCCAAATTTTGAAGTGGTTTATCACTGTAATAATCAATTACCAAACTTACTCAGCGAGACTTCGTGAATAACTTACTTCGGCTCATCGGAGCCCATACATTCTAATACTGTACGGAGACGCATCTCCGTACAGTATTATTACGAATATTTTAGCGAGGTGGCTTCGGATATAGCATCTGAAGCTCGCTTTGCTCATCTCTAATTACAATGCTTGCTCATCGCTCCACTCTCTTTATCTCCACAATGTTATTTCTCCCAATTTCTGACTTATGTTTTTTTATTGAACTCTTTACTTTCTTCAACACTACTTGTATGCTCTAAGATCCCCTTCTTATCACCTTTACTATTCTATCCCTGAGAGAGAGAGAGAGAGAGAGAGAGAGAGAGAACCTACTGCCTATACACAGAGAAATATACATGCTATTAACTTACACCCTAATGCATCCACTTTCTAGCATAATTAAGTTTATTTTATTCTGGCAAACATCTTTATCTTATCTTGGCAGTACCATGTTCGTCTATAGCACCACCATTCATCCTAGACTTCAATGGCTTCAATATTTTGGAGTCAAATTTTAAGGGATTGGCCACCTTTTGTGAAGGAATGGGGGTTGGCAAACCACTTCTTGGGCAGTTCTGCAAAAGGGAACCATTTTAAGTGCTCCCCACTAGGTCCTGGCTCCTCTGTTCTCAGTCCTTGGCTACCTTATCTGGATCCCCGGCTATTACCATAAGCTTTGACAGAGGCAACCTGCCCTCCTTGTATTAAGTCACCAATCAATAGCTGTAGCAGGGTCAAAGTGGATGTTGACAGCGGGGGACCTGAGTAAGTCAGCCGAGGACGAGGAGTGAAGGAGCCAGGACCCTGAGGTGAGGAGCGGGTGAGTATGCTTCCCTTTTGCAGGTCTGGCCAGGAGGTGGGTTTGCCAAAAGCTCCCTAAAGATGGCAAAAGCCTTTATACCTGATCTGTCTTTTTCTTCCTCGCATTTTTATTTTTTTGTAAATGTTGTTGCCTTCATCTATATGCCTATATCTTATATCCTCAAACTTACCTAACCACTGAAATGGCTAAAATATCAATATAAGCCTTGAACTTTTCCACATTTTTTCACATTACACCCACAAACTTAAATTTATTTTATTCGGACTTTATGTGATAGACCAACACAAAGTAGCAAGTATGTGTTAAGTGAAAAGAAAATGATACAAGGTTTTCAATTTTTTTTTTATAAATAACAATCTGGAAAGTGTGTCATGCATTTGTATTCAGCCCTCCTGAGTCAATAGACTTGGAGCAATTACTGCTGCCAGTCTTTTGGGTATGTCTCTACCATTTTTGCACATCTAGAGGCTGAAATGTTTACCCATTCTTCTTTGCAAGATAGCTCAAGTTCATATTGGATGGAGAGCGTCTGTGAACAACAGGTTTCAAGTCTTGCCACAGATTCTAAATAGGATTTAGGTCTGGATTTTTACTACCACCACCATGTTTCATTGTGGGGATGGTGTGTTCACGGTGATGTGTAGTGTTAGTTTACTTCCACACATAGCATTTTGCATTGAGGCCAAAAAGTTCAACTTTGGTCTTATTTGACCAGAGCACATGTTTGCTATGTCCCCTATATGGCCTGTGGCAAACTGCAAATAGGACGTCTTATGTATTGCTTTCAAAAATGCCATTCTTCTTGCCACTCTTCCATAAAGGCCAGATTTGTGGAGTACACAACTAATAGTCTTTCTGCAAACAGATTCTCCCACCAGAGCTGTGGATCTCTGCAGCTCCTCCTGAGTGACCATGGGCATCTTGGCTGCTTCTCTGATTAGTGCTCGTTTTGCTTAAACTGTCAGTTTAGGTTGACGGCCATGTTTTGGTAGGTCTGCAGTTGTGCCATACTCCTTCAATTTTTGGATGATGGATTGAACAGTACTCCTTGAGATGTTGGGGTATGGTCCCTGACCTGTCTGATGTGTTCCTTGGTTTTCATGATCCTGTTTGATCAGTTATGTTCACTAACAAACCTCTGAGGCCTTCATAGAACAGCTGTACTTATACTAAGAATAAATTACACATAGGTGAACTCTAATTATTAATTAGGTGACTTCTGAAGACAATTGGTCACTCTGGATTTTATTTAGGGGTGTCAGAGTACAGGGGGCTGAACACAAATGCACACCACCCTTTTTTTAAAAAATTTTAATTTGAAAACCATGTATCATTTTCTTTTCACTTCACACATATTTTCTACTTTGTGTTGGTCTATCACATAAAATCCTAATAAAATACATTAAGGTTTGTGGGTGTAATTTGGAAAAGTTCAAGGGGTCTGAATACTTTTTCAAGGCACTGTAGATCACTACTAATAGATATTCCACTAAACAAACACCTCTGCTCTGTGTCGCTCATTACCATGGCTACTTGTCCCTATGCTCCTGAAAATAGAGCTTAATCTACATCAATTCTTTATGGAGAAATGCACATGCAATCTGGACACTTACAGTCAAACAGGATCATTCGTCCATCCCCTCCGCATGGCTGCGTATGATCCCCAAAACAAACACTGTTGCAGTCTGTGCTTGGCGTCTCTCCATGTTTTCTGTAATCTGCATTATTACCACAGAAGCAAGCAAACCCAGACTCCAGTCCAGCATACTGGGAATGAAAGATAAGGATTATCAGTATATTATCAAGAAATTCATTTTACATAATATCAAAAGAAATATTCCATCTGATATATGTAGGATATGCCATAACACTACCATTAATGGATGTTTGATGAAGGTCTTGTTGGCCTGTCTACTGCACAGAGGCATACCTGGCCCCATTCAAGTGGGTGAAGCTGTATTTGGCAGCATGTGGCCATTGCTTTATGGGGAAATATTGTGGAGGAGCCACATCATTGGTGACGTGGCTTCTTCATGCTAAAGGACATTGGGGTCTTTTGCTTGAAGTTAGTGATAATATTGTGTAGCGATATGTCATCACTTAGTATGGTTATAAAGCCCCAGCAAACTTCAATATTTATTGCGTGTAGGTATAGACAACAGAAGGAACCCCCTACATAAAACGGTTATCCTCATATTCATCAGAGGGTCTTTGGTGGTGGCCCAGGAGAGCAGGTAAGTGAGGGAGAGAGAGACTTTTCCAGGCAATCAAAGTACTTTCAATTCGGGTAGACTTAACTCATACCAGAATTTAATTGAACTTTAAGAAATCTCTACCTGTCACCTCTCCTGACATGTCTGTTTAAGTAATTCCTTGCATGCCCCATGTAATAACAAGTCTGGAGAATCTATTTTTATGATTTTATGTTGTGTCATTCCTCTGTTATTCCTTCTAGAAGTTTATGAATGAATTGCTAGCAGTTTGCAATAAAGGGTCATCTGCGTGTTACAATTTGGGGGCGTGTTGCTACACAGTCTGCATCCATCCAATCAGTTCTGCCGGTGTCAGACTGTGCAGGGAGACACCCCGAGCTGATAGCACCCAGATGGATCTTCACTGCAACCTGCTAGCAATTCATTCATAAACTTCTAGTAGGAATAATAAAGGAATGGCACAACACAGAGTCATAAGAGTAGATGCTCCAGAATTGTTATTACATTAGGAATGCAAGTAAATTCTAAATTAGACATGTCAGGAGAGGTGACAGGTCCTCCTTTTTAGTTTTTAACAGCATACATAACTTTCCAATGATAATATTAGAGACATCAATTCAATATTTGTTGAAATGGCTTTGCACACAATTTGAATTTATGTTGAAAAATATTTTCTTTTTAATAATGGCAAGACTTAATATGAACATGCAAAAAACTGTTGCACCCTTAAAATTTGCAACTCATCAATCACTGCTGGAATGTCCAATTCTGGTAGAACGTTCCCTGCAGCCCAGTCATCTGAAATATGGGCTGTTTCAACATTGTGACTGTAAATGTTATATCAAGGAGGTCGCTATAAACACGGTGCAGTGATTTACAACTGTACAATTAAAAAGTCCATCATCTTTACGCCTGTCTTTAGTTTAGCTTCAGGTAAAACACAGCTTGTATATAATGACAGTTATCACTGACTCCTACGTATAGGGAAATAGCTCTTTATAACCAGGTGTAGCTCCTACTGCTACATCCCCTTAACTGCCTGTATGTCATATGGGTCATATGGGTGTTTCTTGCATTAAAGTGGTTGTCTGAAAAGTGGTTGACTAAGGGCTCATGCACACGACCGTATGCCCTCTGAGACATACGGTCCGTGAGCGGGCCATATGTCCCGGAGCAGCATACATTGTGCGCACGGGAGCACACAGCATCATAGCTTACTATGATACTGTGCACATTGGGCCGCCCGCTGGACTATTGTCCTGCACTCATATGAACATTCTGTTTAGGGCTCATGCACACGACCATATATATTTTGCGGTCTGCAAAAAATACGGATGACGTCTGTGTGCATTCTGCATTTTGCGGAACAGAACAGCGGCCTCCTAATAGAACAGTCGCATTCTTGTCCGTAATGCAGACAATAATAGGACATGTTCTATTTTTGTTGGGAACGGACATATGGACATGTAGAAATGGAATGCCCAAGGAGTAACTTCTGTTTTTTTTTCTTTTGCAGACCCATTGAAATGAATTGTTCCGCATACGGTCCACAAAAAAACCCATAAAACGGAGCAGACACGAAAAGAAAATACATTCGTGTGCATGAGCCCTTAAAAACAGAGTGCACTTTTGGATTTTGATCACAGTGCACTTTTGGAATGCTTTTTAAAGTTAAAACAGTTAAAAAATGATCCCTTTTTGGTGGAAGTTGCTTTCTTCTTGGTCTACTGAACTGTAAAATTTGCACTGGACAATTTGTTGGAAATCAAAGTTTTTGGTAAAATTGTAACACATTGTGTTAGTTTAGATCAGATTTGATCTATTCTTTGTACATATATTTCCGAGTGACGTTTCAAAGAACTCCTATCCCATACTAATCAGACTTTATACATTTTTACCAACTAGACTTTAAAGACAAGACTAAAACAAATATAGTGAGACCTCTTTGGGATGACCATTGAAAAATGGTTATCTAGGGGGTGGTTCTCTTAAAGAACATTGCCAATACACTTAGTTTATGATGAAAAAAAAAAATCTGGTCTAGATAAAGGTGTGGTCTTCACAAAGAGGTGGTCTTCTACAGAGGTTTCACTGTATTCCAAAACACTGAACATAGATGCTAGTAACTCAACCTTGTAGCGTTGTCGCCGACACATAGTGATGCAAGTCTGAATTGTTTGCTTATTGGATGTCTCTGTGATACCGGTCAGAGGGGGTGGGTTTCCATGGTCTTTGAAGCATCCCAGGTTCCCAGGCACTAGAAAATAATTTAAAACGTTCAGTTTACAATGGAAAGCTTTAAACATATAAAATATATCCGCTATCAGACAGACTCTTTCAATATGTGGCCTTTACAAGATGCCCTAAAGCAGAGAAAATTGTGGGTGCAACTGAAACTTTTATTATTTGGCCTTTAATTCTCCTATCAGGACGGCAGAAAGCATGGACTTGTTCTACACTAATATCTGTCAGAACCACCAAGCAGTTTGGTATTTTCCAGCTATGAAGAGTGCCACAGCCTGGCCACTTACTTCCACAACCCACTAGAATCATTGTTCAGTAGCGCACCCTCTAGTTTTATTATCTTATAATGACAGGCAATATTTTTGATAACTATTATCAAAGGTACAATTAGAAGATTACAGATATACAAATGATGTATTTTTTAAAGAACAGAAAATTCATTGTCCTCATGTATCATTGTATTCTACACTTTAGCTCAGATGTACAAAACATCTTTCATTCATCACGTTCTGCCAGAATGAGGCGCTTAAAGTTTTTTTTTATTTTCAAATTTTAACTAGTGACATCATCTGATCATCAGTATGCCATTGGTGGGGGTCCAACAGCCAGCGCCCACACTGATCAGCTGCTCGAGAAGGCCCTGATGCTCGCAATAGCGCCATGACCTTCTCTCAGCTCACCATGCACAGGGCCGTACATTGTATAATGGCTGTGCTTGGTATCACAGCTCAGCGCCATTTACTTCAGTGGGGGTGAGCTGTGCCTAGGCCACGTGACCGATGAACATGACATCACATGGCCATGGAAGCTAAGAGAAGGCCATGGCACTACTGTGAGCACTGGTGCCTTCTCAAACAGCTGATTAGCATGAGTCCTGGGTGTCGGGCCCCACCAATAACCTATATAGAGGATAGGTCATCAGTTAAAATATCTGGGAAAACCCCTTCAAAGGGGCACAATGCCTTGTAGGGCTAGCTCGGTTGAATGTAATGATACCTCTCACTTAGTGATTAATTTGTTAATTCTGGAGAAAAAGCACTTTATCCATATGCAAATGTGAAGTTAAGTGCACATTTGCATATGCATACAATGCTTTTTCTCCAGAATGAACTCTGTCCACCCTTGCTCCTCCTGCTTCCTCTGCTGGTTCCTCCCGCTCCTTATTGATTGACAGGGCCAAGTTCCTGCATAGTCATTTTGCCTGGCACTGTCAATCAAGGAGGAAAAGAAGGAACTGGCAGAGAAGGAGGAGGAAAAGGGGAGCACAGAGTGGCTTGGACCCATCCTCAGTGCACTTAACTGCTCATTTGCATATGGATTAAAAGTACCTTTTCTAAAGCAACGGGTATTACACTTGCTGAGCTAAGCCTACAAGGCATTGTGTCGAGTTTAACAGTGACAGACTCCCTCTAAATACTTTGCCTTTAGACAAGTACAGAGGCAAACTATTTGGACGTATTTGCTACATTTCCAGACCTACCACAATATTAATGATAGATACTGATCCAGAAAAGGATTACAGAACGTCACACATCGACAGCCATTAGGTTCTAACTATATCCATGCATTTCATGCACCTATTATAATGTGACTTGGCTGATGATTTCAGACAGCATATCTTTGCTTTGCTAACCTTATCATATGACATTCGCATTTGATATTTTCTCAGGACACTGGTAGCGCAAAGGGACCAATTAATTGTAATAGAACTTCACTATTAGCCCAAAGGTTACATGGTACAATATTCTGCCTTGGGACTTAGCAAAAGATAACAAATATCTAGAATAAGCTAGACAGCAGTAAACTCAGGGAAGGGACATCAACATGTCATAGTGAAGAAAAACTAATTCATTTAATTAAAAAGATTACTATTAAAAGATTGTAAAATGAAATACAGTCAATAGATGTAAAACATTCCTCAGGGTGGATATAGTAAATATGAAACATAAAACTTGTGCAGTTGCAATGGATTCTGTGGAAACGAGGTCCACAGTTCATGTTACCTTATATATTGCTCTTCCTCATGGGCACTGTTAAGGGGAGGTACAGGTTCTCATAGAAGACAACATAAGTTATACACCCTTCTGATCTCGTCAATGAGAACCAGTACTCTCCCTGAGATGCATCTAAGCATCTCATCCAGCCAACCAGCATTCTGGAGGAAGGAAGAACCTTGAGACAGAGGTATACAGATGGGTCACTTTTACTTTTGGAGAACTCTTTGGTTTGGCTGACATGAGTCCGCCTGCATCATGGATACTTTGAAACTGGATAGGGTTTTAGTTCTCCTTGCCACACTTAAAAAATATGAGTGTAGATAACCAGCCACACATTTGAAGCCCAGTTTTTCTTTACTTTAAGTCAAAAGCTTTAGCTTAGGGCTATACAGTGACAATAGGTTGCACAACAAAAAGGGAACAACTACACTGTGACATTCATGTCCCACCAATGTTGCACAAAATTTTTGGTCATGACAGTCAATGGTGGTGCACCGCGACATGCTGCCAGGTAACAGTGCCACAAAAACCCAACTTGGATGGATTTTTTGCAAGTGTCGTGTTGCAGTCGCAATATACCTAAAGGCTTATAAGTAGTCTCTTTTACAGCCATTTCTAGTTGTGCTACAAACAACTGCATAAAAATGCCACTACACCGACCCCTCGGGGAGTACTGTAAGAAGGAAAGGAGTGGAAGTGATGGCACAGATAGGAGTAGTAGTGCTTTACAGAAGCTGTCCTCATGCCGCTCCCTGGGTCCATGCAGTGAATGGATTGCACACTTTTTCTTTCCTTGGGGCACACCCTGAGCCTTTTGGGTACTTCCGACTGGTGATAGTTGGGGTGCTCTTAATGGTGAATGGTTGGCAGGTTGCAAGGCATGTGAGCAGGTGCAGGGCCAGATAGTGACAGTGGTGCAATGGTGGTGGAAGGCAATAATCAGGCCAGTGTAGGGGTAACAAATCCAGTGTTCTTTACTGAAGTAGTTTAGGCGATTCATAAACAAAGACAATGGTAGCATTTAGTTCAGTCTCCCCAGAGAACATACACAATCTTTCCAAGGCAAAATTTGGAACAGTAAACTGCAAGATGGCTGGCTCTGAGTCCCTCTCTTAACTCCAAACAACTTTCCAAATTGATCATGGGGATGCACAATCATTCATGATATGCACTGCAGTTCCCACAGTGGGGTGAAGATCCTCCAAAGGGTAGCTAGTCCATTGTAAATGTGTGGTGGGTGCCAAAGCAATATACCCTTTCAACTAGCAGAAAGGCCTGTTGCCATAAATGAGCATTTGCCCTTACTGTCTGTCCTTTGCACAAGTGCTTTAAATTGGTTCTTAACAATCTGCATATTCGGTTCTTATTTCTTTCTAAGAGGATGGTAACTTTTTCTCAGTTTGGAAGGGGGAGGCTCTGCACAGGCAACATGCAGCTCCTCACTCAGCATGGCCTATGCTCAGAACCCCCACCAGTCAGCAGAATTAAGAGTCTGCAGAGCAATGATTCCTATTGCTTAGGCAAAGTGGTGCAGGCCCCTTTTGGAAGTGCTGCTGTGCCTGCAAAAATAATGTGGGGGTCACAGCACTCATAGGAACACCTCTCCCCCTTAATTTAATGTACATCTATACAGTTTGATTGAATCAATGTTAGAATAGATGATGTCATAGTTATATGAATGATTACTTTCTAATATTCAGTATGCTTCCAGTTTCTTCTGTTGGCATACATGTTGAACATCATGATGTTGTCATGCAGCTATAGAGACCAAATGGATTCTTGGGCAGATGATTGTGCGTGACTATGACACGGTTGCCTCATTGGAAATGCATGGTCTGTATTGCGGTATCCTAAACACATTTGACAATACAGAAATCTCTGAGCTACTGTCCAGCTGGACACAGCTGCATTTCCAATCTGCTCTCCGATTTCAGTTTCCCTTGCTTATATTGATTTGGCTATTAGCTGCCCGCAATGTAAACTATGGACACAGAAGAGCTAGAATATTGCTAAAATGTTGTTGGAGAGAGATTTGATTATCATACTTTACTTTGGAGTCCTTTATTCTAGGAAACGCTTTGTGGAATGCTGTTTTCTGCCACTATAGTTCACAAGATGCTATCTTCAGGCTGGACGGTTGCGTTCTACTACAGGGCTGGTCCCCACCTTTCTGCTGGAGGCTATTAGATAATTCTGCTGCATACCAGAGATTATTATATAAACACATCGATGTTTTGTGACGCAGATGCCTTTACAATGTGTTCATGAGATCATTTTGCTGCTTTTGGTTTATTACGAGGTTTTGACATCCATCAGTAGAGTACAAGGCCATAAGATAAACATGCCTTTGCTGGCTCTATATACATAACTGGATTGAATTTTTACTCAGATACATAACTTTAAGCTACATAGGAGGCTCAAAAGGATTATCACGCGAAAAAAGGAATCATATAACAAAAGTGCATTTCTCTGTGATGGTTGAGCTGAGATTAGTCTGAACCTGTCAGCGCTCATGATCACTCAACCAAATCCTCCTCGAGCATGATATGAGAACTTTCTCCAATCTGCTGGGATCCTCACATAGCTTTAGGAATCCTGAAGCTCTTCTCAGATGTTGGTTACAGCTATGACCTCGGATTCTAATCAGAGAAAAAGTCTAAGCTATTTGCTCTACTGTAGTGGATGAAGTCTGGCAAGATCTACTGATATAAAGCAGCATATGTCTGTTTTAAGGTGGTATTCCTGGATTTTTACTAATTATCCTTATCTTCAGGATAGCCCATCAATATCTGATCGGTGGGAGTCCAACACCCCACACCCAGCTGATCAGCTGTTCCTAAGTAGCTCTGCTTCTGAAACTACACAGCTCCTAATTACTTTAATAGAAACGGTGCTGCAGTATTGTTTCACCAGAGCTACTGCAGAACAGCTAATCGTGGGGTGCGTGGCGTCAATCCCCCGCTGATCAGATATTGATGGCCTATCCTGAGGATAGACCTGTAGTAGTGAAAATAATTGCACACACATAACAGATGTAAAAATTATATATAGACTGGGATGGCCAACCTGAGGCTCCCCAGCTGTTGCAAAACTACAACTCCCAGCATGCCCAGACTTGCCTTCAGCTATCAGCCTACAGCAGGGCATGGTGGGAGTCAGGCCTGCCATCAGAAATTTTGGGGCCCCTTACACAGCTCAAGGTCTGGGCCGCCCCTCCTACCCTGCCGATTTAGAATCTGTCCTGACTCCACCTCCCCTCCACCCCCAAGGACCTACCCCCAATTTCATTATTTTTTTTACAACTACAAAGACAGTAAAAAGTGATAATCAGCGATTTCAGTAAGGAATTAATTTTTGACCAAATAATATGACGCCTGCTACCATGACAAGGTAGACTCTTTTAAGCAGGACCCTACACTAACACTAACTACACTACCTGTTCTAATCTGCCCTAGCAATCTTCCCCTGGCACATTTAAGAAAAAAACACCTTAAAAGCACAAGTTTACTGTTACAGTGTTATGGGGGGATCTGTGGATGACTTACTGTTATGGGGGGAATCTGTGGAGGACTTACTGTTATGGGAGGAATCTGTGGAGGACTTACTGTTATGGGGGGAATCTGTGGATGACACTGTTATGGGGGATCTGTGGATGACACACTGTTATGGGGGGAATCTGTGGATGACACTGTTATGAGGAATCTGTGGATGACGCACTGTTATGGGGGATCTGTGGATAACACACTGTTATGGGGGGAATCTGTGGATGACGAACACTGTTATGGGGATCTGTGGATGACACACTGTTGTGGGGGATCTGTGGATGACAGACTGTTATGGGGTACTGTGGATGACACACTGTTATGGGGTACTGTGGATGACACACTGTTATGGGGATCTGTGGATGACACACTGTTATGGGGATCTGTGGATGATGCACTGTTATGGGGATCTGTGGATGACACACTGTTATGGGGATCTGTGGATGACACACTGTTATGGGGGATCTGTGGATGACACACTGTTATGGGGGATCTGTGGATGACACACTGTTATGGGGATCTGTGGATGACACACTGTTATGGGGGATCTGTGGATGACACACTGTTATGGGGGATCTGTGGATGACACACTGTTATGGGGGATCTGTGGATGACACACTTTTATGTGGGATCTGTGGATGACACACTGTTATGGGGAATCTGTGGATGACACTTATGGGGGATCTGTGGATAACAAACACTGTTATGGGGGATCTGTGGATGACACACTGTTATGGGGGATCTGTGGATGACACTTTTATGGGGGATCTGTGGATGACACTTTTATGGGGGATCTGTGGATGACACTCAACCACTCTCAAACCCAACTGGTCAAACTTGTTAAATGAATCCCAAACACAATATGCACAATAACACCCCCACCCCCTCCAACACTTAATTAACCCCTTCATGGCCTAAACATTTTTTTCAAAGCAGAACCCAAAGCTAAATAGGGCTGGGTGGGCTGGCAAGGGAGGGGTTAATAACAATAAGTGATGGAGGAGCCTGGCCCTGTGGGATAATCCAGAAAACAGCTTTGCATTTTACCCCCGAGCACAGACCACACAACATAGAGCTGCCGAGCCAAGTAGACAACATAAGGATCAATATGAAAATAAATAACTTGGAGCCTTTGAAATAGCTCAGCTCAGTATGCGGCATAGGCTACTTTCACACTGCCGTTTCTGGGTCCACCTGTGAGATCTGTTTCAGGGATCTCACAAGCGGCCCAAAACGGATCAGTTCAGATCCAATGCATTCAGAATGGATAAGGATCCGTTTAGAATGCATCCGTTTGGCTCCGTTCCGCCTCCATTCCGCTCTGGAGGCGGACACCAAAACGCTGCTTGCAGTCGGATCTTTAGATTCTTTTAACCTGTGACTCATTCGATTCTTAGACTCCCTATATTTGTGTCAGTGACTCAGACTCAGAGCTGCTAGTGCTTGCCTTGCCTCAGCTCTGATTGGTTGGTGGGCGGGGAGGGGAGGGGCTGGCAGCAGCAGCTTCCACTCTAGGATCAGATGACACTCCTCCCGAGCCCCTACCCTCCCTGCTGCCAGCGGCTCTGCTATTGTGTGCTAGGTCAGACTGAGCTGTTTCACTCGGATCAGTTCAGTCAGGTGAATCGACTCCTCCGGTTCAGTGAACTGAATCAGTTCAAATGAACGATTCGTTCATGAACCGGACTTTACTAGCAAGGAATAATCAATTGCCCCCCTCTAGCGATGCAATAAAGTTCAACTCAAGTCACTGACAAATGGGAGGGGGGGGGGGGAAATTATATATTTTTTTAAATTGGAACTGGCCGGGCCCCCCCCCCAGGGTCTGGGCCCCTTACTGGGGTATTGGCTGTACCCCCCTGATGGCGGCCCTGGTGGGAGTTGTAGTTTAACAACAGCTGGAGAACCGCAGGTTGGCCATCCCTGGACTAAACCTTCCTTTTGATATGATAAAATTGGAGACTCTCCGACAATATATTTTAATCAAAACACATCAGTGCCCGCCAACCATGCCAAGGTGATCTTAGTCTGAAAGAAACCTACTCTATTTACTACCTGTCTCTATGCCAGTGGGCATCTATAGTCAGGAGAGCAAACCCTGCACACAAAGGTTCCTGTGTGACTGAGATCACCTTGTTATTGAAATATCTCTTTTGGACAAATCGCTGCTGAAGCCAGTCATTGGCTGCAGCAGAGCAGGTGTCCATGTCCATGAGCAGGAAGAAGTAAACAAGCTGCTGACCAAAAGATGGGCATGCAAGAGCCAACGTTTAGGACCAGAGTGGCGGGAAGCAGGTATGATTCTTTCCATAACGGAGGCAGGCTGCAGGCATCAGTTAAAGTTTTCCCATACAACTCCTTTAGCTCCCATAAGGAAGCAAAAAAGAACAATAAAAAAAACATGAAAAAAACAAAATGATTAGAATTCAAATACCCCCTTCCCAAGTTTTCATATGAAAAAAATAAAAAAAACTATTGATATTGCAGCATCTGAAAAGTCCAACTTTTAAAATATTGTTTTACATAGTGAAGGCAGTACCGAAAGAAAAAATGTCTCAAATATAATTTTTTTAGTCACCTTGCCCCATTAAAAAATATTTAAAAAGTGATCAGAAATACATATTTATCCCTTGTTCCACAAAAAAACAAGCCCTCATAAAATGGCTATGTGAGTTGAAAAAAAAAATAAAGTTATGGATCTTGGAAGGCGATGAAGAAGCAACAAAAATGAAAAATAAAATATGTTTATGACAGAAAGGGGTTAATGTATAGAAAGGATATGTTGGATGGAGCAGAAGAATATTAAAACAATGGGCATTGGTTGGAAATGAGAATGATCTAATATTTGTGTTGATGGAATAAGGTCACAATGGTATTCAGTGCTCTCCAAAAATTCAGATCAACCCCATGCTGATTGGCCAGAAAGATGTCAGCAGTGGCGACTGTCCTTGATATGATATTCCTTGTAGCTGCTTACAATCTACTCAGTATTTATGAATGCCAAGCTCAACTCATCTGCTGGCAGGGGGGATAAAACCACTTAGTGGAAGTCTCTCACACAGAGAGGTCCTGCAGGGACAAAGCCATATGCATATACACTCATTCTAGCCTCCATTCAGCACAGTTACCAGATTATATCACCGTTACGCATTTTCAACTAACAGGAAATGACAGGTTACAGCGATGATCGGCTTTGTCTGCTTATCATAAAATGTAATTATGGGTTTATATAAACAAATTCAGAATATCATACTTGAATTACACCATGGTTTTAAACAAAATGTGTTCACCACAGTATTATTCACCTAGACAGGCTTCTTCAAGCTGGTTGCAAAGGTACTTTCAGGACACCAAAAATGTTGTCTTCCTTTATAATTCGACTGTTTATTTAGTGTTGTGCAACCTATTAGAAACGCATGCCATCCCTATCTAAATAACCTGCAGAGACGGAACAATGCTGCATTTTATAAATAAGTTTGCTGTTACAAAAATGTTATTGCAAATTAGGCAAACCCCAAAAAACATGTTCAAACTCTCCACCTTGACAAATAGAATTATTCTAGTGTAATTGGAAGGTACATATTCCATGGAAAACATTGGCTGTGCTTGCTGTACATTCGAGAATATAGTCTCCCACCTTTGAAGTGCTCAGTACAGATATACGTGAAATGCCTAATTGTAAAAGAGTGAAATTTAGTTATGAGATTCCTTCAAATACCAATAAAACACTGGACCTACAGGACTTTCCAACTTTCCTGCAGTCTACAATGGCTAGTCTGCCAATGTTGTGATATAGCTTGCACCTGTGAGTAAGAAAGCTGATGCTCTAGTTGAATCTATATAGGATAGAAAAGATACATCTACTAGTACTACTGTTTTAATGTAAAGGCTATGGATACCTTTCATATGGAAACAAAAAATAACATGTTTTGAGGTTACCTTGAGTTAAAAAGTTGCAAAAAAGTTTCAAGCTGCTTTTCCCCTTCTGCACACTCTGAGTTGCTGTGTACAACCACTTCTAATACTGAGAGAAGGAAAGGGAAAGCAGAGAGCTGACACTATCTATGTCAGAAGCAGCAGGATGGCCAGCTATGCAAAAGATTTAGTTTAACTTGTATTTTATTAATCTAAATCTCTACTTATTCTGAGTTAAGGAGTCATAAGGGCGGACCATACAGTGACACAGGAAGACTGCCTCTGGGTAGTACTATTGAAAGGAAATTATCCTCAGTATCGACTTCAGTATTAGCTGCTGCTTCGGCTTGTTTTCTCTTTTGTAATATTGTTAGCTGAGCATTATAAAAAATGTTGGTGGGTACAATATTGTAATGGTCATTATTTGTTCATGGTAACAATACAATGAAGGTTGATGGCATCAATAAATGTGCAGCTTTCCGCCCAATATGGTACTGTTAATAATTTTGACACATTTTAAAACTCCTCTTAGCCATCTACTTTTATCTATAAACTATTGATGGAGATGTAAAAAGTATCTAAACACTTAAGAAATTTGCCAACAGCATGTACTTTTTTGGTGCAATTTCTGCTAGAATACTGGCACATTTTGTTTAATAAATCTCCGGAATACACCAATCATGTTTCAATCTCTTCTTTAAAGTTAACCTGTCGTGATGCAAATGAAGTCCAATCCAAAGGCAGCATTGTATAGATCAGGAGTAGATTGGTTTAAAGTTTTATAGAAAAAGATTTAGTTAAATTTCTGCTCATTCTAAGGAGTCATGTAAGTGAGGCTAACGAGTGACACACAGAAAGGCTGCTACAGGGTAGGACCGCCCATATGACTCCTTGGCTTAGAATGAGGAATGATTTAGATGAATAAATTACAAGTTTTATTAAATCCTTTTCCACAAAACTATATATCAATCTCAGCTTCTTCTGCTTCATAACATGCTGCTTGCATGTTGCACTGCATTTTCATGATGACAGGTTCTCCCCTAACCCCTTAAGGATCGGGCTCATTTTCACCTTAAGGACCAGGCCATTTTTTGCCAATCTGACCAGTGTCACTTTATGTGTGGATAACTTTAAAACGCTTTAACTTATCCAGGCCATTCTGAGATAGTTTTTTTTTCGTCACATGTTGTACTTCATGACACTGGTAAAATGGAGTAAAAAAAAATATCATTTTTATTTATAAAAAAATGCCAAATTTACCAAACATTCAGAAAAATTACCAAATTTCCAAGTTTCAATTTCTCTACTTCTACAATACATAGTAATACCTCAAAAAATTGTTATTAACTTATATTCCCCATATGTCTACTTCATGTTTGGATCATTTTGGGAATGCCATTTTATTTTATGGGGACGTTACAAGGCTTAGAAGTTTAGAAGCAAATCTTGAAATTTTTCAGAAATTTTCCAAAACCCACTTTTTAAGGACCAGTTCAGGTCTGAAGTCACTTTGCTTACATAATAGAAAACACCCAAAAATGACCCCATTTTTGAAACTACACCCTCAAGGTATTTCAAACTGATTTTACAAACTTTGCTAACCCTCTAGGTGTTCCACAAGAGTTATTGGCAAATGGAGATAAAATGTCAGAATTTTAAATTTTGGGCAAATTTTCCATTTTCAACCATTTTTGCCAGTAACAAAGCAAGGGATAACAGCCAAACAAAACTCAATATTTATTGCCCTGATTCTGTAATTTATAGAAACACCCTATATGTCTTGTAAACTACTGTACGGGCACACGGCAAGGCGCAGAAGGAAAGGAACACTATATGGTTTTTAGAAGGCAGATTTTGCTGGACTGGTTTATTTACACCATGTCCCATTTGAAGCCCACCTGATGCACCCCTAAAGTAGAAACTCCAAAAAAGTGACCCCATTTTGGAAACTACGGGATAAGGTGGCAGTTTGGTTGGGACTATTTTCAGGGTACATATGATTTTTGGTTGCTCTATATTACATTTTTGTGAGGCAAGGTTACAAAAAATGTAAATTCTGAAATTTCATCTCCAGTTGCCAATAACTCTTGTGGAATACCTAAAGGGTTAAAAGTTTTGAATACCTTGAGGGGTGTAGTTTCTTAGATGGGGTCACTTTTATAGAGTTTCTACTCTAGGGGTGCATCATGGGGGCTTCAAATGGGACATGGTGTCAAGAAAACCAGTCCAGCAAAATCTGCGCTCCAAAAACCATATGGCGCTCCTTTACTTCTGTGCCCTGCCGTTTGGCCATACAGCATTTTATGACGACATATGGGGTGTTTCTGAAAACTACAGAATCAGGGCAATAAATATTGAGTTTTGTTTGACTGTTAACCCTTGCTTTGTTAATGGAAAAAATGGATTAAAATTGAAAATTTGGCAAAAAATAGCTGTTTTGGTATTCATTTGAGGGGTTAGGTCATGTGTTATTTTTATAGAGCAGATTCGTACGGATGCGGCAATACCTAATATGTCTACTTTAGGTTTTACACTATAATATCCTTTTTTAAACATATGATTTTTTGATTGCTTGCTATTCCACTTTTACATCCCAAAAAGTGTAATAGGAAGCGATCAAAAAGTCATATGTACCCCAAAATAGTGCCAATAAAATGGTCCTCTCATTCTGCAAAAAATGAGCCCCTACTTAAAGGGATTCTGTCACCTCGTTTTAGCTTATAGAGCTGCGGTCATGAGAGCCATAGTTTTTATTTTTATTTTTGCTGGCCGATTCTGTGGCCAAATAGAATTAAAATTGGGGAAGGGGATTATAAATGTAGTACTCCATGAAAGTGTGGTACTCCCTGAGGCAACCGTCAATGCAGAGGCCCAGATGATCGGGGCACATGTCACACTGAGTGGTGTTGTCCTTCCGTATCCCCCTCCTGTGACACACTCTGCACTCTTTTTTGGGACCGTCCCTTCTTTCCAGTATGGGGGACCACACCTGGAAAGTGTTGGCCAGGGATGATCGGGGCGCCTCCAGTTCCCGAGGTACTCCGGCCTGCTCTTTCCCGGTCAGAAAAGATCAGGGCCTTGTGGACCGCTTCATAGAACTGCAGAAATTTCCCTGTGTTGCCAGCGCTCCGGGACAGCACAAAAGAGTTGTAAAGGCAACCTGTACCAAGTCGACCGCAACTTTTTTTGTACCATGCCCGGGGTTTTGCGCATGGTGTTATATGGCTTGAGGACTTGATCAGAGAGATCAACTCCTCCCATATACCGATTGTAGTCGACGATACAATCGGGCTTGAGTACCTCGCATAGGGGCAGGGGTGATGCCATTACCGTGAATTGTGGACAGTACAAGGACATCCCTCTTGTCCTTATATCTGAGCAGCAACAGGTTTTCACTGGTAAGGGCACGGGTCTCACCCCTGGGGATAGGTACCTGGAGGGGGTGGGTAGGGAGGCTGAGGTGATTTTTCCGCATGGTCCCACAAGCGGAAGTGGATCTGGCGGCGAGGGACTGGAACATGTACAGGTGGTAACCCTTATCTAGCAGTGGGTGCATAAGGTCCCACACAAGTTTCCCGCTAACACCCAGAGTGGGGGGACATTCTGGGGGTTCAATACAGAAATCTCACCCCTCGTACACACGAAACTTGTAAGTGTACCCTGAGGTACTCTTGCAAAGTTTGTACAGATTCACGCCATACCTCGCCCGCTTAGAGGGAAGATACTGGCGGAAAATGAGTCTCCCCTTGAAAGCAATGGGAGACTCATCAACAGCGACCTCCCTTCCAGATACATAGACCTCCAAAAATTTGGCCCTGAAGTGATCGATGACCGGCCTGATTTTGTACAGGCGGTCATAGGCAGGATCACCTCGGGGGTGACATGCTGCATTATCTACATAATGCAGGCATTTCCGGATGGCCTTAAAACGGGAACATGTCATGGCCATACAGTAGAATGGGGTCTGGTAGAGGATGTCCCCACTCCAGTTCTGCCTGACACTGGGTTTTTTGACTAGGCCCATGTGCAGCACCAGGCCCCAAAACGTCCTCATCTCGGCTGCACTGACCGGAGTGCAGCCACCGGACCTAGCCAAAAAGGAGCCCGGGTGTTGAGCAATGAACTGTTGGGCGAACAAGTTCGTTTGCTCCACCATCAGATTCACAAAGTGGTCACTGAAAAAAAACAAATAGTCATATTCAGTGAAGCCCACTGTGGGAATCTGGATTCCTGATTGGCCAACAAAATCAGGAATCACGGGCTCAAAATCCTATGGGGTACACCATGCAAGTTCACCAGTAGGGGGCTCAGGTGGACTTATCTGGTGGGCCGGAAAACTAGTGTGAACCCCAGAGCAGCTCGTACTAGTGTGGGCCACAGGGTCCCTGGCATGGGACGTTCCGTTGCTCCGCCTGGCAGCGTCTCCGCCACCTTGGGGGCTCATCATCATTACTAAATGATGAGGAGAACGCGGATGACAAGAGGAAAGTGGGGTCATCCTCTTCCTTACTGGGGCTCTCGGAGTCGGAGGCAAGCAGGGCGTATGCCTCCTCGGCCAAGAACGTCTGTCAGGCCATAGGGGAGTGTGTGTGTGTGTGTGTGTGTGTAAAACTTTATTTAGTGTGCGTGTGTGTGGGGGGACGGGTGTTCACGTACTTACCCTAAACCTAACAGAAAAAGAAAAAAAGAAAAGCTGATCAGCGGTCAGAAGCTGATCAGCGGTGGGGTGGGCGATGCGCTAACAGTGGCCGGACGCTAAGAGTGCTAGCCACAGTCAACGCATGCACAAAAAAAAAGTGCTTGCACCCCAAAAAATGTGTGTGGAGGGGGCAAGCTGCAGCACCCCTGGGAGGGTCTAGGGTCACACAGCTGAGTGTGCTGTGGACCCCAGACACCCGATTAGGGTGATACAAAAATAAAACTTTTTTTCCCCCTAAACTTTCCCCGAGTATCCCTGCCTTTTTAGTGCCAAATGGCACTATGGTGGGTCGGTGGGGGTGCTGGAGGTGCTGGGCTCAGGAGCTGGAGGGGCTGCTCTCTCTCACTCCAATAGGAAGCGATCCTGAGAGGTCATGTCACCATCACCTCTCAGGATCTAAGGATGGGGATTGGTGTTGTATTATCACACCACCGATCACCATCCTATTCCGGGTTATCGGGTCACCAGAGACCCGAATAACCCAGAAACGCAGCAAACCGCAGGTCTGAATTGACCTGCAGTTTGCTGCGATCGCTGATACGGGGGGTCACAGGACCCCCCTCTGCATTGTCACAGAGTGCCTGCTGAATAATTTCATCAGGCACTCTGTTCCGATTACCGCCCGCCGTGCGTGTACCTGTATGCCCTGTGTCCTAAGCACCGGGACATCAGGGCGTACAGGTACACCCTGTGTCCCCAAGAGGTTAAGACATTGATGGGTAACATGTTTGCTAAGATCATACAGGCAAAGGTTATAGGAGCGCTACAGTCCTGAAACTCAATCATGAAAGAACAGACGCTGATTAAACTGTGGATAATAAAAAATACTGATATATTTCTGTTAGAAGTCTTGCAGGAAAGAAAACCTCATTCACGAAGGTTATTGAAGCAAAGTACAACATCCTCTGAATATTTAAAACATCATGTATTTCAGAAGATTTTGATCCTCTCCTGGTTGTTCAACTTGTTGGGTAGGAGCTAGTTTTCAGGGTCAAAGAAAGGACTAACTTCATTCTAGTCACTTCCAGGCCAGTAAGTATTAAACAGGCGGCAACATGAGTTTCACATTAAGAATGGGAGGGAATTTTTCACTGACTCTCATACCCATTCTATCCCTGGAGATATAGTTTCAGGGAAATAATTAAAGCAGCTGCTACTTGTCAAGGAATTGCTTTGTGTATTAGCCTTTTGCATTATCCAGGAGAATATAAAAAATATCCCCACATAACCTCCAGGTTATCAAGTCTAATTAGCGGCTTTCTGTGCACTCATTAAGTGTATAGCAACAGTTGGACAAATAGTGGGATGCGATAATTGTTTCTAATATGATGAAGGGAATATTGTATAACTCCCTGATATATTAGGATTGTAAAAATAAGTGAACTGCAGTACCCCAGTGGACCACTGCAAAGGGTTAACTAGTGTAGCTCAATGTTTGCCAAGTTAAATATTGTGATTTATTATTGTAATAATACTAGTCTTTCTATGCACTTTGCTCATTCATAGCAAGGTAAGTAGAACATAGGGTTAACACTGGTAGAACGTGTGCGAGTCTAGCAGAGTAAAGCCTTATTCACACATCAGTGTTTTGGTCAGTGATTTCCATCAGTGATTGTGAGCCAAAACCTGGATTGGAGACTTCACAGACATAAGGTATAAGGGAAAGATCTGCACCTGTTCGGTGTTTCTGACCTGTAACAGTTTTTTGCTCAAAATCACTAATTGAACACTGACTATGAATGAGGCATGAGGGAGAAGACCTGCACGTGCAAGTATCTGAGAGCTAGGTCCAAGTCCAGAGAAGAACCTCTGTCTAGGAGACTACTGCTGCCAGAGAAGTTGCTTTTTTACCAGAAGACCCATTCTGAGAAAGAGAGACCAGTCAGTTTAGAAGGTCCAGAACCATCCAAGCCGTGCAAGCTTCAGGCAGCAAGGTATTCACATGTCTATGGCAGGAAGGCTTTACTGCTGTGGAAAGGATTATTGCTCCCTACACATATCACACTTTGAGACAGACTGGCCATCTGTATCTAAAGTTTCTACACCCCTCAGAAGGGCTTAATAATGACAGTATAGCATGTGGTTATCGTCAGAAGATAGCAAAGTGTTTGGCGAAAATCCCAGAGAGTACTACAACTACCATCACTGTTTTTGCCTCTACACTGCTATTGAGAGAGGACTGCACTTTATTATACTTTGGAAATGTGTCTTTTGCTGCTATATGTACTCCTACCATTAACTCAGTAAAGAGATTATCATCTGTTACAATCAACTGGCCTAAATATTGACTCCATCATCCTCTGGTCCTGTATCTAGACTCCTGCCTTGCACCCCGCTAAACAGACACCTAACATCAAGGGCACCTTACCCAACACCAGGCAGGAGCCCCAACTCCAGGGGGTGTCCCAATGGAAGAGAGGGTGGGGTACGTCCTCCAGTTACTGCTTGGCCCCATGGTGTGCCAGGGGAGGAGGTTGCCACTGTGAACTGTGAGTGCTACTACTACCAGCATATCTACTACTACTCCCACCTCACAGCACTTCCCCTGCGAGTTGCTGCAGAAATAAATGAGGGGGTCAAAGTGAGACATAAGGACATAGCCTGAGATCTAGAAAAAATTATTAGAATTGTATTGTAAACCCTATTGAGAAATGCGGCTCAACTGCTGATTTTTGGTGTCGTTCACGCCAACTTCTCTGCAAGGAAAACTAGAACAAAGTGTTTGTTAATTAGACAAACCCACCTGACGTTTCGCTTTAGCATGTACTGTACACCACTAATTTCAGTGCAATTATTCCAGAAATAGCCTTTATGAATGTGCCGCCCTGTATTTGTATAATAAGACGTTGTCTAGGCATGTATTCACACAAGACATTTCATTCCACTGATGGACTTTAAGGTGAGCCTGTCAGAATTTTTAGATCGTTCTCTGCATATCGGCAGGGGTGTAGCTACAGGGGCTGATAAAGTTCTGTCCGTCACAGAAGACACCAGTCATATAGGGCACTTGTGAGCTTAGGTGCTCTGTATATATAGGGCATTACGTTATTATATAAAGGAAGGGAAAGAAGACTTCATTGGGGCTGCCATGTTCTCGGAAGAGGACAGCTTGTGCTCAGCATATTGCTCTCTCCAGAGACATGCAGGAAAACATCTGCATATACCCAAGCACACCTAGACAGTCAACTAAAGCCTGTGTATTGTCAAAGATGGGCTCACGTAACATTAACGCCTATTAATTGTCTTCAGTCCCAGGAAGATAATTCTCCATGTGACTACACATTGCGTTATATCAGGATCCAGCTGGAATACAAGCCAGAAACTACAATTTGGGTGCTGCTGTTCAAACATTGGTATCTGTGGCTTTGATGTGGTACATGCTTCCCATTCATAGTAATCCCGTAAAGTAGATTTCTCAGCTTAATATGCTGCCCTACCCCTAAGTAAGGATTTTGGCTATTAGAAGCGCTGAAAGAATACACCAGATACATAGGTGGGAATTTACCAAGACCAGTGTTTTTTATACTGGTCTCAGTCCATGGTGAACTGGAACAAGTATCAACAAATTTATTAAGAGGTGCAAGGTCTCTTGATAAATTCTCACTTTTTTTTAAAAACTATTCATAAATCACGTGACTGCTGCAGCCAGTCAATGTCTGTAACTGCCACGTGACCAGCGACAAACTGGATGTGCATGTTGGGAGACCTGAGCTCTGCAGGTGTGGTGGGGCAGGGATGAAGCCGGAATCCAGTGGCGAGTATCATGAACGTATTCTCTTTACAGGCCCGGCCATGCTTCGACTTGAGGGTGAATAACCCCATTAACCCCTTCAGCCTTGGCCGATTTTCCATTTTTTATTTTTCACTCCCTTCCATCCCAAAGCCATAACTCCATCCCAAAGCCATAAATAAGGAGTTGCCGCTGCCTTCTCAAACAGCTGCCCAGGTGATGGACCCCCACCGATCAGTAGTAAAATATCTGAAAACCCCTTAAAGTACATAAACTGGCCCTGGTAGGCTGACTGTTACTCGTATAATTTAGCACTAATTTTTGCATAGTCTAACATTATAAACTACATACTGTATAGTCATATAGCTTGCCAGAAATTGCGACCATTCTTCTCTGATACTGGCCTGTCCCAAGGTCATCTACTCATGTGTGATCTGTGGCCTGATGCTCTTGTGTAGCTTTTGCAGTTTGTAATTAGGGAGAGCCAAGCTTTCTGGTGATACATCATAATTCTTCAGTCACTACTTCCCTTTTCATTTTCTCTTTCCTACTAATGAGGATTACTTTATTTTGGAGAGAAAAAATTAGAGGACATTTTGTTCCCAGAGACACTATTTATGTACCTATGAAGAGTGACTGCATTACTTTATGAATCATCCCCTACTGATAAAATCCTTTTTCTAATTATACTGGGAAACATACATCTTACTATTGTAACTGGCTGCTATAGTATATCATGTAGCTTAAAAAAAGGAGGTCATTTCTGAAAAAGAAGTTTGAAAAGTATCTTTGAAAATTCACTTTACAACATTTCTCAGTTTAAGGCTCCATTCACACGTCCGCAATTTAGTTCCGCATTTTGCGGAACGGAATTGCGGACCCATTCATTCCTATGGGGCAGCACGATGTGCTGCCCGGACACGGAACTGCGGATCCGCACTTCCGTTCCGCAAAATAATAGAATATGTCCTATTCTTGTCCGCAATTGCGGACAAGAACAGGCATATTCTATTAGTGCCGACAATGTGCGGTCCGCAAAATGCGGAACGCACATTGCCTCTTTCCGTGTTTTGCAGATCCGCGGCTCCCCAAAACACGTTGCGGACGTGTGAATGGAGCCTAAGGCCTAGTTCGCACGATCGAGTGTGCGGGCTGTTTTTTTGTGTTCCGTATACGGTCCGTATACGGAACTATTCATTTCAATGGTTCCACAAAAAAAAAACGGAATGTACTCCGTATGCATTCCGTTTCCGTATTTCCGTTTTTCCGTTCAAAGATAGAACATGTCCTATTATTGCCCGCAAATCACGTTCCGTGGCTCCATTCAAGTCAATGCGTCCGCAAAAACAACGGAACACATACGGAATGTACTCCGTATACGTTCCGTTTTTGCGGAACCATCTATTGAAAATTTTATGCCCAGCCCATTTTTTTCTATGTAATTACTGTATACTGTATATGCCATACGGAAAAACGGAACGGAAAAACGGAAGAGAAACGGAAACACAACGGAAACAAAAAAAGGAACAACAGATCCGTGAAAAACAGACTGCAAAAAACTATAAAAGCCATACGTTCGTGTGAACTAGGCCTAAGGCCTCTTTCACACAACCGTTATTTTTTTTTTCTATTTATGGGCCGTTTTTTGTGTTCCGTATACGGTCCGTATAAGGAACCAATTATTTCAATGGTTCTGCAAAAAAAACGGAATGTACTCCGTATGCATTCCGTTTCCATATTTCCGTTTAAATATAGTATATGTCTTGTTATTGCCCGCAAATCACGTTCCGTGGCTCCATTCAAGTCAAATACGGAAATGCATCCGTATGTCTTCCATATCCATTCTGTTTTTGTGGAATCATCTATTGAAAATGATATGTCGAGCCCAATTTTTTCTAAGTAATTACTGTATACTGTATATGCTATATGGAAAAACGGAATGGATATGGAAACATAACGGAAAACAAAAAACGGAGCAACGGATCTGTGAAAAACGGATGGCAAAACACTGAAAAAGCCATACGGTCGTATGAAAGCGGTCAAAGGCCTCTTGCATACAAACATTTTTTTCCCATTTCTGTTCCGTTTTTGCGATCAGTATATGGAACCATTCATTTCAATGGATCCACAAAAAAACTGAAGGTACGCCCTATGCCTTCCGTTTCCGTATTTCCGTTTTTCCGTTCCGTTCAAAGATAGAACTTGTCCTATTATCGTCCGCATAACAGACAAGGATAGTACTGTTCTATCAGGGGCCAGCTGTTCCGTAAAAAACAGAATTCACACGAACGTCATCCGTATTTTTTGCGGATGCGTTTTTTGCAGACTGCAAAATACTGAAAAAGCCATACGGTCGTGTACAAGAGGCCTAACTGTCATTTTAGGTAATTTTTTCCAAATAAGCTGCCATGTGAGTGCACATGAGGAATAACACTATATCTGACTATTATATGACCCGTATCTGGCATTTTTAGCTTCTTTTCCCCTTTCAATCTATATTTTCAGACTTAGGCCTCTTTCACATGGACAGTATTTTGCATCAGTATTCGATCAGTATTTGTAAGCCAAAACCAGGAATGGAACCTAAAGAGACAAAAACATATAATGGAAATATTTGCATTTCTTCTGCGTTTTGGACCCACATTACTGATGCAATATATTGACCAAATACTGACCGTGTGAAAGAGGCCTTAGTGGCATTTGAGAGGTTGAATGTCTACGATCAGAGTTATAGCCGATCGCAGACATTGACTCTAAGTATCTTCTGTTTAAAACAGCAGGACTGTGGCAGCTATGGCACCCACTCCGCTGAAAAGCGGGTGCCATCTATAAAGACCCTACTACTGACACACATAGCCGTATGGAGATAGGGAAGTGGTTAATAACAAACTGCACTGTAGTTTTTTTTTAATGTTTTTTGTTTTTCAATCATGGTCCATAAAATTTTTCAGTTGTTTGTGGCAAATGCTTGCCGGTGAGTCTACACATACTACTTCGGGTCATGAGTTCCTCCTTCATCTTTCCTGATGTCTGATCTAAAAAAATGCCTGATGCCATTTTGAGAAATTTGACAATATTTTCTGGACAATTTTGAGCAAATTCGATTTGTCCGGAATCGATTTACTAATCTCTACTTGCCATTTGATTCTATATCTAAATTCACATATAACCTACTTGATGGTGTTTACGATATGACCTGTGCTTATGACAAAATTATAACTGGGCGTGCACATGTTGTATATGGATAATAGGTGGGCCCTCGGAATAATGTGCTTGTGTCCCAACGAGCTCTAATCCTTAATATACCTACATTTTAATTGAAAATGATTCCTGAAGAATTCCAGATAAAAGTGTTTTATGGAGAAATAATTCATACATTGGCACATCTAACACTTGATGTATCTGTGTTATTAAGGTTTTACGTTTCCCATAGGCTGAATAAATGCAAAAATGGTCCAAAATGAGATCTAATTATTGTAATCATAATTTCAAAATGATTTTAGTATTATTACTATAGAAGGACTGAAGATGCGGGAATAATTGAACCATTTGATTGACACAAATGCAACAGACATGTGATCAAAGCTTTTCTGGGGGGTGAATTGTACAGGACACCTGCTGCATGTTTGGTAAGCGATCTGTCCTGTGTAGAATATAAAATCTGCACTGTAGGCTCATAATGAATACAAAGTAGGCAGAGTTGTACAAAATGCTGCAGGCTACAATTTGGCAGATGTACACTGTTTCAGAATAAAGAGGTAATCATACCTAGCCAGCCATAAATATAATAGCATTCAATAGAAGATGAGTGTTAACCATTGTAAAACCAGAAAACCAGAGGCATAAATCCTTCTGTTCCAGTAGAAATTCATTTCAAATGACATTTCCCCTTCTTCCCTGAGACAGGGAGTGTTTTATTATCCCTTATCCCACCCTATCACCATCACAGAGCAAATAAGGTTGACAGAGGTCATGGATTTGGCTCCAAAAACTCTTACAGAATCTGCAGTGAGAGGCAAATGGCTGAATGTTAAGGCTTCAAATCCATCAATTTCAGAAGCCAAGTTGAAATCATTTTAAAGTAAGCCTAAAAAGTCAGGTTTTGTTATTGTGCTGATGTGCCATTGGTGTTGCTAACCTCGATTAAGCCGGTCTCAAGAGAAGCAAGGGTAGTAGCGCAAGTTTTTTTCTGTTTAGCTGACTTAAACAGAATACATATTTTCTGGTGCGGTTCTAAAAACACCAATAAAATAGGCTAAAAAAAATATGTTCCATTCCTAAATATTTGATATCCATGCTTACCCGAGAACGCAACACCTTGGGACACTGCACAATAACGCTTAAAGGAGTTTTCTCATCTGGAACATTGCTAGCGATAGGATAGGATATGCAATCAATGTCAGATAGGTGTGGGTCACGGAGTTGGGACCTACACCTATCTCTAGAACAGTGGCAAAACAGCAAATTTTTGAATAGGGCCCCCACCAGCAACAACTTTGCAACCTTCACTCCTGTGACTAGTCAGACGAGGCCCAGCAGCCGCTCTGTTCGTTTTCTACAGTGTCACTATATATAATATCATTGTATAATACTGTTGAGGGGGCCATGACAATAAAATCGTTTAGTCCTCCTCCTGGATGGGCCCCTTCTGAGTTGGGGCCCCGAAGCAGCCACTTCCCCTATAGCTACGCCATTGCTCTAGAATGAAGATCCCAAAGAAAAAGCTGGAGTGCACCACGTGAGCACAGCCACTGCTCCATTCACCTCTATGGAACTATGGCGCTCCCATAGGAATGAATGGAGGGAGGCTGCCATATGCTGCGTGCTCTCAATCTTTGGGAGCTTCATTCTAGAGACAGGTGCAGGCCCAGGTCCCATAGGTGGAACCCGCACCAATCTGACATTGGTGGCATTTCCTAGAGAGATATGCCGCCAATGTTCCTGGTGAGACAACCCCTTTAACAATAATCCTCTCTGACTATGACTAATCAAAGCTTCCAAACGAGCAGCGGAGGGAGGGAAAATTTTAGCATAAGGGCTCTTTCACATGAGCGGATCTCGTGCGTGGGACCCACTGTGTGAAAGAGAGCCAAGCCCCGTTCGAGACAGCAAAGACGGAGCATTAACATGATTGATAATGCTCTGTGCCTATCTGTGATCTTTTTACTACAAAATCACAGTGAGATAAAGTTGTCACCGTGATTTTGTAGTAAAAAGATCACAGAGAGACACGGAACATTATCAATCATGTTATTGCTCCGTGTCTCTGCTATCTGAAACGGGGCATGGCTCTCTTTCACGCAGCAGATTACCTTCACGGCATCCGCTTGTGTGAAAGAGCCCTAAGAGGCAAACTAAACATACATATCCTATTGTACTAATGATATGATATTATGGGGCGCAATTTAGGTGGTGTCCTAAAGAAGTAGATAGGTATTTAGCATTTCAGATGGACCTTAGAGGATATCATTGGGCTCTATTTTATTGTCTATTGCTGACACTACACATAAATACCTCATAGGAGCTGTAAACAGTTTCATGGGGCAAAATGAACATTTCTGTAACATATAGTTTATCCATAAGCAGAACAAAGGAATACCGTATATGCTCTCTGCACTTGCACGCATTGTAAAACAAAGCTTTAAAGGGACTCTGTCACCAACTTTTCACGTTCTACAGTGCCTATATTGCCTTCTTGCACACACACGACCATAATTAATAATGTTTTAATGGTATGCAAATAAGGGCTGGCAAGTATCCAGGGGCCGCTTTCTGGCTGTACGTGCCCAGGCCCCTCAGCATTTTGCTCTCCTAACTCCTCCTCGAGATCCTGTGTGTGCACAGTTCACCGGCAGGTCCAGGCATGTGCATTGCAATAACCACAGGCATCGGCTTTCTGTGCATGCACATTGCTTCAAATGAAACCGATGAGTGGTTATCGGTGTTCTATTAGTTGGTCCTGCTCCAGATGATCACACATTGCAGTTAGTAGCAGACCTTTTATTAGGTGTACATCTTAGCTGCCATTACACATAAGGCTGCTTCCTAAACTACAACCAAAGAGGTAGAATAACACAGTTGTACAAATATCTAAGTAGTGAGACCCCTAGAGGTCATACACAGCATCTAACATATTGCTACATCCTTTTCCTTTTATATGAAAGAACAATGAAATATAACTAACACTAAATGGTGAACATGAACAAGTAGAACATAACTATAAGTTAGATATAATCCTTGAGGTGAGCTGGCTTTCTGATTGTTCTGCCAGCTCGCGTAACATATGAGGTTTCTTCACACAAATACAGGGCCCATATACTGTTCCAAGGGCCCTGTATCATCTATTTCTTTTGTTTTTCTCAGATGTCTCCAATTTCTCCGCAATCTTCTTCCTTCCTCTGTTATAATTTCATAGGACTGTGGTCCTAATTTCTGGATGACCTTTGCCTTTTGCCCTCGTTTGTCATATTTGCCTATTGGCTGAATCTGTACATTTTCATTGCTCTGGAAAACAGGCAGATCTTTTGCAGATTTATTGTAATAGAAAGCTTGCCTATCTTGATGTTTCTTCAGTTTGATTTTAACACTGCCCACAAGCTTTGGCCTTAGTAGTTGACCTGCAGTTGGTTAAGAGAGTCCTTGTACATCTACTCATAAGCCGCTGTGCTGGACTGGTGTCTAGGCCTTGTGTGGGCGTATTTCTGTGGTCTGTGGAGATGATGTCTGGTGCTTTAATTCCCACCTCAGCCTAAAATTTTTCAACTCCTTAGATGTAAATTGAGCAGAGTTGTCAGAGAATACAATATCAGGAATGCCATACCTGGCAAAATGGGCTTTGAGTTTTTTAATTACTGTTTTTGCCCTTGTGTCCTATAAGTAGTCTATCTCCCAGAAGTTGGAAAAATAGTTCACAGTTACCAGATACTCTTTGTCATTCCACGTAAACAGATCTGTTCCTACTTTTCACCATGGTCTGTTTGGAATTGTATGTGGTCTATTTCGGTTGCTTATTGCTCGATGCACATATTTCACACTGTGCTATAAAGTTTTCTATGTGGTCATTCATTCCAGGCCAATAAATATATTCTCGTGCCCGACATAGACATCCTTCTACACCTAAGTGAGTAGAGTGTAATATTTCTATTATGTCTCTTCTGAGGGATTCCGGTATAACAGCCCTTTTCCTTTAAAGGGTTTCTACCACTTAGGCGTCACATATTTGGCTGTCAGACACTAGCGATCCGCTAGTGTCTGCTCTGGCCAACCATCCTAATATAATTGCTTTTGGGACGGTGGTTTGGCTAAAAAAACTACTTTTATTAATATGCTAATGAGCCTCTAGGTGCTATGGGGGCGTCATTAGCACCTAGAGGCTCCGTCTACCTTCAGAAACTGCCGCCCCCAGCGCGTCCCTCCAGCCCGCCCATCTCCTCCTGAATGCGATCCTCGTATGTATTCTGCGCATGCGCAGTAAATGTCTGACAGCTCCCCTGCTCAGACATCTCCACTGCGCCTGTTCCTCGGAGCACTATGGCGTCATCGCGCAGGCGCAGTGGAGATGTCTGAGCAAGGAAGCGGTCAGACATTCACTGCGCATGCGCAGAATACATACGAGGATCGCATTCAGGAGGAGATGGGCGGGCTGGAGGGACGCGCTCGGCGGCGGCAGTTTCGGAAGGTAGACGGAGCCTCTAGGTGCTAATGACGCCCCCATAGCACCTAGAGGCTCATTAGCATATTAAAAAAAGTAGTTTTTTTAGCCAAACCACCGTCCCAAAAGCAATTATATTAGGATGGTTGGGCAGAGCAGACACTAGCGGATCGCTAGTGTCTGACAGCCAAATATGTGACGCCTAAGTGGTAGAAACCCTTTAAAGATGATTCCACGCAGCACAGAGAGTTCATCTCTTATGTGAAAAAATTTGAAAAATTTCCATTTGGGGCACGTTGCTTGTATTTTGACCATCCCTTCAAGATGACACTCTTTAAGGTCTGTAGAGTTTTATCTTCCGCTGTGCAGGTCTGTATTTGTTTCAGTCTGTCTTTTGAGACAGACAGATATTCACACATATTGATGCCTTCAATGTCTTTTTTTTCTTCTTCATTTGTGATGGGTAAGTAAGCTCTGCTTAGGGCATCTGCAATCAGCAAATCCTAACCTGGACAGTAACAAATGTTACAATCATATTTCTGAAGCCTTAAAAGCATACGCTGTAGTTTTTTGGGTGCATTCAGTAGTGGCTTCTTTGTAATACTTTCTAAAGGCTTGTGATCCGAATGCACCACTACTTAGGTGTAGGTGTACTGGTGGAATTTCTCCAACCCAAATACTACAGCTATTAGTTCCTTCTCGATTTGAACATATCCTTGCTCTGTTAGAGTTAAAGCTCTGCTTGCATTTGTGATTGGCTGTTTATCCTGCATTAGTGTAGCTCCAAGGCCTGTTTCTGAGGCATCACATTGTACTACCACTGCGTGATCTGGATCAAAATATTTTTGAGTTGCTGTGTCTGCAATAGCACTCTTTTCCTTGTTAGCTGGAGGGTGAGCCATCCCAACCCATTATACATACAATAGCATTTTTCACTGACTGAAAAGCAGTTTCATGGCTATCTGTCCATTCCCAGAGTATGTCTTTGTGAGTTAGCTGTCTCAGTAGCTCACACGCCTGATAAATGCTTGCAAAATTTAGAAAGATAATTCACCATGCCCAGGAATCGTTGTACTCCACGTAAATCTGTAGGTGTAGGCATGTCCTGTTTTGCCCTCACCTTCTCTGGATCCACTTTAACACCATTTGAGGTTAATAGATGTCCAATATATGGTACTTCTGTCATTTTTAGTTTTAATTTTTCCAGGTTCAGTTTGATTTATTTTTTTCTATATCTGTCCAAGAATTGTATCATCTTTTTATCGTGATCCTTTGTTGCAGATTCTAGATCATCACCTTCTCCAACTATTAGTATATCGTCTGCTATTATTTTTACTCCAGTCAGTCCTTCCAAAGCTTGCATCAATTTTTGTTGGAACACAGTTCTAGTGTCACACAATCTGTATTTGTAGACAGCAGACTTGCTATTCAGAGGTCCTGTGCCCAGCTGCCACCATGTTCAATTACTTGGTCCTGCTCCAGATGATCACACACTGTAGTTAGTAGCAGATATTTTATTAGGTGTACATTTTAGCTGCCATTACACATGAGGCTGCTTCATGAACTACAACCAACGAGTTGCAATAACACAGTTGTACAAATCTCTAAGTAGTGAGACCCCTAGAGGCTATACACAGCATATAACATATTGCTATGCTGCGCATGCTCGGGCCTGACGGTGAACTGTGCACGTTCAGGATCTCGGGAGGGAGAGAGGAGGACATAAGATGATTGACAGGCTGGCGAGACGAGGCCTGGGGAGGAGTTAGATGTGCAAAATGCTGAGGGGCCTGGGCACGTACAGCCAAACCATTTTGCAGCTTTAGAAAAGCAGACTTAGGCTGCTTTCACACTAGCGTTCGGGTTTCCGTTCGTGAGCTCCGTTTGAAGGAGCTCACGAGCGGACCCGAACGCAGCCGTCCAGCCCTGATGCAGTCTGAATGGAGGCGGATCCGCTCAGACTGCATCAGTCTGGCGGCGTTCAGCCTCCGCTCCGCTCGCCTCCGCACGGACAGGCGGACAGCTGAACGCTGCTTGCAGCGTTCGGGTGTCCGCCTGGCCGTGCGGAGGCGTGCGGATCCGTCCAGACTTACAATGTAAGTCAATGGGGACGGATCCGTTTGAAGATGCCACAATGTGGCTCAATCTTCAAGCGGATCCGTCCCCCATTGACTTTACATTGAAAGTCTGGACGGATCCGTCCCAGGCTATTTTCACACTTAGCTTTTTTTAGCTAATATAATGCAGACGGATCCGTTCTGAACGGAGCCTCCGTCTGCATTATTATGGGCGGATCCGTTCAGAACGGATCCGCCCGAACGCTAGTGTGAAAGTAGCCTAAAACAACCGTTATGGGCATGTTTGTGTGTGCAAGAAGTCAATATAAGCAGTGTAAAACGTGAAAAGTTGGAGACAGACTCCCTTTAACTTATTAAAGCGAACCTCCGGTTCAGGGGAGAAAAAAAAAATCCCATGAGCAGTATGGCCAATCCAAGAGCAGAGCTAGACAAGCAGCAAGTGTCTTGGGCTATTAGTGCGCAGTTTGCACCAGGTAGTCTGAGGAGTGGTGTGACCATCTTGTATAACAGAAGAGGGGCTCGGGAGTTAGTGGATCTGCAGCTGAAAAGATGAAAAGGAGTTAAACATCTAAGGCCCCTTTCACACGGATGAAAATTCTGCGCAGGTGCAATGCGTGAGGCGAAAGCATTGCACCCGCACTGAATCCGGACCCATTCACTGCAATGGGTCTGGGTGCATGAGCAGTGATTTTCACGCATCACTTGTGCATTGCGTGAAAATCACAGCAAGCTCTATATTGTGCGTTTTTCGCGCAACGCAGGCCCCATAGAAGTGAATGGGGCTGTGCGAAAATCACAAGCATCCGCAAGCAAGTGTGGATGCGGTGCAATTTTCACGCATGGTTGCTAGGAGAGGATCGAGATGGGGACCCGATCTTCATTATTTTCCCTTATAACATGGTTATGAGGGAAAATAATAGCATTCTTAATACAGAATGCTAAGTAAATTAGGGATGGAGAGGTTAAAAAAAAAAATGTAACTCACCTCAGCCACTTGGTTCGCGCTGCCCGGCTTATCTTCTTTCTTCTTTGATGACCTGGGAGGAAAAGGACCTTTGGTGAAGTCACTGCGTTCATCACATGGTCCATCACATGGTTCATCACCATGGTGATGGGCAATGTGATAAGCACGGTGACGTCACCAAAGGTCCTTTTCCTCCCAGGTCATCAAAGAAGAAGAAAGAAGACGAGCCGAGCAGCGCAAACAAGTGGATGAGTTTAATTTAAAAATTATTATTTTTTAACCCCTCCATCCCTAATTTACTTAGCATTCTGTATTAAGAATGCTATTATTTTTCCTTATAACCATGTTATAAGGGAAAATATTAAAAAACGACAGAATACCTAACCCAAACCCGAACTTCAGTGAAGAAGTCCGGTTTAGGTCTGGGTACCACATTCAGTTTTTTCTCACGTGCGTGCAAAATGCATTGCACTCGTGCGGAAAAAACTGAAGAAAGCAACGCAATTGCATACAAAACTCACCCCACTCACAGGCAATCGCACGATTTTACCGCGACGCACCCGCATCCTATCCGGCCCTCACACGCGACGCCCGTGTGAAAGAGGCCTAAGTGTTCTGTTCATTCCCAGTTAATGTGAATTGGAAATGAACTGGAGGGTCCCTTTAATTTAATAGCATACTACATCTGCCCTGACATAACGATATTTTTACTACAAACTTAGTCTAAACTTTTTTTTTACTTTTTATGATGTCCTAATACTGAATGTCTTAGTAATGTTCTATGTGTGATAGGTGTTTAGGATAACACTTGTACTGCACATAAAACGAATGACCAAACAGAATTCCAAAATCTGACAACAACAAAAAATAGGATTAAGATGAAGATCCCTCCAGTCTTACTTCTACAGGTTGGAATGTCACAATACTTCCAGTACACGCCATCTTCATGTTCTGCTATGTAACACCAGGGACTGACGTCACCATCTGGGTTCCTGGCAAAAGTAGAAAGCAGAGTTAACAGAATCCGCGTGGTTGAAGGAAGACAGCAAGAATACAATACACTATGCTAAACTGAAGACATACATCAGCTTTTTACGAGGCTTCCTAAGGTAACAGCTGTATTTTTATTATCATATGCAAGCAAAAGGCCAAATGTGTCAGTTCACATTACATTTTTAAGTGGATACCTAACCTGAATATTCCAGTTCTGTATAATAGTCAAAGAATAAAGTAAGGTCCACCGCACTATTAGCTATTAGACCGAACAGCACAAAAAATATTGCACCAATTAGCTAATTCAGCCCTATGTATTCATGAGGGGACCCCCTCCCCTTAAATACTGAATAACGACTGTCCTATGTCTGTATGTTTACAGCAAACTGGTGAGAGGGACAGGAGTAGGCAAGTGGTAAGGAGTACTACCTTTACAAATAGAGCACAATTCATAGGGGGCAATTTACAAAAAAACAATGTTTCCTATGCTAGTCTCAGCCCACAGAGGCACAGGTGTCTTAACAAATTTGTTGCCAGCTAAATTTGAGTGAATTTGTCAAACTGTGGAAGGCCATGTCCTCTCTGGCTAAGCCATACTCACTTTTTGAAAAAATGGCAAGAAAGGCAGAAGATAGCTAAAACTCACAGATTTTTGTGCAAATTTTGTGCCAAAATTTATGACTATTGTATGCCAGTTTTGATGTCAGGTCACAGCATAGTGCGGCAGGAAGAGTGCTGGATCTCAGGAATGGAGGTGGCTTCCAGAACAGGAGAGGTGAGTCAATTATTATTTTTTTGTCTGAGTCCAATTAACATTGGAGGTCTGATGTGAGGTCTTATTGGGATTCTGAGCTGGGGTCTAATTGACATTGGTGGTCTGATCTGAGGTCTGATTGATGGTCTGAGATGCATTATAGTTAACATTGGAGTTCTGATCTGAGGTCTGATTGGGGTTCTGAGCTGGGGTCTAATCAACATTGGGGGTCTGATCTGAGGTCTGATTGATGGTCTGAGCTGGGGTCTAATTAACACCGGCAGTCTGGTCTGAGGTCTGATTGGGAGTCTGATTAACATTGGAATCTAAGTGGAGGTCTGAATAACACAGGGGGTCTGATGAAAAAATGTTCCCCTCTGAAACCTGCGTCTTATGGGCAGGCGTGCCTTATGGGACGAAACATACGGTAAGTTTCAACTTCAGGTTAGTAAAACCATGTGAAATCCAAATGTTCCAGATGCATTACAGATGTTTTTTAGGCAACCCTTTTATTGCTGTCTAAAACCAACCATGGACCAGATTCACATATACAGTTGTTGATGAAGTTTTTGATAGTTTTTTTTTTTTAACAAAGTAGTGGAATGCATACAAACCATAAATCTTCATTTATAGAGTTACTTCCTTTTATTATAGTCTTAGTATCTACTATAGTCTGAGAAAAAAACTATGCATCAAAATTCATTTGCGTTTGTGAATCCTGCCCAAAGATGTTATGTGTAGATTGTAGACTAATGTTAGTAATGGTTATGAAAAGTTTTTATTATAAACATGCCTATTGTAATTATAGAGACAATATTTTAACTTTTTCAATAATCCTATGACTGAAATTTTAGACTCTTAAGAGTACAATGAGCATATTCAATTTTTACTCAGGACATTGGGTATCTAAAAACTAATTAAAGGGAGTCTTTCACCTAAAATCATTATAGAAAACTAACATCAGAATCTCTATTACATTACCCATATTAGAATTCTACCTTCCATATTGCTGTCCATCGCAGATTTTCTCAGAAAAACACTTTTATTCAATATGTTAATTAGCTTCTGAAGGTGCCCAGGGGCGGCGTTCATGCGCCAGCGCCGTTCAACATATTTGTTGCGCCTGCGCACTTCATTCCCCATTATGGGCAGAGGCACAAGGCCGGCTAGATAGGGTAGCCTATAAAGCGCTCTTGTTCCTCTGCCCATAATGGGGAATGAAGTGCGCAGGCATGGCGAATCTGTTGAACGGTGCTGGCGCTGGATTTCTCACTAAGAGGAGGACGTAATCAGAAGGACCTAGGGGGGGCCAGAGGGGTGAAAGGGGAGGGGTTTTATATGAAAAGCGACGAGGGGCCTGGGCAACGGCCGCATGAACGCCGCCCCTGGGCGCCTTCAGAAGCTAATTAACATATTGAATAAAAGTGTTTTTCTGAGAAAATCGGCGATAGACAGCAATATGGAAGGTAGCACCCGGGAACCCCGCCGATCATCTGTTTGAGAAGGCGCTCCAGCAGCGCTGTGGCCTTCTCAATATTTACCGCTGGCCCAGTGACGTCATGACTTGTATCACTTGAATGGAGCTTAGCCCCGCCCAGGCAAGTTGATACTAGTTGTGACGTCACTGGGCCAGCGGTAAACAGTGAGAAGGCCGCAGCGCTGCTGGAGCGCCACTGCCTTTTTAAACTGCTGATCCTGGGTGTCAATTAGAAGCTGATGATCTATCCAGAGGATAGATGATCAGTTTAAACAAAGTGCAGAACCCCTTTTAAAGGTTGCTCCAAGACATCTCTGGTTGGCGAGACATCTCTGTGCTCTTCATCCTCTGTGCTGATGGCAAAGATCAGATTCTTCTCTTTTCTGATTAGAATGGTTTAGCAGCAGAATTTTCAAGATGCAACCTTGACTTAAAACACTTTTACACGGTCAGTTTATGGTTAGCATATTGCTTCAGTATTTTTAAGCAAAGACTAGGATTGGAACCTACAGAGATAAGTATAATGGAAATATTTGTACCTTATCTATGTTTTGGACCATCCCTGATTTTAGCTTACAAATACTGATGCAAAATACTGACCAAGCACTCACCTTGTGAAATTGGCCTTAAAGGGTAACTGTCATTTTTTCATAAAAAAAAATCAATTTAAGCATATGTTACTGCTGCAGCAGCATTATGCATAAAGCAATCTTTAGTTTCTTCACATACCGCTGTTTTCTTTGAGTTTTTCCCTTAGTTACGGCTGTTTAAACATTTACAATATGAGGGCCTTCTCAAGATGGTTCCTCTGCCAGTTCTCTGAGGCCAAAACTGCTTTCCCATACACACTTGCTGTAGCCAGCAGCTCCCTTCCAGCCAATCAGATTGGATTACTGAGAGACACGCCTACTCACTCTGAAGGCATGCAGTGTGGAGGGACCTCCCCTCTGTCTTCTGTTTATACTAAAAGGAAGACAGACAAGCTATAGCAACGGTCTTTTAAGGGAGCAGTGGAAAGGGACACAGGACATTAATGAAAGCTGTTATTATAAGGTAATTACAGATCTTTTGACAATTATTGACAGACTAACTCAGGTATACATGCCTAGCTCTAATAAACTAGCAAATAAAAAAAATATATGACAGTTACCCTTTAAACTGAATCTTGAATAGTTGACTGTGCTACTCTATTACATTAGATTTCAGAAAATGTATATATTTCTTTTATATTGTTGTTTAAGGTAGATACTTCAGGAACTTTTAAAAAAATGAAGTACTTTTAAATGCGCATAATATGTTATACTTAGCATCTCATCTCAAGAAAAGAATATGGTTTGCGGATATATTATAAGAAAAGCGAGGAATGAAGCCAAGTTACTTGGTATTCGGTATTTAGCAGTAATAACATGTGGTCAGAAAATTTATATTTTCCGTAATGTTAAGCTTAACTCAAGATACATACTGCTGGCACCCATTTAAAAGAACATTCATTAATCAGGCATATAATAGAAATAGAAGGCAATAGCCCATACAAAAAAAAAAAAAAAAAAATCTCATTTTTGCCTTTTGTATGCCATTTGAAATAAACTGCCTACATGGCATTAAAAAGGTTGTCTATACTGTATATTGCTAAAAGGTGTGTTACTAAATTGACCTAGTGCAAATTGCAGACAGAAATTACATTGATTGACCTGAATCTATGGTTGACAGTAGGGCTGAAACGATTACTCGAATTAATCGATTTAGGCTACTTTCACATTAGCGTTTTTTTGCGGATCCGTCATGGATCTGCAAACATGCTTCCGTTACAATAATACAACTGCATGCATCCGTCATGAATGAATCTGGTTGTATTATGTCTTCTATAGCCACGACGGATCCGTCTTGAACACCAGTGAAAGTCAATGGGGGGCGGATCAGTTTTCTATTGTGTCAGAGAAAACAGATCCGTCCCCATTGACTTGCATTGTGTGTCAGGACGGATCTGTCTTGCTCCGCACCACATCGCAGACAGAAAAACGCTGCTTGCAAATCCTTTGACGGATCTCAATAGCGTAATTAAAAACACTAATGTGAAAGTAGCCTAACTCGACACAAAATAATCCTCCATGCAAATTTTCTGCATCGATGATTCGTTTGTGCCATGTGACCATGGAATGTGAGTGAAGAGCTTGCTATTACTCACACTCTGTGGTCACCCGCCTGCCCGCACAACGCTGCACTGGATCCTGATGTACACATAAAGTCAGGACACAGTGCACGTAAGCGCGCACTATGACCTGATGCTGTGTGATGTCAGTCCCAGTGCAGCGCGTGAAGAAGAGGATGGAAGATCTCTGGAGTGTCGGCAGCAGCCCTACAGGAAAGGTAAGTACTTAAGTTCACTGGTGCTGCAGCTGGGCACTGATGGCTAGGAGGGGGAGTGGGGGAGCTGGTGGTACTGGGGGAGCTGATGGCACTGGTGGCGAGCTGATGGCGAGCTGATGGCATGGGGGGAGCAGGTGGCACGGCTGGAGGAACAAATTGCATTGGAGGGGGAACTGATGGCATTGGAGGGGGATCTGGGGGGGAGCAACTGATGGCACTGAGGTGAAGCTGATGGCACTGGGTGGGAGGAGAATGATGGCAGGGGGGCTGATGATTTTTTTTGAGAAAACATTCTTTTAATTAGTTTTTTCTTATTAGAGTACTCGATTGATTGTTGGATTAATCGGTAGAATACTTGATTACTAAAATAATCGATAGCTGCAGCCATAGATGACAGCCATAGTTCTATGGTTGATGGTTATGCATCTGTGGTTGATTTCCATGGTTCTATGGTTGATGGCCATGGTTCTATGGTCGATTGATTTGCATCTGTGTTTGGTGTACATGGTTCTATGGTTGATGGCCATGGTTCTATGGTTGACTAATATGCATCTATGGTTGATGGCCATGTTTCTGTGCTTGATTGATATGCATCTATGATTGACAGCCATGCAGCTATGGTTGACTGTAATAGCTTTACTGTCATAGCTTTACGTTCTTCAGCAAGTGTACACATACTGTACAATTTTGAGTAAAATGTAAGAACCTGAATTTATTTTTGTTAAATGCACATTTGTATAAGTGTGTTATGTATTTACTAATGCTATAGATCACAGCCCATATCCTGGAAATATGGCTCGGCGATATAATGTTTGGTAGTTCTTAAATGGTGTATTCATATCCAAAATTTCACATGCACCTTTCTCAAACAACAGCACAAATGCAAAAACTGAAGCTTCAAGTTTAGGCTTCTTTCACACTGGCGTTTGGTTTCCGTTTGTGAGATCCGTTCAGGGCTCTCACAAGCGGTCCAAAACTGATCAGTTTTACCCTTAATGCATTCTGAATGGATACGGATCCGCTCAGAAAGCATCAGTTTGGCTTTGTTTGGCTCCTTTCCGCTTTGGAGACAGATACCAAAACGCTGTTTGCAGCGTTGGTGTCCATCTGACGAAACTGAGCCAAATCCGTCCTGACACACAATGTAAGTCAATGGGGATGGATCCGTTTTCACTGACACAATCTGGCACAATAGAAAATGGATCCGTCCCCCATTGACTTTCAATGGTGTTCAAGACGGATGCATTTTGGCTATGTTACAGATAATACAAACGGATCTGTTCTGATGCATGCAGTTGTATTATCTGAACGGATGAGTTTGTGCAGATCCATGCGAGTGTGAAAGTAGCCTTAAAAGGTAAATTGTCATCAGTAAATTACCTATTGATTAAATCACGTTTTTATGGTAAACATATTTTTGTAGAAATTTTATATTTTTATTGAATTTTTCATGGTACTACCTATATTTAAAACATGTAAATAAGGCT
Organism: Bufo gargarizans; assembly: GCF_014858855.1. Lineage (NCBI taxonomy): Eukaryota > Metazoa > Chordata > Amphibia > Anura > Bufonidae > Bufo > Bufo gargarizans. Next base: position 590,912,485 of record NC_058080.1, on the reverse strand, counting down.
ACATTCACACGAACCTATTTTGTTTCTGTGTATGTTCCATTTTTATTGCAGCTAGCATGCGGACCCATTCATTTCAATGGATCCGCAAAAAATACGGACAGCACACCGGTGCTATCCACATCTGTTTGTCCGTTCCGTAGCCCAACAAAAAATAGAACATGTGTTATTCTTGTCTGTTTTGTGGACAAGGATAGGCATTGTTACAATGGATCCACAAAAATAACGGAGGCAATACGGATGCCAAAAGGAGGTCATCCGTATTTTTTGCCGATCAGTGTTTTGCAGACCGCAAAACACATACGGTCGTGTGAATGTAGCCTAAGTCTGGAATTTTCACACGGCCCACTAGGCCTAATAATAGGTCATGATTTTCTGTTCAGGTAACTTTTCAGAAGCTGCTATCATTATCACCACAACCAGAATTACAATGACAAGTAACACTTCTGTATAGTTTATATCATTCAGCATCCACCATTCACAAAAGATGATATCACAGCTTATCAGCTCCCTGCTGGATTATGCACAGGTCACACAACATGCCTAGAAATCTCTCCAATCGAAGTCAACGGGGTCCCTACCTGTCCATTGTGTCTAGGGCCCGTGTAACTGCTTTCAAAAGAGAGAAAGTCTTTCCATATTTTAGGCCTAGTGGTCAGTTTGAAAATTGCAGGATTATATATATATATATATATATATATATATATATACACAGGTCCTTCTAAAAAAATTAGCATATTGTGATAAAGTTCATTATTTTCTGTAATGTACTGATAAACATTAGACTTTCATATATTTTAGATTCATTACACACCAACTGAAGTAGTTCAAGCCTTTTATTGTTTTAATATTGATGATTTTGGCATACAGCTCATGAAAACCCAAATTTCATATCTCAAAAAATTAGCATATTTCATCCGACCAATAAAAGAAAAGTGTTTTTAATACAAAAAAAGCCAACCTTCAAATAATTATGTTCAGTTATGCACTCAATACTTGGTCGGGAATCCTTTTGCAGAAATGACTGCTTCAATGCGGCGTGGCATGGAGGCAATCAGCCTGTGGCACTGCTGAGGTGTTATGGTGGCCCAGGATGCTTCGATAGCGGCCTTAAGCTCATCCAGAGTGTTGGGTCTTGCGTCTCTCAACTTTCTCTTCCCAATATCCCACAGATTCTCTATGGGGTTCAGATCTGGAGAGTTGGCAGGCCAATTGAGCACAGTAATACCATGGTCAGTAAACCATTTACCAGTGGTTTTGGCACTGTGAGCAGGTGCCAGGTCGTGCTTAAAAATTAAATCTTCATCTCCATTAAGCTTTTCAGCAGATGGAAGCATGAAGTGCTCCAAAATCTCCTGATAGCTAGCTGCATTGACCCTGCCCTTGATAAAACACAGTGGACCAACACCAGCAGCTGACATGGCACCCCAGACCATCACTGACTGTGGGTACTTGACACTGGACTTCAGGCATTTTGGCATTTCCCTCTCCCCAATCTTCCTCCAGACTCTGGCACCTTGATTTCCGAATGACATGCAAAATTTGCTTTCATCCGAAAAAAGCACTTTGGACCACTGAGCAACAGTCCAGTGCTGCTTCTCTGTAGCCCAGGTCAGGCACTTCTGCCGCTGTTTCTGGTTCAAAAGTGGCTTGACCTGGGGAATGCGGCACCTGTAGCCCATTTCCTGCACACGCCTGTACACGGTGGCTCTGGATGTTTCTACTCCAGACTCAGTCCACTGCTTCCACAGGTCCCCCAAGGTCTGGAATCGGTCCTTCTCCACAATCTTCCTCAGGGTCCGGTCACATCTTCTCGTTGTGCAGAGTTTTCTGCCACACTTTTTCCTTCCCACAGACTTCCCACTGAGGTGCCTTGATACAGCACTCTGGGAACAGCCTATTCGTTCAGAAAGTTCTTTCTGTGTCTTACCCTCTTGCTTGAGGGTGTCAATGATGGCCTTCTGGACAGCAGTCAGGTCGGCAGTCTTACCCATGATTGCGGTTTTGAGTAATGAACCAGGCTGGGAGTTTATAAAAGCCTCAGGAATCTTTTGCAGGTGTTTAGAGTTAATTAGTTGATTCAGATGATTAGGTTAAAAGCTCGTTTAGAGAACCTTTTCATGATATGCTAATTTTTTTAGATAGGAATTTGGGTTTTCATGAGCTGTATGCCAAAATCATCAATATTAAAACAATAAAAGGCTTAAACTACTTCAGTTGGTGTGTAATGAATCTAAAATATATGAAAGTCTAATGTTTATCAGTACATTACAGAAAATAATGAACTTTATCACAATATGCTAATTTTTTTAGAAGGACCTGTATATATATATATATATATATATATATATAATTTTTTTTCTAATATAGACATGGAGAAACAAAAACATAAAAGCGTGATTTAAGCAATAGGTCATTTTGTGATCGCACATTCCCTTTAAGAGAATCACACTTATCATGGTCCCACAATTCCAGCTATAAAAAAATGATCCCCATAAATGTTTGAACTAATGCTATATTTCTTAACTAAGGCGTTATGTATAAGGATATCCTGGACAGAGATGTTCTATACGCTTTCATGATATAGTATTATAAGTTATAGGGGTTAGCCAAGTTCTATAATACCCCCCGACTGCTCCCCCAATGAAAAACACACTACAGTGTTTGGGGTTTGAGCAGTTCCCCCATATTTGCCACTATATTTCTGTGATCAAGTTCTGAAATACCCCCCGATATGCCGGTGCCCCTCACAAAGATTGTACTTACCTCGCTCCCCGGCACCAGCGTCACTTCTAATACGGCACGGTCGCAGCTGCATCTCCCTGTCGTGCGGATGAAAAGATCCGTTGATGGGGGAGCCAATAGCAGGCGGTGACGGGAACAAGCCTCCCTAGCGTCACCTGCAATGCTAGAGAGGCTCGTCGCGGCCTGCTATTGGTTGTCCCATGCAGGATGTTTTCATTCGTGCAATGGGGAGATGAAGCAGCGGCCGTGCCGGTATGAGAATCAACGCGAGTGACGGGGAGCGGCACCGCCTACTATTGGCTCCCCCCCCCATCAACTGATCTTTTTAACCGCACAACAGGGAAACATAGAAACATATCAGATCTCTACAAAGCTGATATATACATTATGAATACATTGTTTCAGGTAAGCTCTTCATTTTTACATCCCGGCATACAGTAATATAGGAATCTATAGGTTACAGCTTGTATACAGCAATGGGTTTTAACAGAAGGGACGTCAGGAGGTTTCCCCATGCAGATAATTCCACACAGCTGCCTGGTAGGCAGCGAAGGACGGATAGTTTTAATAGGATGCCATAACTCATTTATACAGCAATCTATGCTTGAGTGTCTGGGCTAATCACAGACAGATGGGCACGAGATTACTATCATCATCACTCGCATTAATAAAACCAACTGCTTGGATGCAAATGGTTAATGGAACCCAAGGTCAGTTTCATGTCCTTATCGCAGTATATGTGTAAATACAAACCATTCATGGGCAAATCCGAGCAGCATCATAATGAAGGTGGTTATGGCGTCTATTATTAATCAGCAACCTGCAGAGTTTCTGCTTCTAATATGCTCCAGCTTTTATTTTTGCAGCGGAGATGATAAATGTTTGTGATACTGTATGTGACCCAACATTTTAAGCTGCCGCTGTAGATAACTGAATTGCCTCCTCAAGACTTTGACAATTTAGCTTGGGTCTCTGTTCCTTCTAATTGGTGAGCTGCCTCTTGTGGCACTGTATTAAACAAAGTATTATACCTCCATACCACAAACTCTCCTGCTTTATTTGTACCACCATGCCCCTAAGTAAATGATTCCCAACCATATTATCATGGAGAGATTAAGTAATTAGTTTAATAATTAAATAGTGCCACCTCCATGGAAGCCCTGCTTCCATTCTCACCTCAAAGAAACTTGGGCCCTTATTTATCACGTTTACTCCAGAATTCTGTCTTAAATTAAAAAAAGAAAAGAAAAGAAGGGATTTTGCAACTTTTTTTACACCACTCTTTTAAAATATGGGTGGGAAAGAGGGCATGGTTAGCTAGGTGATGAGATGAGTTTCACTTCAGATTTATCACTGAGACAAAAGTTGTAATCTCACTCCAGTAGGAGAGTAGAGTAGGAAAACTTGAGTAGTGTATTTAAGCTAAAGTATTACATTTGTCTCATCCTTAAACCTATAAAATATGTGACATTAGATAAATTTTAAATTGTATTTAAAGGGAACCTGTCATGTGGATATTTGATTATAATCTAACTAATTATATACAATCATTAACTACTAAAAAGTACCTTAGATGTATTCACTTACTGGTGTGACAGATGGTTACCTCATATTATACACACAAAGATGCCTCATGCTAATGAGCTGATTTGAGTCCAGCGTGATGTCATTGAGTCCAGCGTTTATTTAATTAACAGCTATAGCCCCTGCCCACCTGCTGCTGATTCATATGGAAAATAACTGTCAATCAGCAGCAGGTAGGCGGGGAGAGTCAGGAGCTCATAAATATTCATGACTCATCATTATCAGCTGGAGCTTTTCAATACAAGATGTTGGCGGATTGACTGGGTCAATAAAAGAAAGTGATCCAGAATTTTGCTATCCTTAGTTAGGACACCATAAAACTGGTGACAGGCTCCCTTTAAGTATTTATTATATCCATCCAAAAGTGTTATAATGACATGACCAACGTTTCAGTCCCATCCGGACCTTGTTCTCGGCCCAAGTGTCTTGTGGTAAGGTGAGAAGAGCACCGAGATATACAAACCGGATTCCCAAAAAGTTGGGACACTATACAAATCGTGAATAAAAACTGAATGCAATGATGTGGAGATGCCAACTTCTAATATTTTATTCAGAATAGAACATAAATCACGGAACAAATGTTTAAACTGAGAAAATGTACCATTTTAAGGGAAAAATATGTTGAATCAGAATTTCATGGTGTCAACAAATCCCCAAAAAGTTGGGACAAGGCCATTTTCACCACTGTGTGGCATCTCCCCTTCTTCTTACAACACTCAACAGACGTCTGGGGACCGAGGAGACCAGTTTCTCAAGTTTAGAAATAGGAATGCTCTCCCATTCTTGTCTAATACAGGCCTCTAACTGTTCAATCGTCTTGGGCCTTCTTTGTTGCACCTTCCTCTTTATGATGCGCCAAATGTTCTCTATAGGTGAAAGATCTGGACTGCAGACTGGCCATTTCAGTACCAGGATCCTTCTCCTACGCAGCCATGATGTTGTGATTGATGCAGAATTTGGTCAGGCATTATCTTGTTGAAAAATGCAGGGTCTTCCCTGAAAGAGATGACGTCTGGATGGGAGCATATGTTGTTCTAGAACCTGAATATATTTTTCTGCATTGATGGTGCCTTTCCAGACATGCAAGCTGCCCATGCCACACGCACTCATGCAACCCCATACCATCAGAGATGCAGGCTTCTGAACTGAGCGTTGATAACAACTTGGGTTGTCCTAGTCCTCTTTAGTCCGGATGACATGGCGTTCCAGATTTCCAAAAAGAACTTCGAATCGTAACTCGTCTGACCACAGAACAGTCTTCCATTTTGCCACACTCCATTTTAAATGATCCCTGGCCCAGTGAAAACGCCTGAGCTTGTGGATCTTGCTTAGAAATGGCTTCTTCTTTGCACTGTAGAGTTTCAGCTGGCAACGTCGGATGGCACGGTGGATTGTGTTCACTGACAATGGTTTCTGGAAGTATTCCTGAGCCCATTCTGTGATTTCCTTTACAGTAGCATTCCTGTTTGTGGTGCAGTGTCGTTTAAAGGGCTTCTGTCACCCCACTAAAGTCATATAGTTTTTTTGGGCTAGTTACATTCCTTATAGTGCGATACGTCTTCTCTTTCGGTGATGTCATCGGCGCAGGCGCACTGAGGGAGTTCTGAGGAGACGAGCCTCCTCATCTCAGAGCGCCTGTGCCGAATGAACAGAGGCGCGCGATTTTTAAAATGCTGATAGGGCCGGCCGGAGGAGGAGATCGCGGCTGGCCCTGTCAATCAACATGACGAGGGGGCGGTTTTTTGCGGCGGCTACCAGCAAGTAGACACCCTACTTGCTGGTAGAGACCTGATTTACATATTATAAAACTTTGTTTTTATAAGAAACGGCTGAATGAAAGTAAGTGACACCATTATATTTTCATATATCGCACTATAAGGAATGTAACTAGCCCAAAAAAAAAAAATGACTTTAGTGGGGTGACAGAAGCCCTTTAAGGGCCCGGAGATCACGGGCATCCAGTATGGTTTTACGGCCTTGACCCTTACGCACAAAGATTGTTCCAGATTCTCTAAATCTTCGGATGATGTTATGCACAGTTGATGATGATAGATGCAAAGTCTTTGCAATTTTTCGCTGGGTAACACCTTTCTGATATTGCTCCACTATCTTTCTGCTCAACATTGTGGGAATTGGTGATCCTCTACCCATCTTGGCTTCTGAGAGACACTGCCACTCTGAGAAGCTCTTTTTATACCCAATCATGTTGCCAATTGACCTAATTAGTGTTAATTGGTCTTCCAGCTCTTTGTTATGCTCAAATTTACTTTTTCCAGCCTCTTATTGCTACTTGCCCAACTTTTTGAGGATTTGTTGACAACGTGAAAATTTGAATAAACGTATTTTTCCTTTAAAATGATACATTTACTCGGATTAAACGTTTGATCTGTCATCTACGTTCTATTACAAATAAAATATTGACATTTGCCATCTCCACATCATTGCATTCAGTTTTTATTCACAATTTGTTTAGTGTCCCAACTTTTTTTGGAATCCGGTTTGTAATTAGTAGTGGAGTTTCAACCATTTTATTTTGCTTGGTACATTTGATAAATGTGGCATATAAACCCATGCAAAACAGATTTCAAAAATTCTCCTCATGATAAATTCCCCCCTTGGTGTTGAAGGGTAAAGCAAGCCATAATCTATACTTGTTTGCCATGCCAAACATCTATGAGCAGGATTGAGAAGGCCTGGCAAGATGACTATGCAGAATCATGGTTCTGTCAATCAAAAAGGAGAGGAAGGAGCTGGCAGAGGAAGCAGGAGGTGCAATTGTGCACATAGTAGCTTGGACCCTCCTCCTGCGCACTTAACTGCTCATTTGCATAGGGATTTAAAATACCTTTTCTCCATAATGAAGCAACAGATCGCTATGTGAAAAGTATCATTACATTCAGCTGAGCTAGCCCTACAATTTATGCTGTGCAATGCAGAGGGCTCGGCAAATTCACAGCCAAATCTGTGGCTGAATCCACATGTGCCTCAAGTACAGTATATTGCAGACACCAGTCATAAGGGAGAGTCAGAGAAAAGTACTTATGTTATAATGTCAAATATGCAATTTTTTTAAAAAATGTACTAATCATTGATTGACTAATTAATTGATTTCTAAAGACAATTTCTAAGGCACAAACGGGCACTGCCTAAATGTGCTACTCTGCACCAAATAATGTGCCAAAAATGTATTGGATTTTTGGAGTAAAAGTAGGCCAACAAGTAGGTGAAGTTAAGTTGGACTAGACTGTTTATAGGTTCCCCAGATTTATCATCCAGCATCAGTCACTGTGATAAATCTGGCTCAAGTTAAGACTGTCTTAGTTTTTTAGTTACTTAATGTTTAACTTTTAGACAGTGTTAGTAAATCTATCCCACTGTGAAGGATTTTATAAATAAGGGTACAGCCACACAGTCAGATGCCATTTTAGAAGCCAAAATCAGGGGTGGATCTTAAAAACGAGAGAATGTATAAAGGACGGATACGACTTCTCTTTTTTTAATTCACTCCTGGTTTTGACTTCCAAAACTGCATCAGGAAACCTGACCATGTGGCTGTACCCTAAGGCCTCTTTCACACGGGCGTCATGTTTTTTGCCGGGATAAGAGGCGGGTGCGTTGCGGGAAAATGCGCGATTTTTTCGCGCGAGTGCAAAACATTGTCATGCGTTTTGCACTCGTGTGAGAAAAATCGCGCATGTTTGGTACCCAAACCCGAACTTCTTCACAGAAGTTCGGGCTTGGGATTGATGTTCTGAAGATTGTATTATTTTCCCTTATAACATAGTTATAAGGGAAAATAATAGCATTCTGAATACAGAATGCTTAGTATAATAGTGCTGGAAGGGTTAAAAATAATAAAAAAGTTAACTCACCTTCTCCTCTTGTTCGCGTAGATGCCGGTCTGTTCTTTAGCTGTGGGCTGAATGACCTGAGGTGATGTCAGATCACATGCTCCAATCACATGGTCCATCACCATGGTGATGGAGCATGTGATCTGACATCACCACAGGTCCTTCAGCCCACAGCTAAAGAACAGACCGGCATCTACGCGAACAAGAGGAGAAGGTGAGTTAACTTTTTTATTATTTTTAACCCTTCCAGCACTATTATACTAAGCATTCTGTATTCAGAATGCTATTATTTTCCCTTATAACCATGTTATAAGGGAAAATAATACAGTGAACAGACTGTCACCTAGAACCCATGCGTGAAAATCGCACCGCTTCCGCACTTGCTTGCGGATGCATGCGATTTTCACGCAACCCCATTCATTTCTATAGGGCCTGCGTTACGTGAAGAACGCACAAAGAGGAGCATGCTGCGATTTTCACGCAACGCACAAGTGATGCGTGAAAATCACCGCTCGTGTGCACAGTCTCATAGAAATTAATGGGTCAGGATTCAGTGCGGGTGCAGTGCGTTCACCGCACGCATCGCACCCGCACGGAAAACTCGCCCGTGTGAAAGGGGCCTAACAATAAAGACTATTTCCAAACGTACACCGGAACCTAATCATTTACCCGGAGGTTTCTGCAGTTTGGGAACCTTTTCTATGGGACAATGTAGTTTCAAACACAAAATTGGAACATCTCTATCCTTCCAAACATAAACAGTATCAAACATTCTTCACAGCAGGGCTTCTGCTGATTTTTAGCTTCCTGTTGAGATGTGAGACTAGAACTGATGTGAGGAGATTTTAGGGCCATGTTTCCATGTCATTTCATAGTTTTGTGATAGAAGAAATACAGTGTATAGGGGATTATTGAGAATCAGAATAAATCAGCTGCAAAACACACCAACAAATATATGTATGATAGAAAACATCACCAACAAAACCACAGACCTGTATTATAATTTATATTTAGGGAAATTAAGCTGTATCTAGAGCAGTCAGGATGAAAGTCAATAACCACATTTTTGCAGCAGAATACCACTTTCATGTCACTTGATGCATAAAAATAATTAAAAACAGACCACCGCAGATCTGGTAAGTATCATAATGGCAGCAGTGGGAAATTGTCAGCAATGCTCAGACTTTTTAAGCCATTCTGCACCTTTTCAAAAAAAAATATTATCTAGCTGGACAAACCTTTTAAAGTGTACATCAGTATGCTGTCTGATGTGAAAAAATGTGATTCGAATTATGAAATCTTTCATACATTTTTTAATGGGGATATTTTCATATGTTACCAGTACCGGACAATCATAAGTTGGCAAAGATTGAATGAAACCACTATTTAACACTATATCTAGCCTTTAAGAATCTTTCATTGAGTCTAGAAATTGAGACTGGGTACTGGCATTCATTGAAAACACGTAGCTCCCGTACTTAGCTGTGTCTAAGGCGTCTCATCCAGCCAACCAGCACCCTCTCTGCACTGATGTGCGGCAAAAACCGTGAAACAGTAGTGTACAAATGGGGCTCTCTTTCTTTTGGAGTCTTTGGCTAACATAAGCTAAATTGCATACCATGAGTCTAGAATAAAGTGGTCACTAAATTGACATGTAGATTTGATTTACTGATAGAAATATTTCTTGGAGCTAGGTTTTCAAATTATACCCTCAAACTGTTTAAAGTGAGCTCATCCTATATTACTCTCCACACAAATATATTTGACAAAACAATGAATACTTACAAATCCTATCAGAGATGACACCTACATGTTAAATGGGTTTTCCAGGATTACTATGGTTCTAAACAGATATACATATGTAGTTGCTTACCTTATCTACATATTCACCATCTGTTTTTTTATTTTATTTGGACTCTCCTGACCCGTTTTCACTATGTAAACCAATTACTCTACCTATTGCTCTATCCAACCAAACCCATGATGCACTTCTCCTTTTTCTGTTACACCTCCAGCCCCGCCCCTAACAATGCCAAACTAGTTTATAGCTCCTCCCACCCAGTTACATAGACACCTCCTATCATCCCCCGTAACACCACCCAGCTAGTTTAAACTCCTCCCACTAGCTAGTTACATAGACACTCCCCTATTACCACCCCTAAAAACTCCCAGCTATTTTATAGCTCCTCCCACCAGCTAGTTACATAGACACTCCCCTATCACTGCCCCTAACAACACCCAGCTAGTTTATAGCTCCTCCCACCAGCTAGTTACATAGACACCCCCTATCACTGCCCCTAACAACACCCAGCTAGTCTATAGCTCCTCCCACCAGCTAGTTGCATAACATCACAGAAAATAAGAAAGCGCTGCATGGACATGGTCATGTGACCACAGCCCAGAACGGAAGATAGGAGCAATAAAAGTAAAACCAATGCATCACAAAATTACAGCTGACTTCCTAAGTTACTATTTTGAAGGATGTTAATGCAAAGTGGAAATCCCCTTTAAACTTGTATCACATCAATTTCTCAAGCCAATCAATAACCAGAGATAAAAAAAAGTTCAGACAGCCCATTTTATTAAATGTGATGACTACAATAGCCAGATTACAAGGTTGGAGGTTGGAGTGTTTAGACAGATACTCTGGGCCACATACCAAGCGGCAGACAGACAGCTAGCCAAACACTGCAGTAGAACATACTATTGAAATAACTTTATTTCTTTGTCTCTACAACTTCACGCTGTCTTGCACTGCTATAATCAGTGTTTCATGCCAAGGCATGGTCTAAAAATATCACTGTGTGCCTTCTGCACATTTGGCAACTCTCTGTTTGCCAATCACAGATGCCAGCACTTCAGGGCACATACACAACGGTTACAGTAAATAACTCTGGCAATGTCTAGGAAAAGAACTAGACCCAGTAATAAAACAGTAGCAACATTCGTCTTTTTATGATACATTTGACTGGCAGAAGCAGTTTCTGCCATGGACCCAGCTGCCTCAGTAGAGTCCACGGCGGATTAATTTTGCAGGTGTTTCTCATTTGGTTGATGGAAATCCATCAGACTGTCTGCCTTCTGCTAGAAGAAGGACAAGACAGACGTATTTGTTGTGCTGTGGAAGAAGAAAACGCTGCAATCTATCACTGGAGCGGGGGCATCTACTATAGTGCAAATCTGCTTATGAATCAATATGTAAATGTCCAATGTTTCACTTTTTACTACTAATATGAAATAATTTGCATTCATACCTGCAGTAGTTGTGATCTCCCAAACCTCCCTCACCATTGGGGTATTTCAAAGTATTGTATGGATGCTGAAAGGTCTCATTCCAGAAGAGGCAAGGCTTCCCACAGTCCAAAGTCGTCTGGTTTTGGCTTCCTCTGTAATCAGCCCCGTTGACTGTGTAACATTCTAGCAAATACAATTGAAAAAAAAATCTGTTTAAGCTATAATTTCATTTTCCTTGTTACGTGATCATTTTCACAGGAAAAACTCAATGACAAAAAAAAATATATATATATCCCAAAAGCTCAAAAAGAGTATAAAATATTTGTTGTGTCTTTCCCATAGGCTTCTGCATAGGACGTGTAAAATGCCATACATTTAAAACTTTCAATGAACTGAAAAAATACCAAGAAGCTGCATCATAGGAAATTTGATGTTTTGCTGGGGATCTCTGACTCGACCCCTTTAATTATAATATATTTATAGAGTATACAAACAAAAAACGCTGTATAAAACAGATTCTTTTCTTGTGATGTCTTTAAACTGTTACATGTAATTCTCTTTCTACTGAACTTTCTCACAAACACTGAGGCAGAAAAGATGGCATACGTGTAATCAACTGATTTCAGGCAAGCCAGTATTACATTGCAATCAGGAACTATAAAGCTTAAGTCAGATACCTTGGAATTTACATCCATTAGTGTTTTTAAATATACAATAAGAACTAAAGAATCCGAATTGTCCGTGATGACAGCCTAGCAGTTAGACTTCAGAGTATCCAAATGTTTATAGCATAAAAAGTTTACTCAATCATGTCTTCAGCTAATTAGGACATTCCAAATCCATGGGCCATATTGACCTTCTCTTCCCTTGGCTTATACACGGGGGCACATTAAGGTGCATACAGAATCTTAAAAAAAAAAAAAAAAAGTGGCATGTTTTATTGCATGCCATACTATTGCTTCTAGGTGAAAGTATAGCGGTATATGAAGGCACCATACAGCAGGTAGAGTGCCTGTGAATCTGTAATATGGAACCATAGGGATTTTGTACGCCGTCATGCAGTTCCTGTGTATAGAGCTTTGCTGTGTGCCTGAAGCATTACTACTAGAGCGCATAGTTTTGTAAAAAAAAAAATCTTGCACAACCCCTTTAAAGAAACTTACTGCCAAAATGAGAAAAAAATATATATATTACAGCATTGGCTATTATTGAAGGATAATGTAGTGAACATTATGTAGGCCTTGTATTTGCCTGTTTTGGTTAATGTGCCATTTTATTAATTAGTTGACTGCCATCTTGATTTTATATATATATATATATATATATATATATACAGTCCTGATCAAAAGTTTAAGACCACTTGAAAAATGGCAAAAAATTAAATTTAGCATGGCTGGATCTTAACAAGGTTCCAAGTAGAGCTTCAACATGCAACAAGAAGAAATGGGAGGTGTGGTCCTAAACGTTTGATCAGCTGAAAAACAGCCTGTTTTAGTTTAACCATTATTTTCAATTAATTGAATGCTCAAAAAATGTTTTGTCTCACTCTCATTTCTTCTTGTTGCATGTTGAAGCTCTACTTGGAACCTTGTTAAGATCCAACAATGTAAAATATGTTTTTTTGCCATTTTTCAAGTGGTCTTAAACTTTTGATCAGGACTGTACTGTATATATATATATATATATATATATATATATATATATATATATATATCATCCTATATTTCCCTTCATGCCCCTGGTATTGCAGAGACTACAGGGTTGGAGTCTCCCCAATCTGCCAAGATGGTCTCTGTAAAGAGGTGCCCTAATAAAATGGAACTAGACAGAACAATTGCCCCCAATGGTCTTGGGAGCTGAACAATAATTTGGCACATATCTCATCATGGGTAGGCTCCTCTGTCATACTGAACACTCATAGTGGTCTCTAAATGCAGCTTCTCTCTCATTTGCCTCTTTCCACCTTGCCTCTTCATAGATATTTAGACAGCAGCTGTAACCTGAACCTTCAGTGAGCTCCGTCTTTGTCTCTTTCTCACTGAAGACAGATTTTACTAGAGAATTGAAAGTGTGTGATCAATGCATGTGGCAGGTGGAAGGAGGAAAGGATAAGTGGAGAAAGAGGCATTTTCTGCAATAAAATACATTACAAAATGTTTGCTTATTATCATTTGTACTAGATGAAAAGAAAAGATGATGGTTGCATATTAAACCTTCTTCCTGCACCACTATATAAGGCTTAGCTTAGGGCTATGTGTGGAATACCAATTGACACACGTTTGTTTTCTCTGTGAGAGAATAGATTTTCTAAGCTTAGTTGCTACATTAAAGCGCAAAGACAATAAATGCAGGAGAACATTTTATAGTGACAATATCCTTGGTCTGTTCACTTTCGAACTGTTCAGTTCTCTACATTAGTGTCATGTTGTCACTTCTGTCTGAAGTACTAACAGGGCACAAATAAGAACAAGGTGTTCTCCTTTAAAAGAGCCAGGCTTGTAAAAAACATAAATTCAGTACTCATGACTAGGGATGAGCGAACTCGAACTGTATAGTTCGGGTTCGTACCGAATTTTGGGGTGTCCGTGACACGGACCCGAACCCGGACATTTTCGTAAAAGTCCGGGTTCGGGTTCGGTGTTCGTCGCTTTCTTCGCGCTTTTGTGACGCTTTCTTGGCGCTTTTTGAAAGGCTGCAAAGCAGCCAATCAACAAGCGTCATACTACTTGCCCCAAGAGGCCATCACAGCCATGCCTACTATTGGCATGGCTGTGATTGGCCAGAGCACCATGTGACCCAGCCTCTATTTAAGCTGGAGTCACATAGCGCCGCCCGTCACTCTGCTCTGATTAGCGTAGGGAGAGGTTGCGGCTGCGACAGTAGGGCGAGATTAGGCAGATTAACTCCTCCAAAGGACTTGATTAACTGATCGATCTGCAGCTGTGGATCATTGAGCTGCTGATCCTCAATTGCTCACTGTTTTTAGGCTGCACAGACCGTTTGTCAGTCTCATTTTTCTGGGGTGATCGGCGGCCATTTTGTGTCTTGTGGTGCGCCAGCACAAGCTGCGACCAAGTGCATTTAACCCTCAATGGTGTGGTTGTTTTTTGGCTAAAGCCTACATCAGGGTGAAGCTGTCACACCAAGTGCATTTAACCAGCAATAGTCTGTTCATTTTTTGGCCATATACAAAATCAGGGGCAAGCTGCGCCTGTCACCAAGTGCATTTAACCCTCAATGGTGTGGTTGTTTTTTGGCTAAAGCCTACATCAGGGTGAAGCTGTCACACCAAGTGCATTTAACCAGCAATAGTCTGTTCATTTTTTGGCCATATACAAAATCAGGGGCAAGCTGCGCCTGTCACCAAGTGCATTTAACCCTCAATGGTGTGGTTGTTTTTTGGCTAAAGCCTACATCAGGGTGAAGCTGTCACACCAAGTGCATTTAACCAGCAATAGTCTGTTCATTTTTTGGCCATATACAAAATCAGGGGCAAGCTGCGCCTGTCACCAAGTGCATTTAACCCTCAATGGTGTGGTTGTTTTTTGGCTAAAGCCTACATCAGGGTGAAGCTGTCACACCAAGTGCATTTAACCAGCAATAGTCTGTTCATTTTTTGGCCATATCCCAGTCTAATTCTGTCACTAAATCCATACCGGTCACCCAGCGCCTAAATACTAGGCCTCAAATTTATATCCAGCTAAATCTGTCCCTAGTGCTGTAGCTGGGCGAGTTATTTAGTGTCCGTTCAAGCACATTTCTTGTTCTGGGTTGAAATACAATTCCCAATTTAGCAATTTCATAATTTAGTGGTTCCTGCTATATCAGAGCTATTTGAAATCTATCCCAAAAAGGGTATATAATATTGAAGGTGCACATTGGGTCATTCAGAATAACTTCACACACACCCGCTACTGTGTATTTCCAAGTCTAATTCTGTCACTAAACCCATACCTGTCACCCAGCGCCTAAATACTAGGCCTCAAATTTAAATCCCTCTAAATCTCTCGTTACCCACCGCTGTACTGTTGTTGCTGGGCAAGATATTTAGTGTCCGTCAAAGCACATTTTTTGTTCTGGGTTGAAGTACAATTCCCAATTTAGCAATTTCATAATTTAGTGGTTTCTGCTATATCAGAGCTATTTGAAATCTATCCCTAAAAGGGTATATAATATTGAAGGTGCACATAGGGTCATTCAGAATAACTTCACACACACGCTTCTGTGCATTTCCAAGTCTAATTCTGTCACTAAATCCATACCGGTGACCCAGCGCCTAAATACTAGGCCTCAAATTTAAATCCCTCTAAATCTCTCGTTACCCACCACTGTACTGTTGTTGCTGGGCAAGATATTTAGTGTCCGTCAAAGCACATTTTTTGTTCTGGGTTGAAGTACAATTCCCAATTTAGCAATTTCATAATTTAGTGGTTTCTGCTATATCAGAGCTATTTGAAATCTATCCCTAAAAGGGTATATAATATTGAAGGTGCACATAGGGTCATTCAGAATAACTTCACACACACGCTTCTGTGCATTTCCAAGTCTAATTCTGTCACTAAATCCATACCGGTGACCCAGCGCCTAAATACTAGGCCTCAAATTTAAATCCCTCTAAATCTCTCGTTACCCACCGCTGTACTGTTGTTGCTGGGCAAGATATTTAGTGTCCGTCAAAGCACATTTTTTGTTCTGGGTTGAAGTACAATTCCCAATTTAGCAATTTCATAATTTAGTGGTTCCTGCTATATCAGAGCTATTTGAAATCTATCCCAAAAAGGGTATATAATATTGAAGGTGCACATTGGGTCATTCAGAATAACTTCACACACACCCGCTACTGTGTATTTCCAAGTCTAATTCTGTCACTAAACCCATACCTGTCACCCAGCGCCTAAATACTAGGCCTCAAATTTAAATCCCTCTAAATCTCTCGTTACCCACCGCTGTACTGTTGTTGCTGGGCAAGATATTTAGTGTCCGTCAAAGCACATTTTTTGTTCTGGGTTGAAGTACAATTCCCAATTTAGCAATTTCATAATTTAGTGGTTTCTGCTATATCAGAGCTATTTGAAATCTATCCCTAAAAGGGTATATAATATTGAAGGTGCACATAGGGTCATTCAGAATAACTTCACACACACGCTTCTGTGCATTTCCAAGTCTAATTCTGTCACTAAATCCATACCGGTGACCCAGCGCCTAAATACTAGGCCTCAAATTTAAATCCCTCTAAATCTCTCGTTACCCACCGCTGTACTGTTGTTGCTGGGCAAGATATTTAGTGTCCGTCAAAGCACATTTTTTGTTCTGGGTTGAAGTACAATTCCCAATTTAGCAATTTCATAATTTAGTGGTTCCTGCTATATCAGAGCTATTTGAAATCTATCCCAAAAAGGGTATATAATATTGAAGGTGCACATTGGGTCATTCAGAATAACTTCACACACACCCGCTACTGTGTATTTCCAAGTCTAATTCTGTCACTAAACCCATACCTGTCACCCAGCGCCTAAATACTAGGCCTCAAATTTAAATCCCTCTAAATCTCTCGTTACCGCTGTACTGTTGTAGCTGGGAAAGTTATTTAGTGCCCGTCAAAGCACATTTTTTGTTCTGGGTTGAAGTACAATTCCCAATTTAGCAATTTCATAATTTAGTGGTTCCTGCTATATCAGAGCTATTTGAAATCTATCCCAAAAAGGGTATATAATATTCAAGGTGCACATTGGGTCATTCAGAATAACTTCACACACACGCTTCTGTGCATTTCCAAGTCTAATTCTGTCACTAAATCCATACCGGTCACCCAGCGCCTAAATACTAGGCCTCAAATTTATATCCCGCTGAATTTGAATACAATACATTGGGCCAAATAATATATTTGTTGTTGTGGTGAACCATAACAATGAGAAAAACATCTAGTAAGGGACGCGGACGTGGACATGGTCGTGGTGGTGTTAGTGGACCCTCTGGTGCTGGGAGAGGACGTGGCCGTTCTGCCACATCCACACGTCCTAGTGTACCAACTACCTCAGGTCCCAGTAGCCGCCAGAATTTACAGCGATATATGGTGGGGCCCAATGCCGTTCTAAGGATGGTAAGGCCTGAGCAGGTACAGGCATTAGTCAATTGGGTGGCCGACAGTGGATCCAGCACGTTCACATTATCTCCCACCCAGTCTTCTGCAGAAAGCGCACAGATGGCGCCTGAAAACCAACCCCATCAGTCTGTCACATCACCCCCATGCATACCAGGGAAACTGTCTCAGCCTCAAGTTATGCAGCAGTCTCTTATGCTGTTTGAAGACTCCGCTGGCAGGGTTTCCCAAGGGCATCCACCTAGCCCTTCCCCAGCGGTGAAAGACATAGAATGCACTGACGCACAACCACTTATGTTTCCTGATGATGAGGACATGGGAATACCACCTCAGCATGTCTCTGATGATGACGAAACACAGGTGCCAACTGCTGCGTCTTTCTGCAGTGTGCAGACTGAACAGGAGGTCAGGGATCAAGACTGGGTGGAAGACGATGCAGGGGACGATGAGGTCCTAGACCCCACATGGAATGAAGGTCGTGCCACTGACTTTCACAGTTCGGAGGAAGAGGCAGTGGTGAGACCGAGCCAACAGCGTAGCAAAAGAGGGAGCAGTGGGCAAAAGCAGAACACCCGCCGCCAAGAGACTCCGCCTGCTACTGACCGCCGCCATCTGGGACCGAGCACCCCAAAGGCAGCTTCAAGGAGTTCCCTGGCATGGCACTTCTTCAAACAATGTGCTGACGACAAGACCCGAGTGGTTTGCACGCTGTGCCATCAGAGCCTGAAGCGAGGCATTAACGTTCTGAACCTGAGCACAACCTGCATGACCAGGCACCTGCATGCAAAGCATGAACTGCAGTGGAGTAAACACCTTAAAACCAAGGAAGTCACTCAGGCTCCCCCTGCTACCTCTTCTGCTGCTGCCGCCTCGGCCTATTCTGCTGCTGCCGCCTCGGCCTCTTCCTCCGCCTCTGGAGGAACGTTGGCACCTGCCGCCCAGCAAACAGGGGATGTACCACCAACACCACCACCACCACCTCCGTCACCAAGCGTCTCAACCATGTCACACGCCAGCGTTCAGCTCTCCATCTCACAAACATTTGATAGAAAGCGTAAATTCCCACCTAGCCACCCTCGATCCCTGGCCCTGAATGCCAGCATTTCTAAACTACTGGCCTATGAAATGCTGTCATTTAGGCTGGTGGACACAGACAGCTTCAAACAGCTCATGTCGCTTGCTGTCCCACAGTATGTTGTTCCCAGCCGGCACTACTTCTCCAAGAGAGCCGTGCCTTCCCTGCACAACCAAGTATCCGATAAAATCAAGTGTGCACTGCGCAACGCCATCTGTAGCAAGGTCCACCTAACCACAGATACGTGGACCAGTAAGCACGGCCAGGGACGCTATATCTCCCTAACTGCACACTGGGTAAATGTAGTGGCAGCTGGGCCCCAGGCGGAGAGCTGTTTGGCGCACGTCCTGCCGCCGCCAAGGATCGCAGGGCAACATTCTTTGCCTCCTGTTGCCACCTCCTCCTTCTCGGCTTCCTCCTCCTCTTCTTCCACCTGCTCATCCAGTCAGCCACACACCTTCACCACCAACTTCAGCACAGCCCGGGGTAAACGTCAGCAGGCCATTCTGAAACTCATATGTTTGGGGGACAGGCCCCACACCGCACAGGAGTTGTGGCGGGGTATTGAACAACAGACCGACGAGTGGTTGCTGCCGGTGAGCCTCAAGCCCGGCCTGGTGGTGTGTGATAATGGGCGAAATCTCGTTGCAGCTCTGGGACTAGCCAATTTGACGCACATCCCTTGCTTGGCGCATGTGCTGAATTTGGTGGTGCAGAAGTTCATTCACAACTACCCCGACATGTCAGAGCTGCTGCATAAAGTGCGGGCCGTCTGTTCGCGCTTCCGGCGTTCACATCCTGCCGCTGCTCGCCTGTCTGCGCTACAGCGTAACTTCGGCCTTCCCGCTCACCGCCTCATATGCGACGTGCCCACCAGGTGGAACTCCACCTTGCACATGCTGGACAGACTGTGCGAGCAGCAGCAGGCCATAGTGGAGTTTCAGCTGCAGCACGCACGGGTCAGTCGCACTACAGAACAGCACCACTTCACCACCAATGACTGGGCCTCCATGCGAGACCTGTGTGCCCTGTTGCGCTGTTTCGAGTACTCCACCAACATGGCCAGTGGCGATGACACCGTTATCAGCGTTACAATACCACTTCTATGTCTCCTTGAGAAAACACTTAGGGCGATGATGGAAGAGGAGGTGGCCCAGGAGGAGGAGGAGGAGGAGGAGGAGGAAGAGGGGTCATTTTTAGCACTTTCAGGCCAGTCTCTTCGAAGTGACTCAGAGGGAGGTTTTTGGCAACAGCAGAGGCCAGGTACAAATGTGGCCAGCCAGGGCCCACTACTGGAGGACGAGGAGGACGAGGATGAGGAGGAGGTGGAGGAGGATGAGGATGAAGCATGGTCACAGCGGGGTGGCACCCAACGCAGCTCGGGTCCATCACTGGTGCGTGGCTGGGGGGAAAGGCAGGACGATGACGATACGCCTCCCACAGAGGACAGCTTGTCCTTACCCCTGGGCAGCCTGGCACACATGAGCGACTACATGCTGCAGTGCCTGCGCAACGACAGCAGAGTTGCCCACATTTTAACCTGTGCGGACTACTGGGTTGCCACCCTGCTGGATCCACGCTACAAAGACAATGTGCCCACCTTACTTCCTGCACTGGAGCGTGATAGGAAGATGCGCGAGTACAAGCGCACGTTGGTAGACGCGCTACTGAGAGCATTCCCAAATGTCACAGGGGAACAAGTGGAAGCCCAAGGCCAAGGCAGAGGAGGAGCAAGAGGTCGCCAAGGCAGCTGTGTCACGGCCAGCTCCTCTGAGGGCAGGGTTAGCATGGCAGAGATGTGGAAAACTTTTGTCAACACGCCACAGCTAACTGCACCACCACCTGATACGCAACGTGTTAGCAGGAGGCAACATTTCACTAACATGGTGGAACAGTACGTGTGCACACCCCTCCACGTACTGACTGATGGTTCGGCCCCATTCAACTTCTGGGTCTCTAAATTGTCCACGTGGCCAGAGCTAGCCTTTTATGCCTTGGAGGTGCTGGCCTGCCCGGCAGCCAGCGTTTTGTCTGAACGTGTATTCAGCACGGCAGGGGGCGTCATTACAGACAAACGCAGCCGCCTGTCTACAGCCAATGTGGACAAGCTGACGTTCATAAAAATGAACCAGGCATGGATCCCACAGGACCTGTCCGTCCCTTGTCCAGATTAGACATTAACTACCTCCCCATAACCATATATTATTGGACTCCAGGGCACTTCCTCATTCAATCCTATTTTTATTTTCATTTTACCATTATATTGCGATGCTACCCAAAGTTGAATGAACCTCTCCTCTGCCTGTGTGCTAGGCCTAAATATATGCCAATGGACTGTTGCAGTGGTGGCTGACATGAAGCCTGATTCTCTGCTATGACATGCAGACTAATTCTCTGCTGACATGAAGCCAGATTGTCTGTTACGGGACCTCTCTCCTCTGCCTGGGTGCTGGGCCTAAATTTATGACAATGGACTGTTGCAGTGGTGGCTGACGTGAAGCCTGATTCTCTGCTATGACATGCAGACTGATTCTCTGCTGACATGAAGCCAGATCGTCTGTTACGGGACCTCTCTGCTCTGCCTGTGTGCTAGGCCTAAATATATGCCAATGGACTGTTGCAGTGGTGGGTGACGTGAAGCCTCATTCTCTGCTATGACATGCAGACTGATTCTCTGCTGACATGAAGCCAGATTGTCTGTTACGGGACCTCTCTGCTCTGCCTGTGTGCTAGGCCTAAATATATGCCAATGGACTGTTGCAGTGGTGGGTGACGTGAAGCCTCATTCTCTGCTATGACATGCAGACTGATTCTCTGCTGTCATGAAGCCAGATTGTCTGTTACGGGACCTCTCTGCTCTGCCTGTGTGCTAGGCCTAAATATATGCCAATGGACTGTTGCAGTGGTGGGTGACGTGAAGCCTCATTCTCTGCTATGACATGCAGACTGATTCTCTGCTGACATGAAGCCAGATTGTCTGTTACGGGACCTCTCTGCTCTGCCTGTGTGCTAGGCCTAAATATATGCCAATGGACTGTTGCAGTGGTGGGTGACGTGAAGCCTCATTCTCTGCTATGACATGCAGACTGATTCTCTGCTGTCATGAAGCCAGATTGTCTGTTACGGGACCTCTCTGCTCTGCCTGTGTGCTAGGCCTAAATATATGCCAATGGACTGTTGCAGTGGTGGGTGACGTGAAGCCTCATTCTCTGCTATGACATGCAGACTAATTCTCTGCTGACATGAAGACAGATTCTCTGTTACGGGACCTCTCTCCTCTGCCTGTGTGTGTGCTGGGCCTAAATATATGCCAATGGACTGTTGCAGTGGTGGCTGACGTGAAGCCTCATTCTCTGCTATGACATGCAGACTGATTCTCTGCTGACATGAAGCCAGATTCTCTGTTACGGGACCTCTCTCCTCTGCCTGTGTGTGTGCTGGGCCTAAATATATGCCAATGGACTGTTGCAGTGGTGGCTGACGTGAAGCCTCATTCTCTGCTATGACATGCAGACTGATTCTCTGCTGACATGAAGCCAGATTCTCTGTTACGGGACCTCTCTCCTCTGCCTGTGTGTGTGCTGGGCCTAAATATATGCCAATGGACTGTTGCAGTGGTGGCTGACGTGAAGCCTCATTCTCTGCTATGACATGCAGACTGATTCTCTGCTGACATGAAGCCAGATTCTCTGTTACGGGACCTCTCTCCTCTGCCTGTGTGTGTGCTGGGCCTAAATATATGCCAATGGACTGTTGCAGTGGTGGCTGACGTGAAGCCTCATTCTCTGCTATGACATGCAGACTGATTCTCTGCTGACATGAAGCCAGATTCTCTGTTACGGGACCTCTCTCCTCTGCCTGTGTGCTAGGCCTAAATATATGCCAATGGACTGTTGCAGTGGTGGCTGACGTGAAGCCTCATTCTCTGCTATGACATGCAGACTAATTCTCTGCTGACATGAAGACAGATTCTCTGTTACGGGACCTCTCTCCTCTGCCTGGGTGCCGGGGCCTAAATATCTGAGAATGGACTGTTCCAGTGGTGGGTGACGGGAAGCCAGATTCTCTGCTATGGAACCTCTCTCCAATTGATTTTGGTTAATTTTTATTTATTTAATTTTTATTTTAAATAATTTCCCTATCCACATTTGTTTGCAGGGGATTTACCTACATGTTGCTGCCTTTTGCAGCCCTCTAGCCCTTTCCTGGGCTGTTTTACAGCCGTTTTAGTGCCGAAAAGTTCGGGTCCCCATTGACTTCAATGGGGTTCGGGTTCGGGACGAAGTTCGGATCGGGTTCGGATCCCGAACCCGAACATTTCCGGGATGTTCGGCCGAACTTCTCGAACCCGAACATCCAGGTGTTCGCTCAACTCTACTCATGACTACATGAATCTGCTCGGTTAAACCTGATCCTGTAATTAAATTTATTTTTAATGTTTTCCTTCTGATCTCTTGTTCTCCCGCCCAGAGAGTCTTAGGATAATGGATTCCATGTCCTCTTCTCACACATCTGTACTCCATCTATTCAGCAGGTTGTGTGACTTTTACCTGTGAGGTCCAGACTTGTAGCTTTTACAACAACCTACTCCATGTGTGGATGTTTCTATTGGAGGGGTTCGAGCCCTTTTGTTCCCTCAATGGATGCGCAGGCCCAAGAGAGATTCACTCCGGAAGCCTTTAACGGCTTGTTTGTGGCATTTTTGGGAACTGAAAATTGCTGCTGAGAAAACTGCTGCCACTGGGCAAGTGATTAAAAGGAACAAGTGCTGTGGTTTTAGGGGATTCTAAGAAACAGCTTAAAAAAAGCCCTGCAACTTTTATTCACCTACTCAACTATACATCAATTCACTTTTGGAGATTAAAAAACAAATTCAGAAAGGAGGATATTTTTTAAAACAATTATCTATTTTATGGGAAGTACATGGTTTTGGTGAAATTTCAGACCCAGTGGGTGTGGGCTCCAAGGCTTGTGATGCATCTTCTTATGAGCAGATCTCGGTGCTTCATCTTGTGATGACTAGGAGTTATCCTCATATACATGTGCCTTCTATCACCCAAAAACAATATACAACTGTTCTTCACATGTAACATTTTTATGGAAGTTTCTCTCTTAGGGTGGGTTCGCACTAGCATTAGGGATTCTGTTATGGCTTTCCGTTATAACAGACGGATCTGTTTTGAATCCCATAGACTTCTATTAGGACGGAAAACAAACAGAATGCCTTTTAACGGCTTCCGTTTTGCATTCCATCATAATACAAGTCTATAGGCAGGAGAACGGATCCGTCCTTCCGTCTTATGGATTCCGTTATTTTCCGTTATAACGGAAAGCCATAACGGAATCCCTAACGCTAGTGTGAACCCACCCTTATTAATCTCAGGACTAACTAATCTTCTTTGGTCAATTCCAATTTTGTTGAATTATTTGTCTTTCACATTCAACTTCAATCTTATCATTTCCACCTCCAGAATCAAATGTTACATGTGAGGCAGTAATGTAGTGTGCATCATTACTGTATACCAGTTTGCATCCTTTATTCAAGCTATAGACATTAGATTTCTCTAAGATCTGTTAACAACGTATATCAGAGTTTGTCAGACAACCATGGAAGTACCTTCTCATTAGAAAAAAAACTGATTGCCAAACTGTACAGGTATATGATGACAGAGTTATGGGGATATGTGACGTTGTTTTGACTTATTCTACAATTTGCATCATACTGCAGGCAGTGGTGGTCTTTACCACCACACAAATCAGGCAAATGCTTGAGGGACCAAGTGCCCCCCCCCCCCCCCGCTGGCCACAAGCAGAAAAACAACAAGGGGTGAACATAATAACTGCAGCGGGTACAGCTGCACAGGGGCCCAGGGGGTCCTTTTAGACCAGGGTTAAGCAACCTATGGCACTTCAGCTGTTCTGGAACTACAATTTCCAGAATCCTCCTTTCACTTTAGGAGTTACAAGAACAGCCAAGAAAGTGTACATGCTGGGAGCTGTAGTTTCACAGCAGTTGGATTGCCAAAGGTTGCTGACCCCTGTTTTGGACTGTAGAACAATAGCAGAAGTCCCCAGGCTGCACTGCTGAGCTGAGAGTGGGGTTTGGCGGATTGACAGGGGAGAAGCATAGCTTCCAGATTACAGCTTTGTGGTGCGATAAGGCAAGGCATACCTTAGCAGTGCAACAAAGGTGGTGCTTGGCAATGCAATTGAATGGAGTTTAGCAGTGTTATAACCCCCCCCCCGCATTGGACTCCAGAAATGCCAAATTTGCCCGTGACTGCAGGTCACGATGACAATAGTCATTCTTTCCCATAGAAATACATAGAGAATACTTATCAACTATAACAAACCTACCAATCACCCATATAACCCATAAAGCCCTGGCATACGAAGTACTGCTATAGTTTATCCTGACCACTTACTTTAGAAACTTTAATGCCAACTTGACTAGTGCAGAATCTCCATGTCAGTTACTAGAGTTCATCTGTGCAAAAATCTAGCTCTCACCTTCCACCCCTCCTGTAATCACCTACATTAACTCCTTTCCATCCATCCTTGGGAATGTCTTACCTGTCAAGCTGTCACTCAATGCTCTAAGGGTTCTCTGAATCCATGTGTCTATAAGGATGCATACCATATTTCCTAACTTCTGTTTTTAGCTGTCTTTAGAGAGTTGATGGAAATCCACTATGAATCAGCTTCAGTTTGTTATGTACATAGACATCAAATGCTGAAAAGCTTTCTGTTTATTGTTCTACTCTCTACTGAACAAGAGATCATTTTGAAGACATCTTTGCAAATCCAGGAACCAGTTCATGCAAGTCCAAGTTTCAAAAGACCCAACATTAAAGGATTTTTCTTGGACTTAAATATTAATAACCTATGGCTCATCAATATCACATCCATGACTCCCACTGTGGTGCTCTGAAACTAGCAAAGCTCTTCAAACTGTGCAGTGGCCTGGGTAATGTACTTCAAGCTTAATCCCATTCATTTAGGTGTTGGGGGTCAGATCTCTACTGATCTGATGATGATGTTTCCTTAGGTCGGGTCATCGATTCTTTAAGTTCTGGAAAACCCCTTTAGGCTAAATATGAACCCACAGATTTAGAAAATGATTAAAAATGATCACCATGATATTCTCATGTACATAGGCTAGGTGGTAACGGATTCATGCATTAGTTACAAATATATACTTCAAAATATACTAAGAATCATTTTATGCATCTACACACAGTTGTGGGTCAAAACTCATAAGCCTATGGTCCACCTTAATGCCAGAAAGGGATGAAAGAAGAAACTAATGTCTGAGAAAGTAAAATGAGTGACATTGATCTGGTCTCTGCTAGCCTCATTTTTTGGAACATTTACTAAAAAAAACTTATTTCTTGTAGTAGTGACCCACAATACACTGTAGACGGGTTAACAGCTGTGTGCCCATAATGAAAGATAGTGAGAACAGTTAAGAGCTGGAAAAAATGTGTCATTACTTATAAAACAGTAGATATTTAGGCTGGTTTTGAGACAAGGCCAGCCGTCTTGAAAGTAAAAACACCCCATTTTTAGAAAGGTCCCTACACTCAGCCACAGGATGAGGTAAAACATTTAATTATGGGGTCTGCTGCCTGAAACCTATAATCAGTAGAGAATATGTTTCCGGCTGAATTTTCATCTGCAAATATTTTCTTTTGTGGGACATTTCAATAGGGTACCATGCATAATCTGTGATTACAAAGTGAGAAAGACAATTTTCCACCTCGATAACTGCATTACTGCTGTCCCTGGGACACCCAGTCTGGGAGGTAAAAAAATTCTGAGTCATTTTCATCCTGTTATTTTTATATAAACCATATGGCTCTGTGCAAGCTCCAATTTACACCGAAGTTCTTCTTTTCAGTCTTTGTTGTCAATGTAATAGAAATCACTGGAGAATAAAATGTTATTGAAAGCCTGATCACTTAATGTCAAGATGGCACTATTGACTGAGGTTTATTGGTTCACATTTTCTCGCTTTTATAGAGAAACTTTCAGATAAAGGATTGAAATGCACTTCTTTGGAAATAGAATCAGGCCTTTGTGTCATGTAGGGCAGTGTGACATCAAGTTACAGTTAGAACGAGAGAATGTGGGACTCTACTGCCAATGACTCAAAGTACATGTTCTCTTTCTCTAAACCTTTTATATATTTGGTGCCAATCTAATGATAAATTAGAAAATTCAAGTCTTAATTCATTGTGAAAAGGACAGACACAAGCGGCCAGTCTATCTGTACTGCCGCTTCACATGGTACTCGCCACACGCGCCCCATGCTGGTAATCGTATCTGGGCTGATTTGGACTATATCAGTCCAATCAGGTCTGCGCAGCCCACAGGGTTTCCCCTGCTTATCCCTCCTTCCAACCTAGATAATTATCATATTGGGCTGGGAGCGCTGCCTCTTATGCCTTATGCCACACGCGCTGCATGATCTTAACTGTATTCGGGCTGGTTTGGACCACACCGGTCTAGTCAGGTCTGCTTAACCAACAGGCCATCCCCTTTTTTCTGATCTAGATATATTATCGCACGTTGGCAGGAGCAGAGATATTACCCTCCACTGTTGATCCCTGTCCCCTGAAGAGTTAGGGGGTCTCTTTTAGTAAAGTGGAGGCATTCCTCACATTGTGAATATATTCCCGAAATAACGAAACGCGTAGGGACTTCCATACACATATATCCTTTATACCCATTTCCTCTACCCCACCCCGATAGCCCTTATCATCATCAGGACCATCCCGTTGTCCCCTTAGGGCTATTTAGGGCGACTTAATAGGGCTAGGTTCCGGACGTGGCCTCCCCTTGCGGGGACAGGACCTCGTGTTAGGAGGGTACCTTAGGGACTCACAGGCCAAGTAGGGCATTAACAGGGATAGGTTTTCCCTGTAGCCTCTTGGAACCCAGGTACCACTGACAAGAGGACGTTTTTCAGAACACGAGAAGCTCCTCCACCTCCTGTGCATTGGACCATACCTGTCCTGACTGGCATTCCTGGTAAGATCTACCCTTTATTCTGCCTCATGGCATAATCCCAGGTCTACGGCACCCGCCAAAGACCCAATTTGTGTGTTTAACTGGTGGTCAGCTCTGTCAGAGTGACCTACCTTGTGGGGACTCACCCACGTGGGCCCCATACTGTTGTTTGTTTTGTTTGTCTGGTAGGGGCTTGTCTTTCCCATTTGGGATCTTAATTAATTCTAATAAACCTTTGTTTTTTATAATACGTTACTGCCCCTTATTCCTTTTCACAATCTCTGTTACAGAGCAGTACATCCCGGGAGAGTGCCTTTGCACTATCTCCCCCTAGGGACCACCTTCATTTATTCTTGAAAATATTCATTCACTACCCCAACATCAATTGTTGGGGAGAGCTGAGAGATCCTCATACACATTAGGGTGTTGGTGAACCTGCTGTTCTCAGCGGGTTCAGCCGTCAATAAATTAATGTGTGTGGGAGCCTTAAATCAAAAACTGATCGGCACTAATCCTACAAGCTGACCAAGTTATAAAACACCCGCTGTCCAGGGCCATGAGGGGATGTTAATAAATTCAGAGCAGCCACACAATACTCATGTTGTCACATGTGAATTGTTTAAAGCATTTAAACATTCCATAAATATTTTAGTAGAAAAACTATTAAAATGCACATGTTTTATCCACTATTAGTTACAATACATGTCAAGGATCTAGATGGTTGCTGATTATGCCATATAGCCTTCACATTATTTAATGTAACTACATGAAGAACATATGGTGTTCTTCAAAGCTTAACAGTTTGATGCTGATTGTTGTTAAAGCTGCAAATATTTGAAATAAGATACTATTCAAATAAAATGTACAAGTAGTTCCTTACACACATACTACTTAATATAGCATTTGAATATCACCCAAATGAATATGCAAATGCTGATAGGGCAATAAAGGTCTTTATAAATCCATCCTGAGAATCTAAAATAGTTATTTATGCATTATTGGCTGGAGGATGCAAATATTAACTTGTTCCTTTCTAGAGTTCTATTGGTTTTGGTAGCTGTATGATACATTTTTATTGGCTAACCAAGGAAACTCTAGATGGATTGTGTGGGTGACCCCATGCCTAGAGAAGAGACCCTAGTTGTCTCAAAAGCTTGAATCTGCAATCTACTAAATTAGCCAATAAAATAAGCATCATATAGCTATAACACTCTACTACATTGGTTATTAGTATTTTTTATCTGGAGGTTTTCAGGAGGAGCATCCTTAAAAGTCAAGTTCAAAAGAGACATCATCATACTTTTTCCACAGCCATTGCTTAATTTCTTGATGCACAAAAAAAAGTTGGACTACTTGGGACTCAAAGGCCGTGGGTAACCATTGTGGTCCTGGTGACACTCTTCTCAGCTAAAAAATGTTTTAACCCCAATAGAGTTTTTATAGGTCTTTAGGTGGCTTTCTTCACAAGTAACCTCCTAGCCAGGTCATTACATTTTAGAGGATGGTGTGTTCTATGGAGATTTATAACTGTGACAAGTTCAAAGACTAGAGTGGATATATTCCACAAATCTACTGGGGCATATAAGGTTAATGGTAAATGTTTATGTCGGTTCCCTTTGATCCCTAATTCTATTCTCTGCAGAGATTGGATTGGTTTTACAATACCAGAAGTTTTACATTTTTTTAGATCTTGTATTCCAATGGACTGCATGCCTTTATTGGATTTGATAAAATAACCAGATGTGTTTATGTTAAAATGCCCAAGACTAAGGAATAAAAAAACTCCCTCAAATTCCACTTTAATTTACACCAGTCTTTGCAAGTGAAACATGGATTTTGCATTTTCATGGATTTGTGTGTGGGCTGTTGCATTTACATTTATGCTAAACTGATCTTGTTTTCTGTATATCGTATAAATGTACAATAAATGACATTTATTGCCAATAGTTGAAAGTGCACATTTCTTCTTGACTTCTGTCCTATACATTTTAGGCAGAGTTTCTACTTTCCAAATCTCCTGACATACCAGAAAATAACATTGGTAGGAGTCCATTGATTCCTGTGTTCTATACATCGTTAGACCTCAATGACCAGCTCTTTTAATAACTTGGGAATCCCAATTGCTGAAATCATTGTTCTCACTCAACAAATCCCATGTACTCACAATCATAGCTGGCAATGGAGAACATGGAAAACTGAATACATTAGGTGTTGGGAGCTCTAGGGCCACTTTCTCCTAGTGAAGTTTTTGGGTGTACTAGTCTAATTTAGCCTTTGGGAAATGCAAACGCAAAAATTCCCTTTTTGACATGTATACTAGGGCTATATTGAAGGTAAGTAAATTCACTGAAGGCTAACGTCCAGTGGGTGCAAGAGAAAATACAAAGTTTTAAAATATGTAATTATTTCAGCTTTCTGAAAGTTGAAGCATCTCAGAGCACCGGGGAATTAAGACTGAAGGATTTAAAAAAAATAAAAAAATAAAACAAGAAAGAAAACACTCCACACTAAAATAAAAAATGACAGATCACTCCTTGAGTAAAATTGGTGTGATAGCTGACATGAATCACAGGATGACAGTAATGACGTAAGAAGAAGGAACAAAGTTATCAGCCATTCCTGTAGTTTACAAGCCGGGAGCAAGACTTTCAGTAGGAGAGAGAATTATTATTTTATTTCAAATGTTTCAATTCCTGGATTAGATAGGAAAGAAGCAATCATTTTAAACAAAGAGTGAAACCATGACCTGCATTCTACTTTATGTGACCAATGTTTAAAAGTGGTACGAGCTTTCCGGTTTGAAAAAGATCTTTCCAAATGTTGGGTTTCTAAGGGGGTAAACTCTTTGGAGGAGTGCTTCTGTCTTTGGCATCCTTGGGAGAACTGTTTTGTAAGTGCTCGTAGACCTGAATGGGATTTCATCGCAATCGATTTTTGTAGTCTTCAACACCCGATCAGACTATGAGCTTCATGGGGGATGTTGGAGCATGAGCCAAATCTAAAAAGAGGGTATTTTTGCTACTGGATGTTATCACCTCTACATATCACTCATCAAATTACTAAATAGGTTTGGAATAATTGATAAAGAAAAAGTGGAATGTCTAAACCTTGCAATAATTGGATATTTGCCTTCAATTTAAAGATAGACATGCATGCAGTTCTTGGCTGTTTTATATAGGGCATTTCTATACCACCAATCTTTGATGTGGGTTTCATGTGTTTTTTATTACAAGCTACAAAGCAATCCCCATCTGTCACTTTCTAGTTCTGCATTCCGGGGGATAAATGATTGAGCAAAATGTTAAAGAACATGGAATATAACTAATGTATACTGAACAAAACGAGCGTCCATTAAATTGGTCAATTATAAATAATCTAAATCTATCTATCCATCCATCTATCCTGTGTATAATTTGCTGTAATGTTTAAGGTGACTACAAAGTGATGTAGAAAAATAAAACATTATTCACCTGTTGATAGTAAAGTTTCAATATGTACTGTAGCTAGTTTATAGATCCACCTTATCAAAAGTGATAATAGTAAGGTAATGTGCTTAAAGGGAACCTGTCAGATTGAACATGATGTCTGAGCTGCAGACGGCGGGTTATAGAGTAGGAGGAGCTGAGCAGATGTATGGCTTTATGAGAAAAAATTCTGTGTAAAATGTAATTTAATATTTTCACTGCCTGACACTGTCAAAGTGCAGAGGGCGTGGTAGTTGCAGAGAGAGCTGAGCCTCTAGGTGTAATGGCAACGCCCCCATTTCTCCTAGAGGCTCATTTGCATATATTAAGGACATCGTTTTTCTCAGCAATGCAGGCACATATGAACATGAGAACAACATAGATGCCTTCAGCTGCCAAGAGCACACATAAGAGGTCAGCCAGTTTCATAGGTGCAAATCTGCTGACAGATGCCCTTTAAATTCCTACTCCTTCTGGGCTTTGAAGTCAAGGAGGAGGTCCTATTGGTGATATAGAGGGAAGGCTGTCAGACTGTGTATACAGAGATAGCTGTCACTGATTTTACCTGTTTCCTTGATGTCAAAAGCCAGAATGAGCAGCAATCTAAATGAATAAATTACAAGTTTTACTGAATCTTTTCCCATAAAACTACAATCAGGTCCATAAATATTGGGACATAGACACAATTCTAACATGTCTGGCTCTATACACCATCATAATGGATTTGAAAAGAAACAAACAAGATGTGCTTTAATTGCAGACTGTCAGCTTTAATTTGAGGGTATTTACATCCAAATCAGGTGAACGGTGTAGGAATTACAACAGTTTGCATATGTGCCTCCCACTTGTTAAGGGCCCAAAAATAATGGGACAATTGGATTCTCAGCTGTTCCATGGCCAGGTGTGTGTTATTCCCTCATTATCCCAGATACAATGAGCAGATAAAAGGTCCAGAGTTCATTTCAAGTGTGCTATTTGCATTTGGAATCCTGTTGCTGTCAACGCTCAAGATGAGATCCAAAGAGCTGCCACTATCAGTAAAGCAAGCCATCATTAGGCTGAAAAAACAAAACAAACCCATCAGAGAGATAGCAAAAACATTAGGCGTGGCCAAAAGTACTGTTTGGAACATTCTTAAAAAGAAGGAACGCACCGGTAAGCTCAGCAACACCAAAAGACCCGGAAGACCACGGAAAACAATTGTGGTGGATGACCGAAGATTTCTTTCCCTGGTGAAGAAAGCACCCTTCACAACAGTTGGCCAGATCAAGAACACTCTCCAGGAGGGAGGTGTATGTATGTCAAAGTCAACAAGCAAGAGAATACTTCACCAGAGTGAATACAGAGGGTTCACCACAAGATGTAAACCGTTGGTGAGCCTCTAAAACAGGAAGGCCAGAATAGAGTTTGCCAAACGACATCTAAAAAAGCCTTCACAGTTCTGGAACAACATCCTATGAACAGATGAGACCAAGATCAACTTGTACCTTGCACATCAGTGAAGCATGGTGGTGGTAGTGTCATGGCATGGGCATGTATGGCTGCCAATGGAACTAGTTCTCTTGTATTTATTGATGATGTGACTGCTGACAAAAGCAGCAGGATGAATTCTGATATGTTTCAGGCAATATTATCTGCTCATATTCAGCTAAATGCTTCAGAACTCATTGGACGGCGCTTTACAGTGCAGATGGACAATGACCCAAAGCATACTGCAAAAGCAACCAAAGAGTTTTTTAAGGGAAAGAAGTGGAATGTTATGCAATGGACAAGTCAATCACCTGACCTGAATCTCATTGAGCATGCATTTCACTTGCTGAAGATAAAACTGAAGGGAAAATGCCCCAAGAACAAGCAGGAACTGAAGACAGTTGTAGTAGAGGCCTGGCAGAGCATCACCAGGGATGAAACCCAGCATCTGGTGATGTCTATGTGCTCCAGACTTCAGGCTGTAATTGACTGCAAAGGGTTTGCAACCAAGTATTAAAAAGTGAAAGTTTGATTTATGATTATTATTCTGTCCCATTACTTTTGGTCCGTTAACAAGTGGGAGGCACATATGCAAACTGTTGCAATTCCTACACCGTTCACCTGATTTGGATGTACATACCCTCAAATTAAAGGGTATATATTGCATAGCAACCAATTAGATTCCACCTTTCATTTTTCAAAGCTCCTTTGGAAAATGCAAAGTGGAATCCGATTGGTTGGTAGGGGCAAATAAACCAGTTTTACTTTACACTAGTTTTGATAATCTTACCTCAATGCTTTGCACAGCTAGCTTAGGTGACTGTAATGATACATTTCACTTAGCAATCTGTTGCTTTATTTGGGGAAAAAAAGTATTTTAGTCTATATGAAAACAAGCAGTTAAGTGCACTGAGGGCGGGTCTGACCCTCTATGTGCATCCTTGCTCCTCCTGCTTCCCCTTACCTCCTTTTCTGGATTAACAGAAACAGTTTCCTGTATGACGAAGCTGAGGCGCGTTGGGATTTTTAGCCTGTCCTGTGCCTGCTGTTCCTGCCCCCCATCATGTCTCATGGTATGTCATAATTTTTCACCAGGTGCCCACGGGCGAGCTTTGTTTATAGCCTGTATTAGATGGCTTGCTGTATGGGGACTTATTTACTTGAGTACTTCAGATAGATATTACTTTACTCTTGCTGCCATTTGTGTATCATTAAGGGTCCAACATCTATATACTCGTCTAGTGGCTATGCATTGAAGTGATGATCACAGGTATTATTTAAGTGGTTAGTACCATATACCATATCACCCCACTGCATACTATACATACACCTGACATGTGTTCCACCTTTTTGGCGGGCTACAGAGACACCGGCTGGGGGACTATGGCATCCAGGTCTTTTGCTGACTTTTTCTAAACTTTTTGTGGTATCTTTTATATCTGTATAATCATGATTTATTAATGATAAAATAAAGTATATATTTTTGAATACATTGGGCATTCTCTGGTTGTTTGTTTAGCAACATTTTTAGGTTTATACAGTTGTCTTTCCGTTTGCCCTATCTTACGGCATTATAGTGAGGCTTTCTTTTTTGGTTCTATCCAGTATGATCATCTTTCCTAACTCTATCAAGCAGTGGGAGGGGCTCGCAGAGTAAGTAGAGGAGCAAGGGTGCAAAGAATGACTTGGCTCAGGGCACATAACTACTCATTTGCATATGGATTAAGACGCAAAGGATCACTAAGTGAAAGGTATCATTACATTCAGATAAGCTTCCCATACAAGGCATCCTGCCTAGTTTAAAAGTTACTTTTCTGATAAAGGCTCCCTTTAACATAAAATCCTGGAAAATCACAGTAAAATTGTGATAAGACCCGATTACCTATACATAAATAAAGTTGAAAATCATCTTGCCGTTATACTGTAACAAATCTGGCAATTTCAGCACAGTTTTACCTCAATTTATCTGAGTTCTATATCTCTGTGTAACTCCAGCCTTCTATTTGTATTATCTTAAGAAGCTATAACACAATAGTGAAGTTCCACCAGGTAATTCTGCATAAAGCAGTTTATTCTACTTACAAAATAGACATAAAAATTCAGCCTTCTAAAATCAATGTATTCTCATCACACAAAGTCCACCCGACCCGGGTTTCGCCAGTCCAGCTTCATCAGGGAACTTCACTATTGTGTTATAACTTCTCTCTAGGGTGCAGGTGTACGTGAGAGCACCAGCCTCTGGAAACTGATTGTTTGGCTACAAGGTGAAACAACTGCGCATATGGGCTAAGAATCTGGGATTGGAATACTACACTCATAGGCAGCGCGATCAACATTTATTGAAACTTTGACTGTGAAGCGAACTTTACCCACGTCGCTTGGTGGATCTGCAGCGCCGATAAGTAACCACAAAGATCAGAGACTGTTTGAATTTTAGAAAATAATTTGTGATTATGTGGCTGGAGGTACATTAGGCGGTCACTGGCTAAAAAAATTACTGTAGTCCATTACAGGCCCTGAAAATTAGGCATTCACCTGACAGAAAAGAACTTGTGATGATGTGGCTGGAGGTACATTAGGCGGTCACCGGATAAAAATTTAACTGTAGGCCACTGCAGTACAGGTCCCAAAAATTAGGCATTCACCTGACAGAAAAGAACTTGTGATTATGTGGCTGGAGGCAGGGCCGGCGTCAGCCCCCGACAAACCCGGCAAATGCCGGGGCCCACTGCTCCTGAGGAGGCCCACTTAGCTGCTATAAGCACTTCTATCAATACAGACATCAATACTCATTGCTGTGATTTCACTTACGCAGTACCCCTCTAGTGAACCCTCTGAGTCACATGAGGCCGGCTGCTGCAGAGCTTCAGACACGCCCCCTCTTCACTCCATTCAGCAGAGCAGCAGGTTACCTTACCAGCCTCAGACAGGCAGGGTTTGTCAGTGAGTCTGCACTGTGACTGTCTCTTCTCTTTGGTACAGGAGTTGTTTTACTGCTTCATTAAACAGTTTGCCTCCATGACACCTGCCTCCCCCCATATCCTGTCCTATCTCATCCTCATCAAGCCCCTGCTGTCTCCTTTTCTCCCTCATGTATCCAGAGCTCCTGTTCTACACTCCTATCTCCTGTTACTGCCCTGCACAGACCTCCTGCCCCTACTTCTTGTATGAATCCCCCTTAGAGCCCCTTCCACCTACTTGCTGTGTTCACCCCTCCTGTCCATCCAGGGCCCCGGGCCCCTGTCTCACTTCTCTGCCTCTCATTTTGGTGGCATCTGAACAGCATTCATCATAAGGACCTTTTAACATCACAGGGTCATGTGACTGTGCTCCCCACCTTGTAGTGTACCACGCACCCTGTACTGTGCCCCCTTATACCCTGCATTGTGCCCTCTCACCAAACCCTGTACAGTGACCCTAGTCATTCCCTGTATCCGGTCACTGTATGGCGGTGTTATCCAAAAACTGTATGGCCATAACTGTATCCCTTTCCCTGCCCACACCACCTTTTTTTAGACCTGGCATGAGCGGGAAAAAGATGCAGATTGCGGCGCTAAGAACCTTTGCGCCACAATCTGTCTGAAATACTCCTAATATAGACTTATTTTTATTTAATAAATGATCCCCTAATTGTATTATTATTCGGGGGTAAGGCTAACATCTTTATAGTAAATAGATTCTAGTGTATTATACTGTGCCCTGTATTTCCCAGTAGATAAATGATCCTTGGGAAACACAGTCCTCACCCCTGACCACCAGGACCAGGTAGCGCTCTGTCAGTACATGGCGGCCTCCCCTCTCCGCCACGCTGCTCCGCTGTGTACTGGTGCTTATTCTGACACTAAGGCTGGGTTCACATCCCATTTTTGCCATCCATTTAATGCATACCAAAAAAGTATACGTTAACAGATGCACCAGACTGATGCCGTACAGTGACGTCCATTCACTATACAGTTCCCCTCTAAAAAAAACAAAAAACATATACGTTAACTAATGCATTTGTTTTACTGGACTCTGCAGGATACAAAAACATGGAGTGCTGCACATTTGTATACATCAAACCGATAGGAAAAACGTAATGTCAACCCTCTGGGGATGGGGGGCGTACTAAATTTTTCTGTGGGGTCCAGTCAGTTCTAGCTACATGACTGCACAGCTCCTTCTCTCCTCCAGGTCCGGCCCAGCAGTGACATCATGACGTGTGTCTGCCTGCTGCAGCGGGCCTAAGGAGAGAAGGAGCACAGGGAGCTGCGGTTAGTGAATGACAGGACCGCCGGCTCCCCTGCGCTCCAGCAATGATAGGTATGTGAGGGGGCCACTGGGGGGGGGGGGGGGGGTCATTACACTGTGAGGGCCCCTTACATAGTATAATGACCCCCAGTGCCCCCCATTTAGTATAATGATCCCCAATGACCCTCTATTCAGTATGAAGACCACCAAAGCCCCCATTCAGTATAATGACCCCCAGTGACCACCATACAGTG
Source organism: Bufo gargarizans (assembly GCF_014858855.1). NCBI lineage: Eukaryota > Metazoa > Chordata > Amphibia > Anura > Bufonidae > Bufo > Bufo gargarizans. The sequence goes on along the minus strand of NC_058080.1, from coordinate 590,875,469 downwards.
TAATGACCACTAGTGCCCCCACCATACAGTTTAACCCCCGGTGTGGGCACCACTGGGTGTCATTATTCTGAATGGGGGGCGATTGGGGGTTATTATTCTGAATGGAGGGCCACTGTGGGTTCATTATGCTGTGTGAAAGGCCACTTGTGGTCATTATACCATGTGGGAGCCACAGAGGGACATGTAAATGTACAAAAATGCCTCAAGGGGGCCCACTGGGATTTATCGCCCAAGGGCCCACATGAACCTGGAGCTGGCCCTGGCTAGAGGTACATTAGGCGGTCACTGGCTAAAAATGTTACTGTAGGCCAGTACAGGCCCCAAAAATTAGGCATTCACCTGACAGAAAAGAACTTGTGATGATGTGGCTAGGGGAAGATTAGGCGGTCACTGGATAAAAATGTTACTGTAGGCCACTGGAATACAGGCCCCAAAAATTAGGCAATCACCTGACGGAAAAGAACTTGTGATGATGTGGCTGGAGGTACATTAGGTGGTCACTAGATAAAATTTTTACTGTAGGCCACTGGAGTACAGGACCCAAAAATAAGGCATTCACCTGACAGAAAAGAACTAGTGATTATGTGGCTGGAGGTACATTAGGTGGTCACTGGATAAAATTTTTATTGTATGCCAGTATAGGCCCCAAAAATTAGGCATTCACCTGACAGAATAGAACTAGAGATGATTTGGCTGGAGGTACATTAGGCGGTCACTGGATAATTTTTTTTACTGTAGGCCAGTACAGGCCCCAAAAATTAGGCATTCACCTGACAGAATAGAACTAGAGATCATGTGGCTGGAGGTACATTAGGCGGTCACTGGATAATTTTTTTTACTGTAGGCCAGTACAGGCCCCAAAAATTAGGCATTTATCTGACAGTAAAGAACTTGTGATTATGTGGCTGGAGGTACATTAGGTGGTCACTGGCTAAAAATTATACTGTAGGCCAGTACAGGCCCCAAAAATTAGTCATTAACCTGACAGAGAAGAACTTGTGATAATGTGGCTGGAGGTACATTAGGCGGTCACTGGATAAAAATTTTACTGTAGGCCAGTACGGGCCCAGAAAATTAGGCATTCACCTGACAGAAAAGGCCTTTTATGCCGCTGTATATAAATAAGACAAGGACCATTCTTTGTACTGTGTGGTGGCGGATATGTGTGGGCTGGCATGAGGAAATTCAATTACACTTGGTCATCACAGGTCTTGAATTCCTCCGAGATCCATGCCTTATTCATTTTTAGAAATGTGAGGTAGTCCACACTGCTTATCGGTCACGATGCCCCCTGCTGCACTGAACGTCCTTTGGACAGGACACTCGACGAAGGGCAAGCCAAGAGTTCCATGGCAAATTGTGCCAGCTCTGGCTACAGGTCAAGCCTGTACACCCAGTAGTCCAGGGGTTCCTCGCTTCTCAGAGCGTCCACATTGGCCGTTAACCCAATGTAGTCGGACACCTTGCGGTCTAGGCATTCACTGAGGCTGGATCCGGAGGGCAGCTGTTGATGGGTTGGCTGCAAAAATGATCTCATATCCGAAGTGATCTTCAAACCGCCGTCTTCTTGCAGGCACGGTAGGATTGGTACCCGCACCTGTTTCGCTGTGAGTAGAAATTCCTCTGCCAGCACCCGCAACAGCAGAATGCAGCATCTCTCGCAGCAAGGCCTGGAAATGCTGCATTTTACCAGCCCTCTGTGATGCTGGTAACATGTCCACCATTTTGTGTTTGTACCGGGGGTCTTAGTACGTTGCCACCCAGTACTGGTCCTTGCCCTTTATGCTTTTTATACGGGGGTCCCTCTTCAAACACTGGAGCATGAAGGCACAAATTTGCACTGAATTGGAAGCAGTGGAGCGCCATGGCTTCTGCTCATCACCCAGGAGAATGTCGTCCTCGGTCTCCTCCCCCCAGCCATGAACACCAGGGATCCCCGAAAAGTTTCAAGTCCTCAAAGCCTGCTCTTCTTGCTCCTCCTCCCCCCAGCCACCATCCTCCGATTCCTCTGACTCCTCTTCAGACTCCTGCTGACTTGTCTTAGATGGAGTAGCCACCCCTGGGAATTCATTCAACATTGCGACTTCCTCATCTTCCAGCTCCTGCTCCTCGACGGCTTGATTAATGACACAAAACAATGCATGCTCCAGAAAGAAGGCATAAGGTACGATGCCACTGATGGCACCCTGGCTGCAACTGACCAGTTTGGTGATCTCAAATGGCAGCAAAAGTCTGCATGTGTCGCGCACGAGCAGCCACTGGCGCTGTGAAAAGAAACCAAGCTCCCCAGAACCTGTCCTGCTGAAGATTTTGTACCGGTAGTCGTTAACAGCACGTTGCTGCTGGAGCAGCCTATCAAGCATATACAAGGTGGAGTTCCAGCGCGTCGGGCTGTCACAAATCACATCTGACGGGCAAGTGGTGTCGCCGCTGAAGTTCAGTAAAGCGAGCCATGGCTGTGTAAGATCTTCTAAAATGGCCAGAGATTTTCCTGGCCTGCCGCAAGACGTCCTGGACCCCTGGACTAAGTTCAGGACATGTGCCATGCATGGCACATGTGTCATTTTGCCCTGTTTCAGCTCACTCAGCAGATTGGCACCTTTGTCGCACACCACTTTACCAACTGTCAAATTGAGCGGGGTTAGCCACTGATCGGCCTGTGACCGCAGAGCTGAAAGCAGTGCAGGACCGGTATGGATCTTGGCTTCCAGGCACAACAGCCGCAGCACAGCATGGCAACGTCTTACCTGGGACGTCAAATAGGTTCTGGGGAGCTTGGGGGGCGCAGCTGAAGAGGTGGTAGCAGTGAAAAAGGAGGAGTCAGCCGAGGAGGAGACGGAGGATGCAGTAGGAGGAGGAGAAGAAGAGGCATGCCTGCATGCAATCCTTGCCGGTAACACCAAATCCACATGGGAGCTACGGGTTACATGCTTGACAGCAGTCAGAAGGTTTATCCAGTGGGCAGTAAAGGTTATGTACCTTCCCTGTCCGTGTTTGCTAGACCACGTGTCTGTGCTCAGATGTATCTTGGCACCGACACTGTGTGCCAGAAATATATTCACTTGCCGCTGAATGTGGCCATATAGTTCTGGAATGCCCTTCTGGGACCTTCCATTGCGGTGTGCCAATGGCCACTCATTTTCTAAAGGCCTCCGAGTCCACCAGTTTATATGGCAGTAGTAGGCGGGCTAGCAGTTCCAACAAGGCAGCGGTCAGTCGTTGGGCAAGATGGTCATCCGGCGTCATCAACTTTTTTACGCTCGAACATTTGGGGCACTGAAGCTTCTGCCTTCTGCCAGATGAATGCGCCGACGGCATGGTGGAAGGTGGAGTGGAGAACAAATGGAAGAAGAGAGGAGGAGGAGGAGAAGAGGCAGGACGTGGAGCACCGGGAGTGTGGCCTTAAGGGTTCTGACGGCATTGCTCCCACTGGGCTCAGTGATGGGAGGACAGGTGACTTATTAAGGCGGTCATCCCTAGGTGAGTGTTGGGCTTACCGCGACTTATGCGTTGACAGCACAGGCTGCAGATGACAACACTTTTGTCAGCAGCTGACACGTTAAAAAAAGCCCACACTGCGGAGCCATGTGCCGGTGTCCTAGAAGCGCAAGATCTGACCGTGCATGGTGGATGGCTCGCTCCAGATACATTTGCAGTCTGCTTTTTGCCTCCTGTGCCCTGCAAGCTCTGCCTGCTTCTCCTCCTTCTCCTCCCTCTCTGCTGCTCCGTCTCTCCCTATGAACTCCCCTCCTCTTCCTCTCTTGTGGGCACCCACGTGATGTCCATCGACACATCATCATCGTCACCTTTACCAGCACTGACATTTGAGATCTCGGAGTAGGCAGAAACAGCAGGGACCTCCCTCCTTGGGCTGATCTGGGTACTGTCGTCAGATCGCTGGGTGGCTACCTCCTCTTCCTCATCCGATGTCAAGAATTTCTGCGCATCGGTAAGGTCTGGAAATGGATGGGAAAATAATTCCTCTGACTCGAGTGGAGGGGCTATGGTGGTGGTGGTGGTGTATTTGGGGGTGCACACAGCAGAGAGTGAGGAGGGTGCAGATACAGAGGATGAGGAGGGTGCTGAAGCGGAAGGCTGAGTGAGCCACTCAACCAACTCTTTGAAGTAATCGCATGCGTCTTCTCCAACTTCCCACATAGGCTCTGGCCTGGTGTAACTGTCTGGCCCCTGTGGAACGGCCTGCCTCTTCCTCTGCCTGTCATTTTCCTAATGATCTTGTGCTTAAGTCCCTAGAGAAGAACAGCATTTGTGGAAGCAGGTATCTCGCAGGCCTCAATCAATATTTGGTGGAAACAGGTATATCGAACACCTTAATCAGTATTTTGTGGAAGCAGGTATATCGCAACCCTCAATCAGTATTTTGTGGAAGCAGGTATATCAAACTCCTTAATCAGTATTTTGTGGAAGCAGGTATATCAAACCCCTTAATCAGTATTTTGTGGAAGCAGGTATATCACACCCCTCAATAATTTTTTTGTGCCACCACAATGATATCACACCACCCTGTTTATTTGGGGCAACAGCTATATCGCAGCCCTCAATCAGTATTTTGTTGAAGAAGGTATATCACACCCCTCAATCAGTTTTTTTGGGGGCAACAGGCATATCACACCCATTGCAAATAGTTGTTCCAATAACGCTTGTCCCTCTTTATTGCTGTGGTATCGCAGCAGAACCACACACAACTGCTGCACAATACAAATGCACTATAATATACTTTCTATGTTAGAAAGTAAATTATAAGTATATCACACCCCTAAGTATATCACACCTTTCGATAGCACACCTATACCAGTCCTTAAAAGGACTTTTGTGGCCCTATTAGCTAGCGTTTGGTTTCCCTAACAGTCTGTCCCTGCTCCACAAAGCAATTTTTCCCTACACTGGCAAAACACAGAATGTAAAATGGCTGCCAGATCTGTTTTTTTATAGGGTGGGGGTGTGTCCATGTGCTGAAACGTCTCAATTGGCTGTCCTGTCCCACCTGATGGATGTGTCATGGATCAAAGTTCTGCGCAATGCAAAAGAATATGGTGCTGGCCGACATCGCTATATGTTCGCATGTTCGGCGAAAAACGACCACCAGGCAAACCGCAAGGCCATTTCTAGTTAAGACTGGCTGCCAGCAACTCTTGGATTTCATCTGGGGAACATTTTGCTCATTGCAGTTTACTACACGCTTCATAATATCTTATTGAATAATGCTGTGCCATCTGTGAATGATCTTTTATAAATAGCATGTAAATTTAGTCATTCGTCTTCCATGCCCATTTCCTAGAAACTGTGGAAGCTACAATGGCAGTTCACCTCACACTACCAGGAGGCTTAGCTTCGAACCTTGTAATAATCATACCAATAATGAAGATAATAAAATAGCTGCTTTCCTAGCAAAGCCTACAAGGAACGGCCAGTTTACTACAGTACTGTAGTAAATAGCAGTTTACTGGAAATGGTGCTAGTGGTACCAATAACAGAAAATAATTAGTGCTGTATACCAAGGAAATCTAAAGGACCCCATACACATTAGTATATTGGTGTCTGAAGCTGCCAAGTCCAATGTGTGTCGAGAGCTCCTGACTTTCCCCCTGACAGATGATGTCAGGAAGAGAAGGAAGGATCGAGTGAACCAAATTTTTTCACCCGATTCATCCTTTGTTCCCCTAGAATATATCATACTCCACCACCAGAATTGTCCGGCAGCAGTTTTCTCCTCTTTACCCATTGAATACTCATACATGCTTGGCCAAACTGAACGTGTATGTAGGAATTTGGGAGAGATAGCCACTAGCCAAACATCATTCAACCAACAGCTATTAACTATGTATGTCCACCTTAGGACTTAAGTTATATCCATCAAGAAGATGTAGAAAGTACAATTGATTGCCACGTAAATCTAAATCACATGTGAATGACAAGTTGCCTTCAGATCTGTTTGCATTTAGTCTTCTCCAAGACATTTCACTTGGTTGAGGGGTCAAGTCGTATATCCTATGAGAGGATCCCCCAAGGTCTAAGAGAGTTGCATGTGAAACTTTTACCCAAATTTAATGTGAACCTTTAGTGTTGAATCATTATAACTAGTTTGTAACAGTCAATATGTTAATGTATTTGGTAATGTATTTATCTTACTGTTTTTTGCCTCAAGAACAAGTAGTTGTTGTTATAATTAAATGATTAACTTCTTTAATATAGTAATTGCACAGTGGACTACCAGTGCAGTCATGTAGTGGTTTCACATACCTTCATGAACAGGCATTTATCAACAGCATTAGCAATGCAATCACAATTTGATAGCATTTTATGCAAAAGAGACCATCTGTCATTTTCTCTCATGCTTTTCAACATTGTTAATATGCCACCCTTAAACAGGGTTGGACTGGTCCACCAGAATTCCAGTGGATCCCCGGAGATTGACACAATTTCAGGCCCCAAACATCAAAAAGAAGACAACTTTATTTGGAGCTGAAGCCACTCTCTTGCTACTAAGGTCTATTTCTTATGTTTGGATTCACAAATAACCTACTGGACCTTACTAATGGAATGTCCTCTGCAATAGCAACTACAAACATGAAAAACATAGAAGAGTATGCTCACAGTCATGTTCTGGATAGATGGAGGATAGGTTCTTGCTGTGTGATCAGCCTAAGGAACCCCAATCTGATACTTTCCCGACACCATGAAAACTTCTATATAAGCAGCATTGTGTGTCCACAGTGGTTTTTGCCCCTTACTAACGGTTCCTAATAGACAAGCACTGCTTGGCAGCTGTTCAGCAGTGGAATACGTGAAATAAATGTTAATAGTTTTAAAAATGAATGCAGATCTGTGGAATGATGCTAATAAGACCAAGTGTGATATAGTGCTAGCTCAAGAAACTCATTTGCTGACCAAAGATGTTGGTAAGTGTTCAAATAGGCACTACCCACATCTTTACTGTGCTTCGGCAGAAGTTAAAAAAGCTGGGGTTCTTATAGGAGTTAGGCGTTCGGTCCAATTTAAAGCACATCAAACTATTATTGACCAAGCGGGACGATATATTATCCTCCTTTGCTCTATCAACCATGCTGAATACACCATAGCTAATGTCTATGTACCTAACTCTCACCAAGTGTCTTTCCTTACAAGGTTTTTTAAGAAGTTGTTGAATTCTGCCAGGGGTTCCATCATTCTAGGAGGAGATTTTAACCTGCCCATTGATCCTTTGATGGATTGCTCCAAGAAAACGGGGAGTCATCGGCCTGCGTTGGGTAAGCTTCTCAAAACTACTCCCCTACATGATATATGGAGGTACCAGCACGCGACAGAAAGGGATTATACCTTTATGTCTCAGGTTCATATCTCCCAATCTAGAATTGACTACTTCCTTATTTCCAAAGACCTTCTGCATAAAACTACTCACACAGCCATAGGCAATATAACATGGTCTGATCATGCTCCAATCTACCTACACATCTCGGATAATTATCCTAATCCTAACCCACCGCTTTGGCGCCTTAACTCGTTTTTGCTGAGGGATGAAAACCGGCACCAAACATTCTCTAAAGCTTTGGACGAATTTTTTGTTCTTAATGACGCGCCAGATATCAGCGCCTCCACATTATGGTGCGCCCATAAAAGCTTCATGAGAGGCGTTTTCATTCAGACTGCGTCTAAACTTAAAAAGCAAAGGGATAAAAGGATGCAGGATATCTTAGCACAAATAGGAGAGGTAGAAACGCGTTTTAGGGAGACCCCTACAGAAACATTATCAGCTCAACTCACAGATTTGCGCTTTCAATTACGCTCTCTTTTGCTCTGCAAGTTTGAAAAGGCTCTAACCAGATTAAAGGCAAAATGGTATCACTTAGGAGATAGAGCCGGGGCTCTGCTAGCTCGCAGACTGAAAAAAAGGGAGATAGCCTCCCGTATAGAATCAATGAAGCAAAATAATGGAAAGATAACTACGCACCCGATAGATATTGCGGATGCGTTTGCAGATTACTATAGTTCTCTTTATAATTTGAAGACTGACGGCGTCATCCCGCAACCTACCTCACATACTATACAGAACTTTTTAAAATCAGTATCTCTCCCAAGTATTGCCTCCCAAGATTTAGAATTGCTCAATGCCCCCTTTTCTGAACGGGAGGTAGGTATAGCTATTAAATCATTAAAATTGCATAAAGCTCCAGGCCCGGATGGCTTTTCGGGGGACTATTATAAATCCTTTCAAGTAAGCTTACTACCATACCTCACGCGGCTTTTTAATACATTCCTTCTCCCGGGTACTATACCCAAAGAGATGCTATGTGCTATTATCACAACAATCCCTAAACCAGGTAAACCTCATGATAATCCAGCAAACTTCCGGCCCATATCTTTATTGAATAATGACCTGAAATTATTCTCTAAACTGCTGGCCCTGAGGTTACAGCCCCTCCTTCCTAAATTGGTGTCCACGGACCAGGTCGGTTTCATCCCTGGCCGTCAATGCAGAGATGGTACTCGTAGAGTGATTGATCTGCTCCAGCTGGCGGATGCCTCCGGTGCACCCACAATCTTTATATCACTCGATGCTGAAAAAGCTTTTGATAGGGTGCACTGGGGGTTTCTGACGGAGGTGTTAGATCATTTTGGGTTCAGGGGACCTATCTTGTCAGCTATCTTAAATCTATACTCCCTTCCATCAGCCTGAGTATTAGCATCTGGCTTTTATTCCAAAAGCTTTGATATAACGAACGGTACCAGACAAGGCTGCCCTTTGTCGCCGTTGTTTTTTGCGCTGGTGATGGAACCCCTGGCAGAAAGGATTCGGTTGGATCCAGGTATTTTGGGCATACAGGTGGGTAAGGCATCGCATAAAATAGGATTGTACGCGGATGACGTCCTGTTATCACTTACGAATCCAGAGGTATCTCTCCCCAGCGTCATGGAGGTTTTAAAAGAATATGCACAAGCCTCTTTCTACAAACTTAATGTCACAAAATCGCATATCCTCCCATTTGCGATCCAAGAACCTCTCAAAAGGGAGCTCCTGGCGAAAGCTCCATTTCAGTGGGCAGAGGAAGGCATAACTTACCTGGGCATATTATTAACGCCTAGTATACTAAATCTGGTGAGAAGTAATTTTGACTCCCTGAGGAAAGAATTACTAACAGATTATGCTGAGTATTCTAAGCTGTTTTTATCATGGCTGGCCAGAATTAATGCGGTCAAAATGATGATTCTGCCTAAGATCCTCTATAAACTTAGATGTATCCCTCTTATCATTCCACAAAAAATATTAAAATTGTTGCAATCAGACCTTATAAAATTTATATGGGGTAACAAAACACCTAGAGTGGACCGTCGAGCCCTGTACCCAAAGCTGAGAGAAGGGGGCCTCGGGGTCCCGGACCTCAGTCGTTACTACAGGGCGAACCTCATTGAGCAGACTAAAGAGTGGTGGGCGCCTTCCTCACTACAGAGATGGCATGAATTAGAATCTACCTACGCAAAACGGGGTTCTCTCACAGGCTTTCTTGCCGCCCTTTCCCTGGAAGCACCTAAATCTTCACCCCCTCTCTTGACTATGAAAGCGGCAGTTTGGACCTGGTGCCATTGTATAGAGAAAGGGTTGCTTTTCTCACCTAAGAGGTCTGAGATCCCACTAGTGGCGCTTACGTATGGGATCCCCGACCTCTCCTTAGAGGAGTGGGAGAAAGCAGGTATCTTGCGCTTAGATCAGTTGTATGAAGGTGACACTATGAAAACATTCGAGACCTTACATCAAAACTATGGTATACCTAACACTTATTTCTATCAATATCTACAAGTTAGGCATATGCTACACAGAACGAGACCTCCTATTACTTCATTGAATAAAACTGCCCTCTTTGGTAAATATTTTACTGATACGACTGGTCAGGGGAAGGGCCTGGCTACTGCATATCATGCTCTAGACCCTAATCTAGAAACAAAGCTAAACTTTATGGTGAAATGGGAAGAAGAATTTGAAAGCTCTTGGTCGGTCGAGGAGTGGAGGGATGCCTTCCACTGGACGATAGCTACTGCCAAATGCGTTAACCACATTGAACAAAATAGGAAAATACAACTTAGATGGTACTTGACTCCAGCTCGTATAGCACATATGGACCCTGAATATAGTTCAAGCTGCTGGAGGAACTGTGGGGAAAAGGGAAGCTTATCACATATGTGGTGGTCGTGCCCTATTATTCTCCCTTTCTGGAGGAAGATTTTTGACCTTATCTCGACAGTGGCGGGCTTCCAGATCCCCCTCGACCCTCCATTAGCTGTATTGTCCATCGGAATAGGAGGTTTACCTCACTCCCACAGATCGGTTGTGATGGGCGTTCTTTCAGCTGCAAGGAAGCTTATTGCGACCTCCTGGAAGATGCCCATTACTCCTCAGGTATCTGATGTGATTTCACTAGTTAACCAGTATATGCAACATGAATATATATATGCAGATTCTCACTCTGAACGCTTAAGGGCTCATAAAAGATGGGAATTATGGAACTCTTCCCCGTTTGCAGTACAGATTCACTCTTTGGCTCTGTAGTAACTGAGGTTGTGGTATACATACATGGCGGGAGAGAGCGGTGGATGGAAGACGGTGGATGGATAAAGGTGTAAGGTAAAACACACATAGGGGCACACTGAAGTGTAGAATAAAGTATCTCTTAGGAGTGGATCGCGAGTTCTGGACTCAGTCTATTAGTTCTGTTCTTGGACTGAATTTGTTACAATCTGCTGTATATGTCATAAATATGCTTTGCAGATATTTGAGATAAGTGCTGGATTATACAAGTGTCATTTAGTATCTGGCATTCTTATGTTGGTTTAGCTATGTAATATTACAATACGAATGTCAAAGTTGTACTTTGAAACTTTTAGCATTGATCTGGCTTACGCAAGTGACATATTTATTGTCTGATTTCCTTATGCTGAAAAATCAATAAAACATGAAAGTTTAAAAAAAAAAAAATGAATGCAGATTTAACACAAATGTATGCAGTTACTGAAATTATAATTTTATGCAAAACTATCATGTCATTACAAAATATATATTTACTTTACAAGGCTTTTCCTCACAAAAGACTTCTATGGCACATTGGCCCCCAATTATGCCCCAAAAAAGGTATCAAATACAATTAAAACATTCTTAAAGAGTCGGCGGGGGTCTGACCACTAGGAGTCATGAGATGGGGATCCTGTATTTCCTGGTATGAATTGAGTGGTGGATGAGCAGGCGCACTGCCCCATTCAACTCGGTGGTACTGCCGAACAGAAGCTGAGTACAACGTTTAGCTAACTTCTTCAGTCCTATTGAGATTACTAGAGTGGCAGTGTGTATGTTCCATTTATAGGGAGCAACACGACTCTTGTTCTCATGATCAGTGGGGGTCGTAGGACCAGCATTGATCAGGTTCTTATACCCCATCCTGTGGATAGAGGATACCTTTAAATCTTGCCATAAATACACAATTGGCTGCACAGTAAACAGAGTAATTCATATTATTTTCTATTAACCAAACTACGTGTTAATGTCCAATAATAGGAGCATACAGATATTTTGATCTCGTTCTTTGACACCAGGCCGGGGTATTCTAGCTATCCAGATTTCATGCTAGGGTGTTTTAGATTTTCAGCGTTTTTTACATAAGCTATGACAGGTTATGAATGCTCTGATGTTATATTAAGACAAAGCTGTAGATAATCTGAATATAACATATGTGCTGCTAAGAAGTTTCTATTCTGCATTTTCTGTAGGAGCCGTTTGACAGCGACATATCACCGACTGACAGCAACAATAGTAGAATTTCCATAAGTAGCAGTGCTTATATTAGAAATTTTTGCCATGATGATAAATCTGCATCCTATTTCTGTCCATTTACATGTTGAGCCTTGGCAATCTACAGGACAGCTATAAGGACATTTTATTTGCAAATAACATCAATTAATATAATAATTTCTAAATAAAAACACAATATTCTAAGAATTTTATAACATTCATCTATGATAAATACATGTTGTATACTAAACATTTTCAGCATTCATCAGCAAAATTATTTATTCACTCCACTTACACAGGGCTGTCTTTAATGCGGAGCAAAAGGGGCAGCTGCCCTTGGCCCAGTTGCTCCTGGGGGGCCCAAGGTAGCTGCCTATTGAGCCCCGCTGGCCACTGCCCACAAATTCAATGATGACATTGTCATAAATTGGAGGACCAGGAAGCGATGAAGGCTTTGTACGCACCGCTTCCTGGTCCTCAGCTATCAGCTGTGCAGGGCTGCGCACAGTGTGAGGCACTCTGTGATGTCACGCTGTGCGCAGCCTTCACAGCACAGCCGACAGCAGGAGGATGCAGATTGCGCTGCAGGAGAGGAGCGACTGCGTCCAGGAGTAGGAGAGGTAAGTGTTTTTTTTTACTTTATATTTATGAGGCTGATGGACACTTCTGGGGCTGGTGAGAGGCATTGGAGACTAATGGAGAGGCTACTGGGGGCTGATGAGAAGCTACTGGGGGCTGCTATGAGGCTAATGGGGGCTGATGAGAGGCATGGGGCTCTTATCTGAGGTCTGTTTGGGGGTCATTCATATTGAGGTCTAAGCTGAGGTCTGATTGGGGTCTTATCTGAGGTCTTATTAACATTGGGGATCTTTCTTGGGGTTGTTAGCTGAGGTCTGATTAACATTAGGGGTCTAATTGGTGGTCTGACCTGAGGTATAATGAAAAATGTTTTTTTCCTATTGTCCCACTCTAACCTAGGTGCATCTTATGGGCCGGTGCGTCTTATAGGGCGAAAAATACGGTACTTGCTTGCTCCTCCTCCCGACCTCCCCTGCCCTTTGCGTAGTCCATGCTCCGTGAAGTCATGCGGAGGCACTGCAACGCTAGGGTGAGCCGAGCCCCGGTCTCCTTCCTGAACTGCAGAGTGGTGCCCACTTCCGGCCCTGAGCCCAGCTGCACAGAGCACTGATCCTGAGTCTGCTGGAGTCTTCAGAACTGTAAGTATTTACAGTAATTCACTGTAAGCTATATTATATACAGTACAGACCAAAAGTTTGGACACACCTTCTCATTCAAAGAGCTTTCTTTCTTTTCATGACATGGAAATTGTAGATTCACACTGAAGGCATCAAAACTATGAATTAACACATGTGGAAATATATACATAACAGAAAAGTGTGAAACAACTGAAAATATGTCATATTCTAGGTTCTTCAAAGTAGCCACCTTTTGCTTTGATTACTGCTTTGCACACTCTTGGCATTCTCTTGATGAGCTTCAAGAGGTGTTCATCTGAAATGGTTTTCACTTCACAGGTGTGCCCTGTCAGGTTTAATAAGTGGGATTACTTGCCTTATAAATGGGGTTGGGACCATCAGTTGCGTTGTGGAGAAGTCAGGTGGATACACAGCTGATAGTCCTACTGAATAGACTGTTAGAATTTGTATTATGGCAAGAAAAAAGCAGCTAAGTAAAGAAAAACGAGTGGCCATCATTACTTTAAGAAATGAAGGTCAGCCAGTCCGAAAAATTGGGAAAACTTTGAAAGTGTCCCCAAGTGCAGTCACAAAAACCATCAAGCGCTACAAAGAAACTGGCTCACATGCGGACCGCCCCAGGAAAGGAAGACCAAGAGTCACCTCTGCTGCGGAGGATAAGTTCATCCGAGTCACCAGCCTCAGAAATCGCAGGTTAACAGCAGCTCAGATTAGAGACCAGGTCAATGCCACACAAAGTTCTAGCAGCAGACACATCTCTAGAACAACTGTTAAGAGGAGACTGTGTGAATCAGGCCTTCATGGTAGAATATCTGCTAGGAAACCACTGCTAAGGACAGGCAACAAGCAGAAGAGACTTGTTTGGGCTAAAGAACACAAGGAATGGGCATTAGATCAGTGGAAATCTGTGCTCTGGTCTGATGAGTTCAAATTTGAGATCTTTGGTTCCAACCACTGTGTCTTTGTGCAACACAGAAAAGGTGAACGGATGGACTCTACATGCCTGGTTCCCACCTTGAAGCATGGAGAAGGAGGTGTGATGGTGTGGGGTGCTTTGCTGGTGACACTGTTGGGGATTTATTCAAAATTGAAGGCATACTGAACCAACATGGCTACCACAGCATCTTGCAGCGGCATCCTATTCCATCCGGTTTGCGTTTAGTTGGACCATAATTTATTTTTCAACAGGACAATGACCCCAAACACACCTCCAGGCTGTGTAAGGGCTATTTGACCATGAAGAAGAGTGATGGGGTGCTGCGCCAGATGACCTGGCCTCCACAGTCACTGGACCTGAACCCAATCGAGATGGTTTGGGGTGAGCTGGACCGCAGAGTGAAGGCAAAAGGGCCAACAAGTGCTAAGCATCTCTGGGAACTCCTTCAAGACTGTTGGAAGACCATTTCAGGTGACTACCTCTTGAAGCTCATTAAGAAAATGCCAAGAGTGTGCAAAGCAGTAATCAAAGCAAAAGGTGGCTACTTTGAAGAACCTAGAATATGACATATTTTCAGTTGTTTCACACTTTTATGTTATGTATATAATTCCACATGTGTTAATTCATAGTTTTGATGCCTTCAGTGTGAATCTACAATTTTCATAGTCATGAAAATAAAGAAAACTCTTTGAATGAGAAGGTATGTCCAAACTTTTGGTCTGTACTGTATATGTTTAAATTTGGTCAAAGAGTCGCTCTACTTTCACATAATTTATTTTAATTTAATAGAGAATGGTGTAAATATCATATTTCTAAATCACTCTATTAAAAAAAAAAATATGCCTGCATCCACCTGAACAAAGCTAATAAATTATGACCACTGGGGATCTCACTTCCACCTAATTTGCAGTCCACTAGAAATGCGACGTGTCAGAGCTAGCTGAGATCCTAAGTCTTATAAAAGAACTGCATATACACTACTTCTGAACATGACAGGAACTTCCTGCCTTTTTGTGAGTGTGAACTCTCTCTCCTTATTATGTTCTGTGAGCTCTGGAGCTGAAAAACTGTGGGAAGTTAGGGAAAGAATGTCACAGCAGTACAGTGCTGTACCGTTTCTGAGAGAAATGCATCTAGCTGTGCAACTGAAGAGGGGAATATTAAGGCTTAAAAAGACATTAGGAAAGCCCAAAAAAGACCTATTCCTTCACAGTTATGATTGCACAAAGAAGCATTGCCATTATGCAAAGTTTTTTGACAACTCAGGCATGCTTTAAGGACTCTAATTTCTCACAAATCTATTGTAATTCTAAGCCAAACCACAAAATGATCTTTTTTTTTTCCTAAGTGGTTTCGCTTACACCACACATCTCTGGATATGTTGAGCCTTGAGCAAAGGTAAAGGGCACATTTGTATGGCAGTCATTAGGCGGACAGCTGGACAGTAGATCTCTAAGCATACTATACATATACATCCACACATGATGTGAACAGAGCCTTATATTATTATTGGATTATTGATGTTCCTTAACTCTGGAGCAAAGTGACCAAAACTGGGCTTTACCATTCTCCTTTTTTAGTTGGGTGTGTCCCTATACAGTGTGGCCTTGATGCCATTGACAATGTAGTGACATTTCTCCTGTATAATGGTATTGGCAGCACCCAGTTGCCACTTTATTCATACATTTCCAGTAGGAATAACAGAGGAATGGAACAACCTAACTTGCTTCAGATTTGTTGTTTTATTGGGAATACAAAAACAAACATGATATGTCTGCCCTTTAAAAAAAAAAAAAAAAAAAGTAACATACAGACTCCAACCTTTAAAATGGGACCTATCCCAGCCTTTATTCATACAATTACGATATATGGACAATATGTTCTCCAGAAGTTAAAAATTGCATGGCACCAGAACACCTTTAAATTTATAGCATCTATTAGCTATAGAAAAACGGAGGTAAACATCTTAGCATGCGCTATGTCAAACGTGGTTCAGTGGCCGCGACTCCTGTTTGGGGCGCCTATTCTATGGATGTGCTATACAATTACAGAGCTTGCTAATGGGCTGCAAGAAAAAAATACTAATAAATCACACTTATGTATGAAATATGACCCATAAAATAATTTGGATTTAGGCTGGTGATACATACAGAAGATTACTGATAGAAATGATGTATGATGCAAAAAAGTGTTCAGATCTGCTGGGTAATTTTGATCACTCAGAACTGAAGACAATTGTATTGATGGATGTCTGGAATGACTGAGCAAGCTTAATTAAAGTATCTGTTTTCTGAGCATGTTCCAGTCTTCAGATATATTAGTTACAGCTTGTACTTCTTTGATTAGACATACACTGCCTGCACAGTGCAACTTTCTTCAAATACTTTACTCTTAAAGGGGTATTCTGGTTACAACAAGGAAACCCTTATTTGCTAGAAAGGAGATTGGACCCATTTATGCCAAGAATGGAAAATTAAATCAAAGATTTCAAATACAAGCAACATTCTTGAAGATTGCATCAAGCTTTACACATATCCCCTATCTACAGGTAAAGTAATTAGATGTCTTTCCAAAAAAAGAAAAGAAAGGTCTGCCTCTGGTGCTACCAGTTGTAAGGTATTCATCCTTTTAAACAGCCCTTGCTACCTAATTTTGGTTTGTAGCTAAGTCAGTATCTCATTTGCAGACAGCTGTTTTAGGGCGATTGCCTCTCATCAGTGCAAACATTTGCATTAGACCAGGGGTGCACAACCCAGAGCCATGGTTTGCAGCCCCCATCCTGATAGGCAGAAACACGGCTGATCGTGCGATCCAAAAACTGTTCATCTACTATTTCTCCACGATTCCACTGTGTAGTACCTACCGTTCCTAAATGCTTAATACAGTAAATCTGTGTAAGTAGAGACATACCACAGTGTACAGTATGTTCTATTGGTGTGCACTACAGGGCTCATGAACACAACCGTATGTATTTTGTGGTCGGCAAAAAAACGGATCCGCAAAAAATACGGATGACATCCGTGTGCATTCCATATTTTGCGGAACACAACAGCTAGCCCTTCATAGAACTGTACTATCCTTGTCCATAATGCGGACAATAATAAGACATGTTCTATTTTTTGCGGAACGGAAATACGGACATATAGAAACGGAATGCACACGGAGTAACTTCCATTTTTTTTGCGGACCCATAAAAAAAAAAAACGGAACGGACTCGGAAAGAAAATACGTTCGTGTGCATGAGCCGTGATGTTCCATCATGTGGGCACCATATTCCACCTGACGTGATGCTTTTCAAGTGGAGAATACCTCTGTAACGCAGCCTGTGTTGGAGGACAGACAATCTTATTCCTCACAGGCTTCGCAAAAGAAAAACTCTGCAAAATAAGAGATATAGTGTGGGAGCATAAATTTGTATGCATCCAAAGATAGTAATAATGTGCAACGTTTCGATCTCTCACAAACTTTTTCATGATGTATCTGGATGTAGACCTGGATATTCTGAGTCTTGATCCGTCACGACCGATTCGGCCTCCTATATCCGGGCCTCCTGATTGACAAAGTCCAGATGGACCGAAACGTTGTATAAATTAGGAAATCCCTTGAAAACAAGGCTGCAGCTGTTCTTCTCCACAACTTTGTTCTTAAACCAATACTTGGCTTAGGCTACTTTCACACTGGCGTTTTGGCTTTCCGTTTGTGAGATCCGTTCAGGGCTCTCACAAGCGGTCCAAAACAGATAATTTTTGCCTTCTGAATGGAAAAGGATCCGCTCAGAATGCATCAGCTTGTCTCCGTTCAGTCTCCATTCCGCTCTGGAGGCGGACACCAAAACGCTGCCTGCAGCAATTTTCTGTCCGCAATGTGGTGTGGAGCGGTTCCGTCCCCCATTGACTTTCAATGGTGTTCAAGACGGATCCGTCATGGCTATAGAATACATAATACAACCGAATCCAGTCATGACGGATGCATGCGGTTTTATTATGGTAACGGAAGTGTTTTTGCAGATCCATGATGGATCTGCAAAAAAAAAAAATGCTAATGTAAAATTAGCCTTAGTGCTGTCAATAACAGTGAGATTTAAGTAATAAGGTTCAATTATATGAAAACCCTCGGGGCAAATGTGTATAAGTGAGTGATAAACAGTCATGTTCCAAACATACTCATCAAGTCCCTTAAAGCTCCTAGCAGGCTATTTGTTCACTAGACCTACGGAGCAGAGAAGCTAATCTACAATCTGCTGATCACATGACATAACATACAAGTCAACTAATAAAGTTCTGTTTTGTAGAGGGGATAGTTCCAGTGGACCCCAGTACTACAAGACACCAGTGCTAACCATGGATCTTACATGGAGCTCCTTAAGCCTCATGCACACGACCGTTGTGTGCATCCGTGGCCGTTGTGCCGTTTTCCGTTTTTTTTCACGGACCCATTGACTTTCAATGGGTCCGTGGAAAAATCGGAAAATGCACCGTTTGGCAGCCGCATCCGTGAGCCGTGTTTCCTGGCCGTGAAAAAAATATGACCTGTCCTATTTTTTTCACGGCCAACGGTTCACGGGCCCATTCAAGTCAATGGGTCCGTGAAAGAACACGGATGCACACAAGATTGGCATCCGTGTCCGTGATCCGTGGCCGTAGGTTTTAGTTTCATACAGACGGATCCGAAGATCCGTCTGCATAAAAGCTTTTTCAGAGCTGAGTTTTCACTTTGTGAAAACTCAGATCCGACAGTATATTCTAACACAGAGGCGTTCCCATGGTGATGGGACGCTTCTAGTTAGAATACACTACAAACTGTGTACAAGACTGCCCCCTGCTGCCTGGCAGCACCCGATCTCTTACAGGGGGATATGATAGTACAATTAACCCCATCAGGTGCGGCACCTGAAGGGGTTAATTGTACTATCATATCCCCCTGTAAGAGATCAGGGCTGCCAGGCAGCAGGGGGCAGACCCCCCCCCTCCCCAGTTTGAATATCATTGTGCGGCCCCCCCCTCCCCTGTTGTTAACTCGTTGGTGGCCAGTGTGCGCACCCCCCTCCCTCCCTCCCTCTATTGTTTTAATACATTGGGGCCAGTGTGCGCGCGCCCCCCCAACCCCCCTCCCTCCCTCTATTGTTTTAATACATTGGGGCCAGTGTGCGCACCCCCCCAACCCCCCCCCCCTCCCTCCCTCTATTGTAATAATAGCATTGGGGCCAGTGTGCGCACACCCCCCCCCCCCCCCGATCATCGGTGGCAGCGGAGTAGAAGATTTTCATACTTACCTGGCTGCTGGCTGCTGCGATGTCTGCGTCCGGCCGGGAGCTCCTCCTACTGGTAAGTGACAGCAATGCGCCGCACAGACCTGTCACTTACCAGTAGGAGGAGCTCCCGGCCGGACACAGAGATCGCAGCAGCCAGCAGCCAGGTAAGTATGAATCTTCTACTCCGCTGGCACCGATGATCGGGGGGGGGGGGGGCACACTGGCCCCAATGCTATTATTACAATAGAGGGAGGGAGGGGGGGGGGGTTGGGGGGGCGCGCACACTGGCCCCAATGCTATTATTACAATAGAGGGAGGGAGGGGGGGGGGTTGGGGGGGCGCGCACACTGGCCCCAATGCTATTATTACAATAGAGGGAGGGAGGGAGGGGGGTGCGCACACTGGCCACCAACGAGTTAACAACAGGGGAGGGGGGGCCCACTGGCCACCAATGAGTTAAAAACAGGGGGGGGGGGGTCTGCCCCCTGCTGCCTGGCAGCACCTGCCAGGCAGCAGGGGACAGTCATGTACACAGTTTTTTTGTATATTCTAACCTGAAGCGTCTCCATCACCATGGGAACGCCTCTGTGTTAGAATATACTGTCGGAAATGAGTTTCACGATGTAGCTCATATCCGACAGTATATTCTAACATAGAGGCGTTCCCATGGTGATGGGGACGCTACAAGTTAAAATATACCATCGGATTGGAGAAAACTCCAATCCGATGGTATAACAGAACTCCAGACTTTACATTGAAAGTCAATGGGGACGGATCCGTTTGAAATGGCACCATATTGTGTCAACATCAAACGGATCCGTCCCCATTGACTTGCATTGTAATTCAGGACGGATCCGTTTGGCTCCGCACGGCCAGGCGGACACCAAAATGACTTTTTTTTCATGTCCGTGGATCCTCCAAAAATCAAGGAAGACCCACGGACGGAAAAACGGTCACGGATCACGGACCCACGGACCCCGTTTTTGCGGGCCGTGAAAAAAAACTGTCGTGTGCATGAGGCCTTAGTCTGAATCTGGCCATATGAGCTGTAGGTTGAATGATTGTTTGGATGACATCTGTTTCTACTCGTTCCACCATAAACGGGTACATATTGCTTGGCCAAGTATGCAGGCTTATTTAATGGGGAACGGCTTATCTGCTGCAGGAAACTGCCCTCGGGGGACTGTTGGAAAGCTCCAGACACATGGGAATTTCAGCTAATCACATCAATATTGGTGGCTTCATCCAACTTTTCTCTCATGTGTGGCCATCTTTAGACTGGGTTTTCTGAGATTCCTGTTGTTTTTAACAGATATATTCATGTAGTTGTTTACCTCATGTAGATCTTCCCCATGCTTTTTTTTTCTCAATTTTGAGTCTCCTGACTAGTGTTGAGCGAACTTGTGTTTTAAGTTCGGCATCTAATGTTCGGGTTATCGAAGAATCGCGTTATGGATTCTAAATTCCGTTATGGTCCATGGTAGCGGAATCCATAACGCAATTCTTCAATAACCCGAACTTTAGATGCCGAACTTAAAACACAAGTTCGCTCAACACTACTTCTGACCCATTTCACAATGTAAACTGTGGTTTGTTTCCATCCTGTATGTAGCACTTCCTCAGTACCTTAGTATGGGGGGGGGGGGGATCTGTAATAGTTTGTAATGTTACATAATGCTACAATGTTATGTTATTCAATGTTATGTACACCAAGCATTGCCTGGTATGGTTGTCAGGAATAGGGTTAATCACTGTGTTCCACCCTTTTCAGAAAGGGCTGGAGTAGGCTGCTCCTACATCCTGACTAGAGAGAAGAGACTAGTGCAGGGATCAGCAACCTACAGTGAAACTACAACTCCCAGCAAGCAGATTTACTCGGCTGTTCTTGTAGCTCCCATGGAAGTGAAAGGAGGATTCTGAGATATGTAGTTTATGAACAGCTGGAGTGCCAAAGGTTGCTGATACCTGGACTAGTGTGTAAAGAGGGAGGAAGCAAGTCCATATGCTCCTTCTCCTTAGGCCAGAGGCTAACTGATCTCTGTGAAAGTTACTGCTTCTCCTAGAGCATGACAAAGAGAAAGAAAGGATCTGCATGGTCAAGCATATGAGTCAGCAAGGTAATCTGTGACTACAGCTAACCAGACTTTGCTGCTTGTGAGGGGTTACAGTTATGACACCTGCCACACAACCACGTCCTGGCCAGACGCGCCTCTAAAAGCTATATCCGCAGTAGACACTACAGCCATAATTCCCAAATTACAGTCACCAACCAGAGATTGTAGTGAGAGAGACTTTAGCAAAGCAGCATACCAAGAGTGCCCATATCTGCCACTTTGTCAGCTTCCATACCTCACTATCTGTGAAAAGAATTTGCACTGTGTCCAGATTGGATGTAACTTGCATTGTAAATTGAGTCCATAACTCTATGGAAAACTAGTAATTGGCTCCGAAGCCTCTGCACTGAATTACACAGGAGAGGACTCATATGCACATGCAGATCAGTCCTGACAATATATTTCAATGCAGCTCTGAGTGCAGCGGAGAATGGGGAGGTAGGAAAAAAAATTGTGATCTGGACTCCATATCTGTAGAAAAATGGGGGTGACAGATTCCCTTTAAAGAAAAATAAGCAGATAACTAAGACAGATAAAGCAAGTCCTTACCTATAATAACAAAAAAATAAAAAAAATTGTTTATGTAGTGTTTGCTTGAGGGAGTGGCACCTTCAAGTGTGAATGCGCACCTAGTATCTTGGGAGTAGCATTCCTCTGCACTTTTGCCCCCCTCCCCTATCCAATGAGGTGGTACATATGGCTGTGCTTGCTCCTCCTCCCATTGGTTGCTTGATGCACATGGAGGTTACTAGGAGCAGCACACCATATGTGAGGCGTCTGCGCTCCTGAACATAGAAGCCCAACGGCTTAGGTAGGTTTAGCGTAGGACCCGCTTGACCTGAGACCACCTTGACGTTCGGTAGGCGGGCTTAGATGTGTTTTGATCAAAATATATTGACTGTCTCAGACATTATCATATCAGAGTGATGACTTAGTCCATATATAGTGCTTGCATCTGCTTTAATAAGTGCATTATTATCTTATTTCTGTGGTTTTCTTCCTTACCTATAATAGCCCGCTATAGATGCTGGAATCTGTAAATCAGTTTCTGTGATGAAGACAGGACCTGGTGTCCAAAGGAGCTGCTCATCCTGGCACAGACAGAGGGCAGTATAGGACATGTAGTACTGCATTGTACTATTTTCAGGAGCTACTAGAAAATACAGGGGTTTTAGCCAGAGAAACGCTACGTTGATTGGTTGGATTTGAGTCTGAGGCATTGTATGAACTAATGATGGCCCAGGAATAGCCATTGTAAGGTGAAAATATTGTATCCTGAGGCCATTTTTTTGTAGGGATCACTGTATATTTGTGTCTGTGAAGGTTCTCATTTATCCAGGTCATGGTATATCTGTAAAGAATAAATCATGGCAACTGGACGTACTGTAGATTTCTTGTAAACATTTCACTCGTTCTTCCAACGAGCTTGGAAGACATCTATTGTCTGCCACATACAATGCTGTCTTGACACCTTTTTCTGGGAAGTCTTTATCACCTACTGACTCCAATTAGGATAATGGTATCAACACCTTTGACCCCATGCTGGGTATAATGACCTCTGACCCCATGCTGGGTATAATTACCAGATGTTGATTCAGTTACATATTTATTCCCAGAGAATTCTTGTACAGTCACTCAGAATTGAGAAAGCTCGTTGGAAGTGAGTGAAACATTTTCAAGAAATCTACAGTAAGTCCAGTTGCCTGGACTTACAGATATACTGTATATTTGTGTGTCACAGTGAATGTTTGTTACATTTCTATATGTTTGTGAATTCATGTGTAATTTACATCTGTGTCACTGTATGTGTGTATACAAATGTGTGCACTGTGCAAATGTGTACAAACATGAACTTCTTCCCTTACAAACTCTCGACATGGCCACTGTAATATCAAGGAACATTTTATATGTCTCTACTGGATATCTACCTTCAATATTTAAATAATAATTATTGCCTGTTTTGCATAACATTTATGGTAACTGATGACTAACCTAAGCCTTCTGTTTTATGAAGGTCTTGCAGTAATTGTGAGGATATACCGTATTTATAAAATTAAATAGTCTCTATAGAAAATTTGTTTTCCCTTCTGAATGATTGCTACAGCAGTGGCCAATGCTGCTCTACACACCAGTTCTGTATCATGGTGGCATGGACCTGCCTCTTGCTCTTTCCATCCCAGCGGGCCCTTATGCCAGATTGCCGGCACGGTCCCACCACCTCTGCTCCCTCAGCTCTTAGAGGGTCAGCGAACACACACCCTAATCTGCTCCAGCCCATGGCTGGCTACCTTGGGATACTTAAAGAGGACCTTTCATGGGTCCAGACATTATGAGATAACTAGCAGGTTATGTAGGGCATAGTGCACTGATGCAATATTGCTTACTAGTTTGTCCGGGTACCGTTCCATTCGCCCGCTGTGCCCCGCTGCAGTTTTCCCGGCTGGTATGCTAATGCTATCATTGGTACAGGGAGGAGGAGACTGCACTGTTTCTCAATGGGCGTCTCCTTCTCCCTGGCTGTAGCACGGTCCAATTGCAGTGGAGAGTGTCACAGCCAAGGAGAAGGTGAGTTTTTTTTTCTCCCTGGCTGTAATGCTCTCCTCCTCCCTGTACCGATGATATTCATTAGCATACCAGGCGGGAAAAGTGAACGGGGGAACAGCGGGCGTACGGAGCGGCGCCCAGAAAATATAGTAAGCAATATTACATCAGTGCACTATGCCCTACATAACCTGGTAGTTATTTCATAATGTCTGGACCCATGAAATGTCCTCTTTAAGGCACCCACCCTCATGGAAGGGAGCCCTAGCAACAAGTTCCTAGCCTGCTAGTATCCTGCAAAGATGTCCTGTATTAGTTGTCTGATGGTGTACCAATATACTGCTCATTTCCTGGATTGTGACCCTCCTCTGCCTGACCTGACCTGTGTCTGATCTCCATATTGACCCTTTTCTGCCCAGTCTGACCTCGGACCATTTACTGTATTGTACGTACTCTGCCTGGCTTGACCTTGGCTTGTCCCTGACTATGATTCTGCTTGAACCCTTAGTGCCCTGCACTGGTGTCCATGAACCCTGTGGGTCAGCTGCTAGCTACACAAAGACTACTCCAAGAGGTAATGGCCTGTCGGTTTCCCTGCAGTGAAGTCCAGAAACCTGGTATAGGGGTTAAAGAGGGAATACCAGAAAACAGACAGGGTAACACCTTGGCCAAAAGACAAATATGTTGGTTGACACAGTGGTTCCAAACCCACTGCCTTAACAGTGATGATCATAGCTGCAATAGCATTTACCAAAAAAGAAGAGATGATGATGTTATCTGACTTTTAGCCAGCAATAAGTCCAAGTACCAGCGATATATAAAATCTACATGGGCCCAACAAAATCGCTCCCATAGCTGTTCATCCATGATCCTTTTGGAATAGCAGGTATAATTTTGAGAACAGAATAGCCTTCCAAGTCTTTGTCTACCATATGGAATTTCACAGATGTGTGTACATTTTAATAGGAATCATAGGGTTATTTTGACATATTTCAGGACAATCCAACTGACAAAACATTGTACTATGTACCAACGTGCCTTTTATTTCGGTAATGAATGATAATACATATTTATTCTTCCAAGTAATTTCTTGCTAATAGCATTTCATACATCATTTAGTGTAATGTTTGAACTGTTGATTGATCTTCCTTCAAGACGTAATAGATTATGCTTAATATGATTTTTCTTATTAATCAAGGGAGTTAACTGAAACGTAGAATAAATACATCAGCACCGTGACCTTATTTTAGCTTGATTACTGCATATAACAGAATGGTTTTGGGTGTCACGGAACGGCATGAATATTTATGTAACTCATTATATTGTGTACTTTAAGGTCTTTAAACTATAGGACATCATCCTTACGTCTGCAGATACATTTCAAGATTTGCATGTAAAATGTGAGACGAAGCTACAAATGGGTTAAAAAGATAAAAGAGTAAGTAAAACCACCTTAATTATGGCACCAGTTATTTATGGGGGAGTGTGGAATCCTGTTTAAGTGAACAGGACTTCTTTCCAAACCACTGCAGATGGGAACGGTTACACAGACACTGTAGCCAGATGCACAGTCTCTAAATAATTTAGACCAAAGCATATAATTATCAAGCAGAAAGGCTGTAATGAAAGAACGAAATGCAGAGGGGAAGGAACAACCATGACCCATCACTGTCAACAGAACCAGGCGCTCACCCTGTCCTACAAAGCAAGTCTATAACGTGCTCCTAGATGTTCTAACCGTCCTGCTGGATTTGTCAATAGAGAACTCCGTCCTAATGGATCTAATAGTGATTTGTGTAATAGGTAAAATTAGATGATTACTTAAAGTAGCAGACAGCGAGTCTTGCTTTATAATTTGAAGTTGGCAGATTTTTAATAACCATAAATTAAATAGCTTCTGTGGTATGATTCATAATTGCAGCACCGCTTCAGGTACAGGGGCCATTTATCAAACCCCTTCTGTATGTAAATTAGGTAAAATATTTCCAAAAAATGTCAATGACATGTATATACAGACCCTTCACCTTTGAGCTAAATCTAAAACAGCACATTCTTTATAATCTTACCTAGACAGACAAATATGGAACCACACCAATGTGTCAAGGTGTATTATGTAATGTACTGTACGGGGCACATTTAGTAAGACCGCCAGTCTTAATAAAGGCCCCATAGCTGGCGGATTATCCGCTGACTTGGCCTCTCCATAACTTCAGCGCATCCAGTGCCACTTTTAAATGTAAGACCGCTTCTGAGCTGTCTTACATTTAGACTATTTTCTATGCCTAAAACAGGGTAGAAAATGGTGAATGAAAAGGGCCTATCGGCCCAATTCCTTTCCTGACCACGCCATGCCCACAATTTTAGAGCTGGCGTGAGCGGGTGAAGTTGCAGATAGCAGATTAGGCGTAATTCAGTATAATAAATTATCCTCATATATATATATATATATATATATATATATATATATATACAGTGGAGGAAATAATTATTTGACCCCTCACTGATTTTGTAAGTTTGTCCAATGACAAAGAAATGAAAAGTCTCAGAACAGTATCATTTCAATGGTAGGTTTATTGTAACAGTGGCAGATAGCACATCAAAAGGAAAATCGAAAAAATAACTTTAAATAAAAGATAGCAACTGATTTGCATTTCATTGAGTGAAATAAGTATTTGAACCCTCTAACAAAAAAAGACTTAATACTTGGTGGAAAAACCCTTGTTTGCAAGCACAGAGGTCAAACGTTTCTTGTAATTGATGACCAAGTTTGCGCACATTTTAGGAGGAATGTTGGTCCACTCCTCTTTGCAGATCATCTCTAAATCCCTAAGGTTTCGAGGCTGTCTCTGTGCAACTCTGAGCTTGAGCTCCCTCCATAGGTTTTCGATTGGATTAAGGTCCGGAGACTGACTAGGCCACTCCATGACCTTAATGTGCTTCTTCTTGAGCCACTCCTTTGTTGCCTTTGCTGTATGTTTTGGGTCATTGTCGTGCTGGAACACCCATCCACGACCCATTTTCAGTTTCCTGGCAGAGGGAAGGAGGTTGTCGCTCAGGATTTCACGATACATGGCTCCGTCCATTTTCCCGTTTATGCGAATAAGTTGTCCTGTGCCCTTAGCAGAAAAACACCCCCAAAGCAAAATGTTTCCACCCCCATGCTTGACGGTGGGGACGGTGTTTTGGGGGTCATAGGCAGCATTTTTCTTCCTCCAAACACAGCGAGTTGAGTTAATGCCAAAGAGCTCTATTTTGGTCTCATCAGACCACAGCACCTTCTCCCAGTCACTCTCTGAATCATTCAGGTGTTCATTGGCAAACTTCAGACGGGCCTGCACATGTGCCTTCCTGAGCAGGGGGACCTTGCGAGCCCTGCAGGATTTTAATCCATTGCGGTGTAATGTGTTTCCAATGGTTTTCTTGGTGACTGTGGTCCCTGCTAATTTGAGGTCATTAACTAACTCCTCCCGTGTAGTTCTAGGATGCTTTTTCACCTTTCTCAGAACCATTGACACCCCACGAGGTGAGATCTTGCGTGGAGCCCCAGAGCGAGGTCGATTGATGGTCATTTTGTGCTCCTTCCATTTTCGAACAATCGCACCAACAGTTGTCACCTTCTCTCCCAGCTTCTTGCTAATGGTTTTGTAGCCCATTCCAGCCTTGTGCAGGTCTACAATTTTGTCTCTGACATCCTTGGACAGCTCTTTGGTCTTTCCCATGTTGGAGAGTTTGGAGTCTGCTTGATTGATTGATTCTGTGGACAGGTGTCTTTTATACAGGTGACTAGTTAAGACAGGTGTCCTTAATGAGGGTGACTAATTGAGTAGAAGTGTCTAACCACTCTGTGGGAGCCAGAACTCTTAATGGTTGGTAGGGGTTCAAATACTTATTTCACTCAATGAAATGCAAATCAGTTGCTATCTTTTATTTAAAGTTATTTTTTCGATTTTCCTTTTGATGTGCTATCTGCCACTGTTACAATAAACCTACCATTGAAATGATACTGTTCTGAGACTTTTCATTTCTTTGTCATTGGACAAACTTACAAAATCAGTGAGGGGTCAAATAATTATTTCCTCCACTGTATATATACTGTTCTCCGGCAAAGACATCTGCAACTGAGTATGGGTAGGTTCACATTTGTGGCTGGTGAGTCTGGGCATGTGATCCGGCAGAGAAACATATAGCGTATAGCCGGACATCGCTGCACACTGCTGGATCCCCATTGGGATTCAACTAGTTTCTGGTATGAATGTGAGTATTTATGCCTGAAAACCGCCAGATCCCCATTGAATGCCATTATAGTGAATAGGGATCTGGTAGTCTGGCTTTGCGGAATCTAGCAACTCTGTTAGTCTGCTCCTCTGCCGGATCAGACTACCAGAGTCACCTACCACAGATGAGAACCTACCCTAAATGAGTAGAAGTAAAACTTTGCCTACATAGGCAAAGAAGCTAAAATCCAAGGCTAAGGAAGACCTATCATGCTCTCTTGACACGCCTGCTTTAGTAAAAACTTGTATTCTGCAAGAAATTACAATTCTGGAGAACCTTTTCTTAGAACTCTGCATTGTGCCGATCCTCTGTTATTCCTCCTGGAAATGCATGAATAAATTGGATATTACCATTCCTCTTGTCAGTGAGAAATGTCACAACAATGTTTAACACTAGCCGATCAATGCGGACAGTTTCAGGTTGTGTAAGGGCAGGAAAAAGTAAAGAAAAGTTTTTTTAGCCTCTCTGAATTTTCTAGTTAGTAATCCCGTTCAAGACTGCTACAGTGAGCATCTCCACAGCCTGACATAGCTGTCACAAGAGATAGCATGCAGCTCCAAACTGCATGATGATAGTGTAAACTTAAAGGGGTATTCTCATCTCAGACATTTACGTCATATTTCTTGGATATGCCATCAATGTTGGATAGGAGCAGGGCTCAGAGTTTGGACTCACACATATTTCCAAAACGGGGCCCCTGAAGTGAACGGAGAGCATGCATGCATGCACGACCACCATCCATTCACCTCCAGTAGTCCTATAGTAGTAAAATGGACAGCTGGCCATACTTCAGTGGTGTGCTCTCCACTTCCAAAAACAGCCAAGCATCCTCACTCGGCTAATTTCCTAACACCCATAGCAGTAAATTGTCTCTGTTTATTTTGGAGGCTCAATTCTGTAAACTGGAGCAGGTACCAGATCGGATCCACACCTATCTGACATTGATGGCATATTACAGTGATATGCAAACAATGTTTGAGATAGGGCAACCCCTTTAAGGCCTTTTTTTTGCATGTCGATGATTGGGGCAAGTATTGGGAATGAGCATTCATATCAATGGTTGCTCCCAATAATTCCCCAGTGTAAATGTGCCACAAATTATTCAAAAAATTAGCAAATACTCACTCATCTATGATCGCATCTTTTATGTGGCACATACATTTGCCGGTGGCACATTGCCCTGTGTAAACTGCTGGCAAACAATGCTACTGTATGAGGACCAACGATCGCAACAGTAACAGTTCATCCCCATGCAGAATAGATGATTGCTGCATTTCAAAGCACTTCTATCTTGGATCAAAGATCAGGCAATTATCGGGATCTAAGAATACATCCCCTATAATTGCCTCTGTTAATGGGCCCTTTAAGAAAAGAGCAAAGTGTACAAGAAAGCCAAACCGCTAAAATAAAATATACACTGAATACGTTAAAATTGTAATATGTTTTCTCAGTGATTTGATAAAGCATGTGGCTGTCTGAATAGTTAGCAGATGCCTCGTACTGAATAAGTAGGATGATAGATATACAATTTCCACATACTATGAAGTAACTGAAACCTAACTATAATTACAATGCGTGACAATCCTTCAGATGGAAGAAGCTGGTATGACTGCCAATACTGAGTGGTTACTATTAAAGTGTGAATGTACATAGAAGTGTATCGAATGTTAAGGCCATATGCAATGTTACCGTGCGCCTTCATTCCTGTATAAGTGTCATTTCCTTTGCAGATTCATTTATTGGAATGCACATTAATCTGGCTGCACTGCAGTGTAGTGATGTACTAGGATGTTCTTGGTTAAATAATGCTTTGAAATTATTACTAGTCTTAGGAGATGGCAACTGGAAATTACTGTCTATGGTCCATTTGGCACGGAGACAGTTAAAGGAGCCACCCCGCATACTCTGCAGTTTCTCCCCCCACAATTGCAGAGTATGAAAATGCATCACAGCCCCAGGAGCAGTACACGGGCCTACCTATAGTCCAGTGAAAAAGCTAATGGGACCTCAATTTCTTTATTTTCAGAAACCGTTGGGTTCCCAGAGGTTGGACCCCCACCCATGCCCTCCCACCTTTTTGGGATGTCCAAAACATGATTGTGGGATAATGGTTTGAAAACTATCTTTCCATCTGCCAATCTCACATACATTACGAACATATAGTTTAGTTCGGGGATGCCCAACCTGCGGCCCTCCAGCTGTTGCAAAACTACAACTCCCAGCATGCCTGGTCAGACATACTTCAGCTATTAGGCCATGCTGGGAGTTGTACTTTTGCAACAGCTGAAGGGCTGCAGGTTGAGCATCCCTGGCTTAGTTGAAGGTGATCTCATGGATGTGACAATCACATAAATGACTTACACGTGGCACATATACAGTGAACCTGTTATGTGGATTTTGTACGTGTAGGTGAAGCGATGGAAAAATAGCAAATAGGTAATTTCTGTTATGCCAATCACCCTATGGGACAAATATTTTTATACTTTAATATTATGGGTTTTCAGACACGGCAATGCCTATGATTTTTTTTTATTGTTTATGTGGGTGGTGATTTACATTTTTTTATATATATATTTTTTAAATATTGTAACTTTTTTTTTTTTTTAGCCCCATGTAGGAGGCTACAATATTCACTACTTAGATTTCTTTTTGCTTATACTGTAGTTCCATAAAACTACAGTCTAAGCTCAATTTGCTTTTATCCTATGTTGGCCTGCCACCTGCAGGCCTCCATGGAAACTGTAGCTGTAATACACTGAGTCTCTTCAGATAGACTCCACCCATTAGAACGAACGACCGGTTTCCCCAATCGCCACATGGGGGAGACGGTCCTACTGGCACGTTTGGGTTGTTCGCTATTTAGATTACCATGGCATCTAAAGGGTTAAATTCCTGCAATCGGCATTATTACCAGTCACAGACACTAGCCGTGAGACAGCAGAGACCTTCTGAGTCTTATACTAAGGGTCTTTAAATAAGGCGCCCACTCACGAGCGCAGCAGGCGCCTTATTTAAAGACCCTTAGCATACGAGTTAAAGAAAATGTGTCATCAGAAAATAACTTATTGTTTAAATCACGTTTTTATGATTAATATATTTCGAAAGAATTTTTGGTGACATTATTTTAATTTTCCAGGTCAATATCTATATTTAAACAAAAAACATAAAATTCTGCAGTTTTCGCACTGGCCAATAAGCCTAATAATAGGCGCCACTTCTTGGTCTGTTACTTCTTGGTCTGTAGTTACCTGCTTATCTATCATTCTAGGCCTGCCTGTAATAATATCACCTCTGTGAACGGATAAGACCGGATCACTATTCACAATCTATTCTTTCATTGTACAATGACCTCTCTGCAAAGGTCACAGAGCATGTCTAGAAGAGTCTCCCATAGAGCTCAATAGGGTCCCCTCCTGTCCATTGTGTCTATGGACCATAGGACTGTCATAAACCAATTCGTACTTCTTTCTAAATGCTGTTTAGAACAGCTCAGGCAAAAAGGCCGTCCCCATAATCATGTTCAGGAAATAGAATACAAAAAAATCTTCAAAACAGATTAGGAAAAAAAGAATATGTGTTACTATCTGGGAGAACAAAATGTTGGTGACACATTTCCTTTAAGCTCCGTTCTCTGGAGCCATGACTGTAGGTGTTGTTTTACTGGAATGCATACATTCGTACTTGGAGTATGTACACATTTTGTAAAGAATCAGTGATTACATTGTGACTAACTATTTAGTGCCCTCACTCTCAGGCTACTATCTTTTGATTTCTAATAATAGATTTTTATGATTTTTATGTTTTCTATGTTTTACATACACTGGACTCTGCACAACATATGACCATTATGTACTCTTCTGAGTTTTTATGTGTGCAATGTTGCAAATCTGTGTTCGATATAAGAGAGGTCCTGTAAACAGTATTTCATGAATCTACATAATCTCATATTCCTTACAATATGGCCACCTACTGTAGTATCAATGATCACAGTGCATAATGCTACAGAACTGAACACACATATCTCCACTTGTGTCAACTTCCCATCAAAACAATGTCACCAATTATCTCCATTTTCACTTATATTTTTATCTCTTCTGAAACAAATGCACATGGAGCCTCTCAAATGAATTCAATATCTGGGCACGGAACAAAGGAATGTTTGCATTTCCTAGGGTTGCACAGCTGAAACAAAGACATCCATTGTTTTTTGTGTGGGTGTGACCATAGACTTGATGTTTAATTTATAGCCATGCATGAATTTCATATCTTACATTAGATACCACTGGCAAACCTGCAGAGTGTCTACAGAAATAAATCTTACATAATTCACTTGGCACAAGGACATGGTGTGCAGCAGATGTTCATGCCAGTCATGGCACGACTAGGTGGTATTACTTAATGTTTAGTCTCACTGTTACCTCTGCCTCCTGTAAAAGTTTTCGAGCACACGTATTACAATTAATTTGCAAGAAAGACAAAGGAGAAACATGACTGACATGACAAGACATACACGGTGAGGGTAGGGTGGAAATTTGTCCTCAAGAACACACAACTGGCCCTAAGATGTGGATAAACAGTAGTCAACAGTAGTCAAGTAAAAACAGATAACTAAGCATTACAAGAACATTGAGTATTCAAAACCTATTTTCTCCAAAATTATTTCCTAATGGATCATTACGTTTTTTGTTAATACCGTTGGTTATTGCTCATTAGAGTTGCCAAAGATTAAAGCTCTACGCAGATGACAATCCATCGAGGCCTGCTCTTGGGAAAAAATGAAAACAAAAATGTCTTTCCTGCTCAACCCATTTTTCCCTTAGCATAAGTGGTACCCGAGATATCTGGAAGCTGCTAATCTTCTCAGATTACCTCTGTTTAAAGGGGGTGACACATCAGATTGACCCTTGGGCATACAGATGTCATGGAGGGGGCAGAGGTCACCTGCTTGGGACTTTCTTCTTGGAGCCAGCAGAGCCACATCAGTGACTTTTCTATTGTTTATTACATATTTTTGGTTTTGTTTTACTCTATCTTGTGACATCACCTACAAGTATCATGTTTTAGCACTTTCATGTTGCAATGTTATAAACCACAGTCCTTCCTTTTCAGCATATCACACACTCATTTAGGCTGATTTCCATTGTGTTTGGGAATTACAGTCATTGTAACCATTTCAAAAGTGTATGCAGCTGCATTCCCGTTCAATTGCATATTTGTGCTGTTCACACCCAGTATAAAGAAAAAGTCACCTAGGCTTGAAATTTATCAGGAAAGTCAAAAGATCATGCAAGTAAGCAGCCATAGAAGAAAGAAGTATACTTGGTTTACATGTCTTTACTTTATGAAATGTTTTGTTTTTCTAGAGAATTGCAGCCAAAATTTCAGGCAGCTTTCCATTGAACTATATCATTAGAGTCATCTCTTTATGACTAATGCACATACTTGGAGCCTATAATTTGGCCCTTGGTGTCTCCTTCACATATTGTATATGATATAAAATTACCAGTGCTCAGCCATGTCATAGTTAAACTCTATTCTCCAGTTTCAGGTGACCTACAACAGGATGTTCCTTTTTTTCTTTTACACTCCTACAGCTAAGGACAAGATAAAGGAAAGAGATGCCTGGCTCTGAGCTTATACATCAAGGACTCTCTCCATTATGGTTTAGAAGCACTACTTGTAAGGCTGGCAAATGTTCAAATGAAAGTAAGGCTGTGCTCACTACAAATCCTTTACCCCTACAGAGAGGTCTAAAAACAGGTCAAGTACGTAGAAGTGTCTCTACATAAGAAACCAGACATTCTCCCAAAAGAAGCATTATGGTGAGATGGAGAGAAGGATGATGACTGCTTATTGATAATCTTCAAGTTTCTCGACCAAGTATCTAGGCCAACCAGATATGGATATCTACCAGCATGTAAAAATGACAAACACAGTTCTTCAATTTTTCTCTTTCGTTTAGAAATATATATATCTTATATATATATATATATGTGTATATATATATATATATATATATATATATGTATATATATATATATACACACACACATATATCTTAACGACATACTCATCCATCACTATCATGTTTATATTGGGGGCAAACACCTCATGCGCTACCAATTAACCCCTAACACTGTCATTTGGCCTGGTCAGTCAAACATCTGAATTCTAAAAACATTAGTCTTTAAATTATATAACTGCAAAGATATTTTGGAAGGTGCTTATTTAAGAGTAGGGATGAGCGAACTCGAACTGTATAGTTCGGGTTCGTACCGAATTTTGGGGTGTCCGTGACACGGACCCGAACCCGGACATTTTCGTAAAAGTCCGGGTTCGGGTTCGGTGTTCGTCGCTTTCTTCGCGCTTTTGTGACGCTTTCTTGGCGCTTTTTGAAAGGCTGCAAAGCAGCCAATCAACAAGCGTCATACTACTTGCCCCAAGAGGCCATCACAGCCATGCCTACTATTGGCATGGCTGTGATTGGCCAGAGCACCATGTGACCCAGCCTCTATTTAAGCTGGAGTCACATAGCGCCGCCCGTCACTCTGCTCTGATTAGCGTAGGGAGAGGTTGCGGCTGCGACAGTAGGGCGAGATTAGGCAGATTAACTCCTCCAAAGGACTTGATTAACTGATCGATCTGCAGCTGTGGATCATTGAGCTGCTGATCCTCAATTGCTCACTGTTTTTAGGCTGCCCAGACCGTTTGTCAGTCACATTTTTCTGGGGTGATCGGCGGCCATTTTGTGTCTTGTGGTGCGCCAGCACAAGCTGCGACCAAGTGCATTTAACCCTCAATGGTGTGGTTGTTTTTTGGCTAAAGCCTACATCAGGGTGAAGCTGTCACACCAAGTGCATTTAACCAGCAATAGTCTGTTTATTTTTTGGCCATATCCCAGTCTAATTCTGTCACTAAATCCATACCGGTCACCCAGCGCCTAAATACTAGGCCTCAAATTTATATCCCGCTAAATCTGTCCTTAGTGCTGTAGCTGGGCGAGTTATTTAGTGTCCGTTCAAGCACATTTCTTGTTCTGGGTTGAAATACAATTCCCAATTTAGCAATTTCATAATTTAGTGGTTTCTGCTATATCAGAGCTATTTGAAATCTATCCCTAAAAGGGTATATAATATTCAAGGTGCACATTGGGTCATTCAGAATAACTTCACACACACCCGCTACTGTGTATTTCCAAGTCTAATTCTGGCACTAAACCCATACCTGTCACCCAGCGCCTAAATACTAGGCCTCAAATTTATATCCCGCTAAATCTGTCCTTAGTGCTGTAGCTGGGCGAGTTATTTAGTGTCCGTTCAAGCACATTTCTTGTTCTGGGTTGAAATACAATTCCCAATTTAGCAATTTCATAATTTAGTGGTTTCTGCTATATCAGAGCTATTTGAAATCTATCCCTAAAAGGGTATATAATATTCAAGGTGCACATTGGGTCATTCAGAATAACTTCACACACACCCGCTACTGTGTATTTCCAAGTCTAATTCTGGCACTAAACCCATACCTGTCACCCAGCGCCTAAATACTAGGCCTCAAATTTATATCCCGCTAAATCTGTCCTTAGTGCTGTAGCTGGGCGAGTTATTTAGTGTCCGTTCAAGCACATTTCTTGTTCTGGGTTGAAATACAATTCCCAATTTAGCAATTTCATAATTTAGTGGTTTCTGCTATATCAGAGCTATTTGAAATCTATCCCTAAAAGGGTATATAATATTCAAGGTGCACATTGGGTCATTCAGAATAACTTCACACACACCCGCTACTGTGTATTTCCAAGTCTAATTCTGTCACTAAACCCATACCTGTCACCCAGCGCCTAAATACTAGGCCTCAAATTTATATCCCGCTAAATCTGTCCCTAGTGCTGTAGCTGGGCGAGTTATTTAGTGTCCGTTCAAGCACATTTCTTGTTCTGGGTTGAAATACAATTCCCAATTTAGCAATTTCATAATTTAGTGGTTTCTGCTATATCAGAGCTATTTGAAATCTATCCCTAAAAGGGTATATAATATTCAAGGTGCACATTGGGTCATTCAGAATAACTTCACACACACCCGCTACTGTGTATTTCCAAGTCTAATTCTGGCACTAAACCCATACCTGTCACCCAGCGCCTAAATACTAGGCCTCAAATTTATATCCCGCTAAATCTGTCCCTAGTGCTGTAGCTGGGCGAGTTATTTAGTGTCCGTTCAAGCACATTTCTTGTTCTGGGTTGAAATACAATTCCCAATTTAGCAATTTCATAATTTAGTGGTTTCTGCTATATCAGAGCTATTTGAAATCTATCCCTAAAAGGGTATATAATATTCAAGGTGCACATTGGGTCATTCAGAATAACTTCACACACACCCGCTACTGTGTATTTCCAAGTCTAATTCTGGCACTAAATCCATAC
Organism: Bufo gargarizans; assembly: GCF_014858855.1. Classification (NCBI taxonomy): domain Eukaryota; kingdom Metazoa; phylum Chordata; class Amphibia; order Anura; family Bufonidae; genus Bufo; species Bufo gargarizans. The sequence continues at coordinate 590,838,924 of NC_058080.1, read as the reverse complement.
CTGTCACCCAGCGCCTAAATACTAGGCCTCAAATTTATATCCCGCTAAATCTGTCCTTAGTGCTGTAGCTGGGCGAGTTATTTAGTGTCCGTTCAAGCACATTTCTTGTTCTGGGTTGAAATACAATTCCCAATTTAGCAATTTCATAATTTAGTGGTTTCTGCTATATCAGAGCTATTTGAAATCTATCCCTAAAAGGGTATATAATATTCAAGGTGCACATTGGGTCATTCAGAATAACTTCACACACACCCGCTACTGTGTATTTCCAAGTCTAATTCTGTCACTAAACCCATACCTGTCACCCAGCGCCTAAATACTAGGCCTCAAATTTATATCCCGCTAAATCTGTCCCTAGTGCTGTAGCTGGGCGAGTTATTTAGTGTCCGTTCAAGCACATTTCTTGTTCTGGGTTGAAATACAATTCCCAATTTAGCAATTTCATAATTTAGTGGTTTCTGCTATATCAGAGCTATTTGAAATCTATCCCTAAAAGGGTATATAATATTCAAGGTGCACATTGGGTCATTCAGAATAACTTCACACACACCCGCTACTGTGTATTTCCAAGTCTAATTCTGTCACTAAACCCATACCTGTCACCCAGCGCCTAAATACTAGGCCTCAAATTTATATCCCGCTAAATCTGTCCCTAGTGCTGTAGCTGGGCGAGTTATTTAGTGTCCGTTCAAGCACATTTCTTGTTCTGGGTTGAAATACAATTCCCAATTTAGCAATTTCATAATTTAGTGGTTTCTGCTATATCAGAGCTATTTGAAATCTATCCCTAAAAGGGTATATAATATTCAAGGTGCACATTGGGTCATTCAGAATAACTTCACACACACCCGCTACTGTGTATTTCCAAGTCTAATTCTGGCACTAAACCCATACCTGTCACCCAGCGCCTAAATACTAGGCCTCAAATTTATATCCCGCTAAATCTGTCCTTAGTGCTGTAGCTGGGCGAGTTATTTAGTGTCCGTTCAAGCACATTTCTTGTTCTGGGTTGAAATACAATTCCCAATTTAGCAATTTCATAATTTAGTGGTTTCTGCTATATCAGAGCTATTTGAAATCTATCCCTAAAAGGGTATATAATATTCAAGGTGCACATTGGGTCATTCAGAATAACTTCACACACACCCGCTACTGTGTATTTCCAAGTCTAATTCTGTCACTAAACCCATACCTGTCACCCAGCGCCTAAATACTAGGCCTCAAATTTATATCCCGCTAAATCTGTCCCTAGTGCTGTAGCTGGGCGAGTTATTTAGTGTCCGTTCAAGCACATTTCTTGTTCTGGGTTGAAATACAATTCCCAATTTAGCAATTTCATAATTTAGTGGTTTCTGCTATATCAGAGCTATTTGAAATCTATCCCTAAAAGGGTATATAATATTCAAGGTGCACATTGGGTCATTCAGAATAACTTCACACACACCCGCTACTGTGTATTTCCAAGTCTAATTCTGTCACTAAACCCATACCTGTCACCCAGCGCCTAAATACTAGGCCTCAAATTTATATCCCGCTAAATCTGTCCCTAGTGCTGTAGCTGGGCGAGTTATTTAGTGTCCGTTCAAGCACATTTCTTGTTCTGGGTTGAAATACAATTCCCAATTTAGCAATTTCATAATTTAGTGGTTTCTGCTATATCAGAGCTATTTGAAATCTATCCCTAAAAGGGTATATAATATTCAAGGTGCACATAGGGTCATTCAGAATAACTTCACACACCCGCTACTGTGCATTTCCAAATCTAATTCTGTCACTAAACCCATACCTGTCACCCAGCGCCTAAATACTAGGCCTCAAATTTATATCCCGCTAAATCTCTCGTTACCGCTGTCCTGTTGTGGCTGGGAAAGTTATTTAGTGTCCGTCAAAGCACATTTTTTGTTCTGGGTTGAAATACAATTCCCAATTTAGCAATTTCATAATTTAGTCGTTTCTGCTATATCAGAGCTATTTGAAATCTATCCCTAAAAGGGTAGATCATATTGAAGGTGCACATAGGGTCATTCAGAATAACTTCACACACACGCTTCTGTGCATTTCCAAGTCTAATTCTGTCACTAAATCCATACCGGTCACCCAGCGCCTAAATACTAGGCCTCAAATTTATATCCCGCTGAATTTGAATACAATACATTGGGCCAAATAATATATTTGTTGTTGTGGTGAACCATAACAATGAGAAAAACATCTAGTAAGGGACGCGGACGTGGACATGGTCGTGGTGGTGTTAGTGGACCCTCTGGTGCTGGGAGAGGACGTGGCCGTTCTGCCACATCCACACGTCCTAGTGTACCAACTACCTCAGGTCCCAGTAGCCGCCAGAATTTACAGCGATATATGGTGGGGCCCAATGCCGTTCTAAGGATGGTAAGGCCTGAGCAGGTACAGGCATTAGTCAATTGGGTGGCCGACAGTGGATCCAGCACGTTCACATTATCTCCCACCCAGTCTTCTGCAGAAAGCGCACAGATGGCGCCTGAAAACCAACCCCATCAGTCTGTCACATCACCCCCATGCATACCAGGGAAACTGTCTCAGCCTCAAGTTATGCAGCAGTCTCTTATGCTGTTTGAAGACTCCGCTGGCAGGGTTTCCCAAGGGCATCCACCTAGCCCTTCCCCAGCGGTGAAAGACATAGAATGCACTGACGCACAACCACTTATGTTTCCTGATGATGAGGACATGGGAATACCACCTCAGCATGTCTCTGATGATGACGAAACACAGGTGCCAACTGCTGCGTCTTTCTGCAGTGTGCAGACTGAACAGGAGGTCAGGGATCAAGACTGGGTGGAAGACGATGCAGGGGACGATGAGGTCCTAGACCCCACATGGAATGAAGGTCGTGCCACTGACTTTCACAGTTCGGAGGAAGAGGCAGTGGTGAGACCGAGCCAACAGCGTAGCAAAAGAGGGAGCAGTGGGCAAAAGCAGAACACCCGCCGCCAAGAGACTCCGCCTGCTACTGACCGCCGCCATCTGGGACCGAGCACCCCAAAGGCAGCTTCAAGGAGTTCCCTGGCATGGCACTTCTTCAAACAATGTGCTGACGACAAGACCCGAGTGGTTTGCACGCTGTGCCATCAGAGCCTGAAGCGAGGCATTAACGTTCTGAACCTGAGCACAACCTGCATGACCAGGCACCTGCATGCAAAGCATGAACTGCAGTGGAGTAAACACCTTAAAACCAAGGAAGTCACTCAGGCTCCCCCTGCTACCTCTTCTGCTGCTGCCGCCTCGGCCTATTCTGCTGCTGCCGCCTCGGCCTCTTCCTCCGCCTCTGGAGGAACGTTGGCACCTGCCGCCCAGCAAACAGGGGATGTACCACCAACACCACCACCACCACCTCCGTCACCAAGCGTCTCAACCATGTCACACGCCAGCGTTCAGCTCTCCATCTCACAAACATTTGATAGAAAGCGTAAATTCCCACCTAGCCACCCTCGATCCCTGGCCCTGAATGCCAGCATTTCTAAACTACTGGCCTATGAAATGCTGTCATTTAGGCTGGTGGACACAGACAGCTTCAAACAGCTCATGTCGCTTGCTGTCCCACAGTATGTTGTTCCCAGCCGGCACTACTTCTCCAAGAGAGCCGTGCCTTCCCTGCACAACCAAGTATCCGATAAAATCAAGTGTGCACTGCGCAACGCCATCTGTGGCAAGGTCCACCTAACCACAGATACGTGGACCAGTAAGCACGGCCAGGGACGCTATATCTCCCTAACTGCACACTGGGTAAATGTAGTGGCAGCTGGGCCCCAGGCGGAGAGCTGTTTGGCGCACGTCCTTCCGCCGCCAAGGATCGCAGGGCAACATTCTTTGCCTCCTGTTGCCACCTCCTCCTTCTCGGCTTCCTCCTCCTCTTCTTCCACCTGCTCATCCAGTCAGCCACACACCTTCACCACCAACTTCAGCACAGCCCGGGGTAAACGTCAGCAGGCCATTCTGAAACTCATATGTTTGGGGGACAGGCCCCACACCGCACAGGAGTTGTGGCGGGGTATAGAACAACAGACCGACGAGTGGTTGCTGCCGGTGAGCCTCAAGCCCGGCCTGGTGGTGTGTGATAATGGGCGAAATCTCGTTGCAGCTCTGGGACTAGCCAATTTGACGCACATCCCTTGCTTGGCGCATGTGCTGAATTTGGTGGTGCAGAAGTTCATTCACAACTACCCCGACATGTCAGAGCTGCTGCATAAAGTGCGGGCCGTCTGTTCGCGCTTCCGGCGTTCACATCCTGCTGCTGCTCGCCTGTCTGCGCTACAGCGTAACTTCGGCCTTCCCGCTCACCGCCTCATATGCGACGTGCCCACCAGGTGGAACTCCACCTTGCACATGCTGGACAGACTGTGCGAGCAGCAGCAGGCCATAGTGGAGTTTCAGCTGCAGCACGCACGGGTCAGTCGCACTACAGAACAGCACCACTTCACCACCAATGACTGGGCCTCCATGCGAGACCTGTGTGCCCTGTTGCGCTGTTTCGAGTACTCCACCAACATGGCCAGTGGCGATGACACCGTTATCAGCGTTACAATACCACTTCTATGTCTCCTTGAGAAAACACTTAGGGCGATGATGGAAGAGGAGGTGGCCCAGGAGGAGGAGGAGGAGGAGGAGGAGGAAGAGGGGTCATTTTTAGCACTTTCAGGCCAGTCTCTTCGAAGTGACTCAGAGGGAGGTTTTTGGCAACAGCAGAGGCCAGGTACAAATGTGGCCAGCCAGGGCCCACTACTGGAGGACGAGGAGGACGAGGATGAGGAGGAGGTGGAGGAGGATGAGGATGAAGCATGGTCACAGCGGGGTGGCACCCAACGCAGCTCGGGTCCATCACTGGTGCGTGGCTGGGGGGAAAGGCAGGACGATGACGATACGCCTCCCACAGAGGACAGCTTGTCCTTACCCCTGGGCAGCCTGGCACACATGAGCGACTACATGCTGCAGTGCCTGCGCAACGACAGCAGAGTTGCCCACATTTTAACCTGTGCGGACTACTGGGTTGCCACCCTGCTGGATCCACGCTACAAAGACAATGTGCCCACCTTACTTCCTGCACTGGAGCGTGATAGGAAGATGCGCGAGTACAAGCGCACGTTGGTAGACGCGCTACTGAGAGCATTCCCAAATGTCACAGGGGAACAAGTGGAAGCCCAAGGCCAAGGCAGAGGAGGAGCAAGAGGTCGCCAAGGCAGCTGTGTCACGGCCAGCTCCTCTGAGGGCAGGGTTAGCATGGCAGAGATGTGGAAAACTTTTGTCAACACGCCACAGCTAACTGCACCACCACCTGATACGCAACGTGTTAGCAGGAGGCAACATTTCACTAACATGGTGGAACAGTACGTGTGCACACCCCTCCACGTACTGACTGATGGTTCGGCCCCATTCAACTTCTGGGTCTCTAAATTGTCCACGTGGCCAGAGCTAGCCTTTTATGCCTTGGAGGTGCTGGCCTGCCCGGCAGCCAGCGTTTTGTCTGAACGTGTATTCAGCACGGCAGGGGGCGTCATTACAGACAAACGCAGCCGCCTGTCTACAGCCAATGTGGACAAGCTGACGTTCATAAAAATGAACCAGGCATGGATCCCACAGGACCTGTCCGTCCCTTGTCCAGATTAGACATTAACTACCTCCCCATAACCATATATTATTGGACTCCAGGGCACTTCCTCATTCAATCCTATTTTTATTTTCATTTTACCATTATATTGCGAGGCTACCCAAAGTTGAATGAACCTCTCCTCTGCCTGTGTGCTAGGCCTAAATATATGCCAATGGACTGTTGCAGTGGTGGCTGACGTGAAGCCTCATTCTCTGCTATGACATGCAGACTGATTCTCTGCTGACATGAAGACAGATTCTCTGTTACGGGACCTCTCTGCTCTGCCTGTGTGCTAGGCCTAAATATATGCCAATGGACTGTTGCAGTGGTGGCTGACGTGAAGCCTCATTCTCTGCTATGACATGCAGACTGATTCTCTGCTGACATGAAGCCAGATTGTCTGTTACGGGACCTCTCTGCTCTGCCTGTGTGCTAGGCCTAAATATATGCCAATGGACTGTTGCAGTGGTGGCTGACGTGAAGCCTGATTCTCTGCTATGACATGCAGACTGATTCTCTGCTGACATGAAGCCAGATTGTCTGTTACGGGACCTCTCTGCTCTGCCTGTGTGCTAGGCCTAAATATATGCCAATGGACTGTTGCAGTGGTGGGTGACGTGAAGCCTCATTCTCTGCTATGACATGCAGACTGATTCTCTGCTGACATGAAGACAGATTCTCTGTTACGGGACCTCCCTCCTCTGCCTGGGTGCTGGGCCTAAATATATGCCAATGGACTGTTGCAGTGGTGGCTGACATGAAGCCTGATTCTCTGCTATGACATGCAGACTAATTCTCTGCTGACATGAAGCCAGATTGTCTGTTACGGGACCTCTCTCCTCTGCCTGGGTGCTGGGCCTAAATTTATGACAATGGACTGTTGCAGTGGTGGCTGACGTGAAGCCTGATTCTCTGCTATGACATGCAGACTGATTCTCTGCTGACATGAAGCCAGATTGTCTGTTACGGGACCTCTCTGCTCTGCCTGTGTGCTAGGCCTAAATATATGCCAATGGACTGTTGCAGTGGTGGCTGACGTGAAGCCTCATTCTCTGCTATGACATGCAGACTGATTCTCTGCTGACATGAAGCCAGATTGTCTGTTACGGGACCTCTCTGCTCTGCCTGTGTGCTAGGCCTAAATATATGCCAATGGACTGTTGCAGTGGTGGGTGACGTGAAGCCTCATTCTCTGCTATGACATGCAGACTGATTCTCTGCTGACATGAAGCCAGATTCTCTGTTACGGGACCTCTCTCCTCTGCCTGTGTGTGTGCTGGGCCTAAATATATGCCAATGGACTGTTGCAGTGGTGGCTGACGTGAAGCCTGATTCTCTGCTATGACATGCAGACTGATTCTCTGCTGACATGAAGCCAGATTGTCTGTTACGGGACCTCTCTCCTCTTCCTGTGTGTGTGCTGGGCCTAAATATATGCCAATGGACTGTTGCAGTGGTGGCTGACGTGAAGCCTCATTCTCTGCTATGACATGCAGACTAATTCTCTGCTGACATGAAGACAGATTCTCTGTTACGGGACCTCTCTGCTCTGCCTGTGTGCTAGGCCTAAATATATGCCAATGGACTGTTGCAGTGGTGGGTGACGTGAAGCCTCATTCTCTGCTATGACATGCAGACTGATTCTCTGCTGACATGAAGCCAGATTCTCTGTTACGGGACCTCTCTCCTCTGCCTGTGTGTGTGCTGGGCCTAAATATATGCCAATGGACTGTTGCAGTGGTGGCTGACGTGAAGCCTCATTCTCTGCTATGACATGCAGACTAATTCTCTGCTGACATGAAGACAGATTCTCTGTTACGGGACCTCCCTCCTCTGCCTGGGTGCTGGGCCTAAATATATGCCAATGGACTGTTGCAGTGGTGGCTGACGTGAAGCCTCATTCTCTGCTATGACATGCAGACTAATTCTCTGCTGACATGAAGACAGATTCTCTGTTACGGGACCTCTCTCCTCTGCCTGGGTGCCGGGGCCTAAATATCTGAGAATGGACTGTTCCAGTGGTGGGTGACGGGAAGCCAGATTCTCTGCTATGGAACCTCTCTCCAATTGATTTTGGTTAATTTTTATTTATTTAATTTTTATTTTAATTCATTTCCCTATCCACATTTGTTTGCAGGGGATTTACCTACATGTTGCTGCCTTTTGCAGCCCTCTAGCTCTTTCCTGGGCTGTTTTACAGCCTTTTTAGTGCCGAAAAGTTCGGGTCCCCATTGACTTCAATGGGGTTCGGGTTCGGGACGAAGTTCGGATCGGGTTCGGATCCCGAACCCGAACATTTCCGGGATGTTCGGCCGAACTTCTCGAACCCGAACATCCAGGTGTTCGCTCAACTCTATTTAAGAGCTATGCTTACAGTTAGTGAATTGAATTGCGATGCCTCAGAGTCCTGCATCAGTATCAGGAGCACATAGTTAGAACAGCCACTGGATGCAAACAAGAATTTTCCCATTTACTACCATCAAGGAGGTTAGATCTTGAAACTGGTATGGTACTGGAACACAAATATATTAGAAAGTTGCAGAAATGTCATTAGTTATTTATCATTATTAAGCTCTAGTCACATAAAGGGGCAATCCAGACTTTTAAAATGGTCTATGGGACAAAACTGCAGTACCTAGAAAAGTATGGCCCTCTGAGTATGAACAGTGACCTGAACCAATGTACCATGGCCCCTTTAAACATCTGACCAGCAGGGGTGCTGTAAGTCATCCACCCATTGATATTGGTGGGCTAGTCAAGTTGAACAGAGTGTCTGAGTGAGCTGAAGGCAACATGGTTTAGAGCAGAAGAAGCTGAGCCGATTGATATACAGTTTTATGGGAAAAGATTCAATATAACTTGTAATTTACTAATTAAAATATCTGTGCTCATTCTGAATTTGGAACTGAGTCACGGAGGCGGTCCTATCAGTAGTTAACAGCCTTTCCCCTATGACTGTGTATACAGAGATCAATCACTGATAGGGCCGTCTACTTGACTTCAAAGTCCAGAATGAGCAGGAATTTAAATCAATGAAATGCAATTTTACTGAATCTTTTCCCATAAGACTATATATCCATCTGCTCAGCTCCTCCTCCTCTACAACATGCTGCTTGCAGATTAATTAGCATGTTCGTGGTAACATGTTCCTTTTAAAAGGCTTAGGACTGGGATACCCTTACTATTATTACATTTACTTCTAGTGCTTTAGGTGACTTGCATGTGTTCTAAATTCCTGGCTCCCCAGTACTTTTAAGAGAGAAATGAACCACCCACGTCTAAATGCTTGTATACATCAATAGGTCAAAAAGAGGAAATTCAGTGCTTAGTTTATCTGTTAGCAGGCTATGTTCTAAAACTATGGATATAGCAAACATTGACTTGGACACTGAAGGGACTTCTTCACACAGCAGTAACTCACAGAGAGCATGCATACTGATTTAAATGTGTTTGTTCACACATCAATGGAAAAACAATGCAGGCATGCCCTACTTTGGTCCATGTTGCAGACCAAACATGCCTGTTGCCTTTTGAAGTCTAGAAGTCCTGTCAGAGGTTTTCATGGACCATTGATAGCAGATACCCTGGAAATCCCTTTTCCCACCTATAAGTACAGGTGGAATATAGATGACACATGAATGACAGAAAATAGATCAACAATTTATCTTCCACAGACATCTTCACAGATAAAATACTGACTTTCTTCTCATGGACTGTCATCACAGACATGAACATGTGAATAAGGACTAATTTAATACACTGTTGCAGTGAACCGTAAGTTAAGTCTTAACACGACCAACGCCATTAAATGTGTCAAGTCAAGGTTTGTTGCAGCTGTCAATGTAATGTGTTAAATATCAAGGTAATGATTGCTACATCTGAGATATGTATAATGTTGCACCGAAGATGATTTCATGAGTCACAACCATTGTCTGCCCATCAAAGAACGTATTCTGAAATACACTGCCTGTCCCAAAAAAAAAAGTCGCCACCAAAAAAGAAAAAAAGATTCTCAATGGGGTTAAGGTCTGGACTCTGTGGTGGCCAATCCATGTGTGAAAATGATGTCTCATGCTCTCTGAACCACTCTTTCACAATTTGAGCCTGATGAATCCTGGCATTGTCATCTTGGAATATGCCCGTGCCATCAGGGAAGAACAAATCCATTGATGGAATAACCTGGTCATTCAGTATCTTCAGGTAGTCAGCTGGCCTCATTCTTGGAGCACATACTGTTGCTGAACCTAGACCTGACCAACTGCAGCAACCCCAGATCATAGCACTGCCCCCACAGGCTTGTACAGTAGGCACTAGGTATGATGGGTGCATCACTTCATCTGCCTCTCTTTTTACCCTGATGCGCCCATAACTCTGGAACAGGGTAAATCTGGACTCATCAGACCACATGACCTTCTTCCATTGCTCCAGAGTCCAATCTTTATGCTCCCTAGCAAATTGAAGCCTTTTTTTCTGGTTTACCTCACTGATTAGTGGTTTTCTTACGGCTACACAGCTGTTCAGTCCCAATCCCTTGAATTCCCTTCGCATTGTGCGTGTGGAAATGCTCTTAGTTTCACTATTAAACATAGCCCTGAGTTCTACTGTTGTTTTTCTTCGATTTGATTTCACCAAACGTTTAAGTGATCACCGATCACGATCATTCAGGATTTTTTTCCCGCCACATTTCTTCCTCGAATATGATGGGTCCCCACTATCCTTTCAGTTTTTAATAATGCGTTGGACAGTTCTTAACCCAATTTTAGACGTTTCTGCAATGTCCTTAGATGTTTTCTCTGCTGGATGCATGCCAATGATTTGACCCTTCTCAAACAGACTAACATCTTTTCCATGACCACGAGATGTGTCTTTCGACATGGTTGTTTAAGAAATGAGAAGCAACTCATTGCACCAGTTGGTGTTAAATAACTTGTTGCCAGCTGAAAGATAATTGCCAATGCAGTAATTATCCAATAGGAGGCTCATAACTATTTGCTTAGTTAAATCCAGGTGGCGACTTTTTTTTGTCCAGGCAGTGTATAAACCCCAGAGACAACATTTACAGTTGCAATCATTAGTAATGTCCTCTAGATGTTGGAAAAGTAAGAATTTACTCTTCATCACTTCACAACCTAGAACTGTTTGAGATCACGACTCATATTTCTTGTCTAAGTGTATTCTCCAGTGGGCCATATTCAAGAAACTCAAATGACAAAGGTACCTGTGTAGTCCTTCCTTAAAGCTGGCATAAAATAACAGAAATGACTATTATTAAATAGTACAAGAGGTAAAAAAAAAAAAAAAAAAAAACTTCTGAGAAAATACAGCAGTAATGAACTATTCTTAGATGCATATTTTTAGAAACACCAGTTTCCCAGAAAATAATGAGGCCAGGAAACACTCATTAAAATGTGATATCTGAATAAACTTAGAACCTTGCATAGAAATGGGCTATGTAAAGATTGTGATCTAACTATCATGATATTAAAGTTGGACAGAATTACAGAGGCATCAAATTAATCCGAGAGTGTGTGATCAAGGCATCCTGACACTGGATGGAATATTTTACAGGAACAAATGCCTAAATATAATTAACCAATAAGGGATTCAGTCAAAATAGAAAATATCCAGGCAGGAACCCTATCTACACATGTGGTGGTCTGCAGCCTTTTTGTCTGGACAAGCTAGGCTCAGGCACATGCTCTGCACAGTGGCACATACTGTATATCCCTATGGCCCTGTACTATCAGCACTATATGTGTAGCTCTATGAAGATTCCACATGACATTATGTTACAGAGATATTTTCTCTTGAAAGAATGCTTATAGAGGCAAGGGTGAATTGGGTGCAACTGCCCCCTCAAATTTCCCCCTCTCTCCCATACACAACTGCACCAACATTTACTAGGCACCAACTACTGGATTTATCTGATAGATAATAGTCAGTAATAATTACTTTCTTGCTCCAAGGCTTAAAAGTGTTGTCCCATGAAAAATATTCTACAGGTTTCAAACCAGCAGATAGATATAATACTTATGTAATTGCATATAATTAAAAAATTTGTATAGCAAGTAAGTTATATAATAAAATGTATCTATATTGCACCACCTGCTTTGTTCTTTATTTGTCCTGCTCACTGAGGTGGACGCACATGCTCAGTGTCATCCATCAACTACCTGCTGAGCTGTGATAGGGAGAGCTGAGACACGCCCCCTTAGCTGCTGCAGAATAGACACTCCTCTTGTGCTGTCAGCTTGATATAAATCTAGCAGAGCAATGAATAATGGGATTCTCTGGATCCATGTGAGGTACAAGGCGGGTTCTAGCTCTGTTAGAAAGAGATTGTCATGTACTATATGATGTCCTGATTATTTTTTTTTTACATTAGTCTTGGATTAACCTCTTTAAGCTCAGTGGGATACTGCACGGGGTCCTGACACAGTCTAGCATCCAGGGCCGGTTTTAGACAATATGTGGCCCTGGGCAAAATCAAAAGTGGGGCCCCCAAATCTTGTAATAATGTACCAACAACACGGATGTGGAGAACACACCGTGTGATGTCCCCATCCGTAGTTCCGTTCCGCGTCCCTGCAAAAAAGATAGAGCATGTCCTATTCTTGTCCGTGATTGCAGACAAATATAGGCATTTTCTATCGTAGTGCTGACCATGAGCAGTCTGCAAAATGCAGAACACACATGGCTGGTATCCGTGTTTTGCAAACCGCAAAACACTACAGCCGTCTGAATGAGCCCTAATAGTAAGAGACTCATCTGTATTCTGTAACTCACATTAACTCCATGTTGCACAATATTATAGGAGATACTTGGAGGTCAATTAATATTAGGTCTTTTGCACACGGCCATTCTGTGCATTGGGGGCCACAATATACAGCCTCACATTAAGGCCTCACGCACGCGGCCATTAAAAATAAGTGACCCCCATCATGTTTTGTCAGTGGCAAGATTGGGGTTAATGAGTCACATTAACCCCAATGTTGCTGGCCCATCTGGTACTTATGTTTTTGCCTGCCTTTCTTTTTCGTCAGGCTAATCATTTAGTGTACAGTATGGACAGTCTGGTATACCTGAGTCCTTCTGCTACACCCTGTGGGGTCAGGGGCCTGGGCTGCTAATGGTTGTGGACTGGGACTGTAGTGGTTGTGGTCTTGTGGAGATGCTGCTGCTTCACTAGGCACTCTCTGGCTGGCTTGCCTCACCTCAGAAACAGCCAGCAGAGGACCTTGGTTCCTTTGTATTCCCTCCTCCTCCTCTTTTAATTATAATTGTTTTTCATTAGTGCTTCAGCTTCAGAGGCCCCTCCTCTTGTGAGATCATTGGTGGCAGTGGTGGCCGCATTACAGTGGGAGAGGGAGGGACGCTCTCTCCTTCCTCCATCACTCTGCGGGCCGACAAGTACAAGGAGCACGGCTGGCAGCTGAGCAGACTAGCTGACCGCGTCTCTGCACTGAGCGCTCTTCTGCTGAATGCCCAATGGCTTCCACAGACGTTCAGCTGAAGAGCCTGAAGCAGGGGACCCCCTTCCACATTGGGGGCCCTGGGCAATTGCCCAGTTTGCCCCCCCTAATGCCGGCCCTGCTAGTATCATGACATGTTGCACAACGATGCACCTAGAGCTAGAGTTGCCTGGAGTAGGGGATGGTTAGTAAAAGAGGGGACACCTGTACTCCAATTAAGATTGTCTTTAATTACAATTGCGCTTATCTAATAGTTTGGATGTTTTGGAGAGGATTCCAGTAGTAAGTGCTCACTCATTACATTCTAGGCCATTTTCATCATTACTTTGAACCAATGGACCCAAATGGGCTCAACTAGATATATAAACTAAAGCAAAGAACACTGGTGTAGGAGAAGTTTTAGGCGCTCCCTGAAAACACATCTTTTTAGGGTTGCATATCACATCTGCTTATCCAACTCTTCTTCATTCACCCCCCCTCCCCTTTCAACATCATTCTTTTGAACATGATCCATCATCAAACACTATCCACCACACCCCATGCACTCAGAAGCACTACAGCTATTGGCTGGTGATTGGCTCATACAGCTTTGTATCTATTCCCCTATTTTGTTATGGTGGCCAGACCATTGTACAAACCAAGCATTTTTTTTATTGTTTGTCTCACCCCTATCTCCTGATAGATTGTAATCTCTTGGAACAGGGCCCTCATTCCTCATGTTCTAATTGGTGACTTGTTTATTGCTATAGAATATATGATTCTGTTTGTACATGAACCCTCTGATTGTAATGCACTGTGGAATATGTTGGTGACATAGAATCATTATTATTATAATTATCAAGGTATTATCTCAGATCTGAGTTTTGAGGTCTGAATTAAATTTAGGATATAAAAGGTACTATAACAGTGCACAGATATTTTTTGGGGGGAAAACGTGTTGTTGTTCTATTCATAAGATGTACCCACGCAATGCTTTGGCTCACCACAGAGCCTTTCTCAAGCCTTGAGGCTATTATTCCATATATTTCAGAAAAATGCATTTGTAAGAAATCTGTTTCATAGTATGGCTCAATATAATGTTATTATACACCCATGTACATGAGGCCTAAACCATGTCTAACATTGTTACTTGTTTAGGCAAGCCATATACCTTAAAGGGAACCTGTCAGCAACTTTATGCTGCCCAAACTAACAACATCATCAAGTAGAGACAGGTGAGTTGATTTCAGCCATCAGTCATTTAAAAGTTAAAAGTAAGTGGTTGCCGAGAACCAACATCACAATCATTGCAGATTGGGCCTGGAAAAGAGTCACGGCCACCTCAGAAGAGTCCTGGTTATTCCTGCTCTCCTGCCCATCTGCTGATGACTGACTGTCTACTACCTAGTTTTCTCCCTTTCTCTCTAGGAGAGAACTGCCAATCATCAGCAGATGGGAGGGAGAGCAGGAGATTATAATAACCATGACTCTTCTCAGGTAGATTTGACTCTTTTCAAGGCCTGGGCTGCAATGATTATGCTGCTGGTTCTCAGCAAATGAGTGACACACCGCTGAAATCAGCATTTCTGTCACTATTTTATGCTGTCCTCAGTGAGGTCAGCATAAAGTTGATGACTGGTTCCCTTTAATTATCTTAATTATTTAACTACTAGTGCTGTTGCATAGACATACTCAGAATTTCAGCTGTCAATTTCCTAGATTTTATGGCTGTCCTTATCTATAGAGCTTTTGTTCAAAACATATTGTATTTAAACTGTCCCTATATTCTTTGTACAATATAGCTTCCTTAATTGTAGGAAAGTGTAGGAAAGTGTATATCAACTGGGCTTATATCCAAAGTATATTTCCGACTACTCAAAGGATATCTAAAGGTTTTTCCGATAGTAACAAAATTAAAGTGGCCTAGCGGGATGTAGGGCCGATCTCAGATATAGATTGGAGGGAGATTCTCAGTTATATTCCACTTCTATCTTTAAGTCCTAGGCATAGACTTTCAATTTACTCCTATACAAGACTCCTTTGCCATTGTATAAACCTGGTATAAGGACAGATTCACTATGCCATCGATGTCACCTACCGCAGGCAGATAATCTACATAAGATGTGGTCCTGTGTTAGGATAAAGAAGTATTGGCATGAGGTGTTAGTAATAATTAAGGTTGTGTATAATTTATCTCTTCCAGAGAGTCCTGTGCTATGTGTCTTAGGACTACCTTCTAAGATTTCTGCATCATCACCTGTTAGATTAGCTATTTTAAGGCTTTTGTATCAAGCAAGGAAACTTATAGCACAATAGTGGATAAATGAGAATCCACCCACTCAGAAACAGTTTATTCAATAAAACTATATATCTGGAAAAGGCGATATATGTAAAAAGGGGTCAATATTAGATATTTGAGTCAATGTGGGCTCCATGGCTCAACTACCCAGGCCTAACGAGGATATAGTTGCTATGTAAACTTTATCCAGTGGTCTGAGCTCTGAATAGGATAACTTATTAGTTAGAGTGTGAAGGGGTATTGGTAGGTGATCAAATGTTATAGATGATGGGGGGTATGAGACCCACTGCGCAATAGCTGGAGAACAAAGGGTGGGAACAATTGGGGAGAAACTTTAAATAAAAATAAATTAATACATTTTTTGTACAAATCAATGCTGGGTTGTACTCTGTGTCCTGGTACCGTAAGTGAGGTGCAAAGTGGAACAGACTGTGTCCAAATCTTATATGCAATAATACCACTGCACTCTCCAAGATATGATGCAATAAAAAGTAACATTTTTATTGGAAAGTACATTCCAAATTCAATCCACAAGGTAGCAATTGGAAACAATAGTTATGTGAGTAGATGTTGATGTTTCAATTCTCTTGTGAGGAAAGGAGAGAAGGAGGTAGAATTTGCAGTGCCTCCGTGGAACATTGGAAAGGCGCTGCAGGGAGATGGCGTGTTTAGCGCTGCAGTGTACAGTAATTATTTGTAGTCAGAGGGAATACATTCTTCCCTGTTTAAGGACCCTTCCTGCTTCCGCACACCCAAAGCAACTTCTAAATAATTCTTCTCCATATGTTTCAGGAGATCAGCTATCCCATCCCCTCCTCCTTCCCACATGTACCTGACTGTAGGCCAACGGGTTGCAACAGGAACCTCCCCCACTGCTATGTCTATGGGGATGACAGTGGTTGACAAAAAATGGTTAGCCGCAGCCTCTCGACATCCACCCATTGGCAATCTGTCAGTCAAAAATGTTAACATCAGAGGACATTACCCCTGGGTTCTCTGCAGGATTTCTACAAGAATGTTTCAGAAACATTAGGAAAATCCTTCAGAGTGACAAACAATGAGGACAGGTTGATCTCCTGTTTACTTTCATCAATCATTTCTGAGTTTAGTGCTTTTTTTTTAAAAGAAAATGTATATATTAATGGCAGACTACATGTAACTTCATGTTGTGGTACCTCTGGAAGGTTTGATGATGCTAATTTTGATGGTTGCTTACATTTACCTCAACATGGAAGTACTCAAACAAAACCACTTGTAATTGCAGATCTAGATATGCTAAGAACTTTGATTATAAGATCCACTAATTGCGGTGTGTTTTGGCAAGAATACACCAATGTACACTACATCTGTCTGCCATGCGATTACAATTTACATTTCATTGAGATTTACATGTCAGTCCATGTTGTTCCGTTTTTTAAGACCTGTGGAGAATAGTCACATTAAATTGGCAAATCACATACATAATTGAAGCATGTAAAGATACCCTTTAATTTACTGATCTCTGAGATTATTGTAAGAAAAGAGAACACATTGGGATTTGGGAACCATCTAAACTGTGTTCTGCCGTCTTGTGCGTTTGGACACCAACCAAAGTTGTAAAACTGAAAGTGCTAAAATATATCCACATACAACTTCACGAATCTGAGAGCCACTTGTGTGCTCAACCAAGCAAACTGTAATCAATGTCCTTCCCAGCACATTATAACCACACTTACTCCTATGACATATGTGCCTGAAAATACAAGTTCTAAAACATGCCTTATTGTCCTAATAAATCTATTTCATGATAATGTTCAAAGGGCATATTGGCCTTCTTTCTTAACATAAATTAGTAAGGGGAACACCTTTTTTTACTCTTTGTCAAATGGGTATCTGCATCTTAGATCTTTTTTCATCTGAGATTGACAAAAAAATTGGTCCAATTAGAAGTGAACTTATCATTGAAGGATCCCTTGGAGATCATGTGGCTACCCCAACACTCGTCCTGCACCTATGGTGTTTTTACTTAGATAACTTTTGGGATTTGCTACAATTATCTCTAATACCAGGTCTACTCATACTACTGTATGAAAACCTACTGTACATTTTAATGCTGGTTTGGGAAAACTTAATATCCTGTGCTTTCCTCTCTAGGTCTGACCCCTTCTAGCTAATTTTCTATTATCCTCTGTATTGAAACCATTGTCTACCCTTTACCAGGAATGGTGATTTCCATTATTAGAGTACAGTACTTCTTCTATTACCAGTTGGAGTACAATTATAGGTCTGGTCTTGACATTAATAAACAGGTTAAACCATCTGAGTGTTTATTTCTCCAGAAGGTTCCTCCATCACATCTCTCCTTTATAGTCTATTTAGGCAATGGCAGACTCATGACCAGGATCATCTGCAGATGGGAAGATCTTACTAGGTCTCTTTTCTTGGAGAATCACTCTAAGTTTTTGCTTCTTACACAAAAATCCTCTACTCACTGTTTAATAATATTCTCTCTAGGTATTATAGGTGTCTGACCAAACATAATACTATGCTCATCTATTTCATCCTCTTCTAGCATATACTGGTATTTATACTAGCATCTGTAGAGTTGCCCAGAGGTATAGCCCTAATTCCCTTGATGGTGACTGCTCTGCTCGCGATCACGTTTGCAGAAAGTTCATTGCCTCAATAAACCCTATCTCACCAGCTTCAGAGTTTGTAGCTGAGGTCAACCAAATATTTTGTAATATATGGAAATACTTGTCACTCAGACTCTGGAGAAGTCAGAAGTCATTTTCACCGAGTGCTGCCTTGGCTCTTGTTCAGAGAAAGTGATGCTCTCTATACGTGGCTCTCTTACTATTAGCTTAAAGAGGTCTTGTCATCTCTCCTGACATCTCTGTTTCAGCAACTACTTGGATTTCTTTTCCTGTGTAATAGATTCTAACACTCCTATGACTGTATGTTGTGCTATGCATCTAATATTAACACTAGAAATTTATGACTATATTGCAAGTGCATACCCCAGTGCAGGGGTATCTGCAAACGGTTTGTTCTTTAATGTTTAATGTAATGATATGTCATGTATTGTTAATGCTTTGTATACTCTACAGCACAGTTTGTAGTGATGGGGTTAAAGGGGTTATCCAATCCCTATAATCACCCCCAGAATGCCCGGGCCCCTGTTCTAGAGCATACTTACCTGCTCCCTGGCACCCACATCCCTCTGGATCGCTGCATGGCCTCCCCTACATCTCCCCGTTGCGTGGATCAAAACATCCAGCAACGGGGAGGGTACATCTGATAACAGGCTGCAATGGTGACCAGCTTTCCTAGCATCGCGGGGTGATGGCTGGTTACTGTCGTGGCCTAGTATTGGCTACTCCCCCCCGACGTCGGATGTTTTGATCCGTGAGACGGGGAGATGCAGCGGCAGTTGTGCAGGGATCTGGAGGGAGGAAGGTGCCGGGGAGCAGGTAAGTATGCTCTAAAGGAGGGGCCCAGGCATTCTGGGGGTCATTATAGGGATAGGGATTATAGGGGTTAACGCCCAGATGGAGTGTTCCAGGCTGCTGGCTATTCATTCATAAACCTCTAGTAGGAATAATAGAGGAATAAAATAACAAAGTTATATAAAAATGCTCCATGAATTATTATAACATGGGGAATGCAAGTAGTTACTAAAACTCCTCTCTGCCTTCTTTTTCTTTCCACCCTTCCTCTTACTTGTCTTTTTTGCGATTATTAGGCAGATACATGACTCTTACCAGGATTTCCTTTATCAGATTCTTCGCTGTTTGTGAAACATGTAAGTTGGTTTCTGTGATTTCAATTTAAAAAAACTTTGATTTACCCTAAAATGTAAAGAGCCATAACCGGTCTAGTTTGTAAAATGTAAAAGACTAATATACATTATTATTCATATTTTTGCATGAACCCTCTAGTGCATCTCCATGTACCTCCAGAAAAATATCTTTAGGTCAGAGAACACATTATCAGGCCAGGTAAACATTAGTGTACATGGATAAGATTTCCGTTCAACTGATTGCCTCATTTCACACAACTAGTTATATAAATATTGATCTGACTTGTGGCCAAATCATATGTCTGTAAACCTATTATTAAAGCATAATTCCGCTTGAAAACACTTTGCAGTAGATTTATCTGTGAAGGAAGCTGGCAAACCTGATGGCATGATTAAGAAATAATAATATACGCTAAGGTCCCATTGTCCACTTGCATTGTAGCAATACCTAATGAAAGAATTTAGACATTGATGGTCTATCCTTGGGATAGGTCATCATTTCAGATTAATGGGGGTTCAACACATGTCACCCCCTATCAATTAGTTGTTTTGGGTCCCTTCTGGCTCCATCCTCTGTGCAGTGGCCATGCCAGGGTTCTGCAGATCAGTTCCCATTCAAGGGATTGGGAGTTTAGCACAGTGGACAGAGCCTTCGACTTCCAGCTCGATCCACTGTACAGATTCTGGTGCCAAGGGCTGGACTGAAATTGCTGCTTGTCACGGTGCAGTTCACCGTGACATGGTTTGCCATGCAGGCTGGCTGCACGCCTTTTGCGTAGTGGCTGCGGGTGATTCTGTGAAGGCTGGTTGCTTTTGCCGGCGTGCCGGCTGCAGTATCTAGTGTGAACCTGCCCATGTGTGTGTGTACCCCCTTTGACTGTATCGTCTCCCTGTGGGTATGTCAGGTTGGTTTCGCTCTTGCGTACTGTTCTGTGGTGTCAGTGTATGGCGGTTGCCAGGGACAAAGCTGGGTTCTGTACCTGTGTATCCTGTTGTTATGAGCTCCGGTTCTGATGGGGTTAACTCCCCCTGACTGTTGTGCCCGGGTGTGGCATTCCAGGTGCCTCGTTACCCAGCTATATAGACCTATGAGCTGTGGTTCAGTTCTGGTCAGTGTTTGTCAGTATGTCCTGAGTCCTGTCTGTGGCTACTAGGTGTTGCACCTCGCTTCTGTTCCTGGGGTTTTTCCATCTAAGATTCTTCGTGGTGTAGCCTGGTTTTGCATCATATGTCATGTTCTGATCTGTACCTGCCCTGTCTGATATATCATGTTATGATCTGTTATCCTGGTCTGTTCCATGTATCGCCTAGCAGTGAGTAACTGCATCTGAGAGCCTGGCCCATGTCTGTCCTGTAGTGCCTTTGGCTTCTGTCCCTGTTCTGTTTATGTTTGCCTGTTGTTCTGACCTGCCTTCGGAAGAGGGTTCCTGTGGTCCCTGGAGGAGGAATGTCCATTCTTTGTCTTTGTGCAGCTCTGCCTGGGGCCACTTAGCTTCTATTGCTTGTGGCGCAGGCAAACTGCTTCTGTCGCAATCCGTGTATTCCGTTGCTCCTGGTTACATCTCTGTCTGTGTCCGGCTCCCTGCCGGTACCTAAATCAGGTACCTCCTGGTCTGTCTGGACCAGCTGCCACTGATTCGGTTTACGCTCTGGAGTAGTAGCCCCTGGCAACTACCTTCGGCCCAAGCCTATCCTCACCATTTGAGACTCTAGTGAATACCAGGTGTTGCTTAGTCACGCCCCTCCAGAGTATTGCCAGTCAGTGGTGCAGTGGGCCCACACCCGCTGTTCCGGGTAGTGCGCCTGTGCGTACATCTGTATCCTTGATCTGTTTTCCTGTATCCTGGTTTCCTGACGTCCCAGAGGTCTGCCTTGGACCCCGACACATGACCGTATGCAAAACCTGTCTGTTCCTGGGTGTGTCCTTTCAGGTGCACTCGTTAGGCTGCTATTTCTGCCTTTGAGCGTGGGGTGTTGTTGTCAGTCTTGGGCAGTCTGTTCTGTCTTGTGGGGTTTCACCCTTCTGCTCTGTGTAGTCTGTCTGTTTACATTTGTCTTCCCAGGTTTTGCACTTTGCTGCTGAACCAAGGGGTCCTACCATCTACACCTCCGTGTGTTCCACCTGGTTCTGTATACTATCACGTGCCGGATGTCCCAAGGGGGATCTCCGAGACATCAGGCAAGCAGGATACAAGGAAAACAGGCCAAGGACCACGGAACACATAACTATTACAAAGGAACCAAGACACGTGACAATGACTATAACAAGAAGACCTCAATGTACTGAAACGCCACTGACTAGCAATACTCTGGAGGGGCGTAACTAAACAGCTACCTGGTCTTCACTAGAGCCTCAGATGGTGAGGATAGGCTTGGGCCGTTAGGGCAGTTGCCAGGGGTGACTCCAGAGCCTAAACCGAGTCAGTGGCAGCAGGATCAGGCTGCAAGGAGATACCAGAAATGGTACCAGCTTCTGCCTCTGTTCCGTTCTTCCTGCCTGTCTGTGGACTCTATGGACTGTCGGTAGCTGCTTAGTTATGCCCCTCCAGAGTATTGCTAGTCAGTGGCGCAGTGGATCAACACCTACTGTTCCATTTCAGTACATTGAGGTCTTCTGTTATAGTCATTGTCACGTGACTTGGTTCCTTTGTAATAGTTATGTGTTCCATGGTCCTTGGCCTGTTTTCCTTGTATCCTGCTCACCTGATGTCTCTGAGGTCCCCCTTGGGACATCCGGCATGTGACACTGGTCATTAGGGGTACTGGTCAGACCCCCAATGAGCTAATATGGTTGATCTATCCTGAGGATAGTTCATTAATATCTATGCTCCAGAAAACCTCCTAAACCACCATTTTCTGTGTTTTCAATCAATATAGTTCTGCTCATATTAATAAATTGCATAGTTTGTAATGGCCACATCGGTAAACCATCCATGATAAAGAATACTAATTAGACATTAGGTCATAAAAGGTTATATACTAGCCTTGTGTAGCTTTAGGCTGCTACCCGCCTTTGAAGGAAGAACTACATTACAAAGGTAAGACATAATTCTGTGTAAATGGAAGAGAAGGTGTTTGCGCTTGACTGCCTTTTGATCTAATCTAAGTTGCTCATTTTTCATGCCCCTTTGACCTATAGCCTGAAGGATGTCTATAACAGGATCAATCATTTCGGTCAGCTAGTCACAGACATGACATGCCATATACATCTCCTTCAATGTGCCCAGGGGGAAAGTATTTTAACAATACTTCGCTGTACTGTGTTGGCTTGAAACGCCTCCCTCCAACTCATCTATACCCCATCTAACCAGACAAACTGGTTTATCGTTTCACAATTCACTAAACATTGATAACTAATTAGGGTAAAATGGTTTCAGAGTTCGGAAAGAAAAACACTAAAATGTAATGAATCTGAAAGCAATGAGGGAAATTCATCATTCCACTCACTTTCCAGTCTTTCTTGCCTAAAGTTGCATAACCCCCATTTTGTAACTCAGTGCCATCGCAACTTTTTTGTTTGTTGCAACTGCCATTTTACACCGCCCTCGCTAAGTGATGTGTGGCCACATTCATCATTATTTACACCAGAAACAATAAATGACAGAAATCTATGAACTGACGTAGATTTCATTCTGGTGCACCGACTGCCGGAGGAGGCATGTCATTTATGACAAGGCCTGTGCTCTGCTAGTGCTGTAGTAGTGAGCTCCCACCGCTAAAATGTTGACGGTGCAGTGTAGTTACAGCGCTGACTTCCATCAACAGAGCTTCGCAGACCAGCTGATCATAAGGGATGTGGGGCGTCAAAGGTGTGGGGAGCTACACAGCAACAGTATAACGGTAGAAGATCACTATTACAGCACTGCTTCCATTAAAGTCAATGGGAGCAGTGCTATAGTAGTAAGCTCTGCCACTACTCGGTGCTGTGTACCTCTGGCACTGACTTTCATTGACAAAGCTACACAGACCAGCTGATCGGCCTCCTGGGATAGACAACCACTTCAAGCAGAAATTACAAACATCCATGGTAACCTTTGCCCACACAAACAAATTACATTTATTGAAAAATGTCAGGAAATGGCCCATAAAGCGGTTGTCTCAGATAATCTGAGAAAATTCCTTGTAGAATGTGGCTCCTGGTGGTCAACTACTGAATGGCATCCCAGGCATACCACTTGTTTATGCAGTGATACATAGCATCACATGGAAACCATTCAGATGAATGACCCCTATGTAATACACAGCTCAAGTCAGCCAGAATTTGTAGAGATTTTGGCTCATAAACTTAGGTTCTGAGTGGGGGATGTCACATCTATAATGTTTATATTCCCTGTTAGGGAATCCAAATGTGAACTAAAGTTGAGCAAATCACTCAAAATTTTATTCCGGTTCAATTCAGGTCTGATGGGATTCTATCCGAATCAAAAGAGCTTCAAACGCCCTGAAAATGTATCTATGACACCAAGGTCTCCTAGGACTAGGATTGTTTTCTCTTTAGTCTCTCACTTTGTTCTTTATATTTTTATTAATATTTTTTCATTCTCTCCTGAATCACCAAAAATTCAGATTCAGATGCAACTCTTTTTTTAATACAAAACTCGAATGCGATTAGTTTGGAATCAATTCCCTCATCTCTAATGACAATCCCTTTGAGCCTAAAATGTAAAAGAAATTATGATAAAGTAGGTCAACTGAAATATAAAGAAGGAGATAAAAATTCTAAACTCATCAGGATTCACCTCAACTGATTTCAATCCAATATTTTTGGCATGAACTTGTTTTTATTTTATTTAAAGCAATATTTACTATATAAATACATTAAAGCCTTAAACTCATAGTAATGTTCTTGGCGATTTTACAATTTTACATTCGCAATGGCCACCCCTCCTTGACGACACAACATCAATTTGTTTTCAGTTAGGAAGTGACCTGACCTAGCAACGTGATAATAGAACTGTTAAAAAGAACATACAAAACTAGGTATAAAGTATAATATAACGTGGCACATGTCAAATATTGTTCTAATACAGCGCTGGCTCAGCCCCCTTAGCAGAGAGGTTTGTCGTTTGCACTAATAACACTGAACCACAAGAACGTATTTGCTTTGTTGACTGTAAGCTCTACTGGCCATGGCTTGTCCCCATAAAACAATGACCCTGTTCCCCCATAGCAGCTATTGTAACTCGCAGCGAAGTAATATGATATTATCGAACTTCTCAATGGGTGCAACATCGTCTGACAAACTGATAAATCCGCAATGCTAATAATACATACCGTAAACACAATCTACAGGCCATTTTTTAGTTCATTATTAAACACATTGAGCGAAATAAGATTCCACCTTTCATTTTTCAAAGGAGCTGTGAAAAATGAAAGGTGGAATCTGATTGGTTGCTATGGGCAGTTTAGCCTGTCCTACTTTACACTAGTTTGATAAATCTCCCCCATTGTGGCTATTTTTGACATAAATCATTTTATGAGGCAATTAGCCTACCTAGTAGAAGGCAGAAATTACATAGTTAACCACTTCCAGACCGGGCCTAATTTTGCAAATCTAACATGTGTCACTTTATGTGGTAATAATTTTGGAACGTTTTTACTTATCCAAGCCATTCAGAGATTGTTTTCTCGTAACACATTGTACTTCATGTTAATGGTAATTTGAGTCAATATGTTTTACCTTTTATTTCTAAAAAAAATTCTAAAGTTAACGAAAATTTGAAAAAATTCACAGTTTTCTAAATTTGAATCTCTCTGCTTTTAAGCCTTTTAAGACAGATAGTGATACCTCAAACAATATTTATTAATTAACATTACTCATATGTGTACTTTATGTTGGCATAATTTTGGTAATGTAATTATTTTTTTTTAGGACGTTAGAAGGTTTAGAATTTTAGAAGTGATATTTGAAATGTTTAAGAAAATTTCAAAAGTCAGATTTTTTAAGGACCAGTTCAGTACTGAAGTCACTTTGTGGGGCTGACATAATAGAACCAACCCATAAATGACCCCATTTTAGAAACAACAACCCTCAAACTATTCAAAACTGGTTTTAGAAATGTTGTTAACAAAGGGTTAACAGGAGGTATTCCATAGGAATTAAAGCAAAATAGATGGGAAATTTCAAAATTTCACTTGTTTTGCAGATTTTCCATTTTAATCAATTTTTTCCTGGAACACATCAAGAGTTAACAACAAAACAAACCTCAATATTTAGTACTCTGATTCTGCAGTTTACAGAAACACCCCATATGTGGTTGTATACCGCTGTATGGGCACACGGCGGGGCACAGAAGGCAACGAGCGCCATATTGTTTTTGGAGGGCAGATTTTGCTGGAATGGTCTTTGGGCACCATGTTGCATTTGAAGAGACCCTGAGGTATAACCACAGTGAAAACCCCCAAGCAGTGATCACATTTGTAAACTACACCACACAAGGAGCACTTCACTCAACAGGCATTTCACTGAATTTTTAATACTTGCGTGTGAAAATGAAAAATTAAATTAGTGCTTTAGGGCCAAAATGGTGCTTTAGGGCCAAACTTTAGGGCCAAAATGGTGCTTTAGGGCCAAACTTTCTTTTTCACAAAAGATAACAGGAGAATATCTACCCACAATTTGCTACCTATTTTCTCCTGAATACAGTAAGAACCCAATTGTGGTTGTAAACTGTTATTTGGGGATACACCAGAGCTCAGAAAGGAAGGAGCGGCATCTGGATTTTCTAACATGGAATTTTGTCATGGATTTTAAAAGCGATAACTTTTTTTATTTTTTGTTGAATGAGCTGCGTGAGTGCTTATTTTGTGCGGGACAAGATGTAGTTTTTATTGGCACCATTTTGGGGGTACATTTGGCTTTCTAGTTGCTTTGTATCTAATTTTATGGGAGGTGAAGTCACAAAAAAAGCAGTTTGGTGTCATTTTTTTATTTTTTTTTACACCGTTCATTAGATGAGGTAGATCATGTGATATTTTTATAGATCCGGTCTTTACGAATCCAATGATACCAAATATGTATTTTTTTTTACATTTTACACAATAAAAACATTCTTAGAAAAAAATCATGTTTTTGTGTTGCCATTTTCTTAGAGCCATATTTTTTTCATTTTTATGGCTATAGTCTTGTCTGAGGACTTGTTTTTTGCAGGACGAGGTGAGCTTTTATTGCTACCATTTTGGGGTACATACGACTTGTTGATTAATTGATATGTTTTTAGTGTGCTGAGGTGACAAAAAAGAAGTTTTGGCATAATATATTTTTTTTTACGCCATTCGCTTGATGGGGTAGATCATGTGATATTTTTGTAGAGCCAATCTTTATGGACGTGGCGATACCAAATATGTCTATTTTTTATAATTTTTTAACACTTTACACAATAAGAGCATTTTTTGAAAAAAAAATCATGTTTTTGTGTTGCAAGTTTCATAGAGCCATATTTTTTAAAGATTTCTGGCTATGGTCTTGTGTGGGGGCTCATTTTTTGTGGGATGAAGTGATGTTTTTTTTGCTACCATTTTGGGGTACATGCAACTTTTTTATTGATTAACATTAAGTTTTTTGGGTGGTGAGCTCACAAAAAAAATCTGTTTTGGCGCAATGTTTATTTCTTTATGGCTTTAACATAATGGGGGGGATTATGTGATATTATTTGAGCTGGTAGTTGCGGACGCGGTGATACCAAATATGTCTCTCATTTTTTTTCTTCTATTTTTTACATTTTTTAAATAACGGATGGGGAGTGGGGTTATGTGAAACTTTTTTCATTAGTTTTTTTTAAAACACTTTATTAATTTTTTTACACTTTGTGTCCCCCCATAAGGTTATAAAAGACCTGTGGGGGACATTTAACTTCTTTTAACTATTGATTTCTCCTGTAACTGGGGCTGACATAGTAGCCCAGTTACAGGGGAAATACACCCCCCATAGAGGCTGCACAGCAATACACTGCGCTGTACAGCCTTAGTGCAGAGCTGATCATGGTCTATGGAAGATACGACAGCTCCTGCACTCCCCCGGCCCCGGCCGTCATAGGATCACTGGGCTGGGACAGGAAGCGGCATAGCGCTTCCTGACCTGTATACACAGCGCTTCTTGAGCACTGTGTATACAGCGATCTAGAAGGCAGGGACACCTGGGAACTGTCCCTGACTTCTCTCAGAGGTGCCCTGCTGTCACTGACAGAAGGCCCCCTTGCTCGGCAGCTGCACGATCTGCTACCTTGTTGGCGTGAGAGCAGGTGGTTTTCTGCTATGTCCAAGGACTTCTGCATTGCTGCATGGTGTGAACAAACACCAGACTCAAGGTGACTGTTTTCCTTGAAACTGACCTTTTGTTTTGCTTATCCTTATGTGTGAATAAACACCGAACTGTTTAAGTTAAAGACGTTGTCGTTGCCTGTATACTGTGTCCGCAAGCCTGTCTACCAGAGCAAATCCCCACTATATATATATATATATTTTCAATGTGATGACTAAAATACAGGTAAATGGGATTGACATTACTTTATATCACAGTATTGCCTTTGCTGTAAAATGCAGATAAGCAGGAATAGATTAAAGTGAGTCTGTCACACTAGTATAACTACCACCAATGGCCGTCAGAATGCTGCTAAACATGCCTTTATGTAATTTGTCTGTTTAATGAATGTCCAGGAAAAGCACTTTTGGTCCTCTGAAAAGGCTCCCAAGTGCCCAGGTGGGCAGCCTTGGGTTTTTAAAGTGTCCTGCCTCCCTTATCCACCATGTGCTCCTCTTCTAAGCTCCAAAGGTTTCCTCCCCTGATGTTACGATGATGCAGCACTTCCCCGCTGTGTGACAACATCAGGGAAGAGGGGTAGGAAGCCTTGGAAGCTGAGGGGAGGGCACACAGTGGGGAAGAGCTGCATCATCACGAGGTCAGGGAGAGGGAAGGAAACCTGGGGAGCTTATGGGAGGAGCACACAGCAGGGAAGGGAGGCGGCCATGGGCGCTTTGACAACCCAAGGCCACCGAGTTGGGCACTTGGGAGCCATTTTTCATAGGATTAAAAGTGCATTTCCTGGATATTTGCTAAAAAGTCAATTAATATAACAGCATGTTTGGCATGCTTGTACAATGTTCTGATGGCCATTGCTGGTAGATATACTAGTGAAACCTACATGACAGATTTCCCTTAAACATATGTTTAGACATGAAATACACTATGTATTGTCTATGAACGTCATTTACTGTTTCTTGGAAAAGAAAAAAGCTTAAACCGCTGTGCCTAAGAGACATCTTCCCCCACTGCTCCATCTGCAATGAAGACCAAGCAGAACATCAAGGTGAAGGGGTTCCTGGTTCTCTAGCAAATTTCTAGCAAGAACTTGCATGTGGTAGCTTTTTCTTTGTTTCCACAATTCCTGCTTAGTGTCCCTTTAAGACTTTTTAAACCAAGGCCTCATGCACACGACCATAGTTTTCGTCCGCATCCGAGCCACAGTTTTGGCGGCTTGGGTGCAGACTCATTCACTTCAATGGGGCCGCAAAAAGATGTGGACAGCACTCCGTGTGCTGTCCACATCCGTTGCTCCGTTCCGTGGCCCCGCAAAAAAATATAACATGTCCTATTCTTGTCCGCGCTTTGCAGACAAGAATAGGCAGTTATATGTAAAGGCTGTCCGTGCCGTTCCGCAAATTGCAGAAAACGCACGGATGCCATCTGTATTTTGCGGATCCGCGACCGCAAAACACACCACGGTCGTGTGCATGCAGCCTAAGGCTGTAGTGCAGGGATGGCCAACCTGTGGCTCTCCAGCTGTTGCAAAACTACAACTCCCAGCATGGCCAGACTGCCTACAGCTATCAGCCTACAGCAGGGCATGGTGGGAATTGTAGTTTTACAACAGCTGGAGAACCGCAAGTTAGCCATCCCTGCTGTAGTGGATGCAAAAGAGAGAGTAGAAGTAGCACTTTTTTCTTCATACTTTCCCTCCTTCTGGATTCACTGATGGCTTTTGCCTCAAGAAACTGCACCACAGAGGACATGTGCTTCTAGCAAAAACGTACATCTTTCTTCAGATATGAGGGGACAGTCAGGCTAATGTATATTGCCAGTATAAAGGGGTGATACAACACGTCGGCTTTCTTCTAGACACAGTGCCCCACCTCTCCATGTGTTGTGTCCGGTACTGCAGCTCAGCTTTATAGAAGCGAGTGAGGCTGAGCTGCCTACCGTACATAGCATGTGGAAAGTTGAGGTATTATTTTTTTGGGGGGAAAGAAGCCACGTTTTTGTGTTTGTTTTAGTTCACTTTTTACATTACGATCATTATTGTTATCATTTCAGTCCAGATCAAGATATCTGCTAAACCTCACCCTCCCGTGTTGGGAAGACGGTAAAAATGAAAGCAGCAAACAACGTATAGAAGCCTCCGTGGTTACAAGGTATGCAGCAAGAATGTCCTGCCCTACTGGCATATTTCATAATGTTACAATGTGTACTGTTCCCCCAAAAATGTGAAGCAGGCCTGGCAACATTGTAAGAATGTGCAGAATACATACATCACATGGCTACACTTGCTGAAACGAAATGAAAACATTTGGCCGCCGAAGTCTTTGTAGCCTGACTCACATGTTCTCCATGGTGAGGATAATGATTTCTTTATGCTACCCAAGTGTTCTGCTGTCAAATGTCAAGGAGTGACAGAGTAGGAGTAGAGTGGTCAGACACAATGCGAGTGCATGAGAATGTGTCCCAGACGGGCGCATTACATCACATTACTGCAAAACGACTACAGCGAACGTCATCTCATGACTCACAGGCTGAAGGGCAAAACCAAGTCACGATGACTGTAGATTTCTCAAGATCCAGTCAGCCGGTCAGTGGAGAAAGAGGTCAATCGTTAATTATAGTATTTCTTACAGACTTTTAAATCAATTATTTACCAGTGTTAGGCCCCTTGCAGACGAGCCGGTGTCCGGATTAGGTCCGGATGCGTTGTGAATGCGTTTAGTGAAAACTGCGCAATTTCGCAAGCAAGTCCATTCAGTTTTGTCTGCGATTGCATTCGGTTGTTCAGTTTTTATTGCGTGGGTGCAATGTGATTTAATGCGCTTTGCATGCGCATGATAAAAAACTGAATGTTTACAAACAACATCTCTTAGCAACCATCCGTGAAAAACGCATTGCATCCGTACTTGCTTGGGGATGCAATGCAATTTTCACAAAGCCCCATTCACTTCTATGGGGCCAGCGTTGCGTGAAAAAGGTCTGAAAAAAGACTAGCATTTCAGTCCATACAGACCTTTTTCAATGGAGGTGGGAGCAAATAGAATTCCAACCTGGAAGTTGGAACGTTGACAGATTTACCATTGAAAAGGTCCGCGGAAACAAAGGTCTGTAAAATTTGCTTATTCTAAGACCATATCAGCCTGGCCTGTGTCTGGATACCAAACATATGTTAATAAACTTCAACACAGATAAACTTGTCATATGGTTGTTGATTTTCTACTGTCTTCTATGACTATAAAGTCCTCATCTGGCACCACTGGTGTGCAAGTTGCATTTCTTAAATTAGAGGGGCAAAGGTTTAAAAGTAATATAAGGAATTATTACTTTACTGAGAGAGTAGTGGATGCATGGAATAGCCTTCCTGCAGAAGTGGTAGCTGCAAATACAGTGATGGAGTTTAAGCATGCATGGGATAGGCATAAGGCCATCCCTCATATAAGATAGGGCCAGGGACTATCCATAGTACTTAGTATATTGGGCAGACTAGATGGGCCAAATGGTTCTTATCTGCCGACAGATTCTATGTTTCTTATATGAAATTATACATTTCCATATACTGAGTTTTTAACCAGGCTGTTTTTCTCAAACCTCAGCAGTTTAAGTGGTTTTATACATTTATTACCCGTTGTCCTGAGTGATCATATTTCTGGTATGATAGTGGTGCACATAAGAACCCACACATTATTACCCAGTGTGAATGAGACCTAATGATTAGTGATTAATTTCTTTCCATATTTCACACCACAGGATATTTTTTAATTGGACTAATAAAAAACATCCATATAGCGTAGACCTTTATGTTCCTAATCTAAGACTTAACAGGTGTTTAATCCCATAGGGAAATGTCTGGTCTTGAAGAAGTTAATATCAGTATGCCCTGTGCCTAAAACAGCCCCCATCTATTATCCTTTCAGGATACAAATCTGTTTCTATTTGTGACATAAGTTCCCCTGCTGACTAACCTGAACAGCAGGGCATCTCCTCCACATGTGCAGATGATATCTGACTACGACCCTGAATGACATTATGCATGCAGATAGTCTAAGGACAACAGAGGAAGGACCGATCATCTGAAGAGATGAGCTAATTGATTGGAAATTAAACAAATTGTCAAAATTCGAGACTCATCTAAATTTTTGGTTACTCTATTCTGGTGAGTTTTGAAGGGGAGGGGGGAGAGAAATAATTTAAAAAATTGTAAAAAAAAAAAAGAAGAAGCAAAATCTGAGTCTTAAGAGACCTTCAAAGACTCACACATCAATTTTAAGACCAATTGAAGCAGATTTGATTTGAGTAGAGTCAATTCAGACCTGGTCAATCAATTCGGCCAAATCGAACCCGAATCGCTCATCTCTAATCAAGATGAAAATCGAATAAGTCTAACACAGAGGATCAGGGAAACGTGGACTTCATTGGGGGTGTTTTAGCGTAAATACGATGGGGTTTGAATGAATACACCTGGGGCAAGTTTTTATCTCTGCACCCACTGGCACCCAGCACCCTTGTCATATGTATTACACGGAGTGCTGCCACTTGTCCATCAGAGCTTTTGTTAAAGTTGTGGCCTTCTTTGATGGCACATAAACATGCTATGAAACGGTCACTCATATCAGATGCGACTACATCAGGCCTGTATGAGAAAACATAGCCTCACAAAAAATAAAAATGTTGCTGCTTGCCGTTAGGTGTTCCAGAAAAACGGCATATATTATTCATAATTATGGTACATGTTACAAGCTGCAAGGTTTCCCAGCATAGTTAAGGAGTATGACATGTTCATACATGTGTTCCGATGTACTAAGAAAACATGCACTTGATCATACAGAGCTTTCGTCTGTTCACTGCATTGTACACCTCCTGTCACACACAGTAAACTGGGTCATTATTCTTGCTTTGCACTGTTCTACAGAAGCAAACAATGTACTGATATTTCTGTAGGCAACTACTGAGCCCCACACGTCCAATGCAAGACAAGTCTACTCAACAGACATTGACCCTATAGCCGGACAAAAGCCTGACACAGTCACACTTACCAGTCCTTACATGACCCTGTTTAGAAATCACAACATATCATATAATCAGACATTTTGACAGTATAGGTAGTAGTGTTGAGTGAATCGAACTGTCCGAAGTGGACTTTGATCCGAATTTCAGGAAAAATTAAATTAGTCGCAAAGCCAAATTTTCTCGTGTTTTGTGGTATAAAAATTAATTTTCCCTGAAATGGGGTAAAAAAAATAAAAAATCATACTCACCTCATCTATTTGAGTGCAAAGAGCCCGCCACGACATCTTGATTAAAGATCTCACATAAAATCTTGCACGCGGTGATGTATGACGTCACCACACCAGCCGACATGATGACGTCATTACGTGCCGCGCAAGTTTTTGCACTGGATCTTCAATCAAAATGGCGGAGGTGGGCTCTTTGTGATCAAACGGATGGGATAAGTATGACTTTATTTATTTTTATTATAGACCTTAATAATAATGTCAGATGCCGCGATCGGCGATGAACGTGGCATCTGAAGGGTACAATGACGGGGAGTGGCGCAATCGCTGTTCCCTGTCATTGCACTCACTACTTACAAAGAAATGCACTTTGTGACAAAGTAATTTGTCACAAAGCCAATTTTTTGTAAAATTCTGTGAATTTTCAAAAACTTTGCTCATCTCTAAGGGTCCATTCACACGTCCGTGTGTGTTTTGCGGATCCACAAAACGCGGACATTGGAGATGTGCGTTCAGCATTTTGCGGACCGCACATTGCCGGCACTTAATAGAAAATGCCTATAGGCATTCATAGAAAATGCCTATTTTTTTCGGGAACGTAATTGCGGGCCCGGAAGTGCGGGTCCGAAATTCCGGATCCAGGCAGCACATCGTGCTGCCCCATAGAAATGGATGGGTCTGCGATTCTGTTCTGCAAAATGCGGAACGAAATTGCGGACGTGTGAATGGACCCTAACAGGTACATCTTGCCACTAAGGGATTCTAAAAATTCTCCCGTTCTAAGCAAAAGTGCGAACTTATTAATTCATTTGTCTATAATAAGGGCTCATGCACATGATCGTATGTATTTTGCGGTCTGAAAAACACAGATCCCCCAAAAAAAAGGGATGACATCCGTGTCAAGTCTGTGTTGCATTTGTTTTTTGGAAGGATCCATTGTGATAATGCCTGTTCTTGTCCGCAAAACAGACAAAAATAGGACACGTTCTAATTTTTTTCAGAACGGACTTGAGGATAT
This sequence comes from Bufo gargarizans, assembly GCF_014858855.1. Taxonomy (NCBI): domain Eukaryota; kingdom Metazoa; phylum Chordata; class Amphibia; order Anura; family Bufonidae; genus Bufo; species Bufo gargarizans. The sequence goes on along the minus strand of NC_058080.1, from coordinate 590,805,270 downwards.
ATGGAAACGGAATACACACAGAGTCATTTTCCCTTTTTTTTGCGGACCTATTAAAGTCAATGGTTCCGCATACGGGCTGAAAAAAACGGAACGGACACGGAAAGAAAATACGGTCCTTGTGCATGAGCCCTAACCCCTAGATATAGAGAACACGTCTGTAACACCAGCAGTCGGCGACCTGTGGCTCTCCAGCTGCTGTGGAACAGACACCTTGCCTGTGGCTGACAGGACATGATGAGTCTTGTAGTTCTTTAACACGTATCTTCATTGCGGTCAAGTCCATGCAAACAAATTGTCTTGTTAAATACATTCAGCAGTCACATATGGATTTAGAAACAGGTATTTGTCATTTTACCTTTAAAGATTCAGAATTAACCCTACCCTAAAATTCATGTCACGACCGGTCATAATCAAGATGAGCGGAGATAAGTGAAATTGTACAAATTCTTTTTCTGGATCGATTCTCCAGAAGGTAAACCGGTCTGATTGACTGCAAATCTCAAACCTGGCAAATCAATTCTCCCAAATTCCCTTCTCCATTAATTATTCCAAGATTTGGATCGACCCAGTTCACTGTAAAAAATCTACTGGATACCGTTCAGGTAACTGACATAAGAGGAGGTCTCATGAGACAACAATATCTACCTGGAACAGCAGTCTAAGTGCGGTATGAGACCACAATGACCTCAATATCACCGAAAACTACCCCAGCTCCCAAGGCAGACTGCTGCCTCCCTCCTTTCTCCCCCAAATCCTGCTGCACCAATGACAGAAGTGGAGGCTGCCGGTCAGCTATGTCCCCTCCACCCTCCTGCACTCACCAGAATGAAAGAGATCAGAGCAGAGCACCAGCACTGAAGGCAATAGCAGGATCCTCAATGAAAGTCTCAACAAATCCATTCCCCTTGCTGAGTTGAGCCGAATATGTGAGGAGAGTGACAGGCAGCCAAGGATTCCCCTAGACGTGTAGCAGGTTGTTCATTTGCTCAGATCCTGAGAGGGACTGGCTCAGCTTTGGGGGATGCCTTTTATTTTCGGTTGTTGTTACAGACTGGAGAGAGAAAGAGAGAGATATTGTAGGATAAGGCAAAGGGGAACCCTACAGACGCTTCACAGCAACTGCAGTCAGACCCAAACCGAAGTGGTGATTCTAGGGACTGACTGAGGGATCCTATTACCGCCATCATGTGACAGGATACATACTGCCGAGAGACAAATGATTTTTTATTTTTTTTTTCCCCTTCTCTTTTTAACCAGTTGACAATACGACTTTTATTGCAATGTCTAAAGCTTTCAGCCCCTCCTAAGTCTCTTTCAGGTGTAACTTCAAAGGCTGGGATTATAAATCAGCGCCTTTGTCAAAAGGTGAAGTAAACGACAGTGCGAGGAGGGCAGCGTTTAACTCCTTAGTGACAAGGCACGGTTTCGGAACTTTTATCATCACTGTGTTCATCTTTACATCTTTTTCGTTTTATTATGAAAAAAATAAATCACCGGGGTCATTTTATTAAGGCTTGTCTCTGCGTAGCGGATTAGTCTGTCAGTATTTTGCGTGGTAGTTATAAAGAGTCGCAGAACAGCAGGTAAAGAATTAGGCAAGGCGTCTTTGTATTCATTAGGGCTCAGGTGGACCGTGTCCGATTAGACTACTCGTTGGTCGGCTTACAAATTAGGCTAGGGCTACACGACGACACGGGCTGCGCAACACATAGGGCACAACTACACTGCAACATGTGTCGCGCGACAATTTTTATAATGATAGTCTATGGTGTCGCACTGCGACATGCTGCGACTTGGATGGATTTTTTGCTACTGTCGTGTCGCAGTGTGACACCATAGACTATCATTATAAAAATTGTCGCGCGACACATGTTGCAGTGCAATTGTGCCCTATGTGTCGCGCAACACATGTCGTCCTGTAGTCCTAGCCTTAGGCCTCATGTACACAGCCGTTGGGCGGCCGTGGCCATATTGCGGCCCGCAAACAGCAGGTCGGCAATCCACGGCCGCTGGCTGTGTGCACAACGCATCACGGATGCGGACCCATTTAATTGAATGGATCCGCATTTCCGGAGATGCGGAACAGAGTCACGGAACAGTTACACCGGAAGCACTACGGAGTGCATCTACTGGGGGCACTATATAGCAGTATTTTATACTGGCATACATTGTAGGGGCACTATGGGGACATTAGCTCTACTGGGTCCACTAAGATGGGGTATTTTATGTACTGGAACACAGTAGGGAGATTGGTACACGTTATGGGGCTGCTATGGGGACATTGGTTCTACAGGGAGCACAGAGGAGGTATTTTTTGTACTAGCACACATTATGGCCTCATGCACACGACCGTTGTTGTGTCCCGTGTCCGTTGTTCCGTTTTCTGTGATTTTCTGCGGACCCATTGACTTTTTTAATGGGTCTGTGGAAAACTTGGATAATGCACCGTTTGTCATCCGCGTCCGTGTTTCCAGTCCGTGAAAAAAATAGGACCTGTCCTATTTTTTTCACGGACAACGGTTCACGGACCCATTCAAGTTAATGAGTCCGTGAAAAAACACGGATGCACACAAGATTGTCATCCGCGTCCGTTTTTTTCCTATCATTTGCATGGCAAACTAAACTTAGATTTTTTTTTTACTTTCCTTCATGTTTGGAGATCCTCCAAAAATAAAGGAAGACACACGGAAACAAAAACGGACACGGATCACGGAACAACGGAACCCCTTTTCGCGGACCGCAAAAAAATACTGTCGTGTGCATGAGGCCTATGGAGCATTTTTTTGTACTGGTATGCAACGGAGCCATTTTTTTGTACTGGCACACATTATGAGGACATTATTTTGTACTCGCACACATTATGAGGACATTATTTTGTACTCGCACACATTATTAGGACATTATTTTGTACTCGCACACATTATAAGGGGCATTTATATGCTGTTTCTTTTTCTGCAGTATGGTATTGGGGAGCACAGTACTGGGGGTGGCAAGATGGGGTGTTCAGAAGGTGGGAGGATGATGGAAAAGTAGGAAACTAAGATTTCTCAGACACGGCTGAAAGAAATCATCATTGCGGTCTGGTCTGAAAGGAGAAGATGAGGAAAGAGAAGGTCTACATCAGAGGAGACATCACTGGATGTAATGCTGCATATAATGTTGGAAGGGAAAGGGGTAAGGCTGCATTCACACGTCCGAGGAACACGGTCCGTTAGATGCCGAACTGGCATCCTGCTTAGTGCAGGAGCGCATGGTGTCATTGGTTGCTATGACGCCGTGCACTTTGTGCTGCCACCGCAGTACAGTAATACACTCGTATGATCTATACGAGTGTATTACTGTACAGCAGCGGCGGCAGCCTTTTTGTGTTCCGTATACGGTCTGTATAAAGAACCAATTATTTCAATTATCTCCATTTTTCCGTTCCGTTCAAAGATAGAACATGTCCTATAATTGCCCGCAAACCACGTTCCATGGCTCCATTCAAGTCAATTCATCCGCAAAAAAAACACAACACATACGGAATGTACTCCGTATGTCTTCCGTATCCGTTCCGTTTTTGCGGAACCATCTATTGAAAATGTTATGCCCAGCCCAATTTTTTCTATGTAATTACTGTATACTGTATATGCCATATGGAAAAACGGAATGGAACCGGAAACACTACTGAAACAAAAAACAGAAAAACAGATCAGTTAAAAACGGCCCGAGAAACAGTAAAAAAGCCATTAGGTCGTGTGAACAAGCCCTTAGGCCACCTGCACACAAACGTGTGGTTCCCGGACCGCATTTTCAGATCTGCAGTACACGGGTGCTGTTCTGTGGGCATTCACTTGAATGGGTCCGCAATAGGGATGAGCGAACTCGAACTGTATAGTTCGGGTTCGTACCGAATTTTGGGGTGTCCGTGACACGGACCCGAACCCGGACATTTTCGTAAAAGTCCGGGTTCGGGTTCGGTGTTCGTCGCTTTCTTGGCGCTTTTGTGACGCTTTCTTGGCGCTTTTTGAAAGGCTGCAAAGCAGCCAATCAACAAGCGTCATACTACTTGCCCCAAGAGGCCATCACAGCCATGCCTACTATTGGCATGGCTGTGATTGGCCAGAGCACCATGTGACCCAGCCTCTATTTAAGCTGGAGTCACATAGCGCCGCCCGTCACTCTGCTCTGATTAGCGTAGGGAGAGGTTGCGGCTGCGACAGTAGGGCGAGATTAGGCAGATTAACTCCTCCAAAGGACTTGATTAACTGATCGATCTGCAGCTGTGGATCATTGAGCTGCTGATCCTCAATTGCTCACTGTTTTTAGGCTGCACAGACCGTTTGTCAGTCTCATTTTTCTGGGGTGATCGGCGGCCATTTTGTGTCTTGTGGTGCGCCAGCACAAGCTGCGACCAAGTGCATTTAACCCTCAATGGTGTGGTTGTTTTTTGGCTAAAGCCTACATCAGGGTGAAGCTGTCACACCAAGTGCATTTAACCAGCAATAGTCTGTTCATTTTTTGGCCATATACAAAATCAGGGGCAAGCTGCGCCTGTCACCAAGTGCATTTAACCCTCAATGGTGTGGTTGTTTTTTGGCTAAAGCCTACATCAGGGTGAAGCTGTCACACCAAGTGCATTTAACCAGCAATAGTCTGTTCATTTTTTGGCCATATACAAAATCAGGGGCAAGCTGCGCCTGTCACCAAGTGCATTTAACCCTCAATGGTGTGGTTGTTATTTGGCTAAAGCCTACATCAGGGTGAAGCTGTCACACCAAGTGCATTTAACCAGCAATAGTCTGTTCATTTTTTGGCCATATACAAAATCAGGGGCAAGCTGCGCCTGTCACCAAGTGCATTTAACCCTCAATGGTGTGGTTGTTATTTGGCTAAAGCCTACATCAGGGTGAAGCTGTCACACCAAGTGCATTTAACCAGCAATAGTCTGTTCATTTTTTGGCCATATACAAAATCAGGGGCAAGCTGCGCCTGTCACCAAGTGCATTTAACCCTCAATGGTGTGGTTGTTATTTGGCTAAAGCCTACATCAGGGTGAAGCTGTCACACCAAGTGCATTTAACCAGCAATAGTCTGTTCATTTTTTGGCCATATCCCAGTCTAATTCTGTCACTAAATCCATACCGGTCACCCAGCGCCTAAATACTAGGCCTCAAATTTATATCCAGCTAAATCTGTCCCTAGTGCTGTAGCTGGGCGAGTTATTTAGTGTCCGTTCAAGCACATTTCTTGTTCTGGGTTGAAATACAATTCTCAATTTAGCAATTTCATAATTTAGTGGTTCCTGCTATATCAGAGCTCTTTGAAATCTATCCCAAAAAGGGTATATAATATTGAAGGTGCACATAGGGTCATTCAGAGTAACTTCACACACACCCGCTACTGTGTATTTCCAAGTCTAATTCTGTCACTAAATCCATACCGGTGACCCAGCGCCTAAATACTAGGCCTCAAATTTAATTCCCTCTAAATCTCTCGTTACCCACCGCTGTACTGTTGTTGCTGGGCAAGATATTTAGTGTCCGTCAAAGCACATTTTTTGTTCTGGGTTGAAGTACAATTCCCAATTTAGCAATTTCATAATTTAGTGGTTTCTGCTATATCAGAGCTATTTGAAATCTATCCCAAAAAGGGTATATAATATTGAAGGTGCACATAGGGTCATTCAGAATAACTTCACACACACCCGCTACTGTGTATTTCCAAGTCTAATTCTGTCACTAAACCCATACCTGTCACCCAGCGCCTAAATACTAGGCCTCAAATTTAAATCCCTCTAAATCTCTCGTTACCGTTGTCCTGTTGTAGCTGGGAAAGTTATTTAGTGCCCGTCAAAGCACATTTTTTGTTCTGGGTTGAAGTACAATTCCCAATTTAGCAATTTCATAATTTAGTGGTTCCTGCTATATCAGAGCTATTTGAAATCTATCCCAAAAAGGGTATATAATATTGAAGGTGCACATAGGGTCATTCAGAATAACTTCACACACACCCGCTACTGTGTATTTCCAAGTCTAATTCTGTCACTAAATCCATACCGGTGACCCAGCGCCTAAATACTAGGCCTCAAATTTAATTCCCTCTAAATCTCTCGTTACCCACCGCTGTACTGTTGTTGCTGGGCAAGATATTTAGTGTCCGTCAAAGCACATTTTTTGTTCTGGGTTGAAGTACAATTCCCAATTTAGCAATTTCATAATTTAGTGGTTTCTGCTATATCAGAGCTATTTGAAATCTATCCCTAAAAGGGTATATAATATTGAAGGTGCACATAGGGTCATTCAGAATAACTTCACACACACCCGCTACTGTGTATTTCCAAGTCTAATTCTGTCACTAAATCCATACCGGTGACCCAGCGCCTAAATACTAGGCCTCAAATTTAATTCCCTCTAAATCTCTCGTTACCCACCGGTGTACTGTTGTTGCTGGGCAAGATATTTAGTGTCCGTCAAAGCACATTTTTTGTTCTGGGTTGAAGTACAATTCCCAATTTAGCAATTTCATAATTTAGTGGTTTCTGCTATATCAGAGCTATTTGAAATCTATCCCTAAAAGGGTATATAATATTGAAGGTGCACATAGGGTCATTCAGAATAACTTCACACACACGCTTCTGTGCATTTCCAAGTCTAATTCTGTCACTAAATCCATACCGGTGACCCAGCGCCTAAATACTAGGCCTCAAATTTAAATCCCTCTAAATCTCTCGTTACCCACCACTGTACTGTTGTTGCTGGGCAAGATATTTAGTGTCCGTCAAAGCACATTTTTTGTTCTGGGTTGAAGTACAATTCCCAATTTAGCAATTTCATAATTTAGTGGTTTCTGCTATATCAGAGCTATTTGAAATCTATCCCTAAAAGGGTATATAATATTGAAGGTGCACATAGGGTCATTCAGAATAACTTCACACACACGCTTCTGTGCATTTCCAAGTCTAATTCTGTCACTAAATCCATACCGGTGACCCAGCGCCTAAATACTAGGCCTCAAATTTAATTCCCTCTAAATCTCTCGTTACCCACCGCTGTACTGTTGTTGCTGGGCAAGATATTTAGTGTCCGTCAAAGCACATTTTTTGTTCTGGGTTGAAGTACAATTCCCAATTTAGCAATTTCATAATTTAGTGGTTTCTGCTATATCAGAGCTATTTGAAATCTATCCCTAAAAGGGTATATAATATTGAAGGTGCACATAGGGTCATTCAGAATAACTTCACACACACCCGCTACTGTGTATTTCCAAGTCTAATTCTGTCACTAAATCCATACCGGTGACCCAGCGCCTAAATACTAGGCCTCAAATTTAATTCCCTCTAAATCTCTCGTTACCCACCGGTGTACTGTTGTTGCTGGGCAAGATATTTAGTGTCCGTCAAAGCACATTTTTTGTTCTGGGTTGAAGTACAATTCCCAATTTAGCAATTTCATAATTTAGTGGTTTCTGCTATATCAGAGCTATTTGAAATCTATCCCTAAAAGGGTATATAATATTGAAGGTGCACATAGGGTCATTCAGAATAACTTCACACACACGCTTCTGTGCATTTCCAAGTCTAATTCTGTCACTAAATCCATACCGGTGACCCAGCGCCTAAATACTAGGCCTCAAATTTAAATCCCTCTAAATCTCTCGTTACCCACCGCTGTACTGTTGTTGCTGGGCAAGATATTTAGTGTCCGTCAAAGCACATTTTTTGTTCTGGGTTGAAGTACAATTCCCAATTTAGCAATTTCATAATTTAGTGGTTTCTGCTATATCAGAGCTATTTGAAATCTATCCCTAAAAGGGTATATAATATTGAAGGTGCACATAGGGTCATTCAGAATAACTTCACACACACGCTTCTGTGCATTTCCAAGTCTAATTCTGTCACTAAATCCATACCGGTGACCCAGCGCCTAAATACTAGGCCTCAAATTTAAATCCCTCTAAATCTCTCGTTACCCACCGCTGTACTGTTGTTGCTGGGCAAGATATTTAGTGTCCGTCAAAGCACATTTTTTGTTCTGGGTTGAAGTACAATTCCCAATTTAGCAATTTCATAATTTAGTGGTTTCTGCTATATCAGAGCTATTTGAAATCTATCCCTAAAAGGGTATATAATATTGAAGGTGCACATAGGGTCATTCAGAATAACTTCACACACACGCTTCTGTGCATTTCCAAGTCTAATTCTGTCACTAAATCCATACCGGTGACCCAGCGCCTAAATACTAGGCCTCAAATTTAAATCCCTCTAAATCTCTCGTTACCCACCGCTGTACTGTTGTTGCTGGGCAAGATATTTAGTGTCCGTCAAAGCACATTTTTTGTTCTGGGTTGAAGTACAATTCCCAATTTAGCAATTTCATAATTTAGTGGTTTCTGCTATATCAGAGCTATTTGAAATCTATCCCTAAAAGGGTATATAATATTGAAGGTGCACATAGGGTCATTCAGAATAACTTCACACACACGCTTCTGTGCATTTCCAAGTCTAATTCTGTCACTAAATCCATACCGGTGACCCAGCGCCTAAATACTAGGCCTCAAATTTAAATCCCTCTAAATCTCTCGTTACCCACCGCTGTACTGTTGTTGCTGGGCAAGATATTTAGTGTCCGTCAAAGCACATTTTTTGTTCTGGGTTGAAGTACAATTCCCAATTTAGCAATTTCATAATTTAGTGGTTTCTGCTATATCAGAGCTATTTGAAATCTATCCCTAAAAGGGTATATAATATTGAAGGTGCACATAGGGTCATTCAGAATAACTTCACACACACGCTTCTGTGCATTTCCAAGTCTAATTCTGTCACTAAATCCATACCGGTGACCCAGCGCCTAAATACTAGGCCTCAAATTTAAATCCCTCTAAATCTCTCGTTACCCACCGCTGTACTGTTGTTGCTGGGCAAGATATTTAGTGTCCGTCAAAGCACATTTTTTGTTCTGGGTTGAAGTACAATTCCCAATTTAGCAATTTCATAATTTAGTGGTTTCTGCTATATCAGAGCTATTTGAAATCTATCCCTAAAAGGGTATATAATATTGAAGGTGCACATAGGGTCATTCAGAATAACTTCACACACACGCTTCTGTGCATTTCCAAGTCTAATTCTGTCACTAAATCCATACCGGTGACCCAGCGCCTAAATACTAGGCCTCAAATTTAAATCCCTCTAAATCTCTCGTTACCCACCGCTGTACTGTTGTTGCTGGGCAAGATATTTAGTGTCCGTCAAAGCACATTTTTTGTTCTGGGTTGAAGTACAATTCCCAATTTAGCAATTTCATAATTTAGTGGTTTCTGCTATATCAGAGCTATTTGAAATCTATCCCTAAAAGGGTATATAATATTGAAGGTGCACATAGGGTCATTCAGAATAACTTCACACACACGCTTCTGTGCATTTCCAAGTCTAATTCTGTCACTAAATCCATACCGGTGACCCAGCGCCTAAATACTAGGCCTCAAATTTAAATCCCTCTAAATCTCTCGTTACCCACCGCTGTACTGTTGTTGCTGGGCAAGATATTTAGTGTCCGTCAAAGCACATTTTTTGTTCTGGGTTGAAGTACAATTCCCAATTTAGCAATTTCATAATTTAGTGGTTTCTGCTATATCAGAGCTATTTGAAATCTATCCCTAAAAGGGTATATAATATTGAAGGTGCACATAGGGTCATTCAGAATAACTTCACACACACGCTTCTGTGCATTTCCAAGTCTAATTCTGTCACTAAATCCATACCGGTCACCCAGCGCCTAAATACTAGGCCTCAAATTTATATCCCGCTGATTTTGAATACAATACATTGGGCCAAATAATATATTTGTTGTTGTGGTGAACCATAACAATGAGAAAAACATCTAGTAAGGGACGCGGACGTGGACATGGTCGTGGTGGTGTTAGTGGACCCTCTGGTGCTGGGAGAGGACGTGGCCGTTCTGCCACATCCACACGTCCTAGTGTACCAACTACCTCAGGTCCCAGTAGCCGCCAGAATTTACAGCGATATATGGTGGGGCCCAATGCCGTTCTAAGGATGGTAAGGCCTGAGCAGGTACAGGCATTAGTCAATTGGGTGGCCGACAGTGGATCCAGCACGTTCACATTATCTCCCACCCAGTCTTCTGCAGAAAGCGCACAGATGGCGCCTGAAAACCAACCCCATCAGTCTGTCACATCACCCCCATGCATACCAGGGAAACTGTCTCAGCCTCAAGTTATGCAGCAGTCTCTTATGCTGTTTGAAGACTCCGCTGGCAGGGTTTCCCAAGGGCATCCACCTAGCCCTTCCCCAGCGGTGAAAGACATAGAATGCACTGACGCACAACCACTTATGTTTCCTGATGATGAGGACATGGGAATACCACCTCAGCATGTCTCTGATGATGACGAAACACAGGTGCCAACTGCTGCGTCTTTCTGCAGTGTGCAGACTGAACAGGAGGTCAGGGATCAAGACTGGGTGGAAGACGATGCAGGGGACGATGAGGTCCTAGACCCCACATGGAATGAAGGTCGTGCCACTGACTTTCACAGTTCGGAGGAAGAGGCAGTGGTGAGACCGAGCCAACAGCGTAGCAAAAGAGGGAGCAGTGGGCAAAAGCAGAACACCCGCCGCCAAGAGACTCCGCCTGCTACTGACCGCCGCCATCTGGGACCGAGCACCCCAAAGGCAGCTTCAAGGAGTTCCCTGGCATGGCACTTCTTCAAACAATGTGCTGACGACAAGACCCGAGTGGTTTGCACGCTGTGCCATCAGAGCCTGAAGCGAGGCATTAACGTTCTGAACCTGAGCACAACCTGCATGACCAGGCACCTGCATGCAAAGCATGAACTGCAGTGGAGTAAACACCTTAAAACCAAGGAAGTCACTCAGGCTCCCCCTGCTACCTCTTCTGCTGCTGCCGCCTCGGCCTATTCTGCTGCTGCCGCCTCGGCCTCTTCCTCCGCCTCTGGAGGAACGTTGGCACCTGCCGCCCAGCAAACAGGGGATGTACCACCAACACCACCACCACCACCTCCGTCACCAAGCGTCTCAACCATGTCACACGCCAGCGTTCAGCTCTCCATCTCACAAACATTTGATAGAAAGCGTAAATTCCCACCTAGCCACCCTCGATCCCTGGCCCTGAATGCCAGCATTTCTAAACTACTGGCCTATGAAATGCTGTCATTTAGGCTGGTGGACACAGACAGCTTCAAACAGCTCATGTCGCTTGCTGTCCCACAGTATGTTGTTCCCAGCCGGCACTACTTCTCCAAGAGAGCCGTGCCTTCCCTGCACAACCAAGTATCCGATAAAATCAAGTGTGCACTGCGCAACGCCATCTGTAGCAAGGTCCACCTAACCACAGATACGTGGACCAGTAAGCACGGCCAGGGACGCTATATCTCCCTAACTGCACACTGGGTAAATGTAGTGGCAGCTGGGCCCCAGGCGGAGAGCTGTTTGGCGCACGTCCTGCCGCCGCCAAGGATCGCAGGGCAACATTCTTTGCCTCCTGTTGCCACCTCCTCCTTCTCGGCTTCCTCCTCCTCTTCTTCCACCTGCTCATCCAGTCAGCCACACACCTTCACCACCAACTTCAGCACAGCCCGGGGTAAACGTCAGCAGGCCATTCTGAAACTCATATGTTTGGGGGACAGGCCCCACACCGCACAGGAGTTGTGGCGGGGTATTGAACAACAGACCGACGAGTGGTTGCTGCCGGTGAGCCTCAAGCCCGGCCTGGTGGTGTGTGATAATGGGCGAAATCTCGTTGCAGCTCTGGGACTAGCCAATTTGACGCACATCCCTTGCTTGGCGCATGTGCTGAATTTGGTGGTGCAGAAGTTCATTCACAACTACCCCGACATGTCAGAGCTGCTGCATAAAGTGCGGGCCGTCTGTTCGCGCTTCCGGCGTTCACATCCTGCCGCTGCTCGCCTGTCTGCGCTACAGCGTAACTTCGGCCTTCCCGCTCACCGCCTCATATGCGACGTGCCCACCAGGTGGAACTCCACCTTGCACATGCTGGACAGACTGTGCGAGCAGCAGCAGGCCATAGTGGAGTTTCAGCTGCAGCACGCACGGGTCAGTCGCACTACAGAACAGCACCACTTCACCACCAATGACTGGGCCTCCATGCGAGACCTGTGTGCCCTGTTGCGCTGTTTCGAGTACTCCACCAACATGGCCAGTGGCGATGACACCGTTATCAGCGTTACAATACCACTTCTATGTCTCCTTGAGAAAACACTTAGGGCGATGATGGAACAGGAGGTGGCCCAGGAGGAGGAGGAGGAGGATGAGGAAGAGGGGTCATTTTTAGCACTTTCAGGCCAGTCTCTTCGAAGTGACTCAGAGGGAGGTTTTTTGCAACAGCAGAGGCCAGGTACAAATGTGGCCAGCCAGGGCCCACTACTGGAGGACGAGGAGGACGAGGATGAGGAGGAGGTGGAGGAGGATGAGGATGAAGCATGGTCACAGCGGGGTGGCACCCAACGCAGCTCGGGTCCATCACTGGTGCGTGGCTGGGGGGAAAGGCAGGACGATGACGATACGCCTCCCACAGAGGACAGCTTGTCCTTACCCCTGGGCAGCCTGGCACACATGAGCGACTACATGCTGCAGTGCCTGCGCAACGACAGCAGAGTTGCCCACATTTTAACCTGTGCGGACTACTGGGTTGCCACCCTGCTGGATCCACGCTACAAAGACAATGTGCCCACCTTACTTCCTGCACTGGAGCGTGATAGGAAGATGCGCGAGTACAAGCGCACGTTGGTAGACGCGCTACTGAGAGCATTCCCAAATGTCACAGGGGAACAAGTGGAAGCCCAAGGCCAAGGCAGAGGAGGAGCAAGAGGTCGCCAAGGCAGCTGTGTCACGGCCAGCTCCTCTGAGGGCAGGGTTAGCATGGCAGAGATGTGGAAAACTTTTGTCAACACGCCACAGCTAACTGCACCACCACCTGATACGCAACGTGTTAGCAGGAGGCAACATTTCACTAACATGGTGGAACAGTACGTGTGCACACCCCTCCACGTACTGACTGATGGTTCGGCCCCATTCAACTTCTGGGTCTCTAAATTGTCCACGTGGCCAGAGCTAGCCTTTTATGCCTTGGAGGTGCTGGCCTGCCCGGCAGCCAGCGTTTTGTCTGAACGTGTATTCAGCACGGCAGGGGGCGTCATTACAGACAAACGCAGCCGCCTGTCTACAGCCAATGTGGACAAGCTGACGTTCATAAAAATGAACCAGGCATGGATCCCACAGGACCTGTCCGTCCCTTGTCCAGATTAGACATTAACTACCTCCCCATAACCATATATTATTGGACTCCAGGGCACTTCCTCATTCAATCCTATTTTTATTTTCATTTTACCATTATATTGCGATGCTACCCAAAGTTGAATGAACCTCTCCTCTGCCTGTGTGCTAGGCCTAAATATATGCCAATGGACTGTTGCAGTGGTGGCTGACATGAAGCCTGATTCTCTGCTATGACATGCAGACTAATTCTCTGCTGACATGAAGCCAGATTGTCTGTTACGGGACCTCTCTCCTCTGCCTGGGTGCTGGGCCTAAATTTATGACCATGGACTGTTGCAGTGGTGGCTGACGTGAAGCCTGATTCTCTGCTATGACATGCAGACTGATTCTCTGCTGACATGAAGCCAGATCGTCTGTTACGGGACCTCTCTGCTCTGCCTGTGTGCTAGGCCTAAATATATGCCAATGGACTGTTGCAGTGGTGGGTGACGTGAAGCCTCATTCTCTGCTATGACATGCAGACTGATTCTCTGCTGACATGAAGCCAGATTGTCTGTTACGGGACCTCTCTGCTCTGCCTGTGTGCTAGGCCTAAATATATGCCAATGGACTGTTGCAGTGGTGGGTGACGTGAAGCCTCATTCTCTGCTATGACATGCAGACTGATTCTCTGCTGTCATGAAGCCAGATTGTCTGTTACGGGACCTCTCTGCTCTGCCTGTGTGCTAGGCCTAAATATATGCCAATGGACTGTTGCAGTGGTGGGTGACGTGAAGCCTCATTCTCTGCTATGACATGCAGACTGATTCTCTGCTGTCATGAAGCCAGATTGTCTGTTACGGGACCTCTCTGCTCTGCCTGTGTGCTAGGCCTAAATATATGCCAATGGACTGTTGCAGTGGTGGGTGACGTGAAGCCTCATTCTCTGCTATGACATGCAGACTGATTCTCTGCTGACATGAAGCCAGATTGTCTGTTACGGGACCTCTCTGCTCTGCCTGTGTGCTAGGCCTAAATATATGCCAATGGACTGTTGCAGTGGTGGGTGACGTGAAGCCTCATTCTCTGCTATGACATGCAGACTGATTCTCTGCTGTCATGAAGCCAGATTGTCTGTTACGGGACCTCTCTGCTCTGCCTGTGTGCTAGGCCTAAATATATGCCAATGGACTGTTGCAGTGGTGGGTGACGTGAAGCCTCATTCTCTGCTATGACATGCAGACTGATTCTCTGCTGACATGAAGCCAGATTGTCTGTTACGGGACCTCTCTGCTCTGCCTGTGTGCTAGGCCTAAATATATGCCAATGGACTGTTGCAGTGGTGGGTGACGTGAAGCCTCATTCTCTGCTATGACATGCAGACTGATTCTCTGCTGACATGAAGCCAGATCCTCTGTTACGGGAGCTCTCTCCTCTGCCTGGGTGCTGGGCCTAAATTTATGACAATTGACTGTTGCAGTGGTGGGTGACGTGAAGCCTGATTCTCTGCTATGATATGAAGACTGATTCTCTGCTGACATGAAGCCAGATTGTCTGTTACGGGACCTTTCTCCTCTGCCTGGGTTCTGGGCCTAAATTTATGAAAATTGACTCTTACAGTGGTGGGTGACGTGAAGCCTGATTCTAGGCTATGATATGAAGACTGATTCTCTGCTGACATGAAGCCAGATTGTCTGTTACGGGACCTTTCTCCTCTGCCTGGGTTCTGGGCCTAAATTTATGAAAATTGACTCTTACAGTGGTGGGTGACGTGAAGCCTGATTCTCTGCTATGATATGAAGACTGATTCTCTGCTGACATGAAGCCAGATTCTCTGTTACGGGACCTCTCTCCTCTGCCTGGGTGCTGGGCCTAAATTTATGACAATGGACTGTTGCAGTGGTGGCTGACGTGAAGCCTGATTCTCTGCTATGACATGCAGACTGATTCTCTGCTGTCATGAAGCCAGATTGTCTGTTACGGGACCTCTCTGCTCTGCCTGTGTGCTAGGCCTAAATATATGCCAATGGACTGTTGCAGTGGTGGCTGACGTGAAGCCTCATTCTCTGCTATGACATGCAGACTAATTCTCTGCTGACATGAAGCCAGATTGTCTGTTACGGGACCTCTCTCCTCTGCCTGGGTGCTGGGCCTAAATTTATGACAATGGACTGTTGCAGTGGTGGCTGACGTGAAGCCTGATTCTCTGCTATGACATGCAGACTAATTCTCTGCTGACATGAAGCCAGATTGTCTGTTACGGGACCTCTCTCCTCTGCCTGGGTGCTGGGCCTAAATATATGCCAATGGACTGTTGCAGTGGTGGCTGACGTGAAGCCTCATTCTCTGCTATGACATGCAGACTAATTCTCTGCTGTCATGAAGCCAGATTGTCTGTTACGGGACCTCTCTGCTCTGCCTGTGTGCTAGGCCTAAATATATGCCAATGGACTGTTGCAGTGGTGGGTGACGTGAAGCCTGATTCTCTGCTATGACATGCAGACTGATTCTCTGCTGACATGAAGCCAGATTGTCTGTTACGGGACCTCTCTGCTCTGCCTGTGTGCTAGGCCTAAATATATGCCAATGGACTGTTGCAGTGGTGGGTGACGTGAAGCCTCATTCTCTGCTATGACATGCAGACTGATTCTCTGCTGACATGAAGCCAGATTCTCTGTTACGGGACCTCTCTCCTCTGCCTGTGTGTGTGCTGGGCCTAAATATATGCCAATGGACTGTTGCAGTGGTGGCTGACGTGAAGCCTCATTCTCTGCTATGACATGCAGACTAATTCTCTGCTGACATGAAGACAGATTCTCTGTTACGGGACCTCCCTCCTCTGCCTGGGTGCTGGGCCTAAATATATGCCAATGGACTGTTGCAGTGGTGGCTGACGTGAAGCCTCATTCTCTGCTATGACATGCAGACTGATTCTCTGCTGACATGAAGCCAGATTCTCTGTTACGGGACCTCTCTCCTCTGCCTGTGTGTGTGCTGGGCCTAAATATATGCCAATGGACTGTTGCAGTGGTGGCTGACGTGAAGCCTCATTCTCTGCTATGACATGCAGACTGATTCTCTGCTGACATGAAGCCAGATTCTCTGTTACGGGACCTCTCTCCTCTGCCTGTGTGTGTGCTGGGCCTAAATATATGCCAATGGACTGTTGCAGTGGTGGCTGACGTGAAGCCTCATTCTCTGCTATGACATGCAGACTAATTCTCTGCTGACATGAAGACAGATTCTCTGTTACGGGACCTCCCTCCTCTGCCTGGGTGCTGGGCCTAAATATATGCCAATGGACTGTTGCAGTGGTGGCTGACGTGAAGCCTCATTCTCTGCTATGACATGCAGACTAATTCTCTGCTGACATGAAGACAGATTCTCTGTTACGGGACCTCTCTCCTCTGCCTGGGTGCCGGGGCCTAAATATCTGAGAATGGACTGTTCCAGTGGTGGGTGACGGGAAGCCAGATTCTCTGCTATGGAACCTCTCTCCAATTGATTTTGGTTAATTTTTATTTATTTAATTTTTATTTTAATTAATTTCCCTATCCACATTTGTTTGCAGGGGATTTACCTACATGTTGCTGCCTTTTGCAGCCCTCTAGCTCTTTCCTGGGCTGTTTTACAGCCTTTTTAGTGCCGAAAAGTTCGGGTCCCCATTGACTTCAATGGGGTTCGGGTTCGGGACGAAGTTCGGATCGGGTTCGGATCCCGAACCCGAACATTTCCGGGATGTTCGGCCGAACTTCTCGAACCCGAACATCCAGGTGTTCGCTCAACTCTAGTCCGCAAATCCAGAGTGCTTCCATGGGGTTTTGCCCCGTACTTCCGTTCTGCAAAAAGATAGAACATGTCCTATCTTTTTGCAGAACGGCCGGATTGCGGACTCATTCCAGTGAATGGGTCCGCGATCCACTGCGGCTGCCCCGCGGACTTAGTTCGTGCATTGTGGCCGCAGCACGACCATGGGGTGCACATGTTCGTGTGCAGGGGGCCTTAGATTGAGAATTTTGCATGGGGGTGGAGGCCCTGTTTCAATTTTCGCCTCAGGCAGCAGAAAGGCTAGGTGCACCCCTGCTATGTATATTGCCAAATGGAGGGGACAGCTCCTCTGTAAACTTGCACTGAAAAGAATGTAAATTGACAGTCACTGACCCATTAAGCACTTTTTCCCATAGTGTGCCAGCACGGCAACCACTGATGGATTGCAGGGTGGACGTAACCATGGAAACGAGCAGTGTGCAGGGTGGGCCATTTATATGGATACACCTTAATAAAATGGGAATGGTTGGTGATATTAACTTCCTGTTTGTGGCATATTATTATATGTGAGGGGGGAAACTTTTCAAGATGGGTGGTGACCATGACGGCCATTTTGGAGTCGGCCATTTTGAATCCAACTTTTGTTTTTTCAATAGGAAGAGGGTCATGTGACACATCAAACTTATTGGGAATTTCACAAGAAAAACAATGGTGTGCTTGATTTTAACGTAACTTTATTCTTTCATGAGTTATTTAGAAGTTTCTGACCACTTATAAAATGTGTTCAATGTGCTGCCCATTGTGTTGGATTGTCAATGCAACCCTCTTCTCCCACTCTTCACACACTGATAGCAACACCGCAGGAGAAATGCTAGCACAGGCTTCCAGTAGCCGTAGTTTCAGGTCTTGCACATCTCGTATCTTCACAGCATAGACAATTGCCTTCAGATGACCCCAAAGATAAAAGTCTAAGGAGGTCAGATCGGGAGACCCTGGGGGGCCATTCAACTGGCCCACGATGACCAATCCACTTTCCAGGAAATTGTTCATCTAGGAATGCTCGGACCTGACACCCATAATGTGGTGGTGCACCATCTTGCTGGAAAAACTCAGGGAACGTGCCAGCTTCAGTGCATAAAGAGGGAAGAGTGGGAGAAGAGGGTTGCATTGACAATCCAACACAATGGGCAGCACATTGAACACATTTTATAAGTGGTCAGAAACTTGTAAATAACTCATGAAAGAATAAAGTCACGTTAAAACCAAGCACACCATTGTTTTTCTTGTAAGTTTGATGTGTCACATGACCCTCTTCCTATTGAAAAAACAAAAGTTGGATTCAAAATGGCCACCATGGTCACCACCCATCTTGAAAAGTTTCCCCCCTCACATATACTAATGTGCCACAAACAGGAAGTTAATATCACCAACCATTCCCATTTTATTAAGGTGTATCCATATAAATGGCCCACCCTGTATAATGTGATGGAAAAAATGAATACATTAGTAAGTGCCTTGCATTAAAGGGTTTCTGTCAGCAGGAAAATGGTTATTAACCTGGCTGACATTAGTGATGTACTAATGTCAGCTGAACATAACTATATTAGTGTCATCTCATTGCGCGCCGTCGTTATTGAGAAAAAATAACTTTTACAATATGCTAATTAGCCTCTAGGAGCAGGGGGGGGGGGGCGTTGCTCCTGCTCCTAGTGGCTCCGTTCTCCCACCTTTGGCCACGTCCTGCTACGCTTGATTGACAGGGCTCGCTGGCTGACGGCTTCACTCACTGTGCTTGCAACGAATACTAAATGGGACGGCGCAGGCGTGAGATTTCCATGGCGGACAGGGCCGGCAAGAGGAGACCAGCGCTGCCTGGCCCTGTCAATCAAGTGCAGCAGGTCGTGGCCAGAGGTGGGAGAACGGCGCAAATGGATGAGGTGAGTATGTATATTTTTGTTTTAACCCATTAAAGTCTGAATGTGACTGTCAGATGTCGGAATCAGTGGCATCTGAGGGGTTTAATGAAGGGGGACGGCGCGATCGCTGTTCCCTATCGTTGCACCCACTACATACAATGGAATGCGATTTGTGACAAAAGTAATTTTTAACAAATATAATTTCTTTGTGAAATTTGCTGAAGCAGCCAAATCGTTTTGATATCAAAGTTTTGATAACTTTGCTCATCTCTACTTATAATACACAGTACCAGTCAAAAGTCCGGGCACATCTTATTATTCCATAATGCTCTCCCCCCATAGTCCTCCTGTAATATAATGGCCCCCTGTCAAGGTTTTATATATAATACTCCCCCCCCCTCTTTGTAGTCCCCTATATTATAATGCAACCACATAGTGGTAGTATATATAATATATCGTGGCAATGCCCTGCCATAAACTGCCACCCCCTCAGAGGCAGGTCGGCTGCCGCTTGAGGCGAGATGCTAACCTCACCTCATGGCAGATGCGGCTCTGTTCAAGGCTGTTGCGCCTTTATTTTGAGGATTGTGGGAGTCCTCACAGTTGGATTCCTCACCACTTAGTAAGTGGTGGGATAAGCTTGCGATGTGCCATCATGAACCACAATGGGAAAACCCTCTTTGATCGAAAGCAGAGGATTCACAGCCACATGTACGTTGTAATTCTGATCCCCTATAAAGATATAGGATATACTGTTTCTAAGCAGTGGGTTTCCCTTAGGCCGAATTCACACGAACGTGTGTGACCCGTGCTGTGGCCCGCAATTTGCGGGCCGCAATACGGCCACGGATCACACACATTCGTGTGAACTAGGCCTTATATTTTTGGCTTTTAGTCGTGCCTAATTGCCCACATGAACAGTCACTACCAGCATTTAGGACAGGCTATTGTTCTGTTAAAATCCTGACAGCTAATGGTTGTTATGTGATTAAACTAGATTGGCTTATTCACGTGTCAGTGACTCATGCATATGTTCTGTCCATGTTGCCCACGGACACCACTTAGATCCTTTTATTTTAATGTGTTTTTTCACACATCCCTCTTTTTCCATTGACTGAGATTAAATAATGGAAGCATGCACCACTTTGGTCCACATTGCAGAACAAATGCACACATAAATGTTTATAGCGCCCCCTCCTTCCCAATGACAATTTCCTAATCTAACCCCTTCCCTTCAGCCCATGGCCCTTCAGCTGCCCTCTTCTTGCCCCTACCTGTTGCTACCTGAGGTGATCGCCTCTCCTGGCCTCATTGGTGGTGCACCTCTGGGTCCGCGATATCTGCCAGACCAATAGTGACCTCACCCTGTTTCACTTAACCTCATTAAAGGGGTTGTCCGAGATTAGGAAAACGTGGCTGTTTTCTCCAAAAACAGCACCACCCCTGTCCACAGGATGCATGCGTTATTGCAATTCTGCCCCAATGGAGCCAAGCTGCAATACCAAACGCAACCCATGGACAAATGTGATGCCATTTTTGTAAGGAAGCAGACATGTTTTTCTAATCCTGGACAAACCTTTTAGTTGCTCACTTTTCTTGACCCTTTTTTAAAGTGGGAAGAGGCAAGAAAAGTTAAAATCTTTAGTGTAAATATGGTAGGAGTGAATTTTCTTTACTCCCGAAAAGTGGTGCACAGTGGTTAATAAATCATCGCAAAAAGATACTCCCGTAAATGTGTCACTCTTAATACATTCCAAACGTAAAGATGCATTCTGAGAATCCGCAACATCAAGCCTTCTCTCATGTTATTCCGTTAGAACTCATATGGATGATGGTGTGCATTCCGTATTTTGTGGAACGGAACAGCTGGCCCCTAATAGAACAGTCCTATCCTTGTCCGTCATGCAGACAATAATAGGACAGGTTCTATTTTTTTGCGGAGCGGACATACGGAAACGGAATGCACACAGTAAGGCCTCATGCACACGACCGTTGTGTGCATCCGTGGCCGTTGTGCCGTTTTCTAATTTTTTTCACGGACTCATTGACTTTCAATGGGTCCGTGGAAAAATCGGAAAATGCACCGTTTGGCAGCCGCATCAGTGATCCGTGTTTCCTGGCCGTGAAAAAAATATGACCTGTCCTATTTTTTTCACGGCCACTGGTTCACGGACCCATTCAAGTCAATGAGTCCGTGAAAAATCACGGATGCACACAAGATTGTCATCCGTGTCCGTGATCCGTGTCCGTGATCAGTGTCCGTTTTTCCTATCATTTCAATGGCAAACTTGACTTAGATTTTTTTTTCATTTTTCATGTCCGTGGATCCTCCAAAAAACAAGGAAGACCCACGGACGAAAAAACGGTCACGGATAACGGACCTACGGACCCTGTTTTTGCGGACCTTAAAAAAAAACGGTCGTGTGCATGAGGCCTAACTTCCATATTTTTTGCAGACCCATTGAAATAAATAGTTCCACATATGGTCCACAAAAAAAAAAAAACGGAACAGACACGGAAAGAAAATACATTCGTATGCATGAGCCCTTAAGGCTGAAAATTGTCTATCCGTGCCTTGCGTTCTGTTGTGGAGTTTGCATTCTGCAGCATAAATAATGTTGCGTTATGGATTTTCTGCATGCGAATCTCTCCGTTCAGTTCAAAGGGAAATTCATTTTGTAACAAAATCAGCACAGATTTTGTTGCAGAATTTTCCGCAATGTTTTCCACTGCAGAATCAATTTCCCATTGAATTGAATGGAGAAATTCCCATACAGGAAATACGCAACAAAATCCGCATCATAATTCACACCCAAAAAATCTGCGACTGCCAATTTTCTGGCAGAAAATTCTGCCACATGTGAGTGCACCCTAAAAACTATAAATGGAAACACAAAAAATTAGACATCACTCGAAGCCCTGTTTGTCATAAACTGAATAATGATATCAGTCCCAAAGGGAACATACAGCACGTATTTTTTCTACAAGTGCCAGTGAAAACAGATAGGCAGGATTACCGTAACTGAAGTAAGACACCGTGGAAATCTATACAATATATTTAGTATAAGTTAAGCAACCCAAAAAAGGTGCAATTAAAACTTTTAAAAATTTCTCATGAGAAACTCTTTGCAAATGTGAATGGTAAGCTTATTCATAATTGAATCAGTCACAGGCATGAGATCAGCCCAAAGGTCTGAATTAGGAGGGGATTACTTTTCTCCCAGCAGCACATATGCTCTAAACACATATTCCTATACAGGGTGAGAAACTGGCTTCCACAGGAACATATGGCTGATTTTGGAAAACGCTCGTAAGCAAATGACATTCATAATATCATAAAATGCAAACTTCCTCTTCCCTATGTGTACAAGATGCAATGCAAAGCAGTCTCCGAGCAGGCTGCTTTATTTGCATCAGAGTAATCAGATGCTCGCTGCCTACCAGAGCACTGGCACTTCTGAAGCACAAGTATTAAAAAAAGGGTTTCTTCTTGAGCCTCTGATCGAATCCTCAAAAATGATAAAGGCCTCCTGCACACGGCAGTATTTTTTAACGTCCCGCAAAACGTGGTTCCGTTGTACCGTGATCCGTGCCTGTTTTTTCTTCCGTGGGTCTTCCGTGATTTTTGGAGGATCCACGGACATGAAAAATGAAAAAAAAATTCTAAGTCAAGTTTGCCATTGAAATGATAGGAAAAAACGGACATGGATAACAGACACGGATCACGGACGCGGATGACAATCTTGTGTGCATCCGTGATTTTTGACGGACCCATTACCTTGAATGGGTCCGTGAACCGTTGGCCGTGAAAAAAATAGGAAAGGTCATATTTTTTCACGGCCAGGAAACATGGATCACGGATGCGGCTGCCAAACGGTGCAGTTTCCGATTTTTCCACGGACCCATTGAAAGTCAATGGGGCCGCAGAAAAACACGTTAAACGGGAAAACGGCCACGGGTGCACACAACGGTCGTGTGCAGGTGGCCTAATAAATAACTGCGCTGATATTGGTCAAGTGCACTCTAATTATGGGGGCCGCTGCAGTACCCTGGTAGGATTACTGCAAAGGGTTAGTTATTGCCAAATAGTTACTGTACGAGTTAAATGTTGGGATTTATTATGTTTATATACTCAACTGCAAAGTATAAGGCAGGCATGCTCAACCGGAGGCCCTCCAGCTGTTGCAAAACTACAACTCCCAGCATCAGCTATCAGCCTGGTGGAAGTTGTAGTTTTACAACAGCTGGAGGGCCAGAGGTTGAGCATCCCTGATATAAGGCAACATAGGGTTAACAAATTGGCAGACTGTGAAGGTTACCAGGGTGATGGTCCGGGGTCAGTACGTGGCTCATTCCACGTGATTTCGCATATGCGCAGCGTGACGCTGGAGCCGTAAGAAGTGTTATCGAGCGTACATTCATCCTGTTGCTGCTTACACTCAGATTGATACAATTTAATAATAAGTTGGAGAACTTTCTTGTAGAGGGGCTTATATGACATGATTCAAAATGATGCCGCTACCCCTGGCTGAAGGTACGCTGAAACGCGCATTGGGGTGGCGCCATCTGTGGCTACTCATGCCAATGGGTGAATTATGTTTCATGTGCTATATGTTTTAGACCGCTGACTATCCGTATGAACTCAGGCAACGCTTTGGACTGATTTATAACAAGTGTACTTTGCCTGTTCACTGTTTATAGTTCAGTCATCATGTGTATATTTGAGTAATTTTCTAGCAGGTTTTGTGTGGTGCCAGTGATGGCGCTTTTCCTGCTATCTATCCTTGCATCATGTCATTTTAACTATGTGTTAGGGTGGATTACCATCACATTTTATGCCTCCGTTTGACATATACATTACAAAAAAAGGACGCAAAAATGCAGCGCACCAGGTTCTATATCCTGCAGAGTCCGGTAAAAAAACATACTTTTTTTTACAATGGTAAAAAAAACTATATATATTTTTTTTCTTTCTACTATGGAACTCTATAGTGAACGGATGCCGCAGTATGGCATCAGTCTGAGGTATCTGTTTTTGTATACGTTAAAAGGATGGAAAAAACGTGATGTGAACCAGCCGTACAATAAATATTCTATTTATTATACTATTAGCGGTATATGTAGGCTCAATTTCTTTGTAGGTTGTATATGGTTTTTGGAGATTATAGCTAGTAATCAATAGTATTGTGTATTTGGAGCACAACAGTAGTGTACTGTACACTACTGACTAAGGCTACTTTCACACTAGCGTTTTTTGCGGATCCATCATAGATCTGCAAAAATTCCTCCGTTACAATAATACAACTGCATGCATCCGTCATGAACGGATTCGGTTGTAATGTATTATGTCTTATATAGCCACGACGGATCCGTCTTGAACACCATTGAAAAAGTCAATGGGTGACAGATACGTTTTCTGTTGTGCCAGATTGTGTCAGAGAAAACTGGATCCGTCCCCATTGACTTACATTGTGTGCCAGGATGGATCCATTTGGCTCCGCTTTGTAAGGCGGACAGCAAAACGCTGCAGGCAGCGTTTTGGTGTCCGCCTCCAGAGCGGAATGGTGATTGAATGGAGGCAAACTGATGCATTCTGAGCGGATCCTTTTCCATTCAGATTGCATTAGGGAAAAACGGATCCGTTTTGGACCGCTTGTGAGAGCCCTGAACGGATCTCACAAACGGAAAGCCAAAACCCGAGTGTGAAAGTAGCCAAACCTGTTATGAGTGCTTACACTGTTGGGTTTTTTCTGTTTACCAGTGTGATGGACCTGGTTTGCCCCTTCCCCCGGTTAGTGAGAGTTTGGCAAAGGGGGAGATTGCCAATGTGAACTGTGCGTACTACCACTCCTCTCAGGGTCACAACCACTCCTACCATCCTCTCCCCGCCATGTCGCTGCACCAATAAGAGGCCTATGATCATTATTCCTGAGGCTCAGACCACTGTTAAGGTAAGGTACGGTCACACTTTTAGATTTCCGGATGCAGTTTTGGAAAGTGTCCTCTGTTTTGAAGTGCACACCTGGTTTTGGCTTCCAAAGCTGCATCAGAAAACCTGACCGTGTGACCATACCCTTAGTCTGCCCCAGTCTACCTTTAATAAAACTAAAGGCTCATTCTGTTCTTATTTAGTTAGTGCACATTTTCAGTGAAATGGGTAAATCACACAAACAGCTGCACACCATGCTTGCATGTACTGATTTCTTGCACACATGGGAAGAATAATTGGCCATAATGGTTACTGGCGAGCAGTTTATGAAAATATCAGCACAAAAGTTTAGCACTAACAGGCGTGTCTTCACAGACGAAATTTATGGTGTGTGGTATTTTAGAAGTCAGTTTTGCTGGAGGCGCCGTCGATGCTTTGTACAATGTTGATGAGTTTGTTGCATCTTTAATGCAGAAATGCCTTAATATTTTACGCCACCCACCAACTGGAGTGAGAACAAATTTACTGTATTTTAAAAAGTCAGAATTCATAAATATACCTAAATCCTGGCCAAACAGCAAAGCATGGCCGCCCTTCACTCCACTTTTACAAACAGACATGCATGTCTTAAATGGCTCTAAATTCTGACACAAATGGTTAATACATGTGTCACATAGTATCATTATTATTACTGCTGTAAAGTGTCGCCTTATAGGTCTGGTAGGAGATGAAAAGTACTGTATGTTCCAGGGATGGTTGGAGGGCAGCCAAAGGAGCAGTGCGGGTATGTTTGTACTGGCATTACTGTCGATAGGTCATCAATAGCTGTAGCCCAGATAACCCCTTTAACCTCCTGACAGTCACATTAAAAATATGAAGAAAAATAACTGGAAAATGTCATTTTTTTAATTATAGATTTTTAATATATGTCTGAAGCAAATATTGTTGGCGCACAACTCAGGAGACACAATTGCATTTTTAACCCCTTAGTGACATAACTAATTTTAACCTTAAAGGAGTTCTCCAGGAATTAAGAAAATGAAAATACTTTAAAAACTATAGGTTTCTAAATATATTCCCAAATACCTATCATTAGTTATAATGGCTTGTTTTGTCTAGGGAGCAATCATTAGGAGAAATAAAATAGCCCCCGTCCTATTAGTGCACACAAAACCTGTCCTAATCACACAGGAGGACAAGTTACTTCTCAACACTGAGCTAAAGAGCTGATCATCCTCCTCTCTGCTCTGCTTGTCAGGGATTATGATCCTGAAAACAGAACTTTAGCTGAATCTTTGTAGGAATGGAGTTCATGAGGAGACCTGAAGTACAGAGAGGACGCATACGACAGACTGTGGTAATGGAGACTGCATACCAGTGCTGCTGCTCATTAGCCACATCCCAACTGTCTGTCCTCTTTGTACTTCATGTCTCCTCAAAAACTCAATTCCTACGGAGATTCAGCTGAAGATCTTATCATCTGTATTCAGGATCATAAACCCTGACACATAGAACAGAGAGAAGGATGAGGCAGCCCTTTAAGGACCAGTAACATTTCCCCCCTCTACAGTCATAACATTAAAAAAATTCTTCTAAAAATTGGTCTTCACGGGATGGATAGTAGTTTTTTAGGAACCATTTTGGGGTGCTTATAGTGTATTAATTAACTTTTATTATTTTACTTTTATGGGGAAATATAAAAAACTAGCAATTTTAACATTACTTTGTGGAATTTAAACTATATATAATATATATATATATATATATATATATATATATATACACATATATATATATATATATATACATATATATATATATATATATATATATATATATATATATATAGTGGTAATGGGAACAGTGCTGGAAGGCGTGTATGTCCCACTCAGGTACCTCAGCTGGGTGAGACAACTGAAATCCAGAGAGTGGCAGTAGTCTCAGCAAGGCATAGTTTGCTGAGACAGTTTTGTTTATTAATTCTGGGCTGGATTTTATTTGGATTGGCAGATAGGACTGGAAGTGGGATCTGCCAATCCACACAATTCCAGGATGGGTATTCCCTTCTACCTGAGGTGTTGCAGCTGTCCCGCAACATAGAGAGTGCTGCTGGAGATGCTGTCAAGTCAAAAAGTGTGCACTTGATTGTCCTATGGCCAGGAGGGTGAGGGGTGAGACTCCAGTGAGAACTGAAACTTGTGAACTTGATGTTGGAAAGGGGCTCATGCATGAGGAAATGTTTGGCCAGGATCTCCCCTTGTTTTGGGACTTGTGGCGAAATGGAAACACTTCTGCAGAAAGTGTCGTAACTCCTGCAGAACCTGTACCTATCGCTTTAAATGAGAGTGTACGGGAAAAACACATTGTAAACAATGGGTGCAGGCGGTGCAGGAAAAATGTGCAGGAAAATGTGGCAGGGCCAAGCGTGTACCGCACGTACCAGAGATGGATATGCAGTCTCCACGGTGCTCTATAGTTAATGAAGAAATGTCCAAGGTGGGGATTAGCTCATGTGTGGACCCAGAGGTCAGAATTGATAATGACATGAGTGGTATATGTGAGAATGTGCTGTGACTAATAGCAACTCAGAGAGTGAGGCTGCCATGTAAAGGTCCGCTGAAACTTAGTTGGTTACTAGTAGAGACCAGATGACAGTTATACCTGAAGAGACGAGAGTTAAGTGGGGAGACGTCTGCTTAGTGTCTGAGACCCATGCCCAGGCAGTGATAGATTACCTGACAGGTCAGTACAGCTTCAATCAGGAGGGTGATTTCTCTCTCTCCACACGGTCCCTAGATGCAATAGAGAAGGGACTAGCTGTCTTCACAGAGCAACTGAAGAAGGCTTCAGAGGGGTCAAAGGAGGAGACCCAGAACTAGATGAGTGAACTGAATGGTCTACTGCCTGATGTCCAGGAGAAGAGTAAAGACTCCAGAAAAACTCAAAGGACTCAGCTTGACATGTTTGTTCAATCAAAGGAAAATGAGAAACCTGAAGGGTGCTGGAAGGCGTGTATGTCCCACTCAGGTACCTCAGATGGGTGAGACAACTAAAATCCAGAGAGTGGCAGTGGTCTCAGCAAAGCATAGTTCTGGGTTGGATTTATTTGAATTGGCAGATAGGACTAAAAGTGGGATCTGCCAATCCACACCTTTCCAGGACAGGTATTCCCTTCTACCTGAGGTGATCGCAGGTGAAGCCTTATGTTTTAGTTAGAGCCTAGACGGGCAAGTGTTTATTATATATATATATATATATATATATATATATACAGTATATATAGCTGCTCATATCTCAGAATTAAA
This sequence comes from Bufo gargarizans, assembly GCF_014858855.1. NCBI lineage: Eukaryota > Metazoa > Chordata > Amphibia > Anura > Bufonidae > Bufo > Bufo gargarizans. The sequence continues at coordinate 590,777,121 of NC_058080.1, read as the reverse complement.
CACTGCTTGTATCCAGGGGTTATGACTACCTTGTAATCCAGCAGTGGTGGTCGTGCTTGCACACTATAGGAAAAAGTAGCGGCCTCTCTGGTGTCCTGGACCGTGGGAGTGTGCATAGGATTCATGCTCACCAACTCCCATCCTGACCACCTCGTATCTACACTGCAGTGGTGGACATAACCCCTGGATACGAACAATGTATAATGTGATGGAAAAATTATCAAGCCAGCAATATGGACAATCACAATATATTAGTAAGGATCTTGTATTACATTTCTCTACATTATAAATGCCATTAGCTGAAGTCAGACAACCCCTTTAAAGAGCATTTGTCATGTGATCAACCCCACCAGGTGTAATTCCTGTTAGGCTTTCTCATGGTGAATAAAATTAGCCATTTATGGCCACAATAGAAGTGAAATTCATGCGCACTGAGGAGGTAGCTTAACACCTCAGAACACCACTTTACCTTCTCCTGTCCACTGTCTCCATCATACCCTGATTGATAGGGTCAGGCATCCTCACTGTTCAGATGCCTGGCTTGGAAATCTCCTGCATTTGCAGCCAAGATTTCAATCAGCGCAGGCTCAGTGTAGCACATGAGGGTCTTCCTGCACTGGGCTCTGCACTGTGCATGCGCTAATTGAAATCATGCCGATGATCACTGTGGTATCCTCACAGCATATCGAGCATAGCGCCGTGCTTTTTAAAATGGTTGTGCTTGGTTGTGGTTGTGCTGCCTTTTCAAACAGAGGCTCTTTAAACATTGAACTGATATTGATGACCCATCCCGAGGATCAGGGGCTGACTGGCAACTTTTGGCCCAGGGGGCAAGTAACACCCAGAGGCCCACTGAGCCCCCCTCCTGCTTTCCCATTTCCCCTGCCTCCTCCTGACCCCCCCCCCCCCTTGCCACTTTCGTCAGCCATGTAAATTACAACACAGTAAAACAAAATAAACTAGGCATGCTCCGATATATCGGCCGCCGAAACATATCAGCCGAAAATTGCATTTTTGGTATAATGCCGAAAGTGTCATTTTCTGGCTGATACAGTGTTGCATCCGTGTATTCTCTCCTCCCCGCTGGGCGCTGCTCTGTGTCCCCCCCATGACACTTGATGACTTTTGCAGGAGAAACTGTATATTGTGTGGCACAGTGTAGGCTATATGTGTATAACATAAACATATTTTATTTGAAAACTTACAGTTACTTGACCCTTGGGGATCTCGGACACCACTTCCACACTTTGGTCGGGGGCTCGGCGGAGCTGATGTTGTGTTTTATCCTAATGAGAAAGATTTCATAATAAGGATTTGGAGAAGGGGCAGAGGGATAGCAGAGCAGGGAGAGGCTGGTGCTGCTACTAGGGGGTCATACCATGGGGGAGTAATAAAACCCACCATAATGCCCCCCCCCAGTAGAAATAATTTTCCTTATAATAGACAGTGCACAAAATACCCCCTTGTAATATCCCCAGTTGAGCTAATGTCCCCATAGTGCCCCCTATAATGTGCTAGTAGCCAGATAGGGCCCCCTATAATGTGCCAGTAGCCATATAGGGCCCCCCTATAATGTGCCAGTAGCCAGATAGGGCCCCCCTATAATGTGCCAGTAGCCAGATAGGGCCCCCCTATAATGTGCCAGTAGCCATAGGCCCCCTCCACTATAATGTGCCAGTACCCAGAGAGGGCCCCCCTATAATGTGCCAGTAGCCATAGGCCCCCCTATAATGTGCCAGTAGCCATAGCCCCCCCACTAATGTGCCAGTAGCCATAGCCCCCCCACTAATGTGCCAGTAGCCATAGCCCCCCCACTAATGTGCCAGTAGCCATAGCCCCCCCACTAATGTGCCAGTAGCCATAGCCCCCCACTAATGTGCCAGTAGCCATAGCCCCCCCACTAATGTGCCAGTAGCCACATAGGGCCCCCCTATAATGTGCCAGTAGCCACATAGGGCCCCCCTATAATGTGCCAGTAGCCATAGGCCCCCCATAATGTGCCAGTAGCCATAGGCCCCCCATAATGTGCCAGTAGCCATAGGCCCCCCATAATGTGCCAGTAGCCATAGGGCCCCCATAATCTGCCATCAGCCCATAGTCCCCCTATAATCTGTCATCAGCCCATAGTCCCCCTATAATCTGCCATCAGCCCATAGTCCCCCTATAATCTGCCATCAGCCCATAGTCCCCCTATATAATCTGCCATCAGCCCATAGTCCCCCTATAATCTGCCAGTAGCCATAGGCCCCCCTATAATGTGCCAGTAGCCATAGCCCCCCCCATATAATGTGCAAGTAGCCATAGCCCCCCCTATAATGTGCCAGTAGCCATAGGCCCCCCTATAATCTGCCAGTAGCCATAGGCCCCCCATAATCTGCCAGTAGCCATAGGCCCCCCATAATGTGCCAGTAGCCATAGGTCCCCCATAATGTGCCAGTAGCCATAGGTCCCCCATAATGTGCCAGTAGCCATAGGTCCCCCATAATGTGCCAGTACCCATAGCCCCCCCATAATGTGCCAGTAGCCATAGGCCCCCATAATGTGCCAGTAGCCATAGGTCCCCCATAATGTGCCAGTACCCATAGCCCCCCCATAATGTGCCAGTAGCCATAGGCCCCCCTATAATCTGCCAGTAGCCATGGGTCCCCCTATAATCTGCCAGTAGCCATAGGCCCCCCCTATAATCTGCCAGTAGCCATAGGCCCCCCCTATAATCTGCCAGTAGCCATAGGCCTCCCATAATGTGCCAGTAGCCATAGGTCCCCCATGATGTGCCAGTAGCCATAGCCCCCCCACTAATGTGCCAGTAGCCATAGCCCCCCCACTAATGTGCCAGTAGCCATAGCCCCCCCACTAATGTGCCAGTAGCCATAGCCCCCCCACTAATGTGCCAGTAGCCATAGCCCCCCCACTAATGTGCCAGTAGCCATAGCCCCCCACTAATGTGCCAGTAGCCACATAGGGCCCCCCTATAATGTGCCAGTAGCCACATAGGGCCCCCCTATAATGTGCCAGTAGCCATAGGCCCCCCATAATGTGCCAGTAGCCATAGGCCCCCCATAATGTGCCAGTAGCCATAGGCCCCCCATAATGTGCCAGTAGCCATAGGGCCCCCATAATCTGCCATCAGCCCATAGTCCCCCTATAATCTGCCATCAGCCCATAGTCCCCCTATAATCTGCCATCAGCCCATAGTCCCCCTATAATCTGCCATCAGCCCATAGTCCCCCTATAATCTGCCAGTAGCCATAGGCCCCCCTATAATGTGCCAGTAGCCATAGCCCCCCCCATATAATGTGCAAGTAGCCATAGCCCCCCCTATAATGTGCCAGTAGCCATAGGCCCCCCTATAATCTGCCAGTAGCCATAGGCCCCCCATAATCTGCCAGTAGCCATAGGCCCCCCATAATGTGCCAGTAGCCATAGCCCCCCCATAATGTGCCAGTACCCATAGCCCCCCCATAATGTGCCAGTAGCCATAGGCCCCCCTATAATCTGCCAGTAGCCATAGGTCCCCCTATAATCTGCCAGTAGCCATAGGCCCCCCCTATAATCTGCCAGTAGCCATAGGCCCCCCCCTATAATCTGCCAGTAGCCATAGGCCTCCCATAATGTGCCAGTAGCCATAGGTCCCCCATGATGTGCCAGTAGCCATAGCCCCCCCACTAATGTGCCAGTAGCCATAGCCCCCCCACTAATGTGCCAGTAGCCATAGCCCCCCCACTAATGTGCCAGTAGCCATAGCCCCCCCACTAATGTGCCAGTAGCCATAGCCCCCCCACTAATGTGCCAGTAGCCATAGCCCCCCCACTAATGTGCCAGTAGCCACATAGGGCCCCCCTATAATGTGCCAGTAGCCACATAGGGCCCCCCTATAATGTGCCAGTAGCCATAGGCCCCCCATAATGTGCCAGTAGCCATAGGCCCCCCATAATGTGCCAGTAGCCATAGGCCCCCCATAATGTGCCAGTAGCCATAGGGCCCCCATAATCTGCCATCAGCCCATAGTCCCCCTATAATCTGCCATCAGCCCATAGTCCCCCTATAATCTGCCATCAGCCCATAGTCCCCCTATAATCTGCCATCAGCCCATAGTCCCCCTATAATCTGCCATCAGCCCATAGTCCCCCTATAATCTGCCAGTAGCCATAGGCCCCCCTATAATGTGCCAGTAGCCATAGCCCCCCCCATATAATGTGCAAGTAGCCATAGCCCCCACTATAATGTGCCAGTAGCCATAGGCCCCCCTATAATCTGCCAGTAGCCATAGGCCCCCCATAATCTGCCAGTAGCCATAGGCCCCCCATAATGTGCCAGTAGCCATAGGTCCCCCATAATGTGCCAGTAGCCATAGGTCCCCCATAATGTGCCAGTAGCCATAGGTCCCCCATAATGTGCCAGTACCCATAGCCCCCCCATAATGTGCCAGTAGCCATAGGCCCCCATAATGTGCCAGTAGCCATAGGTCCCCCATAATGTGCCAGTACCCATAGCCCCCCCATAATGTGCCAGTAGCCATAGGCCCCCCTATAATCTGCCAGTAGCCATAGGTCCCCCTATAATCTTCCAGTAGCCATAGGCCCCCCCTATAATCTGCCAGTAGCCATAGGCCCCCCCTATAATCTGCCAGTAGCCATAGGCCTCCCATAATGTGCCAGTAGCCATAGGTCCCCCATAATGTGCCAGTAGCCATAGCCCCCCCATATAATGTGCAAGTAGTCATAGCGCCCCCACTATAATGTGCAAGTAGCCTTAGCCCCCCCCCCTATAATGTGCCAGTAGCCATAGGCCCCCCTATAATCTGCCAGTAGCCATAGCCCCCCTATAATCTGCCAGTAGCCATAGGCCCCCCATAATGTGCCAGTAGCCATAGGTCCCCCATAATGTGCCAGTAGCCATAGGTCCCCCATAATGTGCCAGTACCCATAGCCCCCCCATAATGTGCCAGTAGCCATAGGCCCCCATAATGTGCCAGTAGCCATAGGTCCCCCATAATGTGCCGCCGGTCCGGCGGCCTGTCTGATAGGCTGCCGGCAACACGCCTCCCCTGCTCCCCGTCTCCCTGGCTTAAAGTGGCAGTTCATTCCGGCCCGGCCGGCCGGCCGGCCGGGACAGCAAGCCAGGGAGGCCCGGGGGGCAATTGCCCCCCTGCCCCCCGGCCCAGTCCGCCCCTGCCGAGGATAAGGCATCAATACTGAACTCCTGGAAAACCCCTTTGTATACATTTGTATACATTTTTCACCTATATGTAGATTTGAACTGTAGAATGGTGTAAGTATTAAAGTGTAATTTCCCCTGAAATTAACATCTTTAGTCTCCACTGTACTATATTTGTTACATAAAGACTATACACATACAAACAAATAGGTTTAATTTACTCTGCAATCTGTTTGCATCTATAATTTCCCATCCATACACAGACTATGCTGGTAATGAGCGACCTAATTCTTTCTCTAGTTTTATACTGACCTAATTTATAACTTGTATGATTATCTACTTGAAAGGATTAAGATGACCTTACTGCTCCTATGCTGGGGAAGATATATGTTTTATTCCCCAGATGACGATAAGCCCCATTTTCCCCAAAAGCATTATATACATATGTCATTATTTAGCAGCCTTCTTTTAATTCTAGTTTAAGTTTAAAACCTTATGTTCTAATGAGATGCCCTTCTTATGGGACTCTTGTCCTACCACCTCTTATTAATCATTTTTGATATATTTACTTTGAGAAAAAATGATATTAATGTTTTAAAATACATTTTTTTAAACTGTTTCTCATAACTATGTCATTGAATGCCTTAAGTGTAACTGTCATATTTTTTGGGGTTTATTAGAGTTAGTCTGTCAATGATTGTCAAAAGATCTGTAATTACCTTATAATAACAGCTTTCATTAATGTCCTCTGTACTGCTCCCTTAAATGACCATTACTAGGGCTTGTCTGTCTCCCAACTTAATGTAAACAGAAGACAGAGGGGTGGTCCTTCACACTGCATTCCTGCATTAGGCTTCAGAGTGAGGAGGCGTGTCTCTCAGTAACCCAATCTGATTGGCTAGCAGGAAGCTGCTGGCTACAGCAAGTGTGTATGTGAAGTGAGGGAATGCAGTTTTGGCCTCAGAGAACTGGCAGAGGAGCCATCTTGAGAAGGTCCTCATATTGTAAACGTTTAAACAGCCGTAACTAAGCGAAAAACTCAAGGAAAATAGTGGTATGTGAAGAAACTAAAGATTGCTTTATGCATAATGCTGCTGCAGTAGTAAAATATGCTGAAATTGATTTTTTTTTTCAATTAAAACATTTCAGTTACCCTTTAAGGAATTTTCTGGGACAATGATATTGCTGACCCTATCATCAGATCAGATTGGTGGGGATCTGGCAACCAACACCCCCACCTATCACCTGCTCTTGGCAGCCACAGTTACCAGAAACCCTACACTACAGGTCCTTCTAAAAAAATTAGCATATTGTGATAAAGTTCATTATTTTCTGTAATGTACTGATAAACATTAGACTTTCATATATTTTAGATTCATTACACACCAACTGAAGTAGTTCAAGCCTTTTATTGTTTTAATATTGATGATTTTGGCATACAGCTCATGAAAACCCAAATTTCCTATCTAAAAAAATTAGCATATTTCATCCGACCAATAAAAGAAAAGTGTTTTTAATACAAAAAAAAGTCAACCTTCAAATAATTATGTTCAGTTATGCACTCAATACTTGGTCGGGAATCCTTTTGCAGAAATGACTGCTTCAATGCGGCGTGGCATGGAGGCAATCAGCCTGTGGCACTGCTGAGGTGTTATGGAGGCCCAGGATGCTTCGATAGTGGCCTTAAGCTCATCCAGAGTGTTGGGTCTTGCATCTCTCAACTTTCTCTTCCCAATATCCCACAGATTCTCTATGGGGTTCAGGTCAGGAGAGTTGGCAGGCCAATTGAGCACAGTAATACCATGGTCAGTAAACCATTTACCAGTGGTTTTGGCACTGTGAGGAGGTGCCAGGTCGTGCTGAAAAATGAAATCTTCATCTCCATAAAGCTTTTCAGCAGATGGAAGCATGAAGTGCTCCAAAATCTCCAGCAGCTGACATGGCACCCCAGACCATCACTGACTGTGGGTACTTGACACTGGACTTCAGGCATTTTGGCATTTCCCTCTCCCCAGTCTTCCTCCAGACTCTGGCACCTTGATTTCCGAATGACATGCAACAGTCCAGTGCTGCTTTTCTGTAGCCCAGGTCAGGCGCTTCTGCCACTGTTTCTGGTTCAAAAGTGGCTTGACCTGGGGAATGCGGCACCTGTAGCCCATTTCCTGCACACGCCTGTACACGGTGGCTCTGGATGTTTCTACTCCAGACTCAGTCCACTGCTTCCGCAGGTCCCCCAAGGTCTGGAATCGGTCCTTCTCCACAATCTTCCTCAGGGTCCGGTCACCTCTTCTCGTTGTGCCTTGATACAGCACTCTGGGAACAGCCTATTAGTTCAGAAATTTCTTTCTGTGTCTTACCCTCTTGCTTGAGGGTGTCAATGATGGCCTTTTGGGCAGCAGTCAGGTCGGCAGTCTTACCCATGATTGCGGTTTTGAGTAATGAACCAGGCTGGGAGTTTTTAAAAGCCTCAGGAATCTTTTGCAGGTGTTTAGAGTTAATTAGTTGATTCAGATGATTAGGTTAATAGCTCGTTTAGAGAACCTTTTCACGATATGCAAATTTTTTGAGATAGGAATTTTGGGTTTTCATGAGCTGTATGCCAAAATCATCAATATTAAAACAATAAAATGCTTGAACTGCTTCAGTTGGTGTGTAATGAATCTAAAATATATGAAAGTCTAATGTTTATCAGTACATTACAGAAAATAATGAACTTCATCCCAATATGCAATTTTTTTTAGAAGGACCTGTATATGGAGCCAGATACAGAAGGCTCTATACACTGTGTAGTTTCTGGTGCCACCATACTGCAGTTCAGCTCCCATTCACTTCAATGAGGGGTGCGCTGCAGTACCCCTGCACGGCCACTGCACTATGGAAGAAGCCTTCTGCTTCTGACTCTGTCCACAATATAGTTTTCGGCAGCCCAAAAGAAGTGGGGGGAAGAGGTGCTAGGTGAACTCGACTAATCTGATATTGATGACCTATCCTGAGGACCAGTAAACAATATCTGAGTTCCAGAAAACCCATTTAAGAAAATACAACAATATTATAACAGATTTATAAAATAACTAGGATACAATGATACTGCTGCATTAGGCCAAAATTAAGACACAGGAATGAGAAACCACTTCCTTCAACATCTGATAAAGGTCAGGAAAATGGTACCATTGAAATGAGTGAGACAGACATAAGAGGAAAAGACTTCAAAGAATAATTAGTGGACCATGGAACATAGTGGTGTATGACTTTTACATAGGTTAAGGATTGGGACAGTTCCTAGGAATGCTCATTCTCAATCACTGCCCTGTGTAAAGGTGGCGTTGATCAGCCGACAAATGAGTTCATTTTATTTTTCATTCAAGGCACACTTAATCAGCATGTCTACCATAGCAAATCCAGCCAGCAAAGGAAGCAATATGGATAATAACAATATATTAGTAAGTGGCTTGTATTAACTTTATCTACATGACAAATGCCACTTACTGGAGTGAGACAACCCCTTTAAGCGCACATCTAGGCTGTAGACAATATAAAGAAACAAACGAGATGAAACTACCTTTTAGGGGGATATTCCAGCGTCCATGGTGGAGTACATGTGGCGTCGGACCGACATGCATTCACAGGGGTCATAGGCCTGAGGAATCGTATTGACGCAAAACGGCCATTGCCTTTGCTTGTGTAGTGTACTGCATCCAAAGCCTATATATACCTTTTAAAGTAATAAACAAATAACTTCAGGATATGGTGGTTGCCGTCCTTCATATCTTCTGTTCGAGGAACGTCCAAGCTATGTAAGGGCTATTTGAGCAAGAAAAAAAGAGAAAAAGTGCAATATGATATGACATGGCCTCCAAAACCACCGAAATGTAGCCCAATTAAGATGGTAAGGGATGAGATGAACCACATAGTGAAGGAAAAGCAGCCAATAAGTGCTTAGCACCTCCAAGGACTCCTTCAAGACTGTTGGAATCCATTCCAGATGATTATCTCATAATGCTGAATGAGAGAATGCCAAGAGCATGCAAAGCTGTCAAAGCAAAAGGGGGCTACTTTGAAGAATTTAAAATATAAAACATATTCTGATTTAACACTTTTTTTGTTTACTACTTAATTCCATATGTGTTTCTTTGTCGTTGTCATGCCTTCAGTATGAATCTACAATGTAGAAAACTAAACAAGAAAAACCATGGAATGAAAAGTTGTTTCCAAACTTTCGACTGTTATACATTTCATATATGTAATATCTTTGAGGATATCCAAGGGTAATCCTGAGCCTTCTACATCACAAAAATACAGATTCTAAAATGGAATCAAAAGCTTTAGAAAGAAACCATCAACGTGCCATAATGTTTTTATAGACAGGGTCCATATTAATAATGACACAAATCAGTGAGATACACAATGGGGCAGAGTAACTGATCCTGTAAATGGTGTAAATTTAGGCTGTCTAGACATGCACCAGATTTATTGCAGTGGCTCAAGATGAATGAAAGATGTGGTTAATGGCTAGACACTTTGGTCTAACTTTACTCCATGTATTGGTTGGCTTACTTGGTGCAACAAGGGGAGTTGCTGTTGTTCTCCTTTCACCCAAACTCTGCTTCTTTCTGTGACCAGCCCCTCTATCACTGTTTTGTCATTGCCTGGCCCTTTCAATCAAAGCAGTTAGGGGGGAGCTGGCCACAGTAAAGATTGGCGCTTGGGTGTAATGATGGTGACGCTCTTGGTGCACCAAATGCCTAAAGCATTAAAACTTGAGAACTGAGCCTCAGATGAACAAAAGAAAAACAGTGTTTTAAACAGGTAGACTCAGTAATGTGTCCATGCAAGCAGTTAGATAGGGAGGTCGCTGGTGACAGACTCTCTGTAAGCCATGCTCCCTTAAGTGGGAGTGGATTTTTATAAAAATAAATAAAATATTGGTGGCAAGTTGCACCAATGTATGCCAAGGTTTGTGAAATTTATGACATGAATAAAGTAAATGTAGCCAGTGTGAATATTAAACTAATAGTTAAGGCTGCGTGCAGCCTGTAATTGTGGGTGGAACCCCCTGGTCCAAGCAGGAGGGCGCCCGTTCTTTGCTGTTCCGCCCGTCCGTGATGTCACTTCCGGTTTCGGTACCTGCTGTGACGTCACTCGTGGAATGCAGTTCACGGCGCCTCCGGTAAGTTGGTCCCGGCTGGGTAGCCGAGCCCTGTTGGCAGTGCGGACGCACCCCCGCTTCTCTCCCTGCAGCCTAGCAGAGTATCACCGCTCTGTGGCCCGGGCCGACGCGCCTGCCACCGGCACCTAGTGTTACACCGATTCACAGCCCGGCCGGTAGCTCCACGTCAGGCCCCCTGCCTCACACACGGCTGCCGGAGCATGCATCGCCCAGTCGCCTCCCCCCTCCAGGTACCAGGCACCTCCGGCGCATGCGCAGCAAGTTGGTGCGGCGCGGCCTGGAAAAAAGGGGGGCAGGCGGGGACGGCGCCGCAGGTGTGAATGTTGGGGCCGTTGTTGTAGGCTCTATACTGCAAGACCTTGCAGACGCCTGCAAGCGGCTCTGTGGTTAAGTCATCTGTTGACCAGTTTGGTTTGTTATGGCTGCCAGGGACGGTTGGCACTGTACCAGTCACGACTTCTTCCTGATTGTCTTACACAGTGCAGAGGGTCTCGGGCGGCAGGACTAGCAGCACAGCCGCCCTGTCTGCAGTGGGCGCCGCTTCTCCGTGCGGGCGAGTCGCTGGCTGCCTGGCTGTTGGCCTGCTGCCCCTTAACCCCCAGACTGCTGAGAAAAAGGAAGATTGTGATTTACTGCCAGGTGCAGGCCCCGGTCACCCTGGGCTCCTATGGCAATCACACTATTACGTTCATAAATCTTCACCCCCTGGGGCTGGGGGCTGTGGTATTCCTTGAATTCAGGGTCCAGGTGTTCCCTGAACCTCTCAGGATTACGGCTGCCCTAAAATTGCCCAGGGGTCCCGTCTTCCCTGAATCGCTCAGGTGTGTTGTCATTCCTGATACCGCTCAGGTGTCACTTGTTCCCCGATCCGCTCTGATGTCATGTCGTCCCTGTAACCACCGGGTGTCATATGTTCCCTGAATCGCTTAGGGTAATGTCTTCCCTAAAGTCGCTCAGGTGTAATGTCTTCCCTAATGTCGCTCAGGTGTAATGTCTTCCCTGAATCGCTCAGGTGTAATGTCTTCCCTGAATCGCTCAGGTGTAATGTCTTCCCTGAATCGCTCAGGGGTAATGTCTTCCCTGAATCGCTCAGGTGTAATGTCTTCCCTGAATCGCTCAGGGGTAATGTCTTTCCTGAATCGCTCAGGTGTAATGTCTTCCCTGAATCGCTCAGGTAGTATGGCTCCTCGGATTGCTCAGGTGTAATGTCTTCCCTGAATCGCTCAGGTGTAATGTCTTCCCTGAATCGCTCAGGTAGTATGGCTCCTCGGATCGCTCAGGTGTAATGTCTTCCCTGAATCGCTCAGGTAGTATGGCTTCTCGGATCGCTCATGTGTTATGGCTCCTCGGATCGCTCATGTGTTTTGTCTCCCCTGATCGCTCATGTGTTATGTCTCCCCTAAACCACTCAAGTGTTATGTCTTCAGGTGTCATGTTTTTCCCCAAGTCACAGGTGTCATGTTCCCGGAATCGCAGGTCATGTCTTCCCAGAATCACTCAGGTTTTGTTTCCCTGAATCGCTCAGGTGTCATGTTTTTCCTCAAATCGCATGTGTCATGTTCCCGGAATAGCAGGTGTCATGTTTTTCCCCAAATCGCATGTGTCATGTTCCCGGAATCGCAGGTGTCATGTTTTTCCCCAAATCGCATGTGTCATGTTCCCGGAATCGCAGGTGTCATGTTTTTCCCCAAATCACATGTGTCATGTTCCCGGAATCGCAGGTGTCATGTTTTTCCCCAAATCGCAGGTGTCATGTCTTCCCTGAATCATTCAGGTTTGTCTTCCCTGATTCGCTCAAGCGTCATGTTTTTCTCCAAATCACAGGTGTCATGCTCCCAAAATCACATGTGTCATGTCTTCCCTGAATCGCTCAGGGTTATGTTTTCTCCAAATTGCAGGTGTCATTTACCCAAGAATTGCATGTGTCATGTCTTCCCTAAGTGACTCAGGGGTCAGGTCCCCTGAATTGCTCTGGTGTTATGCCTCCCCTTAGTCACTTAGGGGTAATGTTCCCTGAATCGCTCAGGTCTTGTGTGTTCCCTGAATCGCTCAGGTCTTGTGTGTTCCCTGAATCGCTCGGGTCTTGTGTGTTCCCTGAATCACTCGGGTCTTGTGTGTTCCCTGAATCGCTCGGGTCTTGTGTGTTCCCTGAATCGCTCGGGTCTTGTGTGTGTTCCTTGATTCGCTCAGGTGTCATGTATTCCCTGAATCACTCAGGTGCCATGTTCTCCCTGATTCGAGTTTTGTTTTTCCTACCTCTTCCAGGTCGGTTGTTTCCCAGGTTGCATATTTTCCTGAACAGTCTGGTTATGTATTCCCCTGATTCACTCAGGTCAGGTTGGCCTGATTTGCCCAGGCTTCTGTTTTTCCCTGGTCTCCCAGTGGGTAGGTAGTGGCCAGGTCCAACCAGGTTCAAGGTACTGGCCGACCCACCCAGGTGTCCGTCCTCCTTATGAAGGTGTATGTAATTGCCTGCTTTGCTTTGGATTCCATGCTGCCTGAGCCGCTCAGGATTCAGTGTATCGCTCGAATTACGCGGGTTCCATGCATCAGCCTGTAACGCTCGGGGGTTTGTTCAGCAGCGTCCGGCTGGTTCCTGGTTACCCGACTCGTGTCCGGATTCCTGTTTTCTGCAGGTTTGTTGCATGCGGCGCAACTTCGGGCTCTTATACTGGCTGTCCAGGGTCACCCAGCAGTTGGCCATGGCGCCCAGGCTGCATCCTGGTTCTCCGTCGCCTCTTTCCAGTGCCACCAGATCACACCTCTCTCCGGGTCTCGTGCCAACGCAAGCTTATTTTTCATGGGAGCAGGGCCTCAGGCCACCGGAATTTCGATCCATCCTCAGTTGTGTCGCAGGGCTCCTCCATGCTCGGTCACTCCACGGTGCCAGGTTTCACGTAAGTTCCAGCCGAGTGGCGGCGTGACGCTTCTCCGCAGCTCAGAGCCTTCCTTCGTTCATCACGAGCCTCCATTCCTAGGTCTTCAGTATCGCCGGAGAGTTGGGAGAGCAGTCCGTTGATTCGGTTAGGTTGCGATCCTTTCTATACCATGTTCGTTCCTGTTTCCTTCTGATTCTCAGGTCATGTATTTCCCGGATTAGCCCAAAATTCACGTATTTACCCATTCACCCAGGTCTAATTCCCCCGGAGTCGCGCAGGTTTTACGTGTTTCCTGGATCACTCGGGTTCATGCATTTCCCTGAATTGCTCGGGTTCATGTGTTCACCCGAATCAATCGGGTTTATGTTTCCAGAATCGCCCGGGTTCATGTTTCTGGATCGCTCAGGTTTATGCATGTGCCCAGGTCACTCAGGTTTTACGTATTTCCCTGAATCGCTCAGGTCAGGTATTTCCCTGAATCGCTCAGGTTTGTATTTCCTGTCTTCAGATTGCCGGTATTTCCAGGCGGTATGTTTTTCCTGATTCACCCAGGTTACGTATTTCCCTGAATCACTCAGGTTCTGTATTTTCCTGTCTTTCAGGTTGGCAGTATTTCCAGGTTGTGTGTATTTTCTTGATTCACTCAGGTTACGTATTCCCTGAATTGCTCAGGTCTTTTTTCCCACAGGTTGTTCGCATTTGCCTGATTCGCTCAGGTCTTTTTCCCGCAGGTGTCCGCATTTGCCTGAATCACTCAGCTCTTTTTCCCACAGGTTGTTCGCATTTGCCTGAATCGCTCAGGTCTTTTGTCCCACAGGTTGTACGCAGTTGCCTGAATTGCTCAGGTCTTTTCCCACTGGTGGTACACATTTGCCTGAATCACTCAGGATCCGATATATTTGCCTGAAATGCTCTGGGTTTTCCAGCAGTATCCAGTGGTTCCTGTTTACCCGATTCTGGTTCCGCATGTTTGAATCCCTGATTGCATTGGATCCGGGTTCATCACGGGGGTTTGGACATGGTCATCCATCATCTCGACAATTGTTGTTACATCAGGTATTGTACTCTGCTCCCACTCAAGCGGCATTCGCCTGTTCATTGCTACGTCATGGGCAGTCTGCACCCTGATTCCTGATCATCAAGGGACCTCAGGGTGTCCCCTCGGGCTGGGCTAGTTGCTCCAGCTTTTCGCCAGGCTTGAGGCCCCCATGGCGGCCGCCAAGCTGGGTAAGATCCAGGCCACCGTTTCATCCGCGGCTTCTTCCAGGGTCCTGTCCAAGTGGGCGCTCCAGTCCCTGTTAGGGTTCCTCAACCGTGCATTTATGATCATGGCCAGGGCAGGTCTTTCACTTCCCGGCTCCTCAGTCTCCAAAAAAAAAAAAAAAACACCCATCCTCGGGGGGAGGTGGGGGAGGTCACGTTTTTCATGGCTGTTAGCCCATTGCCACACGCACCGCCACCTGTCATTTAACACCGTCAAGCTGTATTTGGCCAGCATTCAACACCATCGGATGCTCGGCGACCCCTCTGCCAAATCCTTTTTGTATCAGGCCATCAAGCCACCCTCAGGGTTAGCGCGGCGGTCCAGGTGTGTAGGCAACCAGTGTCAGGCGAGCTTTCCGCAGATTGTCCGTAGCCCTAGACGGTCTCCCTTTTGGGCACTCAGCAAGCATCATCACCAAAGCAGCCATGTACCTAGGGTTCTATGGGTTCTTAGACCCGGGGAGTTCACCTGCGGCACGGTCAACCGAGCGACCCTGCTCAGGCGACATCTCGCCTGGCATTCGGTCCATTTTATACTGTCCATCCCAGCCACCAAGTCCAATCAGGCTGGTCCTCCCACCGAGGTAGAGTTCTTCCCCACGGCCAACTGTCGGTGTCCCGTCAAAACGCTCCAAGAGCTTCTGGCCTCACTCCGGTCTCCCGCATTAGACGACCTGTTGCTCCTGATTAACGGTAGGCCCCCCTTCTTCGGCCCAGTTTGTCTCCAATATCCGCATCCTGGCGGCAGGGTTGGGGTTCAACCCTAGCACAGTATCCGGGCACTCCTCTCGCGTAGGGGCCGCTTCCGCAGCATCCAGCCACCAGGTACCAGCACACGTCATCCACAAGGTGGGTCGTTAACGGTCCTCCTGTTACGCAAGGTACATTCCCAATCCGCGATTTGAGATTGCCGGAGCCTTTCGTTCTTTGGGCTTTAGGGGTTCCATGATGCTCCAATAAATACATTGCACCCTACTCTGGGCCGGTTCTCTTTGCCCACTTATCTAGGCCTTACCTCATCACTGGCACCGGGCACGCTCCAGCCAGTTGGTTCAGGGCAGTACATAGGCATGCCTACTCTGTTCCTCGATTAGCTCCTACCACAAATATAGTATGTTTATGTCAGCTCAATAAGTAAATCTTGTGGCATCTAACATTCACGTTTTATGAATCACCCAAGAAGCTGCTGTGAATGGAAAATCCAATTCACCATAAAGTTCATTGATCTATGCTTCATAAGCAGCTAATGAAAATAATGTGATTGATATTGACGTTCACAAATATAGTCATTTTATCAATCGTTCTGGCCAGATATAAGTGCAACTAAAACACATATGTCTCCTTTTACTGCCTTTGATACAAAAAATAAATAAGAAAACTGGTTACCAACATCAGTTTCCAGCTTTGTTGAGCACATTGTCACCATATTTATTATTTGATTTTACATTTTTACACGGCAGAGGATTTCACTTCTGATAACAAACACATGTATTTTGTGCCCCCTCTCCTATGCTTATGGAAGGTGTTCATATCGACTGCTGCCATGGTAAGCACGTGTGGCACAGTTGCCAGGGATATGCCACTGGCAAGTGCAAATATGGTGAAAGGGCCTTGTTCTCACTATCTGTGTATGATCTATATTCTTGAAAAAGTCTACACAGCAGACCTAATGCCTGGTAGGCTGAGCAGAGATTCGCCCTGGCCAGAAAAAGCTAGCATACCCTAGAAGACTGTGACGATCCTTCAGGGGGGAGGTGTTGATAACACTCAAATTAAGCAGGTAATGGGCAAGCTATCATTGTCACTGCAACCATTTGAAAATAGAGTGATGAGCGGCAGGGGCTATACTCGAATTCGCGATATTTCACAAATATTTTGTAGAATATTCGTCATATATTCACAAATTTCGAGATTATTTTATTGAATGTGAAAAATCGGCAATGTAAAAATTGTGTAATGCAAATTTGTAACGCAAAATACAGACGTGGGTTTCATGAGTTTCATGAGTTTTTCCTGAGACTGGAGAAAATGGTTGGCATGGCAGAACATTACAATAGCTTTATATGCAGATAGAGTCAAGTGCTCCAAAATATTCGCAATTGCGCTAATTGGCAGTGATTAGAATATTTTTGCGCACGACGTGCAACTTCAGATTTTAGCAGGATCTAACTACAGATTACTGATTGGTGTGCTAAGTATTGTTGTGAACTTGACATTGCTTCCTTCTCATTGGCCCACAAGCAAGAAGCAGAGAGGAATCATGTGTTCAGATGGAAAAAAATGGTGAATATTTGATATAACGAATATATAGCACTATATTCTAAATATTCGCAAATTCTCGAAGTGGCGATATCCGCAATAAAAATTAGCTATTCGAATATTCGAGCTCAACACTAATTTTAAGCATAAAATGTTCATTCATCTGTAATTTCCAGTGGATTTCCCTAGTTCTATTCAATATATTCAATATAGTGCTTAAGTACTTATATAATACTTAAACTTTACATTTTTGCCATGCTTGACATGTTTGTTCCATGTAAGTGCATTAGCTCTGTCTGCAGGGACTGTGGAGCAGGTAATTTGTTCTACCCTCTCTTTAAGATTGTCACTTCCTTTTTGGCTGCTTCCTCACACCTTCTTTAGCGCTCTTCTTTTTTCTTTTCTTTCTCAGAACATCCTAAGGAGGATTTTTATGTCTACCAATAATCACTTAGAAAGTCAAGGCTTAAGCTAGCTACACACATTAGCTAAAGGTTGGCATACCCACCAATATTGACCATCTAATGAGTGTGGAGCCTCCTGACGGTAGATGTCAGGGGAGATGAGGATCGGGCAGTTGAATTTCAGGGCTCTCAGGGAGCCACTGTAAGCCACTACCAGAGATATATGGCCATGCTGAGCTTGTATGTGCATGGAGGGGCCAGGAGAGATATCTGCTTCCTATATAATGTGTTCAATGCCTACATTTACAAATGGAGCAAAGGTTCCTGCACCACTAGACCACTTTTTTAAGAGGTAGGGAGGGAATAAAATGGATTCCCTCTGGGTAGAGATGAGTGAATTGATTCTATAGAATCATAATTTGACCCAAATTTTGGGCAAAATACAGCTTCTATAGAAGCAGTATTTTAGGTGATTCATTTTAGGAGACTTTTAGTACAAAGACAAAATCATCCACAGCTTCTTCGGGGCCAATTGAAGCACTTTGGAGTCCAGACACAAATTGAATTAGATGGCTGATTCAGTCGAATCAGACCCAAATCAAATTTACAGACGTTCACTCATCTCTACTCCTGGGGCACATATGGAAGACTTTTGGGGTCATTTATCAAACTGGTGTAAAGTAGAACTGGCTTTGTTGCCTATAGCAACCAATCAGATGCCACCTTTAATTTATGACAGCTCTTTTGGAAAATGAAAGGTGGTATCTGATTGGTTGCTATGGGCAACTAAGCCAGTTCTACTTTACACCAGTTTAATAAATTACCCCTATTTGTTCCTTTCATCCTCTAGGGAAAAGGATCCAGGGGGTGAAGATATCATAAGTGCCATTTCTGTTTGTCTATACATAAAAAAAAAAAAAAATCCTCACATCTTCAAATTACAATGATACGGATGGAGACAAAGAATTGCTTTGTGCGATTTATGAAACTCAACAAACTCCTCTAAATTTCTGTAATCAGTAAAAAAACTTGCACTATCATCAGGTCATCAGGGGTATATTGTTATGTTCATTCCTCGGTAAATATGATTGCCCTATAACTACACTGAATTTAACGCAATTGTTATCCTCTTCTTAAATCCTACTACTTTCACATGTCCTCTGAATAGACAGCTTTCATCTCTAATCCTGGTATTTTCTGTATTAACAGAAATACAAGCAGAAATCACGCAGATCACTTAGCAATAGCAATTAACGTGGAAGGGCGGGAACCTATTAAAAGGAAAGAAACCTGTACCTAGCTTTCATTGGGTTTACTGTGAAAATACTAAAAGGAGTAATTATGGTAAAGTAGATGTTCATGACAACAGCTTATAAAGCAATAAATCCATTTATTTTTCCAAATATTAAATATGTCCTGGGGAAATATGTTTCATCTCGCCTAATAAAATAAAAATCAAGGACAGATGTGATAGCACAAGATATTTTAATAAATTACATTAATATGCAGCCTCAGGCTCACATTCAGGTTTTTTATGCAATTTTGGAAGGTAAAAACTGTAGTGGATAAAAATAAAGAGAATATTTTCTCTACTTTTATGATCTACTCCTGATTTTGGTTTCAAAAACTGCATCAAAAAATCTAAATGTGTGGCCAAACCCCAAGCGATACTGATTGTGTCGGAATCTGTTCAGGAAAAAAAACTGATGGTTTTGCACACAAGTTCAATCCGTTTTTTCTGCAATTGCGTTCAGTGTGTGCGTTGTTTTTCATGTGGATGAAATCAGTTTTGATGTGTTTTCAGAAGAACTGAAGGATAACACTCAACATTGTAACGGATCACCTGGCACCCCGACTGAGTACCTCCATTGATAGATTCTTCTAGCGTGTTCCTGAGGTTTCCAAGCACTCTGGCAGACCCCACAATCACCGAACCGAAGAAGCATATAAATCCTCTCAAGCATATGAATGCTGTAGACAGTTGAATAGGAAACCATACGAATAGGTTTACGCTCCTAGCCGTCAAACTGGAACAGCATACCATAAATCCTCCCCCCAAGAATGAGACGACACTTCACTTTGAGGGTTAAAACAGGAACTGATTTTATTTAGACATAGCACACCTACTTTAAACCCCCCCAACAGCCTCATTTACATACAATAGGGCACATGGAGGACTATGGTACAAGGAAGGGTGGGGCCCGACAATAGCAAGGGCTGATGGGAGATGGAGGAGGGACAGAGCAGTTGGTTTAAACTGGTCTCCCAGTGTCCCTGAGACAACGCCTTGCTGGGGAAACAATGGGACAGGAAAAAGGGGGAGGAGAAGAGGCACAGAACAGCAATGCCTTTAACATAGTAAACATTACAGTAAGAGCAAGATATATACAGTTCACAATACATCGCAATACAATTTAACCGAACCCATAATAACATACATAATATTTAAGACAGCCTGAATGCAATCTGCTACACAGTCTTAAAGGGCATTGTTCCTAAAAGTCATAATATGTCCACGGATGGTCCTTAAAGGGCCAGTAGCAGCAATATAAAATACCACATGCCCAAATTGCATTCAAACGTACAAGTTTACCAGGGGCCATAGTCAGCAGGTAAGAGGCGGGAAGCCAGGCCTCTCCAATGCCCAGTGGCGAGGCGGGTTCCGCCACAAACATCTCCTAGCCACCATCAGTGAAAAATGCATTACACCCGGATGTCAGTCTGGATGCTATATGTTCACTACATGCATCACATCCAGATGGAAAAAAAGGGCCCTTTATGGTGCCTTCACAAATGACAGATTTTGTTGCAGAAAATTTGAAAATCAGTTCCATTCAGATGAATGGGATTGTTTAGGAGGCTAGAACATGGATTACTGGAAGCCCCATTTAGATTAGAACAGATTTTAAGTTTCTGAAATTTCTGCAATAAAAAGTGCTTTGTGTAAAGGAGCACCCTTATGGCTTATGCACATGGAAATAGTAAAGCTCCATACAACCTCAAAGTTTTGCATAGCCATTATACAGTGCCCATACTAATGAATGGGTCCCTAATGCACCTCTGCATGCAGACTCATAGACGCATAGACTCTACAGGGAAATTTCCGGGTGGGCTGATGATTATGGGGCCGGATGAGCCCACCTCATGGGTGCTAGTAAGGTACATAACAATCTAATGCTTGGAACACATGGTTCATATGGACCTGGCCGGTGGCCAAATGTGTACTCCTGAATTGAACTGTATCATCTTCAGTAAGGTCATACAGTTGAACATATATTTATTGAGGGGGGTTGAGCTTCGGGCGATTTGGAGGGTTGGCAGTATTCTGTATAAGGCCTCCCGCACATGGCCGTCTCCATTTTGCAGTCCACAAGAGTGGATCCGCAAAATACAGATGCAATCCATGTGCATCCTGCCCAATTGAAGAAATGCCTGTTGTTTCCACAAAATGGACAAGAATAGGACATGTTCTATAACTTGTGGCACAGATGTGGACAGCACACTAATGACATCTGTGTGCTGTCCGCCTTTTTTGTTGCCCCATAGAAAGGAATGGTTTTGCATTTGATGCACCAAAAATGCGAATCGGATGCGGACCAAAAATACAGGCGTGCGTATGAAGCCTAAGTATGGCCGTGTAGGAAGCCGTGCACTGCTGTTTAAGCTCAGATTTCACACTATGCTCATCCAGATTGAGGATTAGATAACTAAATAGAAAGTCCGTCCACGTACCTCCACAGGGAAGCTTCTCTACGACATATATCCTTGCAGTGTGTATAAGCTCCAGGTAGTAGCTCCCAAAATCTCCTTCCAGGAAATGTTATTGCTGCTGCGGATTTGCATGTGGCAAATCCACAGCATTTTACAGTATCAGCAAAGTGGATGAGATTTCTTAAACTCTGATCCACATGCTGTGAGGAGAACCCACATCATAAATTGATGGATTTTACATTTTCAGCTTGTAAGTTATACTGCGGATTTTGACCATGGATTTCAACCATGGATTCACCCTTTGCAATACACAGGGGGAAATCTCTGGAAATATACAGCAATATGCAAAGCGGAAATTCCAATATGGAAATTTAAGGGGTCGTTTATGACCAGATATACGCAATTTTTGTGATGTACATCTGGCGCAGATTCTATCGCACGCCATGGTGCAGCAAAATCTGCGACTTCTTCCCCGCTCACGCCAGTTCTAAAAAAAGGTGGCATTTTGTGGCCGGCGCCTCTTCATAACTTCGGCGGATCCAGTGCCAGCTATAGAGGATATTAAGACCGGCGTCTAAAACGCTGCTCTTAACCACCTCCCGACCGCCTAACGCGCCGATGCGTCCGGGAGGTGGTTGATTTGTTCCTCCTGGACGCATCGGCGCGTCATCTCGCGATACCCGAGATTTCCTGTGAATGCGCGCACGCAGGCGCGTGCGCTCACAGGAACAGGAGGTAAGCGAGTGGATCTCCAGCCTGCCAGCGGCGATCGCTCGCTGGCAGGCTGGAGATGTGATTTTTTTTAACCCCTAAAGGTATATTAGACGCTGTTTTGATAACAGCGTCTAATATACCTACTACCTGGTCCTCTGGTGGTCCCTTTTGTTAGGATCGACCACCAGAGGACACAGGTAGGTCAGTGAAGTCGCACCAAACACTACACTCCACCCCCCAACCCCTCCTGTCACTTATTAACCCCTTATAAACCCCTGATCACCCCATATAAACTCCCTGATCACCCCCCCTGTCATTGATCACCCCCCTGTCAGGCTCCGTTCAGACGTCCGTATGATTTTTACGGATCCACAGATACATGGATCGGATCCGCAAAACACATACGGACGTCTGAATGAAGCCTTACAGGGGGGTGATCAATGACAGGCGGGTGATCACCCATATAGATTCTCTGATCACCTCCTGTCATTGATCACCCCCCTGTCATTGATCACCCCCCTGCAAGGCTCCATTCAGACGTCCGTATGATTTTTACGGATCCATGGATCGGATCCGCAAAACACATGCGGACGTCTGAATGGAGCCTTACAGGGGGGTGATCAATGACAGGCGGGTGATCACCCATATAGATTCCCTGATCACCCCCTGTCATTGATCACCCCCCTGCAAGGCTCCATTCAGACGTCCGTATGATTTTTACGGATCCATGGATACATGGATCGGATCCGCAAAACACATGCGGACGTCTGAATGGAGCCTTACAGGGGGGTGATCAATGACAGGCGGGTGATCACCCATATAGATTCCCTGATCACCCCATATACACTCCCTGATCTCCCCCTGTCATTGATCACCCCCCTGTAAGGCTCCATTCAGACGTCCGCATGTGTTTTGCGGATCCGATCCATGTATCCATGGATCTGTAAAAATCATGCGGACGTCTGAATGGAGCCTTACAGGGGGTGATCAATGACAGAGGGTGATCACCCATATACACTCCCTGATCACCCCCTGTCATTGATCACCCCCCTGTAAGGCTCCATTCAGACGTCCGCAAGTGTTTTGCGGATCCGATCCATGGATCCGTAAAAATCATGCGGACGTCTGAATGGAGCCTTACCAGGGGGGTGATCAATGACAGGGGGTGATCACCCATATACACTCCCTGATCACCCCCTGTCATTGATCACCCCCCTGTAAGGCTCCATTCAGATGTCCGCATGTGTTTTGCGGATCCGATCCATGTATCCATGGATCCGTAAAAATCATGCGGACGTCTGAATGGAGCCTTACCAGGGGGGTGATCAATGACAGGGGGTGATCACCCATATACACTCCCTGATCACCCCCTGTCATTGATCACCCCCCTGTAAGGCTCCATTCAGATGTCCGCATGTGTTTTGCGGATCCGATCCATGGATCCGTAAAAATCATGCGGACGTCTGAATGGAGCCTTACCAGGGGGGTGATCAATGACAGGGGGTGATCACCCATATACACTCCCTGATCACCCCCTGTCATTGATCACCCCCCTGTAAGGCTCCATTCAGACGTCCGCATGTGTTTTGCGGATCCGATCCATGTATCCATGGATCCGTAAAAATCATGCGGACGTCTGAATGGAGCCTTACCAGGGGGGTGATCAATGACAGGGGGTGATAACCCATATACACTCCCTGATCACCCCCTGTCATTGATCACCCCCTGTCATTGATCACCCCCCTGTAAGGCTCCATTCAGACGTCCGCATGTGTTTTTGCGGATCCGATCCATGTATCCATGGATCCGTAAAAATCATACGGACGTCTGAATGGAGCCTGACAGGGGGGGTGATCAGTGACAGGGGGGTGATCAATGACAGGGGGGTGATCAGGGAATCTATATGGGTGATCACCCCCCTGTCATTGATCACCCCCCCTGTAAGGCTCCATTCAGACATTTTTTTGGCCCAAGTTAGCGGAAATATATATATTTTTTTTTTCTTACTAAGTCTCATATTCCACTAACTTGTGTCAAAAAATAAAATCTCACATGCACTCGCCATACCCCTCACGGAATCCAAATGCGTAAACATTTTTAGATATTTATATTCCAGACTTCTTCTCACGCTTTAGGACCCCTAAAAAGCCAGGGCAGTATAAATACCCCACATGTGACCCCATTTCGGAAAGAAGACACCCCAAGGTATTCGCTGAGGGGCATATTGAGTCCATGAAAGATTGAAATTTTTGTCCTAAGTTAGCGGAAAGTGAGACTTTGTGAGAAAAAAACAAAAAAAAATCAATTTCCGCTAAGTTATGCAAAAAAATAAAAATTCTATGAACTCGCCAGGCCCCTCATTGAATACCTTGGGGTGTCTTCTTTCCAAAGTGGGGTCACATGTGGGGTATTTATACTGGCTTTTTAGGGGCCCTAAAGCGTGAGAAGAAGTCTGGGATCCAAATGTCTAAAAATGCCCTCCTAAAAGGAATTTGGGCCCCTTTGCGCATCTAGGCTGCAAAAAAGTGTCACACATCTGGTATCGCCGTACTCGGGAGAAGTTGGGCAATGTGTTTTGGGGTGTCATTTTACATATACCCATGCTGGGTGAGAAAAATATCTTGGTCAAATGCCAACTTTGTATAAAAAATGGGAAAAGTTGTCTTTTGCCAAGATATTTCCCTCACCCAGCATGGGTATATGTAAAATGACACCCCAAAACACATTCCCCAACTTCTCCTGAGTACGGCGATACCAGATGTGTGACACTTTTTTGCAGCCAAGGTGGGCAAAGGGGCACACATTCCAAAGTGCACCTTTCGGATTTCGCAGGCCATTTTTTACACATTTTGATTGCAAGGTACTTCTCACACATTTGGGCCCCTAAATTGCCAGGGCAGTATAACTACGCCACAAGTGACCCCATTTTGGAAAGAAGACACCCCAAGGTATTCCGTGAGGGGCACGGCGAGTTCCTAGAATTTTTTATTTTTTGTCACAAGTTAGCGGAAAATGATGATTTTTCTTTTTTTTCCTTTTTTCCTTACAAAGTCTCATATTCCACTAACTTGCGACAAAAAATAAAAAATTCTAGGAACTCGCAGTGCCCCTCACGGAATACCTTGGGGTGTCTTCTTTCCAAAATGGGGTCACTTGTGGCGCAGTTATACTGCCCTGGCAATTTAGGGGCCCAAATGTGTGAGAAGTACCTTGCAATCAAAATGTGTAAAAAATGACCGGTGAAACCCGAAAGGTGCACTTTGGAATATGTGCCCCTTTGCCCACCTTGGCAGCAAAAAAGTGTGACACATCTGGTATCGCCGTACTCAGGAGAAGTTGGGGAATGTGTTTTGGGGTGTCATTTTACATATACCCATGCTGGGTGAGAAAAATATCTTGGTCAAATGCCAACTTTGTATAAAAAAATGGGAAAAGTTGTCTTTTGCCAAGATATTTCTCTCACCCAGCATGGGTATATGTAAAATGACACCCCAAAACACATTCCCCAACTTCTCCTGAGTACGGCGATACCAGATTTGTGACACTTTTTTGATGCCAAGGTGGGCAAAGGGGCACATATTCCAAAGTGCACCTTTCGGATTTCACCGGTCATTTTTTACAGATTTTGATTGCAAAGTACTTCTCACACATATGGGCCCCTAAATTGCCAGGGCAGTATAACTACCCCACAAGTGACCCCATTTTGGAAAGAAGACACCCCAAGGTATTCTGTGAGGGGCATGGTGAGTTCCTAGAATTTTTTATTTTTTGTCGCAAGTTAGTGGAATATGAGACTTTGTAAGAAAAAAAAAAAAGAAAAAAACCATCATCATTTTCCGCTAACTTGTGACAAAAAATAAAAAGTTCTATGAACTCACTATGCCCATCAGCGAATACCTTAGGGTGTCTACTTTCCGAAATGGGGTCATTTGTGGGGGTTTTCTACTGTTTGGGCATTGTAGACCCTCAGGAATCATGACAGGTGCTCAGAAAATCAGAGCTGTTTCAAAAAGCGGAAATTCACATTTTTGTACCATAGTTTGTAAACGCTATAACTTTTACCCAAACCATTTTTTTTTTGCCCAAACATTTTTTTTTCATCAAAGACATGTAGAACAATAAATTTGGTGAAAAATTTATATATGGATGTCGTTTTTTTTGCAAAATTTTACAGCTGAAAGTGAAAAATGTCATTTTTTTGCAAAAAAATTGTTACATTTTGATTAATAACAAAAAAAGTAAAAATGTCAGCAGCAATAAAATACCACCAAATGAAAGCTCTAATAGTGAGAAGAAAAGGAGGTAAAATTCATTTGGGTGGTAAGTTGCATGACCGAGCGATAAACGGTGAAAGGAGTGTAGTGCCGAAGTGTAAAAAGTGCTCTGGTCATGAAGGGGGTTTCAGCTAGCGGGGCTGAAGTGGTTAATAAATATGCCCCCTAATGTTTTATAATCTACCGTTATTTTGTCATATTTTAGAATGCTTATTTTATTTGTCATATTTTAGAATGTTATTTTGGTCAGTTTTGCATAAATAATAACCATTTTTTGCCACAAAGTCACGGGGAAGAGGATTTTGTTCAGGAAACAGAAGCATACTGGAGCGCATTTGTTATTTAAGGTGCAGAGTGCAGACATAGTAACAAAAATAATTTGCGTAAAGGAATCTATTGAACTTTAAACAGAGGGACCTAAAAATACCACTAGAGGGTTGACCTGGTGCCCCTTGTAGTCAATCTCATTTAAAAACAACCTGTCACTTCCCTGACATGTCTGTTTTAGCAACTATTTGCATTCCCCATGTAATAATTCTAGAGCATTTTTTCTTAAGATTCTATGTTGTGCTGCTCCTTAATTAATCCTGCTAAGTTAATGAAGGTCCATATGGGTTTTACCAGTTGGGGATGTGTCCCTGCATAGTCTGGTACTGGCAGCAGTGATTGGATAGTATCAGACTGTGCAGGGACACACCCTCAACTGATGATTTCCATCTGGATCCTTTATTGCAAACTGCTGGCTATTCTCATTTTTACCTCTAATGGACAACATAGAGTCATTAAAATAGATGCTTCTGGATTGTTATTGGATGGAGAATGCATGTAGTTACTAAAACAGACATGTCAGTAGATGTCATAGGTCCTCTTTAAGTGGTAACTGGGTTAACTTTTTATAGACATCTTGTAGAGATCCCTGGTTGTCCCATGACAAACACATTTAGGGTGGCATCCCAGGGTCCAAAACATCTGAGGGGCCTATGGCTGTCGAAACTGCACAGCAATAGTGAGTGAGCAACACTGCAGTAAAACATCAGAGGAAGGAGCGAGGCCATGTAACTTACTGTTACGGCGCTCCTCCAATCAGCAGCGGCTCCTAAGTCTATGTGATCCTCTGAAGTGGGAGAATTAGTGCTTGCTGCCGCTCCATCACATTCACAGCCTCTGAGTCCTCAGATAAGCCAGAGGTAAAACTCCATTAGCGTCTTATGATTATCACTGATCATTCTCATATAGTTGTCTATGGGTAATTGGTGAAGAGTTAAAGGGGTTGTCAGGGTTCAGAGCTAAATCAATACATATCCCCTTCTTCCCCCACTCAGCCCCTCTGGCATGAGCATTGGAGCATTTCATGCTCTGATGTTCTCCCTTGCCCTGTGCGGTATTACTGTAGGGCTTTTTTGTTTACATTTTCAAACTGCTGGGCAGAGGCTTCCATCTAGGGATGATCCTGGTGATGTCAACGGCACTAATGGGTGAGCTTTAGCTCTGCTCTAGCCAGTGGTGTGCCTAGGGTGTTTGGCACCCAGGGCAGGTACTTTCTCTGGCACCCGTCCCCCAATACTTGACCACATACCTCTTACATCCAGGGACATCTACTGTCATGTAGACCTTTTCTTTCCTCTTCTCCTCTGTTAGACCGCCATGATGCATCTCGTCTCTACAGAGTTTGTAACACAGACACATTAGATTTCTCAATTTTTCTATCAACCTCCCCATCCTAGTGTCCCCAGAGTGTCATCCTGATGCCACCCCAAATACTGTTCCCATTGTGCCCCCCAATGCCCCAGGTACTATACTGCTGAAAACATAGTGACCCCCAGAAGACATAATTGGGGTCATTTATCAAACTGGTGTAAAGTAGAACTAGATTTCCAAAAGAGCTGTCAAATATAAAAGGTGTAATCTGATTGGCTGCTATGGGCAACTAAGCTAGTTCTACTTTACACCAGTTTGATAAATTACCCCAAATGTCCCTATAGTGTCCACAGCAGCTATAATATCCCCTAGAGTGCCCCTGTGGATGACATCATCACGCATGCCTGCGCTGGGATTTCACTACCTCATAGGCCTCAGGCCTACTAGGCCTTAAACTGGCAGTGATTGGCATCAGGGCAGGCAGGGAACTATGCGCTCCCGTGCCCCGCCGCAGTATGTGGGCGTCAGCGCTCCAGTAATCATTGCTTCTGGGCCTGGCACCCCGTGAGAGCCAGCACCCGGGCCCTCTGGGCATGCCACTGGCTCTAGCTTACCTATGGAGAGCCTGGTCCATCACCGGATCTCCAGAAAAAGTCCTTGTCCTGTGCGAATCAGAGCAGGGCAAGAGAGAGCATTGGAGCATGAAATTCTCCGATGCTTATGTTAGAGGGGCTGAGTGGAGGAAGAAGGGGATATGTTGGGTTCAGCTTTGAACCCAGACAACCCCTTTGAAGATCTGTTTAATGAAGGCTCAGGCTAAATGATGCTGAAAATGTGGAGCAATGGCTCATTTGACCCAGTTCTCAGTGATGTAAGACAGCCTTTTGGGCAGTGTCCATGTAGAATGGCGCCTAATAGATTTTTGGTGACATCCCACTGTTCCTAAATGAGACCATACATCTTACACTGAGTTTTATATAAACATTCTTTGCTGAGATTGCATGCTCATGCTGGACCCTCTCTTAGCCCAGAATGCAATCTTATGTTCTGGGTGTATCATGTGGAAAAATAGTTTTCTTTAATATTTACCTAAAAAAAAAAAACACTACAGGGTGGAACGCAGAAGGAGCCAGGAGTGAATGGGAGGGGGTCCTGGATGGGTAAACAGCCCCAGACATATGATGCACTTAATCCGCCTCTGGAGGCAGTCACACATGCACGCTGTCTATAGCTAGGGGTTGTACTTGGCTATCTCCAGCAGGACCATAGAGTTAAATGACGGGGCAGTGTGTATGCGGAACCGCTGCCCCATTCAGACAAAAACGGGATCCCTGTTGTCATGATTGGCAGGACCCCCAACGATCAGACACATATCGACTATCCTATGGAGAACCCACTGAAATGACTCTGTGCCCTACTCATCTCCACTTATGCTACTGCTCAAGCATTTTGTCAAATAACAGGCATCATGGATTGTTCATCAGCATTTTTTCTAAAAAAAAAAGAAAAGAAAAAAAAAGAACATAGAAACAACGGGGCAGAGTTACTGCTGCAAATGAGCAAGTATTCTGGTGCAAATGGAATGACAAATCCCCCTTAGACTAGCCAGTGTGAAGAAGATGCACCAGATCTATCATCCAGCATCAGCCTCTGGCTCATTTATAGACCGTTTAGTCTAAGTTTGCACTGACTTAATCTTAGACATTATTTAGTAAATGTACTCCAATATTTTTTGGAAATATGTTTGCTTTACTGCTTTATTAGCTGGGAGAAAGCAGATCCTTCATTTCAGTTCCTTCGTCCTTCCAGGCAGGAGAGAATTAGCACCAGTACAAGCCATGAGTTGCACAATAGAAAAAAGACATTAAGTAAAACAAATTTATGAGCGCAATAATGACTAAATGTTCATAAAAGCGGACACAAATAAATAGTTGTGTTGAGAAATTGCATACTAGTTAATATCTGTCACCAATTAAAAGCCATTGTTGAGCATTTTCTGTCCTTTGAAGTTTGTTTGCTTCTATTCTGTTAGGATCGCTGTCTGTGGGGAAAAAGAACAATGTTCAGTAATTAGCATCAGAAGATGCGCTGTCCATTCGTTCTCTGCTCACATGAGATGAAATCCACTTTTTATGTGAGAACTCAATAAAGACATCTACTGATGTACATATAAGGACAAATGCCTTATATCTCAATAAACAGTCAGCACAACAGATATATGAATAAGGGTCCCAGTTTGGTACCAAATTTCATAGCTAACTTTGGAATATATTATTTAGTTGGGGACTTCATTTCTGTTCTATAATAATGGCACAAGATCATGGTTTTGCTTTCATTATTCTAGCGTGTACTTCTGAAATGAAGACAGTTGGATAGATAAAATAGGGCACTTATTACTCTTATTTGTTGCAGGCCTTAAAGAGAATCTATCAGCTGTTTTTACCATGTTAAACTGCCAGCAGCACTAGGTAGGACTGAGAAGAGCAGTACAAACATATCTGTTGTGGAGCTTTTATTAATAGGAGTAGTGTGAATATGATGTTTTATTCTGCCAAATTCTGCTCCTTTGTGTGCACTGGAGGTGGAGCTTCACTGTGAAGTGCTCTCTGCACTGAGCTTCTTCACAGACCCTTCCCTGTGTTCTAAGTGACAGATGTACTGGTCTCCTGGTTGGAAAATGACTATAAATAACTATAAACCTGCATCGATCAACTTGTATATTCTCAAACAATGCTCTTTATTGGCACAGCATCCGGCCCTGCAAAATGACCCTCATTCTCACTAAAGATGTAATCTGACAATGAAAATGAGTAGGCTGCAGTTTTGAAACGGCAACTCTCACAGGTAATTTGCTAACCTACAGTTCTGCAATGCTCTTAAAGGGGTTGTCCTCAGGATCGATCATCAATATCTGATAGGTGGGGATCTGACTCAGCTGAAGAGAAAGCAGCGCTTGTATAAGTGCTGCCTTCTCTGCTTTGTTTACCTGGTCGCCGCAGCAATTGCAGTGGTGAGCAGTGTAAATACAAGTATGGTGTTCCCATTCACTTCTATGGGACCGCTCTGTTCAAGTGAATACTACAGAGCTGTCCCATAGATGTAAATAGGGACGCCATACTTGTAATTGCACCTGCTCACCACTGCAATTGCTGCAGCGAGCTGGTAAACAGAGCAGAGAAGGCAGCACTCGTACAAGCTCTGCTTTCTCTTCAAACAGCTGATCGGCGGGGGTGCCTGGTGTTGGACCCCCTCCGATCCGATATTGATGACCTATCCTGAGGATTATAGATGAGCGAATTATTCAAAAATTTTATTCGGCTGCTAAGCCAAATTTTACAAAAATAATTTGCTTTGTGACGAATTACTGATCGTGTTGCACCCAGTTATTGTACTCCTCAGATGACGTGTTCATAGCTGATCGCCGGCATCTGAAAGTATTAATACTGTAAAAAATTAAGAAAAAACATACTTACCTCATCCGTTTGCTCGTGACTGGCTGGCTGCTGCCATATTGATTAATGATCTGGTGCAAAATCATACACGACCCGTGATGACGTCATCACACTGGCTAGCATGGTGCCGTCACACATCACAGCGAGAGATCTTAAATAAAGACGGTGGCTGGCCCGTCGCGGGCAAATGAAAGGCTCAAAGTGGGCAAGTGTCCCCCCACTCTCAGGGGGGGGGACACTTAGTTTTGCTTTTCATTTACCATACTTTTCGGGATTTGCCTGGCCTTGCTTTAGAGTTTCTAGTCTACAATGAAAGCACATGCCAGTAAAACACACCTGATTTTCAAGGCTTGGATAATGGTTTGTGACTCACAAAGTGCTGACCACGACAGACAAGGCTAGATTTACTGATTACCCTTCGGGCCATATTTCTTTACTCAAATAGTGCTCATAGAATTCTTAGAATACCTGTAATACGTTAGATGCACAGCTAAAAACTTGCATTCTTCTGACTTTAAAAGGACAAAAGCTCATAAGTTAAAATATTTCAAAATCAGGTAAGCCATTGGATGCATAGTTTTACTTTTTAGTACTGCTATTACAGGAAGAAATGTCAATAAAAGCACACTAAACGGCGTAATAGTTAAAAGAGCCATATTTGCACATCCATGTTATTTAATATTTTTCTTCATACATAGCAAAGAAATGTCAAATACCATGAGAAAACGACTATAGCAAAAATAAACACGTGTAATAAACCTGACACCTGAGTCACCTTTGCATAATAACTGGCATGACAAAGGCTAAATTGCAATGTGGAGGAAGTATTGAGTTGGGTTGTGGTCAGTAGTGTATTCTCTGATTAGCAGTACTTCCCAGATCAGAATTGTAAGAAATATTTTGTTTCCCAAGTATATGAAATCCTATTTGTCTTGTGTTAAGCATTTATATACTAAGCAGTTTAAGGGTTCATTCCCACGTCCGTAGTGCATTGCGGATCCACAATACACCCGGCCGGCACCCCCATAGAAATGCCTATTCTTGTCCGCAATTGCGGACAAGAATAGGACATGTTCTATTTTTTTCTGGAGCCGCGGACCGGAAGATCGGCGGCGCGCTCCGGAAATGCAGATGCAGAGAGCACATAGCGGGCTCTCCGCATCCATAGAGAATGAATGGGTCCACACCCATTCCGCAATTTGCAGAACAGATGTGGACCCATTATTACGGATGTGTAAATGGAGCCTAAGTCAGTTTTTGGTATGAACCATTCCAAAAACAAGTCACAAAAGATGAACAAATTTGCACTAAAATCTGTAACTTTTCTCATTAATTGCTCACTGTCAAAAGTGACCAGAAATTTAATAAGAAGCCTGAAAAAAAATTGGATTAGATTTTTTGGGGATAATGGTTCTAAATGCATCAAAATGTTTGGTACATGCAGCAGTTACATCCTATTAACTAATTGCCAACCCGTTGCTTCTTCCGTCTTCATTGATAATGGTAATTGGTAAATATTCCATCCAAGTGGGGTATGATATGCCAGTCTTAGTAAGTGTGGGTCTATAATATGTGTTTGAGATTAGTTAATTTTTTGCACAATTGCCTTGGTCAAGCATAGAAAATGAAAATAGGCATTAGTCAGCACATCCCAGTGAGCTGGTGCACGTTGCCATGGCTGAAATCACAAAAGCAAAAGACAAAAAATGCACAGCACTCTGCAAACCCAAATAATAAAGTAATACAATAGTGCCATACTCACTATAGAAAATGTACTAATGCTAATGCTGTGTTATAAAAGTGTGATTCTTGGCAAATACCTTTTGTACAAAATTATTTGTGCCCATCTGGTGTCAAGACGATCTCTTTAGGACAGGAACCTAACACTATATACTACATTCACTAGGTGCCATACCAGCCTCCATTAAATTCAGGGAATGCAGGTTCCACATGCATGCTGAGCCCACACTATATAGTTTATAGTGTGGGCTTTAGACAGGACTAAAGGCAGACTCCTCCTTCTCTCCGGTTTTCACAATCCTTTCTAAACAGACTGTAACCCTGTATGTTAACTGCCCAGTCATAGCTATTATCCAGCCATGTCTCAGTTATTCCCACTATGTCATTGTCACTGCCGGCCCTGTTAGAAGTCTGAGTCACCCGAAAAAAGGTCGGTCCTGGGTGCCCGGAGGTCACCCGTAGAAGGAAGGGGGTACTGTCACTGCCGGCCCTGTTAGAGGTCTGAGAAGATCAGATAGACTTGCAGCACGTGAGTCTATCTGACAGGTCTTTCTGTTGTTGTGGGCAGGATCTCACCTCTCCTCAGGTTCTGCTCATTTGCTGTTTAGTGGCTCTATTTATGCCTGCCTCTCACTGCAGACCTTGCGGTTGTTATTTCCTTCTGGAGTTCTAAGCTGGTTGTTAGAGGTTCTCCTGCTTCTCAAGCTAAGTCCTCCTGTTTCTACTTTG
Source organism: Bufo gargarizans (assembly GCF_014858855.1). NCBI lineage: Eukaryota > Metazoa > Chordata > Amphibia > Anura > Bufonidae > Bufo > Bufo gargarizans. The sequence goes on along the minus strand of NC_058080.1, from coordinate 590,743,734 downwards.
TGTGTTTGTTGAGTCTAGGTCTCAGGGAGACGCTGTTCCTTTCACTGTGGAAGGTCCCGGCAGTCTCATCCCTGCTCCCTAACTTAGGGTTTGTGACAGTTTCAGCAGGTCTTAGTGCAGTAAGCCGGATTGGGACCAATGCACACTGGCGCAATACTAAGTGCTGACTGGGTCAGGTGTAGGTATAGTTAATAGTTTTTTGTTCGTGACGCCAATTGCAATGTCTGCAGGGTACTGTTGCAGGGCCCTTTAAGATGTAATAACTCACGTACCAGGTGAGGAATGCCAGAGTGGTGATAATGTCTCTGTGTAATGTCAACGGTGTCTCCTACCTGGTACGGCTGGACTCCTGGATCCTGGCTCACTTGCAATAAATTGAGTGTTTTGCTAGTAGGAGTAATTGAGGAACTTGGGAGCAAGGAATGAGATCCAGACTGGTGATATAATTCAACTTGTCTTTACTGAATGGCAGCATAAATCCATACGAGTTACAGCATTAGTCTTGGGTCCCAGCAGGTATTGGCAATATGTGGCAGGGATCTATATGTCTTCTGCTTCTGATCATATGCCTGGAGAATATGGCAGGTATCTATCTTCTGCTCTGTCTATCTTCTGCTTGGTATGGGCCTGACTAGCTGAGGAGGAATTTGGGTTTCTCCTGGACTCTGGATATGTACTCACAGCTTGGCTCACAGGGAATGCTTCTTCCTGGAGGCTGGAGGTGGCTGCTTGCTTGTCAACCAGCTGAGGCTGAAGACTCAGGCTGGGAATGTTCTCTGGTCTCAACCGAGACAGGGTCCTGATTTGGGATCCCTATTTTCTGGGAGCTCCAACTAACACAACCTTCCCCTAGCTGGGGTGGCTGGTACACTCACTAGAACTTCCTTCTCCTCCCCCTGAGACAGGACATGGGACCGGCCCACTTCTGCTCACAGAGGGGGGGGGACTAAACTGGAAAGAACTGTTCCAGTCTAGCAATACTAAACTGTCTAAGGTCCTGCTACATATCGCTGCCACCTGCTGGTGCACATGGAAATTACGGCATAATACATAAAACAGGCCTAGAATACACATAAAATGACAATAATGACAATATAATTACATTTAACATGTGGTAGCAGGGAAAAAGAGTTTGGTAACATAACTCTGGGATGTTACATTAGGTTCCAGTGTATGAGTTCTTCCACTATTAGGTTTAGCTCATACTGTCAGCAGTCAGGGAGAGGCTCAGGGATAACTAGGAGGTAGCCATCCCCCTCCTCACTTGCTTTGGGGCCTAGTCTGTGTTACTGTTGTACTTTGTTTATTTGGTGTTCTCCCTTTCCCCACTTACCGTGACATTAACAACCGCCCTTGCCGTCATTATTTAACTTGCTCTGTGCGGATATGGATACTGTGAATGCACTAGTGGATCGCATGCAGGGATTATCTTTGGACCTCCCTCATTCTGTTGCACAGCTTCGGGATTCTCAGGCTTCTGGTGCAGCCAGTGGGAACCAGGTCAGCCTTGAACCTAGGGTTGCCCTCCCAGATAGATTTTCTGGGGGAAGTGATAATTTTGTTTGCTTCAGAGAATCTTGTAAATTGTATTTTCGTCTGCGTTCGAGAATCAAAGAGTTGGGATTATTATTTTTATGCTGAAAGGTGATGCTCAGTCCTGGGCCTTTTCTCTGCTGATCGGTTCCCAATCCCTCCGATCGGTTGATGAATTTTTCGGAACCCTGGGCCTTTTTTATGATGACCCAGACCGGGTTTCTGTGGCCGAATCTAAGCTGCGTAGCTTGAGTCACAGAGAATGTTCTGCAGAGTCATATTGTTCTGAATTTAGAGGATGGGCAACTGATTCGGCGTGGAATAACCCAGCACTCCATAGTCAGTTCTCTCAGGGGCTGTCTGAGAGACTAAAAAACGCTCTGGCATTCCATGAAAACCCTGATTCTTTAGAGCGGCTATTTCCCTTGCCGTACGGATTGATAGACACCTGAGAGAGAGATGCAAGGTTCCCCTCTCGCGGGATGCACTGTCATATGGGGAAACAATCTCTTCTGTCCCTTGGGGTTCTGTGTCACTTGAGCTAGTGTCTGGTGATGAGCCTATGCAGTTGGGACAGATCTCTTCAGGCCCTGGTAATAGAACCTCAGGGTTCAGAGAAGACTTTGTTTCTTCTGTGGAAAAGAAGGACGTTTTATTAACGTTTGTCCTTATAATAAACCTCAAGGTGAAAAAAAAAAAAAAGGGTTCTAACTTATAGATCTAGTTCTCTTACTCTTGGTAGCGTGGATGGGGAGTCAGAGAAGGTATTTTTGTCTTTTACCTGTAGTACTTGATTTCTCCTGCCTGCCATAATGGGGCTAGACACTGAAAATATTGAATTAGAAGTATTTGTTGACAGTGGTGCAGGGGTTAACCTTGTTGATTATTAATTTGTTCAGAGTCATGGTTTTAAAACAAGCGCATTAAACAAACAAAAAAATCAGCGTTTACTATTGATTCCGCTCCTCTCTCGCAAAAGTGTCTGACTCATATGGTGCAGGATAGTCATTTAATGGTTGGTGATTTTCATGTTGAGTTCATTTCTTGTTTTGTGCTGAAGGGTTTGCCTGCTCCTCTAGTGCTAGGTTTACCATGGTTGATCAGACATAATCCTACCATAGATTGGCAAGCAAGACAGATCAGCTATTGGAGTGATTTCTGTATGGACAACTGTCGCGGCGCATCACTTTCTGTTGTATGCGCTAAGGTATTACCTCCGTTTCTTTCTGATTTTTCGGACGTATTCTCTGGGGGTGGAGATCAGGAGTTACCCCCTCACCGAGAGTATGATTGTCCGGTCAATCTTATTCCCAATATCTAATATGTCCTTTTTCCAAACTATCGGTAATATACTCTCGCATAGCTAAATTGTCAACCCGAAAGATTAGCTATGCGAGAGTATATTACCGATAGTTTGGAAAAAGGACATATTAGACCATCTAAGTCACCTGTGGCTGCCAGCTTCTTTTTTGTTAAAAAAAAAAGATGTGTCCCTTAGACCGTGTTTAGATTTCCGGGAGCAAAATCTTATCACTCAACTCCAAAGGTAAAAATATCAAAAATAGAAGGAGGGGCAGATAAAATGGATGTGATTTAATATAGTTAAAATAACAATGGGATAAATAATATATGATGTCAATGGGACATCAATAAGATTAGTACCATAGGATCTACAATATGATAAAATACATAAATGGTACATATAATAAAAACAACTGTCCCAATAGATGTGCAAGCGGATTATCAATAGCCCAGTTAGAAGCAGAGTGGACTGTCAGATAGCCCTGTAAAGCAAAGTTCTGTTGGTGTCACTTATAGCAACTTCAAATCCTCAGCTGATACACTCCATATTAAGTTGGTATACAATGTTGTAATGTATTAAGTAATTGGTACGTTACCACCCAGCTGATAGACGTCTGTTGGACCTCTTGTTTCGCCGCCCGGACCTACCACGGCGTCCCGCATGGTCTCGCGGTTGTGATGTGGCATCACACGTGACCCGGCGGCGTCTCACGTGACCGGGTGATGACAACGTGATCGACGTGTTTAGGAAATTAGGTAATCAGTTATCTGACAGGGCTATCTGACAGTCCACTCTGCTTCTAACTGGGCTATTGATAATCCGCTTGCACATCTATTGGGACAGTTGTTTTTATTATATGTACCATTTATGTATTTTATCATATTGTAGATCCTATGGTACTAATCTTATTGATGTTCCATTAACATCATATATTATTTATCCTATTTTTATTTTAACTATATTAAATCAGATCTATTTTATCTGCTATTGTTGTCCAGAGTACTCAGGTAGTTGAGTGCCCCTCCTTCAATTTTTGATATTTTTACCTTTGGAGTTGGGTGAATCCCAAGGAGTGCACCATACTCATAGGAGTGTTTCAGGTGAGTCGCTATTGTGTTTACCCAGCTTTCTAAATCTTATCATTGTCCGGGATTCTTATCTGCTTCCCTTGATCCCGGATTTATTCGATCAGATTGTCGGAACCAAGGTGTTTTCCAAGTTGGATTTAAGAGGGGCTTATAATCTGATAAGAATCAGGGAGGGGGGTGAATGGAAGATGGCTTTTAATACCCCTGAGGGCCACTTTGAGAACTTGGCCATGCCCTTTGGTTTGACTAATGCTCCAGCGGTCTTTCAGCACTTTATCAATTACATTTTTCATCATTTGGTGGGGAGGTTTGTTGTTATTTACCTCAATGACATATTAATTTACTCTCCCGATATGGAGACTCATCAGGATCATTTAAGACAGGTATTATTGATCCTCTGGGAGAATAAGTTGTATGCTAAGTTAGAAAAATGTGTGTTTTCTGTTCAGGAGCTGTTGTTCCTGGGTTACCTGCTTTCTTCCAGGGCCGTCTTTAACAAGGGGCAAAAGGGGCAGCTGCCCCGGGCCCAGTTACTCCTGTGGGGCCCAAGGCAGCTGCCTCTTGAGCCCTGCTGGGCACCGCCCCAGGTGACAGGCTGTCAGCTACACAGGGGGGTGCTACCATGCCATGCCAGCCTGCCGTAAATCCAGGCAGCGAACTGTGAGAGCTGTGATTCTCTTAGGAGAAAGGACCTTAGATGACATCATCACCATGTGACCAGTAACCTAGCAATATTACTGGTCACATGGCTATGAGATAATCTACCAGGAGTGTTGCTGCAGGAGAAGGTTTGCCTTAACTGTTGACCTCTTTTAGTGATGATTACATCAGGAACAGGTGACAGGGACTGTTATGCTAATATACTGTAAGCTACTGTATACTGTGGGGGCTGTATACTGTGGTGTGCTATACTGCTCTACTGTATACTATGGGGGCTGTATACTGTGGTGTTCTATACTGGTCTACTGTATACTGTGGGGTGCTGTACACTGTGGGGTGCTATACTGCTCTACTGTATACTGTGGGGGGCTGTATACTGTGGTGTGTTATACTGCTCTACAGTATACTATGGGGGGCTGTATACTGTGGTGTGCTATACTTGTCTACTGTATACTGTGGGGTACTGTAGACTGTGGGGTGCTGTATATTGTGGGGTGCTATACTGCTGTACTGTATAGTATGGTTTGCTCTATATTGTGAGGTGCTGTATACTGTATACTGTGAGGTGCTGTATACTGTGGGGTGCTGTATATTGTGGAGTGCTATACTCCTCTACTGTATACTGTGTGGTGCTGTATAGTGTGGGGTGCTGTATAGTGTGGGGTGCTATACTGCTCTACTGTATACTGAAGGGTGCTGTATACTGTATACTGTGAGATGCTGTATACTGTCTAGTTTGGGGTGCTGTATACTGTATACTATGAGGTGCTTTATACTGTGAGGTGTTGTATATTGTGGGGTGCTGTATATTGTGAGGTGCTATACTGTGAGGTGTTGTATACTGAGGGGTGCTGTATGCTGCGGGGTGCTATACTGCTCTACTGTATACTGTGGGGTGCTATACTGCTCTACTATATACTGTTGGGTGCTGTATGCTGTATACTGTGGGGTGCTGTATACTGTGGGGTGCTATATACTGTATAGTGTGGGGTGCTATACTATAGTCTGCATGCTGTGGGTTGCTGTATACTATAGGGTGTTATACTGCATACGGTGGGTTTCTGTATACTATAGGGTGCTATACTGCATACTGTGGGGTGCTGTATACTATAGGGTGCTATACAGCATAATGTGGGTTGCTGTATACTATAGGGTGCTATACTGCTTGCATAATGTGGGGCGCTGTATACTATAGAGTGCTATACTGCATAACGTGGGGTGCTGTATACTATAGGATGCTATACTGCTTGCATACTGTGGGGTGCTGTATACTATAGGATGCTATACTGCATACTTTGGGGTGCTGTATACTATTGGGTGCTATAACTGCATACTGTGGGGTGCTGTATACTATATACTGCATACTGTGGGGTGCTGTATACTATAGGGTGCTATACTGCATACTTTGGGGTGCTGTATACTATAGGGTGCTATACTGCATACTGTGGGGTGCTGGGGTGCACTGTAATGCTAGAGTGAGCCAAGTCCCGGTCTCCTTCCTGCAGAGCAGTGCCCACTTCCAGCCTGAGCCCAGCTGCCCAGAGCACTGATCCTGAGCCTGCTGGAGTCTTCAAAACTGGTAGTATTTACAGTCATTCACTGTACTCTACCAGGTGTGTGGATTTCTTTTTTGTGTTGTGAAAATGTATCCTGAATTATTCCACTATTGTCAAGCCTTTGACTGATATGACCAATAAAGGTGTTCGGAAGGGACATTACATGCTTTTTCTGCAATAAAGGAATGTTTTGCTTCTGCTCCCATTCTGGTGCAACCAGATGTGTGTCAACCTTTCATTGTGGAGGTTGACGCGTCCGAAGTGGGAGTCGGAGCAGTGTTGTCGCAGGGTCCCTCTCCAGGCAAATGGTTCCCTTGTGCTTTTTTTTCTAAAAAACTATCTTCTGCCGAAAGAAATTATGATGTTGGTAATAGAGAGTTGCTGGCCATTAAATTGGCCTTTGAAGAATGGCGCCAATGGGTAGAAGGAGCGATTCATTCCATTACAGTAATTACTGACCATAAGAATATGTCATACCTTCAATCAGTGAAGCATCTGAACCCAAGGCAGACCAAATGGTCATTGTTTCTTACCAGATTTAATTTTGTGGTCACTTATCGCCCTGGGGCCAAAAACGTCAAAGCGGATGCTTTATCGAGTAGCTTTCCTGGGGGAAGGGGCATTTGGAGGATCCTGTTCTGATTTTGGCTGATGGGGTGGTGGTATCCGGCCTTTGTCCCGAACTTTAAGCGGAAGTGTTGGGAGTTCAAGGTGAGGCACCTGATTCTTGTCCTCTGGGGAGGTTGTTTGTTCCTTCTGGGCTTCGACACAAAGTGTTCAAGGAGCATCATAATACTGTCCTTGCGGGATACCCTGGGAGCAAATCTAAAGATCTTATTTCTTGGAGATTCTGGTGGCCAAGTTTACGTAAAACTTGTAAAAGTGTGGAGGGCTATGTGGCAGCTTGTGAGATCTGTGCACGAGACCAGGGCACGTGCCAAGGTGACTCATACTCGGCCTTCGTGATCTCTTCTTCCTTTGTCCATCCCGTCCTTGGACACATTTGTCCATGGACTTCATCACTGATTTACCTAGTTCCTCTAGGAAGACTGTGATTTTAGTGGTGGTGGACCGCTTCAGATGACGTACTTTATACCATTATCAGGTTTGCCCAATGCCAAAACTCTCGCTCAAGTGTTTATTGATAACATTGTGAAATTACACGGCATTCTGAGGGCGCTCTGATGTGGTGTCTGATAGGGGGATGCAATTTGTTTCCAGGTTCTGGAAGGTGTTCTGTACTCATCTGGAAGTTCAGTTGTCTTTACATAGAATGTGTCGGCAGATAAGAACCATTTGGCCCATCTAGTCTGCCCAATATACTAAATACTATGGATAGTCCCTGGCCCTATCTTATATGAAGGATGGCCTTATGCCTATCCCATGCATGCTTAAACTCCTCCACTGTATTTGCAGCTACCACTTCTGCAGGAAGGCTATTCCATGCATCCACTACTCTCTATTCCTGATATTACTTTTAAACCTTTGCCCCTCTAATTTAAAACTATGTCCTCTTGTAGCAGTTTTTCTTCTTTTAAATATTTCTCTTCGGCTTCGGCTTCTTCTTTTAAATATTTCTCTTCGGCTTTTTACCCTCAGTCGAACTGACAAACTGAGCGCACTAACCAGAATCTGGAGACTTATTTGAGGTGTTTTGTCTCCGAGAATCAGGAAGAGTGATCTTCATTTTTGTCTTTGGCTGAGTTTGCCTTGAATAACCGTAGACAGAAGTCCACTGATAAGTCACAATTTTTTGGTGCATATGGGTTTCACCCTCAGTTTGGTACTTTTTCTGGGACTAAGTTCTCTGGCATACCTAAAGAGGAAAGACTATCTTCCTCATTGTCATCTATCTTGCGGAAGATTTAAATCAATTTGAAAAAAAAATGGCGAAAGATATAAACATATGGCTGACAAGAGACGTATGACTGGTCCGGACCTGTGTGTGGGTGATTTGGTGTGGTTGTCCACTAAGAACATTAAGTTGAAGGTACCCTCTTGGAAGTTGGGCCCAAGATTTATTGGTCCTTACAAGATCTCTGCCTTTATTAGTTCGGTTGCTTTTAGTCTTGAACTTCCGCAGGCTTTCACAAATCTTTATTGAAAAACTATGTGGAACCTGCTGAACCATCTCCCTTGCCACCTCCTCCTGTCATGATAGATGGTAATCTGGAGTTTCAGATCTCCAGAATAATTAACTCACGTATACTTCATGGTTCCCTTCAGTACCTGGTACATTGGAAGGGTTACTGTCCAGAAGAAAGAATGTGGGTTCCGGCAACTGATGTCAGTGCTAGTCGCCTTCTGAAGGCCTTTCACAGAGCACACCCGGAAAAGGTCAGATAGACTTGCAGCACGTGAGTCTATCTGACAGGTCTTTCTGTTGTTGTGGGCAGGATCTCACCTCTCCTCAGGTTCTGCTCATTTGCTGTTTAGTGGCTCTATGTATGCCCGCCTCTCACTGCAGACCTTGCGGTTGTTATTTCCTTCTGGAGTTCTAAGCTGGTTGTTAGAGCTTCTTACTCATCTCAAGCTAAGTCCTCATGTTTCTACTTGTGTGTGTATTATGTCTAGGTCTCAGGTAGACGCTGGTCCCTTCATGGTGGAAGGTCCCGGCAGTCTCATCCCCGCTCCCGAACTTAGGGTTTGTGACCTTTCCCCCACTTACCATGGCATAGTCATAGTCCTCCTCAAACAACACTAATTCCAGTTCACCAGTTTTATTAGTCAGGCTTCTGGCATTAGTATACATACAATTAAGAGGTTTATGTATATTTTTTACCCTACACCTTTTCTTATGAACTGTTCTAGTCCCCTCCTTCCATTATGTTCAGGGAATGCAGGTTTCACATGCATCCTAAACCCACACTATATAGTTTATAAGGCTGAAAAAAGACATCTGTCCATCTAGCTCAGCCTGTTATCTTGCAAGCTTATCTATAGCAAGGCAAAAAAACAACAACTGTGAGGTAGAAGCCAATTTCCCCCACTTTATGGTAAAAAAAATTCCTTCCCGACTCCAATCAGGCAATCAGAAACCCCTCTCTGGTAGCTATAGCTTGTAATAATATTACACTCCAGAAATACAGGCCCCTCTTGAACTCTTTTAGCGAACTCACCATCACCACCTCCTCAGGCAGAGAGATCCATAGTTTTACTGCTCTTATCATAAATAATCCATAAATAATCCTCTTCTATGTTTGTGTACAAACCTTCTTTCCTCCAGACGCAGAGGATGTCCCCTCATCACAGTCACAGTCCTGGGGATAAATAGATGATGGTAGAGATCTCTGTACTGACCCTTGAAATATTTATACATAGTTATTAGATCTCCCCTCGGTCATCTTTTTTCTAAAGTGAATAACCCTAATTTTCATAATCTTTCAGGGTACTGTAGTTGCCCCATTCCAGTTATTACATTAGTTGCCCTCCTATGAACCATCTCCAGCTCTGCTATGTCTGCCTTGTTTACAGGAGCCCATAACTGTACACAGTACTCCATGTGTGGTCTGACTAGTGATTTAAAGTGGCAGGAGTATGTTCTCATCACAGGCATCTATGCCCCTTTTGATGCAACCCATTATCTTATTGGCCTTGGCAGCAGCTGCCTGACACTGGTTTCTACAGCTAAGGCTACTTTCACACTAGAGGCACAGACCTCCGGCAGGCTGTTCTTTCGGGTGAGCAGCCTGGTGGATCCGTCCTGCCGCTAGTGAACGTGTGCCCCTGGACTGCTGCTCCATCCCCATTGACTATAATGGTGGCGGTGGCGGAGTTCCGGCAGAGGCATGGCAGCGCACGGCGAGAGGCTGCCGGAATAAAACTACGACATGTCTGACATTTATTCTGGCAGCCTCTCACCGTGCGCTGCCGTGCCTCCGCCCCGCCCCTATTATAGTCAATGGGGAGGGATCGGCAGTCCGGGGGCACACGTTCACTAGTGGCAGGACGGATCCGACAGGCTGTTCACCCGACGGAACAGCCTGCAGGAGGTCCGTGGCATGCACCCTTGTGTAATGGCTGCAGGCTGAATTCCTGTGCAGGCTGGTTGCTTGGGTCTGCGTGCTGGCTGCAGGGTTAGTGAACTCGCCTGTGGATCTTGCTATCCCCGTGTCAGTTTGTCTGCGGTTCACAGGTTGGTTGTGCTCTGGTGTACTGGCTGCGGGTGTCTCTGTGTATGCTGGGTGCCAGGGGCCTGTTCTGCAGTCTGTCTGTTCTGGACTGTTCTGGACTCTGGTTCTGTTGGGGTTAACTTCCCTGTTCTGTGGCTAGGTGGGGCTTCTCAAGTGCCTCGTTATGTAGCTTTAAATTCCTGTGAGCTGTTGGGCTTGGGGTCAGTTCTTGTTTAGTTAGTCTGTCAGTCTGTTCTGTTTACTCTGTTCTGTTCTGTCTGTGAGTATGTCAGTCCTGGTCCTGCTTGCTGGGTGTAGTCCCTTGTCGCTGACTCAAGGAGAATTCTGGCTACACTTCGGGTATCACCTAGTTCTGCATTTATGTTTCCTGTCTGATCCGTACCTGTTCTGTGATTTGTTATGCCTTGATGTTGCTATGCCCTGTGTCCGTTAGCTTAGCAGAGCTTATCTGCGTCTTTTTCTGTTCATGTCAGTGTCTATCCATGTCTGTATCTGCTTGTTTTATGTCTACCTTTGGAAGAGGGTCCTGTGTTCCCGGGAGGGAGAATTGCCATCCGTGTGCAGGCCTCCCTGGGGCCACCTAGCTTCTACTGTGCTTGGGGTGCAGGCATCTGCTTTTGGTTCTGTTCTGTCCTAGGTTCCAGCATCTGTTGTTCCTGGTTACCTGAGTATCCCTGTTAGTTACGTTTGTAGGTATCTGCGTGCCTCTGTTCCTACTGCGACTGACTCGGTTAACACTCTGGAGTAGCCCCTGGCAACTACCATGGCTCAATTCTATCCTCACCACCAGAGGCGCTAGTAAAGACCTGGTGTTGCTTAGTTACGCCCTTCCAGAGTATTGCCAGTCAGTGGCACAGTGGGTTCGCACCCGCTGATCCTTGCAGTACATTTTGGTTTCCCGGTTCTGTCATTTGCTTTTATTACTTGTGTAATAAAGTCCTGTTGTACCTTGGTCTGTTTCGCCTGTGCCTGTTTTCCAGATGTCTCGAAGGCTTACCCAGGGTCCCCGGCACGTGACACTTATATTCTGCATTTCATCTGACAGTTTATTTTCTTCAGTGAATACAGTGGAGAAAAAAATATTTAATAGCTTTGCTTTCACCTCTTCGCTGCCTACAACTCCCCCCTCATTACTCTGTAAAGGGCCGACACCTTCAGATTGATACCTTTTACCATTTATATAACTGAAGAACATTTTAGGGGTAGTTTTACTCTGTTTGGCAATTTTGCCCTCTGTCTCCAGTTTGGCTGCTTTTATTTGTCTTTTACATATTCTATTTTTTTCCTTATAGTTTTTCAATGCTTCCTCGCTACCCTCCTGTTTTAGTGATTTAAATGCTTTCTTTTTGTCCTTTACTGCTTTCTTTACATTTCTATTTATCCACATTGTTTTTCTTGTTCCTTAACCTTTTTTTTTTTTTTTTTTTTTTTTTTGAGGACTTTGTCCCAGTTAGTTAGGCATATGGCCTCTCTTAGTTGGCAATTTTTTTTGGAAGTTTGGTATTTTTGTTCCTCCCTGAAGAAACACTCTTTTGAATGACAATTGGTATTACTTTAATTTCACTATTTCCCAAGTGTCCCCCAACCTGCACATTTGTTGTTCTGTCAGGTCTATTGGTTAATTCTAAGTCCAGTGTGGCTGTCCCACTAATCGGGTCTTGAACCAGTTGGGAAAGATAATTGTCTTTGGTTATTGCCAAGTACCTGTTTCCTTTATAAGATGTACAGCTTTCAGTTTCCCAGTCTATATCTGGGTAGTTGAAGTTCCCAATAATAATGACCTCGTTATGATTTGCTGCCTCGTCTGTTTCGTTTAGAAGTAGATTTTCTGTGGACTATTACACAAACGTATTTTGCGTTCTGTATACGGTCCGTTTTCTGCGTTCTGCGTTCATTTCAATGGGTCAGCAAAAGATGCGGACAGCAAAAGATGCGGACTGTCCACATCCGTTGTTCTGTTCTATTCTTGTCCATTTTTGCAAACAAGATTAGGCATTTCTATAATGGCCCCCTGTTCCGTTCCGCAAATTGCGGAAGGCACACGGGCGGCATCCTATTTTTGCAGGAACCGCAAAAAACGGCACGGTCATGTGAACGAGCCCTAAGGCAGTTTTTTTCACTATATGCACATCTCTTACACAACAGATGCAGTTATAAGGGTATGCCCACACGCCATGACTATGCTGCTGATAAAATTCACGGCATAAAATCAACTGCGGTATCGATTTTAAATTCGGAGATTAGTAACTTAGACAGCAGATTCTATCCTTTGCAAAGCATAGGGTGTAATCCACAGGAAATCTGCAGCAAAATTTGCTACAGACTTTTTGTTGCACATTACATCCCGTGTGGATGTACTCAAAAACCGTATGATTAAAAAACCTACAAAAATGTAACTATTATAGTAATAAATAAAAATAAATAAATAAATAGTTTGCAGAAATTAGCTTTAGATCAGGGAAATTGTATGTAATTATGGACAGATGGGATAAATTCTGCTTATAAATGATGTGTTGCTGCGCTGTTGACTGTTAACCAGGCCCCTCTTATTATACAGAGAGCTGGTATAATGAACGGTCCAGATGGAGTACAGCTTGTGGCTTGATCTAGTGCATGCTTCACATTGCTAGCATTACCTGGTCCCAACAACTAGACTGGTGTGTTCCATGTGTTCACGCTCTCATTTGTGGTTTACTTGTTTTTATACATCAAAAGACACAAGGCAATGCGATAACTGTGAAATCATTTGGCTAAAAATAAGTTACCTATTTGTTAACAAATTAAGCAATGTGTGTGTTTGTTGAAGGATTACATCAATCGGCTTTAAACATCATTTATTTTACCGGAATATCGGATAATACAGAACAGAACAGAGTAAAGACTTAGTGAGTATCTACAGTTCATCTAAGGACTCAAGGCAACAGACAACTAGGGCTCCCTCAGAGGTGAATGGGGCCTCTAATGTCCCGCCATATGCCTCATGCATGGAATATTTTGTATATGGCATGCTTTAATTTACTCTGTACATATGAATGTATTTTGCAGACTCGCTAATAAGATTATTGGAGTTACAACATTTGAGATATTATTGTGAAACCGCTAAAAAAAAATGCCTTTTCTTTGAGAAGATCATATCCAGACTAGAATTTCATGTGATTTTTTAGTTCTGCACACAACAGATGCAGGTACAGTAAATAGCATAGATCAATAAACAAAAAGGTCACTCGATAGTCCTTGTGGGTTATAAAGAACTATCACTTTTCTTTTCACAATGTATCCATTTATCACAATTATCTACACATTTAGTCATGAAGAACTCTGAGTCTTTCACATACTGTCCTCCTCACCTTTCCATGACATTTCAGGAGTTTTCATGCGCTTACTAATGAATAGTCATGGGTAAAATGATGGAGACTCCCAAAATTTTGTAACAGGTTGCGGAGTACACTTTGTGAAAGATTTAATGTTTTCCACAGATATAGAATGTACAGTCCTGACCAAAAGTTTAAGACCACTAGAAAAATTGCAAAAAATCATATTTTATATTGTTGGATCTTAACAGGGTTCCAAGTAGAGCTTCAACATGCAACAAGAAGAAATGAGAGTGAGACAAAACATTTTTTGAGCATTCAATTAATTGAAAATAACAATTAAACTGAAACAGGCTGTTTTTCAGCTGATCCAAATTTTAGGACCACATGCCTTTAAAAGGCCAAATCTGTGCAAAGATGTGGATTCATTTCTGTCAGGTAGTCACACGTTGTGATGGCAAAGGCAAAAAATACTCTCCCTTTTTGAACGTGGTCGGGTTGTTGAACTGCATAGGCAGGGTCTCTCACAGCGCGCCATTGCTGCTGAGGTGGGACTCAGTAAGACAGTCATTTGGAATTTCTTAAATGATCCTGAGGGTTATGGAACAAAAATGTCAAGTGGAAGACCCAAAAAAATTTCATCAGCACTGAACCGGAGGATCCAATTGGCTAACCGTCAAGACACTGGACCATCATTGACCCAAATTAAGGCCCTTACTGGTGCTGACTGCAGCCCCATAACCATCAGACAGCATCTGAGACTGAAGGGCTTCAAAAACAAAAAACGCCTTCAAAGACCTCGTCTCCTTGAACGCCACAGAACTGCTCGTTTGGACTTTGCAAGAGAGCACCAAACATGGGACATTCAAAGGTGGAAGAAAGTTTTATTCTCTGATGAGAAAAAATGTAACCTTGATGGTCCTGATGTTTTCCAACGTTACTGGCATGACAAGCAGATCCCGTCTGAGATGTTTTCTATGCGCCACAGTGGAGGGGGCACCATAATGGTCTGGGGTGCCTTCAGTGGAACAATGGAGCTTCAGGAAGCGCAGGGGCGTCAAACAGCCGCTGGCTATGTCCAGATGTTGCAGAGAGCATTCCTTATGACTGAGGGCCCTCGTCTGTGTGGTAACGACTGGATTTTCAACAGGACAACACTACAGTACACAATGCCCTCAGGACAAGGGAATTCTTCCAGGAGAATATCATCACTCTTTTGGCCCATCCTGCGTGTTCCCCTGATCTAAATCCAATTGAGAACGTTTGGGAATGGATGGCAAGGGAAGTTTTACCAAAATAGACAACAGTTCCTGACAGTAGATGGCCTTCGTGCGGCCGTCTTCACCACTTGGAGAAATGCTCCCACTCACCTCATGGAAACAATTGCATCAAGCATGCCGAAACGAATTTTGTAAGTGATAAACAATAACGGCAAAGCTACTCATTACTGAGTTCATGTTTGGAAGTTGGATTTCTGTTTTGGGGAGGGTTTATTTATTTTTTGGGTTGTGGTCCTAAACTTTTGATCAGCGGAAAAACAGCCTGTTTCAGTTTATTTGTTGTTTTCATTAAGGGTTTCTACCACTTTAGTTTGACCAAATTAGCTTTCAGACACTAGCGATCTGCTAGTGTCTGATCTCCATAACCATGCAATTCTTAGACCTTTGCTAGTGTCTGATCTCCATAACCATGCAATTCTTAGAGCTTTGTGTGGAGCCGTTTCATTAAAAAACTAACTTTTATTCCTATGCAAATGAGCCTCTAGGTGCTATGGGGGCGTCTTTTCAGCACCTAGAGGCTCGGTCTACTCACACTGTATGCCCGCCCATCTCGTCTTGAATGCCTGCCTCCATCACAGCCATCGGACGAATTCACGCGCCTGTGCCGTTCACTTCTGTCTTCGGCACAGGCGCAGTGAGTGAAGGCCGCTCTCCTGATGCCGGCTTCCTCACTGTGACGTAGTCGGCGCAGGTGCAGTGAGGAATCCGGCACCAGGAGCGTATCATTTACTCACTGCGCCTGCGCCGATGACAGAAGTGAACGGCGCAGGCGCGAGAATTTGTCCGATGGCTGTGATGGAGGCAGGCATTCAAGACGAGATGGGCGGGCATACAGTGTGAGTAGACCGAGCCTCTAGGTGCTGAAAAGACGCCCCCATAGCACCTAGAGGCTCATTTGCATAGGAATAAAAGTTAGTTTTTTAATGAAACGGCTCCAAAGGTCTAAGAATTGCATGGTTATGGAGATCAGACACTAGCAGATCGCTAGTGTCTGAAAGCTAATTTGGTCATACTGAAGTGGTAGAAACCCTTTAATCTCAGATGCAGTAATTAAATTTTTGGGGGAAGAAAATTGAGAGCGATGATTGCACATGAAATTTATATTAATATTTTGATTGTTCAGAAATTTTTGAATGTGGCGATACCCAGGGGTGGGATTCAAATTTTTAATAACAGGTTCCCTACTCAACAGTGACACGCGGCGTCACGGCACATGTTCACATATACATACACCATACAGTGAGGAACAGAAGTACAGTGCTTTGCAAAAGTATTCTCCCCCCTTGACTTTTTTCATATTTTGGTGCCTCACAAACTGGAATTAACATGGATTGTTTGAGGATTTGCATCATTTAATTTACACAACATGCCCACAACTTTGAAGATTATTATTTTTTTATTGTGAAGAAAAACAACAAATAGGACAAAATAACAGAAAAAGTCAATGTGCATAACTATTCACCCCCCCCCCCCCCCCCCAAAGTCAATACTTTGTAGAGCCACCTTTTGCGGCAATCACAGCTCCAAGTTGCTTTGGTAAGGCTCTTTGAGCTTGCCACATCTTAACACTGGAATTTTTGCCCATTCCTCTTGCAAAACTGCTCCAGCTCCTTCAAGTTGGATGGTTTGAGCTTGTGAACAGCAATCTTTAAGTCTGACCAGAGATTTTCTATTGGATTGAGATCTGGGCTTTGACTAGGCCAGTGATGGCTAACCTTGGCACTCCAGCTGTGGTAAAACTACAACTCCCAAGATGCCCCCCTTGCTTGGCTGCTCTCAGAACTCTGTAGAAATAAATGGAGCATGCTGGGAGTTGTAGTTTCACCACAGCTGGAGTGCCAAGGTTAGTCATCACTGGACTAGGCCATTCCAACACATTTACATGTTTTCCCTTAAATTAAACCAGTCAAGTGTTTGGGTTTGCACCAAACATTACGTTTTTTTTTTGATGGCCGAAAAGTTCAATTTTAGTCTCATCAGCCCAGAGCACCTTCTTCCATACATTTTGGGAGTCTCCCACATGCCTTTTCGCAAACTCACCATGTGCCTTTTTGTTTTTAGCTGAAAGTAATGTCTTTCTTCTGGCCACTCTGCAATAAAGCCCAACTCTATGGAGCGTACGGCTTATTGTCATCCTATGTATGGATGCACCAGTCTCTGCTGTGGAACTCTGCAGCTCCTCCAGAGTTACCTAAGGTCTCTATGCTGACTCTCTGATTAATGTCCTCCTTGGCCAGTCTGTGAGTTTTGGTGGGCGGCCGTCTCTTTGCAGGTTTGCTGTTGTGCCATGTTCATTTGGTTATGATAGATTTGATGGTGCTCCTGGGGATCATCAAGGATTTGGAAATTTGTTTATAACCTAACCCTGACTTGTAATTCTCAACAGCATTGTCCCTTACTTGTTTGGAGAGTTCCTTGGTCTTCATTGCAGTGTTTGGTTAGTAATGCCTCTTGCTTAGGTATTGCAGCCTCTGGGGCCTTTCAAAAAAGGTGTGTATATGTAATGACAGATCATGTGACACTTAGATTGCACACAGGTGGACATCATTTCACTAAATATGTGACTTCTAAAGGTAATTGGTTGCACCAGAGCTTTTTATGGGCTTCCTAACAAAGAGGGTGAATACATACGCACATGCCAATTTTCTGTTTTCTATTTCTAAACAATAGTTTTATTTATATATTTTTCTCATTTCACTTCACCAACTTAGACTATTGTGTTCTGATTCATCACATAAAATTCAGATTAACAAAACATCGAACTTAAGGCTATAATGTACCAAAATGCGAAAAAAGTCAGGGGGGGGGGGGTGAATACTTTTGAAAGGCACTGTATTTGAACACCCTGCGATTTTGCAAGTTCTCCCACTTAGAAATCATGGGGGGGGGTCTGAAATTCACATTGTAGGTGCATTCCCACTCTGAAAGACAGAATAAAAAAAAAAAGATTCAGGAAATCCATTGTATGATTTTTAAAGAATGTATTTGTCTTGCACTGCTGAACATAATACCTGAGAATATCTTGTTAATATTTGGTACAGAAGCCTTTGTTTGCAACTACAGAGGTCAAATGTTTCCTGTATTTCTGACTAGGTTTGCACACACTGCAACAGGGATTTTGGCCCACTCCTCTACACAGATCTCCTCTAGATCTGTCAGGTTTTAGGGCTGTCGCTGAGCAACACAGAGTTTCAGCTCCCTCCAAAGATGTTCTATTGGATTTAGGTCTGGAGACTGGCTAGGCCACTCCAGAACCTTGATATGCTTCTTACGGAGCCACTCCTGGCTGTGTGCTTCGGGGCATTGTCATGTTGGAAGACCCAGCCACCACCCATCTTCAATGCTCTGACTGAGGGAAGGAGGTTGTTGCTTAAAATCTCACAATAAATGGCCCCATTCATCCCCTCCTTAAAACAGTGCAGTTGTCCTGTCCCATTCACAGAAAAGCATCCCCAAAGCATGATGTTACCACAGTAAGGATGGTGTTCTTGGGACGTAGCTCATCCTTCTTTTTCCTCCAAACAAAGTGAGTAATGTTTAGACCTAAAAATTTCTACTTTGGTCTCATCTGACCGCATTACTTTCTCCCATGCCTCCTCTGGCATTGGCAAACTTCAGATGGGCATGGACATATGATGACTTGAGCAGGGGAACCTTCCGTGCAATGCATGATTTGAAACCATGACAGCGTAGTGTTCTACTGACAGTGACCTTTGAAACTGTGGTTCCAGCTCTCTTCATGTCATTGACCATCTCCTCCCTTGTAGTTCTGGGCTGATTCCTCACCTTTCTTATCATCAGTGATACCCCACGAGGTGAGATCTTGCATGGAGCTCCAGTATGAGGGAGACTGACAGTCGTCAAACAATGTGATTTGCAGATTTTTATTTCAATTTAAATTCTGTCTCTCAGAGTGGGAATGCACCTACAATGTGAATTTCAGACCCCTCCATCTAAGTGGAAGAACTTGCAAAATCGCAGGATGTTCAAATACTTCTGTTCCTCTCTGTATATATGCAACACACATACACATAAATACACCATATATAGACTATACACACTATCCACTCAACTTTTAAAAAAACCTAAGGAGCTAAACGATGGAATGGAAGCGCTCATCTCCAGCTGCCACTGTAATTTTAACAACCGGATGTGGAGAATCTGAGGGAACTGGCTGAATCTCATGCCTGGCAATACCTAATAGGTTTTTTTTTGTTAATTTTTTTTGTGTACAATTGGGATGATTTAAACTTGTATTCATTTTTTTACTTTTACATTGACAACTTTTAACCCCCTTAGGGGGCTAGAACCTAGGATCTCTTGATCCCTTGTCCTATTCACCCTAATCACCATTCCCTGTCACTGCGGCCAGGTGTCTGCTGTATGATACAGCTGGCACCCACCACGACTCATCACTAGTCACTGTCTCTGCCACCTTACCCACTTTTTCATAGAGCCACTACTGCTACTGCTGCCATCATCCACACTCTTTTATGCAGCCACCACTGTTGCTGTCAGTGTCCACACTTTGTCATGGGGCCACTACTGTCACTGTCACTGCCAGCTTCTCCACCCTGTCATGCGGCTACTACTGTGGCTGCTGCTGCCACCACCATCCCCACTCTTTCATGGGGACACTACTTCCACTGCTGCTGCTGCCACCATCCCCACTCTGTCATGGGACCACTATTGTCACGGTTACTGCTTTTGATTGAAAACACCTTTATTACAATCAAATAGTCGACCATACATACTTAGTACTGCGAGGCAGCACAGGCAACGAGGCAGCACTTAATAAATACTTACAATCGTCTTTCCTAGCATGGTATTGTTATGTAAAGCACAGGATAACTTACACTATACATCACAATGCATGCTACAATAGCATTCCTATTCAATCACAAATTAACACAAACCTTCCAACAAACCATTTAGACAGTGATGACGGGTGGCGGATTGGAAGGAGGTGGTAGGGAGGGGAAATCACGTGTCAGATGCTTTATTGAAAGGACAGACACAAATGGGGGGAGAGGGGAAAGGAGAGGGGTTTAGTCCTCTTCTTCGTCGTCGATGTCCAAGATGTTGTATTCCCACAACAGGCTGTGGATAAGGCTTCGGCTCTCCCTCCTGAGGATAAGCCTGTTCCTGGCAAGCCATATAGCGTCCTACTGCTACTATAGCTGCTGCTGCCACCATCCCCACTCTCTCATGGGACCACTGCTGCTGCTGCCACCATCACCACTATGTCATGGGCCACTATTGTCACCATTACTGCTACTGTTGCTGCTGCCCACGTCCCCACTCTCTCGATTTGTGACAAATGAATTTAGTACTAATCAAATTTTTTGATGAAGTTCGGCAAATCATCCAAATCGATCATTGTTTTCAACAAGTACTGTGAGTATAAACTTAGCATTCAATAATTCATCTATGCTACTTATCATACCTGCACCTGTGGAATTGCGCACTGGTCTCATGGAGCGTGGTGGAGCTCCAAAACTGAGGGATTATTGTCTAATAAGATATAGGGCCAGATTTATCATTAGCTCAGATCAGAATAATGGAGTGAAAAAGTCCCCAAAAAAGTCCCAAACGCTAAAACTGCGCACAAATTTGCGGCTTTTTTCTGCTCTGCACTATGCTCTCCAGTTTTCTGAAAGTGGGCGTGTTTTCTTATGTAAATGAATCTCTAGACAGATTTACTATTGGGACTATTTAAAAAGTCGCAAAAAATTCGCACCATGCTTATCTTATGAGACTTTTTAATAGAACATGCGACTTTTTCATAAAAACGTGCGACTTTTTCATAAAAACGTGCAAATTTTGTAAAGCTGCTTACTGATGGATAAACTGCTACCGTCAAACCACATTTATTACAGTCTTAAAGGGCCGATCATAAATCTGACTTAGCTAAAACTGACTTTACCCATATGTGAAAGTGGAGTGAGCTGTCAGAGTCATGATAAATCTGGCCCATAGAGTCTACATTGTGTTAGTGATTAAGATTTTAAGGTCCAGCATGAAATATTCATACTGCACATCTTCTTGAGAAGACCAAACACCTAGGAGATCACTTGCAATTTTTGCTAGGCTGTAACATAACAGCCTTGACATTTAATGACTGAATATTTTCACTGACTTATTTATTATGTAATGTATTATCGTGAAACCTTTTTGAGATGACCACATAAACTGCAGTGAAAAGCCGCCTTTTTTTGGAGGGTAGTCTTCTTAAAGAAGATGGCCATTATGCATAATACAGTAAATTTGGTTTGAGATGAAAACCCCAACATTTAATTGAAAAGTGGTTTCTTAGAAATTGTTCTTCTCAAAAAAGATGGGCAGGATGCATGATATATGGTGAAACTGAAAATGTGTCATACCAAATCTGGTCTAGATTAGGGGGTAGTCTTAACATGGAGTTAGTCTTTTAAAGAGAATTCACAATATTTCAAATTATTCTTTATACACCCCCCTTTGGATGTATTTTTATGCGCCAGTGTTGTGTTGCATGGTCAAAAATCATCCACAACTGATTTTATTGGATTTTTTTTTAAGTAAAACACTTTAAAGAGAACCTGTAACCATGAAAATGCAGTGCAATGTGCAGGCAGCATGTTATAGAGCAGGAGGAGCTGTGCAGATTGATATTGTTTTGTGGGAAAAGATTCCCTTGTAACTTGTAATTTATACATTTAAACTAGAGTTGAGCTAATTGATTTGTTAGAATGAAAATGTATAACCTTAAAGGTGTTCTCTAGTCTCATAATTAAATATTTTTTTTATCTGCCCAGAGTTCTCCAAACACTGCATATTTTTGCCCCAAATGTCTGATTTTCATTTCAGCATTTTGCTTCCACTTTTCTCAACCTCACTGCATTCTGGCAGGATGTTTACACGCAGAACTTCCTGTATTCTTCAGTTTCCTCCTGGGTTTGCTAACCAAACCCAATATGCTTTATTCTGTAATGTTTCTCAGGGCATACTTCACCTGCAACACTGTTCCCCCTGCGGTAATTATGCCCCCTACACCTCTCTTTTCCACGTTAGGCAAAACAAGCTCTGTGAAACACTGCAGAGCAAAGCATGCTGGGTTTGGTTAGCAACCCCAGCAGGAAGCTGATAAAGACAGGGGCCCAGATTCAAGAAGCACTTGCGCGGGAACAAGTGTGATTTGCGCCGCGCAAGTACTGATTTGCTCCTATGCAAATTTGCGGCTGATTCTGTAAACCAGTTAAGCCTGAAAAGCGGCCATTTTCCCGCGCACGCAGCCTAGCTGTTCCTGCGCAATTTTCGTGCAATTTTGCACGGGGTGTAAGTTGCGCCTTCATGGAATTCCCTCAGCGAATATGCAAATTAGGTACTGCCGATGATTCAGAAACATGCGCGTGTGATGCGCATCTTGCGCTGGAAGCGTGCAAGCTTTTTTCCCTGGGCAAACTTGCTCCTGTTAAAAGCAGGGGCAAGTTAGCAAAAGATGGCCAAATGTCTCATATCATTTAATTTCTTCTGGATGTCATCCCAGGTACGCACTTCATTACCCAGGGCATTGATGTCCAGGGCAATGGCTTCATATATAGCCCTCCTTTGGGCAATGGTGGTGTTTGCCCGCTGGGCACCATATAGGACTTCCTTATGCTGCTGGAGTGCAGCAATCAGGATGTCCATCTCTGCAGCCACAAAGTTGGCCTTCCTTATTTTGGTCCCTTTGGGAGGTGCCATGTCTTGCAAAAGGGCTGAATTTCCTTGCTCAGGGGGGGTAGGAAAAAGCAGGATGAAATTCAGCAAAGAACCTGCGCAAGTCTGCTCCTATTTATTTGCTCAGTGCAAGCAGCTGAGCAGGATTTGCCCTGAAATTATGCTAGCAAACCTCTGCTGAGCCGAAAATTCCTCATTTACATAGGGGCACACCCACTTTGACTTGCACGGCCTTGCGCCCTCAGCTTTGCCTTAAACAGGAGCAAATTAAATGAACAAACGATTCCTGAATCAGGTGGCAATTTGGCAAAATTGCTCCAGCGCAGAGAAATTCAGCTGAGCGGCTCAGGTGTAAGTAATGGGCAAATCTACCTGAATCTGGGCCAGGGCGTTTTACATGTAAACATTCTGCCAGAAAAGCTGAGAAAAAGTAAAGGAAAGTGCTGACGTAAAAACAGATAAATGGGGAAAAATATCCATTGTCTGGAGTACTCTAGGCAGATAAAAATATTTCATTATGGGGCCCAAAGAACCCCTTTAAAATATACATTTTGAAAACAATGAAAACAATACTAGTAGCATGTATTTTAATTGCTTTTTTGAGTGATATTAGCTATCAAAGTCCAGTAGTGCCAAAACATTCCTGCTTGCCAGTACTATATATCACACTACTTTAGTAACTATCCACTCTTCTCTTTCTTTTAATTTTGCTTCATTTATATGACCTGTTACAGAAAGACATAAAGAACTACGGATATTTGTCCAATTTGGCACTTAAAATGGATAGATGATATTGCTTATACCATAATGCTCTTTTAATACCCTGCTAACTCTGCGTCATAGATAGATAAATAAATAAGATAGATAGATAAATAGATAGATAGATAGATAGATAGAAGCATTACTTACTACACTTGAATGCTTGCCTTACTAGCCTTTTATGCTATGAGTCTATACAGGTAATAAAACTTAGTTCTCCTCTTCTTTTGTTGTTTCCTGCACAATTAAATATTCATACTTTTTAAATTTTTTCTGAACATAAAACAAGATCCAGCAGGCCCTGGGCCACTCCAGCTGTACTACATTACAGTGCAGAACTAAAGGAACTAGGGCACGCACGGTCTAATCCTCACCATAGAGACAAATACAACAGTTTGAAAGAACGTGGGATGGTATTTTGGGAGTCTTGACATGTTTGTACCATTATACCGTAGATTATATTTTTGGTACGGTCATCAGTAAAGTGTGAAAAGAGGACAGATAACATCAATTGTTTAATTTTGCGATGGAATAGCTCTCACCGCAGGGTTCAGTACAGTAATTTACTAACCTTAAAATATGCAGACATTCTGTGCACCTCATAATGTCTAGGTGCAGACAAGTTCGCCACATTCTTCATATAGAGGCGTACAGTTATTTACAAGTTTGGGAAATTCCTTTGTTCAAACGCATTCTTTGTTTTTTTCAGGTTACGTAGAAATTGTAGAATTAATCAGCCACCCAATTCAATGACTGTTCATATCTGCAATTACTTGTTATATCTTGTATTATTGTCATGTTATATGTATCTGCTGTATGCCTCAGCAGTGATAAAGTATGGTTGGCATCGGGAGTGGAATGCACCATTCCATTTCTCTTCTCTTGGTCTGAGTGGTTAATCCTATTTTCTGCCGGGAGGGAGGGTTCTAGAGAGAGTATATCTATGAGGACCACTACTCCAGGGAGACTGCAGGGTCCCAGGCCACAGAAGTTCTGTGTCATGCTGGCAGTCCGTGCCTGCCACAATATTGCTTCCCCAGGCAGCTCTCCCTTTGTGAATTGGGATTTATTGCTCAGTGAACTTTCCTTCAGCACTGAGAGAGCTAATGCTTTCCCCTGCCCCTGTCCAAGTGCTGGTTAAGTTGTTGATCAGTCTCCCTATTTAGCTGGGCTGTGGTTCCACATCCTCGTCTAGGCTTTGAGGTTATTTCTTGCTAGTAACCAGTCATCTTGTCTGAATATCCATATACTGAACCTAACCTTGTTTGACTTCCGATTACGCTCCTTGCTGACTGCCCGACCTTAGAACTGTGACCTGAATTACGCTTGTAATCAGGCCGCCCTGACTTTGGAACTGCAATTTGGAATATGCAGCACAGCCTGCCCTGACTATTGGGCTGTGTTTAGACTACGCTTTTGCCTATGTTATTGGTGCTTTGCACCAGTGTCGCTGACCCCCGTGGGTCAGCAGCCAACTACACCAGGACTACTCCTGGAGGTAGTGGTCTGGTTGGCTTGCAACAAAGTCCAGATCCCTGTACAGGGGTTAAAGTGTGAATACCAGACCAACACCCTTAGGTTTAGCCCAAAGCCAAACTGGTCAGTTGGCACAGTTGGTCCACACCCACTGTCTGTAACATTCTGCAAGCTACACCTATACAGTCAGCAGAGCAATCAGCACTAAAGCTATACAGACTTCGATGCAGGTGAGAGGATAACAAGTTAAGACACCCATTAGAAATGAGCAAACCACTCGAGATTTGGTCAGTTTAAGTTCACAGAATTTTTGAAAAAATTTGGTTCTGAATTGATTCGGACTGAAACAAAGTGGCATCAATTGCCCTGAAAATTGGTATATACTGTAACACCCTATAGTCTTATAGGACTCAGAATCTTTAGGAAAACTTGTTATATCTAGTTCTCAAACTCAATGACAACAATAGTAAATGATGTCTAAGTGTCACTGACATACATAGCTATGAGTAACCGCACGTTTGATGGAGTTAACATTCAGTGTGTTTAAAAACAAACCATTTCATCACATATGCTATCCTTTTTCATTTTCCAAAGTTTTCAAACATTGTCCCTTATCAGGTGCAGATGATATTTCAAAACACATGGTAATATGGGATATATATAAAAAAAAATTAAAGTGGCTTGCAGGACTAAGCGTCCAGAAATTATGCCTTGACAGGGTCAGAGTGCCTGCCCATAAGACATGCACAGGTATTGATTGTCAGAAGAAAAAGTGTCTCATGAATGAACCTAGAAAAATTCTCCCTTTTATTGGAAATGCAGTGCAGTGTGGATGTGGAATAGGTAGGGTAATTAGAGGCACGTGGCCGTAATAATAGTAGCAACAGTAGCAGCAAAGCATGGAACATACAAGGCAGGAGGTCGTCTGTCTATGGGTTGTAGAAGTAATAGTAAAAGTAGTAGTGGTGGTAGTGGTAGCAGTGGCAAATGCGTAGCATTAATAGTGGTGGAGGTAGGGGATTAACCGCAAGAAGCAGCAGCGACTGAAGTGGCGGTGGAAGCAGCAGCCATATGGTAACATGTTGGAAGGCAGCAGCAGCAGCCTTACGAAAGATGATGGTAGGCATACAGCAGCAGTGGCATGAAGGCAGCAGTGTCATGATGGAGGCAGCAGCTGTACAGAACATGATGGTCGGCAGGCTGCAGAAGTGGCATGATGGCAGTGGTGGCATAATGGAGGCAGAAGAAGCTGTACAGAACATGATGGTCAGCAGACTGTGGCATCATGGCAGCAGTGGTATGATGGGACAGTATGCCATGCAGCAGCAGTGGAAATATTGGTCACTGTCAGCAAGACCAGATCTATTCATTGGCCTCAGCCGGAGAAGTGTGAAAATCCTCCTGAATCAAGGTTTAGTTTGTTCTGACAAAAGTGATGTTTTGGACACTGGTGCAGGACAATTTGGTTGGTTTAGGTATTAATGTGCCCTCTGGGGCACTGAAAACCCTCTCCAAGATGGTACTGAGGGCTAGGCAAGAAAGAGAGTGTGCTGTGCCAGTTCGGGCCAATGTTACAGTCTGCCTGCCAAGAAGGTTTGTACACAAACAAGGAAGAGGATTATTTACGGTAAGAGCAGTGAGACTATGGAGCTCTCTGCCTGAGGAGGTGGTGATGGTGAGTACAATAAAGGAATTCAAGAGGGGCCTGGATGTATTCTGGAGCGTAATAATATTACAGGCTATAGCTACTAGAGAGGGGTCGTTGATTCAGGGAGTTATTCTGATTGCCTGATTCGGAGTCGGGAAGACATTTTTCCCCTAAAGTGAGGAAAATTGGCTTTTACCTCACAGTTTCTTTTTTCCTTCCTCTGGATCAACTTGCAGGATAACAGGCTGAACTAGATGGACAGATGTCTTTTTTTCAGCCTCATAAAATATGTAGGGATGAGCGAACACGTGACACGGACCCGAACCCGAACATTTTAGTAAAAGTCAACATTTTCTTGACGCTTTTTGAAAGGCTGCAAAGCAGCCAATCAACAAGCGTCATACTACTTGCCCCAAGAGGCCGTCACAGCCATGCCTACTATTGGCATGTCTGTGATTGGCCAGTGCAGCATGTGACCCAGCCTCTATTTAAGCTGGAGTCACGTAGCGCCGCACGTCACTCTGCTCTGATCAGTGTAGGGAGAGGTTGCAGCTGCGATGTTAGGGTGAGATTAGGCAGTGATTAACTCCTCCAAAAGACTTAATTCAGTGATCGATCTGCAGCTGTGGATGATTGAACTGCTGCTATTGAATTGCTCACTGTTTTTAGGCTGCCCAGAGCGTTTTTCAGTCACTTTTTTCTGGGGTGATCGGCGGCCATTTTGTGTCTTGTGGTGCGCCAGCACAAGCTGCCACCAAGTACATTTAACCATCAATAGTGTGGTTATTTTTTGGCCATATACTACATCAGGGGCAAGCTGAGCCTGTCACCAAGTGCATTTAACCCTCAATAGTGTGGTTGTTTTTTGGCTATATTCTACATCAGGGTCAAGCTGTCACACCAAGTGCATTTAACCATCAATAGTGTGGTTATTTTTTGGCTATATACTACATCAGGGGCAAGCTGAGCCTGTCACCAAGTGCATTTAACCATCAATAGTGTGGTTGTTCTTTGGCTATATCCTACATCAGGGTCAAGCTGTCACCAAGTGCATTTAACCCTCAATAGTGTGGTTATTTTTTGGCTATATCCTACATCAGGTTGAAGCTGTCACCAAGTGCATTTAACCATCAATAGTGTGGTTATTTTTTGGCTATATCCTACATCAGGGGCTTGGCTGTGCTTGCTATTTTACTGAGGGGTGAAATACAATTGCCAAAATAGCAGTACCCTAAATCTGGTGTTTCAGCTGTGGCCAGCCAATTGTAATACTGTCTGCTGTCTGGCAAAGGATATATTTTTGTTCATGGTTGAAATACAATTCCCAACTTAGCAATTTCCTAAATTAGTGGTTTCTGCTGTATCAGGGCTACTTTAAATATATTCATTAAAAGGGTATATAAGATTCAAGGTGCAGATAGGGTCATTCTCAATAACTTCACACACACGCTACTGTGCATTTCCAAGTCTAAATCTGTCTGTAAACGTATACCTTTCACCCAGCGCCTAAATACTAGGCCTCAAATTTACATTCATCTAAATCTGTGGTTATTGCTGTGGCTGGTCAAGTTATTTAGTGTCCGTCAAAGCACAGTTTTTGTTCTGGGTTGAAATACAATTCCCAATTTAGCAATTTCCTAATTTAGTGGTTTCTGCTGTATCAGACCTACTTTAAATCTATCCCTAAAAGGGTATATAAAAGGGTGGGTGATGTGAAGCCTGATTCTCTGCTATGACATGCAGACTGATTCTCTGCTGACATGAAGCCAGATTCTATGTTATGGGACCTCTCTCCTCTGCCTGGGTGCCGGGGCCTAAATATATGACAATGGAATGTTACAGTGGTGGGTGACGTGAAGCCTGATTCTCTGCTATGACATGAAGACTGATTCTCTGCTGACATGAAGCCAGATTCTCTGTTACGGGACCTCTCTCCTCTGCCTGGGTGCCTGGGCCTAAATATATGACAATGGACTGTTACAGTGTTGGGTGATGTGAAGCCTGATTCTCTGCTGTGACATGCAGACTGATTCTCTGCTGACATGAAGCCAGAGTCTCTGTTACGGGACCTCTCTCCTCTGCCTGGGTGCCGGGGCCTAAATATATGACAATGGACTGTTACAGTGGTGGGTGACGTGAAGCCTGATTCTCTGCTATGACATGCAGACTGATTCTCTGCTGACATGAAGCCAGATTCTCTGTTATGGGACCTCTCTCCTCTGCCTGGGTGCCGGGGCCTAAATATATGACAATGGACTGTTACAGTGGTGGGTGACGTGAAGCCTGATTCTCTGCTATGACATGAAGACTGATTCTCTGCTGACATGAAGCCAGATTCTCTGTTACGGGACCTCTCTCCTCTGCCTGGGTGCTGGGGGCCTAAATATATGACAATGGACTGTTACAGTGGTGGGTGACGTGAAGCCTGATTCTCTGCTATGACATGAAGACTGATTCTCTGCTGACATGAAGCCAGATTCTCTGTTACGGGACCTCTCTCCTCTGCCTGGGTGCCGGGGCCTAAATATATGACAATGGACTGTTACAGTGGTGGGTGACGTGAAGCCTGATTCTCTGCTATGACATGCAGACTGATTCTCTGCTGACATGAAGCCAGATTCTCTGTTATGGGACCTCTCTCCTCTGCCTGGGTGCCGGGGCCTAAATATATGACAATGGACTGTTACAGTGGTGGGTGACGTAAAGCCTGATTCTCTGCTATGACATGCAGACTGATTCTCTGCTGACATGAAGCCAGATTCTCTGTTACGGGACCTCTCTCCTCTGCCTGGGTGCCGGGGCCTAAATATATGACAATGGACTGTTACAGTGGTGGGTGACGTGAAGCCTGATTCTCTGCTATGACATGCAGACTGATTCTCTGCTGACATGAAGCCAGATTCTCTGTTATGAGACCTCTCTCCTCTGCCTGGGTGCCGGGGCCTAAATATATGACAATGGACTGTTACAGTGGTGGGTGACGTGAAGCCTGATTCTCTGCTATGACATTCAGACTGATTCTCTGCTGACATGAAGCCAGATTCTCTGTTACGGGACCTCTCTCCTCTGCCTGGGTGCCGGGGCCTAAATATATGACAATGGACTGTTACAGTGGTGGGTGACGTGAAGCCTGATTCTCTGCTATGACATGCAGACTGATTCTCTGCTGACATGAAGCCAGATTCTCTATTAAGGGACCTCTCTCCTCTGCCTGGGTGCCTGGGTGCCTGGGCCTAAATATCTGACAATGGACTGTTACAGTGGTGGGTGACGTGAAGCCAGATTCTCTGCTATGGGACCTCTCTCCAATTGATATTGGTTAATTTTTATTTATTTTATTTTTATTTTAATTCATTTCCCTATCCACATTTGTTTGCAGGGAATTTACCTACATGTTGCTGCCTTTTGCAGTCCTCTAGCTCTTTCCTGGGCTGTTTTACAGCCTTTTTAGTGCCGAAAAGTTCGGGTCCCCATTGACTTCAATGAGGTTCGGGTTCGGGACAAAGTTCGGGTCCGGTTCGGATCCCGAACCCGAACATTTCCGGGAAGTTCAGCCGAACTTCTCGAACCCGAACATCCAGGTCGTTCGCTCAACTCTAAAAATATGTTAGTATGATACTATGTATGTCAGGGAACAGGGTATGCACCAGAGATTGTCCAGAGTGTAGGTAGGACTGAACCTGAGCAATGTGGTGGGAACTGTCGGCTTGCTGACTAGCTTTAGCCTGGTGCGGCACATGGAAAAACTGCTCCATCATGAAAAGACTTAAAGGGCTGCTGCTCCTGCTGTTGCAGACTCTGCTGCTTTTGGTGGTGGGAGAAAGTGACACTTGGGGGGGCAAGAGGGGCCTCACTTTCAGACATGCTGGTGGAAGACGTTTGCTCACTAAAAGCTGCGCCAAGCTTTGTACATAGTGTTTCTAGGTAATAATTTGGCCTCCCTTTCAGAGGGAGTTATACACCCCCAATTTTGCTTTGATAGCAAGTGTCTAAAAACATGGTTATCAAGTAATCATCAGACTACTTGATATCAACAATACACCTGTCACTGCATAAGCAAGCAAGCATACAGGTCGCCATTGTAGTCATTGTGCCCGAGGAGCCAGTTCCTTCTGGCTCCGCTCCCCACTGAGACGATTGGGTGTCCTGGTTGGTACCATCATCATCATCGTTCTCTTGCTCCTCCACCTCCGACTCCTCCTCTTCTTGAAGTGACAGCTCATTATCCTCCTCCTTCATGGCAGATTCTTTTTGTGGGTCCTGAATAGCTACAGGGTGGAGGGCAAGATGCGCTACCTGTTATTCTTTCGCCGTTGTCCCATGTTTCATGAGAGTCAGTATCTGTTCTAAGATAAATATGAGGGGGATGATATTGTTCATGCCGATGTTCCTGCTGACAAACTTTGTGGTATCTTTGAAGAGCTTCAGCACCCAACAAGCGTCTTGGAATAGCTACCACTGCCTAACCTTGAAACAACACATGCTCCTTGCTGCTGAGACGGTCTGGTGCATGATAAAATCATTCATGGCTTTCCGTTGCTCGTACAGATGCTCAAGCATGTGTAAAGTTGAATTCCAGTTAGTTGGCGCATCACGGATTAAGAGCTGTAATGGCAGGTCATTCTGTCGCTTCATGTCTAGGAGAGCATTCCTCACCATGTAAGAATAGTTGAGATGCTTGGACAGTCTCCTGGACATTACTGGCACCCTGCGCAAGCCAGTGTACTTATTTAAAAAGCGTTGCACGACTAGGTTGATGACATCCAGGGAGTTTGTGTTATTTCCCCCAGGTTCAGGGTAGCCAGGATGTTGCACCCATTGTCGCTAACCACCTTGCCCAGTTGGAGTCAGCGGGGTGACAGCCAGTGGAATGTTTACTGCTTCATGTACTTTAGCACGCTCGCCTGGGTTGCTACTCTCTCAGCTCCAATATGGCATAGCAAGGCTTGACATATGGTAGGAATGAGGGGGAGTGGGAGTGACACTGTCTCCTGCTGCTGTTGTGGATTGGTGAGCATCCATGGTAGAGCAGGTGGAGGAGGAGTATACGTGGCTAGTGTGGGAGCCTGGCCGACATAATCATGGGGGGGAGGGGGTCAAAAGGACCTGGCCATGTTACCAGGGTGCTACCTCGCTGCTGCCACAAAAAACATTGACCGACTGGGTAATGAAAGACATGTACTGTCCCTGACCTTAAGAGCTGCTCCAGGTGTCCAACTTTGTTTGAACCTTGCCGCACAGCGAGAATCACAGGGAGCGGACCACATTGTCTGTCATGTGAGAGTACAAGGCAGGGATGGCTTTTCTGAAGATATAATGCTGACTATGTACAGTATCTTCCAGAGAGGCTGAGCTCATGCCATCAGCTCCCTAATGGCAGTACACTTGATGAAATGGTATGGCAGCAACTGCACCTCCAGCAACTAGGCCATAAGGGAATTAAGCTTGCATACCAGCGGTTTTCTGGGCATGTAGAGTTGTTTTCAAGCATTCCATTAGCGAAGACTGAAGATGGATCAAAGTAAGAGGAAGATGAGGAGTCCGAGTTGGAGAAGCAGAAAGGGATGATAACAAAGTGATGAAACTGTACTGCCCGCGGATGCAGACTTGCTGCTGCAAGCTGGACCGGGAGAAGGATGGAACTTCTGTTGAGGTAGCTGGCAATTATCTTCCCGGCCCCCCACAACATCAATACTGGAAGGACCTGTAGATGCAAATACATGGATTGAGGCCTAATACCAGGTTATGACTCACAGATAATTTTGTGCATTACCCTGTGTATTGGTGTAGTAATCATACATATGCTTGTTTTAATTTCAACAACTCCCAAAATTTTTTTTAACCATGTGGAGATAGAAATAGAGGTAAACAGATTGAGGCCTAATACCACATTATTACTCACAGATCATTTTCTGCACTACCCTGTGTATTGGTGTAGTAATCACTAGTGATGGGCAAGAATATTCGAATAGCAAATATTAATCGTGAATATCAGCACTTCGAGAATTCGCGAATATTTACAATATAGTGATATATATTCTGAATTTCGAATATTCTACATGTTTTTTCAGTAACCTCCCTTCTTGCTTGTGGGCCAATGAGCAGGCTGCAATGTCTTTGTCTGAGCTTAGCAACATCCCTAGCAACCAATAGGAAAGTTGCCTACCCCTTACTATATAAGAACCTCCCCAGCAGCCCTTGTATGCAGTATTTTGCAGATCTGAGAGAGACAGCAATGTTATTGCTGTGCTCTCTGATTTCATGTGTCATTACATTGGATGGTTAGTTAGCTTATATATATATAATACAGATACCTGTAGTTAGTGGGAGATAATCAGTGTAGGTTAGATAGTGATATAGTGTAGCTGAGGTTCTGCTGTCCATACATACATGCTACATACATATATACATAGTGCTGTGATGTCACAAGTTCACAACAATACTTAGTACACCAATCACTAATAAGTAGTCAGACCTTTTAAAATGTGAAGTTGCACGTATTGTGCCAAAATATTTGCATTATTAGTGCTGATTTCGCAATCACAAATATATTGGAGCACTCTATCTGCATATAAAGCTACTATAACCATTTTCTCAAGTCAAGTATTTTGCATGCATTACGCGAATATTACATTGCCAATATTTTGTGATCAAGAAAATAATCTCGAATTCGCGAATATATGACGAATATTCTACCAAATATTCGCGAAATATTGCAAATTTGAATATTGCCCCTGCCGCTCATCACTAGTAATCACATATACCATATGCTGGTTTTAATAGTTTGAACAAAAAAAATTAGAACCGTGTGGAGAGCAAGTGGATCAAGAAGAGTTGAGAATAGTTTTAAAAAGATGAATCACCCAGGGCATTTGCCTTATCTTCTTTTTTTTCTGGGAGTCTTTTAGATATTCCAGGAGGGTTGGGGAGTATTGCTTCATTTAGACCTTGTACTTATTAAACCTTATTTGTGACAGATACTGTTTAAAGGCATAACTCTCTTGAAACACTTATTACAGTTGCATTTTGAGTATCACTTGACACATATATCCCTCTATCCTAGATCTCAAACCTTTAAAACCTTCCAGAGATTTAAAAAATAACCTCCACAGTAACTCTATCATCTCCTCACCTATTCTTTCCCCCTTATTACATGTCTGAGCAATGCTCTCAGCAAGGCAGTTAAGTAGCTTCTTTTTTAATTAAAATGTGTTCCACCTTTGACCCAAGCAGTCACATCTAGTCATACCTTATTTCTACCTTCTGACCCGTTCACCTCTTAAATAAATGTGCTAAATTGTCGTGTTAACGGTCATACCCCAACAAGACATTCATATATTAAAACTTTTGTGATTACTGCTGTTCTATTCTCCTCCCTTCCTTGGTTCCAGTCAATCATCCTGTCTGATCGTACCACCTCCTCCTTAGCTTCCTTTATTGCCTTTTGTTTCCCTTGTCTCACATATAGGAGTTGATGCAAGTATTTAAGTTATTAATTACACCTTCCAAACAGTTACCAGGAAACCAGTCTGTGCATGTCGGAGATCAGAAGCCCCGTGGAACAGCTGAAATTAGAATTGTGATATGTGTGACATTTTCCAGTTGTTTTTGAAACGAGAATGTAGCTCGGATCCTGTGAAACCTGACGAGCCTTCACAGACTGTCGGTAATCATCTAGAGAAAAGGAGGGGGGGAAAGGGTAAGCCCCCTTTACCATTTCTGGGCCCTCCCATGCTAATCCCAACAATAAATGACACTGACATCAAATCTCTCTTTATGTCTTTTTATTGTTGTTGTTGGATGGTAGTCAGCCACAGCTATTTATTAACGCCAATTTTGTCTCCAACACCTTACTTTTATTTACCTGCCCCCAGCTGTGACTTCACAAAATATTCCACCAAGGTTAGTACCCTAAACACATAAGAACTCCATAACCTTCAAAATTATGAAAAACCCTCAAACCGAGAAATTACCTCCAGACCTAAACGTCCTAAGGGAGGGAGGGTGGGACACGGCTCTTCCGCTCAAAAGGACGCAGAGAGGTGGGACAGGGGTATATACGCCCTGTCCTACTGCCAGCCTCTTCCCCCACAAACCGGATCACATTATTAACCCTACCCTTCCCAGATTAACCCAAAAGGCTGCGCTAGGGGCCCCATTACGCCCACAAAGATAGGGATAGGGGAAAGGGGGGAAGGGACCACTAGTCCCTGCCCACAACCAGACTGTTGGTAATCATCTAGGGAAAAAGGGGGGGCAGAAGTGTAAGCCCCCTTTAACACTTCTAGCCCCTCCCATGCTATTCCCAACAATAAATGACACTGACACCAAATCTCTCTTTAATTTAATTTATTGTTGTTGGATGGTAGTCTGCCACAGCTATTTATTAATGGCATAAACATAAACCAAACCGTGTGATCTGCCAGCCTCTGACCTCCCAGCGGCAGTTACGCCAATTTTGTCTCCAACACCTTACTTTTCTTTACCTGCCGCCATGGAGGAGACCCGTTCTCAAACTAGGCTCCAACCACCACCCAACAAAAACATGGCCTGTTCTACCCCATCTTGGAGACCAGAAAGGAAAATGTCAAGACCAATATCGGACAGGTGGACACCGTCTGGACTCATTAATGAACGGTTATCACCCTCCAGCTGCCGATGATGAACAACCACACCTCCATGGGACCTGAAGTGGGCTATACGAGCATTCACTATGCGCCTGCATTTTTCGACCGCCTCACCATCCCTGCCACCTTGCCATACCACCCTTGGAATGATCTCCGACCATACCAACACCCCTTCTCTAAAAAAGGATGGAAACCACTCTAGATCGGACCACATCAGGGTCAAGAGCTCCATCAATGGCATGGAACCAATATCGTTACCCCGGCATGGATGACCAGGATCACAGGACCAATTGCTTGCAACCCGATCTCGACCACTTGTGAAAGGAGCTGAGACCATCTGAGGCCCCGAATCCCTCTCCACGACACCCCTACTTCACGGAAACTGAGGGATCTCCCGCCAGGTCTGCATTCGGCTCTCTGCGCGGCCCAAAAAATGTATGAATGGTACTGTCAACCGAGTACAAGGGACGAGAGTGGGAGAAGGAAACAAGAAAACAGACTACGCTAGTACTGCAGACTTCAACGCATCCCACGAGGACTCAGAGTGAACCTCAGACCGACGTTCTTTTGTGATAACATTAATTATTGCACTCAGTTTGCGAACATTCTGAATAAATGTTCCATAGACCTTATGGTCCTTACTATTGAATATCTAACACAAGCATTAACCAAAAGTAGGGATAAAATCGCCTGTATTGAATCCCAACTGAAAGACACCCTTTCTGCTGATGAATTAGCGGCTATAAAGTCCAGAGTTGATAAAGTCTGTGGTGACCTAAGAAAAGAAATTGAAACCACTAAGCGCAACACATTCATCAGAGACTTTGAGGATTATCGGTCTAAAATGATCTATAGATGGCAGGATTTATCCGGAACAGCTACTCCACTTTCAAGAAACACAGCACGCCGATGGGACTCCCAGTCTTCTAGATCTGGAAGCGATTATACTCCTGGTGCCCGCCGTCCTCCTTTTTTAGGGAGAAAGAAACCGCAAGCAAAAAGAACACCAGAAGGGCAGGACGCCATCATAGGAGGAATCGACGCGCCGAGGACCACGCACTCACAGGTACAGACACATCTTTAGTCTTGAACATTTCATCAAAAATATTGAGTCCACTTCAATTACAAGTGCTGCAGAAGGATTTATCCTTCAGTCCCACCAAAAATCTAGATAAATTTGAACTTGAAATGGACTGCCAACGTTTTTTTTGGGAATCTTCGCCTCAAAGCATATTTTGCAACTTATGCTAGATCACTATGTACCAATGATACTATAGATGTTTCTAAGCAACAGTTTGGTTTAAAGATTAAGAGTAAATTTCAACCCCCGAAAACGTATCATCCTATAGAAACATTTATATCTCTGGTACAACGTGATATCTCCCAAAACCTCCGGACTGGAAACTATCATATGTCACAAAACTTGTCTGGAAAGAGACTCTCTTACACAACTACTGAGGATAAGTCTCTGATTGTTAAGCCTGCAGACAAAGGGGGTGCCCTGGTTGTATTAGACAGGGAATATTATGTGGGGGAGATTTTACAACAATTCTCTAATATTGATACATACCAATCTTTGACAACAGATCCCGTGTACACGATTAAGGCTAAATTACAGGAAATTACAAATGAATATATAAAAAATAATACCATTGATATTAAAATGGGAGAGTATATTATACATCAACACCCCACAACACCTGTATTTTATACATTGCCAAAGGTACACAAGTCCCTCACCAGTCCTCCTGGACGCCCCATTGTTGCACTCACCGATTCCATATTGTCAGCTCCAGCCATCATCCTTGAAAGGGCCCTTACTCCATTAACCAAAAAGGCTCCATCATATCTCCTGGATACTAATGATTTCTTGACACAAATACGTGACCTAGAGCAAAGAGATAGCGACATATTGGTTACATTTGATGTATGTAATTTATACATATCTATAGAGCATCACAAGGGCACCCGAGCGGTAGAATGGCTATCGACATCATCTACATATAATGAGAATGAGAGGAATTTTTTCCTGAGTCTGCTCACCATTACTTTATATGAGAATTACTTCTTATTTCAGGATACCTTTTACCGTCAGCAGCGGGGGGCCGCGATGGGTTCGAATGCCGCACCGCCTTACTCTAATTGTTATATGTCATGGTTCAAGAAAGAATATACCTATGAAAATAATCTATACAAAACTCATTGCATTTTTTGGCGTTGTTTTATCGTATTTATGACATATTCTGCGTGTGGCGGGGCGACATTCGAACCCTCGAACTATTTATGCAATACATGAACTCTATTTGGATAGAACTGCAATTCACTGTACATTCAGACGTATCCAAGATAAATTTTTTGGATACATGGGTCATTAAGGAAGAGAAGGGTCAGATAGTCAGATACACACGGACCTATATACTAAGAGCACAGACCGTATCAGTTTGTTACATTTTGCAAACAATCATCCACCTGCGGTCAAGAAATCATTACCCTATTCACAACTACAGAGGGTGAGTAGGATAGTTTCTGACAATGACATCAGGACAATAAGTGAGGAAGAAATGTTAGGAAAGTTTTGCAGCAGAGGCTATCCCAATGACCTACTGAATTCTCAACGTGCAAAACAACCAAAAGATACCGCTACTATTAGCAACAAACAATCACGAGTCCCTTTTGTGGTGAAATATCACCCTTGGGAGAAAAAGAGAAGCCTACTGGATCCATCGCCTACAAACCCTAGAACCTAAAGGGTTAAACCGTGATTATGACTTGAATAGCTTTCTTTAATGTATAATGAGTCCTTTTTGGTTTTGTAGTCACCCTTTCAGTGTGCTCTTTTTTGTTTCTTCCACAGAGAACTTGATATACATCAAATACCCACGTCATCTAGTATTTTTGCCTGATCAGGGCGTAAGTTCACAATTAAGCATATAGTATTAAGCATTATGTATTTAGAATAATAGTATTAAGAATAATGTACTATTCAGTAGTATTATTTTGTGAACAGGTAACATTATTGTGCAAGCATGTAATTCCTGCATTATTGTGCCCTTTGTTTATGGTGTTGTCATGCTAACCAACGTCACTTCCGGCCCCATCGCAGGCTATTTAAATGTGTTTATTCTTTGCCATCATTATGTTTGAGAAAGGCTCATAGTAGCCGAAACGCGTCACTTGCCTCCTGTATGTGACCATTAAAATATTCTATAATTACTACTATATAATTACTCTCTGTGCAACTTTGTGTGGATTCTCCCTGAACGCGCGCACCTCATCACTGACATACGGAGTGCAGACTGTATCTTCTCTGGATCTACTGATCTTCATCTAAGTCACAACAATAGACAATCACAGTCTGCTTAAACTAATAACACACAAAGAGTTTAATGTTACTATGTTTTTATTGAACACACCATGTAAACATTCAAAGTGCAGGTGGAAAAAGTATTTTAACTCTTAGATTTAATAACTGGTTGAACCTCATTTGGCAGCAATAACTTCAACCAAATGTTTTCTTTAGTTGCAGATCAGACATGCAACTAATTCTTGACCATTCCTCTTTACAGAACTGTTTCAGATCAGCAATATTCTTGGGATGTCTGGTGTGAATCGCTTTCTTGAGGTCATGCCACAGCATCTCAATCGGGTTGAGGTCAGGACTCTTACTGGGCCACTCCAGAAGGCATATTTTCTTCTGTTTAAGCCATTCTGATGTTGATTTACTTCTATGCTTTGGGTTGCTGTCCTGTTGCAACACCCATCTTCTGTTCAGCTTCAGCTGGTGGACAGATGGCCTTAAGTTCTCCTGCAAAATGTCTTGATAAACTTGGGAATTCATTTTTCCTTCGATAATAGTAATCCGTCCAGGCCCTGAGGCAGCAAATCAGCCCCAAACCATGATGCCCCCACTACCCATACTTCCCAGTTGGGATGAAGTTTTGATGTTGGTGTGCTGTGCCTCTTTTTCTCCACACATAGTGTTGTGTGTTTCTTCCAAACAACTCAACTTTGGTTTCATCTGTCCACAGAATATTTTGCCAGTACTGCTGTGAAACATCCAGCTGCTCTTGTGCAAACTGTAAACATGCAGCAATGTTTTTTTTGGACAGCAGTGGCTTCCTCTGTGGTATCCTCCCATGAAATCCATTATTGTTTAGTGTTTTACATATCATAGATTCGCTAACAGGGATGTTAGCATATGCCACAGACTTTTGTAAGTCTTTAGCTGACACTCTAGGATTCTTCTTCACCTCATTGAGCAGTCTGTGCTGTGCTCTTGCAGTCATCTTTACAGGAGGGCCACTCCTAGGGAGAGTAGCAGCAGTGCTGAACTTTCTCTATTTATAGACAATTTGTCTTACCGGAGACTGATGAACAGCAAGGCTTTTGGAGATACTTTTATAACCCTTTCCAGCTTTATGCAAGTCAACAATTCTTAATCGTAGGTCTTCTGAGAGCTCTTTTGTGTGGGGCATCATTCACATCAGGCAATGCTTCTTGTGAAAAGCAAACCCAGAACAGCTGTAACCAACACTTCCAATCTCATCTCATTGATTGGACTCCAGTTGGCTGACACCTCACTCCAATTAGCTCTTGGAGATGTCATTAGTCTAGGAGTTCACTTACGTTTTCCACCTGATCTGTAAATGTTTACATGGTGTGTTCAATAAAAACATGGTAACATTTAATTCTTTGTGTGTTATTAGTTTAAGCAGACTGTGATTGTCTATTGTTGTGACTTAGATGAAGATCAGATCACATTTTATGACCAATTTGTGCAGAAATCCATATCATTCCAAAGGGTTCACATACTTTTTCTTGCAACTGTATATATACACTGAACAAAAATATAAGCGCAACTCTTTCGGTTTTGCTCCCATTTTGCATGAGCTGAAACACTTTTCTACATACACAAAAGACCCATTACTCTCAAATATTGTTCACAAATCTGTCTAAATGTGTGTTAGTGAGCACTTCTCCTTTGCCGAGATAATCCATCCCACATCACAGGTGTGGCATATCAAGGTGCTAATTAGACAGCATGAATATTGCACAGGTGTGCCTTAGACTGCCCACAATAAAACACCACTCTGAAATGTGCAGTTTGATCACACAGCACAATGCCACAGATGTCGCAATGTTTGAGGGAGCGTGCAATTGGCATGCTGACTGCAGGAATGTCTACCAGAGCTGTTGCCCGAGCAATGAATGTTCAATTCTCTACCATAAGCCATCTCCAAAGGCGTTTCAGAGAATTTGGCAGTACATCCAACCGGCCTCACAACCGCAGACCACGTGTAACCACACCAGCCCAGGACCTCCACATCCAGCATGTTCACCTCCATGATCATCTGAGACCAGCCCCCCCGGATAACCAAAGAATTTCTGCATAAACTGTCAGAAACCGTCTCAGGGAAGCTCATCTGCATGCTCTTCGTCCTCATCGGGGTCTGGACCTGACTGCAGTTCGTCGTCGTAACCGACTTGAGTGGGCAAATGATTCCATTCGATGGCGTCTGACACGTTGGAGAGGCGTTCTGTTCATGGATGAGTCCCGGTTTTCAGTGTTCAAGGCAGATGGCAGACAGCGTGTGTGTAGCGTCGTGTGGGTGAGCATTTTGCTGACGTCAACGTTGTGGATCGAGTGGGCCATGTTGGCCGGTGGAGTTATGGTATGGGCAGGCGTATGTTATGGACAACGAACACAGGTACATTTTTATTGATGGCATTTTGAATGCACAGAGATACCGTGACGAGATCCTGAGGCCCATTGTTGTGCCATTAATCCACGACCATCACCTCATGTTGCAGCATGATAATGCACGGCCCCATATTGCAAGGATCTGTACACAATTCCTGGAAGCTGATAACATCCCAGTTCTTGCATGGCCAGCATACTCACCGGACATGTCACCCATTGAGCACGTTTGGGATGTTCTGTGCTCACCTGTGCAATATTCATGCTGTCTAATCAGCACCTTAATATGCAACACCTGTGAGGTGGGATGGATTATCTCGGCAAAGGAGAAGTGCTCACTAACACAGATTTAGACAGATTTGTGAACAATATTTGAGACTAATGGGTCTTTTGTGTATGTAGAAAATGTTTCAGATCTTTGAGTTCAGCTCATGCAAAATGGGAAGCAAAACCGAAAGTGTTGCGTTTATATTTTTGTTCAGTATATATATATATATATATATATATATATACAGTGGGATGCGAAAGTTTGGGCAACCTTGTTAATCGTCATGATTTTCCTGTATAAATCGTTGGTTGTTACGATAAAAAATGTCAGTTAAATATATCATATAGGAGACACAAACAGTGATATTTGAGAAGTGAAATGAAGTTTATTGGATTTACAGAAAGTGTGCTATAATTGTTTAAACAAAATTAGGCAGGTGCATAAATTTGGGCACTGTTGTCATTTTATTGATTCCAAAACCGTTAGAACTAATTATTGGAACTCAAATTGGCTTGGTAAGCTCAGTGACCCCTGACCTACATACACAGGTGAATCCAATTATGAGAAAGAGTATTTAAGGGGGTCAATTGTAAGTTTCCCTCCTCTTTTAATTTTCTCTGAAGAGTAGCAACATGGGGGTCTCAAAACAACTCCCAAATGACCTGAAGACAAAGATTGTTCACCATCATGGTTTAGGGGAAGGATACAGAAAGCTGTCTCAGAGATTTCAGCTGTCTGTTTCCACAGTTTGGAACATATTGAGGAAATGGAAGACCACCTCAGTTCAAGTTAAGGCTCGAAGTGGCAGACAAAGAAAAATCTTGGATAAACAGAAGCGACAAATGGTGAGAACAGTCAGAGTCAACCCACAGACCAGCACCAAAGACCTACAACATCATCTTGCTGCAGATGGAGTCACTGTGCATCGTTCAACCATTTGGCTCACTTAACACAAGGAGATGCTGTATGCGAGAGTGATGCAGAGGAAGACTTTTCTCCGCCCACAGCACAAAAAAGTACCGCTTGAGGTGGGCTAAAGCACATTTGGACAAGCCAGCTTAATTTTGGAATAAGGTGCTGTGGACTGATAAAAACTAAATTGAGTTATTTGGCCATAACAAGGTGCATTATGCATGGAGGAAAAAGAACACAGCATTCCAAGAAAAACACCTGCTACCTACAGTAAAATATGGTGGTGGTTCCATCATGCTGTGGGGCTGTGTGGCCAGTGCAGGGACTGGGAATCTTGTCAAAGTTGAGGGACGCATGGATTCCACTCAGTATCAGCAATGACCCTAAACACTGCTCAAAATCCACTAAGGCATTTATGCAGAGGAACCAGTACAACGTTCTGGAATGGCCATCTCAGTCCCCAGAACTGAATATAATTGAAAATCTGTGGTGTGACTTAAAGAGAGCTGTCCATGCTCTGAAGCCATCAAACCTGAATGAACGAAAGATGTTTTGTAAAGAGGAATGGTCCAAAATGCCTTCAACCAGAATCCAGACTCTCATTGGAACCTACAGGAAGCGTTTAGAGGCTGTAATTTCTGCAAAAGGAGGATCTACTAAATATTGATTTTATTTCTTTTTTGTGGTGCCCAAATTTATGCACCTGCCTAATTTTGTTTAAACAATTATAGCACACTTTCTGTAAATCCAATAAACTTCATTTCACTTCTCAATTATCACTGTGTGTGTCTCCTATATAATATATTTAACTGACATTTTTTATCGTAACAACCAACTGATTTATTCAGGAAAATCATGACGATTAACAAGGTTGGCCAAACTTTCGCATCCCACTGTATATATACATATATATATATATATATATACAGTACAGACCAAAAGTTTGGACACACCTTCTCATTCAAAGAGTTTTCTTTATTTTCATGACTATGAAAATTGTAGATTCACACTGAAGGCATCAAAACTATGAATTAACACATGTGGAATTCTATACATAACAAAAAAGTGTGAAACAACTGAAAATATTCTAGGTTCTTCAAAGTAGCCACCTTTTGCTTTGATTACTGCTTTGCACACTCTTGGCATTCTCTTGATGAGATTCAAGAGGTAGTCACCTGAAATGGTCTTCCAACAGTCTTGAAGGAGTTCACAGAGAAGCTTAGCACTTGTTGGCTCTTTTGCCTTCACTCTGCGGTCCAGCTCACCCCAAACCATCTTGATTGGGTTTAGGTCTGGTGACTGTGGAGGCCAGGTCATCTCGCGCAGCACCCCATCACTCTCCTTCATGGTCACATAGCCCTTACACAGCCTGGAGGTGTGTTTAGGGTCATTGTCCTGTTGAAAAATAAATGATGGTCCAACTAAACGCAAACCGGATGGAATAGCATGCCGCTGCAAGATGCTGTGGAAGCCATGCTGGTTCAGTATGCCTTCAATTTTTAATAAATCCCCAACAGTGTCACCAGCAAAGCACCCCCACACCATCACACCTCCTCCTCCATGCTTCACGGTGGGAACCAGGCATGTAAGAGTCCATCCGTTCATCTTTTCTGTGTTGCACAAAGACACATGTGGTTGGAACTAAAGATCTCAAATTTGGACTCATCAGACCAAAGCACAGATTT
The DNA here is from genome assembly GCF_014858855.1 of Bufo gargarizans. Taxonomy (NCBI): domain Eukaryota; kingdom Metazoa; phylum Chordata; class Amphibia; order Anura; family Bufonidae; genus Bufo; species Bufo gargarizans. Next base: position 590,700,099 of record NC_058080.1, on the reverse strand, counting down.
CCACTGGTCTAATGTCCATTCCTTGTGTTCTTTAGCCCAAACAAGTCTCTTCTGCTTGTTGCCTGTCCTTAGCAGTGGTTTCCTAGCAGATATTCTACCATGAAGGCCTGATTCACACAGTCTCCTCTTAACAGTTGTTCTAGAGCTGTGTCCGCATGTGAGCCAGTTTCTTTGTAGCGCTTGATGGTTTTTGTGACTGCACTTGGGGACACTTTCAAAGTTTGAAAGACTGACTGACCTTCATTTCTTAAAGTAATGATGGACACTCGTTTTTCTTTACTTAGCTGCTTTTTTCTTGCCATAATAGAAATTCCAACAGTCTATTCAGTAGGACTATCAGCTGTGTATCCACCTGACTTCTCCACAATGCAACTGATGGTCCCAACCCCATTTATAAGGCAAGAAATCCCACTTATTAAACCTGACAGGACACACCTGTGAAGTGAAAACCATTTCAGGTGACTACCTCTTGAAGCTCATCAAGAGAATGCCAGGAGTGTGCAAAGCAGTAATCAAAGCAAAAGGTGGCTACTTTGAAGAACCTAGAATATGACATATTTTCAGTTGTTTCACACTTTTTTGTTATGTATAGAATTCCACAATGTTAATTCATAGTTTTGATGCAGTGTGAATCTACAATTTTCATAGTCATGAAAATAAAGAAAACTCTTTGAATGAGAAGGTGTGTCCAAACTTTTGGTCTGTACTGTATATATATATATATATATATATATATATATTTATTTATTTATTTATTTTTTTATTTTTTTGAGCAGTTAATACATTCATCAGATAAATATTTGGTTGAAAAGCATAGAAGCTATTTCTGTGGGTTGTGTGTTGTAAGACTGCCTTCCCTGTAATTTGGAGTTCTTCAGAAAGTTATCAAAGCATCTTGGGCAACCACATCTCTGTGGTGTAATAATTCCATCATATCCTCTTGAGCCTTTGGTTGAAGTTATGCGTAAAGCATTAGCTCACTCAGTGTTAACCTATGTGTTGCCATGAATGGTCACATTGCACAGTCCCTAGTAGCAGGGATTAAGGCATTATGAGACAAAAGTCGCAATTTAGGAGTGGAAAATGTTGCAAATATGTTTCAAAAGTCTCAAGTATGGCGGTGTGGCTGAAATGGTGCATTTCAGTTTAAAAAAGTCACGTTTTGGTGCCATTGGCGTTAAAATGTCACAAATCGAGAGAAATAATAATAATAAATAATCAAGTTTATATTTAAAAAAAGTCACATTTTAAAAGTGGCGAGCGGCTTTTGACATATGAGGTAAAACAAAATCACCACTTTTGATTTGTTATGTTAGCATTTTTTGGCACAAATTATGCCCTTATTGATAAATGTTTTGTATTCTGCAGGAATATTCCAGGAAGATTTTAGTAGGCTATCTATGATACAGTATTTGCATTGGTATTCTTACCACAGAGGCGGACCACTGAACTCCTTCTGTTTCCCAACATGAAACAAAGACATTTGCCTGCAGCCATCACTAGGGGAATCCCAGTGCATAGAATTTTTTAAAGCTTTGAGTTACATAGTTACAAAGTTAAAAACGATTGAAAAAAGACATAAGTCCATCAAGTTCAATGGTAACTGTATACATTTCTATGCACTGAGCTCCCCCTAGCAGTGGCTGCAGTTTTATTATGTACTATATTAGGGTAAGTAGAGGATTTAGAACAGAATAGAACAGAGGAGATTTATTGATGTACTTATGCCAGTTATCTGGTATGCATTTAGCAACATAGTATTCAGAATGAGCACCATTTTTCCAACATAAATGCCAGGGAAAGTGAGCAAAAGCATGATTTTTCAAAAGTCGTTTTGAGTGAATTGAAGCATACAAAGCAGGATTTGATTTAAAGTTTAAGAAAGATTTGATTCAGCAAAAAGCAAAATTTCCTTGCGTTTTTTGGTAATTAATCAGTTTTTCCTAAAATGGTGGCTGAAAATAAAGAAAATAATACTCACCTCATCCACTTGCTCGCAGAGAGGACATCGGCTCCATCTTGATTGATGAGGACCCGCCAATGGTCATGCAGTGAGCGTGAAGACGATACCACGTGATCACTCTCGCCACAGTCGGGATTTCTTTACTCAAAATGGGAGCAGACAGCCTCTCCATGAGCAAGTGGATGAGGTGAGTATAATTATTTTACCGCCTTGAGCACTTGAATGTGAGTCTCAGATGCCACGATTAGTGTTGGTTGAACGGGGCCTCTTGTGGGGTTAAATAATGGTGGATAGCGCTTCACACAATGAAAAGCCATTTGTGACGTAAGTTGTAACTAATAGAATTTGTTTATGACGTTTGGCAAAGTTTGCTAATCGAATTTTTCAAAACTCCGCTCATCACTAATCCAAAGATTACTCTACAACAGGGGGTCAGCAACCTTCGGCACTCCAGCTGTTGTGAAACTACAAATCCCAGCATGCTCCACTGATTTTTATGGGAGTTCTGAGAAGAGCGGAGCAAGTATGCATGCTGGGAGTTGTAGTTTCACAACAGCTGGAATGCCAGAGGTTGCCTACCCCTACTCTATAAATAAAAATAAATAAATTCACCAACTATCTCAATAGGGCCCATACTAAGTATTTCTGGGCCCTATGATATCTGTATATGCTCCTGGGTATCTATTGGAATGCAATACCTACCGTAAGTGATAGAGTTTGACCCACCATCACAACTTATTACCTATCTATAGGATTAATCAATGCTTCAGGCATACTCTTTTTCAGTCTCTGACTGACCCTTCTGAGAGCTTTGGACAAGTTTCACTCTCCATCACACCATCCTAACATGGTGGTTCCATGGGCTCCACTCCTCCTTGGATTCCAGTCAGTCCTGGCAACAGATGACCTTGCAATGCTTCTAGTGCCAACAACGTCCACTATCAAGGGGCCACATAATGGCCCCTTCTGAGTGACACTTCCCCCTCCAGGAATGGCAACATTGCTGAGACAACAGTTTGCCAGCTCCCACTTCAACACTCCAAGAAAGGCCCAGACTCTGGGGGTACATGGCACAGACAATACAATACAGTATTAAAGAATATCACTCGCTTCAGCATTCTCTACCGTGTTATATATATATATATATATATATGTATATATATATATATATATATATAAATATATATACACTCACCTAAAGAATTATTAGGAACACCTGTTCTATTTCTCATTAATGCAATTATCTAGTCAACCAATCACATGGCAGTTACTTCAATGCATGTAGGGTTGTGGTCCTGGTCAAGACAATCTCCTGAACTCTAAACTGAATGTCAGAATGGGAAAGAAAGGTGATTTAAGCAATTTTGAATGTGGCATGGTTGTTGGTGCCAGATGGGCCGATCTGAGTATTTCACCATCTGCTCAGTTAATGGGATTTTCACGCGCAACCATTTCTAGGGTTTACAAAGAATGGTGTGAAAAGGGAAAAATATACAGTAAGCGGCAGTCCTGTGGGGGCGAAAATGCCTAGTTGATGCTAGGGTCAGAGGAGAATGGGCCGACTGATTCAAGCTGATAGAAGAGCAATGTTGACTGAAATAACCACTCGTTACAACCGATGTATGCAGCAAAACATTTGTGAACACGCACAACATTGAGGCGCATGGGCTACAACAGCAGAAGACCCTACCGAGTACCACTCATCTCCACTACAAATAGGAAAAAGAGGCTACAATTTGCACGAGCTCACCAAAATTGGACTGTTGAAGACTGGAAAAATGTTGCCTGGTCTGATGAGTCTCGATTTCTGTTGAGACATTCAAATGGTAGAGTCTGAATTTGGCGTAAACAGAATGAGAACATGTATCCATCATGCCTTGTTTCACTGTGCAGGCTGGTGGTGGTGGTATAATGGTGTGGGGGATGTTTTCTGGGCACACTTTAGGCCCCTTAGTGCCAATTGGCCATCGGTTAAATGCCACGGGCTACCGGAGCATTGTTTCTGACCATGTCCATCCCTTCATGACCACCATGCACCCATCCTCTGATGGCTACTTCCAGCAGGATAATGCACCATGTCACAAAGCTCGAATCATTTCAAATTGATTTCTTGAACATGACAATGAGTTCACTGTACTAAAATAGCCCCCACAGTCACCAGATCTCAACCCAATAGAGCATGGATGTCAAACTCATGGCCCTCCAGATGTTGCAAAACTACAACTCCCATCATTCCCTGATAGCTGTAGTATGCCCAGGCATGATGGGAGTTGTAGTTTTGCAACAGCTGGAGGGCCACAAGTTTGACATCCCTGCAATAGAGCATCTTTGGGATGTGGTGGAACGGGAGCTTCGTGCCCTGGATGTGCATCCCTCAAATCTCCATCAACTGCAAGATGTTATCCTATCAATATGGGCCAACGTTTCTAAAGAATGCTATCAGCACCTTGTTGAATCAATGCCACATAGAATTAAGGCAGTTCTGAAGGCAAAAGGGGGTCCAACACTGTATTAGTATGGTGTTCCTAATAATTCTTTAGGTGAGTGTATATATCAATGTAATTTTGTAAAGGAGTAAGTGCGTCCCTTGCAAGTCACCCCCTTACACATTTACATTCCATGTTTATAATATAACACAAATCAATAATTAACAATGGAATGTGACCTAGGTAATACAGAAGCACAATTACATTGTATCTATTATGTACTGATGGAACTGCATATGAGCACCCTAACATTTTATAACAATGTTTGCTGAATAGAATAATTACACAAACCTGCAAACGAAAGTACATCCAAACCAGCAATCACTTTCATCCCAGTTAATATTCTTCAGTTTTCGAGCAATTAATGGCACACATAATTAGGTAATAATATACATTTAATAGCAGCAGTGTGAATATCAGTGGCCTTAGTGGAGCTTTGATCTAGTGCATTATTATACTCACAAATATTAGGAGCCAAGCCTAAGGGTTAATGATAATCCTTCTGGTGAAACTACAATTAAGTATTTGTAATGGATCTAAAATTTTCCTCACTGAAAAATGTTAACTTTGACATCCCTTTCAAGGTTTGTAGTTTTGGCCTTTGTCTGTGTATTGGTAATCCATGATGTGTTTTACTTTGGCTTGTGTTAAAAAGGTTTCAAGATTTGCGGCTGTATGGGAACATTTGATGTGGGTGTACTAGAGTTACTCGCTCCCATGTTATGATTGACAGATTGTATGGAGTCTCAGCGGTCCATTTGTTTTAAAGCCAGTTTGTTCCTTTTACAGGAGAAAAAAGCATACTATAGTTAAGCAAAAACTACTGTAGCTTCATACTGTAGAAATATTTTCCTATATATGCAATGGAACCGTAAAAAGTTACCTTTAAGGGGTTGACCCATCTCAGACATTGATGGCATATCACTAGGATATGCCATCAAAGTCAGATAGATGCTGGCCTCACCTCTAGGACCTGCACCTATCTCCAGAGGGAGAGCACACCACATATGTGCTGGTGCCCGCCATTCACTGGTATGCATGCACAACCACCTCTCCGTTCACCTTTATGAAAGCGCCAGAAATAGTTTAGCCAGCGCTCAGTTATTTCCAGAATTCCCATACTAGAGAATGGAAGGTGGCAGTTCACTATCCTTGGGCTTGGGCATTCTAGAGATAGGTGATTGTTCCCAAGGACGGAACTGCAATTATCTTACATTGATGGTATATCTTAGTGATATGCTATCAGTGTCTTAGATGGAAGTACCCCTTTAAAGTAAATATCTCATGTATCTCAACTTGATTCACAGGCTTTAAGTAAAAGAAGAGCTGACCATATTGGCGGCACACATTTTTCTCCTGTATAGACAATGCAGCAGGGTGTGCGGCTGCAATGAATGGTAGTTAATTTACATTTTCCAAGAAGTGATGAAGTACAACCCCCTACCCGAGAGACCAGGCAGTGGCATTGAAGATACATACAGAGCCTTATTTGATTGTATACTGTTGCCTTCCTACCTTATATAGGCTTCCAGAAGTACAACAAAGCTTTCTTCTGATTTCCCTATTTCCACTGATAATGTGATTACTCTGCTCATTACGTTACAGTCTATACAGCAAAGCTGACAGATGAGTTACAGGAAATTATTGTGTCTGCTTGTCACAGTGTAGTTCACCGTATGTACTTGTTTTAGTAGCTCTCTAGCATACTGGCTGCAGTGGAAGTTGGTTGCTATGACCTATGTGTAATTGTGGCAGCCTGTGTGTGAACTGCTCCTTGTGTTTGCATGCTCCCCTCCCTGTTGTCTCAGTTCTGGTGGGGTTAATGGTCTGGTCTGGGTGTGTCTTCTAGGTTTTAGATGACCTTGTTATCCTTCTCTTCATATACCTGTGAGCTGTGGGCTTGGGGTCAGTCTGTCTCCAGCTTTGTTGGGTGCAGGAGCTATGCACCTGACCTGGGGATATTCCATCTGCCCTGTCTGTGTGGTCACCTAGTGAGACATCAAGGTCATGTTGTCTGGTTCTTTGTCTTGTGGTGCAGCTGTCTGTTCACCCATGGGCTAACTCCGCATGGGGTACAGGCATCTGCTAGTCCAGTTCTGTGTCTTGTGGTGCAGCTGTGTCTGTTCGCCCATGGATTAACTCCCCATGGGGAACAGGCCTTCCATGAGAGGGCTCCTGGGTTCTCCAGAGGCAGGACATCTAGTCTATGTGTGCAGCTCTGCCTGTGACTACCATGTGTCATTCCTCATGGGGTCTAGGCATCTGCTTGTCTGCCTGTTTGGGCAGCTCTGTCTGTGACCGCCATGTGTCATTCTGCATGGGGTCCACGCATCTGCTTATTTGCCTGTTTGAAGAGCTCTGCCTGTGACCGCAATGTGTCGTTCCCCATGGAGTCCAGGCATCTGCTATCTTACTGTTTAGGCAGCTCTGCCTATGGTCGCCATGTGTTGTTCCACATGGGTTCCAGGCATCTGCTTGTCTGCCTATTTGGGCAGCTCTGCCTGTGCCCTGCCATGTGTCATTCCACATGAGGTTCAGGCATATGCTTGTCTGCCTGTGTTGGCAGCTCTGCCTGTGATCACCAGGCATCTGCTTGTGCTCTGGTTCTCGTTTGGTCTGAACTGTGTCCTGTGCAGTTATGTTTTGGGTCTAGTTTATGTGCCTGGGGTCCAACCCTTAAGTTTGTGTGGACCGCTGGTGCTTGCACCGTCAGTCTCTGCAGGTAACTAACCAAGTGCACTGGGACCACCCTGGAGGTGAGACCAGTGAGCCCTCAGCTAAGTTCATCCCCCACTATCAGGGCACTGTGAAGAACGGTGCTCACTGAGTCTCTGCCCAATGGTTTTGGCCCCAAGTCAAACCGGTGCCCTAGGTCCAGTGGTACCGGCCACTGGTTCCTTACCTGCTGGTCTAGATTCCTGCCATGTCTGTTTTCTGTAAATAAAGTATTCGTTTTGGTCCTTGCTATTTTGTCTAATTGCTTGCCTTGTGTTGTTTGCCTGAGATATGTTCTAGGGGTCAGTAGGACCATTGCTGGAACATGACACTGTTCTAGTAGGTTGTTTGAAAACTAGATTACAGTATTTCAAGATATAAAGACTAGTAGAATAAAAGCACAACACAACAAAAATTATAGAAAAAAATAAAAACTAATTAAAACGTCATTTCATGATAAAATATTCCTTTAAGTAAGTTGTATAAAAAAAGGGTGATTTATTCCAGAAAAACAGCAGCCATTAGTTTTGTGAACCTTCCATAAAAATAAAATTGATCGTATATAGGACATATTATTACCACATCTGCTCCTTCACATCTTAGAGGGCTACAATAAAATGCATTATCTGATGAGTGATAATTTGCCACCAAATGACCGCTTGTCTTGTGTAACTTGAATTAATGGGTGAAGGTGTTTTATAGCCTTGACCTATATTTCACCTTGGAAACTTATAATACACTATTATCTACATGGTAATCACCCACCGTGAAATCCTTGGTAGGTTCTGAGTCATAATGGGAATGTGTCTTGACCTGGTGTGTATAATCCTTGTGGAATCTTTGCATGCTATTCCAGCCTAGTTTATATGCGATTTCTGCCACAAACAACAGTCCATTTTGGGCATTTTTTGCAGCAGCTGTCTTTGGCCAGATATGCTGTAGATTTTCCCACTACGCGTGAACAAACCCTTAGGCCACAAACCCTTAGGCCACCGGCATTCCTTGCAGAATACGTGTGTTTTTATTCTGAGCAGATTCCGGTCTGGAAAATCTGCAGCGTATTACAGTACCAGGAAAGAGTATGAGATTGCACAAATCTCATGTACACTGTTAGGCTGGGTTCACACGGGTGTTGCGGGAAAAGGTGCAGGTGCGTTGCAGGAACATGCAAAACATTGTAATGCGTTTTGCACGCGAGGGAGAAAAATCGGCATGTTTTGTACCCAAACCCGAACTTCTTCACAGAAGTTCGGGTTTGGGATCGGGGTTGTGTAGATTGCATTATTTTCCCTTATAACATGGTTATAAGGGAAAATAATAGCATTCTTAATACAGAATGCATAGTACAATAGCGCTGGAGGGGTTAAAATAAATAAATACATTTAACTCACCTTAATCCACTTGCTCGCGCAGCTGACATCTCTTCTGTCTTCTTCTTTGCTGTGGCACCATGGTAAAAGATCATATGATGGACCATGTGATGACCGGAGTGACGTCACCACAGGTCCTTTTCCTGTACACAGCAAAGAAGAAGACAGAAGAGATGCCGGCTGCGCGAGCAAGTGGATTAAGGTGAGTTAAATTATTTGTATTTATTTTTTTAACCCCTCCACTATTGTACTAGGCATTCTGTATTAAGAATGCTATTATTTTCCCTTATAACCATGTTATAAGGGAAAATAATAATGATCGGGTCTCCATCCCGATCGTATCCTAGCAACCGTGCATGAAAATCGCACCGCATCGGCACTTGCTTGCGATTTTCACTCAGCCCCATTCACTTCTATACAATATAGAGCATGCTGCGATTTTTGCGCAACGCATAAGTGATACGTGAAAATCACAGCTCATGTGCACAGCCCCATAGAAATGAATGGGTCCGGATTCAGTGCGGGTGCAATGTGTTCACCTCCCGCATTGCACCCACGCGGAAATCTCGCCTGTGTGAACTCAGCCTTAGGTTTATTTCCGTATGGAAATTGACCGGCTGTGCGCATTTCAAATAAAATAGCGTGTCAATTATGTTTGCGGTTTTACCGTGGATTTCACCTTTTTTAATGAATGGGTGAGATCTGCGGCAAATCTATATAAAAAAAACGCTGTTAGACATTGCAGATTTAGGTACATGAATCTGCAGGGAAATACGTATGGATCTTATGTGTGTTCACCCCCACCCATGTGCAGGTGGTGTTTGTTCAGGTTTTTGATGATGTTTTTGAAACTAAACCCAGGAGAGGAGGAGTGGATTCATCAAGAAGAGAAGTAAAATCTGCCTGTTAGGGTGCCTTCACATCTGGTGGAATGTATTTGCATAACAATCTGCAGGTTAAGGCCTCTTTCACACTACCGTATGGCTAATTCAGTGTTTTGCGGTCTGTTTTTCACGAATCCGTAGCTCAGTTTTTTTGTTTCCGTTGTGTTTTTGTTTCCAGTTCCGTTTTTCCATATGGCATATACAGTATACAGTAATTACATAGAAAGAAATTGGGCTGTGCATAACATTTTCAATAGATGGTTCCGCAAAAACGGAACGGATATGGAAGACATACGGATGCATTTCCATATGTGTTCCGTTTTTTTTGCGGACCCATTGACCTGATTGGAGCGACATATCGTGATTTTCAGGCAATAATAGGACATGTTCTATCTTTTAACGGAACGGAAAAACGGAAACACGGAAAGGGAATGCATACGGAGTACATTCAGTTTTTTTGCGGAACCATTGAAATGAATGGAAAAAAAGCTCCCTGTGTATTCATATGAAGTTTAAAAGTGCATTCCATCTCAGATATTGATGGCATATCACTGGGATGTCAGGTGGGACCCTCGCCTGTCTCTAGAACGGGGACGCTGAAGTGAAGGAGAACACACCACACTTGCACCACCACCTATCCATTCACCCCTAGAGACTGTCAGAAATACCCAAGCCAGCTACCTTTGGAACACCCAATGCCATATCCTAGAGATTTACCATCAATGTCTGGAATGGGAATACCCCTTTAAGTTGTCCCACTCTAAAAATCTGTATATCTGTGTTCTGTTGCAGAAAACACGATGTATTGCAGATTTTGTGATCCACTCTTTCTCTATAGGTTTCAATGGAAAATGATATCAAATCTGCATCAAAATCCCCCAAAAAGAAATAGCAAAAACCGCACCAAAATCCACATGAACCTAAAAAATATGCATAATCGGATTTCAGTGCGTGTTTTTCCCGCGCTGTTCAAAACTTGAATGTGTACTGACACAAATGATTCAAGAAATTTTTATGCCTTTTTCACAAAGTCATGGCTCATGCACAAAGCCGTAGACGTTTTTGCTGTCCACCAATTGCAGATCTGCAAAACAAGGATGTGTGTGTTCCGCATTTTGACCTGCTGAACAGAATGACCTGCCCTCTATAGAACAGTCCTATTTTTTTCAGGTGCCACAGAATGGACATACGATCGAGTGCATAAGCCCTCAGTGTTCTTTCGTGATTTCCATCAGTGATTTTGAGCCAAAACCAGGTGCAGGTCAAAAACACTGAATAGGTTTTGGCTCCGAATCACTGATGGAAATCACTGACCAAAACACTGATGTGTGAATAAAGCCTAAGGCCTCTTGCACACGACCGTGGACGTATTGCGGCCTGCATACGGCGGGTCTGGAATACACGGTACACTAGCCGTATGCATTCTGCATCACGGATGTGGACCCATTCACTTGAATGGGTCCGCAAATCCGGAGATGCGATGCGGAACGGAAGCACTATGGAGTGCTTTCTTGAGGTTCCGTTCCATGCTTCCATTCCGCAAAAAGATAGAACTTGTCCTATCTTTTTGTGGAACGGACGGATTGCGAGCCCCATTCCAGTGAATAGGATGGCGATCCGCATGCAGCTGGCCCACGGTCAGTGCCCGAGCATTGCGGACCACAATTTGCGGTCCGCATCACACGTCAATGTGCAAGAGGCCTAAAGCCTGTATTACACAGGCCGACTGCGCATGCGATTGTCTAGAGGCAAGCGATCCCTCCTGGCAATTGCTTGATAGCTAAGGGAGGAGACAGCTGCTATTACGTGCAGCGTTCTCCTCCGCAGCATGGGGAGGAGAGATTGTTATGCCATCGCTCGACCCCATGCTGTCTAGTGGTTTGCCAGCGGCAGATCACTATTAGGCCCCTTTCACACGGGCGAGAATTCCGCACTGGTGCAATGCGTGAGGTGAACGCCTTGCACCTGGACTGAATCCGGACCCATTCACTACAATGGGGCTGTGCACATGAGCGGCGATTTTCACGCATCACTTGTGCGTTGCGTGAAAATTGCAGCATGCTCTATATTGTGCGTTTTTCATGCAACTGCGGATGCGGTGAGTTTTTAACGCATGGTTGCTAGGTGACGATCCAGGTGGGGACCCGATCTTTATTATTTTCCCTTATAACATGGTTATAAGGGAAAATAATAGCATTCTTAATACAGAATGCTAAGTAAATTAGGGATGGAGGGGTTAAAAAATAAAAAATTCAACTCACCTCATCCACTTGTTCGCGCAGCCAGGCTCATCTTCTTTCTTCTTCTTTGAGGACCTGGGAGGAAAAGGACCTTTGGTGATGTCACTGCGATCATCACATGGTCCATCACTATGGTGGTCACCAAAGGTCCTTTTCCTCCCAGGTCCTCAAAGAAGAAGAAAGAAGACAAGCAGGGCTGCGTGAACAAGTGGATGAGGTGAGTTTAATTTTTTATTTTTTTTTAACCCCTCCATCCCTAATTTACTTAGCATTCTGTATTAAGAATGCTATTATTTTCCCTTATAACCATGTTATAAGGGAAAATAATAAAATCTACACAACACCGATCCTAAACCCGAACTTCTGTGAAGAAGTCCGGGTTCGGGTCTAAGTACCAAACGCATTAAAACGCTTTGCACTCGCAACGCACCCGCAACGCCCGTGTGAACCCAGCCTTAGACAGCATGATCTGCTACTGGCAAACGCTGATTTTTAATCATTCTTAAAAATCTGAATTGCCTGATGAACGAGCATTTGCTATGCATTTACTGCAATCAGTGGCAGTATTCAGGCTCATGCACACAACAGTATGTATTTTGCAGTCCGTGGATCCATTGTAACAATGCCCCGCTTTGTCCGCAAAACGGACAAGAATAGAACATGTTCTATTTTTTTTGCGGAACGGACTTGCAGACATACAGACGCGGAATGCACATGGAGTCATTTACGTTTTTTTTGCGGCCCCGTTGAAATGAATGGATCCACAGCAAAAAAATGGAATGGACACGGTCAAAAAAACATGTTTGTGCGCATGATCCCTTACACTGCAAGATGATTGCTAATGAGCGTTCGTGCGAGATTTTCGGCCAAAAAACGGGCAGTGCAATACAGTCCTAAGGGCTCATGCACACGACCGTGTGCTGGCCGTTCCGTGCATTGGGGACCGCAATTTGCTGTCCGCAATGCACGGTAACATCTGTGCGGCGGCCGCAGACAAATCCAGACCCATTCAACTTGAATGGGTCCATGATCTGTCCGCACCGCAAAAAAGTAGTGCATGCACTACGTTTTCGCGGTGCAGAGGCATGGACAGAAAACCTACGGAAGCACCCCTTTAAGTGAAAGGGTCCACGATCCGTGATGCGGTTGTGTGCATGAGCCCTAAGGATGATGAAGTTACTGGGAAAAAATTATAACAAATCCTTTAGGCCTCTTTCACACGAGCATGGCGGATCTGCTCCGGATGCGTTCAGGCTGCGTTCAGTGAAACTCGCACCATTTTGCAAGCAACTGCAGTCAGCTTTGTCTGCAATTACGTTCAGTTTTTTCCGCGCGGGTGCAATGTATTTTTCACTAAAGCCCCATTCACTTCTATAGGGCCAGGGCTGCGTGAAAAACGCTGAATATAGAACATGCTGTGTTTTTCATGCAACGCAGAACTGATGCGTGAAAAAAAAAAATGTACACAGACCCAGTGAAATGAATGGGTCAGGATTCAGTCCAGGTGCTATGCGTTCGCGTCATGCATTGCACCCGCACAGAAAAAACTCGCTCGTGTGAAAGTGGCCTTACTAAAGTGAAATGTATTCACACAAAAAACAAAATGAAAGTTAGTCTACAATCTTTATTTTTTTTATTGCAATGATTATTTCCTTTTAAAAATGCTCTTTTGGTTAATCCTTTTGATTAACCCTCTCACTGCCAGTAATCCATACATCATTTCCATCAGTTGATTCCATAAGTTTAGTTTGATCATTAAAAATGTTTTTTTTTTTCTTTTCCTGAAAAAATTACTCTGTTCATCTTTATACTGTATTTTGTGATATATTTTTAAAATAACGATGAACCTGAAAATACTGATGATTTTGGTACTGGGACTTAGGACTGAGCCTATGTTCTAGTTCGCACGTCAGTGTCTTCACCGGTGACTGGGAGCTAAAAGCAGGTGCAAATCTTTCCATTATATTTGGAGTAGGCTCCATTGCTGGATTTGGCTAATAATCGCTGATAGATTTCCTTCAAACACTGACCCAAACACTGATATGTGACTTAGGTTTTAGACCACTTAGTCAATATTTGGTCAGTATTTTGCAACAGTATTTATAAGCCAAAACCAGGCACGGAACCTACAGAGAGAAGTATAATGGAAAGAATCGGACCTCTTCTGTGTTCTGGATCCACTCTTGGTTTTGGCTTACAAATACTGATGACCAAATACTGTCTGTGTGACAGTGGCCTTAGGCTGGGTTTCCTCATTTAGGTTTTCTGACGCAGTTCTAAGGCTAAAACCAGGTGTGGGTTCAACAAGAGGTCAGGTATTATCTGTCCTTTATACCTATTCTTCCTTTATGATCCACACCTGGTTTTGACTTCAAAAATAAAACTAGAAAATGTGAATGTGGAAACCCAGCCTAACAGGTTCCATGTACTGGCAGATAGCCTCAGTCAGGTTCCATATGTATAAAGATATTTTCTTCAAAAAGTAATGCTTCCTTGGGAGAATAAGGCCTCCGGTACACAACTGTACCATATTTTGGTCCATAAAGCGCAGATTGGCAACATATGGATATCTTCCACATTTTTCTCACTCCCATCAATATAAATGCCTATTCTCATCCGCAAAATAGACCAGAATAGGACATGTTCTATAATTTGCAGGACAGCCACATGAATCCGCAAAAAATAGGGATGTGTGCATGGCCCCATAGGAAAGAATGGGTCAGTGTGGTATCCGCAAAAAATACAGATAGCCCACTGAACAAATATATGGCTGTGTGCATGAGCCCTAACTCTGCACATACAGCATTTGATGTTATATGCCATAGAGAAGCATGCTTTCTATACCTTCATAAGGGCTTGTTCACACGACTGTGCCGTTTTTTGCGGTCCGCATATTGCGGATCAGCAAAAAAACGGATGCCACCCGTGTGCCTTCCGCAATTTGCAGAACGGAACAGGAGGCCCATTATAGAAATGCCTATTCTTGTCCGCAAAACTAAATGAATGGTTCCGTATACGCAAAATACGTTCATGTGAACGAACCCTAAGCCTCATATAGTGGTATGCAGAGCTCTTTATGTCAAACTGCTTATGAAACCGAGATAAAAAAAATAACAGCATGTATTGTACTCACTTTTTCACATTTTGTTATGTTGAGGACTTGTGCTAAAATAAAAAATAAATAAATCATTCTGCACTCAGTACCCCATAATGAGAAAGTGAAAACAGAATTTTAGAAATCTTTGGTAATTCATTGAAAAGGAAAAACTAAAATCTTGCATTGACATAAGTATTCAGACCCTTTACTCAGGACAGGCCCCATGCACATGGCCGTTGCCGTATTGCGGCCCGCAAACAGCGGGTCCGCAATATGTGGGCACCGGCCGTGTGTTCCCCGCATCACGGATGCATGCCCATTCACTTGAATGGGTCCGCAATCCGGAGCTCCGGTGCGGAACAGAGGCACAGAGCCCCACGGAAGCACTACAGAGTGCTTCTGTGGTGTTTCTGTCCGTGCCTCCACACCGCAAAAAAATAGAACATGTTCTATTTTTTTGCGGTGCGGACGGATTACGGACCCATTCGAGTTGAATGGGTCTCGATCTGTCCCGGCCACCGCACGGACGTTGCCCTGCATTGGGGATGGCCAATTGCGGTCCCCGATGCACGGAACGGCCGCACAACGGCTGTGTGCCTGAGGCTTTAGTTGAAGCACCTTAGGTAGCGATTATAGCCTCCAGTCTTCCTGGGTATGATGCCACAAGATTTGCAGACCTTGATTTGGTTATTTTCTGCTACTCTTCTGTGCAGATCCTCTTAAGCTGTGTCAGGTTCGATGAGGATGAGGACAGACTTTTTTTTAGGTCTCACCAGAGATGTTCAATTGGATTCAAGTTAGGGCTCTGGCTGGGCCACTCAAGGACATTCACAGAAATGTTACTAAGCCACTCCTATATTGTCTTGGCTGTGTGCTTAGGGTGATTATCTTGGTCCAGAGCACACTGGATCAGGTTTTCATTATGTCTCTACTTTGCTCCATTGAGTTTCCCCTTAGCCCTGACCAGTCTCCCAGCCAATGAAAAACACCCCCACAGCATAACGCTGCTCCCACCACGTTTTGGAAATAGGAATGATATTGTGCAGGTGATGAGCAGTGCATGGTTTTCTCCAGACACGATGATTGAAAACATAAAGTTCAATTTTGGTTTCATCAGACTAGATAATTTTGTTTATGACAGCCTGAGAGTTTGTGTAAACTTAAGACAGGCTTTCATATTTCTTTTACTAAGGAGGGGCTTTTTTATCGCCATTTTGCCATAAAGCTCAGATTGGTCAAGTGCTACAGTGATGGTTGACTTTCTGGAAGTTTCCCCCATCTGCACGCAAGATCTTTGGAGCTCAGGCAGAGTGACTGTTGGGTTCTAGGTCACCTCTTTTACCAAAACTCTTTCCCTCTCTATTAGGGGGAAGGGCAGCTAACTTAAGAAAGAGTCCTGGTTGTTCCAAACTTCTTCCATTTACTAATGGAGGCCAACGATGCTCTTGGAAACTTTCAGTGCAACAGATTTTTTTTTCTATTCTTCTCCAGACCTGTGCCTCCACACAATCCTGCCTCTGAGCTCTACAGGGAGTTGTTTCTTCCTCGTGGATTAGTCTTTGCCCTGATATACCCTGTCAGCTATGAGACCCTATATGTCTCTGCTGTATATTTCCAAATCACGTCCAATCAAGTGAATTTACCACGGGTGGGCATCAATCAAAGTGTAAAACATGTCAAAGATGATCAAGATAAATGGGAGCCCCCAGAGCAAAATTTCAAGTGTCCTAGCAAAGTGAATACAATGGCCCATGCAAAATTTTCCTTTTTAAGAAAGTTACAAAAATTTCTAAAATTCAGTTTTTATTTTCCCATTGAGTGCAGACTGATAGGAGGGGGGGGGGGGGGGGGCTTGATTATTTTTTATTTTAGCCCACAAACATAACAAAATGTGAAAAAAGTGAAAGGGTCTGAAGACTTTCCCAACGCATTGTATGTATAGAGGTAGGCATATCGGTTGGACAAAACTTCTCTTTAATGAAAACACAGGGCACTTTGTCAATGAAGCTTTCTTAATACTATGTTGTAGCAGGTTTAATTTCAAATTAGTCTTGTTATTTTACTTGATGGACAACAACAGCTGTTTCCATTAATAAAGCCAGCTGATGTGGCATCAGAGAAGAGCAAATCCAAAGGATAAGAAACTTTTTGGCTTCACATCATGTATGAGTACGATGCCATGCAGCTGCTACTGGTCTGGTTTATAATTATTTTATTAATATAATTTCATCACTTTAGTTCTTGCAGTTTTGTATATATTACTGAGCACAAAATGTCTAATCCTGTAGCTTTTCATGAATTTCATTTACAGTAGCTTTTGGACATCAGACTTATTGAAACTCTTGGGAGAATCATGAGGGTAATATTTGAAGTTAGTTTCGCAAGAGTCTGAGCTGTGCTGGCCTATTTTGAGACACATTTATTAAATGTCAAGCTTTGTAAATTTTTTCTCCATTTTTAAACCTAAGGATGGGACTACATGGCAACGTGTAACACGACACTGACAGGTGACATGCCGTGACTGCAATACAACAGTCGCAAGAAAATCCAGACCTGATGGATTTTGTTTTGCATTTTGCAAGTCACAAGCAACTTTTATTCCATTGACTTTAATCTTAAAGACGTTAATTAAGTTTTGTGTAACACTTACCTTTGCTTTTTTTGAGACTTGCCTATGTGTTTTCAGCCAACTCACAGCTCAAAAACAGTTCCACAACAACAAGTTGCAAACTAGTGGCATTTTTTTTTTCACAATTCACAACACAATTCACCATGTATCCACAGGTTTATACTTTTGTCGAGAAATGTTAGTTCAGTTTTCCTTTACCACCTGGGTGGTCGATTGCAGACCAAATACGTAATGAGGAGTAGGTGGAGGTGGGAAGGAAACATAGCTCCCTTTTCTGCTGAGGTGGTGGAGCCCAGACTGCTGGAAAAGGGGTGGGGGCAGCTGGGAGATGCGTCAGGCTGTACCACTACATTAACGCCATGTTTTTCCCAGGCCACTTTATGGTGAGGCTCTGTGTGTTGACGCAGGGCAGTGGTGCCAATTGCTTATGTATTAAATCAGCTGGACACCACTCTAATGGTTATATTACACAGGTCATTCACCCCAATTTGAGAATCAAGGCGTCATAGAATTACTTATCTATTAAACAAGGTGGACACCCAAATAACGGTTAAATTACACAGCTTATTCACAACAATTTGAGAATAAAGGCGCAATAAAATTGCTTATGCTGAGTTCACATCACCGTTTAGCTTTCCATTCTTCTAATCCGTCAGAAAGAGAAAAAAAAAAACTGGTTGCTGTAAAAATAAAACGGATCCTGTTGCATCAGTTGTCATCCGTTTGAGTCATTTCCGTCTGAGATCTGTTTTTTAGACGGGAAAAAAAAGTTCTGTATGCAGGACTTTTTTTTCCTTCTAAAAAAACTGATCTCAGATGGAAAGGTAGATTCATTATAACGGATCAGTCTAAACAAAAGCACATTTGCTGTATTTTTATACTGATCTTTCTGACGGATCAGTCCTAATGGCGGAACAAAGTGTTATTTACACTTCCATTTTGATCTTGTTTTAATGGACCCATTTTTGATCTATCTATTGCGCATGCGTGAAAAGAAAAATAGATCCGTTAAATTGAATAAATGATGGATGCCATTGGAGGTATCCGTCATGCCATTGACTTTAATGTAAAACAAACAGTCACTTTCCGTTTTAGTCCATATTTTTATTCCGGAGAAAAACAAAGGTGCAAGCAGCATTTTTTTTTGTCCTGCAAAAATACGTTGTTGAACGGAAAGGATGCAAATAGAGGCATCCTGACATACATTTTGTCCTATTCTTTTGAATAGGCATAATACTGGAAATGTTTTTCTATCCCTGAGACGTAACAAAAGAATGTAAATTCAAACATAGATGTGAACTTCCCCTAAGGATCCCTTCATATTACAAAGCCTGCACTGTGCTGCAGTCTCCCTATGCCCTCTATAAAGTTTCTGAAAACCTCCCTACACTGTCCCTGCACACTGTCCCTGCACTGTCTCTATCCCAGATTATACTATTAAAAGCTTTGTCACATCTGTCCCTTCGCTCAGTTTCCTGGAAAATGGCACAGACTGGGCAGGATAAGGCTTTTTTATAGGGCTGTGACATCACAGGGGCTGGCTATCTTCTGATTGGCTGGCTGCACAGCATTATGGGCGATCCCTCATTCCCAGGCTTCTTGCTTTGACTTTTAGGAAGCACTGTAGCAGCAATTTTTGGAAAAATCGGATTTGTTACCATAAAGAGCAAGGAAATTCAGATTTGTGGCAAATCAAAATTTTCATGAAATGTGGATCGAATTCCACTTTGTTAACTTCGATTCACTCAGCACTAATAAGTACCTGTTGCTCCCCATGTTAATTAATGCTGGGAGCTTCAGAATGTTACATAGCTAGCTATCCCTCCCCCAAGCTTAGGATTCTTATGGTAATTATAAAGAAAGAGAATGTCTAAATCTGAGGAGATGTCACTGGATGTGATAGATATGTAGTTCTGTATTTTCTTGCATGTTTGGTAACACTGAAATACCAAGCAATAGGCTAGGTGCTGTGACCCCCATCTTACCTCCTCAGTCCCCTCATCCATATCTTAGAGAAAAGTTGAGGAGGAGGACAGAACGTGGCGGCCTGTGTGGTATTTTGTGCTGTTATTTGGTTCTACTGGGGCAATGTTTTCTGCTACACAGTGGCATTTGATTCTGCTGGAATAGTGGTTTGTGTTGCACTGTGGTATTTGTTTCTCCTGGGGAAGTATTTTGTGCTGCAGAGCTGTATTGCTGAAACTTCCTAAATGTGTTGGCCCTGCATGTTATTAGTTTGAACCCACCTACAGCATAGGGCAACTTTGAATATTTTTCAGGACTATTTTAAATTCTCTGTCCGTCTATTCTTGTAGCTCATATTTTTACTGATTGGATAATGTCAGACTGTGCAAAGGCACAGCCTACTAGTAACACCTGTGGGAGATTAGCTCTTTTCCGGTGGTTGCAATCACACATTTCTTCACAGACACCAGGATTTAGGGGCCAAACTGTGCTTTATTGTGGCACACGGCATAAAGAAAGACACAAAGCCAAAATAAAATACCTTGCCCATCTGGGCCCTAACTAAACACATAGGTTTACCTGACTCACCTAAATTGTACCACAGTTCACACCCGTGATGAGATGCGGCTTTCCCAGCCCAACCTCCAGCAGCCTCCAGGCTGCTCCCACACCAGTGTCTCTTGTGGGATAGTGGTCTCTCAGCCCTCCTGGCTCAGACCACACAGCCATTCCAGCCTTCTGTGTGCAAGTCCCCCACCCCCTCTCACTCTGAGGATTCCTTTATCCCCAGATGATTACTGCACCTGGTCTTTCTTCAGACCTGGCGATTCTGGGGGAAGACCCAGCAAATCCTGCCATATATCTCCCCTAACAACCATGAGGCATGTCACTGCCTCATAATATATTAATTCTGCCTTTGAATACCTCACCTGAGGAAAATACTTTTGATATATACACATATATACTGTATCTTATATTATTTTACCAGTAGTTAATTATCTACCCTTACAGGCCTCACTATAAACTGTGAATTTCTGTTATTACAGTGCCCTCATATATATATATTTTGGTCATGTCTGCCCCAAATCGAGACAAAGATACAGACTTTATGTCAGGGGACCAAATCCCAAATTTTATTGACCAGTCTGTGTCATGCTCTGTACAGGAGGCAGTGCGCTCAGCTATGTCATCTGTACAAGAGACAATTTCCAGGTCGGTCACTAGGGCGATTGCCCAGTCGGCACCTCCAAAATCCCCTCAGCAGTGGCATGCCCAGGGTGTTTGGCACCCGGAGCGGGTCATTTCTCTGGCACCCCCTTTCCCCCCAATACTTGACCACATACCTCTTACATCCAGGGACATCTCCTGTCATGTAGACCTTCTCTTTCCTCTTCTCCTCCGTTAGACCACCATGAGAAATTTTTTCAGCCGCATCTCGTTTCTACAGAGTTTGTAACACAGACACATTAGATTTCTCAGTTTTTCCATCAACCTCCCCATCCAGGTGTCCCCACAGTGTCATCCTGCTGCCACCCCCAATACTGTGCCCGTTGTACCAGCCAATGCCCCAGGTACTATTCTGCTGAAAGAATAGTGACCCTAATAGACATAATTGGGGTCATTTATCAAACTGGTGTAAAGTAGAACTGGATTTCCAAAAGAGCTGTCAAATATGAAAGGTGGAATCTGAATGGCTGCTATGGGCAACTAAGCCAGTTCTACTTTACACCAGTTTGATAAATGACCCCAAATGTTCCTATAGTGTCTACAGCAGGTATAATGTCCCCTAGAGTGCCCCCAGTAATAATAACACCCTATATTGTGCTCCAGGTAATAATCCCTGTATAGTGTCCCCAGAAATAATAGAAAGGCCCCCATGCTGCCCCACACACAATAATTTCCCCCACACTGCCCCCACACAGTAGTGTCCCCCACCTAGTAGTGTCCCCTACACTGCTCCCACACAGTAGTGTCCCCCACACTGCCCCCACACTGTAGTGTCCCCCACACTGCCCCATACAGTAGTGTCTCCCACACTGCCCCCATACAGTAGTGTCCCGCACACTGCCCCCATACAGTAGTGTCCCCCACGCTTCCCCCACACAGTAGTGTCCTCCACACTGCCCCCTTACAGTAATGTCCCCGACACTGCCCCATATAGTAGTGTCCCTCACACAGTAGTGTCCCCCACACTGCCCCCCACACAGTAGTGTCCCCCACACTGCCCCCACACAGTAGTGTCCCCCACACTGCCCACACACAGTAGTGTCCCCCACACTGCCCCCACAGAGTAGTGTCTCCCACGCTTCCTCCCACACAGTAGTGTCCCCCACTCTGCCCCCACACAGTAGTGTCCCCCACGCTGCCCAAATACAGTAGTGCCCCCCACACAGTAGTGTCCCCCACGCTGCCACCATACTGTAGTGTCCCCCACACTGCCCCCCCACAGTAGTGTCCCCCACATTGCCCCCAACACAGTAGTGTCCCCCAGATTGCCATCCCTCCCATAATAATTTGCCTCCCACTGTGCCACACAGTATCCCACCATATCCCCCCCCCACGTCCCCCTGTGTGCACCCCCCTCGTGTCCCCCAAAGTTGGCACATAAAATAAATAAAAATTTGCCCCCACACAGTATCCCACCATATTTTCCCCCCACACGTCCTCTGTCTGCACACCAGCCCCCTCATGTCCCCCAAAGTTGGCACATAAAGAAAAAAAAATAATGAAAAAACCCTAAAAGCTAAATAGTTACCTGCGCTTGCTCGCAGAGTCCCAGCACTGTGCTGCTGAGTCCCGGCACAGGCGCGCCTGTGTCGGGACTCACTGCCGGGACTCACTGCCGGGATTTCACTACCGCATACCGGCACTCACTGTTCTGGGACTCACTGCCGGGATTTCACTACCACATAGGCTTCAGGCCTACTAGGCCTGAAGCCTATGGCGGTGATTGGCGGCGATCGGTAGTGGGGCGGGGTGGGGCGGGGAACTATGCGATCCGCTCCCTGCCCCGCCACAGTATGTGGGTCACAGGTGTCAGCGCTTCAGCAATGAGTATTGATGGAAGCACTCATTGCTTCTGGGCCTGCTGGCACCCCCGTCAGAGCCGGCATCCGGGGCACACTGCAACCCCCACCCCCCCCCCGCCCCCCTGGGCACGCCACTGCGCCTCAGGCTACACCACAAACTCTATCTGAGGTGTTTTGGTTGGCGACTGACTCTACAACCAATTTGGCAAAAGTCTTTAAAAAATCACATAAACCTGCCCTCACACGGCATTTAAGGAATGACGACCATACTCCCAACACACAGACTAAGTCTGCTCATACCGGGAAAGGTCAAGCAATTCATGACGACTCATGGCTATCGTGCAGTACCCATACTGATGCTCATGCTAAGACCCTCCACCCGTGAGGACGATACAAATAGACGGGCTCGGACCACCGTTAAAAGACTTAAACCAGACTCATATGTAGAGTCTTCATATGTTTTTATTAATACACTAAATCAAAAACAGACTAGCTTTGTGCCATCATATCAGCATACATACATGAATAAATGTGTAGAAATAGGTAAATTCTATGATTATCTACTGAGGAAGGAACTTGTTTCTGAAACGCGTCTAGTGTGTATAGAGACCAAGGCTACTGGTGCGTTTTTTTACAAAATAAACAAGAAGAGGACTTTTCTTCAATCTTCAATCTTTTCAACTTTTACAAGTATTTGAAGACGTCCCATACCGCTTGAAAGGTTTTGCATCTATCAACTACTTATAAAGTGGACTAAAAACCTGTGATATTATATTCAACATTACCGCAAATTCAAGGTAAAATCCTGTTGTATCCACTGCCGCTGGCCTGACAGGCTCAGGTAATCACCAGCTCAGCTCAGCTTAACCAGCTTCCGTGGCCTGACGGCTTCAGGCGCCTACGTCACTAACCAGCGATCGACTATCTGGCTGGACACGTGGGACGCTGAGTGAGTGGGACGCTGAGCGAGAGGGTCTGAAGTCTTGCTCCGCAAGTAAAAAGTAAGTGGAACATTGCCAAATAAGTGCGGTTATGATCTGTTACAGGACACTTGAATAGAGAACCTTTCCTGTGGGAATTATAGCAAAGACGTTCTGGAACCTTTTGAAACTTTGCTTCAACTATCCGGCAAATCAATATCTATGTCCTGTATATTCAAGCGGTTCAATTAAGTGAATATCTCTTGCAGCCTCACTCTAGCCATTTGGTCCTATTCTTAGGAGTACTCCAACCATCTAGGTTTGTGCGTGAGTTCCGCACATATTTACCTATTTGTACACATTTATTCATGTGTGTATGCTGATATGATGGCACAAAGCTAGTCTGTTTTTGATTTAGTGTATTAATAAAAAAAAAATGATGCAAAAATACTGTGAGCCAGCCTATATTATTATTGATTTATTTCTTCTTTTCAGTTGGTAACTGAAAGGCTGAGCTCCAGTAGTTTGCTGGTTGAGCCTTTTCTAAATATTTGACATTATATACTGATTCTAGCGGAATCCTTATCACTGGCACATCTTCACATGAATTGAACCTTATCTCTTCTGACGGACCTCGGATTTCTCATCAATTACGAGAAATCAATATTAACTTCCTCTCAAGAGGTCAAATTTTTGGTTTTCATGATCAATACCCAATCGGCCATGTTGAGCCTCCCTTCCAAGAAGTTGAAGGTAACTCAATAAACATATCATTTCCCTTTGGACCATTGCTTGTATAGTTGGCCTCCTATCGGCCTCCATACAAACCATATTTCCAGCCCCTTTACACTACAGGGCGCTTCAGCGGCTGAAAATTCAGCACTTTCGGAACGATCTGGGTTATACAGACGAGGTTCCCCTCTCGTCAGACGACAGATAATAACTTCTCTGATAGCTCCAAAACGTTCAAGAGTAGAACGGGAAGATGATCTTCAACTCTGTTCCTGACCTCTTCACTAGGGATGAGCGAACCCGAACTGTACAGTTCGGGTTCGTACCAAATTTTGGGGTGTCCGTGACACGGACCCGAACATTTTCGTAAAAGTCCGTGTTCGGGTTCGGTGTCCGTCGCTTTCTTGGCGCTTTTTGAAAGGCTGCAAAGCAGCCAATCAACAAGCGTCATACTACTTGCCCCAAGAGGTCGTCACAGCCATGGCTACTATTGGCATGGCTGTGATTGGCCAGTGCAGCATGTGACCCAGCCTCTATTTAAGCTGGAGTCACGTAGCGCCGCACGTCACTCTGCTCTGATCAGTGTAGGGAGAGGTTGCAGCTGCGACGTTAGGGCGAGATTAGGCAGTGATTAACTCCTCCAAAATACTTAATTCAGTGATCGATCTGCAGCTGTGGATCATTGAACTGCTGCTATTCAATTGCTCACTGTTTTTAGGCTGCCCAGAGCGTTTTTTTCATTCACTTTTTTCTGGGGTGATCGGCGGCCATTTTGTGTCTTGTGGTGCGCCAGCACAAGCTGCCACCAAGTACATTTAACCCTCAATAGTGTGGTTATTTTTTGGCTATATCCTACATCAGGGTCAAGCTGTCACACCAAGTGCATTTAACCATCAATAGTATGGTTATTTTTTGGCCATATACTACATCAGGGGCAAGCTGAGCCTGTCACCAAGTGCATTTAACCCTCAATAGTGTGTTTGTTTTTTGGCTATATCCTACATCAGTCAAGCTGTCACACCAAGTGCATTTAACCATCAATAGTGTGGTTATTTTTTGGCCATATACTACATCAGGGGCAAGCTGAGCTTGTCACCAAGTGCATTTAACCCTCAATAGTGTGGTTGTTTTTTGGCTATATCCTACATCAGGGTCAAGCTGTCACACCAAGTGCATTTAACCATCAATAGTGTGGTTATTTTTTGGCCATATACTACATCAGGGGCAAGCTGAGCCTGTCACCAAGTGCATTTAACCCTCAATAGTGTGGTTGTTTTTTGGCTATATCCTACATCAGGGTCAAGCTGTCACACCAAGTGCATTTAACCATCAATAGTGTGGTTATTTTTTGGCTATATCCTACATCAGGGGCTTGGCTGTGCTTGCTCTTTTATTGAGGGGAAAAATACAATTGCCAAAATAGCAGTACCCTAAATCTGGTGTTTCAGCTGTGGCCAGCCAATTGTAATACTGTCTGCTGTCTGGCAAAGGATATATTTTTTGTTCATGGTTGAAATACAATTCCCAACTTAGCAATTTCCTAAATTAGTGGTTTCTGCTGTATCAAGGCTACTTTAAATCTATTCATTAAAAGGGTATATAATATTTAAGGTGCAGATAGGGTCATTCTCAATAACTTCACACACACGCTACTGTGCATTTCCAAGTCTAATTCTGTCTGTAAACGTATACCTTTCACCCAGCGCCTAAATACTAGGCCTCAAATTTACATCCATCTAAATCTGTGGTTATTGCTGTGGCTGGTCAAGTTATTTAGTGTCCGTCAAAGCACAGTTTTTGTTCTGGGTTGAAATACAATTCCCAACTTAGCAATTTCCTAGTTTAGTGGTTTCTGCTGTATCAGACCTACTTTAAATCTATGCCTAAAAGGGTATATAAGATTCAAGGTGCAGATAGGGTCATTCTCAATAACTTCACACACACGCTACTGTGCATTTCCAAGTCTAATTCTGTCTGTAAACGTATACCTTTCACCCAGCGCCTAAATACTAGGCCTCAAATTTACATCCATCTAAATCTGTGGTTATTGCTGTGGCTGGTCAAGTTATTTAGTGTCCGTCAAAGCACAGTTTTTGTTCTGGGTTGAAATACAATTCCCAATTTAGCAATTTCCTAATTTAGTGGTTTCTGCTGTATCAGACCTACTTTAAATCTATCCCTAAAAGACTATATAAGATTCAAGGTGCAGATAGGGTCATTCTCAATAACTTCACACACACGCTACTGTGCATTTCCAAGTCTAATTCTGTCCGTTAACGTATACCTGTCATCCAGCGCCTAAATACTAGGCCTCAAATTTATATTCAGCTAAATCTGTCATTACTGCTGTGCCTTTATTAGTGTAATACGGTACCTAAATAGATATCCAGATACTGTTAGGTGTCTGTAAAAAAAAGCCTGAATTTGAATTCAATACATTGGGCCAAATAATATTTTTCTTATTGTGGTGAACGGTAACAATGAGGAAAACATCTAGTAAGGTCGTGGTGGTGTTAGTGGACCCTCTGGTGCTGGGAGAGGACGTGGCCGTTCTGCCACAGCCACACGTCCTAGTGTACCAACTACCTCAGGTCTCAGTAGCCGCCATAATTTACAGCGATATTTGGTGGGGCCCAATGCCGTTCTAAGGATGGTAAGGCCTGAGCAGGTACAGGCATTAGTCAATTGGGTGGCCGACAGTGGATCCAGCACGTTCACATTATCTCCCACCCAGTCTTCTGTAGAAAGCGCACAGATGGCGCCTGAAAACCAAGCCCATCAGTCTGTCACATCACCCCCATGCATACCAAAGAAACTGTCTGAGCCTCAAGTTATGCAGCAGTCTCTTATGCTGTTTGAAGACTCCGCTGGCAGGGTTTCCCAAGGGCATCCACCTAGCCCTTCCCCAGCGGTGGAAGACATAGAATGCACTGACGCACAGCCACTTATGTTTCCTGATGATGAGGACATGGGAATACCACCTCAGCATGTCTCTGATGATGACAAAACACAGGTGCCAACTGCTGCGTCTTTCTGCAGTGTGCAGACTGAACAGGAGGTCAGGGATCAAGACTGGGTGGAAGACGATGCAGGGGACGATGAGGTCCTAGACCCCACATGGAATGAAGGTCGTGCCACTGACTTTCACAGTTCGCAGGAAGAGGCAGTGGTGAGACCGAGCCAACAGCGTAGCAAAAGAGGGAGCAGTGGGCAAAAGCATAACACCCGCCGCCAAGAAACTCCGCCTGCTACTGACCACTGCCATCTGGGACCGAGCACCCCAAATGCAGCTTCAAGGAGTTCCCTGGCATGGCAGTTCTTCAAACAATGTGCTGACGACAAGAACCGAGTGGTTTGCACACTGTGCCATCAGAGCCTGAAGCGAGGCATTAACGTTCTGAACCTTAGCACAACCTGCATGACCAGGCACCTGCATGCAAAGTATGAACTGCAGTGGAGTAAACACCTTAAAAACAAGGAACTCACTCAGGCTCCCCCTGCTACCTCTTCTGCTGCTGCCGCCTCGGCCTCTTCTGCTGCTGCCGCCTCGGTCTCTTCCTCCGCCTCTGGAGCAACGTTGGCACCTGCCGCCCAGCAAACAGAGGATGTACCACCAACACCACCACCTCCGTCACCAAGCATCTCAACCATGTCACACGGCAGCGTTCAGCTCTCCATCTCACAAACATTTGAGAGAAAGCGTAAATTCCCACCTAGCCACCCTTGATCTCTGGCCCTGAATGCCAGCATTTCTAAACTACTGGCCTATGAAATGCTGTCATTCAGGCTGGTGGACACAGACAGCTTCAAACAGCTCATGTCGCTTGCTGTCCCACAATATGTTGGACAGCCTTCCCTGCACAACCAAGTATCTGATAAAATCAAGTGTGCACTGCGCAACGCCATCTGTGGCAAGGTCCACCTAACCACAGATACGTGGACCAGTAAGCACGGCCAGGGACGCTATATCTCCCTAACTGCACACTGGGTAAATGTAGTGGCGGCTGGGCCCCAGGCGGATAGCTGTTTGGCGCACGTCCTTCCGCCGCCAAGGATCACAGGGCAACTTTCTTTGCCTCCTGTTGCCTCCTCCTCCTAGGCTTCCTCCTCCTCTTCTTCCACCTGCTCATCCAGTCAGCCACACACTTTCACCACCAACTTCAGCACAGCCCGGGGTAAACGTCAGCAGGCCATTCTGAAACTCATATGTTTGGGGGACAGGCCCCACACCGCACAGGAGTTGTGGCGGGGTATAGAACAACAGACCAACGAGTGGTTGCTGCCGGTGAGCCTCAAGCCCGGCCTAGTGGTGTGCGATAATGGGCGAAATCTCGTTGCAGCTCTGGGAATAGCCGGTTTGACGCACATCCCTTGCCTGGCGCATGTGCTGAATTTGGTGGTGCAGAAGTTCATTCACAACTACCGCGACATGTCAGAGCTGCTGCATAAAGTGCGGGCCGTCTGTTCGCGCTTCCGGCGTTCACATCCTGCCGCTGCTCGCCTGTCTGCGCTACAGCGTAACTTCGGCCTTCCCGCTCACCGCCTCATATGCGACGTGCCCACCAGGTGGAACTCCACCTTGCACATGCTGGACAGACTGTGCGAGCAGCAGCAGGCCATAGTGGAGTTTCAGCTGCAGCACGCACGGGTCAGTCGCACTGCAGAACAGCACCACTTCACCACCAATGACTGGGCCTCCATGCGAGACCTGTGTGCCCTGTTGCGCTGTTTCGAGTACTCCACCAACATGGCCAGTAGCGATGACGCCGTTATCAGCGTTACAATACCACTTCTATGTCTCCTTGAGAAAACACTTAGGGCGATGATGGAAGAGGAGGTGGCCCAGGAGGAGGAGGAGGAGGAAGAGGGGTCATTTTTAGCACTTTCAGGCCAGTCTCTTCAAAGTGACTCAGAGGGAGTTTTTTTGCAACAGCAGAGGCCAGGTACAAATGTGGCCAGACAGGGCCCACTACTGGAGGACGAGGATGAGGAGGAGGTGGAGGAGGAGGAGGATGAAGCATGTTCACAGCGGGGTGGCACCCAATGCAGCTCGGGCCCATCACTGGTGCGTGGCTGGGGGGAAATGCAGGACGATGGCGATACACCTCCCACAGAGGACAGCTTGTCCTTACCTCTGGGCAGCCTGGCACACATGAGCGACTACATGCTGCAGTGCCTGCGCAACGACAGCAGAGTTGCCCACATTTTAACCTGTGCGGACTACTGGGTTGCCACCCTGCTGGATCCACGCTACAAAGACAATGTGCCCACCTTACTTCCTGCACTGGAGCGTGATAGGAAAATGCGCGAGTACAAGCGCACGTTGGTCGACGCGCTACTGAGAGCATTCCTAAATGTCACAGGGGAACAAGTGGAAGCCCAAGGCCAAGGCAGAGGAGGAGCAAGAGGTCGCCAAGGCAGCTGTGTCACGGCCAGCTCCTCTGAGGGCAGGGTTAGCATGGCAGAGATGTGGAAAAGTTTTGTCAACACGCCACAGCTAACTGCACCACCACCTGATATGCAACATGTTAGCAGGAGGCAACATTTCACTAACATGGTGGAACAGTACGTGTGCACACCCCTCCACCTACTGACTGATGGTTCGGCCCCATTCAACTTCTGGGTCTCTAAATTGTCCACGTCGCCAGAGCTAGCCTTTTATGCCTTGGAGGTGCTGGCCTGCCCGGCGGCCAGCGTTTTGTCTGAACGTGTATTCAGCACGGCAGGGGGCGTCATTACAGACAAACGCAGCCGCCTGTCTACAGCCAATGTGGACAAGCTGACATTCATAAAAATGAACCAGGCATGGATCCCACAGGACCTGTCCATCCCTTGTGCAGATTAGACATTAACTACCTCCCCTTAACCATATATTATTGTACTCCAGGGCACTTCCTCATTCAATCCTATTTTTATTTTCATTTTACCATTATATTGCGGGGCAACCTAAAGTTTAATGAAGCTCTCCTCTGTCTGGGTGCCGGGGCCTAAATATATGACAATGGACTGTTCCAATGTTGGGTGACGTGAAGCATGATTCTCTGCTATGATATAAAGACTGATTCTCTGCTGACATGAAGCCAGATTCTCTGTTACGGGACCTCTCTCCTCTGCCTGGGTGCCTGGGCCTAAATATCTGACAATGGACTGTTACAGTGGTGGGTGACGTGAAGTCTGATTCTCTGCTATGACATGCAGACTGATTCTCTGCTGACATGAAGCCAGATTCTCTGTTACGGGACCTCTCTCCTCTGCCTGGGTGCCTGGGCCTAAATATCTGACAATGGACTGTTACAGTGGTGGGTGACGTGAAGCCTGATTCTCTGCTATGACATGCAGACTGATTCTCTGCTGACATGAAGCCAGATTCTCTGTTACAGGACCTCTCTCCTCTGCCTGGGTGCCTGGGCCTAAATATCTGACAATGGACTGTTACAGTGGTGGGTGACGTGAAGCCTGATTCTCTGCTATGACATGCAGACTGATTCTCTGCTGACATGAAGCCAGATTCTCTGTTATGGGACCTCTCTCCTCTGCCTGGGTGCCTGGGCCTAACTATCTGACAATGGACTGTTCCAGTGTTGGGTGACGTAAAGCCTGATTCTCTCCTATGATATGAAGACTGATTCTCTGCTGACATGAAGCCAGATTCTCTATTACGGGACCTCTCTCCTCTGCCTGGGTGCCTGGGCCTAAATATCT
Organism: Bufo gargarizans; assembly: GCF_014858855.1. Classification (NCBI taxonomy): domain Eukaryota; kingdom Metazoa; phylum Chordata; class Amphibia; order Anura; family Bufonidae; genus Bufo; species Bufo gargarizans. The sequence goes on along the minus strand of NC_058080.1, from coordinate 590,669,367 downwards.
GACAATGAACTGTTCCAGTGTTGGGTGACGTGAAGCATGATTCTCTGCTATGATATGAAGACTGATTCTCTGCTGACATGAAGCCAGATTCTCTGTTACGGGACCTCTTTCCTCTGCCTGGGTGCCTGGGCCTAAATATCTGACAATGGACTGTTCCAGTGTTGGGTGACGTGAAGCATGATTCTCTCCTATGATATGAAGACTGATTCTCTGCTGACATGAAGCCAGATTCTCTGTTATGGGACCTCTCTCCTCTGCCTGGGTGCCTGGGCCTAAATATATGACAATTGACTGTTACAGTGGTGGGTGACGTGAAGCCTGATTCTCTGCTATGACATGCAGACTGATTCTCTGCTGACATGAAGCCAGATTCTCTGTTACGGGACCTCTCTCCTCTGCCTGGGTGCTGGGGCCTAAATATCTGACAATGGACTGTTCCAGTGTTGGGTGACGTAAAGCCTGATTCTCTCCTATGATATGAAGACTGATTCTCTGCTGACATGAAGCCAGATTCTCTGTTAAGGGACCTCTCTCCTCTGCCTGGGTGCCTGGGCCTAAATATCTGACAATGGACTGTTACAGTGGTGGGTGACGTGAAGCCAGATTCTCTGCTATGGGACCTCTCTCCAATTGATATTGGTTAATTTTTATTTATTTTATTTCAATTTTAATTCATTTCCCTATCCACATTTGTTTGCAGGGGATTTACCTACATGTTGCTGCCTTTTGCAGCCCTCTAGCTCTTTCCTGGGCTGTTTTACAGCCTTTTTAGTGCCAAAAAGTCTGGGTCCCCATTGACTTCAATGGGGTTCGGGTTCGGGACGAAGTTCGGGTCGGGTTCAGATCCCGAACTGAACATTTCCGGTAAGTTCGGCCGAACTTCTCGAACCCGAACATCCAGGTGTTCACTCAACTCTACTCTTCACCTAGATCTATTTGCTTCTCGCCTCAACCGACAAGTACCCAGGTTATTCAGTTGGCGTCCCGACCCCGAAACTTCTGGAGTGGATGCTTTTCTCCAGATTTGGCCTTGAGACAAAAACAATGCTTTTTCTCCTTTCTCTCTGATTCCCAGAGTTCTCCTGCATGTTTCTATTCAAAAATCAACAATTGTTCTCATTACCCCTTGGTGGCCGACCCAGTCGTGGTTTCCCCAAATTCTGGGGATGCTTATAGATTTCTCGAGGATCCTCCCTTATTCTCCAAATCTTCTGTTGAACCCTTTTGGCGAACAACACCTGCTAATTCTGTCCCACCAACTGCGTCTAGTAGCCTGGCTCATTTCCGGCCTTCTGAAAGTGTTCCAAACTTTTCTCAATCAACTAAAGATCTCTTTTCTGAAACCTGGACTCCGGGTACCAGAAAGGCTTACAGATCAGACTGGAAAATTTGGGCTGATTGGTGCAGTCAATGGGACTTGGATCCCGTACATGCCTCCCTCACACACATCTTAAATTTTCTTTCTGCCTCTTTTGAGGCCGGTAAAGCATAGCGCACCATAAACCTTTACCGTTCGGCTATTGCTGCATTTCATGTTCCCATTCAATCCTTACCCATAGGGAAACACCCCTCGTCTGCAGATTACTTAAGGGTATCCGTTTCAACCCCCCCCCCTTGCCAAAATACCAACCAACTTGGGACGTTAACGTTGTCCTGGGCCTTATAACATCTTGTCATCTTGGGGAGATAATGACTCTTTATCTCTAAAACTTTTATCTCTCAAACTAACTGTCTTATTATGTCTTATATCCATTAAAAAGAGTCTCAGATGTAAAAACCCTGGATATCTCTAACAGATCCTATTCCCCTAACGGCGTACATTTTACTATAACTAGACGAAATAAGAAATAGGAACACCTACCTCTTGGCAAGGGAGATTTCCACAAGGTGGTGCTCCGTGGAACAGTTGCGGGCCTGTTTGGTGTGGCTCGCCTTCTCCCTTTTGCCACCCCACTGCCTTTCCAGCCTGTTGCGGTTCAGCAGATCCCTCCCCCTCTGTACTGCTTTTTTTGCTCGGATTTTCACCTTCCCAGGTTGGGTCAGTGACTTCATCGTCCACCACCTCGTCTTCCACGTCATCTTTTTGCTCATTCTCCTGACTTGTTGACCTAACCACAACCTCAGTAATTGACAACTGTTTCTCATCCTCTTCATCAACCTCTTGAGACAGTAATTGCCGTTGACTTATTGGCAACTGTGTTTCATTATCATCCACCTCAGTAAACAGTAATTGCCATTCCCCACCATCATCTTCTTGTGACTATGGATGCTCAAGAGTTTGGGAATCAGGGCACAAGATCTGTCCCTCTTCAAGCGTGCTTGATAAGAGGGCCAAATCAAGGAATGGCGCTAAAAAGAGCTCCTCGGAATATCCGAGTTTGGGATTACTTCTTTGCCCAGACTCTCCATGGTGGGAGGAAGGAGGATCAGGGTGAGGATTCTGTTGAGCTGACTCTTGGCTACTGAGACTGGACTTGGTGGAAGACAGGGTGGTGCTTAAACGACTGAAAGCATTATCTGCTGCAATGCAACCGACCACCTGGTCGCAAAGGTCTAATTTCAAGAGTGGTGTCCTGCGCCGCCCTGCAAACTGGGACATGAAGCTAGGTATTGTGGATGATTTTTTTTCTTGTGCTCTGGCAGCAGGCACAGTTTCACTGCGCCCAGGGCCTCTGCGTGCACCATCAGCATCACGGTCACTGCCCCGTCCCTTACTGCTCGCCTTCTTCATATTAAATGTTATATATTCTTGAAAGTCTGTCACACGTACAGTAGCGTAAGATTTGGAAGTGTATGCACAAACAAATTTAAAAAGGTATTTGGGATGTGGAAACTTTACATAGGACTAGAGTTGAGCGAACACCTGGATGTTCGGGTTCGAGAAGTTCGGCCGAACATCCCGGAAATGTTCGGGTTCGGGATCCGAACCCGATCCGAACTTCGTCCCGAACCCGAACCCCATTGAAGTCAATGGGGACCCGAACTTTTCGGCACTAAAAAGGCTGTAAAACAGCCCAGGAAAGAGCTAGAGGGCTGCAAAAGGCAGCAACATGTAGGTAAATCCCCTGCAAACAAATGTGGATAGGGAAATGAATTAAAATAAAAATTAAATAAATAAAAATTAACCAAAATCAATTGGAGAGAGGTTCCATAGCAGAGAATCTGGCTTCCCGTCACCCACCACTGGAACAGTCCATTCTCAGATATTTAGGCCCCGGCACCCAGGCAGAGGAGAGAGGTCCCGTAACAGAGAATCTGTCTTCATGTCAGCAGAGAATTAGTCTGCATGTCATAGCAGAGAATGAGGCTTCACGTCAGCCACCACTGCAACAGTCCATTGGCATATATTTAGGCCCAGCACCCAGGCAGAGGAGGGAGGTCCCGTAACAGAGAATCTGTCTTCATGTCAGCAGAGAATTAGTCTGCATGTCATAGCAGAGAATGAGGCTTCACGTCAGCCACCACTGCAACAGTCCATTGGCATATATTTAGGCCCAGCACACACACAGGCAGAGGAGAGAGGTCCCGTAACAGAGAATCTGGCTTCATGTCAGCAGAGAATCAGTCTGCATGTCATAGCAGAGAATGAGGCTTCACGTCAGCCACCACTGCAACAGTCCATTGGCATATATTTAGGCCCAGCACACACACAGGCAGAGGAGAGAGGTCCCGTAACAGAGAATCTGGCTTCATGTCAGCAGAGAATCAGTCTGCATGTCATAGCAGAGAATGAGGCTTCACGTCAGCCACCACTGCAACAGTCCATTGGCATATATTTAGGCCCAGCACCCAGGCAGAGGAGGGAGGTCCCGTAACAGAGAATCTGTCTTCATGTCAGCAGAGAATTAGTCTGCATGTCATAGCAGAGAATGAGGCTTCACGTCAGCCACCACTGCAACAGTCCATTGGCATATATTTAGGCCCAGCACACACACAGGCAGAGGAGAGAGGTCCCGTAACAGAGAATCTGGCTTCATGTCAGCAGAGAATCAGTCTGCATGTCATAGCAGAGAATGAGGCTTCACGTCAGCCACCACTGCAACAGTCCATTGGCATATATTTAGGCCCAGCACACACACAGGCAGAGGAGAGAGGTCCCGTAACAGAGAATCTGGCTTCATGTCAGCAGAGAATCAGTCTGCATGTCATAGCAGAGAATGAGGCTTCACGTCAGCCACCACTGCAACAGTCCATTGGCATATATTTAGGCCCAGCACCCAGGCAGAGGAGGGAGGTCCCGTAACAGAGAATCTGTCTTCATGTCAGCAGAGAATTAGTCTGCATGTCATAGCAGAGAATGAGGCTTCACGTCAGCCACCACTGCAACAGTCCATTGGCATATATTTAGGCCCAGCACCCAGGCAGAGGAGGGAGGTCCCGTAACAGAGAATCTGTCTTCATGTCAGCAGAGAATTAGTCTGCATGTCATAGCAGAGAATGAGGCTTCACGTCAGCCACCACTGGAACAGTCCATTCTCAGATATTTAGGCCCCGGCACCCAGGCAGAGGAGAGAGGTCCCGTAACAGAGAATCTGTCTTCATGTCAGCAGAGAATTAGTCTGCATGTCATAGCAGAGAATGAGGCTTCACGTCAGCCACCACTGCAACAGTCCATTGGCATATATTTAGGCCCAGCACCCAGGCAGAGGAGAGAGGTCCCGTAACAGACAATCTGGCTTCATGTCAGCAGAGAATCAGTCTGCATGTCATAGCAGAGAATCAGGCTTCACGTCACCCACCACTGCAACAGTCCATTGTCATAAATTTAGGCCCAGCACTAGTGTTGAGCGGCATGTCCCATATTCGAATTCGCGAAATTTTGTGAATATTCGAAAGAATATTCGTAAAATATTCGCGATTATTCAAATTCGTTATTATTTCGCATATGCGATAATTCGAATTATCGCATAATACATATGCTATGCAAAATTCACATGTGCGCTAATGAAATCGCCTTACGAAGATTCGCAACTCAATTCAATCACTAATGTATGAATGCAATGCCCTTTGCCTCTGTTCTGGGACAAGTGTAGATATTCGCATGTGCGCTAATAAAATCGCCTTACGAAGATTCGCACCTCAATCACTTTCTAGGGAATGTGAGACTTTTGGGAATCAATCGAGATACAGTGGGGGGTGATGACAGTAGTTGACAGAGTACAGATCAATGTAATCTGTAAGGTGGAAAGTAAAATAAAAAATACGAATATTCGTAAATCGACTTTTACGAAGTTCTACGTATTCGCGAATATGGTGCTATACTATATGAATGCACAGGCCTTTGCCTCTCTGTTCTGGGGACAAGTGTAGATATTTGCATTTGCGTTAATAAAATCGCCTTACGAAGATTCGCAGCTCAATTCAATCACTAATGTATGAATGCAAAGCCCTTTGCCTCTGTTCTGGGACAAGTGTAGATATTCGCATGTGCGCTAATAAAATCGCCTTACGAAGATTCGCAACTCAATTCACTAATGTATGAATGCAAAGCCCTTTGCCTCTGTTCTGGGACGTGCCGATATTCGCATGTGCGCTAATAAAATCGCCTTACGAAGATTCGCGCCTCAATCACTTTCTAGGCAATGTGAGTAAGATCTGAGCTGTTGGACCTTTGGGAAACAATCAATTATATGTGTACTGTAATTTTGTGGGGGGGGGGGGGGAAACAAAAAACGAATATTCGTTTTTACGAATATATAGCACTATATTCGAAATATTCGCGAAATCGCGAAGTTGCGATATTCGCGAAAAAAATTTGCTTTTCGAATATTCGCGCTCAACACTACCCAGCACCCAGGCAGAGGAGAGAGGTCCCGTAACAGAGAATCTGGCTTCATGTCAGCAGAGAATCAGTCTTCATATCATAGCAGAGAATCAGGCTTCACGTCACCCACCACTGTAAGAGTCAATTTTCATAAATTTAGGCCCAGAACCCAGGCAGAGGAGAAAGGTCCCGTAACAGACAATCTGGCTTCATGTCAGCAGAGAATCAGTCTTCATATCATAGCAGAGAATCAGGCTTCACGTCACCCACCACTGCAACAGTCAATTGTCATAAATTTAGGCCCAGCACCCAGGCAGAGGAGAGAGCTCCCGTAACAGAGGATCTGGCTTCATGTCAGCAGAGAATCAGTCTGCATGTCATAGCAGAGAATGAGGCTTCACGTCACCCACCACTGCAACAGTCCATTGGCATATATTTAGGCCTAGCACACAGGCAGAGCAGAGAGGTCCCGTAACAGACAATCTGGCTTCATGTCAGCAGAGAATCAGTCTGCATGTCATAGCAGAGAATGAGGCTTCACGTCACCCACCACTGCAACAGTCCATTGGCATATATTTAGGCCTAGCACACAGGCAGAGCAGAGAGGTCCCGTAACAGACAATCTGGCTTCATGTCAGCAGAGAATCAGTCTGCATGTCATAGCAGAGAATGAGGCTTCACGTCACCCACCACTGCAACAGTCCATTGGCATATATTTAGGCCTAGCACACAGGCAGAGCAGAGAGGTCCCGTAACAGACAATCTGGCTTCATGTCAGCAGAGAATCAGTCTGCATGTCATAGCAGAGAATGAGGCTTCACGTCACCCACCACTGCAACAGTCCATTGGCATATATTTAGGCCTAGCACACAGGCAGAGCAGAGAGGTCCCGTAACAGACAATCTGGCTTCATGTCAGCAGAGAATCAGTCTGCATGTCATAGCAGAGAATGAGGCTTCACGTCACCCACCACTGCAACAGTCCATTGGCATATATTTAGGCCTAGCACACAGGCAGAGCAGAGAGGTCCCGTAACAGACAATCTGGCTTCATGACAGCAGAGAATCAGTCTGCATGTCATAGCAGAGAATGAGGCTTCACGTCAGCCACCACTGCAACAGTCCATTGGCATATATTTAGGCCTAGCACACAGGCAGAGCAGAGAGGTCCCGTAACAGACAATCTGGCTTCATGACAGCAGAGAATCAGTCTGCATGTCATAGCAGAGAATCAGGCTTCACGTCAGCCACCACTGCAACAGTCCATTGTCATAAATTTAGGCCCAGCACCCAGGCAGAGGAGAGAGGTCCCGTAACAGAGAATCTGGCTTCATGTCAGCAGAGAATCAGTCTTCATATCATAGCAGAGAATCAGGCTTCACGTCACCCACCACTGTAAGAGTCAATTTTCATAAATTTAGGCCCAGAACCCAGGCAGAGGAGAAAGGTCCCGTAACAGACAATCTGGCTTCATGTCAGCAGAGAATCAGTCTTCATATCATAGCAGAGAATCAGGCTTCACGTCACCCACCACTGCAACAGTCCATTGGCATATATTTAGGCCTAGCACACAGGCAGAGGAGAGGTTCATTCAACTTTGGGTAGCCTCGCAATATAATGGTAAAATGAAAATAAAAATAGGATTGAATGAGGAAGTGCCCTGGAGTCCAATAATATATGGTTATGGGGAGGTAGTTAATGTCTAATCTGGACAAGGGACGGACAGGTCCTGTGGGATCCATGCCTGGTTCATTTTTATGAACGTCAGCTTGTCCACATTGGCTGTAGACAGGCGGCTGCGTTTGTCTGTAATGACGCCCCCTGCCGTGCTGAATACACGTTCAGACAAAACGCTGGCTGCCGGGCAGGCCAGCACCTCCAAGGCATAAAAGGCTAGCTCTGGCCACGTGGACAATTTAGAGACCCAGAAGTTGAATGGGGCCGAACCATCAGTCAGTACGTGGAGGGGTGTGCACACGTACTGTTCCACCATGTTAGTGAAATGTTGCCTCCTGCTAACACGTTGCGTATCAGGTGGTGGTGCAGTTAGCTGTGGCGTGTTGACAAAAGTTTTCCACATCTCTGCCATGCTAACCCTGCCCTCAGAGGAGCTGGCCGTGACACAGCTGCCTTGGCGACCTCTTGCTCCTCCTCTGCCTTGGCCTTGGGCTTCCACTTGTTCCCCTGTGACATTTGGGAATGCTCTCAGTAGCGTGTCTACCAACGTGCGCTTGTACTCGCGCATCTTCCTATCACGCTCCAGTGCAGGAAGTAAGGTGGGCACATTGTCTTTGTAGCGTGGATCCAGCAGGGTGGCAACCCAGTAGTCCGCACAGGTTAAAATGTGGGCAACTCTGCTGTCGTTGCGCAGGCACTGCAGCATGTAGTCGCTCATGTGTGCCAGGCTGCCCAGGGATAAGGACAAGCTGTCCTCTGTGGGAGGCGTATCGTCATCGTCCTGCCTTTCCCCCCAGCCACGCACCAGTGATGGACCCGAGCTGCGTTGGGTGCCACCCCGCTGTGACCATGCTTCATCCTCATCCTCCTCCACCTCCTCCTCATCCTCGTCCTCCTCGTCCTCCAGTAGTGGGCCCTGGCTGGCCACATTTGTACCTGGCCTCTGCTGTTGCCAAAAACCTCCCTCTGAGTCACTTCGAAGAGACTGGCCTGAAAGTGCTAAAAATGACCCCTCTTCCTCCTCCTCCTCCTCCTCCTCCTGGGCCACCTCCTCTTCCATCATCGCCCTAAGTGTTTTCTCAAGGAGACATAGAAGTGGTATTGTAACGCTGATAACGGTGTCATCGCCACTGGCCATGTTGGTGGAGTACTCGAAACAGCGCAACAGGGCACACAGGTCTCGCATGGAGGCCCAGTCATTGGTGGTGAAGTGGTGCTGTTCTGTAGTGCGACTGACCCGTGCGTGCTGCAGCTGAAACTCCACTATGGCCTGCTGCTGCTCGCACAGTCTGTCCAGCATGTGCAAGGTGGAGTTCCACCTGGTGGGCACGTCGCATATGAGGCGGTGAGCGGGAAGGCCGAAGTTACGCTGTAGCGCAGACAGGCGAGCAGCAGCAGGATGTGAACGCCGGAAGCGCGAACAGACGGCCCGCACTTTATGCAGCAGCTCTGACATGTCGGGGTAGTTGTGAATGAACTTCTGCACCACCAAATTCAGCACATGCGCCAAGCAAGGGATGTGCGTCAAATTGGCTAGTCCCAGAGCTGCAACGAGATTTCGCCCATTATCACACACCACCAGGCCGGGCTTGAGGCTCACCGGCAGCAACCACTCGTCGGTCTGTTGTTCTATACCCCGCCACAACTCCTGTGCGGTGTGGGGCCTGTCCCCCAAACATATGAGTTTCAGAATGGCCTGCTGACGTTTACCCCGGGCTGTGCTGAAGTTGGTGGTGAAGGTGTGTGGCTGACTGGATGAGCAGGTGGAAGAAGAGGAGGAGGAAGCCGAGAAGGAGGAGGTGGCAACAGGAGGCAAAGAATGTTGCCCTGCGATCCTTGGCGGCGGAAGGACGTGCGCCAAACAGCTCTCCGCCTGGGGCCCAGCTGCCACTACATTTACCCAGTGTGCAGTTAGGGAGATATAGCGTCCCTGGCCGTGCTTACTGGTCCACGTATCTGTGGTTAGGTGGACCTTGCTACAGATGGCGTTGCGCAGTGCACACTTGATTTTATCGGATACTTGGTTGTGCAGGGAAGGCACGGCTCTCTTGGAGAAGTAGTGCCGGCTGGGAACAACATACTGTGGGACAGCAAGCGACATGAGCTGTTTGAAGCTGTCTGTGTCCACCAGCCTAAATGACAGCATTTCATAGGCCAGTAGTTTAGAAATGCTGGCATTCAGGGCCAGGGATCGAGGGTGGCTAGGTGGGAATTTACGCTTTCTATCAAATGTTTGTGAGATGGAGAGCTGAACGCTGGCGTGTGACATGGTTGAGACGCTTGGTGACGGAGGTGGTGGTGGTGGTGTTGGTGGTACATCCCCTGTTTGCTGGGCGGCAGGTGCCAACGTTCCTCCAGAGGCGGAGGAAGAGGCCGAGGCGGCAGCAGCAGAATAGGCCGAGGCGGCAGCAGCAGAAGAGGTAGCAGGGGGAGCCTGAGTGACTTCCTTGGTTTTAAGGTGTTTACTCCACTGCAGTTCATGCTTTGCATGCAGGTGCCTGGTCATGCAGGTTGTGCTCAGGTTCAGAACGTTAATGCCTCGCTTCAGGCTCTGATGGCACAGCGTGCAAACCACTCGGGTCTTGTCGTCAGCACATTGTTTGAAGAAGTGCCATGCCAGGGAACTCCTTGAAGCTGCCTTTGGGGTGCTCGGTCCCAGATGGCGGCGGTCAGTAGCAGGCGGAGTCTCTTGGCGGCGGGTGTTCTGCTTTTGCCCACTGCTCCCTCTTTTGCTACGCTGTTGGCTCGGTCTCACCACTGCCTCTTCCTCCGAACTGTGAAAGTCAGTGGCACGACCTTCATTCCATGTGGGGTCTAGGACCTCATCGTCCCCTGCATCGTCTTCCACCCAGTCTTGATCCCTGACCTCCTGTTCAGTCTGCACACTGCAGAAAGACGCAGCAGTTGGCACCTGTGTTTCGTCATCATCAGAGACATGCTGAGGTGGTATTCCCATGTCCTCATCATCAGGAAACATAAGTGGTTGTGCGTCAGTGCATTCTATGTCTTTCACCGCTGGGGAAGGGCTAGGTGGATGCCCTTGGGAAACCCTGCCAGCGGAGTCTTCAAACAGCATAAGAGACTGCTGCATAACTTGAGGCTGAGACAGTTTCCCTGGTATGCATGGGGGTGATGTGACAGACTGATGGGGTTGGTTTTCAGGCGCCATCTGTGCGCTTTCTGCAGAAGACTGGGTGGGAGATAATGTGAACGTGCTGGATCCACTGTCGGCCACCCAATTGACTAATGCCTGTACCTGCTCAGGCCTTACCATCCTTAGAACGGCATTGGGCCCCACCATATATCGCTGTAAATTCTGGCGGCTACTGGGACCTGAGGTAGTTGGTACACTAGGACGTGTGGATGTGGCAGAACGGCCACGTCCTCTCCCAGCACCAGAGGGTCCACTAACACCACCACGACCATGTCCACGTCCGCGTCCCTTACTAGATGTTTTTCTCATTGTTATGGTTCACCACAACAACAAATATATTATTTGGCCCAATGTATTGTATTCAAATTCAGCGGGATATAAATTTGAGGCCTAGTATTTAGGCGCTGGGTGACCGGTATGGATTTAGTGACAGAATTAGACTTGGAAATGCACAGAAGCGTGTGTGTGTGAAGTTATTCTGAATGACCCAATGTGCACCTTGAATATTATATACCCTTTTAGGGATAGATTTCAAATAGCTCTGATATAGCAGAAACCACTAAATTATGAAATTGCTAAATTGGGAATTGTACTTCAACCCAGAACAAAAAATGTGCTTTGACGGGCACTAAATAACTTTCCCAGCTACAACAGTACAGCGGTGGGTAACGAGAGATTTAGAGGGAATTAAATTTGAGGCCTAGTATTTAGGCGCTGGGTCACCGGTATGGATTTAGTGACAGAATTAGACTTGGAAATACACAGTAGCGGGTGTGTGTGAAGTTATTCTGAATGACCCTATGTGCACCTTCAATATTATATACCCTTTTTGGGATAGATTTCAAATAGCTCTGATATAGCAGGAACCACTAAATTATGAAATTGCTAAATTGGGAATTGTACTTCAACCCAGAACAAAAAATGTGCTTTGACGGGCACTAAATAACTTTCCCAGCTACAACAGGACAACGGTAACGAGAGATTTAGAGGGATTTAAATTTGAGGCCTAGTATTTAGGCGCTGGGTGACAGGTATGGGTTTAGTGACAGAATTAGACTTGGAAATACACAGTAGCGGGTGTGTGTGAAGTTATTCTGAATGACCCTATGTGCACCTTCAATATTATATACCCTTTTTGGGATAGATTTCAAATAGCTCTGATATAGCAGAAACCACTAAATTATGAAATTGCTAAATTGGGAATTGTACTTCAACCCAGAACAAAAAATGTGCTTTGACGGACACTAAATATCTTGCCCAGCAACAACAGTACAGCGGTGGGTAACGAGAGATTTAGAGGGAATTAAATTTGAGGCCTAGTATTTAGGCGCTGGGTCACCGGTATGGATTTAGTGACAGAATTAGACTTGGAAATACACAGTAGCGGGTGTGTGTGAAGTTATTCTGAATGACCCTATGTGCACCTTCAATATTATATACCCTTTTTGGGATAGATTTCAAATAGCTCTGATATAGCAGGAACCACTAAATTATGAAATTGCTAAATTGGGAATTGTACTTCAACCCAGAACAAAAAATGTGCTTTGACGGGCACTAAATAACTTTCCCAGCTACAACAGGACAACGGTAACGAGAGATTTAGAGGGATTTAAATTTGAGGCCTAGTATTTAGGCGCTGGGTGACAGGTATGGGTTTAGTGACAGAATTAGACTTGGAAATACACAGTAGCGGGTGTGTGTGAAGTTATTCTGAATGACCCTATGTGCACCTTCAATATTATATACCCTTTTTGGGATAGATTTCAAATAGCTCTGATATAGCAGAAACCACTAAATTATGAAATTGCTAAATTGGGAATTGTACTTCAACCCAGAACAAAAAATGTGCTTTGACGGACACTAAATATCTTGCCCAGCAACAACAGTACAGCGGTGGGTAACGAGAGATTTAGAGGGAATTAAATTTGAGGCCTAGTATTTAGGCGCTGGGTCACCGGTATGGATTTAGTGACAGAATTAGACTTGGAAATACACAGTAGCGGGTGTGTGTGAAGTTACTCTGAATGACCCTATGTGCACCTTCAATATTATATACCCTTTTTGGGATAGATTTCAAAGAGCTCTGATATAGCAGGAACCACTAAATTATGAAATTGCTAAATTGGGAATTGTATTTCAACCCAGAACAAGAAATGTGCTTGAACGGACACTAAATAACTCGCCCAGCTACAGCACTAGGGACAGATTTAGCTGGATATAAATTTGAGGCCTAGTATTTAGGCGCTGGGTGACAGGTATGGGTTTAGTGACAGAATTAGACTTGGAAATACACAGTAGCGGGTGTGTGTGAAGTTATTCTGAATGACCCTATGTGCACCTTCAATATTATATACCCTTTTAGGGATAGATTTCAAATAGCTCTGATATAGCAGAAACCACTAAATTATGAAATTGCTAAATTGGGAATTGTACTTCAACCCAGAACAAAAAATGTGCTTTGACGGACACTAAATATCTTGCCCAGCAACAACAGTACAGCGGTGGGTAACGAGAGATTTAGAGGGAATTAAATTTGAGGCCTAGTATTTAGGCGCTGGGTCACCGGTATGGATTTAGTGACAGAATTAGACTTGGAAATACACAGTAGCGGGTGTGTGTGAAGTTATTCTGAATGACCCTATGTGCACCTTCAATATTATATACCCTTTTTGGGATAGATTTCAAATAGCTCTGATATAGCAGGAACCACTAAATTATGAAATTGCTAAATTGGGAATTGTACTTCAACCCAGAACAAAAAATGTGCTTTGACGGGCACTAAATAACTTTCCCAGCTACAACAGGACAACGGTAACGAGAGATTTAGAGGGATTTAAATTTGAGGCCTAGTATTTAGGCGCTGGGTGACAGGTATGGGTTTAGTGACAGAATTAGACTTGGAAATACACAGTAGCGGGTGTGTGTGAAGTTATTCTGAATGACCCTATGTGCACCTTCAATATTATATACCCTTTTTGGGATAGATTTCAAATAGCTCTGATATAGCAGAAACCACTAAATTATGAAATTGCTAAATTGGGAATTGTACTTCAACCCAGAACAAAAAATGTGCTTTGACGGACACTAAATATCTTGCCCAGCAACAACAGTACAGCGGTGGGTAACGAGAGATTTAGAGGGAATTAAATTTGAGGCCTAGTATTTAGGCGCTGGGTCACCGGTATGGATTTAGTGACAGAATTAGACTTGGAAATACACAGTAGCGGGTGTGTGTGAAGTTATTCTGAATGACCCTATGTGCACCTTCAATATTATATACCCTTTTTGGGATAGATTTCAAATAGCTCTGATATAGCAGGAACCACTAAATTATGAAATTGCTAAATTGGGAATTGTACTTCAACCCAGAACAAAAAATGTGCTTTGACGGGCACTAAATAACTTTCCCAGCTACAACAGGACAACGGTAACGAGAGATTTAGAGGGATTTAAATTTGAGGCCTAGTATTTAGGCGCTGGGTGACAGGTATGGGTTTAGTGACAGAATTAGACTTGGAAATACACAGTAGCGGGTGTGTGTGAAGTTATTCTGAATGACCCTATGTGCACCTTCAATATTATATACCCTTTTTGGGATAGATTTCAAATAGCTCTGATATAGCAGAAACCACTAAATTATGAAATTGCTAAATTGGGAATTGTACTTCAACCCAGAACAAAAAATGTGCTTTGACGGACACTAAATATCTTGCCCAGCAACAACAGTACAGCGGTGGGTAACGAGAGATTTAGAGGGAATTAAATTTGAGGCCTAGTATTTAGGCGCTGGGTCACCGGTATGGATTTAGTGACAGAATTAGACTTGGAAATACACAGTAGCGGGTGTGTGTGAAGTTACTCTGAATGACCCTATGTGCACCTTCAATATTATATACCCTTTTTGGGATAGATTTCAAAGAGCTCTGATATAGCAGGAACCACTAAATTATGAAATTGCTAAATTGGGAATTGTATTTCAACCCAGAACAAGAAATGTGCTTGAACGGACACTAAATAACTCGCCCAGCTACAGCACTAGGGACAGATTTAGCTGGATATAAATTTGAGGCCTAGTATTTAGGCGCTGGGTGACAGGTATGGGTTTAGTGACAGAATTAGACTTGGAAATACACAGTAGCGGGTGTGTGTGAAGTTATTCTGAATGACCCTATGTGCACCTTCAATATTATATACCCTTTTAGGGATAGATTTCAAATAGCTCTGATATAGCAGAAACCACTAAATTATGAAATTGCTAAATTGGGAATTGTACTTCAACCCAGAACAAAAAATGTGCTTTGACGGACACTAAATATCTTGCCCAGCAACAACAGTACAGCGGTGGGTAACGAGAGATTTAGAGGGAATTAAATTTGAGGCCTAGTATTTAGGCGCTGGGTCACCGGTATGGATTTAGTGACAGAATTAGACTTGGAAATACACAGTAGCGGGTGTGTGTGAAGTTATTCTGAATGACCCTATGTGCACCTTCAATATTATATACCCTTTTTGGGATAGATTTCAAATAGCTCTGATATAGCAGGAACCACTAAATTATGAAATTGCTAAATTGGGAATTGTACTTCAACCCAGAACAAAAAATGTGCTTTGACGGGCACTAAATAACTTTCCCAGCTACAACAGGACAACGGTAACGAGAGATTTAGAGGGATTTAAATTTGAGGCCTAGTATTTAGGCGCTGGGTGACAGGTATGGGTTTAGTGACAGAATTAGACTTGGAAATACACAGTAGCGGGTGTGTGTGAAGTTATTCTGAATGACCCTATGTGCACCTTCAATATTATATACCCTTTTTGGGATAGATTTCAAATAGCTCTGATATAGCAGAAACCACTAAATTATGAAATTGCTAAATTGGGAATTGTACTTCAACCCAGAACAAAAAATGTGCTTTGACGGACACTAAATATCTTGCCCAGCAACAACAGTACAGCGGTGGGTAACGAGAGATTTAGAGGGAATTAAATTTGAGGCCTAGTATTTAGGCGCTGGGTCACCGGTATGGATTTAGTGACAGAATTAGACTTGGAAATACACAGTAGCGGGTGTGTGTGAAGTTACTCTGAATGACCCTATGTGCACCTTCAATATTATATACCCTTTTTGGGATAGATTTCAAAGAGCTCTGATATAGCAGGAACCACTAAATTATGAAATTGCTAAATTGGGAATTGTATTTCAACCCAGAACAAGAAATGTGCTTGAACGGACACTAAATAACTCGCCCAGCTACAGCACTAGGGACAGATTTAGCTGGATATAAATTTGAGGCCTAGTATTTAGGCGCTGGGTGACCGGTATGGATTTAGTGACAGAATTAGACTGGGATATGGCCAAAAAATGAACAGACTATTGCTGGTTAAATGCACTTGGTGTGACAGCTTCACCCTGATGTAGGCTTTAGCCAAAAAACAACCACACCATTGAGGGTTAAATGCACTTGGTGACAGGCGCAGCTTGCCCCTGATTTTGTATATGGCCAAAAAATGAACAGACTATTGCTGGTTAAATGCACTTGGTGTGACAGCTTCACCCTGATGTAGGCTTTAGCCAAAAAACAACCACACCATTGAGGGTTAAATGCACTTGGTGACAGGCGCAGCTTGCCCCTGATTTTGTATATGGCCAAAAAATGAACAGACTATTGCTGGTTAAATGCACTTGGTGTGACAGCTTCACCCTGATGTAGGCTTTAGCCAAAAAACAACCACACCATTGAGGGTTAAATGCACTTGGTGACAGGCGCAGCTTGCCCCTGATTTTGTATATGGCCAAAAAATGAACAGACTATTGCTGGTTAAATGCACTTGGTGTCACAGCTTCACCCTGATGTAGGCTTTAGCCAAAAAACAACCACACCATTGAGGGTTAAATGCACTTGGTCGCAGCTTGTGCTGGCGCACCACAAGACACAAAATGGCCGCCGATCACCCCAGAAAAATGAGACTGACAAACGGTCTGTGCAGCCTAAAAACAGTGAGCAATTGAGGATCAGCAGCTCAATGATCCACAGCTGCAGATCGATCAGTTAATCAAGTCCTTTGGAGGAGTTAATCTGCCTAATCTCGCCCTACTGTCGCAGCCGCAACCTCTCCCTACGCTAATCAGAGCAGAGTGACGGGCGGCGCTATGTGACTCCAGCTTAAATAGAGGCTGGGTCACATGGTGCTCTGGCCAATCACAGCCATGCCAATAGTAGGCATGGCTGTGATGGCCTCTTGGGGCAAGTAGTATGACGCTTGTTGATTGGCTGCTTTGCAGCCTTTCAAAAAGCGCCAAGAAAGCGTCACAAAAGCGCGAAGAAAGCGACGAACACCGAACCCGAACCCGGACTTTTACGAAAATGTCCGGGTTCGGGTCCGTGTCACGGACACCCCAAAATTCGGTACGAACCCGAACTATACAGTTCGGGTTCGCTCATCCCTACATAGGACATATCCCGCAGATAATGTTAATGATGTCACCAGCGGCTAATAAAAAATAATAGGGAATGTCACAGGTATTTGGGATGAGGAAACGTTATACAGGAGAGGTACCACCGGTAATGTCACTGTCCGCAGAGTCTACGAAAAAAGTACACTGTATGTCACAGATACATTATTTCAGAGCACACATTACACTGCAGATGTGGCACTGGTAATGTCACTGCCAGAAGCGGACACCGTCTATTGAAAAAGTACACTGTATGTCACAGATACATTATTTCAGAGCACACATTACACTGCAGATGTGGCACTGGTAATGTCACTGTCAGAAGCGGACACCGTCTATTGAAAAAGTACACTGTATGTCACAGATATTTTTTGGATGCGCACACGTTACACTGCAGATGTGGCACTGGTAATGTCACTGTCAGAAGCAGACACCGTCTACGGAAAAAGTACACTGGATGTCACAGATATTTTTGGATGCGTACACTTTACACAGGAGATGTGGCGCAGTTAATGTCGCTGTCTGCAGCGGCCTAACTATCGCACGCTATCTAAAAATAGAAATTGCTGCCACACACAACAGTCTTTAAAAGGACATTTGTCCTGTAAAGTTTTAGCTATTTAGCACCCGATGACGAGTTCTGGCCAGCCAATCACTGTAATGTCAGTAACCAACATGGCTACGGCATTACAGTGAGGGCAGTACTTACCTGCACGTTTATTGGCTGCGTAACAGTGTAGGGAGGAGACTTGAGCATTGCGCTCGAGCACCTGAGGTATTCGTCCAAATACCGCCATGTTCCGAGCATCGAGATGCTCAAGCCGAACTGGTGTTCGGGCGAGCATGCTCGATCAACACTAAATAGCAACCTTCATTGTTTACTTTAAAAAAAAAAATCTGATCATGTGAGGAACACACTGTTGCATGGCACAGCTCTAAACAGGGGCATAGACAGATCCCATTGGGCTCCATAGTAAAACCTAGTATGGGACCCCCTGCCTCACCCAGTTTCCCATTATGTGTGCATCAATCACTTCCAGGAAACGCGGAACACAAAGCACAACAACTCAGATTTTTTATGAATTTATAGTTTGCTTTATTAAGGAGAAGAATTTTTTATTAAAAAAATCTAATAAAAAAAGTCACCCTCCACCTTACCCACTTTATCTGACTCTTCAAAAAAAAGTGGCATAGGTGCTTCAAAAATACGCCACTCATTTCTAATATATTTTTGAATCTATTTAGACCAGACAATATAGTGACAAATCTCCTGCTTCCCTGCACATAGCATATTATAAAACTGTCTGCAACCACCACTAGGGGGAGACCAGTGCCTAGGATTTCATACAACTACCATTGACTTCAATGGATGCTGTAAAAGCTGTTTGCACTGAGCTGGCAGCTGCATGCAGTTTTTGTTTTGGGGGGGGAACAGAAAAATGAGTTCAGAGCCAGGCCCCCTCCTCCGATACGCCCCAGTCTGCCTTTATGGAAGCTACACAACTGGCTAGCAAAATTCTTGAAAACCATGAGAGATTGATACAAAAAGCTTTGGAAAACTGTAGAATATTTGCTATACAAAGAATACTATTTATTTGTTGAAACTTATTTTTTAACAGATACTGTGTACTGTCTAAGATCATAACTAAGACCAAACTAAAAAGAAAACTTCAGCTCTCTGTATAAGTGAAAATCATGTTCACTTGGATCAGAAACAGTGCAAGCAAGGGAGTTCACCACCACGCTGGTACCCGTAGGCTGGATGAACCGGTGAGTAGATCAAGGAAAGTTCAAGGCAACTGTTTTCTTCGAAAAGATGAAAACAGTGTTTATTACGTCTTGTTAAAAACTGCAATCCCAGGATGGCTTACACATGGTAGTAGTTTGAAATCCGTAAGTATCCTGGGCTATTGTTTTTTTGAGTTTTTTTTAACAAGATGTAATAAAGAGCATAACTGCCCATCATTTGGTCTGTCAGAAAGTCAGGAATGTCAGACCCATTTATCACCAACTTGGTGACATAATGCTGATTGTACAGAGGAATCCGTATGATTCCATGTCTACAAAGGTATCCTCACAATTTGTAGCTGTCAGTTAGAAAAGTAAAAGTAGCGCTAGTTCTTATGTGTACTGTTACTGACTATCTGCTGAAGTTCCAACACTTCATGTATGACCCTAATAAGCTTCTTGTCATTCAAGTTTTCTCAACCTTTATTCTACAACATGGACACCTCAGTGTTAAGACCGCACTGTTTCTTCTACAGATGTTTTTAGTGTGGAGGCGCAAAAACACACGTGGTTCAGTTCTTAACATCCAGGCAGGTTGTTACCGTGGCTCGATGTTTCCTTTATTGTAGAGGGACACTGGAAATAGGTATAACGGAAGCTGGTTGCTAGGTGAATTTGATTTCTGATACATTAATTATTATGTTCCTGCTTGGTTTGTGTCACTGACAGTTCTGTAAAATAGAACATCGTATATAAAGTACGGCATTTCGACTGTGCTTCTTCTCTCATTTCATGTGGAACCTTTTTAGGGGTCGTCAGTTTTGTGAGATTTGTGGTATGTCACTGAAGGGACATTCATCTCACTCTTCCTGCAAAATAAAAATAGTTTGAGATTATTGCACTGTTTGGCGATTTTTCTGTGAGATTCTGTACAAAGTTAGACTACTCTGGCGTGCTCGATGGAATGCTACATGTTCCTTGAAATAACCTTAATATCCTGAGGGTACAAGCACATCTTGTGGCATCTAATTTGGCTGCACACCTCCACCACAACTTGTACCGCCACATGTGACGACATTTTTTGCAGCGTAAAATCCATAGCATATCTGGCCAAATTCCACATTTCAAAGTGTGAAATCCGTGGCAGAAATCCGCAACCATAATTGCCATGCTGTCCAGTTACAGGTAAGTTGTCTAGCAGAAAACGTCCATAGCATATGGATGAACATTGTGCTACTGTAAATACTCCTGATTTTCTGCGTGCAACTCTCCTGTTGTCCACTTTTTATAAAGTGATGGCCTGTCCTGCGAGCAATTCTGCAGTGACAAGCTCAGCTCACTACAAAGTAGATAGAATAGTCTCCTTCTGGCCCGGAGCTATAGCCAAACAGCTGATCAGGGGGTGCGGGGTGGTGGGGTGTCTAGTAATAGCCTATCCTGAGGATAGGCTATCACTTAATAAAAGGTGGACAACCCTGTTAAGCCTATATTTACAAGGTATGGATTGCACCTGGTGGTTCATTGCACCTTTTGAAATTCTCTCCACTGCGCTTCACACTATAATTAGTTGCTAGTGCTTCTAATTATTCTATTACTATCCATTTGATAGCTGGAGGTCACATTGTACAAACCACAGGAGTTGAGATTACAAGTGTTGAACACAGCAACAGAATATCAATTACCTCCTTTTAAATTTCTATGTCCGAGCTGAAGTCATTTTAAACACGCTCTGCATTCCTGTCCTACATGCCTTGTAATTCCCAGGTATGGCATATCAACTGGCAAAGCCTTTACCCTACACTTTATCAATGAATGATGGCATTAACTGCAAGCGTTTTTACAAAATTCAGTAATTCTCCTCTGAAATTCTAAAAATAGTGTGATATTTTGCCAAAGGTTGGATGGACGTCACCTATCAAGTTTTATACATGTAGCTAATGGCAAAGAGCCTAAGGAACATGATAAGATGTGTAAAAGGTTATCTTGTAACATTGCCTGTGTCGCCCAAGGCTCAGGAAGGAGCACATTTATATTCTGATACTTTGCCAGGATGCAGCATGTTATTAATCATTACATTTAATTTGCTGATGTTGGAAATCTTCACACATAACAGTGAAGGATGATAGCACCTTGGACATGCATAATACACTTTCATCATTGGTACTGCTTATTTTTCATATTGTGTTCACTTATTACCATTCCCACTCAAATGACAAAGTGCTAAGGTATATAGACATTTATATGATTGACCAAGGAAATGAAGGATCAAAAAGAATGACCATTCAAGTCAATAACTATTATTTTACCATACAGACGATGGAGCATACTAATAGTTTGACTAAAAAAAGACTATTGTAGTCTATGGGATTCTGACAGGCTGCCTGTAAGACCATGCCTAGGGCATGGCTTTTCAGGCAGCTAGGTATCACAGGCCAGGGAGCCTTCACAAGGCTCCATGTTGTCATAGAAATCAATTGGAGCTCTACGGTGTTGTCCTTTCCTTCTTTCTAGCCACTCAGATGCTGCAGTCGCTACTGACCGCACTGTCAGAGAGGTTAAATGCATAGCCAGCCCTTGCCACATATGGAACGGGATTAGATGATACACCTCTTGGGGTTAATTACACTATTTAAGTTAACATATATTTTATTGGGAGACAGAAAATGAATTCTTTGTTGGGTGAAATTGAAAAAATGCAATTTCCCATGTATTTTTGGCTACAGGTTCTTTTTATATCACAAAAAGCTTAAAGGGGTATTCAGGTTGTTTCAAGTTAGCACCTATCCACAGAATAAAGAATAACTATTAGCTTGGTGGGGGTCTTACTGCAGGGACCCCCACCAATCAAAAGAATGGAGGTCCTGTACCCGCTGCAGCCCCCCTTAAAAGAACAGAGTGGCCGGTCGCACATGCATGCAGCCTCTCCATTTATTTCTATAGAAATTCTAGAGATAGTCGAGCAATGTACTCTGCTATCTATGGAACTCTCACAGAAATGAATGCCGATGTGTGACCGGCCACTCTATTCTTTTTAGGGGGACTGCAGGCAGGGCCAGCGTCAGCACCCGGCACATCAGGCACTGGGGGAAAAGGGCACTCTGCCTGCTCACTAGGGCAGCTTACCCCAGCAATGCAAACAATTTTTGCCATGTGCACTGCTGGGGTGGGCGGCCCCAGAACTCAGAACAGGGTAGATGGAGTTTCCTACCGGGCTAAAATACCTTCCTGATGTAATCAGGAGACCAGTGGGGGGAGGAGCCGGAGGAGCAGAGAGCTGTGTTCCTGTACAGACAGGAGCCTGGCTGGAATGTGGTGAGGCCTAGCGGTGTGTCTGTCCCTATGTGTGTCTGTCTGTCCCTGTGTGTGTCTGTCTGTCCCTGTGTGTGTCTGTCCCTGTGTGTGTCTGCCCCTGTGTCTGTCTGTCCCTGTGTGTGTCTGCCCCTGTGTGTGTCTGTCCCTGTGTGTGTCTGTTCCTGTGTCTGTCTGTCCCTGTGTGTGTCTGTCCCTGTGTGTGTCTGTCCCTGTGTCTGTCTGTCCCTGTGTGTGTCTGCCCCTGTGTGTGTGTCTGTACCTGTGTGTGTGTCTGTCCCTGTGTGTGTGTGTTTGTGCCAGTGTGTGTGTCTGTCCCTGTGTGTGTCTGCCCCTGTGTGTGTGTGTCTGTACCTGTGTGTCTGTCTGTACCTGTGTATGCGTGTCTGTCTGTTCCTGTGTGTGTGTGTGTGTGTATGTTTGTGTGTGTCTGTACCTGTGTGCGTGTCTGTCCCTGTGTGTGTATCTGTCCCTGTGTGTGTATCTGTCCCTGTGTGTATTTGACTGTCCCAGTGTGTGTGTCCTTGTGTGTATGTATCTGTCCATGTGCATGTGTCTCTCCCTGTGTGTGTGTGTGTGTGTCTCTCCCTGTGTGTGTATCTCTCCCTGTGTGTGTGTGTATGCAGCGTCCCACTAGTGTTCGTGGCACTGCAAAAGCTTGTTATGTCATATGTTATATCATGCTGTATTTCATTATTATGTAGAATCCCTGTTACCAGGCTGTTAGGTGCATTACACACATTCCACCACTAGATGGGCGTAGCACCACAGTATATACAGGTCCTTCTAAAAAAAATAGCATATTGTGATAAAGTTCATTATTTTCTGTAATGTACTGATAAACATTAGACTTTCATATATTTTAGATTCATTACACACCAACTGAAGTAGTTCAAGCCTTTTATTGTTTTAATATTGATAATTTTGGCATACAGCTCATGAAAACCCAAATTTCCTATCTAAAAAAATTAGCATATTTCATCTGACCAATAAAAGAAAAGTGTTTTTAATACAAAAAAAGTCAACCTTCAAATAATTATGTTCAGTTATGCACTCAATACTTGGTCGGAAATCCTTTTGCAGAAATGATTGCTTCAATGCGGCGTGGCATGGAGGCAATCAGCCTGTGGCACTGCTGAGGTGTTATGGAGGCCCAGGATGCTTTGATAGCGGCCTTAAGCTCATCCAGAGTGTTGGGTCTTGCATCTCTCAACTTTCTCTTCCCAATATTCAACAGATTCTCTATGGGGTTCAGGTCAGGAGAGTTGGCAGGCCAATTGAGCACAGTAATACCATGGTCAGTAAACCATTTACCAGTGGTTTTGGCACTGTAAGCAGGTGCCAGGTCGTGCTGAAAAATGAAATCCATAAAGCTTTTCAGCAGATGGAAGCATGAAGTGCTCCAAAATCTCCTGATAGCTAGCTGCATTGACCCTGCCCTTGATAAAACACAGTGGACCAACACCAGCAGCTGACATGGCACCCCAGACCATCACTGACTGTGGGTACTTGACACTGGACTTCAGGCATTTTGGCATTTCCCTCTCCCCAGTCTTCCTCCAGACTCTGGCACCTTGATTTCCGAATGACATGCAAAATTAGCTTTTATCCGAAAAAAGTACTTTGGACCACTGAGCAACAGTCCAGTGCTGCTTCTCTGTAGCCCAGGTCAGGCGCTTCTGCCGCTGTTTCTGGTTCAAAAGTGGCTTGACCTGGGGAATGCGGCACCTGTAGCCCATTTCCTGCACACGCCTGTACACGGTGGCTCTGGATGTTTCTACTCCAGACTCAGTCCACTGCTTCCGCAGGTCCCCCAAGGTCTGGAATCGGTCCTTCTCCACAATCTTCCTCAGGGTCCGGTCACCTCTTCTCGTTGTGCAGCGTTTTCTGCCACACTTTTTCCTTCCCACAGACTTCCCACTGAGGTGCCTTGATACAGCACTCTGGGAACAGCCTATTCGTTCAGAAATTTCTTTCTGTGTCTTACCCTCTTGCTTGAGGGTGTCAATGATGGCCTTCTGGACACCAGTCAGGTCGGCAGTCTTACCCATGATTGCGGTTTTGAGTAATGAACCAGGCTGGGAGTTTTTAAAAGCCTCAGGAATCTTTTGCAGGTGTTTAGAGTTAATTAATTGATTCAGATGATTGGGTTAATAGCTCGTTTAGAGAACCTTTTCATGATATGCTAATTTTTTGAGATAGGAATTTGGGGTTTTCATGAGCTGTATGCCAAAATCCTCAATATTAAAACAATAAAAGGCTTGAACTACTTCAGTTGGTGTGTAATGAATCTAAAATATATGAAAGTCTAATGTTTATCAGTACATTACAGAAAATAATGAACTTTATCACAATATGCTAATTTTTTTAGAAGGACCTGTATACTGCACTTCATGCCTAGTGAGGGAGTTGGGAGTTAGAGTTTGGAGGAAGGAGGAGATGGAGTGAGGGCAAGGGGGAATAAGAGGACTCCTCTCCTCTCAGCTCTCTCTTGGGCTCCACGGCCCAGAGGAGCCATTTCATGGTCTCAGTGTCAAGCCAGGAAAATAGGCAGAGGTGAAGTCTGTATTCTACCGTCTACTCTTCCGGAGTGCCAAGTGGATTTTACTAAGTTTATTGTGAAAAGACAAATGAAGGACAACAGACATTATTCTAGGCTTTAGGTGCCTTTGTAATAAGGTGAAGGTTTATTAGCTTCCAGCAGCCTCACCGTTACTTCAAGATAGTACATCTGTTACATCACTTGTGTGTAGAAGACAAAGACTGGAACTCCCTTTACTGAGACTGAAGCCAGGCAAAGAGCTAAAAATCTGTGAGTACACAATCTTCAAAAATAGCCTGAGATAAACCACATGTACAGCCTGTTACTGGGATTTGCCACATCCAACCTGCATGTTCATTATAGACTGTTTATATCTGGATGTAAAGTGCTGTCAAGATCCTGGTTACAGTAAAGTTCTTAGTTGGATTCAACCCTGCCTCATTCTTCTATCTCCATACTACAACCACTCTCATAATTTTGCACCACCAAGGTGCTGGCGTCACGACATCATCTAAGTCAGGGGCCCAGCCGCACAAGCACTCAGAAACCCAATCACCATCAAGGGCACCTCGATCACCACCTGGCCGGTGTCCCCTGTCACCATCACCATGCCAGCAGGGTTCCTATGTCTTGACGCAGCTGCATCAGGACGTTCTGTGAGGGGGAATAAAATGAGGTGGAAGAGGAGACAGCGCTGCCAGCATGGAGTCCATGGGAGAGACACAGGGAGGCACACTAAGGTAGTAGGTAACACTACCATATGATCTACACTAGTGGTATCTCTGGTTTTACATAGGACTGCAGGTAACACTAACACATTATTAGCACTAGTGTCATCTGTGGTTTTACATAAGACTGCAGGTAACACTACTACATTTTCTATACTCAGATAGCCATGACAGTGTTATCTGTGCTGTTACATAGGACTGCAGGTGATATCTACTATATTATCTGTCCTCAGCGAGTTATTACTATGTAAGCGGGCCCACTGACACTTTATCACCCAAGGGCCCACATGAACCTGGAGCCAGCCCTGTTTGAAGCTATCTGTTCTTGTGAACGGTGGGGGTCCCTGCTGTAGGGCCTCACTGATCTAATAGTTATCCCCTATCCTATGGATAGAGGATAATGTGAAACAACCGGAATACCCCTTTAAGTAGTTCTATAGTGTCCATCATTATACAGAGAATTATAAATCTTTCCTGTTTTACCCCGTTTACATTTGGGGGATGAACAACATTAAAGTAAAAATATTTGAAATAGCATTTTTATCCTGGCATCTCATGTTCATGTTGCACCACTTACTTGCTGTGCTTTTTTTCATGTAGGGCAATCAATATTATGAGGATTAAGAGGGTAAAGAATCCAAACACACATCCGAGGACAATGCCCAAAGTATTATCTGAAAGAAAAATAAGAATCTTCATTTCTGATTTATGACAAGCTCAACCAGTTTTAGTTTACAGTGAAATCACTGAAATCACAGTAATTTCTTTTTTTTTTTTTCATTTCAATCTCCATAGTGTTTGCTGTTGTCATTTTACAGACAGGAGTTTCTGAGTTTTATCATTGATAGGGTAAGCTATGAATGTGTGATGTTTGATGTCAGCTGGTAGACTGCAGTGATGGGGCCACATGATTGTAAAAACTTGGAAAACCCCTTGAAGTTTTTTAGTGGTGCAATATTTTTGCTATTGTCACACAAAGATCAATTATTCACATTTTTGAAAGCCCACCATTTTGTATGTCAACTAAATAGTTACACATCTCTAATAACACATTGTTTGTACACACTTTGTTTTACTACGATATAGGTTATTATTGTATTTTTTTTTGTCAATTTTAAAGCATCCCCTGCCTTTTGGGAAAAATAGACATTCCTATCATGTGTTAAAGGACAAATGAATTTTGGATGAAATCCCTCTTCTTAGGTTTCCAGTCTCATGCACATTACCATACACATATATTGCTATTCTCTCTTTCCTTTGAGACTTCAAAAGACACAACTTGGAAGGAAGAAACTATTGGCTGTATGGTAACTGCCCTTTAAACACGTCTGTATTCACACACCATTTTGTAATGCTTAAATACAATTTTTTTTTAGTAGATAAACTGCATTTTAAGCAATGACTGTATGAAACACATCACCCTATCTTGCCTTACCATAAGAGGGCAGCACAAGTGGTCCTGTTGTTTTGGGCCTAGACAACTAAGTGGCCCAATCTAACCTGTGGGCAGCCATTCATACACTACTCCACAGGTGATGGAATTGAACAATGACATTTTACTAAAATGAAATGTCTTGTTTAATAGGCAATAACATGCAACCCAGGTTCCTAAAATGTTATCCACCATTTCTGATAAGGGTAAATGCACCGACCCTTAATTTTGTTCTCTCCCATGGACTGATTAAAAATATGGCATGTAGGTGAGGGGTTGCATAAGGATCATATTACTTCTCTTCAGTTCAAAATCATTGGGTCACTGCGCTTCTTAAGATGTTCCTCAGATGACAATACTAGACCGATGCATAAAATCATCTACATGACGGAGGTTTTTAGACTACATATTGATAGAATAGAGGTTGATAGACTAGATAGTTCAGGGGCTCTGACTATATTCAGCCTAGGTATTTCTGATGGTGACCCTGCAAGTGAGCATTCCAGACAGTAGATAACTGTAGTGCTATGACATTGAGGAAGCCTTTTATTTGCATGTGTTGAGTCATTCAGAAGGTTTCTGTTTCTCAGCATGTCTTTTGCTGTGGGCAGCAACTAACAAAATGTAACAACCTAAACTTGTTTGGCAGAACATCAGCAATTGTACAGTGCTGGGCAAGCTTTACTCAAACATAGACATTTCACATTCTGGTTCTGCGCCACTGAAATATAAGAAAGCAGTGGTTATTCAATTAAGATACTGGCGCATCTTATTTCTGAACCCCATCTCTAATCCACTTCATCGTCATTAGTGTGAGAGACATGAACAGAATGTTCCAATCCTCTTCACTAAGCATGAGGAAGAGTTATACAATATGCTCATTGATAACTTCCGAAAAGTCAAAGTGAGCAATCGACAAAAATCCCACCCACTTTCATGTGATGTCACCAATGGTGTGTTGTAGCTCACCAATTCATCAACTCAAAGATCCAATTCATAAAGAGGTCCATTACAACATCAATGATAAAGAGGAGTATGGTGGGTGTTGACATTAATATATGTATACTACAGAACAAAAAGATTTACCAGTAGTTTCATATTTAAAAGAACAAGATTTTGCTATTATACATCATTTTCATAATCGTATTAGCCTCTGAGAGTACTTCCTATGATGAGTATACATCAAATTTATCTGAGCCACCTACTTGGTTTTAAAGAAAACATGTCAATACTCTTTAGTTACATTAAGTTATATTGCAATATCTTCACTTCAGTATATTTAAATAAATATGGAATGAGACATTTTTCCTGAAATTAAACTTAGAAGTCTAAGGGGTTTGTCTATCTGTGAAGGCATCTAAAAGCCTTTTTACACAGGCAATTATTGGGAAGGAGCATTCCTAGGAGCGCTTGTCCCAATAACTGATTTGTTTAAAGGATCTGCTGATCATTGGGTGAAAACACTGCTGCTGCAGTCACCTAAGTCATCACTTCTGGGCAGTAGATTGTGCTTTCTAAACAAGGATCTGCTTCCTAGAAGCAATGGTTATCCATGTGGACAAGCACTCACATTAGCAATTGCTCATCCCCATACATAGGAGATGATTGTTGCATGTAAATGCAGCTCTTACCTTTTCTGAAAAGCAAGCAATTAGTGGGAAATGAACGCTTCAGTCCCAATAATTGCCTGCAAAGTCAGCCCGTGTAAAGGGGCCTTTAGGGAGGGGCTTTAACCCCTTAATGCATAATGCTGTACATGTATGGCATTATGCCCCAGAAAATGTATGAAGCAGGCTGCTGTGGTATAATACAGCAGGCACCCAGCTGCAATGACGGGGAATGGCAATCACACCATACTCTTCATTTAACATTTAACCCCTGTGTGGTTAGGTAGAGGGATGCGGCTCCCTCGGCCTTCCGATTGAAGCACAGTGAAATTGCGGTACTCCAATTGGTTACCATAACAGCCTGGGCACTGCTGGAAGTCTGCCATAGTAAGCTTCCTGCTAAGCTGTGCACGTTAGAGTGTCATTCACGCTAATAGGTCTCGATTATGGTGAATAAGACAAGGGTTCAAAGGATCGCAGGTTCTGGCCTCCTAAGGGGGCTAAAAGTTATTGCTATAAAAAAGTTTAAAATTTTTTAAAAAAAAGTTTAAATCACCCCTTTTCCAGTTTTACATATAAAAATATATGAACAATAAAAAAATTAACAGATCAGGTATTTTTGTGTCCAAAAATGTCTGAACTATTGAAATATAAAAAAATTATCCTGCACAGTGAACGCTGCGATGGAAAACAATAAAAACAAGCGATTTGCCATAAATATATATATATATATATATATATATATATATATATAGTGAGGCAGTGACAGGCCTCATGGTTGTTAGGGGAAATATATAACAGTATTTGCTATGTCTTCCCCACAATCACCATGATGAAGCAAGACCAGGTGTAGTAATCACCTGGGCATAAAGGAATCCTCAGAGTGAGAGGGGGTGGTATCTGGCACACAGAAGCCTGGAGTGGTTCTGTGTAGGGATGAGCGAACTCGAACTGTATAGTTCGGGTTCGTACCGAATTTTGGGGTGTCCGTGACACGGACCCGAACCCGGACATTTTCGTAAAAGTCCGGGTTCGGGTTCGGTGTTCGTCGCTTTCTTGGCGCTTTTGTGACGCTTTCTTGGCGCTTTTTGAAAGGCTGCAAAGCAGCCAATCAACAAGCGTCATACTACTTGCCCCAAGAGGCCATCACAGCCATGCCTACTATTGGCATGGCTGTGATTGGCCAGAGCACCATGTGACCCAGCCTCTATTTAAGCTTGAGTCACATAGCGCCGCCCGTCACTCTGCTCTGATTAGCGTAGGGAGAGGTTGCGGCTGCGACAGTAGGGCGAGATTAGGCAGATTAACTCCTCCAAAGGACTTGATTAACTGATCGATCTGCAGCTGTGGATCATTGAGCTGCTGATCCTCAATTGCTCACTGTTTTTAGGCTGCCCAGACCGTTTGTCAGTCACATTTTTCTGGGGTGATCGGCGGCCATTTTGTGTCTTGTGGTGCGCCAGCACAAGCTGCGACCAAGTGCATTTAACCCTCAATGGTGTGGTTGTTTTTTGGCTAAAGCCTACATCAGGGTGAAGCTGTCACACCAAGTGCATTTAACCAGCAATAGTCTGTTCATTTTTTGGCCATATACAAAATCAGGGGCAAGCTGCGCCTGTCACCAAGTGCATTTAACCCTCAATGGTGTGGTTGTTTTTTGGCTAAAGCCTACATCAGGGTGAAGCTGTCACACCAAGTGCATTTAACCAGCAATAGTCTGTTCATTTTTTGGCCATATACAAAATCAGGGGCAAGCTGCGCCTGTCACCAAGTGCATTTAACCCTCAATGGTGTGGTTGTTTTTTGGCTAAAGCCTACATCAGGGTGAAGCTGTCACACCAAGTGCATTTAACCAGCAATAGTCTGTTCATTTTTTGGCCATATACAAAATCAGGGGCAAGCTGCGCCTGTCACCAAGTGCATTTAACCCTCAATGGTGTGGTTGTTTTTTGGCTAAAGCCTACATCAGGGTGAAGCTGTCACACCAAGTGCATTTAACCAGCAATAGTCTGTTCATTTTTTGGCCATATACAAAATCAGGGGCAAGCTGCGCCTGTCACCAAGTGCATTTAACCCTCAATGGTGTGGTTGTTTTCTGGCTAAAGCCTACATCAGGGTGAAGCTGTCACACCAAGTGCATTTAACCAGCAATAGTCTGTTTATTTTTTGGCCATATACTACATCAGGGGCAAGCTGCGCCCGTCACCAAGTGCATTTAACCCTCAGTAGTGTGGTTGGTCAAGCTGTGACACCAAGTGCATTTAACCAGCAATAGTCTGTTCATTTTTTGGCCATATACTACATCAGGGGCAAGCTGCGCCCGTCACCAAGTGCATTTAACCAGCAATAGTGTGGTTATTTTTTGGCCATATCCCAGTCTAATTCTGTCACTAAATCCATACCGGTCACCCAGCGCCTAAATACTAGGCCTCAAATTTATATCCCGCTAAATCTCTCGTTACCGCTGTCCTGTTGTAGCTGGGAAAGTTATTTAGTGTCCGTCAAAGCACATTTTTTGTTCTGGGTTGAAGTACAATTCCCAATTTAGCAATTTCATAATTTAGTGGTTTCTGCTATATCAGAGCTATTTGAAATCTATCCCTAAAAGGGTATATAATATTCAAGGTGCACATTGGGTCATTCAGAATAACTTCACACACACCCGCTACTGTGTATTTTCAAGTCTAATTCTGTCACTAAACCCATACCTGTCACCCAGCGCCTAAATACTAGGCCTCAAATTTATATCCTGCTAAATCTCTCGTTACCGCTGTCCTGTTGTAGCTGGGAAAGTTATTTAGTGTCCGTCAAAGCACATTTTTTGTTCTGGGTTGAAGTACAATTCCCAATTTAGCAATTTCATAATTTAGTGGTTTCTGCTATATCAGAGCTATTTGAAATCTATCCCTAAAAGGGTATATAATATTCAAGGTGCACATTGGGTCATTCAGAATAACTTCACACACACCCGCTACTGTGTATTTTCAAGTCTAATTCTGTCACTAAACCCATACCTGTCACCCAGCGCCTAAATACTAGGCCTCAAATTTATATCCTGCTAAATCTCTCGTTACCGCTGTCCTGTTGTAGCTGGGAAAGTTATTTAGTGTCCGTCAAAGCACATTTTTTGTTCTGGGTTGAAATACAATTCCCAATTTAGCAATTTCATAATTTAGTGGTTTCTGCTATATCAGAGCTATTTGAAATCTATCCCTAAAAGGGTAGATCATATTGAAGGTGCACATAGGGTCATTCAGAATAACTTCACACACACCCGCTACTGTGTATTTCCAAGTCTAATTCTGTCACTAAACCCATACCTGTCACCCAGCGCCTAAATACTAGGCCTCAAATTTATATCCCGCTAAATCTCTCGTTACCGCTGTCCTGTTGTAGCTGGGAAAGTTATTTAGTGTCCGTCAAAGCACATTTTTTGTTCTGGGTTGAAGTACAATTCCCAATTTAGCAATTTCATAATTTAGTGGTTTCTGCTATATCAGAGCTATTTGAAATCTATCCCTAAAAGGGTATATAATATTCAAGGTGCACATTGGGTCATTCAGAATAACTTCACACACACCCGCTACTGTGTATTTCCAAGTCTAATTCTGTCACTAAACCCATACCTGTCACCCAGCGCCTAAATACTAGGCCTCAAATTTATATCCTGCTAAATCTCTCGTTACCGCTGTCCTGTTGTAGCTGGGAAAGTTATTTAGTGTCCGTCAAAGCACATTTTTTGTTCTGGGTTGAAATACAATTCCCAATTTAGCAATTTCATAATTTAGTGGTTTCTGCTATATCAGAGCTATTTGAAATCTATCCCTAAAAGGGTATATAATATTCAAGGTGCACATTGGGTCATTCAGAATAACTTCACACACACCCGCTACTGTGTATTTCCAAGTCTAATTCTGTCACTAAACCCATACCTGTCACCCAGCGCCTAAATACTAGGCCTCAAATTTATATCCTGCTAAATCTCTCGTTACCGCTGTACTGTTGTTGCTTGGAAAGATATTTAGTGTCCGTCAAAGCACATTTTTTGTTCTGGGTTGAAATACAATTCCCAATTTAGCAATTTCATAATTTAGTGGTTTCTGCTATATCAGAGCTATTTGAAATCTATCCCTAAAAGGGTAGATCATATTGAAGGTGCACATAGGGTCATTCAGAATAACTTCACACACACCCGCTACTGTGTATTTCCAAGTCTAATTCTGTCACTAAACCCATACCTGTCACCCAGCGCCTAAATACTAGGCCTCAAATTTATATCCCGCTAAATCTCTCGTTACCGCTGTCCTGTTGTAGCTGGGAAAGTTATTTAGTGTCCGTCAAAGCACATTTTTTGTTCTGGGTTGAAGTACAATTCCCAATTTAGCAATTTCATAATTTAGTGGTTTCTGCTATATCAGAGCTATTTGAAATCTATCCCTAAAAGGGTATATAATATTCAAGGTGCACATTGGGTCATTCAGAATAACTTCACACACACCCGCTACTGTGTATTTCCAAGTCTAATTCTGTCACTAAACCCATACCTGTCACCCAGCGCCTAAATACTAGGCCTCAAATTTATATCCTGCTAAATCTCTCGTTACCGCTGTCCTGTTGTAGCTGGGAAAGTTATTTAGTGTCCGTCAAAGCACATTTTTTGTTCTGGGTTGAAATACAATTCCCAATTTAGCAATTTCATAATTTAGTGGTTTCTGCTATATCAGAGCTATTTGAAATCTATCCCTAAAAGGGTATATAATATTCAAGGTGCACATTGGGTCATTCAGAATAACTTCACACACACCCGCTACTGTGTATTTCCAAGTCTAATTCTGTCACTAAACCCATACCTGTCACCCAGCGCCTAAATACTAGGCCTCAAATTTATATCCTGCTAAATCTCTCGTTACCGCTGTCCTGTTGTAGCTGGGAAAGTTATTTAGTGTCCGTCAAAGCACATTTTTTGTTCTGGGTTGAAATACAATTCCCAATTTAGCAATTTCATAATTTAGTGGTTTCTGCTATATCAGAGCTATTTGAAATCTATCCCTAAAAGGGTATATAATATTCAAGGTGCACATTGGGTCATTCAGAATAACTTCACACACACCCGCTACTGTGTATTTCCAAGTCTAATTCTGTCACTAAACCCATACCTGTCACCCAGCGCCTAAATACTAGGCCTCAAATTTATATCCTGCTAAATCTCTCGTTACCGCTGTACTGTTGTTGCTGGGCAAGATATTTAGTGTCCGTCAAAGCACATTTTTTGTTCTGGGTTGAAATACAATTCCCAATTTAGCAATTTCATAATTTAGTGGTTCCTGCTATATCAGAGCTATTTGAAATCTATCCCAAAAAGGGTATATAATATTCAAGGTGCACATAGGGTCATTCAGAATAACTTCACACACACGCTTCTGTGCATTTCCAAGTCTAATTCTGTCACTAAATCCATACCGGTCACCCAGCGCCTAAATACTAGGCCTCAAATTTATATCCCGCTGAATTTGAATACAATACATTGGGCCAAATAATATATTTGTTGTTGTGGTGAACCATAACAATGAGAAAAACATCTAGTAAGGGACGCGGACGTGGACATGGTCGTGGTGGTGTTAGTGGACCCTCTGGTGCTGGGAGAGGACGTGGCCGTTCTGCCACATCCACACGTCCTAGTGTACCAACTACCTCAGGTCCCAGTAGCCGCCAGAATTTACAGCGATATATGGTGGGGCCCAATGCCGTTCTAAGGATGGTAAGGCCTGAGCAGGTACAGGCATTAGTCAATTGGGTGGCCGACAGTGGATCCAGCACGTTCACATTATCTCCCACCCAGTCTTCTGCAGAAAGCGCACAGATGGCGCCTGAAAACCAACCCCATCAGTCTGTCACATCACCCCCATGCATACCAGGGAAACTGTCTCAGCCTCAAGTTATGCAGCAGTCTCTTATGCTGTTTGAAGACTCCGCTGGCAGGGTTTCCCAAGGGCATCCACCTAGCCCTTCCCCAGCGGTGAAAGACATAGAATGCACTGACGCACAACCACTTATGTTTCCTGATGATGAGGACATGGGAATACCACCTCAGCATGTCTCTGATGATGACGAAACACAGGTGCCAACTGCTGCGTCTTTCTGCAGTGTGCAGACTGAACAGGAGGTCAGGGATCAAGACTGGGTGGAAGACGATGCAGGGGACGATGAGGTCCTAGACCCCACATGGAATGAAGGTCGTGCCACTGACTTTCACAGTTCGGAGGAAGAGGCAGTGGTGAGACCGAGCCAACAGCGTAGCAAAAGAGGGAGCAGTGGGCAAAAGCAGAACACCCGCCGCCAAGAGACTCCGCCTGCTACTGACCGCCGCCATCTGGGACCGAGCACCCCAAAGGCAGCTTCAAGGAGTTCCCTGGCATGGCACTTCTTCAAACAATGTGCTGACGACAAGACCCGAGTGGTTTGCACGCTGTGCCATCAGAGCCTGAAGCGAGGCATTAACGTTCTGAACCTGAGCACAACCTGCATGACCAGGCACCTGCATGCAAAGCATGAACTGCAGTGGAGTAAACACCTTAAAACCAAGGAAGTCACTCAGGCTCCCCCTGCTACCTCTTCTGCTGCTGCCGCCTCGGCCTATTCTGCTGCTGCCGCCTCGGCCTCTTCCTCCGCCTCTGGAGGAACGTTGGCACCTGCCGCCCAGCAAACAGGGGATGTACCACCAACACCACCACCACCACCTCCGTCACCAAGCGTCTCAACCATGTCACACGCCAGCGTTCAGCTCTCCATCTCACAAACATTTGATAGAAAGCGTAAATTCCCACCTAGCCACCCTCGATCCCTGGCCCTGAATGCCAGCATTTCTAAACTACTGGCCTATGAAATGCTGTCATTTAGGCTGGTGGACACAGACAGCTTCAAACAGCTCATGTCGCTTGCTGTCCCACAGTATGTTGTTCCCAGCCGGCACTACTTCTCCAAGAGAGCCGTGCCTTCCCTGCACAACCAAGTATCCGATAAAATCAAGTGTGCACTGCGCAACGCCATCTGTAGCAAGGTCCACCTAACCACAGATACGTGGACCAGTAAGCACGGCCAGGGACGCTATATCTCCCTAACTGCACACTGGGTAAATGTAGTGGCAGCTGGGCCCCAGGCGGAGAGCTGTTTGGCGCACGTCCTTCCGCCGCCAAGGATCGCAGGGCAACATTCTTTGCCTCCTGTTGCCACCTCCTCCTTCTCGGCTTCCTCCTCCTCTTCTTCCACCTGCTCATCCAGTCAGCCACACACCTTCACCACCAACTTCAGCACAGCCCGGGGTAAACGTCAGCAGGCCATTCTGAAACTCATATGTTTGGGGGACAGGCCCCACACCGCACAGGAGTTGTGGCGGGGTATTGAACAACAGACCGACGAGTGGTTGCTGCCGGTGAGCCTCAAGCCCGGCCTGGTGGTGTGTGATAATGGGCGAAATCTCGTTGCAGCTCTGGGACTAGCCAATTTGACGCACATCCCTTGCTTGGCGCATGTGCTGAATTTGGTGGTGCAGAAGTTCATTCACAACTACCCCGACATGTCAGAGCTGCTGCATAAAGTGCGGGCCGTCTGTTCGCGCTTCCGGCGTTCACATCCTGCCGCTGCTCGCCTGTCTGCGCTACAGCGTAACTTCGGCCTTCCCGCTCACCGCCTCATATGCGACGTGCCCACCAGGTGGAACTCCACCTTGCACATGCTGGACAGACTGTGCGAGCAGCAGCAGGCCATAGTGGAGTTTCAGCTGCAGCACGCACGGGTCAGTCGCACTACAGAACAGCACCACTTCACCACCAATGACTGGGCCTCCATGCGAGACCTGTGTGCCCTGTTGCGCTGTTTCGAGTACTCCACCAACATGGCCAGTGGCGATGACACCGTTATCAGCGTTACAATACCACTTCTATGTCTCCTTGAGAAAACACTTAGGGCGATGATGGAAGAGGAGGTGGCCCAGGAGGAGGAGGAGGAGGAGGAGGAAGAGGGGTCATTTTTAGCACTTTCAGGCCAGTCTCTTCGAAGTGACTCAGAGGGAGGTTTTTGGCAACAGCAGAGGCCAGGTACAAATGTGGCCAGCCAGGGCCCACTACTGGAGGACGAGGAGGACGAGGATGAGGAGGAGGTGGAGGAGGATGAGGATGAAGCATGGTCACAGCGGGGTGGCACCCAACGCAGCTCGGGTCCATCACTGGTGCGTGGCTGGGGGGAAAGGCAGGACGATGACGATACGCCTCCCACAGAGGACAGCTTGTCCTTACCCCTGGGCAGCCTGGCACACATGAGCGACTACATGCTGCAGTGCCTGCGCAACGACAGCAGAGTTGCCCACATTTTAACCTGTGCGGACTACTGGGTTGCCACCCTGCTGGATCCACGCTACAAAGACAATGTGCCCACCTTACTTCCTGCACTGGAGCGTGATAGGAAGATGCGCGAGTACAAGCGCACGTTGGTAGACGCGCTACTGAGAGCATTCCCAAATGTCACAGGGGAACAAGTGGAAGCCCAAGGCCAAGGCAGAGGAGGAGCAAGAGGTCGCCAAGGCAGCTGTGTCACGGCCAGCTCCTCTGAGGGCAGGGTTAGCATGGCAGAGATGTGGAAAACTTTTGTCAACACGCCACAGCTAACTGCACCACCACCTGATACGCAACGTGTTAGCAGGAGGCAACATTTCACTAACATGGTGGAACAGTACGTGTGCACACCCCTCCACGTACTGACTGATGGTTCGGCCCCATTCAACTTCTGGGTCTCTAAATTGTCCACGTGGCCAGAGCTAGCCTTTTATGCCTTGGAGGTGCTGGCCTGCCCGGCAGCCAGCGTTTTGTCTGAACGTGTATTCAGCACGGCAGGGGGCGTCATTACAGACAAACGCAGCCGCCTGTCTACAGCCAATGTGGACAAGCTGACGTTCATAAAAATGAACCAGGCATGGATCCCACAGGACCTGTCCGTCCCTTGTCCAGATTAGACATTAACTACCTCCCCATAACCATATATTATTGGACTCCAGGGCACTTCCTCATTCAATCCTATTTTTATTTTCATTTTACCATTATATTGCAAGGCTACCCAAAGTTGAATGAACCTCTCCTCTGCCTGTGTGCTAGGCCTAAATATATGCCAATGGATTGTTGCAGTGGTGGCTGACGTGAAGCCTCATTCTCTGCTATGACATGCAGACTGATTCTCTGGTGACATGAAGCCAGATTGTCTGTTACGGGACCTCTCTCCTCTGCCTGGGTGCTGGGCCTGAATTTATGACAATGGACTGTTGCAGTGGTGGCTGACGTGAAGCCTGATTCTCTGCTATGACATGCAGACTGATTCTCTGCTGACATGAAGCCAGATCCTCTGTTACGGGACCTCTCTCCTCTGCCTGGGTGCTGGGCCTAAATTTATGAAAATGGACTGTTGCAGTGGTGGGTGACGTGAAGCCTCATTCTCTGCTATGACATGCAGACTGATTCTCTGCTGACATGAAGCCAGATCCTCTGTTACGGGACCTCTCTCCTCTGCCTGGGTGCTGGGCCTAAATATCTGACAATGGACTGTTGCATTGGTGGCTGACGTGAAGCCTGATTCTCTGCTATGATATGAAGACTGATTCTCTGCTGACATGAAGCCAGATTGTCTGTTACGGGACCTCTCTCCTCTGCCTGTGTGCTAGGCCTAAATATATGCCAATGGATTGTTGCAGTGGTGGCTGACGTGAAGCCTGATTCTCTGCTATGACATGCAGACTAATTCTCTGCTGACATGAAGCCAGATTGTCTGTTACGGGACCTCTCTCCTCTGCCTGGATGCTGGGCCTAAATTTATGACAATGGACTGTTGCAGTGGTGGCTGATGTGAAGCCTGATTCTCTGCTATGACATGCAGACTGATTCTCTGCTGACATGAAGCCAGATCCTCTGTTACGGGACCTCTCTCCTCTGCCTGGGTGCTGGGCCTAAATTTATGAAAATGGACTGTTGCAGTGGTGGGTGACGTGAAGCCTCATTCTCTGCTATGACATGCAGACTGATTCTCTGCTGACATGAAGCCAGATTGTCTGTTACGGGACCTCTCTCCTCTGCCTGGGTGCTGGGCCTGAATTTATGACAATGGACTGTTGCAGTGGTGGCTGACGTGAAGCCTGATTCTCTGCTATGATATGAAGACTGATTCTCTGCTGACATGAAGCCAGATTGTCTGTTACGGGACCTCTCTCCTCTGCCTGGGTGCCGGGGCCTAAATATCTGAGAATGGACTGTTCCAGTGGTGGGTAACGGGAAGCCAGATTCTCTGCTATGATATGAAGACTGATTCTCTGCTGACATGAAGCCAGATTGTCTGTTACGGGACCTCTCTCCTCTGCCTGGGTGCTGGGCCTAAATTTATGAAAATGGACTCTTACAGTGGTGGGTGACGTGAAGCCTGATTCTCTGCTATGACATGAAGACTGATTCTCTGCTGACATGAAGCCAGATTGTCTGTTACGGGACCTCTCTCCTCTGCCTGGGTGCCGGGGCCTAAATATCTGAGAATGGACTGTTCCAGTGGTGGGTGACGGGAAGCCAGATTCTCTGCTATGGAACCTCTCTCCAATTGATTTTGGTTAATTTTTATTTATTTAATTTTTATTTTAATTAATTTCCCTATCCACATTTGTTTGCAGGGGATTTACCTACATGTTGCTGCCTTTTGCAGCCCTCTAGCCCTTTCCTGGGCTGTTTTACAGCCGTTTTAGTGCCGAAAAGTTCGGGTCCCCATTGACTTCAATGGGGTTCGGGTTCGGGACGAAGTTCGGATCGGGTTCGGATCCCGAACCCGAACATTTCCGGGATGTTCGGCCGAACTTCTCGAACCCGAACATCCAGGTGTTCGCTCAACTCTAGTTCTGTGTGGTCTGAGCTGGGAGAACTGAGAGACCATAAGGCTGGGTTTAGCCTGAGGTTTGGGGGGGTCCAGCGATGCCTAGGGAAGAGGGTCGCACGGTCAGCATTGGGAACACTTCTAGACTACTATCCCCCAAGAGACAGCCTGAAGACTGCTGGAGGTTGGGCTGGGAAAGCCGCATCTGATCACGGGTGTTAACTGTGTTATACAAGGGTAAGACAGGGATACATTATTTGTGCAATAGGTAGGGCCTAGACGGGCAGGTGTTTGTTCCCTTTGCTATGTTTATGCTGGTGTGCCACAATGAAGCACTGTTTGGACATTAAAAACCATTATCTGAGGAAGAAATCTGTGCTTGAAACCCC
Source organism: Bufo gargarizans (assembly GCF_014858855.1). Lineage (NCBI taxonomy): Eukaryota > Metazoa > Chordata > Amphibia > Anura > Bufonidae > Bufo > Bufo gargarizans. The sequence goes on along the minus strand of NC_058080.1, from coordinate 590,629,694 downwards.
TGAGAGAAAGCGATCCCTCACAATAGGTGGAGGATGCGTGCAAAATGAATAACAGCAGGTTGCTAAAAAGACTGGTTGCTAGGGGCAACGGCATGGCAGAAAGAACAGGTGCTGCCAAAAGCTGCTGTTCTGGACATTTCTGCTGTATTGCAAGTTGCTGAGATTTAAAGGGCTAGAAGTCCAATGAAAGAGAGATACCTGGAGACTGTGGTCTCAAAAAATGTTTAATTTAAAAATCTTTAGTAATATAAAAAAGAAATACACAAAGAAAAAGTTATACAATTATTACAATTTTTACTTTTTTTTTTCCTTGTCCCTCTTCCCCAAACCAAACCCCCCTCCCCCCTGTGATGTATCCACCCCTCCCCCCCCTCCCCCCCTTCAACAAAAGAAAGGGACCGGAGACAGGAAAATAAATTTATGGAACATATTATTGTCAATCAGATCTTCCAGCCATCCCATATTTTAATCCACTTCTTACCTTATTAACCAGTTTTAGCCAAGTATTTAGTTCTGGAGTATGACAAGCAAACCAGGTCCGACTAATCAGGATTCTTGGTAACAAAAGTATCCTACCTAGAAGAATCTTTTGATATTTATGACTACTTATTATGGACAAATCATTCAGCAAGAACAATTGTGGCTCAAAGGGGATTCATATTTTAAATTTGTGAATAAGGAAGTTATTGATGCTATTCCAGTATTCTCTAAGTTCTTGACAAGTCCAGATCATATGGAGGTAATCTGCGCCTAAGGTATCACATCTAGGACACTTGGATGTATCTCTTAGCCCACATTTATTTAGCCATATAGGGGTAACATATAATCTATGACAAATACTAAACTGAACTAGAACATGGTTGAAATTATGAGATAGTGATCCTAGATTAGTAAAGATATTCCCCCACCCTTCTAATTGTATATTTGGACAATCCAACTCCCAGGCTCTTTGTCCCGGTGATTGTGTATCAGAAAACCATGCCTTAAGTAATAGTTTATATATATTTGAAATCTTAATTCTTGGGGGTGTCATCCCTATCCAATCGTTTAAAAACAGGAACTATTTATATCCAACATAGATTTATCATCCAGGCTGAATAGTGCCGACCGCAACTGAAAATACCTAAACCAAGAAAGGTTTTTTACATTATGTGCTAGCTCCGTGAACGACTTAATCTCTCTATCTTTAACTACTTGTGAAATATAAATATCCCATTAATTTGCCAAAATGTATCCGTTGCTATACCATCTAAAATCTGTAGGTGGACGTTATACCAAAGAGGTGTGAATATAAGTGAACCCTTTACCCTCAACCATATTCTACTGGTAGCCCACATTTTAGAAAGTCATTTTGTAGTCTCTTTATAACCCCGCTCTTGACTAATCAATAGTCCAGATTCCAAAAGAGTAAATATGTTATTGTATGAATACCTCTCTACCAGGCTCCTAAAAAGTGCACTATTTTTCCATTCATAACACATCAGTAACTGAGCGGCAATAAAGTAACCTTTGAAGTAAGGGAGGTTTATACCCCCACATTCCAATGGTTTGTATAGATATTCCAATTTTAACCCGACTCGTTTCCTTCCCCAGACTAAATCATTAATTATTCTTTTCATAAGTTTAAAATATTTGTCTTCTATCCAGATAGGTGTATTCCTGAGCACATACAGGAGTTGTGGTAGGATCACCATTTTGACCAGTAAAACTCGATCAGCTCTAGATAGAGGGAGTTTCAACCAAATTTCTATTTTGGATCTGATTTTCGCTATTTAAGGGATCAGATTGAGTTGGACAAAGTTTTCAACCCTGGGCGATATCATCAAGCCCAAGTATTGAAAAGTGTCAACAACATCCAGCTGGGTTATCAAAACCTCCTTATGGGATAACGGGTCTATTGGCATCAAACTGGTCTTAGACCAATTTATGTGAAGACCAGATACCTCACCAAATAATTTAACCATTTGGATGATTCTTGGGAGAGTTATTTCCGTGTGATCTATAAAAAAAAGAACATCATCCGCATATAGGGAGATACGATCTTCTACTCCTAATTTTCCAAATCCTTTAATTTGATCATCCTGCCTAATGGCCAGAGCTAAAGGCTCTATATAAATATCAAATAACCATGGGGATAATGGACAGCCTTGGCGAGTACCTCTATTTAAGTGAAAACTGGTAGTCAGGATCCCATTGAGACTCAGTTTCGCCGTAGGTGATCTATACAGTAATTTAAGGGTATTTATGAATCTTTCCCCAAAGCCCATCCTTGTCAGAACCCTCCAGAGGAAACGCCACTCCACCCTATCATAGGCCTTAGGCATCCAGTGACAGGATGGAACGAACACCCCCCCCAGGGGCCTGGATGTTGGCAAAGAGCCGATGGAGATTGTGATGAGTACCCTTGTTTTGAATAAAGCCATTCTGATCCGGATGGACAATGGAGGAAATGACCCTGGAGAGCCTTGTGGCCAAAATCCTTGCAAGGAGCTTAACATCTGCATTAAGTAGTGAAATCGGTCTATATGATCCCAAATCTGTGGGGTCCTTGCCTTTTTTTGGAATTAATGTTATCACAGCTTCCATCATTGAGTCTGGCAGTTTCCCATCCTCCACCGATTCAGCAAAGACCCCAACAATCTAGGGAGAATAATTTCCTTATATTTACTATAAAATTCATATGGAAGTCCGTCTGAACCGGGGGTGGAATTACCCGAGCATAATTTAATTGCGCCATCAAATTCCTGGATCGTAAAGTCTGCCTCAAGTGTTTTCTTTTGAGCCACAGTAATAGTTGGAAAAACAATACCATTGAGATAAAAATCCATTATTTCATTTGTAATCTTAGATTCAGCTTTATAAAGATCTGAAAAGTAGTCCAAAAAAGCTTTCTCTACAGAACTTTGTCAACTAGCCATCCTACCATTGGCCAGTCAGACATTGTCTAAATATTTTTTGGATTCTTGGCTCGAAATCACTCTGGATAGAAGTTTCCCAGGTCTCCCTGACTCTGTGAAATAATTTTGCCCCTTAAAAAATAAACTTTGTTAGGCCTTATCCAACAAAAAGTTAGAGTATGCTTGTGTAGCCTTCTGCATATTTTCCCTACTCTCTTTTGTCTTATTTTTATAGAAGGATTGTGTAGCTGAGGACGCTAGTTCTTCTAAGTTTTTCTGTTTTTCCCCATACTCCTTTCTCAGGATCGGAATATTACTGACCATTATCCCCCTCATATAGGCCTTAAAGGTATCCCATACCACCTGGATTTTTGCTGAGCCATAATTAGTGTCCCAGAATCGGTTAATTTCCTTTTGTATTATTTCATGTCTCTTTATCACTGATAACCAATACGGGTTTAATCTGAATGGGGGCCTCTCTATGTATTTCTCATGGGTCAGACAAAGTTCAAGAGATAGGGGTAGATGGTCCTAAATTGACCTTGTCTCATACTTCATTCGCTTTACCAATTTTAGATATTTTTTATTCATCAGGGCAAGGTCTATTCTGGACATAGATCTACCTGATTTGCTGATGCATGAAAAAGCCCTTTTCCCATGGCCCAGGCGTCCCCAAACATCTTCAAACCCGGCCTCAGAACAAAACCGTGCCAAGGGGGACCCCTGAACAGGAGTGTCTCCCTTGACACCCATAGAGACCCTATCCAGCACAGGATTAATAACACAGTTGAAGTCTCCAATAATCAATGTTGGACACTCTGGCCCTTTATCCATAAGTGTTAACAAAGAATTAAGAACTGAAAAGGAAAATGGAGGTGGAATATAGACAAAGGCCAGAATAGTTGTTCTCCCCATCAGCCTGCAATATAGAAAGACAAATTTCCCTTGCTGTTCAACAGAGGATGCCTCGCACACAAAATCAATCGTTCTATGTATAAAAACAGTAACTTCCTTAGAATAACTAGAGAAGGTAGAGTGATACGTGTGCGTAGCCCATCCCCTGCTGACCACCCTGGAGGTCTCCCCAGTGAGATGTGTTTCCAACAAACATACTATTGCTGGGAGATGGATCCGCGTGAGATCAAAAACCACCTGTCTCTTTCTTCTATCCCCCAGACCCCGTACGTTCCAGGCAAAGTGTCACGACCCTTGTTTAAGTCGTGACTCTGTGTCTGCACGTGCGGTTGCTGTTGGCAACAGTGTTTGCATGTGAGGCACTTTTCCTAGGATGTGGTGTTTCTCTATTTTGGTATGCACGGGGTTAAGGTGTATCTGGTAGGTGTGATGGGTGTGACCTCGGGCCTCCTTATATGTTGGTGTGGTGGAGCCTGAAGGTCAGTTTGATTTTGGTTGTCAGCTTGGTGTGGAGCTCTGCTCCTGGGCTGTTTGTGATTGTCTGTGTGAGTCACCCTTATTTATTATTCTGTTTTCCTTTGCTGTGTCTGTTGTCCCCTCCGGTGTGTTTCTGTCATTCCTCCCCCCACCTGGTGTATGTAGTTAGGTTGTGGGTTTTGTTTGGAGGTTTGATTGTGGTGTGTGACGACTCCATCTGCTGATACCGCATGGCTGAGGGTTTTCCCCATCCTCAGCCGTGACAGTATGACCACCAGGGTGGCCCTCACTGGCAGATAGTAAATAACCAGGAGGATGTCTCCAGCAATTATGGCTGAAGCACCCTCTCTGACTACTGCCTTCCACTGAGGCTTTATAGGACCAAGTAGCCACACCCACAGTCAGACACACCCAGTGCACACACACACACACACACTAGGAAGGAAGTTAACCCTTCCAACACCAGGGAAGGGAAGACATCAACTTAAAGGGGAAGTGCACACAACACATATAACACCCCGTGCACACCGATAAAAGGCACACCTATAAAGAGAGGTTGCCAGGTGCAACCGCATGCCTATTGCAGCAAGCTGCCTAACACCGCTCAGGCTGCTCTGCTGCCACATACACAATGTTGCCAGCGGCAACCACAGGTGAGGCAACATACTATAGCCCTCACCTGTGATTGACAACAACACCAAGACCGCAGGCAACTGCACACGGTTACAGGAGTCACGACCATGACCAAGGGTCGTGACACTCCCACCCCTCAAAGCCCCCCCAACCGAAAAGGGAAGCTGGTGGGGCCAAACAACAGGGAGGGGGGGAGGGGCAATGCCAGAAACACACCGGAGGGGACAACAGACACAGCAAAGGAAAACAGAATAATAAATAAGGGTGACTCACACAGACAATCACAAACAGCCCAGGAGCAGAGCTCCACACCAAGCTGACAACCAAAATCAAACTGACCTTCAGGCTCCACCACACCAACATATAAGGAGGCCTGAGGTCACACCCACCACACCTACCAGACACACCTTAACCCCGTGCATACCAAAATAGGGAAACACCACATCCAAGGAAAAAGTGCCTCACATGCAAACACCGTTGCCAACAGCAACCGCACGTGCAGACACAGAGTCACGACTTAAACAAGGGTCGTGACACAAGGATTCTGATAGACATTATAAAAAACTAGATGAAAAAAAAAAAAGGAGGACGCATCAAAGCCCAAACCCAACCCCCCCCTTACAAGTAATCCACCACATATTGCAGCAGATCTCTCCTATGACCATACCTTCCACACTTCCGCCTGCTCGGCACCTCCCCACTAATTAAACAGAGAAAGGTTGACAAAATAGAAACCCTCTAAAAATTATTATTCCCAGCACAGCCTACAACAGTTAGATCATATATCATTCCGGTCAAGCCAATCCACGGCTTTATCCGAAGTATCAAAAAATAAAGTTGTATCCTTAAAAATAATCCGAAGTTTTGCTGGGAAAATAAGTGAATATTTAATATCCCTTTCTCTTAATCTCTTTTTGACCGTCATAAACGAGCGTCTCTTTTCTTGAATATCCTTTGAGAAATCGGGAAAAAAGGCCAATCTGTTTCTATCATATAGAACAGGTGAACATTCCCTCGCTCTTCTCAATAACATATCTCTATCCCTTGAAGCCAACAACTTAAAGGGCTTCTGTCACCCCATTAAACCGTTTTTTTTTTTCTTTACTAATAATCCCTACACTGCGATCTCATCATACATAAGCTAATTAATGATTTTCGTTCAGTAGAATTTGTTAAAAATCGATTTTTGAGATATGTAAATTACCTTGCTACCAGCAAGTAGGGCGGCTACTTGCTGGTAGCAGCCGCATCCTCCGATGGTAATGACGCCCCCTCTGCTTGTTGATTGACAGGGCCAGCAGACGGGATCGTTCTCTGCTGGCCCTGCCTGTTTTGATTCAATATCTGGCGCCTGCGCCGCAGCCGTACCTCTCTTCAATCTGCGCAGGCGCACTGAGAGGCGGCCACTCGCTCGGCCGCTCCATCCTCAATGCGCCTGCGCCGATGACGTCACATCTACACCTGGCGCAGGCGCATTGAGGAGCGAGCGGCCGAGCGAGTGGCCGCCTCTCAGTGCGCCTGCGCAGATTGAAGAGAGGTACGGCCGCGGCGCAGGCGCCAGATATTGAATCAAAACAGGCAGGGCCAGCAGAGAAAGATACCGTCCGTTGGCCCTGTCAATCAACAAGCAGAGGGGGCGTCATTACCATCGGAGGATGCGGCTGCTACCAGCAAGTAGCCGCCCTACTTGCTGGTAGCAAGGTAATTTACATATCTCAAAAATCGATTTTTAACAAATTCTACTGAACGAAAATCATTAATTAGCTTATGTATGATGAGATCGCAGTGTAGGGATTATTAGTAAAGAAAAAAAAAAAACGGTTTAATGGGGTGACAGAAGCCCTTTAACAAGGAATGTCCGTGGTTGTCTCCCAGGGATTGGTTTGCCACCTGGGACCCGGTGAGCTCTTTCTATCATAAACAAAGGGGAAAAAGAATCCCTCCCAAAATTCTCAATAATCAACATCTGTATAAATTGGGTAGGGTTCTTATCGGATTCTCACGTTTTATCTTCGTGATCTATCTTCAAGGTCCACCACCTTTCTTTTAAGGAGATTGAGATCTGTCTTCATGGTGGACATCTCAGTATTTATTTTTTGGGATTAATTCTGTATAATAACCATAGAGCTCTCCACGTTGTTAACTCTATCTAAAATTTTTGACAAATCGTCTCTAATCAATCCCACTTCAACTTGAATAGACCTAAGTTGGGTTGTAATACCCTGGATTAAATCCCCATTCTGTTTTACTGCCAATAGTATTTCTTTTAGCGGTGAAGAATTGGCACTAAACATATCTTCTTCCTCTGTTCCCTCTTCCCCTTGAGGGCACCCAATAACTTTTTGTGATTCTATTTCCATCACCTCAAAATTGTATTTTTTTTTGGAGCTAGTGTCCCTTTGTCCGCCTCTCGTATTAATCCCTGGGGACCTTAAAAATGGATCTATTTTTGTCCCTTCAAAGGATTTAACGTCCGCTTTACTAGCCTTTGGAGACATTTCCTGTTCCTCTTACTTTTCCTCTTATTCTCCTTTCTTTTTTTTCCCTCCTTTTCTCCTTTCTCTTCTCCCCCTTTTTCCTTTCTTTTTCTTTCTTTCTTCTTTTCTTTCCTTTTTCTTTATCCTTTAAGTATGTCTTTTTTTTCTCCCTTTTTTGTTTTAATCTTTTTTTTCCCTATCTTTCACTTTCTTCCCTGTTACCCTCTTTTTTTTCCATCTACTTTTTTTTCCTTTTTTTTCCTTTCTTTTTTTTATTTTCCTCCTCCTTTCTTTTTCCAATCTCTATTTTCCTTTGCTTTCCTCCCTCCCCCTTTTACTGTTTCTTTATATTTATATTTGTCTCCTTGTTCTCCCTCAGTGGTAACCCATATAAAATGTGGGTTAGATATAGTTTAGTATAGTTTGAATACTTTTTTGTTAGTTTGTTAGTTAATTAGTAGAGACAGAGGGCCATAGGAGAGCAAAAAAATGGGAAAAATAAAAGGAACAGTCTCACCAGTGTTTTCTGCTTCAAATGCCCACCTGGCTACGTCCACAAGGGGACCGCTTGATCCCGGAGACACTGGAGGAGTGACGGAGCAGGAGGAGGGGGAGACCGCCATAGAAGAGCCGAGGATGCAGGACGGGGGGGGGCTGCCGACGGGAGTCCAATGGCCACCGCAAACAACCCAAGGCACAGGAGAGGACCCGCCACGAGGAGGGGAGCGCCATCACCAGCGGACACCAGGAAGTCAAAAGGCACAGCGGAGAGGCACAGAAGAACCAGGGACCATAGACCAAGGACCCAAGCTGCACCCGGACCTCCCGCTCCGGTAAACCGGTCGTGCCGAACCACGCCAGCCAAGAGACAGAGGGAAGAAGCAGAGTCCAACGAGGGAGAACAACATGGAGCCCAGGGAGGAAGTCCACAATCCGAGCAAGGTAGAAGAAAGGTAGGAGACGATGGAATGCAGAGGAGAGACGAAGGAGGCCAAACACCGCTGGAAGCAGGAACAGCAGGATCAGGAACCGAAGCAGTGACACAAATCCCGGGTCCAAGAAAGCAGAAGCGGCCACAGAGCCGCAAAGGCAGCGGGGTAGCCGAGCCGCTCGGATAGAGGAGAGCAAGACGTGTTATGTCATCACGTCATCACTTCCGGGGTTCTGTCACCAAGTTTTGGGCTATAGAGATGCGGACATGCACGGCTGGTGGTAGTTTTTCTTTAAAATAAACATGATACAATCCCCAATAAAATCAATTTGATTTTTGGCCAATTCTCCCTGATTCTGTAAACATAGTTTGACCGCATCGCACCCTTTTTTATTCTCAATTATTGTGTACAATGATTTTACATCTAATGTCCCCAGGATGTAGTACGGTTTCCATTTTTAATTCAGAAATGTAGCTATTTGCCTTTGAATTAATGACAACTAAAGTGTAGAAGATATGAGGGGGTTAAATGAAGGAGGAGACATGGATCTATATAAACAACACCAGGAGTCCGAACTAGCATCCCTGTCGAAGAATAAAGTTTTATTCGAAATGTGTTGGAGTAACTTTGGTCCTCCGAGCTATCTGTAGCTCCTACTGTGACATCACACAGCGCTTCGTGTGAACGCAAGTGAGCAAACTTTCTCAAACTGAGCGGTGCCGCCGGCCGGGGCAGGCTCAGGACAAATAAAAGTTATAGGGTCCAGCCTCCCAAAATCCCCTTCATTTTTGGACGTGAGAGCGAGAGGGAAGAAAGCACACTACATACAGCTGAGTAGACAAGAATTCAGAAACAGGTAATCACCGATCTGAAGTTGCAGAGCTACTGTATACTGTGTTTCTTTGGGCACTGACAAATAGTGAAGGTGGACAGGGAGTGCATCGCGCAGTACCTGAACAGAGAATATACGTGTCACTTGTGAATAGCAGCAGTGGCGATACCGTTGCGGTTCCGCAGCGTTAGTAACTTAGAGTGTAAGCGCCTGTGCAACAAAAATAAGGAGTGTTTTGCCAGTATATTATGCCATGTCCGAGAAGGATGAGAAGGCTAACAAAGTGAATGGAGACTCCAAAGAGATAAAAGCTGAAGAAGCTAAAGCTGATGTTTTGGAGTGGAAGAAATCCTCAGATGCTGCAGAGCCCAAAGAACAGGATGAAGGAGCGGCTGCTGAAGTGGGAAAAGCCACTGAAGACGCAGAAGACTCCTAATCTGCCAACCCGAGGAAGCCCCTGCTGAAAAGAATGAAAAAGTGGTCCAGATGCGTGGAAAAGAGGCGAGCCATGAGAAGCACGCTCTGCTAAAGCAGCTATGCAAAACAAAGGGAGAGAGAGGCAAAGAGTAGAAAGAGAGGGTCGGCCTGTTACATGGACTCTGGAGTCCTTTAAACACTATCTGTTAGGTAGAAAGCAAGTATTCGTGACAAATCGAGCTTTGTTGGCCTGGGTATGGCAAAACAAAGGGAAAACTGCAGGTAAGGTGGATGCCCTCTAAACAGACATCCTGTGATTGTGCAGGTGTTCAACCCATGGGTTTGAACAGAGGAGGGGGGTATGTGAGGCAGTGACAGGCCTCATGGTTGTTAGGGGAGATATATGGCAGGATTTGATTAATATGTCTTCCCCACAATCAACAGACTTGAAGCAAGACCAGGTGCAGTAATCACCTGGGGTTAAAGGAATCCTCAGAGTGAGAGGGGGTGGTATCTGGCACACAGAAGCCTGGAGTGGTTCTGTGTGGTCTGAGCCGGGAGGGCTGAGAGACCATAAGGCTGGGTTTAGCCTGAGGTTCTGGGGGTCCAGGGATGCCTAAGGAAGAGGGTCGCACGGTCAGCGTTGGGAAGACTTCTAGACCACTGTCCCCCAAGAGACACTGGTGTGGCAGCAGTCTGGAGGCTGCTGGAGGTTGGGCTGGGAAAGCCGCATCTGATCACAGGTGTGAACTGTTATACAAGGTGAGACAGGAATACATTATTTGTGTAATATGTAGTGCCTAGACGGGCAGGTGTTTGTTTCTTTTGCTGTGTTTATGCTGGTGTGCTACAATAAAGCACTATTTGGACACTAGAACCCTTGTCTGAGGAAGAAATCTGTGCTTGAAACCCCTGAGAGAAAGCGATCCCTCACAATATATGTTGGTAAGGCTGATTAGTCAGCCTGCATTTGTGGGAGTGGCAGAGGCTCTTCATATACGAACCACACCCTCACTCACAGGCGTGTGTTTTCAGGTGTGCCACACTCCCTCCCCTATCTTCTCATTTCCACAGGGTATGCCCATTTATAGGCCTACCCACGATTATGGCTTAGGGCACACAACAAGTCATTTAATCAGGTCAGCTAAGACACGCCTAGCTGGGTTAAGTTGTTCCCATTGTTTCTCTCCCTAGGGTTCTTCGGATATCTCTTGGCCGTAGCCATGACCACAAATATATATATATATATATATATATATATATATATACAGTGGATATAAAAAGTCTACACACCACTGTTAAAATGTCAGGTTTCTGTGATGTAAAAAAAATAATGAGATAAAGATAAATCATTTCAGAAATTTTTCCACCTTTAATGTGACCTATAAACTGTACAACTCAATTGAAAAACAAACGGAAATATTTTAGGTAGAGGGAAGAAAAAATATAAAAATAAAATAATACGGTTGCATAAGTGTGCACACCCTTAAACTAATACTTTGTTGAAGCACCTTTTTATTTTATTACGGCACTCTCTTTTTGGGTATGAATCTATCAGCATGGCACATTTTGACTGGGAAAGATTTGCCCACTCTTCTTTGCAAAAACATTCCAAATCTGTCAAATTGTGAGGGCATCTCCTACGCACAGCCCTCTTCAGATCACCCCACAGATCGGATTCAGGTCTGGGCTCTGGCTGGGCCATTCCAAAACTTTAATCTTCTTATGGGGAAGCCATTCCTTTGTTGATTTGGATGTATGCTTTGGGTCGTTATCATGCTGAAAGATGAAGATCCTCTTCATGGTCAGCTTTCTAGCAGAAGCCTGAAGGTTTTGTGCCAATACTGACTGGTATTTGGAACTGTTCATAATTCCCTCTAGCTTAACTAAGGCCCCAGTTCCAGCAGAAGAAAAACAGCCCCAAAGCATTATGCTGCCACCACCATGCTTCACTGTGGGTATGGTGTTCTTTTGGTGATGTACAGTGTTGTTTTTGCGCCAAACATATCTTTTGGAATTATGGCCAAAAAGTTCAGCCTTGATTTCATCAGACCATAACACCTTTTCCCACATGCTTTTGGGAGACTTCAGATGTGTTTTTGCAAAATGTAGTCTGGCTTGGATGTTTTTCTTCGTAAGAAAACGCTTTCGTTTTGCCACTCTACCCCATAGCCCAGACATATGAAGAATACGGGAGATTGTTGTCACATGTACCACACAGCCAGTACTTGCCAGATATTCCTTCAGGTCCTTTAATGTTGCTGTAGGCCTCTTGGTAGCCTCCCAGACCATTTTTTTTCTCGTCTTTTCATCAATTTTGGAGGGACGTCCAGTTCTTGGTAATGTCACTGTTGTGCCATATTTTCTCCACTTGATGATGGTATATGTTCCATGCTATATCTAATGCCTTGGAAATTCTTTTGTACCCTTCTCCTGACTGATACCTTTTAACAATGAGATCCCTCTAAAGCTTTGGAAGATCTCTGTGGACCATGGCTTTTGCTGTGGGATGCGACTAAGAAAATTTCAGGAAAGACTAACTAGAGCAGCTGAACTTTATTTGGGGCTAATTAGAGGCACTTTAAATGATGGCAGGTGTATGCTGACTCCTATTTAACATGATTTTGAATGTGATTGGTTAATTCTGAACACAGCTACATCCCCAGTTATAAGAGGGTGTGCACACTTATGCAACCACATTATTTTAGTTTTCTTCCCTCCACCTTAAAGATTTCAGTTTGTTTTCAATTTAGTGGTACAGTTTGTAGGTCACATTACAGCACAGAAACCTGACATTTTAACAGGGGTGTGTAGACTTTTTATATCCACTGTATCTCTCTCTCTCTCTCTCTCTCTCTCTCTCTATATATATATATATATATATATATATATATATATATGAGAAGCATATTGATAAAATATATTTTGGTGACAGATGCTTTTTAAGACTTAAACGGGTTTTGCAGTGGGTAAATACTGATGACCATATTGATCATCAGGTCAAGTAAAGGGTACGAACAGTTGTAATTACACTGAGCCACCTCTACAAGGAAGACGACGCACAGGTAATCTTGAAGAGGAAGAAGCACCTACTGTTCAAACTGCTGATCGGCGGGGGGTGCAGGGAGTCAGACATCCATCGTTCTGATATTGATGAACTATCCTGAGGATAAATCATCGGAAAGATACTGGACAGTTAGAAATGGTCAAAAGTTCAAATTATAAAAGGCAGGAAATGTCTTTTTAGTGTGGCTTAAAACAATTGCTCAACAATCAATTCAATCGCTATCTGCAGATGTGATCTGCCTAGGTTAGTGACTGGCTGAGTACGCATTTTCCAGCAATTTCCTTTTCTGAGAATAGCTCGTCAATATCGTGAAGCCAGAATAACCCATTAGAAAACTGCAGAGCTGGCAAAATTGGCAACAGTTGCCATGGACATTAAATGGCGGTCTCCTGCACGCTGTTGACAGTAAATTCCTACGGTTGTTGGCTACAAGCAAATAGAACACATATTTAAAGGGCCAGCTGCAGTTATAGAAAGGGCTGAGCGGCTGGTGCGCTACTGTTTCTTTATCTCCTGAAGCAGTACATGGGAACTATGCAAATAGTGTAACGCAGCAAGCAACACTGTTTCCATAACCAATTTACTACTTTGAAAGTTACAGAAACAGCAGAGTGCAAGTTGCTAGGCGTTTCCAGAACTCTACACCCACCCCCAGCCCAATTTTAGCGAGAAGACAAACCCCTTTAATTCTGTTGACATTGTTTATGGTTGGCACTCAGATGACACTCTGATGGTATGTTCACATGGTGGATTTTGATGCTGTCAAAATCTGCTGTGTACTCCACAGTTTTTCACTTTGAAGATTTCAGACCCGCTCGTGGCTTAGCTCCACTGAATGGAGATAAACCGCAAGTGTACACACACTCACCGTGGCTTCAGGCGACGTCCGTCTGGACACCGTGCCAAGAAGGGACATGTGCTTTCTTGGAAAGGTCTTGGCTTTAAGGGTACATTCGCAGGGAGGATTTTGATGCTTAGTGACTCACTCACCAAAATGTAGTATATGCCAAAGCATAGTGTGTAGTAAGGCCAAGTCCCCCATCCCCCTCCTCCAGTAGAGGCCACCAATCCTGCTCCCATTCTAGAACAGGTTTGTGGTAGCCATTTTAAATCAATTCCAGATAATCCCTTTAGGGTGTAATTATGGGGACATGACCTGTACTTGTGGGTGGGGTTAATGTAGTTAAGTATGTACATCAGAGGCCCCTTCTAATCCATTTTCCATTGTAGAGCATATGGGCAAGGGTTGTCTGCGGGAAACTATGAAATGCAGTGCAATCTTCAGGCAGCATTGTTTAGAGCAGGAGGAGCTGAGCAGATTATACATAGTTTTATGGGAAGAAATTCTGTGTAACTTGTAATTTATACATTTAAATAAACCATTGCTCTTATTATGCATTAGGGCGGTCCTACTCAATGATTGACAGTTTTCCTTGTATGCTTATAATATATTAAATTGTGGCACACAGATTACCGTATTTGTTTGTGATTTTAGTTATTGCATCAATAAATATCATACGAAATTCATGATCCAGTTACATTGTAAGCCTAATTAGACAACCACTCTTGATAATGATGGTGATTGGGCGTTTCAGTCCAAGCGGACCTTTCATCAGCGGTCTTATTATCAGAATTTTGTATAATATTGCATGAATAAATAACAAAAATCACAAACAAATAATCTGTGTGCCGCAATTTACATATTATTGACTATGACTGTTCAGTCCTTGCAGGCACCAGTAATCACAGTCTGCTGTGCTCAATTTCTTTACTATTCCTTGTATGCTTAGATATGAAGAGTTAGCTGTCAATCACTGAGTGGCACCGCCCACATGACTCCTATGCATAATAATAGCAGAGATTTGAATGTACAAATTACAGGTCATACTGAATCTCTTCCCATAAAACTATATATCAGTCTGCTCAGCTCCTCCTGCTCTATATCATGCTACCTGCAGATTGCTCAGCATTTCCATGGGGACAGTTATCTTTTAAATAATAAAAATTCTGTTACGTTGTTTCCGTAACCAGCAGTTACAGAACAAGCAAAGCTCGTTGTACTGATCGCATCACGTTCATTCATTTCTCTGGGCGGCACAGAAACAATGCAGCACAGTGAGCACAGCTGTTTCCATAATCAATCTTTCCTGTCACATTGTATATCCTACCAAATAATTCGCCTGTCACCTCTCCTGACTGCTGTTTTAGTAAATACTCATGTTCCCCATGAGCATCCTCTCTTATAGCTCTGTGCTGTTCCCATCCTTAGTCATTGGTCCTAGAAATGTATAAATAAATTGCAATTTGGGTTGCTAAGTTGGGGTGTGCCACTGATATTGTTCAATCAGTCATAACACAACAAAAAAGTCATAAGAAAAGTTCAGATTGTTATTTTATTGGGTATATGAGTATTTACTAAAACAGACAAGTCAGAAATGGTGATGGGTCCTCTAACTATGCTCCTGCTTACCCTGGCACATAGCGTTGTAGCAATATATCTAATCATTGGAAGATACACCAACATGTAAAGTATTGCTGCTTTCACACCTAGCCTATTATTTCCATTCTTCTGTCCATAAAAAAAACTGTCACTTCTCTGCTGTTCTGCCATTCCAGCGTCACTGCCCTGTTCCTGGCCACGTCTGGTCCCTTCATCGTTGCTAGTGACCTGCTTTCAAGCATTTGTGACTATTGAACTAGTGACTGGCAGCAGCTGTCTCACAGGACCAAGCCACTTCTGTTCCCTTTGGGCCTGGTAGAGGCCAGAAAATAGGTAGCAGCGCTGAAATGGCAAAACTTCGGACAGCTGAGTAGGTTTTTTAATGGGGTACACTTTCAAACTACTGGGGTTGTCGGCTCCTAGGCTGGACAAGGCCTTTAAATATATTACACTAGATGGATGTTGGAGAAAGTCATACAGTTTATTTTTAGGAGGTTGCCAACAAATACATACTGTAAGTTATTGTGTACTTACTGTCTTATGAAGGCGATAGGTTCATCATAAATTGCAATATTTGAACCAGTTATACAGCAAGTATAAGTACTGTGTGTAACCCTAGATGAGGTTTATACAGTATATACTGTAAGTTATAATGTCTTAGACTGTCAACAATCTTGTTATTCACTGCTAACAATCCCCTTGGAACTAAGCCAGGAAACCTTAGCATTGTGTGGTAGACAGCATAGCATACATAACCTTTGTGTTTTTGATACTTTTCCAAAACCAAAACAGGTGGGCCTTCACAACAGACTTGAAATTTCATAGACAAATAGTTTGCATTCTTTGAGAAACTTCATCAAGTCTCATGAAACCCCTGGCTAATGTGAGAAAATAACCGTCATGGTATGTTCCCAACAGCAGCACACAATGCATCTCTACAGTTGTCTTGGTAAATTAAGGAATGTATAGCCCCCACCACAAGCACCCGCTCTTCTCCTCCACTAAGTCAAAAAACAGACATTGGTCTCATGAATAGGCTTGAAATTAATCTAACATAATTCATATTGCACTTTGTTATTGAAAGGAACCATTGAGGTGGGATGTTCACAAGCGGAACATAGTAGTAGTATGTTCTACCATGTCTGCACCTGGACAGTCTGTGAAATATCTCCCAGAATATCACTCAGATGCCAGGATTGAGTTCTGTACTACATGAATGTTAATAATTTCCACTGATGATCTTTTCGTTTTTTGCCATAGTGAAAACCAAGGCAACCACAAAAGAAAAACAGATTCTTATGAAAGTTAGTCTTCAAAATGGTCATCATCTGATACCAATGATGGACTGGCCAAACGTAGTCCTTGAGGATTTTTCACTGTGTCCCGGCTCTTCACAAAATAATGGGTCACTAAGGACTAATGTCCCCACTCAGAGCAGACCTTGGATCCAATCACTTGCAACTTGGGTCTTTTCCATATTGGCGGATTCTGAAAAAACTTTTCAGATGGTATTTGACGTGCAATCATACCAACAACGTTTACAATATAGTTGAAAGTTTACATGCACATGTTCTGTTTAGATGGAGAACAATTTGCCAGTATAAATTCCTCTAGTTAGACTAAGGAACTACTGTCTGACATAGCGTCAAACATATACAGTGAAAGGAAAGGAAGAGAAGCAAAAATTATTGATTTACTGTAGTGCTGAGTCTACTATTTAAAAAAAAAAAGTTGACCCAATGCTGGAACACATAATTAGTACACTCACATTGTACTACTGAAAGCTAGCTTTGTCCCAATTATTTTCTTCCTATTATATATAAGAAGCTTATAGAGTATCCAGCCTCATTGATATAGCTGTGTGCACTAAGCAATGTTCTAATACTTTAATTAATAATAAATAGCCTCTAATAATTATCTAAATTAATATAATTGTAATGAGGTGGGTGTGGGCCCACTGCATCTCTGAACAGACTTGACTACTACTCCTAAGGGCGTTGTCACCATTTAACCCATGAACAGGGATCTGGACTCTGCTTCAGGGGAATCATCAGATCACTACTTGAAGTAGTCTCTGTTTAGTGATAGCTGACCCAGACGGGTCAAGAGCAAGAGGAGTGCGGAACCAAGGGGACAGATGAGAGCAAGGTCAGAGGACAAATCAAGGTCAGGACAGGCAAAGTTTGCACAACCCAGTAAACAAATAGTAGGTTAGGGCAGGTGCCACAGGGTCAATCCAGTAAACAGGCAAAAGTCAGCAAGGATTTAACAAGGTAAAAAAATCTCATTTTATTCAATATAAATCACATGATCATTACAGGTGAGACTCAAAAGGGACAGAACATGGAGACTGGGCCACAAGGGGCTATACAATGTGGAGAATCACAATGGGGGATAATGTGACCATATACAGCAGGTAACAGACAATTGACAGAAGCTTTGAATATCGGAGTAGTTGCGGGTGCAATCGCTGTTCCCTAGTATTGAACAACTACCGGACTCTTATTCACAGCGTCCAAACAATGGATGCTGTAGGGTATACTACTCATAAAGATGGCATATAACAATAACTGCAAAGCACTAGTCCCACCCTAATCCAGATACCATGTTACCTACCCATGTTGCTGCTGAAAATTGGTGACACGGTTCCCCCACTGCTTCAACCTCGACATGTGTTTCGCCACGTAGGCTTTGTCAGGAGGTACAAAAACTTGCAGCTTGCAGTTATTGTTATATGCCATCTTTATGAGTAGTATTGCACCGTCCTAGTATACCCTACAGCATCCATTGTTTGGACGTTGTGAATAAGAGTCAGGTAGTTGTTCAATACTAGGGAACAGCAATTGCACCAGCAACTACTCCAATATTCACAGCTTCTGTCAATTGTCTGTTACCTGCTGTATATGGTCACATTATCCCCCATTGTGATTCTCCACATTGTAGAGCCCTTTTGTAGCCCAGTCTCCATGTTCTGTCCCTTTTGAGTCTCACCTGTAATGATCATGTGATTTATATTGAATAAAATGAGATTTTTTTACCTTGTTAAATCATTGCTCTTTTTTTGTACAAGTTGTAGTAGGTTGGGGAGTGAGGTTTGGTTTTTGGGTTTTTGTAGGCTCTAACAGGTGTGACAGAGTGTCTGGGGAAGTAGTGGATGGGGTCTAAATGTGCCCAAGATTTCTCACTTCTGTCATTTGAAAGCAACCAGGGAAATGTTCAGGAGAGGTCTCTGCAACTCGGGTTTGCATAAAACCTGTTCTTAGGGCCTGTGTTGCTGGAGTGGGGAGAGAAGGGTGGGCCCCACTCCATCCGGACAGTCCGGGTTTCGGGCTGTCAGGTAATTACTCCTCAGGTGTGCTGGCCTGATACAAGGCTGAGAATGCAGACACAGCTCTCTCCGCCTGGGAACAGGTTACCTGCATGGAGCCTGTGAGAGCACTTCAAGAGGTATGTACTTTGCTATTTTGTGTAGGTGCTTGATATTAGGCCGGCACTTGGTCAGGGAGGGTTCATGCTGTATAGTTAGAGCCGGACAGGCTTAGGATTTTTGTTTGTTATGTTTTATGTTCTGTACCTCAACCTAACAATAAAACTGGCCAGTTAGAGGTCAGTTAGACGAAGTTCCTGCTGTGTGGACTGCAACTTCTTCGGTGTGCCTGCTCAACTGTGCCTGTCTACCCAGGAGACGACAGCCCCACTACCTAATCCCTTACATGTGGTGGTGGATGCGGGCACACCAAATTCTGGCATAAGAAAAAAAAATATATATGAACATTTAAGGGGACAGAGTCCATTTTTGTGCGGTGCACCAAAGACTGTTTTCTGCCTCTTGGAAAATGGAGGATGTGGTTAAAGCTATGTTCTCCACGGACACCACCGGGTCACCATGACGTTACCACCGTCATCAGCAACTTAACTTGCGGACATCACTGCTGACCTTCCTATCTAGCCATCTAAGGGGCACGCAAGTATCACTGACCATAGTATCTGATACCACTAAAATGCGTCATATGTAATATCATCTAATATTACATGTTTATCTGGTGATGCTACATACATTTATGTGGTTCAGTCGTTAGAGCTGATTCATAACCATTATACTTTGTTATACCATTGTTGTCCGTTTTACCTGCATCTTATAAGTTTCGGCCTGGTATAAACATACAGGCACTGTTGTGTTACAAAACTGGGCTGTATACCTAGATATATGATTTGGTACAGCCCAGTGGGGCCATAATATTTAGTACGAGATGTGTGAATGATCTGAGGCCCCTGTTTATTATTAAAAATGAGGCCCCATCATCTACTTATTTATTCATCTCTTACTGAAAATAACTGAGTAAAGCGTCTTATCAAATTGATTGATCCTCTACCTATTGGCCTCTTGTATTTTTGCTATATGTACCAATTTATCTTTGACTATCTTTAAAGAGAAAAATTAAAATTATAAAAAAGAGAATAAATTTACATTTGTAGTATATTAATATCTATAACTTTACACGGTGATAGTATTCATTGTCAAATATGTCCCCTGATAAGCCTGACACTAACCAGGCGAAACGCGTAGGGACGGTTTTGGACATTTGACTTTTTCTTTTTGTTCACACTAGGCAATTGGGTGTTTTTTTGTCACCTACATTGGGTATCTATACTAGAATAGCCGATGTGTCCTCACTAGGGTCCCCTTCTACATAGGTATCCATCTCCTGAGAGGGACAATCAGGGACACCAGGAGGCACGCGAGACGGGATCGCCCCTATCGGGGCGGCTATTCCGTATTTAGGCAGGGCTGCTACACTAGGGCCAGATTTAGGGTTACTGCCCCCCTAGGTTCTTTACAACATCAATTAACCGAACCTATATTGCAAGTTATATCTGCCCCTAGATTCTGATTTTCATTTTCTTTTTTCTCTTATTTAATTAATATATGTTGAAGGGTGTATTGACTGTTTTATATATAAATATTAAAAGTTATATTTGATGGGATTACTGTGAACCTCTACTGTTTATGACCACATTCCACTATAGAATCCCCGAACAGGATTATGTTCAAACTGTGAATATATTAAAGCTATGTTGCAAGCTGTTGCATCTCAACAGGAGGCTACCCGAGTGCAGCAGGAGGCTACCCGAGTACAGCAATAGGCGCTTGAGGAAACCAGCCGCAGGCTGACGGCCCAACTGGAGGCTGCACAAGAGGCGCAAAGAAAAGATCGGGAGACCTTAGCAGTTGTGGTGCAGCAACTGACCAGTGTTGCTGGACGGGTCCCAGGGATGGCAGAGGCCCCTCATGCCGCCATAAGGGCTAGTCACTTTCTGCAAAAGATGACAACCGCAGATGACGTGGAGGCCTACCTGACCACCTTCGAAAGGACTGCCGAGCGAGAGGGTTGGCCAAAGGCACAGTGGGCCGGACTGTTGGCCCCCTTCCTTTCAGGAGAACCCCAAAAGGCATATTTTGACCTGGAGAATCAGGATGCTATGGACTATGTTATGCTAAAAAAGGAGATCCTTACACGCCTTGGGGTTACTCTTTCGGTTCGTGCACAGCGTGTACACAACTGGGACAGGTCCTCAGATGGTGGAACGCGTTGTGATGGACCGGTACTTAAGGGCCCTCCCCGTTACCTTGCGCAAGTGGGTGAGCCACGGTGACCCCAAGAATGCTGACCAGATGGTGGAGATGGTGGAGAGGTACACATACGCAGAGGAGCTACTGAGTCTGCCGCAGCGCCCCCCAGCCCTGCAGCAGAGATCTCCGGGACTACCTGGTAAGACTGTTCTAATGGAAAAGGGGGCTGGCAGAAGCGATGTATCTGTGGGTG
The DNA here is from genome assembly GCF_014858855.1 of Bufo gargarizans. Taxonomy (NCBI): domain Eukaryota; kingdom Metazoa; phylum Chordata; class Amphibia; order Anura; family Bufonidae; genus Bufo; species Bufo gargarizans. Next base: position 590,608,782 of record NC_058080.1, on the reverse strand, counting down.
CAAGTGGAGAGACTGGAGGCCCAGGCTCTAGAAGCTGGCAAGCCATGCCAGGGAGGTCTGTGGCCTATAAGAGACTTAATAGGGACTTAATAAAATGTTTCAGATGTCAAATGCCAGGTCATGTTGTTGCCAATTGCCCAATGTATGGTGAACCAATGCAATGTGATGCCTCATATATAAACCGCCGTTTATCACTGTATGCCCAGCCTGCGTGTGTAGCATTACTAAATACTGCGGGGGAGAAACAAATGTGTGTTATTATGGTGGAAGGTAAAGATATGAGTGCCTTGTTGGACTCAGGCAGTCTGGTCACCCTTGTAAAAACGGATTTGGTAAACCCCAGGAAATGGCAAACGAAAACCATGGCCGTAACCTGCATACATGGAGACACCCGTAATTATCACATTGCTGTGGTAGATGTAAATACTCAATTCGGGGCAGAAAAATTTATGGTTGGTTTAGTGCCTAGGTTAATGCATGATGTCATCATGGGGCGGGATTTTCCACATTTCTGGCAGCTATGGGAACATAAACTTTCAAATGTCTGTCAGGAAGGAGATGACCTACCACCGGGTACCGAAAGGTGTGGGTATTTAAGAGAGACTTCTGTTGATGGTGAATTGTTTTCCTTGTCTGTCATGGTAGGGGAGCCTGAGGTCTCTGACCATAGTGATGGGTTAGAAGAGGGTCAGAGCAGTCCAGAGAGGGAAGACTCACTTAATGACAATTTGCCAGACCTGAGCAATTAAAAGATCCCACCCTTACTAGAGCCAGGGAAAATGTGAAGTCTATTGGTGGTAAACTGGTGGTACCGGACGGCAGACTTTGTTTCCTGCATATGGCTGTGAAACATGACTTGTTGTACCAGGTGGTAAAAAGGGGAGAGGATCTGGTGGAACAACTGGTGGTTCCTAAAGTGTACCGACGCAAGGTACTAGATATTGCTCATGGTCACCTTATGGGGGGGCATTTGGGAGCTAAAAGACTACAGACAGAGTCCTTCAAAGGTTCTTTTGGCCTGGGGTCCTTAAAGATGTTAAAGACTATTGTGACACCTGCCCCTAGTGCCAAATTTCGGCTCCTAGGCCACACTATCGTAGTCCCCTGGTACCTCTACCAATCATTGAGATACCATTTTAGAGAATAGCCATGGATCTGGTGGGGCCCCTTGTAAGATCTGCTCGAGGCCACCAACATATTCTCGTAATCATGGACTACGCTACTCGTTACCCGGAAGCTATACCCTTACATAATACGTCATCGAAGGCCATAGCTAAAGAGTTGGTGCAGGTGTTCAGTCGCGTGGGACTACCAAAAGAGATCCTAACAGATCAGGGTACCCCCATTATGTCACGCATCATAAAGGAGTTATGTAAACTGTTCAAAGTTAAACAGCTGCGTACCTCTGTCTACCATCCACAGACTGATGGACTGGTAGAGAGATTTAATAAAACTCTAAAAGCCATGCTTAAAAAAGTGGTAGACAAAGATGGGAAAAACTGGGATTTCCTTCTCCCTTATCTCATGTTTGCCATCCGTGAGGTGCCTCAGTCCTCTACAGGCTACTCCCCATTTGAGTTGCTATATGGTCGCCACCCTAGGGGTCTGCTAGATATAGCAAAATAAACTTGGGAAGAAGAAGCTACCCCCTATAGAAGTGTCCTAGAACATGTGGTACAAATGCAAGATTGTATATCTGCGGTGATGCCTATTGTACTAGAACATATGGCCCAGGCTCAGGGGGCACAACAAAGGGTGTATAACCGCAGTGCCAGAGTACGTACCTTTGCACCAGGTGACCGGGTTCTGGTACTGATCCCTACAGTAGAGAGTAAGTTCCTGGCTAAGTGGCAAGGCCCCTTTGAGGTGATAGAGAAAGTAAATGAGGTAAACTATAAAATCCGTCAGGGGGGCGTGGCCGGAAGCTGATATGTGAGGACGCATGTAGAGGAGCTCCGGACCCAGTTCGCCTAACTTCTACATTATCCTGTTAATTCATCACCGCAAACATTGCAACTAGAACCGGCAGGAGGTCGGGAAAGACCCGTGACCCGAGCATGGCTCGTAATAAAGCGCAGTCTGCTGTGGACAGGCTCCGGGAGTTTGCCCGCGTGGAGGATCAAGATGCCGTCAGTGGAGAGGACGACAGAGGCTGCTGTGTCTGAGGAGGTGGGAGCCCCGGCCAGTGAACCCTCTCTCAAGCAAGTGACTGAACAACTATTGCAAGCGATATCTGTCTGCCGTACGTCTATGGTGGGCAAACTGGAGGAGGTAAAGGTGGATATTGGCCTACTCCGCCATGATATGCAGGCCATCCGAGACCGCGTCAAGGAGACCGAAAACAGGATCTCAGACGTGGAGGACCGCCTACAACCGCTCCCCGATAAGGTACAGGAATTGGAGCAAAAAATAAACTTTTGGCAACAGAAGTGTGACGATTATGAGAATCGTACAAGACGCAACAATTTGCGGATTATCTGCATGCCGGAGAGAGCTGAGGGCAATGATTCATGTATGTTTGTCACTACCTGGCTCCGAGATTCCTTTCCGGATGCAACATTTTCGGCGGCATTTATTATTGAGCGAGCACATCGCGTTCCGGCCAAACCTCCTCCACAGGGGGCTCCTCCAAGACCTTTACTTGCAAGGCTACTGAACTCTATGGACAGAGATCATGTACTGCGGCTGGCGCGTACGAAACAGGAGCTTAAATATGAAAACAGCACCGTTATGATCTTCCCGGATTTTTCATCCGAGCTACAGAAGCGCAGAGCCACGTTTAGTGTCGTGAAAAGAAGGCTCCGTGAGAAGAATCTGCCATATTCTATGGTATATCCAGCCCGCCTGAGAGTAGCAGATGGAGACGTGAGCCGGTTCTTCAATACTCCTGAGGAAGCCACTAATTGGTTGGATGGAAGAGGAAGAAACGCAAGAGCCCCAAGATAATAGTGGGAACATTCCTCACCATGTTTTTCTTTTCTATCTTTATTGTTTGCGTGCGAAAGAAGGGCCCAGGTGTTTGGACACTGGACCAACGGCATCGTCTGGACTGCCTAAGTATATATTGGTTGGACTCCTGGGATATTGTTTGTTATTCACTTGATCTACATGTCTGAGGTACTGGGAGGACTATGGTCAGGAGGGGAGGAGTGAATGGCGCATATGACCCCCAATTTACTGAGAGCGTCCATATTGGCCCGATGGTTAGATTCTTGTCCTGGGATCCCATTAGAGGTTAGGGACTGGGTCCCGGTCGATATGTTCAGATTTGCTTTTGTATTAGCTTCGAGATCTTTGGTGCTACCGGTTAAATGCCAAAAGCACACCCCGTTAACTTGTAGTGCCACACAAAGAACGAGGTTAATTGTTTTTGTCTTCCTATGTCAAGAGTGATGCGAATGGTTCCGTGTTACACCATGCAGGCACTCACAGTATATGTCAGGACAAGCCTGACAGTTAAAATGTTATGTTATATGTGCTGTATTAGTTATAATGCAAAGTGGTGGGAGGCGTGGAAAGTGTCAGCGGTCCATTGTAAAACATCATTATGGCAGAATTACGCATAATGTCATGGAATGTCAGGGGATTGGGGGCCGCTAGGAAAAGAGCTATGGTGTTCTCTGCAGTCAGGAGATTCAATCCACATGTTCTCTGTCTGCAGGAGACTCATTTAACGGTGGATAATACAAGGCGCATACAAAAGCCTTGGGTCCAATGGGCGCAACACTCATGTTACACGAATATGTCTAGGGGCGTGTCTCTCATGGTGCACAAGTCTCTTAGATGGGAGGTGGAAACGTGCCAGGTTGACACGGCAGGTAGATTTGTGTTTGTAGCTGCTTACATAAACTGTATACTGTATGTTATCATAGGCGTATATGTCCCTCCGCCCTTCTCCATGCAGGTGGTTCAGCAGGCGGTGAGTTTTGCAGCCTCTTATCCATCGGCTCGTGTAGTCAGCATGGGTGATTTTAATATGACCCTAGATAGGGACCTGGATAGGCACCAACCGGCGGAGGCTGCTGATAGCCATTGCAATAACAAGACATCTCTAGCCGAGTTGATGGAGGAGGTAGGGTGGACGGATATGTGGAGGCTGAAACATCCTGATACTAGGAGGTACTCATGCTACTCCGCTAGTCATGGTACGTTGTCACGCATTGATTATGTTCTGGGTAACTCGAGTACGAGCTCCTTGGTGTATAGTGTAGACTATGGATCTAGGGGCATATCTGATCACACTCCGGTGCAATTGACATTTGAGCTGGGTGGGGATGTGACCAGACACTCGGCTCGGATTAATCCTTTTTGGTTGACCTTGTTCGGACCGTCTGATCGTATCCCTGACCAATTAAGGGTATTCCTGGAGGGACATGAGGAAGAGTCGAATAGTGCACTATTGTGGGAAACCATGAAAGCATATCTTAGAGGTTGCCTCAGATCTACCATATTATATATCAAGAAGTCGGCGGCTAGGCAGGAGGAGGGCCTGGCAGCAGATTGTTCTAGATTAGAGGCAGACTATGTCGCTGACCCCATTGATGTGAACAAGGATGCGTGGTTATCTAAAGGGAGACAATACCTGACTCTGCTTAAGGAAAAAGCTCAAAGGAAATTGTTTTTTTCCAAACAGACATATTTTGAGTTGGGAAACCAGTCCAGCAAACTGTTAGCCCACATTGTTAGGCAGAGTCAAGCATCCCCCGCTATACTACGCATTAAAGCAGCAGATGGGCAGATACTCTTGGATCCGGCGGCTATAGCAGCTAGATTCCAGGAGTATTATAGGGACTTATACGATTCTAGGGTGAACTATGCGATGGAGGATGTTGTGCGCTATCTTGAGGATTTGGAATTTCCAACTTTGACGCAGGAAGCATTAGACAGTTTGGAAGCGCCCATGACTATCTTAGAGGTATAGGAGGCCATCTCACAACTGGCAAGAGGTAAGGCTTCAGGGCCTGATGGAATACCTTTAGAGGTGTATGTTAAATATTCCGCTCACATCATCCCCCTTTTGCTTAAAATGTATAATGACGCCTTTAGGAATGGTAGTTTCCCACCAACAATGTATGATGCGACCATTGTAGTGCTTCTGAAGCCTGGCAAGGAACCGGATGAATGCGGGTCATACCGTCCGATATCCTTGCTAAATTTAGATTATAAGGTTATAGCAAAAATATTGGCTGGGCGGCTGGGTAAAGTGGCCACCGCACTGGTACATCCGGATCAATCTGGATTTATGCCGGGTAGGTCAACTACTGACAATATCAGGAGAGTGCAGGTAGTGACACAGATTGGTGTTCAGAGGCAGGAGAAATGGGCTCTAGCTTCATTGGACACAGCGAAGGCATTCGATTCGGTTGAATGGCCATACTTATTTCAGGTCCTGAGAAAATTCGGATTTGGTCCTAAATTCAGAAGATGGGTGGAGTTGTTATATAAAAGCCCCAGAGCAGGTATATTAGTGAATGGGATACTGTCAGACAACTTTAATCTAAAGAGAGGAACCAGACAGGGCTGCCCTCTATCGCCATTACTGTTCGCTTTGGCTATAGAGCCGTTGGCCATGCGCATAAGATCTGACCCACACTATCATGGCATTCAAATAGGTGAACAAGAAGATAGAGTTGGGCTATACGCCGATGATATGGTGCTTTTCATGTCGCAAGCAGAGACCACACTCCCCAGGGTAATCACCACAATTGAATCGTTTAGCCAATTCTCGGGATTACGGATAAATTGGTCGAAATCGACTCTCTGTCCTTTATACCAACTGGAGGATTCCTTTGACTCAGGAGAACTGCCCATTGTGCATAGTTATAAATATCTGGGTGTGCATATCACCAAAGATGCCATGTCCTTCCATGTCCTAAATATTCAACCTCTGCTGACGTATTGTAAGGAGAAGTTTAGGGTATGGCAGAACTTGCCTTTATCTGCACCGGGGAGAATTAATCTGATAAAATTGATTGTCCTGCCGAAGTGCTTATATATTTTACAGCATGCACCTTATGCAGTTCCGAAAAAGTTCTTCCAAAATCTCACCTCGTTGATGTCACCATTTATTTGGGGCGCCAATAGGCCCAAGCTGTCGATAGTTAACTTGTCTCGTTTTAAGAAGGAGGGAGGCATGTCTTTACCTGATGTATACTTATATTATTTAGCTGGACAATTGAGGAATATTAAGTCTTGGTTGTCGCCGGGAAGTGAACTGTGCAGACAGGAGAGACAACTAGCTACATATTTGGATGTCTCTAGCTTGTGGTCGGTATTGGAGCAGCCTGGTATATTCTCACGTAGGCTACTGCCAATTCACAGGGTGGCCATTCAGGTTTGGAAGGCTAGCAAGGGTCTGCATAAAATAGAAAAGGATTTGCGGGAGACCCCGATCTGGGATAACCCCATGTTCCCTGATTTATTGGCAATGCAAGAGAAGGTATTTTGGAAGGAACATGGGGTTGTCACATTGGGCCATCTTTACAGCAATAATATTTTCAATGATTACGAGTCCATGAGTCAGAGACACAAACTACCTAGGCAGGCCTTCTATAGATTTCTGCAGTTGAGACACGCCTTGCAAACTCATTATAGGGATACCCCAATCTCGCTGTCCAATTTCCCAATGATTGGAGTTATCCGCTCACAGGGACCGCGGGGTTTCATTTCCACGTTGTATACCCACTTGTTGGATGCTAAGCTGAAGGGCACCCCGATTCAGGCACTGAATAAATGGAAGGCTAGAATCCCAGATTTAACCAGCGAAGAGGAGGCAGACATTTTAGAATCCCCCACATTGGTGTCACCTGCCGTGAATAATAAGTTTATTCAAGTTTGCATAATTCACCAGAGCTACTTGTCCCCACTGAGGCTAAATAGAATGGGCAGACTTACCCACTCTGAGTGTCATAGGTGTGCGGCTACAGATGCTGACTTTTGGCACCTTATTTGGGAATGCCCTTATGTGCAAGCGTTCTGGGAAAGGGTAGTTCAATTACTCAAGGATTTATTGGGATGTGTAGTGCCATTGCAGCCGAAGTTTTGTCTCTTTGGGATAATGGAAGAGAATGTGTACTCACATCATATTAGGATATTCCTTAGGGAGGTATTTTTCTTGGCGCGGAAGGCGATAGCCATGAGATGGATGGGTGATAGATCGCCCTCCTTGACACAATGGAAACAACTTGTCAACGCCATAATACCTTATGAAAACATTGTATTCAAGAATAGGGGGTGTACATCTAAATTTCAAAAGGTATGGGGGACCTGGTGCTCTTCCCCGAGCACAGCTTACTCCGCACACAGATTAACTGAGGCCTTAAGGGCAGAACAGGGCGAACAGCAGTGATATTGTGGGGTAGAAGGGAATAGAAGGTAATGGAATGAATGAGATGGGATAAATATGCCTTGGTCATGTGTTTTCTGCTTGTCCTGGGGTGGTGGAACCTTCGGCTACGGGTACTGAGGCGAAGTAACAATACAGCACAGTAGTTTCTTGTCAAATGTTATTTTATTATTTTGTTTTTTCTTTAGCATTATAATGCACATGTCATATGTACACTTCTACTAGACACTATTGTACAATTGATGCTGGACTTTGTACTGAGACTGTCATTATTGATTGCTTTGTGTGTTCAATAAAACAAATCTAAAAAAAAAAAAACTATAAAATCCGTCAACCAGAAAAGAGGAAGCCTGAGCAATCTTATAAAACCGTGGAAAGATCGACTATCACTTGCAGCTGACACCTCCTTCCCACCAGAGCAGCGGTGCTCTGGGAAGCCCCTGTTGCCAGAGGTAACAGTTCCTGACTCCCTGGCCAAGACACAAAAGGTAGAAGTGCAGGGATTCCTCTTTAAGAATAGGGATTTTTTCTCAGAGATCCCAGGTCGCACCTCTGTCATAAAACATGACATCATTACAGAACCGGGGAAAAGGGTTAAGCTGCGGCCCTACAGAATACCAGAGGCCAGGAGAGGGCTTATCTCTGAAGAGGTGAGGAAAATGTTGGAACTTGGGGTAATTGAAGAGTCCCATAGCCAGTGGTCCAGTCCTATAGTTCTGATCCCCAAACCAGATGGCAGCTGGAGGTTTTGCAATGACTTCCGAAAGTTGAACACCATATCTAAGATTGATGCTTACCCAATGCCCCGTGTTGCTGAGCTCATTGACAGGCTCGGAAATGCTAGGTATATAACCACTCTAGACCTAACCAAGGGATACTGGCAAATTCCCCTGACAAATGAGGCCAAAGAGAAAACTGCCTTTGCCACTCCTGATGGGTTGTTTCATTATGTGGTCTTGCCGTTTGGTTTGCATGGAGCCCCTGCAACCTTCCAGAGGGCGATGGATAAGATTTTAAGACCCCACAGACGGTACGCAGCCGCATATCTGAATGACATCATCATCCAAAGTCCAGACTGGGAATCCAATCTATCTAGGGTGCAGGCGGTTATCAATTCCCTGTGTGAGGCAGGCTTCACAGCCAATCCCAAAAAATGTGCCATTGGTCTTGACGATGCTAAGTATCTAGGTTACATCATAGGCCGAGGCCTAGTAAAGCCCCAGTTAAACAAAATCGAAGCCATACAAAGGTGGCCTCAACCGGTAAACAAGAAGCAAGTCCGTGCCTTTTTGGGGATTACAGGCTATTACCGGCGATTTATACCTAATTTTGCTTCCCTTGCAGCCCCATCAACGGACCTCACAAAAGGGAAAGACTCTGTCATGGTCAAGTGGTCACAAGAGGCTGAACAATCATTTTAGACTTTAAAAACCCCGCTGTGCGCTCAGCCGGTGCTGATAACCCCAGATTTTAAGAAAGGGTTTGTCCTACAGACTTTTGCGTCTGAGATGGGACTGGGGACAGTACTGTCACAGGTAAGGGATGGAGAGGAACACCCTGTACTGTATCTGAGCAGGACACTTAATGACCATGAGCAAAAATGGATGTGTGAGAATAAGAAAAAAATAGGAGGGTAACAAGATGGTTCTTAGCCCTGCAAGAGTACCAGTTTACTGTAAAGCACAGGCCAGGGACCCAAATGGGAAATGCAGATGCCTTGTCCCGTGTACATTGTCTGATGTCCAGATGGGTTCCAGCCTCGGGTCTGAAACAGGGGGGGAGGATATGTGACAGAGTGTCTGGAGAAGTAGTGGATGGGGTCTATGTGTGCCGAAGATTTCTCACTTCTGTCATTTAAAAGCAACCAGGGAAATGTTCAGGAGAGGTCTCTGCAACTCGGGTTTGCATAAAACCTGTTCTTAGGGCCTGTGTTGCTGGAGTGGGGAGAGAAGGGTGGGCCCCACTCCATCCGGACAGTCCGGGTTTTGGGCTGTCAGGTAATTACTCCTCAGGTGTGCTGGCCTGATATAAGGCTGAGAATGCAGACACAGCTCTCAGCCTGGGAACAGGTTACCTGCATGGAGCCTGTGAGAGCACTGCAAGAGGTATGTACTTTGCTATTTTGTGTAGGTGCTTGGTATTAGGCCGGCACTTGGTCAGGGAGGGTTCATGCTGTATAGTTAGAGCTGGACAGACTTAGGATTTTTGTTTGTTATGTTTTATGTTCTGTACCTCAACCTGACAATAAAACTGTCTGAGGTCAGTTAGACGAAGTTCCTGCTGTGTGGACTGCAACTTCTTCGGTGTGCCTGCTAAACTGTGCCTGTCTACCCAGGAGACGATAGCCCCGCTACCTAATCCCTTACACAGGCAAAAGTCAGGCCAGAAGGCCAGGTGGCCTACACTATAACATACTGTATGTTAATTGCAGTATGTGGACTAATTCGTTCATAAATAACCTTAAATAAATAATAACCTTGCATAACCCAGGAAAGGCTGCCATTGGCTGGGGACCAATTAGGCCACATACTGGCCCCTATAACAGCTGGCTAGAACATGTGCCCTGTCGATGGAGGCTGGGAGGCCAGAAGAGGCCTACAGTGTGGAGCAGGCAGGCCTATATATACTCTGGCAGCCTAGCCCACTGGGAGAAAGAAGAGCTATGCCAGTCACCATGGACAACCGGCACCACAGCACTGCAGGAGGGGTGAGTATCCAGCGGTCATGAGTATTTCAATAAACTGCTGGCATTACAATAACGTTCACTAGAACATGTGAATATTTACTTAGGACAAGAGGTCATCTGTTCTATGGATACATATACTGTATATACATTGCCTCCAAAAATACTGCATGGTTTTAGTGTATTTAGGAAAATATATAGTTTAGCAGAGGCAGGATGCAATAGCAACCCTAGGTCTAAATGTTCAGCTGCCTAGAACACTCACAATTTCCTTCTACCCTTATCGCTAGAGATGAGCGAATCGAAGTTGACAAAGTGGAATTCGATCCGAATTTCAGGAAAAATTCGTTTTGCACCGAATCCAAATTTCCTCACGCTTCGTGGTAACGAATCCCATTTTTTTCTAAAATGGCTGCTGCACCTGTTAGGACATGGAGCAAAGAACTCTGGGAATGAGGGATTATCCAGAATGCCATGCATGCAGCCAATCAGCAGCCAGCCAGCCCTGTGATGTCACAGCCCTATAAATAGCATCAGACATCTTGGATTCAGCCATTTTCCAGTGTACTTAGTGCATGGAGAGATGTCGGCAGACGCTAGGGACAGTGCTAGGAAAGACTTTAAAACTTTTATTTTGCTGTATAGAAGTTCAGGGAAAGGATAGGGAGGAATCATTCCACACTATTGAAGCAGAACAGGGTTAAAGGGGTATTCCCATCTGAGACAATGGGGGCTTATCGCTAGGATATGTCCACATTGTCAGATAGGTGCGGGTCCAATCGCTGGGACCTGCATCTACAACGAGAACTGAGCGGGGAGAGCTGTGGCTGGAGGACCACCACCAAGCGCTGCTCCCCTAGAAGTGAATGGGAGCGCACCGCGCACGCACGGCTCCTGCTCCCATTCATTTCCATGGGGCAGACGGAAATAGCCGAGCCAGCGCTCGGCTATTTTTGGCGGACCCATAGAAATGAATAGAGGGCGGCTGCACATACGCAGTGCGCCCTCTGTTCATTTCCCCACTCCGTTATCATTGTAGGTACGGGTCCCAGCGATGGGACAACACCTATCAGACAATGGGGGCATATCCTAGTGATATGTCCCCATTGTCTGAGATGAGACAACCCCTTTAAGTAGGGGAGTTTATAGCATGGGCAGCAGGAACAATCCTATTACACCTTCCTGCACTGACTGCGGATCCAAATTGCAATTATACAGCTCTGTAATTCCAGCAAACCGTTCTTATTATTAGGGTGCAAGTGCTGTTTAATACAGCCATTAACATGGCTTATTACAAGGAAATATTTATATGTCTTATTTGTCCTTGTGTGGGGCAGTTATATGTTCTAAAGCCCTTTTTGGCTTGTATTAGTGGCAAAAAATATATATTTTTTGCTGTTCAGCGGTGCAGTTATATGTTCTAAAGCCTTTTGTGGGAAAATAAATATAGGCCTTTTTGTCATTCAGTGGTGCAGTTATATGTTCTAAGCCCCTTTTTGGCTTGTATTAGTGGCAAAAAAATATATATTATTTGCCATTCAGCGGTGCAGTTATATGTTCTAACGCACTTTTTTGCGTGTATTAGTGGCACAAATTGCAACCATCCAAATTCAAATTCCATATTGCAATCCAAATTGCATACAACCATACCAGAACATACTCAACCAATCTGCAAATAGCTACTGCTAATTGAATTTTGCAAATTGCGACCAAATTCATCAAGTGAACTATTAGTTAGACCTCAGATATGCCTCTCAGAGAGATAATAAAGTGCTTAAATAACTTGAGTGTACAGATACTTAAGAGAGAAATATTTCCACCATTTTATGTTGAATGACAAGATTGAACAGTTGAACCACCATCTTATGCATACCGCCATTTTGTGATATCTTTTCAACATGTGTCATGTACATGGACTATCTACTGCAGAGGCGGCAGTGTTATATATGAAGAAAAGTTGAAGTTAATAAAGAAGTTATTTCAAGCATTTGGTGTGCTCTTTAAACCTACTGTTTCCATAGAACTGCGCTAGAGGAATTACAGAGTAATAAACAGTCTGGTTAGACTAAAAAGTCAGAGATATCAGAATTCTTCTAATGCGACAGCGCAAAAAGCACTTCATAGTGCTGCGCCTGCCACAACAAGAAGTATATGGACAACAAAGATCAGGGCAGGTGGCAGACTAATTGACGGGGTCCAGAGGGGTAGAAGCGGACAAACAACACCTTAGCAATAAACTGGAACCTAATGCATGGTTGCCTAGGCCAAGAGTGGAGGAGGGTCCCCTATGAAACCTTTGACCCCAGGTTTTGGGTGAGGGCAAGCATATTTGGCACAACTGACCCATTAAGAAACCAGAAGTTTGTACATGCACATGGTCATGGAGGAGATGCATAATTGTAGCGGTGGCCAGGAGGAGGACTCTGAAAGCCGGGAACAGCAAGCCAGCGGATAGTGACTAACATATCAAGCTTTTCTTTACCTTGCATCTTTTGTCTCTGTCTGCCCTTTATATATTTAGTCATGGCATCAAGTAAATTGCTAGTAAATAGTATTTTCCTAGGGGCAAACACAGTTGCCATAGTTGCACGTATTCAATACAATCACACACTTTACACCAAAGGTCTAATGTATCATATTAATTTTAATTGCCTATTTTTACGAAACATAATAGAACTGCGTGATTAAGAAGGACCTTACAATATGTTCATGCTGCTCAGAACAATAGCATCAAATTCCCTTGGACTTGTCTTACCCAATCAGAGACTTAGCACATATTGATTCAAATTAAGAACATCTGATGAACAGAGAGAGCATGCAAATCCCATGACATTCCCTTATGGGAAACACATGGGTGGCTGTTGACAATGAGTATTTGTGATCCCTGTTTGAACACAGCCCCAAATGCAGTCACATCTTTTGTTTTAGTTAATGTTTTTCCATGTCCACATGTTTATGTGGGATAGTGCACTTTACGTGCAATGTGGTTCCTATATTACAGATGTTGAACACTCAACAGTGTGTGGGTATTGAGTGCAATAAACTATAAAACCTTTGAAAAGTTTTAGTTTATTACTGTATAACCCTTTTATCTAGTAAAATTCATCATTCATCAGCAGCCAGAATGCAAAGTGGCACTTGGTCAATCACACTAACGGGACAATATTTAAATTCATAAGGGGAGATTTATCATGAGAGAAATTTTTGAAGGGGTTATGCCACAAATTAGTATTAAGGCTGGTTACAGCCTGTATTTGTGGGCGGGGCTGCTGGCTATATCTTTCCACACGACCTCCCCCTGAGGACGGTCGCTTCATGCTGCTCTTTCTTGGTCCGGTCCGTCACTTCCGGTTCACGGCCACGTCACTTCCGGGTAAGTCTCGGCGCTCTAGACTTCCCAGCGGGGAGCAGCGTTCGTCCGCCGCCCGGCCGGGCCCGGCCAGTCTTCCTCTCCCCTCCAGCTCCGGGGAAGCCTCCTCACCACAGGTGTTTTCTTGTCCGCAGTGGGGGTTCGGCGGGACCGGCACCCACGGCGCTTCAGGTGGGGCGGACCGGTCCGCTGGGCTCAGCCTGCGCCTCAGTTCCCTAGCAACCGGCTTGTTTGGGTTAGCAGAGCTCCAGATTCTGCCAGTATACAGCCACCATATAATGAAGATCACGTCATAGATACGCCATAAATTCCCTGCTCTGCACCTGAGCAGCGTCTTCATGCTCCACACCGTGTGCCCCATTTACTTAGTAGACATGGTCCTGCAATTGTTGTGGCGAAATAATTGACCTACTACAGGCGACATCTTTTTAATAAAAAAATAAAATAAAAAAAGATGTTATCTCATGTTGGTGCAGGAAGGCCTTGTCGCCCTGCGCTCAGCTGAGGTGCAGTCTGGCCCACACACGGAGCTGCAGCATCTTGCAATAATACCAGTCTGCTTGAATGAATGGATGTATTCGTTTAGGGAACGTTTTCTGTGGATCATTAAGCGCTCTGATTGCCTTCTGTCTACCTCGTTCTCTTTTTCTTCTTCTTCTTCCAATTTTAAATGCGTGTTTAAATCCTATTTAAAAGACCGTATAACAGCGTCTGATTAACCAAGGTTCATATCTCTCTTGTCGGAAATTGCCTTTAATACACAATGTGGGTGGAGGCTGCAGTTCTATCACGTCAACCGGAGGTACTGATGCCGCTTCTGCCAGCGTTCTCTTAACAACCCGTCTCGCTTAGAACAATTCAGCAGTGATGGCTTCAGGTATGGTTTATGGTACACTACATGTGGGCAGCCACAGACATGGAGCTGTAGGGCGAGATTTATCAGTGTGTGTATGCCAGTTGTACATTGTAGAGTATGATGTTCAGAATGATGTTCACTCCGGTGGGTGCTGCGGCCTCCTCAAAACTTAGAAGCTCCGCCCGCTTCATTATTGCAGCTCAGCTCCATTCACTTGAGTGAGACTGAGCTGCGCTGTGGCCACGTGACCAATGATTATAATGTCTGAGGTAGAGGCCTAAGTACCCACCGGGGTGACACAGCCTCTTTAACAGCTGTTTGGTGTGGGTACAGGCTATACACATGCCTGTGACACCTGTTGTGCCGCCCTCCTGTTCACGCATACATCTCACCGCAGGTCATTCCACCCTCCTGAGCACTTGGTTATAGCGCAGTGGTGTGATGCCGCGCTCCTGTGCACACGTGTGCGGCACCCCTATCTTGTACCACCCTTCTGGGCACATTACATGGCTTGGCGGTGTTGTGCCACCCTCCGTGCTCGGGTACCTGGCACAGCTGTCTCATGCCGCCCTCCTGTGCACATGCGTGTGGCACTGCCATGTTTTCCGCCCTGCCGCGTATGGGGGAGGGCGCGACAACCCTCAAATGGGCCCTTCCTTTCTCAGGTGCAGCGGCGGGTTTCCGGTTGTCTTATGGGCCATTTCGGGCTCAGGGCTGTCTTCATGAGCTTGTTGTCTTTATCTAGGTGCTGATAAATTTTTCCAAAATGAACAGGGCTGCGGTACCGTCTGATATCCAGTCTTCCGGTTGGGCCAAGTTGCTGCTCAGCTTCCCGAATTTCTTCAGGTATCACGCACACGTCATTTTGTCCGTTTTCCATGCTTCTTGTCTCACTCTCACACTTCATCTGTAGTCTCCCTGGATCACCCAGGCTCGTTCCGTCTCTGTCATCCTGGATCTCCCAGGCACATGCTGTCTCTGGTACACATTGTCTCTGTCATCCTGGATCGCCCAGGCCCACGCTGCCTCTGTCATCCTGGATCGCCCAGGCCCACGCTGCCTCTGTCATCCTGGATCGCCCAGGCCCACGCTGCCTCTGTCATCCTGGATCGCCCAGGCCCACGCTGCCTCTGTCATCCTGGATCGCCCAGGCCCACGCTGCCTCTGTCATCCTGGATCGCCCAGGCCCACGCTGCCTCTGTCATCCTGGATCGCCCAGGCCCACGCTGCCTCTGTCATCCTGGATCGCCCAGGCCCACGCTGCCTCTGTCATCCTGGATCGCCCAGGCCCACGCTGCCTCTGTCATCCTGGATCGCCCAGGCCCACGCTGCCTCTGTCATCCTGGATCGCCCAGGCCCACGCTGCCTCTGTCATTGTCATCCTGGATCGCCCAGGCCCACGCTGCCTCTGTCATCCTGGATCGCCCAGGCCCACGCTGCCTCTGTCATCCTTCCTTGCTCCCCGTCCACGGTCCTCCGTTCCCCCATCTTCCTTCTCTCCTGTCTCTCCTAAAGCGGTGTCTATTAAAATAATAATAACAAAATCTAATTGGTACAAATACTTCTTCAGTACACCGGACCTGGGGGCATCTACAGCTGTATTAGGTATAATTGCATGTATTGTTTTCTATTTTCATTTATTTCACAGTGCATTTCAGCCGAGGAGCCATGGTTGGCATCAGTTGGCAGGCACGGGGCTTGCCGGCCTGTTTTTCCCATTCCGGTGGGGGTGGGCTGGTCTTGCTTCTGCTGGGGGGGAGTTCAAGTATGAGGACGGAGAGGGGAGGGAGCGTATGCCAGAGCTTCTATTCCGGGTACAGAACAAAAAAATAAAAATAAAAAAAAAAGGGTAGCTAACTCCATGAAGGTTGTCTTAGTAGTGGGGTTTAGTTGCCATGCTATTTTCCGGTTTCCTAAATGTACCATTTTGGGCACTCTTTTCTTAAAACAAACAGGACTGCGGTACTGTCTGATTTTCAGTCCTCCCGATCAGCCAAGTAGCCGCTCATCAGCTTCCCGAACTCTTCAGGTATCATGCAGACCTCTTCTGTCTGTCTTCCCTGCTTCTTGACGCACTCTCACGTCATCCGAAGTCCCCTGGCGGGTCCGCCCAGGCTCGCTCTACCCCTGTCATCCAGGATCGCCCTGGCCAGTTCTGTCGTCCTGGGTCGCCCAGGCTCGCTCTGTCTCTGCCACCCTGGATCGCCCAGGCTCGCTCTGTCTCTGCCATCCTGGATCGCCCTATCTCTGCCATCCTGGATCGCCCAGGCTCGCTCTGCTTCTGTCATCGTGGTTCGCCCAGGCTTGCTCAGCTCCTGTCATCCTGGATCGCCCAGGCTCGCTCAGCTCTTGTCATTCTGGATCGCCCAGGCTCGCTCCGCCCCTGTTATTCTGGATCGCCCAGGCTCGCTCTGTCTCTGCCATCCTGGATCGCCCAGGCTCGCTCTGCTCCTG
The DNA here is from genome assembly GCF_014858855.1 of Bufo gargarizans. Classification (NCBI taxonomy): domain Eukaryota; kingdom Metazoa; phylum Chordata; class Amphibia; order Anura; family Bufonidae; genus Bufo; species Bufo gargarizans. The sequence goes on along the minus strand of NC_058080.1, from coordinate 590,592,074 downwards.
TCATCCTGGATCGCCCAGGCTCGCTCTGCTCCTGTCATCCTGGATCGCCCAGGCTCGCTCTGCTCCTGTCATCCTGGATCGCCCAGGCTCGCTCTGCTCCTGTCATCCTGGATCGCCCAGGCTCGCTCTGCTCCTGTCATCCTGGATCGCCCAGGCTCGCTCTGCTCCTGTCATCCTGGATCGCCCAGGCTCGCTCTGCTCCTGTCATCCTGGATCGCCCAGGCTCGCTCTGCTCCTGTCATCCTGGATCGCCCAGGCTCGCTCTGCTCCTGTCATCCTGGATCGCCCAGGCTCGCTCTGCTCCTGTCATCCTGGCTCGCCCAGGCTCGCTCTGCTCCTGTCATCCTGGCTCGCCCAGGCTCGCTCTGCTCCTGTCATCCTGGCTCGCCCAGGCTCGCTCTGCTCCTGTCATCCTGGCTCGCCCAGGCTCGCTCTGCTCCTGGCATCCTGGATCGCCCAGGCTCGCCCTGTCTGTCATTCGGCATCGCCCAAGCTCACTCTGCCTCTCATCCTGGATCGCCCAGGCCCACGTCGCCTCTCTCATCCTGGATCGCCCAGGCCCACGTCGCCTCGCTCATCCTGGATCGCCCAGGCCCACGTCGCCTCGCTCATCCTGGATCGCCCAGGCCCACTTCGCCTCGCTCATCCTGGATCGCCCAGGCCCACGTTGCCTCTCTCATCCTGGATCGCCCAGGCCCACGTTGCCTCGCTCATCCTGGATCACCCAAGCTTGCCCTTCCGCTGTCATCCTGGACCGTCTCTTTACTAACTACCCAGTGCCTTCCCGGCTCGCTCAGGTCATTTAACAGCCCAGCTCCTGCCTGAATCACTCAGGCCCTTGTTACCTCCCGTGTCGGTCGGTTCAATTAACTATTTCCCTCCTACAGCGTGTGTAGTCTTTTTGCCCACTTATTTAGGCCTACCCCGCACTGGCTCCAGGCACAGTTCAGCCAGATGGATCATGGAGGGTGATAGGCATTCCTCCTGACTCCACGCCAATGTACACCTCAGCCCCTGCCACAAGTATTAAGGCTGGTTACAGCCTGTATTTGTGGGCGGGGCTGCTGGCTATATCTTTCCACACAACCTCCCCCTGAGGACGGTCGCTTCATGCCCCACCCTCCCGACCCTTCTTTCTTTCATTCCACTCTCTTGGGTGGCCCACTTATTTAGGCCTACCCCGCACTGGCTCCAGGCACAGTTCAGCCAGATGGATCATGGAGGGTGATAGGCATTCCTCCTGACTCCACGCCAATGTACACCTCAGCCCCTGCCACAATTATGGAATGAATAGGGCATTTAAATTCCCTCTTTGGTAGCATCCCTTACTGTCTATCTTTTGGTCCACCCTCTCCTGCATTCAGTGGTGGATTAACATGCTCAGGAGCTTCCCTGCTCCCTTCCCCTCAGTGTTGGTGTAGTAATCTTATAGGTAAGCAGATAAGGGGGCCAGACACCTTTCATTCATCCATCCATTCCTACTTCTAAATTCACACAAAGATATATGTATATACACTAGCAGAAAATGAAAAAAGAACACCTGGAAAACAAAAACTTGAGCTAAGATTGTATTAACTGATAGAGGTCAATGATCAATCAACCAAGGTGGTGCACACTGTATTTGTGGTTCTGCAGCAGGGTATATGATGAGACAGGGTCACATTAATACCAGGTGGCCGCTCCCCTTGTTGCAAATTTTTCGACTCCCACTCTGGCATGGTAACAGTCATACAGATGCTGGATATCTTCCTGTAGTATATTTCAAGCTCTTTCAAGTTAGTGCCATAGTTCGGCCAAGGTGGTTGTTGGCTGCTGTGCTTGGAAAATTTGTAGACATTCTCTATGGGAGAGAAATCTGGTAATCGAGCTAGCAAGTGCTAGCAAGCGGAGCTGCGAGATACCCTGAAGAGCGTGTTGTGTAGAGTGAGCAGTGCGTCGTTAGGCATGATCTTGTTCCCTCTTAAAGGTGTATTCCCATCACATACAATGGGGGCATATCGCTACGATATGCCCCCATTGTCTGATAGAGGACAGAGATGTTACCCGCACCTACAACGAGAAGTGAATGGGAGCGCACCGCCATTCATGTCTCTAGAGGGCTCTCTCATGGCACTACTACAGGTGCTCTTGGAGATGATAAAACGTTAGTGGCGAACAAGTTAGTGGAATGTGTGAATGCAGTCCTGCTTCAGGTAGACAGTTTCCCATGGCCCAGTAGTCACTTCAGGGGTCAATGCAGAACCAATTTGTGATGGTATTGCTGTCCTTTGAGATATAGCAGCTCTCACCACTGTCGACACCATCAATGCACTACAGAAACTTCTCATCCAACTCCTTCCAAGATTTGATGGATGGATCATACAGCTTCTAGAAGTCCCACTATTTGGCATTTTTTAAAGTCCATTAAATGCACAAATGGTGCACGCCTTAATTTAGCAGGCATAGAGAACATTTTGACAACACAGTTTCACCAGTCCAGTAAGAAACAATGTAAACTTTCTATGCCACAACTTTAGTGGAATAAACTTGCAAGTATTTTTGAGACATTTTAAAAAGTTACATAATTAATACGGTTGAAAAAAAACTTAAGGGGACTTTCACACTAGCGGTTTTGCTGGATCCGGCTTCTGTTTCTGATAATACAACCATCTGCATCTGTTATGAACGGATTATCTTTAACATAGCCAAGACGGATCAGTCATGAACTCCATTGAAAGTCAATGGGGGACGGATCCGTTTTCTATTGTGGCAGATTGTGTCAATGAAAACTGATCTGTCCCCATTGACTTCTATTGTGTGTCATGGCAGATCCGTCTTGCTCCGCATCCCATGATGGGAAAAAAATCACAGCATGCTGCGGTTTTCTCTCCATTATTTGAAAGCAACCAAGTGGAACGGAATGCATTTTGGAGCATTCCATTTTGTTCAGTTATGTTTTTTTCCCCATGGACAATGAATGGGGACAAAGCGGAAGCGTTTTTTCCGTTATTGAGACCCTATGATATTGGAATACTGGAAAATAAAAACACTAGTGTGAAAGTAGCCTAAGTCTATCATGTTCAACCAAGTTGCAGTTGATAAATCTGTAATCACAGAGTACCTTCACCAGTTTAAAACGTAACTTTTACTGATGATCATAAAAAATCACCCAATTTGTGCCCTTAAAAAGCTAATAACATTGAGGGCAGGACAAGGAAAGGAAAATTGACTCACCTTTACACTTCCCCTATCAATTTATAGGCTCTGCCTAGCAAAACGGAATGGCCGCCCCGATAGGGCGAACCCTTGTAAGGAACCTCCTGATAGGCCCTATATGTCCTTGACATAGGATAGATACCGACACCCGAGAAGAGATCTAATATGACTACAGTCCAATAGTAATGTCATAAGTCAATGCATGTATCAGAAAATAATAAAGTTACAACAAAAGTAATCACGCATAATACATAGATGCTCCCAAATAAACCAGTGGCGTCTAGGTTTTGATCACCAGTGGAAAAAAAGGAGCACATACCATATGTCCAAGGAATGCAAACTTTGTCCCGATGCGTTTCTCTGAATCGTTATCTGGGGTCAGTTCATCAGGGGACCACATATAACAACAACAAAAAACTCTAAAAAACAAACGATACAGGAATGCAAAAATATGTGTGCGCATCAGATTATATTCTTGTAGTAATACTCAAATAATAATGGTAAATATCATGGCCATAAAGAAAGACAATTCCCACATATTTGGGACCAAATATAATCCATCTGCATCACATACTAAATGTCTACAGTGCTGCTACTACTGAGACCCTTTTAAAATTCTACCACACACCATTTAAATGCTTATAATCAAAGTATGACTTTTAATAAAATTTAAATAACAACAGGATAGGCCAATAAAAATGACAGTCGCTATGACAGAAAGGGGAGGATATTATTATACTTTCCCTAAATCCTAGATGAGATGCCAAGCCTGGAGAGGGTACGATAAGGGATCAGTCTGGGTCAGCACAGGAGCATTGATGGTGCAGTTGTGGTCATCTTGATGGAAAGTCTGGTCTCTGCCCATCAATTTTCCTTTCCTTTCCTTGTCCTGTCCAGCCTCAATGTTAATTGCTTTTTAAGGGCACAAATTGGGTGATTTTTAATGATCATCAGTAAAGGTTACGTTTTACACTGGTGAAGATACTCTGTGATTATATTATAATTAAGTTACACTAGTGACTACCTGACATCTGATGTCTATTAGAGATGGCCTTGCGGTTCGCCCAGCGGTCGTTGCACGATGAACTTTGCTTGTTCGTGATTCGCCGAACATGCGAACATATGGCGATGTTCGAAAGCGCCATATTATTTTTCATTGTGCCGAACTTTGACCTATGACACATCTATCAGGTGGGACAGGACAGCCAATTGAGCCATTTCAGCACATGGACACACCCCTACCCTATAACAGAATCCGATCTGGCAGCCATTTTACATTCTGTGTTTTGCCAGTATAGGGAGAGGTTGCTTTGTGGAGCAGGGACAGACTGTTAGGGACACCAAACGCTAGCTAATAGGGCCACAAAAGTCCTTTTAAGCACTGGTATAGGTGTGCTATAGATAGGTTTGATATACTGAGGGGTGTGATATACTTATACTTTCTAACATAGAAAGTATATTATAGTGCATTTGTATTGTGCAGCAGTTGTGTGCGGTTCTGCTGTGATACTGCAGCTATATAGAGGTACAAATGCTATTGGAATAACTAATTGCAACTGGTATGATAGACCTGTTGTCACAAAAAATAACTAATTGAGGGGTGTGATATACCTGTAATATACTTTCTAGCATAGAAAGTATATTATAGTGCATTTTTATTGTGTCACAGTTGTGTGTGGTTTTGCTCCGATACTGCAGGTATATAGAGGGACAAGCGTTATTGGAACAACTATTTGCAACGGGTGTGATATACCTGTTGCCCAAAAAAAAAACTGATTGTGGGGTACGATATACCTGCTTTCACAAAATACTGATTAAGGGGTTTGATATACCTGCTTCCACAAAATACTGATCGAGGGGTGCGATATACCTGCTTCCACCAAATATTGATTCAGGGGTTCTATATACCTGATTCCACAAAATACTGATTGAGGGGTGCGATATACCTGCTTCTACAAAATACTGATTAAGGGGTTCTATATACCTGCTTCTAAAAAAGACAGATTTAGGGATCCAATATACCTGCTTCCACCAAATATTTAAATGAGGGCTGCGATACACCTGTTCCCACAAAATACTGATTGAGGGGTGCGATATACCTCATTCCACCAAATATTGATTCAGGGGTTCTATATTCCTGTGTCCACAAAATACTGATTGAGGGTTGCAATGTACCTGCTTCCACAAAATACTGATTAAGGGGTGCGATATAACTGCTTCCACAAAATATTAAATGAGGGGTGCGATATACCTGCTTCCACAAAATACTGATTATGGGGTGCGATATACCTCATTCCACCAAACATTGATTCAGGGGTTCTATATACCTGTCTCCACAAAATACTGATTGATGGTTGCAATGTACTTGCTTCCACAAAATACTGATTAAGGGGTGCGATATACCTGCTTCCACAAAATACTAAATAAGGGGTGCAATATACCTGCTTCCACAAAATACTGATTAAGGGGTTTGATATACCTTCTTCCACAAAATACTGATTGAGGGGTGCGATATACCTGCTTCCACCAAATATTGATTCAGGTGTTCTATATACCTGTTTCCACTAAATACTAATTGAGGGGTGCGATATACCTGCTTCTACAAAATACTGATCAAGGGGTACTGTAAACCTGCTTCCACAAAATACTGATTGAGGGGTGCTATATACCTGCTTCCACCAAATATTAATTGAGGTCTGCGATACACCGGCTTTCACAAAATACTGATTGAGGGCTGCGATATACCTACTTCAACAAAATACTGATTAAGGGGTTTGATATACCTGCTTTCAGAAAATACTGATTGAGGGGTGCGATATACCTGCTTCCATCAAATATTTATTCAGGTGTTCTATATACCTGCTTCCACAAAATACGGATTGAGGGGTGCGATATACCTGCTTCTACAAAATACTGATTAAAGGGGTTCTATATACCTGTTTCCACAAAATACTGATTGAGGGGTGCGATATACCTGCTTCCACAAAATATTGATTCAGGTGTTCTATATACCTGTTTTCACAAAATACTGATTGAGGGGTGCGATATACCTGCTTCCACAAAATACTTATTAAGGGGTGTTATATACCAGCTTTTACAAAATACTGATTAAAGGGTTTGATATACCTGCGCCCACAAAATACTGATTGAAGGGTGCAATATACCTGATTTTATAAATCACTGATTAAGGGGTTTGATATAACTGCTTCCACAAAATACTGATTGTGGGGTGCGATATACCTGCTTCCATAAAATATTGATTCAGGTGTTCTATATACCTGCTTCCACAAAATACTGATTGAGGGGTGCAATATACCTGCTTCCATCAAATACTGATTCAGGGATTCTATATACCTGTCTCCACAAAATACTTATTGAGGGGTGCTATATACCTTCTTCCACCAAAAATTGATTGAGACCTGCGATACACCAGCTTGCACAAAATACTGATTGAGGGGTGCAATATACCTGCTTCCACAAAATACTGATTGAGTGGTGCGATATACCTGCTTCCACATAATACTGATTGGGGGGTGCGATATACCTGCTTCCACAAAATACTGATTAAGGGGTTCCATATACCTGCTTCCACAAAATACTAATTGAGGGGTACGATATACCTGCTACCACCAAATATTGATTAAAATGTTCTATAAACCTGTTTCCACAAAATACTGATTGAAGGGTGCGATATACCTGCTTCTACAAAATTCTTATTAGGGGTTCTATATACCTGCTTCCACAAAATACTGATTAAGGGGTGTGATATACCTGCTTTCACAAAATACAGATTGAGTGGTGCGATAAACCTGCTTCCACAAAATAGTGATTAAGGGGTTTGATATACCTGCCTCCACAAAATACAAATTGAGGGATGCGATATACCTGCTTTCAACAAACAATTAATTAACCACCCCAGCTCCCCTAGCTTAAACACCCTTAATGACCAGACCACTTTTTACAATTCTGCACTACATAATTTCACAGTTTATTGCTCGGTCATGCAACTTACCACCCAAATGAATTTTACCTCCTTTTCTTCTCACTAATAGAGCTTTCATTTGGTGGTATTTCATTGCTGCTGACATTTTTTACTTTTTTTGTTATTAATCGAAATTTACCTAAATGTTTGCAAAAAAATGCAATTTTTCACTTTCAGTTGTACAATTTTTCAAAAAAACTACATTTCTATATAAATTTTTCTCAAAATTTATTATTCTACATGTCTTTGCTAAAAAAAAAAAATATTTGGGTAAAAAAAAATGGTTTGGGTAAAAGTTATAGCGTTTACAAACTATGGTACAAAAATGTGAATTTCCGCTTTTTGAAGCAGCTCTGACTTTCTGAGCACGTCATGTTTCCTGAGGTTCTACAATGCCCAGACAGTAGAAAAACACCACAAATGACCCCATTTCGGAAAGTAGACACCCTAAGGTATTCGCTGATTGGCATAGTGAGTTCATAGAGCTTTTTATTTTTCGTCGGAAAATGTTTTTTTTTTTTTTTCCTTACAAAGTCTCATATTCCACTAACTTGTGACAAAAAATAAAAACTTCCATGAACTCACTATGCCCATCACAAAATACCTTGGGGTGTCTTCTTTCCAAAATGGGGTCACCTGTGGGGTAGTTATACTGCCCTGTCATTTTAGGGGCACTAATGTGTGAGAAGTAGTTTGAAATCAAAATGTGTAAAAAAAATGCCCTGTGAAATCCTAAAGGTGCTATTTAGAATGTGGGCCCCTTTGCCCACCTAGGCTGCAAAAAAGTGTCACACATGTGGTATCGCCGTACTCAGGAGAAGTTGGGCAATGTGTTTTGGGGTGTCTTTTTACACATGCCCATGTTGGGTGAGATCAATATCTCTGTCAAATGACAACTTTGTATAAAAAAAATTGGAAAAGTTGTCTTTTAGAGAGATATTTCTCTCACCCAGCATGGGTATATGTAAAAATACACCCCAAAACACATTGCCCAACTACGGCGATACCACATGTGGTGACCCTTTTTTGCAGCCTAGGTGGGCAAAGGGGCCCACATTCCAAAGAGCACCTTTAGGAATTCACAGGGCATTTTTTACACATTTTGATTTCAAACTACTTCTCACGCATTAGGGCCCCTAAAATGCCAGGGCAGTATAACTACCCCACAAGTAACCCCATTTTGGAAAGAAGACACCCCAAGGTATTTCGTGATGGGCATAGTGAGTTCATGGAAGTTTTTATTTTTTGTCACAAGTTAGTGGAATATGAGACTTTGTAAGAAAAAAAATGAAAAAAATCATCATTTTCCGCTAACTTGTGACAAAAAATAAAAAATTCTACGAACTCGCCATGCCCCTCACGGAATACCTTGGGGTGTCTTCTTTCCAAAATGGGGTCACTTGTGGGGTAGTTATACTGCCCTGGCATTTTAGGGGCCCTAATGCGTGAGAAGTAGTTTTAAATCAAAATGTGTAAAAAATGCCCTGTGAAATCCTAAAGGTGCTCTTTAGAATTTGGGCCCCTTTGCCCACTTAGGCTGCAAAAAAGTGTCACACATGTGGTATCGCCGTACTCGTAAGAAGTAGGGCAGTGTGTTTTGGGGTGTATTTTTACATATACCTATGCTGGGTGAGAGAAATATCTCTCTAAAAGTCAACTTTTCCCATTTTTTTATACAAAGTTGTCATTATAGAGAGATATTTCTCTCACCCAGCATAGGTATATGTAAAAAGACACCCCAAAACACATTGCTCAACTTCTCCTGAGTACGGCGATACCACATGTGTGACACTTTTTTGCAGCCTAGATGCGCAAAGGGCTCAAATTCCTTTTAGGAGGGCATTTTTAGACATTTGGATCCCAGACTTCTTCTCACGCTTTAGGGCCCCTAAAATGCCAGGGCAGTATAAATACCCCACATGTGACCCCATTTTGGAAAGAAGACACCCCAAGGAATTCAATTAGGGGCATGGCGAGTTCATAGAAGATTATTTTTTTTGGCACAAGTTAGCGGAAATTGTTTTTTGGTTTTTTTCTCACAAAGTCTCCCTTTCCGCTAACTTGGGACAAAAAGTTCAATCTTTCATGGACTAAATATGCCCCTCAGCGAAAACATTGGGGTGTCTTCTTTCCGAAATGGGGTCACATCTGGGGTATTTATACTGCCCTGGAATTCTAGGGGCCCTAAAGCGTGAGAAGAAGTCTGGAATATAAATGTCTAAACATTTATACGTATTTGGATTCCGTGAGGGGTATGGTGAGTTCATGTGAGATTTTATTTTTTGTCACAAGTTAGTGGAATATGAGACTTTGTAAGAAAAAAATAAATAAAACATTTCCGCTAACTTATGCCCAAAAAAATTCAGAATGGAGCCTTACAGGGGGGTGATCAATGACAAGGGGGTGATCAGGGAGTCTATATGGGGTGATCACCACCCTGTCATTGATCACCCCCCTGTAAGGCTCCATTCAGACGTCCGTATGTGTTTTGCGGATCTGCGGTGTCCGTGTTTTGCGGATCCATGGATCCGCAAAACACATATGGACGTCTGAATGGAGCCTTACAGGGGGGTGATCAATGACAGGGGGGTGATCACCCCATATAGACTCCCTGATCACCCCCCTGTCATTGATCACCCCCCTGTAAGGCTCCATTCAGAGCTCCGTATGTGTTTTGCGGATCCTCGGATCCGCAAAACACATACGGACGTCTGAATGGAGCCTTACAGGGGGGTGATCAATGACAGGGGGGTGATCACCCCATATAAAATCCCTGATCACCCCCCTGTCATTGATCACCCCCCTGTAAGGCTCCATTCAGAGGTCCGTATGTGTTTTGCGGATCCACAGATCCATGGATCGGATCCACAAAACACATACGGACGTCTGAATTGAGCCTTACAGGGGGGTGATCAATGACAGGGGGGTTATTAGCCCATATAGACTCCCTAATCACCCCCCTGTCATTGATCACCCCCCTGTAAGGCTCCATTCAGAGGTCCGTATGTGTTTTGCGGATCCGATCCATGGATCCGTGGTTCCGTAAAACACATACGGACGTCTGAATGGAGCCTTACAGGGAGGTGATCAATGACAGGGGGGTGATCAATGACAGGGGGGTTATCAGGGAGTCTATATGGGGTGATCACCCCCCTGTCATTGATCACCCCTCTGTAAGGCTCCATTCAGATGTCCGTATGCGTTTTGCGGATCCAATCCATGGATCCGTGGATCCGTAAAACACATACGGACGTCTGAATGGAGCCTTACAGGGGGGTGATCAATGACAGGGGGGTGATCAATGATGGGGGGTGATCAGGGAGTCTATATGGGGTGATCAGGGGTTAATAAGGGGTTAATAAGTGACAGGGGGGGTGTAGTGTAGTGTGGTGCTACTTATTACAGAGCTGCCTGTGTCCTCTGGTGGTCGATCCAAGCAAAAGGGACCACCAGAGGACCAGGTAGCAGGTATATTAGATGCTGTTATCAAAACAGCGTCTAATATACCTGTTAGGGGTTAAAAAAATCGCATCTACAGCCTGCCAGCGAACGATCGCTGCTGGCAGGCTGTAGATCTACTCGCTTACCTGCAGTTCCTGTGAACGCGCGCGCCTGTGCGCGCGCGTTCACAGGAAATCTCACGTCTCGCGAGATGACGCGCCGATGCGTGACTGTGCCTGAGTGAGCCGCCTCCGGAACGCGATCCTGCGTTAGGCGGTCCGGAGGCGGTTAAAGGGTTTGATATACCTGCTTCAACAAATTACAGATTGAGGGGTGCGATATACCTGCTTCTGCAAAATACTGATTAAAGGGTTTGATATACCTGCTTTCACAAAATACTGATTAAGGGGTTTGATATACCTGCTTCCACAAAATACTGATTGAGGGGTGCGATATACCTGCTTTTACAAAATACTGATTAAGGGGTTCTATATACCTGCTTCCACAAAATACTGATTGAAGGGTGCGATATAACTGCTTTAACCGAATATTGATTCAGGTGTTCTATATACTTGTTTCTGCAAAATACTGATTGAGGGGTGCGATATAACTGCTTCTACAAAATATAGATTATAGGGTTCTATATAACTGCTTCCACAAAATACTGATTGAGGGGTGTGATATACCTGCTTCTACAAAATACTGATTAAGGGGTTCTATATCCCTGCATCCACAAAATACTGATTGAGAGGTGCAATGTACCTGCTTCCACCAAATATTGATTCAGGAATTCTATATACCTGTCTCCACAAAATACTGATTGAGAGGTGCGATATACCTGCTTCTACAAAATACTGATTAAGAGGTTCTATATACCTGCTTCCGCAAAATACTGTTTGAGGGGTGCAAAATAACTGCTTCCAGAAAATACTGATTAAGGGGTTCTATATACCTGCTTCCACAAAATACTGATTGACGGGTGCAATATACCTGCTTTTTACTAAATATTGATTGAGGCCTGTGATACACCGGCTTTCACAAAATACTGATTGAGGGGTGTGATATACCTGCTTCCACCAAATATTGATTCAGGGATTCTATATACATGTCTCCACAAAATACTGATTGAGGGGTGCGATATACCTGCTTCTACAAAATACGGATTAAGAGGTTCTATATACTTGCTTCCGCAAAATACTGATTGAGGGGTGCGAAATAACTGCTTCCAGAAAATACTGATTAAGGGGTTCTATATACCTGCTTCCACAAAATACTGATTAAGGGGTTCTATATACCTCCTTCCACAAAATACTGATTGAGGGGTGCAATATACCTGCTTTTTACTAAATATTGATTGAGGCCTGTAATACACCGGCTTTCACAAAATACTGATTGAGGGGTGTGATATACCTGCTTCCACCAAATTTTGATTCAGGGATTCTATATACATGTCTCCACAAAATACTGATTGAGGGGTGCGATATACCTGCTTCTACAAAATACTGATTAAGAGGTACTATATACCTGCTTCCGCAAAATACTGATTGAGGGGTGCGAAATAACTGCTTCCAAAAAATACTGATTAAGGGGTTCTATATACCTGCTTCCACAAAATACTGATTAACCACTTCAGCCCCGCTAGGTGAAACCCCCTTCATGACCAGAGCACTTTTTACACTTCGGCACTACACTCCTTTCACCGTTTATCGCTCGGTCATGCAACTTACCACCAAATGAATTTTACCTCCTTTTCTTCCCACTAATGGAGCTTTCATTTGGTGGTATTTTATTGCTGCTGACATTTTTACTTTTTTTGTTATTAATCAAAATGTAACGATTTTTTTGCAAAAAAATGACATTTTTCACTTTCAGCTGTAAAATTTTGCAAAAAAAACGACATCCATATATAAATTTTTCGCCAAATTTATTGTTCTACATGTCTTTGATAAAAAAAAAATGTTTGGGCAAAAAAAAAATGGTTTGGGTAAAAGTTATAGCATTTACAATCTATGGTACAAAAATTTGAATTTCCGCTTTTTGAAACAGCTCTGACTTTCTGAGCACCTGTCATGATTCCTGAGGTTCTACAATGCCCAAACAGTAGAAAACCCCCACAAATGACCCCATTTCGGAAAGTAGACACCCTAAGGTATTCGCTGATGGGCATAGTGAGTTCATAGAACTTTTTATTTTTTGTCACAAGTTAGCGGAAAATGATGATGATTTATTTATTTTATTTTTTCCTTACAAAGTCTCATATTCCACTAACTTGCGACAAAAAATAAAAAATTCTAGGAACTCGCCATGCCCCTTACGGAATACCTTGGGGTGTCTTCTTTCCAAAATGGGGTCACTTGTGGCGTAGTTATACTGCCCTGGCAATTTAGGGGCCCAAATGTGTGAGAAGAACTTTGCAATCAAAATGTGTAAAAAATGCCCTGCAAAATCCGAAAGGTGCACTTTGGAATATGTGCCCCTTTGCCCACCTTGGCAGCAAAAAAGTGTCACACATCTGGTATCGCCGTACTCAGGAGAAGTTGGGGAATGTGTTTTGCGGTGTCATTTTACATATACCCATGCTGGGTGAGAAAAATATCTTGGTCAAATGCCAACTTTGTATAAAAAAATGGGAAAAGTTGTCTTTTGCCAAGATATTTCTCTCATCCAGCATGGGTATATGTAAAATGACACCCCAAAACACATTCCCCAACTTCTCCTGAGTACGGCGATACCAGATGTGTCACACTTTTTTGCTGCCAAGGTGGGCAAAGGGGCACATATTCCAAAGTGCACCTTTCAGATTTTGCAGGCCATTTTTTACACATTTTGATTGCAAGGTACTTCTCACACATTTGGGCCCCTAAATTGCCAGGGCAGTATAACTACGCCACAAGTGACCCCATTTTGGAAAGAAGACACCCCAAGGTATTCCGTGAGGGGCATGGCGAGTTCCTAGAATTTTTTATTTTTTGTCACAAGTTAGCATTTGGATTCCGTGAGGGGTATGGTGCGTCCATGTGAGATTTTATTTTTTGACACAAGTTAGTAGAATATGAGACTTAGTAAGAAAAAACAAAAACAAAAACAAACAAAAAATTTCCGCTAACTTGTGCCAAAAAAAAATGTCTGAATGGAGCCTTACAGGGGGGGGGGGGGGGTGATCAATGACAGGGGGGGTGATCAATGACAGGGGGGTGATCAATGACAGGGGGGTGATCAATGACAGGGGGGTATATAGACTCCCGGATCACCCCCCTGTCACTGATCACCCCCCCTGTAAGGCTCCATTCAGACATCCGCATGATTTTTTACGGATACATGGATACATGGATCGGATCCACAAAACACATGCGGACGTCTGAATGGAGCCTTACAGGGGGGTTATCAATGACAGGGGGTGATCAGGGTGATCACCCCCCTATCACTGATCACCCCCCCTGTAAGGCTCCATTCAGACATCCGCATGATTTTTTTACAGATCCATGGATACATGGATCGGATCCACAAAACACATGCGGACGTCTGAATGGGGCCTTACAGGGGGGTTATCAATGACAGGGGGTGATCAGGGTGATCACCCCCCTGTCACTGATCACCCCCCCTGTAAGGCTCCATTCAGACATCCGCATGATATTTTACGGATCCATGGATACATGGATCGGATCCACAAAACACATGCGGACGTCTGAATGGAGCCTTACAGGGGGGTTATCAATGACAGGGGGTGATCAGGGTGATCAGGGTGATCACCCCCCTGTCACTGATCACCCCCCTGTAAGGCTCCATTCAGACATCCGCATGATTTTTTACGGATCCATGGATACATGGATCGGATCCACAAAACACATGCGGACGTCTGAATGGAGCCTTACAGGGGGGTTATCAATGACAGGGGGTGATCAGGGTGATCACCCCCCTGTCACTGATCACCCCCCCCTGTAAGGATCCATTCAGACATCCGCATGATTTTTTACGGATCCATGGATACATGGATCGGATCCACAAAACACATGCGGACGTCTGAATGGAGCCTTACAGGGGGGTTATCAATGACAGGGGGTGATCAGGGTGATCACCCCCCTGTCACTGATCACCCCCCCTGTAAGGCTCCATTCAGACATCCGCATGATTTTTTACGGATCCATGGATACATGGATCGGATCCACAAAACACATGCGGATGTCTGAATGGAGCCTTACAGGGGGGTTATCAATGACAGGGGGTGATCAGGGTGATCACCACCCTGTCACTGATCACCCCCCCTGTAAGGATCCATTCAGACATCCGCATGATTTTTTACGGATCCATGGATACATGGATCGGATCCACAAAACACATGCGGACGTCTGAATGGAGCCTTACAGGGGGGTTATCAATGACAGGGGGTGATCAGGGTGATCAGGGTGATCACCCCCCTGTCACTGATCACCCCCCCTGTAAGGCTCCATTCAGACATCCGCATGATTTTTACGGATCCATGGATACATGGATCGGATCCACAAAACACATGCGGACGTCTGAATGGAGCCTTACAGGGGGGTGATCAATGACAGGGGGGTGATCAGGGAGTGTATATGGGTGATCACCCGCCTGTCATTGATCACCCCCTGTAAGGCTCCATTCAGACGTCCGCATGTGTTTTGCGGATCCGATCCATGGATCCGTAAAAATCATGCGGACGTCTGAATGGAGCCTTACAGGGGGGTGATCAATGACAGGGGGGTGATCAATGACAGGGGGTGATCAGGGAGTGTATATGGGTGATCACCCGCCTGTCATTGATCACCCCCCTGTAAGGCTCCATTCAGACGTCCGCATGTGTTTTGCGGATCCGATCCATGTATCCATGTATCCGTAAAAATCATGCGGACGTCTGAATGGAGCCTTACAGGGGGGTGATCAATGACAGGGGGGTGATCAATGACAGGGGGTGATCAGGGAGTGTATATGGGTGATCACCCGCCTGTCATTGATCACCCCCCTGCAAGGCTCCATTCAGACGTCCGCATGTGTTTTGCGGATCCGATCCATGTATCCATGGATCCGTAAAAATCATGCGGACGTCTGAATGGAGCTTTACAGGGGGGTGATCAATGACAGGGTGGTGATCAATGACAGGGGGTGATCAGGGAGTGTATATGGGTGATCACCCGCCTGTCATTGATCACCCCCCTGTAAGGCTCCATTCAGACGTCCGTATGCGTTTTGCGGATCCGATCCATGTATCCGTGGATCCGTAAAAATCATACGGACGTCTGAACGGAGCCTGAAAGGGGGGTGATCAATGACAGGGGGTGATCAGGGAGTTTATATGGGGTGATCATGGGTGATCAGGGGTTTATAAGGGGTTAATAAGTGACGGGGGGGTGTAGTGTAGTGTAGTGTGGTGTTTGGTGCGACTGTACTGACCTACCTGAGTCCTCTGGTGGTCGATCCTAACAAAAGGGACCACCAGAGGACCAGGTAGGAGGTATATTAGACGCTGTTAGGAAAACAGCGTCTAATATACCTGTTAGGGGTTAAAAAATTCGGATCTCCAGCCTGCCAGCGAGCGATCGCCGCTGGCAGGCTGGAGATCCACTCGCTTACCTTCCGTTCCTGTGAGCGCGCGCGCCTGTGTGCGCGCGTTCACAGGAAATCTCGCATCTCGCGAGATGACGCATATATGCGTGACTGTGCGCAGGGCTGCCACCTCCGGAACGCGAATCTGCGTTAGGCGGTCCGGAGGTGGTTAAGGGGTTCTATATACCTCCTTCCACAAAATACTGATTGAGGGGTGCAATATACCTGCTTTTTACTAAATATTGATTGAGGCCTGTGATACACCGGCTTTCACAAAATACTGATTGAGGGGTGTGATATACCTGCTTCCACCAAATTTTGATTCAGGGATTCTATATACATGTCTCCACAAAATACTGATTGAGGGGTGCGATATACCTGCTTCTACAAAATACTGATTAAGAGGTTCTATATACCTGCTTCCGCAAAATACTGATTGAGGGGTGCGAAATAACTGCTTCCAGAAAATACTGATTAAGGGGTTCTATATACCTGCTTCCACAAAATACTGATTAAGGGGTTCTATATACCTCCTTCCACAAAATACTGATTGAGGGGTGCAATATACCTGCTTTTTACTAAATATTGATTGAGGCCTGTGATACACCGGCTTTCACAAAATACTGATTAAGGGGTGTGATATACCTGCTTCCACCAAATATTGATTCAGGGATTCTATATACATGTCTCCACAAAATACTGATTGAGGGGTGCGATATACCTGCTTCTACAAAATACTGATTAAGGGGTTCTATATAACTGCTTCCACAAAATACTGATTGAGGGGTGCGAAATACCTGCTTCCACAGAATACTGTTCAAGGGGTTTGATACACCTGCTCTCACAAAATACAGATTGAGGGGTGCGATATACCTGCTTCCACCAAATATTGATTCAGGTGTTCTATATACCTGCTTCCACAAAATACTGATTAAGGGGTTCTATATACCTGCTTCCACAAAATACTGATTGAAGGGTGCGATATAACTGCTTTAACCGAATATTGATTCAGGTGTTCTATATACTTGTTTCTGCAAAATACTGATTGAGGGGTGCGATATAACTGCTTCTACAAAATATAGATTATGGGGTTCTATATCACTGCTTCCACAAAATACTGATTGAGGGGTGCGATATACCTGCTTCCACCAAATATTGATTGAGGCCTATGATACACCGCCTTCCACAAAATATTGATTGAGAGGTGCAATGTACCTGCTTTCACCAAATATTGATTCAGGAATTCTATATACCTGTCTCCACAAAATACTGATTGAGAGGTGCGATATACCTGCTTCTACAAAATACTGAATAAAAGGTTCTATATACCTGCTTCCACAAAATACTGATTGAGGGGTGCGAAATAACTGCTTCCAGAAAATACTGATTAAGGGGTTCTATATACCTGCTTCCACAAAATACTGATTATGGGGTTCTATATACCTCCTTCCACAAAATACTGATTGAGGGGTGCAATATACCTGCTTTTTACTAAATATTGATTGAGGCCTGTGATACACCGGCTTTCACAAAATACTGATTGAGGGGTGTGATATCCCTGCTTCCACCAAAAATTGATTCAGGGATTCTATATACATGTCTCCACAAAATACTGATTGAGGGGTGCGATATACCTGCTTCTACAAAATACTGATTAAGGGGTTCTATATAACTGCTTCCACAAAATACTGATTGAGGGGTGCGAAATACCTGCTTCCACAGAATACTGATCAAGGGGTTTGATACACCTGCTCTCACAAAATACAGATGGAGGGGTGCGATATACCTGCTTCCACAAAATATTGATTCAGGTGTTCTATATACCTTCTTCCACAAAATACTGATTAAGGGCTTCTATATACCTGCTTCCACAAAATACTGATTGAGGGATGCGATATACCTGCTACCACCAAATATTGATTCAAATGTTCTATATACCTGTTTCCACAAAATACTGATTGAAGGGTGCGATATACCTGTTTTTACAAAATTCTGATTAAGGGGTTCTATTTACCTGCTTTCACAAAATACTGATTGAGGGATGTGATATACCTGCTTCCACACAATACAGATTGTGAGGTGCAATATACCTGCTTTCACAAAATACTGATTAAGGGGTTTGATATACCTGCTTCAACGAAATACTGATTGAGGGGTGCGATATACCTGCTTCCATGAAATACTGATTAAGGGGTTCTATATACCTGCTTCCACAAAATACTGATTGAGGGGTTTGATATACCTGCTTTCACAAAATACAGATTGAGGGGTGCGATATACCAGCTTCCACCAAATACTGATTGAGGCCTACGATATACTTGTGTCCACAAATACTGCTCTTCTCTAGGGAATTTGGCACAGGGTCATTTGGTAGGGGTCAGGCAGGTGCACCAGGCCGGAGCCTAAGTGGGAAGTTGGAGAAGGTGCGTGTGATTATGTCACACACCTTGAGTCAGAGGAATTATTTTTCCATCCATTTTCCAGACCTTACTGATGCGCATCCATTCTTGCCATCAGATGAGGAAGAGGAGGTAGCAACCCAGCGGTCTGACGACAGTCCCCAGATCATCCCAAGGAGGGTGGTCCCTGATGTTGCTGCCTACTCCGAGATCTCTAATGTCAGTGGTAGTGAAGGTGACGATGATGATGTGTCGATGGACCTCACGTGGTTTTTAACAAGAGAGGAAGAGAAGAGGAGTTCAGATGGAGAAGGAGGAGAATCAGGCAGAACTCGTAGTGCACAGGAGGCAAAAAGTAGACTGCAAGTGTATCTTGAGCGAGCTATCCACCATGCACGGTCACATCTTGCGCTCCCAGGACGCCGGCACATAGCTCCGCAGTGTGGGCTTTTTTTAACATGTCAGCTGCTGATAAAAGTGTTGCCATCTGCAGCCTGTGCTGTCAACGCATAAGTTGTGGTATGCCCAACACTCACCTAGGAACGACCGCCTTAAGAAGGCACCTGGCCTCCCATCACTGAGCCCAGTGGGAGCAACGCCGTCAGAACCCACAAATCCACACTCCCGGCGCTCCACGTCCTGCCTTTTCTCCTTCTCCTCTCTCCTCCCATTTGTCCTCCACTCCACCTTCCACCATGCAGTCGTCGCGTTCATCTGACAGAAGGCAGGCTTCCATGGCCCAAATGTTCGAACGTAAAAAGTAGATGACGCCAGATAACCCTCTTGCCCAATGGCTGACCACTGGCTTGTCGGAACTGCTAGTCAGCCAACTACTGCCATATAAACTGGTGGACTCGGAGGCCTTTAGAAAATTTGTGGCCATTGGCACACAGCAACGGAATGTCCCCGGAAGGAAACATTTCTACCAGAAGGGCATTCCAGAGCTATATGGCCACATTCAGTGGCAATTTAATATATAACTGGCACGCAGTGTTGGTGCCAAGATACATCTGACCACAGACACGTGGTCTAGTAAACACGGGCAGGGAAGGTACATAACTTTTACTGCCCACTAAGTGAACCTTCTGACGGCCGTCAAGCATGTAACCAGTGGCACCTGTGTGGATTTGGTGTAACTGTCAAGGATGGCATGCAGGCCTGCCTCTTCTTATCCTTCTCCTACTCCATCCTCCGTCTCCTCCTCGGCTGATTGCTCCTTTTCCACTGCTACCGCCTTTTCCGCTGCACCCCCCAAGCTCCCCAGAACCTATTTGAAGTGCCAGGTGAGACGTTGCCATGCTGTGCTGCAGCTGTTGTGCCTGGAAGCCAAGAGCCCCACCGGTATTGCACTGCTTTCAGCTCTGCAGTCACAGACCGATCAGTAGCTAACCCCGCTCAATTTGACAGTTGGTAAAGTGGTGTGCGACAATGTTGCCAATCTGCTCGCCTTGCTGACGTTCAGCGGAGACACCACCTTCCCGTCAGACGTCTGATTTGCGACAGCCCGACACGCTGAAACTCCACCTTGTACAGTCAGGTCTATAAATATCAACACAATTCTAAGATTTTTGACTCTATACACCACCACAATGGATTTGAAATGAAACAAACTCTGTTGAAGTCTTCTCTTGATTTTTAACTTTGACACACATACACCTACCTCCTGGAGATCGGGCCAACTGTTGTGAAGGGTGTTTTCTTCACCAGGGAAATAATTCTTCGGTCATCCACCACAGTTGTTTTCCGTGGTCTTCCGGGTCTTTTGGTGTTGCTGAGCTCACTGATGCATTCCTTCTTTTTAAGAATGTTCCAAACAATTGTTTTGGCCCCTCCTAATGTTTTTGCTATCTCTCTGATGGGGTTGTTTTGTTTTTTCAGCCTAATGATGGCTTGCTTCACTGATAGTGACAGCTCTTTGTATCTCATCTTGAGAGTTGACAGCAACAGATTCCAAATGCAAATAGCACACTTGAAATGAACTCTGGACCTTTATCTGCTCATTGTAATTGGGATAATGAGGAAATAACACACACCTGGCCATGGAACAGCTAAGAAGCCAATTGTCCCATTACTTTTAGCCCCTTAACAAGTGGGAGGCACATATGCAAACTGTTGTAATTCCTACATCGTTCACCTGATTTGGATGTAAATACCCTCAAATTAAAGCTGACAGTCTGCAGTTAAAGCACATCTTGTTCGTTTCATTATAACTCCATTGCGGTGGTTTATAGAGCCAAAAATCGTAGAATTATGTCGATGTCCCAATATTTATGGACCTGACTGTATATGCTTGATAGGCTGCTCCAGCAGCAACGTGCCTGGAGCGTGCATTGCTTCGTGTCATTGATCAAGCCGTCGAGGAGCAGGAGCTGGAAGATGAGGAAGTCGCAATGCTGAATGAATTCCCAGGGGGGCTACTCCATCTGAGACAAGTCAGCAGGAGTCTGAAGAGGAGTCAGAGAAGGATGGTGGCTGGGGGGGAGGAGGGGGAGCTAGAAGAGCAGGATTTGAGGGGGACTTTAAACTTTTCAGGAATCCCTGGTGTTGTCTGTGGCTGGGGGGGGAGGAGACCAAGAACGGCATTCTCCTGGGCGATGAGCAAGAGCTAGGGTGCTCCACAGCTTCAAATTTAGTGCAAATTGGGGCCTTCATGCTGCAGTGTTTGAAGACCCCTGTATAAAAAGCATAAAGGGCAAGGACCAGTGCTGGTTGGCAATGTAGTTGCACAAACACAAAATGGCGGACATGTTACCAGCATCACAGAGGCCTTGCTGCGAGAGATGCTGCATTCTGCTGTTGTGGGCGCTGGCAGAGAAATTTCCACCCACAGCGAAACAGGTGCGGGTACCAATCCTACCACGCCTGCAAGAAGACGACGGTTTGAAGATGTGTTGGTCACTTCGGATATAAGATCATTCTTGCAGCCAATCCATCGAAGCCGCCCTCCTAATCAAGCCTCAGGGAACGCCTAGACTGACAGGTGTCCGACTACATCAGGTTAACGACCGATGTGGACGCTCTGAGAAGCGAGGAACCCCTGGACTACTGAGTGTACAGCACTACTGAGTGTTCTGTCCAAAAGGACGTTCAGTGCAGCAGGGGGGATCGTGGCCGATAAGTGCACTCGCCTAGCTCACGACAGTGTGGACTACCTCACATTTCTAAAAATGAATGAGGCATGGATTTTGGAGGAATTCGACTCTCGGGGGAATTTCTCATGCCAGCCCACACAGAACAAAGAATGGTCTTTGTCTTATGTATATACAGCGGAATGTTAGGTGAATGCCTAATTTTTTGGGCCTCTACTCCAGTTGTGTACAGTAAAATTTTTATTCAGTGACTGCCTAATGTACCGCCAGAAACATAATCACTAGTTCTTTTCTGTCAGGTGAATGCCTAATTTTTGGGGCCTGTACTAGCCTACAGTAAAATTGTAACCCAATGACCGTCTAATATTCCTCCAGCCCCAAAATCACTTGTTCTTTTCTGTCAGGTGAATGCTAGTGATGATCGAGCATGCTTGGCCGAACACCTGTTCAGCTCGAGCATCTCGATGCTTGGCACATGGCGGTACTCGGCCGAGTAGCGCATGTGCTCAAGATCAATGTTTGAGTCTCCACCCTGCACGTTTCTTGGCTGCTATGCAGCCAATAAACATGCAGGGAGGTACTGGCACGCACTGTAATGCCGTAGCCGATGACACGTGTTCGGCTCAGTATTAGTCAGGGAGAGCTGAGCATAGGAAGGGAAATACAGTATAGGGAGTGTTATTGGAAGATTTTTATTACAAAAACTTTTCAGAGACCCAAAAGTCCTTTTAAGATCTATTGTGTGTGACAGCAGCAATACAGACGTGGACAAAATTGTTGGTACCCTTTGGTCAATGAAAGAAAAAGTCACAATGGTCACAGAAATAACTTTAATCTGACAAAAGTAATAATAAATTAAAATTCTATAAATGTTAACCAATGAAAGTCAGACATTGTTTTTCAACCATGCTTCAACAGAATTATGTAAAAAAATAAACTCATGAAACAGGCATGGACAAAAATGATGGTACCCCTAACTTAATATTTTGTTGCGCAACCTTTTGAGGCAATCACTGCAATCAAACGCTTCCTGTAACTGTCAATGAGACATCTGCACCTCTCAGCAGGTATTTTGGCCCACTCCTCATGAGCAAACTGCTCCAGTTGTGTCCGGTTTGAAGGGTGCCTTTTCCAGACTGCATGTTTCAGCTCCTTCCAAAGATGCTCAATAGGATTGAGGTCAGGGCTCATAGAAGGCCACTTTAGAATAGTCCAATTTTTTCCTCTTAGCCATTCTTGGGTGTTTTTAGCGGTGTGTTTTGGGTCATTGTCCTGTTGCAAGACCCATGACCTGCGACTGAGACCAAGCTTTCTGACACTGGCTAGTACATTTCTCTCTAGAATTCCTTGATAGTCTTGAGATTTCATTGTACCCTGCACAGATTCAAGACACCCTGTGCCAGACGCAGCAAAGCAGCCCCAGAACATAACAGAGCCTCCTCCATGTTTCACAGTAGGGACAGTGTTCTTTTCTTGATATGCTTCATTTTTTCGTCTGTGAACATACAGCTGATGTGCCTTGGCAAAAACTTCGATTTTTGTCTCATCTGTCCACAGGACATTCTCCCAGAAGCTTTGTGGCTTGTCAACATGTAGTTTGGCATATTCCAGTCTTGCTTTTTTATGATTCGTTTTCAACAATGGTGTCCTCCTTGGTCGTCTCCCATGTAGTCCACTTTGGCTCAAACAACGACGGATGGTGCGATCTGACACTGATGTTCCTTGAGCATGAAGTTCACCTTGAATCTCTTTAGAAGTCTTTCTAGGCTCTTTTGTTACCATTCGGATTATCCGTCTCTTAGATTTGTCATCAATTTTCCTCCTGCGGCCACGTCCAGGGAGGTTGGCTACAGTCCCATGGATCTTAAACTTATGAATAATATGTGCAACTGTACTCACAGGAACATCTAGTTGCTTGGAGATGGTCTTATAGCCTTTACCTTTAACATGCTTGTCTATAATTTTCTTTCTGATCTCTTGAGACAGCTCTTTCCTTTGCTTCCTCTGGTCCATGTCGAGTGTGGTACACACCATATCACCAAACAACACAGTGATTACCTGGAGCCATATATATAGGCCCAATGGCTGATTACAAGGTTGTAGACACCTGTGATGCTAATTAGTGGACACACCTTGAATTAACATGTCCCTTTGGTCACATTATGTTCTGTGTTTTCTAGGGGTACCATCATTTTTGTCCATGCCTGTTTCATGAGTTTATTTTTTTACATAATTCTGTTGAAGCATGGTTGAAAAACAATGTCTGACTTTCATTGGTTAACATTTATAGAATTTTAATTTATTATTACTTTTGTCAGATTAAAGTTATTTCTGTGACCATTGTGACTTTTTCTTTCATTGACCAAAGGGTACCAACAATTTTGTCCACGTCTGTATATGTTTGTAGAGCAACCTGAGCTAAATTGCTCAGTCTTGGGGAGAGCTGTGCATAGGAAGGGACAGAGTGTAGGGAGTGTTAATTGGAAGATTATTATTAGAAAAACTTTTCAGAGACTCAAAAGTTCTTTTAAGGACTACTGTGTGTGACAGCAGCAATATATATTTTTAGCGCATCCTGCGCTAAATAGCGTCTAATAAGCCACTGCGGACAGTTAATCATTAAAAATAAATATTATCTCCACCACATTTCCTGTGTAAAGTGTGCGCATCCCTAAAATATCAGTGACATCCAGTGTACTTTTTCCGTAGACGGTGTCCGCAGCGGACAGTTCAATTATCCACGCCACATCTCCTGTATAAAGTGTGCGCATCCCTAAAATATCAGTGACATCCAGTGTACTTTTTCTGTAGATGGTGTCCACTGCGGACAGTTAAATCATCCGTGCCACAGCTTCTGTGTAAAGTGTGCGCATCCCAAAATTATCAGTGACATCCAGTGTACTTTTTCAATAGACGGTGTTCGCTGTGGACAGTGACATTACCAGTGCCACATCTCCAGTGTAAAGTGTGCGCCTAAAATGTTTATTTGTGACATACAGTGTACTTTTTACGTAGACGGCTTGGACAGTGACATTACCAGTGGTACCTCTCCTGTATAACGTTTCCTCATCCCAAATACCTGTAACATTCCCTGTAATTTTTTATTAGCCGCTGGTGACAGCATTGACATTATCTGTGGGATATGTCCTGTGTGACGTTTCCACATCCCAAATACCTTTTTAATTTTTTTTGCGCATACACTTCCAAATACTAAACTAACGTCTGTGTGACATACTTTCAAGCATATATCACATTTAAGATAAAGAAGGCGAGCAATAAGGGATGGGGAAGTGGCCGTGATGCTGATGGTGCACGCAGAGGCCATGGCCGTGGGCGTGTTGAAACTGTGCCTGCTGCCAGAGCACAAGAAAAACAGTCATCCATGATACATAGCTTCATGTCCCAGTTCGCAGGGCGGCGCAGGACACCACTCTTGAAGTCAGACCAGTGTGACCAGGTGGTCGGATGGATTGCAGCAGATAATGCTTCCAGTCAGTTAAGCACCACCCTGCCTTCCACCAAGTCCAGATACTCCTTCCTCCCACTATGGAGAGTCTGGCCAAACAAGTGATCCTACACTTAGATATTTCCAGGACACTTTTCCTCACCATTCCTTGATTTGGCCCTCTCGCCATGCACGCTTGAAGAGGGACAGATCTTGTGCCCTGATTCGCAAACTCTTGAGCATCCACAGTCACAAGAAGATGACGGTGGAGAATGGCAATTACTGTTTAATGAGGTGGAAAGATGATCAGACACAGTTGCCAATCACTGAACCACAATTACTGTCTCAAGAGGATGAGGAAGAGGATGAGACACAGTTGTAAATCATTGAGGTTGTGGTTAGGTCAACAAGTCAGGAGGATGAGCAGAGTGAGGAAGTGGAAGAGGAGGTGTTGGATGATGAAGTCACTGACCCAACCTTGGAAGGTGAAAAGCCGAGCGAGGACAGCAGTACAGAGAGGGAGGGATTTGCAGCACCACAACAGGCTGGAAGAGGCAGTGGGGTGGCAAAAGGGAGAAGGCGGGCCACACCAAACAGGCCTGCAACTGTTCCACGGGTCACCCCTAGGTGTTCCGCAGTCTGTCGCTTTTTTGAGAAAAATGCAGACGACAAAAGAATTGTAATTTGCAACCTGTGTCATACAAAAATGAGCATGTGTGTGAACACTAGCAACCTCACCACCACCAGCATAATCCGGCACATGGCATCAAAGCACCGCAAAAAGGGGGCCGAACGCCTGGGTCCACAATCTGTGTCTGCGGGTCACACCACTGCCTCCTCTTCACCACTGTTATGTGCTGGCCAATCCCCTGTGCAAGACGCAGGCCCGGATGCCTCCTACCCTGCACCTGGACCTTTGCAAGCACCATCAGCCACCACATTCACTTCTGTGTCCCAGCGCAGTGTCCAAATGTCCTTGTGACGGACTGAACAATCACTGGGGCTGCTGGAGAAGCCTGAGGGCCAGCCTCCTTCCTACAGACTATGGACCGAGAACTATGGAGACCCCCTCAGACCTTTTGGGGTTACAGGGAACTATGAACCCTGATTTATGTGTGTAATTTATATGACACATATTTACTATTGCCCATTAAAAAGGCATAGTGTGGATTCAGCAACACAAAAAGGGTTAACTCTGCACTGAGACTCCCACTGATTGTGTTAGTGATGGGATTAAGATAGTTGATTATAAAAGCAGCCGACTCCTATGATACACTCAGGAGATAATCCCATCACATGTGTCTCCTCTACCCATTCATTCATTATGGAGGGGTGAAGATATCTGTTTGCATGTTCATTGTTGATTGCGTCAAAGACAATGCCAGTGTGTTTGTTAATTGCATCACAGACAATGCCATTGTGTTTGTTGAATAGGGTTAGTTTTGTGCTTAAACTGTACAGGATTTGCTGCTATGTCATGTCCTCAGTATGTCATGTGTATATAAGTCAAGCAAAATATAGAGACCCCCCTGCGCTCCTATTGAACAGATACGTGTCAGTCTACCTTGGTGGGGAGACCCCGCTGCTTAATGTCTTAGAGGAGCTATTGTTCTCCCTAATAAAGTGTATATAAAATAGATATATCACCTGTAGGGGATATATGACATAAGCGCTGGTACACAATCAAATTCAGCTAGTCCTAGTAAGTTGGCACTATGCTTGGTGTCAGTCTGAATAGTCATTAGTGTTGAGCGCGAATATTCGAAAAGCAAATTTTTTTCGTGAATATCGCAACTTCGCGATTTCGCGAATATTTCGAATATAGTGCTATATATTCGTAAAAACGAATATTCGTTTTTTTTTTTTTTTTTTTTTTCCACAAAATTACAGTACACATATAATTGATTGTTTCCCAAAGGTCCAACAGCTCAGATCTTACTCACATTGCCTAGAAAGTGATTGAGGCGCGAATCTTCGTAAGGCGATTTTATTAGCGCACATGTGAATATCGGCACGTCCCAGAACAGAGGCAAAGGGCTTTGCATTCATACATTAGTGAATTGAGTTGCAAATCTTCGTAAGGCGATTTTATTAGCGCACATGCGAATATCTACACTTGTCCCAGAACAGAGGCACAGGGCTTTGCATTCTTACATTAGTGATTGAATTGAGCTGCGAATCTTCGTGAGGCGATTTTATTAACGCAAATGCGAATATCTACACTTGTCCCCAGAACAGAGAGGCAAAGGCCTGTGCATTCATATAGTATAGCACCATATTCTCGAATACGTAGAACTTCGTAAAATTCGATTTACGAATATTCGTATTTTTTATTTTACTTTCCACCTTACAGATGACATTGATCTGTACTCTGTCAACTACTGTCATCACCCCCCACTGTATCTCGATTGATTCCCAAAAGTCCAAAAGCTCAGATCTTACTCACATTGCCTAGAAAGTGATTGAGTTGCGAATCTTCGTAAGGCGATTTTATTAGCGCACATGCGAATATCTACACTTGTCCCAGAACAGAGGCAAAGGGCTTTGCATTCTTACATTAGTGATTGAATTGAGCTGCGAATCTTCGTGAGGCGATTTTATTAACGCACATGCGAATATCTACACTTGTCCCCAGAACAGAGAGGCAAAGGCCTGTGCATTCATATAGTATAGCACCATATTCGCGAATACGTAGAACTTCGTAAAATTCGATTTACGAATATTCGTATTTTTTATTTTAGTTTCCACCTTACAGATTACATTGATCTGTACTCTGTCAACTACTGTCATCACTCCCCCCCCCCCCCACTGTATCTCGATTGATTCACAAAAGTCCAAAAGCTCAGATCTTACTCACATTGCCTAGAAAGTGATTGAGGCGCGAATCTTTGTAAGGCGATTTTATTAGCGCACAGGCGAATATCGGCACTTGTCCCAGAACAGAGGCAAAGGGCTTTGCATTCTTACATTAGTGATTGAATTGAGTTGCGAATCTTCGTAAGGCGATTTCATTAGCGCACATGCGAATTTTGCATCTCATAATATGTATTATGCGATGCGAAAATTCGAATTATCGCATATGCGAAATAAAAACTAATTCGAATATTCGCAAATATTTTACGAATATTCTTTCGAATATTTGCGAAATTTCGCGAATTCGAATATGGGACATGCCGCTCAACACTAATAGTCATATGATGTTGCTGTATAAGTTAATTGTATCAGAGTGTGGATGACTGTCGTAGTGGATCGAGGTGTGTAGTCGATCGCTGGGAGTGAGCGGACAATGAAGTTATTAGCACTGGGAATAAAGCGGCAAGTCAGAGGTGAATACTGGTATAATCACTATCCTGGGTACCTTGTTGGTTCTTTCTCTGAGGCGTTCCTTATGTCGGTGTTCTATTGTGTTGTTTCTTCTATATTCTTCTTGTTGCTTCCGTTTGATATTCTTTCAAGTCCCGGCGTACTTCTCGCTCTCCTATCAGCAGCAGCGCGGCCCCGGCCGGAAGCACGCGCGTCGCGAGGGAGCTTGGTCCGTTACCCGGGAAACCGCTAGCGGTGACGTCACCTGATGCGAGTATGGTGGCCTCCGTGGGGCAAAAGACTGTAACCTACGCGTTTCGGAGCCAAAGCGGGCTCCTTCTTTGGCTCCGAAACGCGTAGGTTACAGTCTTTTGCCCCACGGAGGCCACGATACTCGCATCAGGTGACGTCACCGCTAGCGGTTTCCCGGGTAACGGACCAAGCTCCCTCGCGACGCGCGTGCTTCCGGCCGGGGCCGCGCTGCTGCTGATAGGAGAGCGAGAAGTACGCCGGGACTTGAAAGAATATCAAACGGAAGCAACAAGAAGAATATAGAAACAACACAATAGAACACCGACATAAGGAACGCCTCAGAGAAAGAACCAACAAGGTACCCAGGATAGTGATTATACCAGTATTCACCTCTGACTTGCCGCTTTATTCCCAGTGCAAATAACTTCATTGTCCGCTCACTCCCAGCGATCGACTACACACCTCGATCCACTACGACAGTCATCCACACTCTGATACAATTAACTTATACAGCAACATCATATGACTATTCAGACTGACACCAAGCATAGTGCCAACTTACTAGGACTAGCTGAATTTGATTGTGTACCAGCGCTTATGTCATATATCCCCTACAGGTGATATATACAAAATAGATATAAGTCAATGCTGTGTGTTCAATAAAGAGTTCCTGTTTTACCCTTCATCGTGTTGAGGCTGGTGTTTGGGTAACTGATCGACACTGGGGATTGCTATACGCTGAAGATTTGCTATACTTCCCTGGCTATACTATTAGCTCTTGTAATTGCTGTTCCTGGTTACTGTGGTGGTTTTGGTGTAGAGCGTGCTTGGAGTCCTCGGGAAGCACTAGGAGCATCCATCAACGGAGGTACCCGGTCGGGGTGCTAGGAGATCTGTTACAGTCTTTAACCCAGGCATTTAAAGACAAGCGCAAATACCCAGCCACCCACCCACAGGCCATAGCACTAAATGCACAGCTTTTCAAATTACTGGCCCTGGAAATGTTGCCATTTAGGCTTGTGGACACTGAGGCCTTCCGCAGCCTGATGTCGGCGGCCATCCCGTGTTACGCAGTCCCCAGCCACCACTATTTTTCAAGGTGTGCCGTGCCCGCCTTAAACCAACATGTGTCCCGTAATATCACACGTGCCCTGACCAATGCAGTTACTGGGAAGGTCCAATTAACCACGGACACATAGATAAGTGCATTCGGCCTGGAAAGCTAAATTTCCCTGAAGGCACACAGGATAAATGTTATGGAGGCCGGGAGCGAGTCGTACCCTGGGATGGCACAGGTGCTACCGATGCCAAGGAATGCGGGCCCTACGTCGATCAGGGTTTCCGCCAGCACCTACGTTAGTGGCTCCAACCCCCACTTCTCCTCCTCCTCCTTCACTTCCACCTCCGAATTATCCGCATGCAGCACCAGTCAGTCATCAGTCGGTAGCTGGAAGCAGTGTAGCACTGCAATGGGGAAGCGGCAACAGGCCGTGCTGAAGCTGATATGCTTAGGGGACAAACAGCACACCGCCGCAGAGCTGTGGTGGGGATAAGAGACCAGACTGAGCTGTGGCTCTCACCACTCAACCTATAACCAGGAATGGTCGTGTCTGATAATAGCCGCAACTTGGTGGTGGCTTTGGAGCTTGGCAAGCTCAGACACATCCCATGCCTAGCCCACGTCTTAAACTTAGTGGTTCAGCGGTTTCTCAAAATCTACCGCAATTTGCCTGAGCTAATGGTAAAGGTGCGCCGCGTGTGTGCACATTTCCACAAGTCATCGACGGCTTCAGCCGTTCTCTCAACGCTGCAGCAGCGCTTGAAATTGTCAGCTAACTGGCTGTTGTGCGACGTGAGCACATGCTGGAACTCGATGTTCCACATGTTGGCCAAGCTTTGTGAGCAGCAGAGGGCAGTAGTCGAATACCAGCTGGAACAAAGGTTGTCGCCTTTTCATTCAGCTTCCACTATTCACAAGCGAGGAGTGGGCATGGATGTCTGACCTTTGTGAGGTTTTAAGAAAGTTTGAGGAATCAACACAGATGGTGAGAGTCGATAACACTATTATTAGCGTAACCATCCCACTTCTGTGTCTACTCAAACGCTCGCTGCTCACAATTAAGGATGACACTTTGCATGTGGAAGAGGTGGAAATGGGGGAAGACATTAAACAGGGCGATAGCCAGACCACCCTCAATTCGCCTTCTCAGCGTGAATTGGACGATGAAGAGGAGGAGGAGCAGGAGACGGTTGCCTCCGCTACAGAGGGTAGTACACATGGAAGTTTAATTTCATCTGTTCAGCGTGGGAGGGCAGAAGAGGAGGAAGAGGATGAGGAGTTTGAGAGTGATCCTCCTGATGACGACGGCAAAGTCTTGCCTGTTGGTACTCTGGCACACATGGCTAACTTCATGTTAGGCTGCCTTTCCCGTGACCCGCACGTTATACGCATTTTAGACAACACAGATTACTGGTTGTTCACCCTTCTCGACCCCCGCTACAAAGAGAACTTCTCGTCTCTCATTCCTCTGGTGGAGAGGACAAGCAAAACGGTGTAATACCAGAAGATCCTTGTTGAAAAATTGCTCCAAACAATTCCATCTGACAACACTGGCGGCAGAGTCCGTAGTTCCTTGGCCAACAGAGGAGGGTAGACAAGGGGAACACATAGAAGTTCTAAAAGAGCCAGGGCAACACTCTCCAAAGCCTGGGACAGTTTCATGACACCCTGTCAGCAACCTCACCCTGATGCACGGCCTCGTGTCACAAGGAGGGAAAAATTTGGGAAGATGGTGAAGGAGACCATGTCAGTGTCCTCAATGATCCCTCAGTGACTTACAACTACTGGGTGTCCAAGCTGGACACGTGGCCCAAACTGGCGCTCTACGCCTTGGAGGTGCTGGCCTGCCCTGCCGCCAGCCTTTTGCCTGAGCGGTTATTTAGTGCTGCTGGTGGCATTATAACAGATAAGCGTATCCTCCTGTCAACTGAAAATGCTGACAGGTTGACTCTTATAAAAATTAACAAGGCCTGGATTGACCAGGACTTCTCGACTCCACTAGAGGAAAATATATTGCATGAAGTGCACCTGCACTGCATACGTGATAGGGAAATTGATATAGTTAGGGTACTTTCACACTTGCGTTTTTCTTTTCCGGCATAGAGTTCCGTCACAGGGGCTCTATACCGGAAAATAACTGATCAGGCATATCCCCATGCATTCTGAACGGAGAGCAATCCGTTCAGTTTGCATCAGGATGTCTTCAGTTCAGTCGTTTTGACTGATCAGGCAAAAGAGAAAACCGTAGCATGCTACGGTTTTATCTCCGGCGAACAAAACTGAAGACTTGCCTGAATGCCGGATCCGGCATTTTTTTCCATAGGAATGTATTAGTGCCGTATCCGGCATTGAAAATACCGGAATGCCGGATCCGTCATGCGCAGACCTTTAAAAATGAAAAAAAAAAACGGATCCGTTTTGCCTGATGACACCGGAAAAACGGATCCGGTATTGCAATGCATTTTTCTGACTGATCAGGCATTTTTCTGACTGATCAGGATTCTGATCAGTCTGAAAAATGCCTGATCAGTCAGAAAAAATGACATTCGTTTGCATACAGTTTGCCTGATCAGGCAGTCAGTTCAGGCAATGGAACTGCCTGCCGGAATCAAACAACGCAAGTGTGAAAGTACCCTTAGGCTACATGCACACGACCGTATGTGTTTTGCGGTTCACAAATTGCGGATCCGCAAAAAAACCGGATGACATCCGTATGCCATCCTTTTTTTTGTGGATCCATTGTAACAATGCCTAAAGCAGACAAGAATAGGACATGTTCTATTTTTTTGGTGGGGGGGGCTACGGAACAGACATGGGGGGGGCTACGGACCAGACATACTGATGCGGACAGCACACGGTGTGCTCTCTGCATGTTTTGCGGACCCATTGAAATGAATAGGTCCGCTTGCTATCCGCAAAAAAATCGGAACGGACATAGAAACAAACAACGTTCCTCAGGTGCACGTAGGCAACAGAATGTTCAGAGTTATTTTGTTGGCCCGAATACCGGTGTACGAATGGTGAGGCCAAAACAAGTTGTAGCTGGCCAGCTAAGACCTGTCCTACGTTGCTAATATAGCTTATATGTTTATACAGCTAGACCTGCCAATAACCTTAATACAGTTCCTAGGTTTGTGTGTTAAAGACAAAAGCAGATTTATTTACAATGACTTCATGTTTGGATGTCATATAACTGTTATATATATTGTGTTAACAGAAGCAGAAAAGATAATATGCCTTTAAGATTCAATATATGGATGTGAGGTAAGCTCAATGACACAGCAGAAACAACAGAAAGCATAGAGTTAAACTGTTATTGCTGGGCAGGAGTCTAGACCAATCACAGCCAGCCTCACACATAGCCTGTGTAGGAAATTCCCTAGCAGGAGCTGCTAGATTCATTATACACCAGAGGAGAGAAGCTGAAAAGACATTCACTCCACTGAGAGCTGTGTTTTATGGAAGCAGAGAGGCCAAAATAGGTATTTAAAACAGTTATATAATGTTCCTACTGTTAACACCTTCAGGACCTTGGACGAGTATACTCATCCTGGAGCAAGGGTACTTAGCGCACCAGGATGAGTATACTCGTCCTCGCATTAAACTGTCACCATGTCTGCAGACATGGTGACAGCGCTGAGTGTCGGCTGTTACACACAGACAGGCACTCAGGCTCAATGCCGAGGGGGGTCCTGTGACCCCCCTATATCGGCGATCGCTGCAAACCGCAGGTAAATTCAGACCTGCGGTTTGCAGCTCTTTATGTAGTTTCTGATCCCTGCGGTCCCTGACCGCAGGGATCAGAAACCTAAAAATGGCCAAAATCTACATTTCTTAACCCCCCCTGCACCCCTGAATTCATTTATGTGGCGGGGTGCAAGGGGGCGGTTTGTGGGCGGTGCGGCAGTTGCGGTGCGGCAGGCGGGATCGCGATCCCCCACCCGCCTCCCGCTAAATTTTCATTGGTGATCAGTGGTACCAGAGTGTCAGCACATTGCTGACACTCTGGTATAAACGGCTGACATTGCTGCGATGTCAGCCGTTTAGCCGTTTCACCCTTTCCGTACGGACCGCGGTATGGAAAGGGTTAAGTCAGGGAGCTCCCCCCTCTGCCATCGGGGGGCTGCTGTGCCTTTGCAGCCCCCAGATGGATGGGGGGACAGAGGGAGGGAGCTCCCCTCCTTCCCCTTCCCCGTCTGCTCAGTTGTGGCAGACGGGGAATGTTCCCATGGTGCTGTTCATGGTGCTGAACAGATTTATGCTAAAAGCATAGATCTGTTCATTGTAAGTAAAAAACAGTACAGTACAATATATATTGTTCTGTCCTGTATTATACAGACATCAGACCCACTGGATCTTCAAGAACCAAGTGGGTCTGGGTCAAAAAAAAAGTAAAAAAAAGTGAAAAAATGTAAAGATAGTAAAATCACATTTATCACTGAATAAAAATTAAAAAAATAAAATACACTACACATATTAGGTATCGCCGCGTCCGTAACGACCTGATCTATAAAACGGTCATGTTACTTTCCCCGCACGGTGAACGCCATATAAAAAAAAATATAATTTCAGGAAATTGAAATTTTTCCCACCTTACTTCCCAAAAAAGGTAATAAAAGTTATCAAAAGAGTCGCATGTATGCCAAAATAGTACCAATCAAACCGTCGCCTCATCCCGCAAAAAATGAGCCCCTACATGAGATAATGGCGCAAAAAATAAGAAAACTATGGGGACACTATAACAAGATTTTTTTTTTTGTTTCAAAAATGATATTATTGTGTAAAACTTACATAAATAAAAAAAAAGTATACATATTAGGTATCGCTGTGTCCGTATCGACCAGCTCTATTATAATATCACATGAGCTAACCCCTCAGATGAACATCATAAAAAAAAAAAAAAAACTGCTAAATAAATTTTTTTTGTCACCTTACATCACAAAAAGTGTAATAGCAAGCGATCAAAAAGTCATATGCACCCCAAAACCGTCATCTCATCCCACAAAAAATGAGACCCTACTTTAGATATTCACCTAAAAACTGAAAAAACTATGGCTCTCAGACTATGGAGACACTAAAACATATTTTTTTTGTTTAAAAAAAAATCATTGTGTAAAACTTACATAAATAAAAAAAATTGTATACATATTAGGTATCGCCGCGTCCGTGACAACCTGCTTTATAAAAATACCACATGATCTAACCTGTCAGATGAATGTTGTAAATAACAAAAAAAAACGGTGCCAAAAAAGTTATTTCTTGTTACCTTGCCTCACAAAAAGTGTAATATAGAGCAACCAAAAATCATATGTACTCTAAACTAGTACCGACAAAACTTCCACCCTATCCCGTAGTTTCTAAAATGGGGTCACTTTTTGGGAGTTTTTACTCTAGGGGTGCATCAGGGGGGCTTCAAAAGGGACATATTGTCAATAAACCAGTCCAGCAAAATCTGCCTTCCAAAAACCGTATGGTATTCCTTTCCTTCTGCACCCTGCCGTGTGCCCGTACAGCGGTTTACGACCACATATGGGGTGTTTCTGTAAACTACAGAATCAGGGCCATAAATAATGCGTTTTTTTTGGCTGTTAACCCTTGCTTTGTAACTGAAAAAAAAAAGTAAAATGGAAAATTTGCCCAAAAATTGAAATTCTGAAATTTCATCTCTATTTGCAAATAACTCTTGTGGAAAACCTAAAGGGTTAACGACGTTTGTAAAATCTGAAACGTACAGTCTTTGTATATTCTGTCGGGGAAAATAGAGAAGAGATGGAGTCTGTAATCTGGTGATTAACAGTGTTTTTTCCCGCAGCTGTTGGGAGGTGGAAAGGTGTAGATCTCAAATGTACTTTTATATATGTATGCATTCTTATGGGGCCTGTTACGAGAATACTTAGCTGGAATGTGAGGGGAATGGCGGATGCTACAAAGAGACACGGTCTGTTCCGGTACCTATCTAGATATCAGCCGGCAATAATATGCTTGCAAGAAACGCATGTGACCAAACAATCTATACATGTCATGCAAAAGCCGTGGCTGGGTTATTCTGTGCATTCCGTCTTCTCCTCGCATTCCAGGGGGGTTAGTATCCTAGTCCATAAGAATATCATATTTGAATGTCTCAGGGAATGTGTGGATGAAGAGGGAAGGTTTATAGGAATGCATTGTGTGGTCCAAGGGATAAGAATGGTGTTAGCGACAATCTATATACCCCCACCATTTTCCTCGGTGCCTTTAAGGAAACTTATGGAGTTTATGGCAGAATTTTGTGAACTTCCAATTTTGATAGTGGGAGATTTTAATAATGTACTTGACAGTTCGCTTGATAGATGCCAGATCACACCTAGTGGTAGTAATACGGGTGAAACCTTGTTTGCAAGAATACTGAGGGAACTAGGTCTGATGGATGTATGGAGAGAGACCCACCCCCTGGACAGGAAATACTCGTGTTGCTCCTCGACTTATGGCTCCCTGTCGCGTATAGATCTGGGTCTGGTAAATGCTCATATGTTCCCGTTTGTACAGAACTCAGAGTATCTTTCTAGGACCCTATCTGTCCACTCCTTATTTAGCATCGCCCTCGACATCTCTGTGACAGCCAGGCCGGGGGTTAGATACTGGCGATTGAATGCCGTTTGGTTAAAACTGATGGGTGAGCCGTCTGATATGCTTCAATCTCTTAGGGAATATTTTTGTATAAATGAAGGGACTGCGTCTCCGTCAGTTGTCTGGGATGCAATGAAGGCCTTCCTCAGAGGATCCTTTATTAAAACAGTCAGTCGGATTAAATCTAAATCTAGAGAGCTTGATCGGCAGAAACAGGATAATATGAAGATAGCGGAGGAAGCTTTTGTGTTAAATCCTTCTATCATAACAAGCAATACCTTAAAGGCTAGGCAGGAGGAGTTGAGGTGTCACCTTTTGGAGGTAGCAGAGAGGAAACGACTGTTTTACAAGCAGCAATTTTTTACTGAAGGTGAGAGTGTAGGCCATATGCTCTCGGTTATCGCAAAAGCGCAGCAAGGGTCACAATGTATATCTGGCCTGTTAGATACTGGCGGCGTCCTCAGGCGTGATACGGATAACATTTTGAATATACTGAATGATTTTTATTCCTCTCTGTATACTTCTAGGGTGACATGCTCAGATGAGGATATTGACACCTTTTTAGCCACATTAAATCTCCCTAAGCTTTCCAGGGAAGACAGTATGCGATTAGAGGAGCCGATTGAGTTGGAAGAATTGAGGGCGGCATTAGCTGCTATGGCTAACGACAAGGCTCCAGGTTTGGATGGGCTTCCGGCGGAAGTATATAAGTCCTTTGCGGAAGTGCTGCTCCCGGAACTTCTGAAGGTATTCAATTATTCCAAGGAGAGGGGGGAGTTGCCTCCGTCCATGCAGGAGGCGGTAATAGTAGTCATTCCTAAGCCGGACAAGGATCACTCTCTCCCTGACTCATATAGACCGATATCGTTGCTCTCCGCTGATGTTAAGTTGCTTGCAAAGGTCTTGGCCATGCGTCTGTCTAAAGTGATTTTGTCTATCATACACTCTGACCAGACTGGCTTTATGCCTCAGAAGTCAACGTCAATTAATATTAGAAGAGTGTTTGCCAGTATTCAACTTCCAGCTGATAATGTTGGAGATAGAGCTATCCTTTCTTTAGATGCGGCCAAGGCCTTTGACAGCATTGAGTGGCGATTCCTGTGGAGAGTTATGGCGTATATGGGATTTGGAGATGAGTATATATCCTGGGTCCGGGTGCTATACTCTAACCCCAAAGCATGTGTCAGGGCGAATGGAGGGGTGTCCCCCAAGTTCTGCCTGAGCCGGGGTACTAGACAGGGGTGCCCGTTGTCGCCTCTGCTATTTGCAGTTGCGATTGAGCCATTAGCCGCAGCGATTCGGAAATCAACGGACATTCGGGGGTTCCAATATGGGACGGTTAATAATAAAGTGGCGATGTATGCGGATGACACTTTGCTTTTTCTGGGGGATACTGGTCCATCGTTGGAAGCGGCTATGAAAATCATTGATTGCTTCAGGGATCTGTCGGGTCTGACTATTAACTGGAGTAAGTCGGCGATTATGCTGCTTGACGGGCAAGTGCAATCACAGACAGTGCGAGACAGAAGTATTCCATGTGTAGCGACCTTTAAGTACTTGGGTATCCATATATCCCCGAGAATCCGAGACTTTGGGCACCTTAATTTTGACCCGCTGGTTATTAAATTTCGTAATAAAACTAAGGCATGGTGTAAATTATATCTGTCAGTGGCGGGAAGAGCTAATCTCATTAAAATGGTGTTGATGCCCCAGCTACTCTATGTTCTACATAATTCCCCGGTCTGGCTGTCAAAGTCCAAATTTGTTCCAATCAATGCTACTTTCAGGGAGCTCATATGGCGGAAGGGGCAACCGAGAATAAGGCTGGAAACGTTGCAATATCCTTAAACGGAAGGGGGCCTTGCAGTGCCAAACCCCTGGGTGTACTTCCTGGCGGCACAATGCCAGCATTTTAAGGGGTGGATGGAACTGGAGTCGAGTGAGATGTCGTGTCAGTTGTTTAAGCATTGCTTGTCCTCTAGTGACCTACTGCTAATCCTTGAGACTAAGGGGGCTGGAAGGAGTGGTCCGATGGGTGATTTGGGACACTTGATGCAGTCCGTGTGGAATAAGGTCAAGCTCCTGAGGGGGGTTTTCGGCAATATGGAATACACTCCACTGTGGGATAATCCCGTGCTGCCGGAATTCCTCTCCCTGTCTGAGTTTGGGGCATGGAAAAGGAAGGGTATTCTGAGGTTGGGACATCTTTTAGAGGAAAAGAAGTTCATGTCATTTGCCGGATTTCAGGAGAAGTATGAACTGCCTAGAACTCACTTTTATAAGTACCTTCAGGTGAGACACGCATACGACTCCACATTTAAAGGTACAACTATGGTGGCGGGGAGAGATGCTGCATTGCACCAGATTCTGTCCAGGGGGGCGAGGAGAGGTATGATTTCCTGTATATACAAGATGTTGCTTGATAAGTTTCTAGTGTCACATCCGCTTGCGGCTAAAAGTAAATGGGAGAAAGATGTTGGCGAATTAACTGATGACCAGTGGTCTGACATACTAGAGGCGATACCTCTCTCTTCCTTGAGTGAAGGACGTAAACTCTCGCAGCTGTTTATTGTCCATAGAGTCTACAAAACACCGTTTTTTTTGTTCCGTATAGGGTTTAGACCCACGGATGAATGTCCAAGATGCTCTGTGGTGTCTGCAGATTTGTTGCATATGCTGTGGACGTGCGAGAGGTTAGGGAGATACTGGGAGTTGGTACGTCAGACAACACAGGACGTTTACAAAGTACGAATACCCTCTGACCCGAAAGTGTGTGTGTTGGGATATGTCTCTGAATTGGCCACCGGTCAGGTGCATAAAATAGCTATAGGTAGAGTGTTGTATGTTGCTAGAAAATTAATCGCCCTACATTGGATACAGACAGCGCCGCCAACTCTAGGCGAATTCTTAAGTGCGGTTGACATGATGCTGAGTTATGAACGGATGGTATACCAGAAGCGTGGATGCCCAGCGAAATTTGAAAAATAGTGGGATCCATGGCTGTCGTTTCGACGTCTGAATAGAAATGTTTAACAATGTGCCTTTTGTATTTTGCAGGTTAGGGTGGGGTGGGATGGGTGGGGTGGGGGGGTTGGATTGAAACTTGATTACTACACATAGTTTGGTGGCCTTTTTGTTATTAGCCATGTGGACAGTATGTCTCTATGTCATCTTTGTACGTAATATGATAAGACGTGTAGTTACACTGTAAAATGTTCAATAAAAAATGATCTGATTTAAAAAAAAAAATATTGAAATTCTGAAATGTCATCTCTATTTGCCAATAGCTCTTGTGGAACACCTAAAGGGTTAACAACGTTTGTAAAATCAGTTTTGAATACCTTGAGGGGTGTAGTTTTCTATATGGAGTCACTTTTTTGGAGTTTCTACTCTAGGAGTGCATCAGGGGGGCTTCAAATGGGACATGGTGTCCAAAAAAAACTGTCTAGCAAAATCTGCCTTTCCAAAACTGTATGGCATTCCTTTCCTTCTGTGTCCTACCATGTGCCCGTACAGTGGTTTACGACCACATATGGGGCGTTTCTGTAAACTACAGAATCAGGGCCATAAATATTGAGTCTTGTTTGGCTGTTAACCCTTGCTTTGTAACTGGAAAA
Source organism: Bufo gargarizans (assembly GCF_014858855.1). NCBI lineage: Eukaryota > Metazoa > Chordata > Amphibia > Anura > Bufonidae > Bufo > Bufo gargarizans. The sequence continues at coordinate 590,552,123 of NC_058080.1, read as the reverse complement.
AAAAATATTAAAATGGAAAATATGCCAAAAAAGTGAAATTTTGAAATTGTATCTGTATTTTCCATTAATTCTTGTGGAACACCTAAAGGGTTAACAAAGTTAGTAAAAATCTGTTTTGAATACCTTGAGGGGTGTAGTTTCTAGAATTGTGACATTTTTGGGTGTTTTCTATTATATAAGCCTCACAAAGTGACTTCAGACCTGAACTGGTCCCTAAAAATTGGGTTTTTGAAAAGTTCAGAACAATTTCAAGATTTGCTTCCAAACTTCTAAGCCAAAATATAAAATATCATTCCCAAAATGATGCAAACATGAAGTAGACATATGGGGAATGTAAAGTAATAAATATGTTTGGAGGTATTACTATGTATTATAGAAGTAGAGAAATTGAAACTTGGAAATTTGCAATTTTTTACAAATGTTTGGTAAATTTGGTATTTGTTTATAAATAAAATTTATTTATTTTTTACTTTATTTTACCAGTGTCATGAAGTACAATATGTGCCGAAAAAACAATCTCAGAATGGCCTGGATAAGTTATAGCGTTTTAAAGTTATCGCCACTTAAAGTGACACTGGTCAGATTTGCAAAAAATGGCCTGGTCCTTAAGGTGAAAATGAGCCGGGTCCTTAAGGTGTTAATATAGTGATTAGAACTGTATACTGAACCAGTTATATTTGTGTTTACTTACAGTTTAAAACTACAAAGTTCACAATCCAAATTCAAATTCCATATTGCAATCCAAATTGCATACAGCCATACCAGATCATACTAAACCAATCTGCAAATAGATAATGCTAACTGCATATTGAAAAATGCGACCAAATTCAGCAAGTGAACTATTAGTTAGACCTCAGATATACCTCTCAGAGAGATTATAAAGTGCTTAAATAACTTAAAGTGAGAGTACAGATACTCAAGAGAGAAATATATCCACCATTTTATGTTGAATGACAAGATTGAACAGTTGAACAAAAGAGGGAGCAGGGTGCAAAAGCAGAGCGGCCGTTCTTTAGCCAGTATGTCTGCTACTGCCCACCGCACCAGGGACTGAGCACACCAAAGCTAGCTCTAAGGAGTTCCCTGTCATGGCAGTTCTTCAGACAATGTGCTGACGACAAAACGCAGGTGGTTTCCACGCTGTGCAATCAGAGCCTGAAGCGAGGCATAAATGTTCTAAACCTGAAACCATGACCAAGCATCTAAATGACAAGCACGAGCTGCAGTGGAGTAAACACCTCAAAAACTACAAAAGATCTCATGCTCCTCCTGGTCCCTCTTCTGTTGCAGTCTCAGACTCTTCCTCCCCCTCTGAAGTGACAGTGGCACCTGCCACCCTGCAAACAGAGGATGTGGCAGCAACGACGCCAACACGTCCATCACCATCACCAAGCATCTCCACAATGTCTCATGGAAGCGTTCAGCTGTACATCTCCCAAACACTGGAGAGAAAGAGGAAGTACCCACCCTCGATCCCTGGCCCTGAATGCCAGCATTTCAAAATTCCTGGCCTTTGAAATGCTGTAATTCCGTCTAGTGGAGACGGAGACTTTTAATAAACTTATGGCGGTGGCTGTCCCACAGTATGTGGCTCCCAGCAGCCACTACTTTTCCAGGCGAGCCATCCCCGCCCTGCACAACCAAGTGCTAGACAAAATTAGGTGTGCACTGCGCAACGCCATCTGTTCACATAACCACTGATACGTGGACCAGTAAGCACTGGCAGGGACATTTTATCTCCCTAACTGCACACTGGGTAAATGCAGTGGCGGCTGTGCCTGAGGCCGATAGCAGTTTGGAGCATGTCTCTCCACCACTGAGGATTGCAGAATGTTTCTCTTTGCCTTTTGTTGCCTTCTCCTCCTACTCAACTTCCTCCTCTACCGCCTCCTAATCTGGTCAGCGTAACACCTTCACCACCAACTTCAGCGCAGCCAGGGGAAAACGACAGCAGGCTGTTTTGAAACTCATCTGTTTGGGAGAAAAACCCCACACTGAGCAGGAGCTGTGGACGGTCATGAAACAACAGACTAATGAGTGGTTGGTACCACTGATCCTCAAGCCCGGCCTGGTGGTGTGAGATAATGGGCGAAATCTCGTAGTAGCTCTGGGCCTAGCCGGTTTGACTCACATCCCTTGTCTGGCGCATGTGCTGAATTTGGTGGTGCAGAGGTTCCTGAAAAATTACCCTGATATGTCAGAGCTGCTGCAATAAAGTGTGGTCCCCCTGTGCATGCTTTCAGCATTCTCACCCTGCTGCTGCTCGCCTGTCTGCTAGGCAGCGCAACTTCGGTCTTTCCGCTCACCGCCTCATATGCGACGTGCTCACAAGGTGGAACTCCACCTTGCACATGCTGGAGAGACTGTGCGAGCAGCAGCACGCGATAGTGGAGTTTCAGCTGCAGCATGCACGAGTGAGTCGCTGGAGTGGTCCTCCATGCGGGACATGTGTGCCGTGTTGCGCTGTTTCGAGTACTCCACCAACATGGCCAGTTCTGATGACGCAGTCCTCAGCGTTACTAGCCCACTTCTATGTCTCCTTAAAAAAACGCTTTGGGCGATGATGGATGAGGATGTGGCACAGGAGGAAGAGGAGGAGGAAGAGGGATCATTTCCACGGTTATCAGGCCAGTCATTCACAAGTGGCTCGGAGGGTGGGTTCCAGTACCAACAGAGTCCAGGTACACAATTGTCCAGCCACGGCACAGTTCTGGAGGATGAGGAGGAGGAACAGTGCTCACAGCAGGGTGGGACCCAAAGCAGCTCATAAGCATCACTGGAGGGTGGCTGGGGGGATACAAAGGACACAGACGATACACCTCCCACAGAGGACAGCTTGTCGTTGCCTCTGAGCAACCTGGCACACATGAGCGACTACATGCTGCAGTGCCTGCACAACGACTGGCGAGTTGCCCACATTCTAACCAGTGCTGATTACTGGGTGGCCACCGTGCTGGATCCCCGCTACAAGGACAAGGTGCCGTCCTTAATTCCGTCACTGGAGCGTGATTGGAAGATGCACGAGTACAAGCGCACGCTGGTAGACGAGCTGCTAATGGCATTCTCACCTGACACCGGGGGATCAGTGGAAGCACAAGGTGAAGGCAGAGGAAGAAGTCGCCAACGCAGCTGGGGCACCGCCAGCACCTCAGAAGGGAGGGTTAGCATGGCCGAAATGTGGATAAGCTTTGTCAGCACGCCACAACAACCAGCACCACCAGCTGATATGGAACATCTTAGCAGGAGGCAGCATTTCAGCAACATGGTGGAACAGTACATGTGCACACGCCTACACGTACTGACTGATGGGTCTGCCCTATTCAACTTCTGGGTCTCCAAATTGGGCACATGGCCTGAGCTTGCCCTTTACACCATGGAGGTGCTGGCCTGCCTTGCGGCCAGTGTACTGTCCGAACGTGTGTTCAGCACGGTGGGGGGTGATCACAGACAAGCGCAGCCGCTCATTAAAATGAACCAGGCATGGATCCCACAGGATTTGTCCGCACCCTGTGCAGAATAGACAAGTATACCAGCCACACCCATACTTCATGGCACTTTTGTCTTTGTTTTCTTTTTTAGATTTCCCAATGTTTTGGGGTCTTCCAAAATTTATAAAAAAAAAATATTATTTTTTTAAGTAAAAAAAAATTGTGCTGGCTACCTCCTCCTTCTCCACCACCACTTCCACCTACACCGCCACGTCCACCGCCCTCTCAACCTCCTATTTCACTCTGACCTCCGCCTCCTAGTTCAAGATCATTATTTTTAACATTTTTTTTTTAATTCTATGTTGTTTTAATTTATTTCCCTATCCACATTTGTTCGCAGGTCCTGCTCTTACCCCTATTTTGCTTCGTTTTGCAGCCTTCTAGCCCTTTCTATTACTTTTTTAGAGCCATTTTAGTGCCCCAAAGTTCAGGTCCCCATTGACTTCAATGGTGTTCGGGATCAAGTTCGGGTCCCGAATTCGAACTTTGCGGCAAAGTTCGGCCGAACCCAGCGAATCTGAACTTACAGGTGTTCGCTCAACTCTAACCAAGACCCCAAATCACAGAGAAAGAGGGTGCTATAGGTGAAACATATGGTCCAGTTTAGCACTTTCTCTAAGTAATTTAGATCCAGTTTCCATCCACTGTGTTTAAGGTGATTGAAATTACAGTATTTGTTGATGGTACAAATGTTAACAATAATCATCATTGGATTATCTGCAAAGTCCTAAATGGTTAATATTAGGTCACAGTGTAAAGCACGTGTTCCTCAAATGTTTTGCAAGGTAAAAACTTTCTTTTTATTGTCCCACAAGAAAAAAAATCTGCATTTTTTTTAAACTAGCACCTGGATCTGAACACTTTTGCATTTGCATGTAATAACATGTTTCTGTAAGGTTGTTCCTTTCCTTATTTTTCCATCCACCTCTTTAACATCACTCAGATTGATGTGCATGCTGTTTCATCCTTAACACCTTAAGGACCCGGCTCATTTTCACCTTAAGGACCAGGCCATTTTTTGCAAATGTGACCAGTGTCACTTTATGTGGTGATAACTTTAAAACGCTTTAACTTATCCAGGCCATTCTGAGATTTTTGGCACATATTGTACTTCATGACACTGGTAAAATGAAGTAAATTTTTTTTAATTTATTTATATAAAAATACCAAATTTACCAAAAATTTGTAAAAAATTGCAAATTTCCAGGTTTCAATTTCTTTACTTCTATAATACATAGTAATATCTCCAAACATATTTATTACTTTACATTCCCCATATGTCTACTTCATGTTTGCATCATTTTGGGAATGATATTTTATATTTTGGGGATGTTACAAGGCTTAGAAGTTTGGAAGCAAATCTTGAAATTGTTCTGAACTTTTCAAAAACCCAATTTTTAGGGACCAGTTCAGGTCTGAAGTCACTTTGTGAGGCTTATATAATAGAAACCACCCAAAAATGACACCATTTTAGAAAATACACCACTCAAGGTATTCAAAACTGATTTTACAAACTTTGTTAACCCTTTAGGTGTTCCACAAGAATTAATGGAAAATACAGATACAATTTCAAAATTTTACTTTTTTGGCAGATTTTCCATTTTAATAATTTTTTTCCAGTTACAAAGCAAGGGTTAACAGCCAAACAAAACTCACTATTTATGGCCCTGATTCTGTAGTTTACAGAAACACCCCATATGTTGTCATAAACCGCTGTAAGGGCACACGGCAGGGCGCAGAAGGAAAGGAATGCCATACCGTTTTTGGAAGGCAGATTTTGCTAGACAGTTTTTTTTGGACACCATGTCCCATTTGAAGCCCCCCTGATGCACCCCTAGAAAAGAAACCCCATAAAAGTGACTCCATCTAAGAAACTACACCCCTCAAGGTATTCAAAACTGATTTTACAAACATTGTTAACCCTTTAGGTGTTCCACAAGAGTTATTGGCAAATAGAGATGAAATTTCAGAATTAAAATTTTTGGGCAAATTTTCAATTTTACTTTTTTTTTTTCCAGTTACAAAGCAAGGGTTAACAGCCAAACAAAACTCATCATTTATGGCCCTGATTCTGTAGTTTACAGAAACACCCCATATGTGGTCGTAAACCACTGTACAGGCACACGGCAGGGCGCAGAAGGAAAGGAATACCATACGGTTTTTGGAAGGCAGATTTTGCTAGACAGTTTTTTTGGACACCATGTCCCATTTGAAGCCCCTTGATGCACCCCTAGAGTAAAAACTCCAAAAATGTGACCCCATTTTAGAAACTACGGGATAGGGTGGAAGTTTTGTTGGTACTAGTTTAGGGTACATATGATTTTTGGTTGCTCTATATTACACTTTTTGTGAGGCAAGGTAAAAAGAAATAGCTTTTTTGGCACAGTTTTTTTTTTGTTATTTACAACATTCATCTGACAGGTTAGATCATGTGATATTTTTATAGAGCAGGTTGTCACGGACGCGGTGATACCTCATATGTATACCATTTTTTTATTTATGTAAGTTTTACACAATGATTTCATTTTTGAAACAAAAAAAATATGTTTTAGTGTCTCCATAGTTTGAGAGCCATAGTTTTTCAGTTTTTGGGTGATTATCTAAAGTAGGGTCTCATTTTTTGTGGGATGAGATGACGGTTTTATTGGCACTATTTTGGGGTGCATATGACTTTTTGATCGCTTGCTATTACACATTTTTTTACATAAGATAACAAAAAATTGCTTTTTTTTACACCATTTTTATTTTTATTTTTTTACGGTTTTCACCTGAGGGGTTAGGTCATGTGATATTTTTGTAGAGCCGGTCGATACGGACGCGGCGATACCTAATATGTATACTTTTTTTTCAAAATTTCAATTTCCTGATAGTTTTTATTTTTTTATTTTTCTGGCGCTTTCCGTGCGGGGAAAGTAACTTGACCGTTTTATAGATCAGGTCGTTACAGACGCGGCGATACCTAATATGTGTAGTGTATTTTATTTTTTTAATTTTTATTCAGTGATAAATGTGTTTTTATTATCTTTTTTTTTTACATTTTTTGGACCCAGACCCACTTGGTTCTTGAAGATCCAGTGGGTCTGATGTCTGTATAATACAGTACAGTACAATATATATTGTACTGTACTGTATTTTACTTACACTGAACAGATCTATGCTTTTAGCATAGATCCGTTCAGCACCATGGACAGCAGGACGCCTGAGAAGGCGTCCTGTTGTCATGGGAACCTTCCCCGTCTGCCACAACTGAGTAGACGGGGAAGGGGAAGGAGGGGAGCTCCCTCCCTCTGTCCCCCCATCCATCTGGGGGCTGAAAAGGCACAGCAGCCCCCCCGATGGCATAGGGAGGGAGCTCCCTGACTTAACCCTGGAAAGGGTGAAACGGCTAAACGGCTGACATCGCAGCGATGTCAGCTGTTTATACCAGAGTGTCAGCAATGTGCTGACACTCTGGTATACCACTGACCCACCAATGAAAATTCAGCGGGAGGCGGGCGGGGGATCGCGATCCCACCTGCCGCACCCGCCTCCCGCAACTGCCGCACCGCCCACAAACCGCCCCCCTGCACCCCGCCACATAAATGAATTCAGGGGTGCAGGGGGGTTAAAAAAATTAGATTTTGGCCATTTTTAGGTTTCTGATCCCTGCGGTCAGAAACTACATAAAGCGCTGCAAACCGCAGGTCTGAATTGACCTGCGGTTTTCAGCGATCGCCGATATGGGGGGGTCACAGGACCCCCCTCGGCATTGACCCTGGGTGCCTGGCTGTGTGTAACAGCCGGCACTCAGCGCTGTCACCATGTCTGCAGACATGGTGACAGTTTAATGCCAGGACAAGTATACTCGTCCTGGAGCGCTAAGTACCCTTGCTCCAGGACGAGTATACTCGTCCAAGGTCCTGAAGGGGTTAAACTGCCACCAGCCATATCTACTGTTAGAAACTGTGACAGTTACAAGGAGAGGCGGCAGCATAAAGGCAGCTTGAAATAAATCTAGCAGACCAATTCAGGCAATGAATGGGGAGATCTCTGGATCCATGTGTGGTACAGGGCTGGTTCTATCTTTGTTAGGCCTCATGCACATGAATGTATTTTCTTTCCGTGTCCGTTCAGGTTTTTTTGGGAAGTTACTCCGTGTGCATTCCGTTTCCGTTCTGCAAAAAAATAGAACATGTCCTATTATTGTCCGCATTACGGACAAGGATAGTACTGTTCTATTAGGGGCAAGCTGTTCCGTTCTGCAAAATACGGAATGCACACAGACGTGATCCGTATTTTTTGCGGATCGCTAAATATATGCAGTCGTGTGCATGAGGCCTTAGAAAGAGACTGTTATGTATTGTATATCAGATTTTTTATTTTATTTTTTACAATAATCGTGGGATAACCCCACAAGTTTGTCTTGAAATTATCCTCTCTCCTGACCATCAACTGGTATTTTAACATGCTCCCCACTAATCAGAGTTGGTGGGATTTGTATTTTTAGAGGCATCTGTCTTCTCATGTTGTCCCTTTGGGAAATCTTGCCAGTTTTATCTTGCAAAGGAATGCATTGTTAAATTCTGAACCCACATCTGTTCTGTTCAGAAACAACATAAGAAAATCTTCAATGTCCCAAGCAAAACATGAATAGCAGACAGTCTTGTCAAGAAGAACACTTTTAAAATAGGCCAGATTCCTTTAGGCGTCATGAGAGTATGTAAACATCGATCTCTATTAGTTCAGTAGTGCTGAGAGTAAATCTGGATATTTGGCACAAGTTACCATTCTATAAATAAATCTATTTATAATGTGAAATACATGTTATCTTGAAGGAAGAGGGGATAGGACTGGATTAAGGATTAGCATATCGATTAACCAGGTTCATTACAAATATCCTAAAAATTAATCTGCCATACAAACCCAAAGCTTTTCAGGTTCGTTTGGATGAATCTAGTAAATTACATGAAATGCAGTGGCATTATGTTGCACATGTTGACAGGCAAAACTACAAGGGAGGAAGAATAAGAATGCTCATATCACCCTTAAAGAATGTGGGGGGAAGGCTTGCCCTAATTGGGGAAGCATGCAGGGGCAGCAGGAAGGGAGGTGACTGTGCAAAACAAGCAGAATGTCATTCTTGCTGTTCTGTGCTACAAGACCAGCCACTTGCAAGAAAAAATATTCTATTTTCTAATTTGAACAGAGAGACAGACTTTTCTTTCTAAAACCTCAGATTTCTACATATTATTATTGCCAGCACAGCACCCCAATAGCATTCTGCTGCTTAGCAATTGCAATTTATTTTTCAGTGCATTATATCTGTCCGGTATTATTAAATGTGTTGCATTGTAGCCAAAGCATTTAATTACAATAATGTAATTTTTATATCAGTGAAACTGAATACAAATAACACAGAAGTCAGTAAAGAAATAGACAGAAATTGAGAAATGGTAAAGAATGATGTTTTTTTAAACTGTGTTTTTAAACCAAATAACATGGTAAATCTTACACCAGCCTTTCCTGCTTTGTTATATTCGAGTTGATGGAGGGAGAATAAGCGTATTACAAGTTTGCAACTTGTGTTTTACAGTAGAAAAAAGTATTTTCCAAAACTGCTTGTCATGTCAGTAGAGTAGATATAGACAAGGACATTGAGGCCCTGGACAGCAACCCCCCTAGCTACTTGCAGTACAAGTCTTAGATGGCTAGACCGCAACTGGTCTAAAACCTGGTTGACCCTTTCAGTTTGTCCATTTGTCTCAGGATAGAACGCCAAAGAGAAGTACAGTTTTATCACCAATCTTTTACTAAATTCTTCTCAGAATCTTGAGATAAACTGCACTCTCCTGTCTGAGACAATAGACTCCAGTATCCCATGTCATTTGAGGATAATGTCAATGAACAAACTAATTTCTTAGCGACATTTTTTTTTAATGGAATTATTTTTGAGAACCTGTCAATAACCAGCCAGACAACTGTCCTCCCCTAGGAGGAAGGAAGGTCAGTTATGAAATCCATAGAGATGTGGGTCCAAGCACTCCGTACAGTATTAGAATGTATTGGCTCCGATGAGCCGAAGTTATTACGTGAAACGTTGCGTAATAACTTCATAAATTGATTTCTACTGTAAATAAAAACATTTTCCGAACTCAGGTTCGGTTCCAAGTGGTACCTTGGAACTGAACCTGAGTTCAGGAAATGTTTTTTTACAGTAACATTCAATTTATGAAGTTATTACGCTCATTCCTAGTGATAAGTAACGATAAAATTAAAATGGGTAAAGAAAAAGACCTAATGTGGATTCAAGCATTTGGCAATATAGATCAGATTCTTATGATCCATGCAGTGGCGTACCGCCAATATAGGCAGACCACGCCGTTGCTATGGGGCCCGTGGCACAGGGGGGCCCGGAGTGCACCGAAGGCCCCGCCCCCTCTGTTTGCTCTACAGTCTGCACACTTAGTTAATATGCGGCGCTAGCGGCACTTGTGTGTTCTTCCGAACGGGGCCCCCCCCCCCCGTCGGAGCCACTAGCCAATCACTGACCGGAAGAAGCGAGACTCCGGGCTGCATTTCACACTGGCCAATCAGCGCAAAGAGGCTGCTGCTGATTGGCCATACATACAGTCCAGTGAGGCGATGCGGCGCATGATCTTCTGGAGTCCCTGCGCGCTGCTCACATGTGCTGCCCGCCTGAAGTTATCAGCCACTGTCAGTGCAGTGGCAGACACCCCCCCTCCCTTCCCGGACTTAAGGCCGCTCCTGACTATATGGTTGGTTCATCATGTAGTATGCATCAAGGACTCATAGGGAGCAAGAAGGGGGAAAGGGGGGGGGTCTCATAAAGGACAGTGTACTTCCCCATCCCCTGGACATTTTGGGGGGCTTTTAGAGGACTCAGGGGGGGAGGCTCATATATATGTACAGATGGTAATAGCTGCACATATATAATCATATACAGGAGATGCCCAGGTTACACAAGAATGGCCCATATCACTATATACAATAATATGTATACGGTATAACATCTTGTATATAGTGATATGGAGCATTGAGGTATAACATGGGGATCTGCTGTATATAATTATATATGTACATATTGTAACGTATATGGTATAAGTTACAGATCTTTTGGTATATTATATAGCAGAAGATGTATAACTTATACCAGCTGTACATATATAATTATATACAGGAAATGCCCAGGTTATACCAGCATGCTCCATATCACTATATACAAGAAGATGCAATACCGTATACATCTTCTTGTATATAGTGATATGGAGCATGCTGGTATAACCTGGGCATTTCCTGTATATAATTATATATGTACAGCTGGTATAAGTATTGCTCAGGCCAATGCACTGCAGCCTGGCTGTTCTATTGCGCCCCCATCTGCCTGCAGTTCCTCACCCTGTGTCTCCTCAACCTCTATTTTTCACAGGGGCGTCTGACTGCTGACTTTTATCATCCGGGGAAATGCTGTTCTGCTTGTGGCCGTCAGGGGGGCGATGTTGTCGTCTTCCCCCTTCCTGTGAATCCAGTTTTCAGAAACGTTCTTGTTTTGCAGAAGGAGGTGACGTCACTGCTTTAACTCTTTATTCTCTGGGGCTGTGTGTAAGTAAGCTTGTACCCACTGTGGCCTGCGTGTTTAACGTGGGGCACAGGGATGGGCCAAGGGTTGGCTAGTGGGCGGAGTTAGGGGGCCCAATTCAGATTCTTGCTATGGGGCCCAATGATTTCTATGTACGCCCCTGGATCCATGAGTACAATAATTTTTTTGACTAGCCCCTTCAAGGATATTACGCCATTACTTGAATGCCTATTTGATGGCTAATAATCCACGATTGCCGATGTCATAATTCCTCTCCGTAGAGGAAAATTTTATTGAAAAGAAGACACATGTAATTAGTTGTAAATTAGTCAGAGAAGATGACCTACTCCAATATCTGAAGCATCCACTTCCACAATGAATTTCTTGGTAACATCAGGCTGAATAAGAATTGGAGTAAGAATGAAACAATCCTTCAGAGTTTTAAAAGCAGACAGAGCATCAGAGACCAATGTGTTAGATCTGACCCTTTGCTGATTAAATCAGTAAGCGGCTTGGCAATGATAAATAAAATATTTGATACATTTTCAATAATAATCTGCAAACCCAAGAAATCTTTGAAGGGCTTTGAGGGAAATTGGTCTGGCACAATTATCAACAGCTTGCACTTTAGTGGGATCCATAAACAATTTTTGAGGAGACAGTATATAACCCAGGAAAGAGACTTCTCTTACTGTACACCAAAAACACACTTACTGAATTCAGCAAACAGCTGATTTTCTCTCAGTTTTTGTAGAACTTTTTCACATGCGTAACACGTGAAGCCCAGTCAGAAGAAATAATTAAAATACCTTCAAGATATACAACAACAAAGAGACCCAGAAATTCACAATAGTCATAATTTGAGGTTTTGGAAGATTGCTGGGACATTACACAGCTCAAAGGGCATTACAAGGTATACAAAATACCCTTCAGGAGTATTGAATGCTGTCTTCCATACGTCCCCCTCCTGTTGTCTCACCAAATTATAGGCTCCTCTGAGGTCAATCTTCGATCAGGAATAGGGGGGAGAGGATATTAATTCCTGACTGTGGTTTTATTTAATTCCCTATAATCGATAGAAGAGCGTAAACCGCTGTCTTTTCCCCCCCAACAAAAAAGAACCCAGCTCCCAGTGGCGTAGCTATAGGGGTCGCAGCGGTCGCAATTGCGACCGGGCCCCTAAGTCAGGGGGGCCCACGGGGCCCCCGCCTCAAGCCAGGAGAAAGCGGCCCGCAGGCGCAGCTGATAACTGTCTGAAATCAGATTCACAGGACAGGGGGCGGAGCGGAGGCTGAGAGCCGAGCCCTGTGTGACGCACACTGTGCAGGGCAGGGCCAGGCGAAGTGAGGAGGGGGAGCGGCTTCAGCCTTCAGTTGCGGTCAGAAGAGGAAGCTGCTGTGTGCAGCGCGCAGTGCTGTGAACTTGCTAGACGAGTGAGTGACTCACTGACTGTAGAGGCTTTTCTATTACAGATGCATATGTAAGGTGTAACCAGAAGCTCTGTGGCCCCAGTGCAAAATCTACAATGTGCCACTTCTATTACTGGTGTCTGTTAGTTGTCAGGAGGCTTCTGGGACCCCACGGAACATATGCTACGTTTGAGCTGGCCTGTGGCCCTAATGCGGAGCACTAATGTCACTTCATTAAAGCCTTGTCAGTTTGCTACACAATGGGTCAGAATTATCAAGGTGCTGCCATATGTAAGGGGCCCTTCAGGTAAATGACTTTACATCTGTCATTCAGCTTGGATGGGCCCCTTTGTGTGGCCCCTTATTCTTCAGCAGCTGGTTTGCGTAATCTGATTTCTCTCTGGGTGCCCTGATCTATTAGCAGACAAACTCAATTATATAGGGAGCAATTACAAAGTCACCCCAGTGCCTCCTAACAGTTCCCATCAGATGTGAGAGCAGCAGCGATCTATCAGCCAGGATTAATGTGCACAGTGGGAGGCCCCTCCTTAGGCAATTGACAAACTGCCCCCCCCCCCATTCTTAGGCAAGTGACAAACTCAGCTCTGCTACATCTACAATGAGCAACTACAACAAATGTAATGCCAAACTGCAGTTTCTTGTGATGCCTTGGATAGCTTCCACTGGACCCACACAGCCTGTGGGTCCAGTGGAAGCTATCCAAGGCATCACATAGAGGAACTGCAGTTTGGCATTACATTTGTTGTAGTTGCTCATTGTAGATGTAGCAGAGCTGAGTTTGTCACTTGCCTAAGAATGAGGGGGGGGGGGGGGCAGTTTGTCAATTGCCTAAGGAGGGGCCTCCCACTGTGCACATTAATCCTGGCTGATCGATCGCTGCTGCTCTCACATCTGATGAGAGATTTCCTAGGGACGGGCTGGTGGATGAGGGCAGCCACCCGGTCCTGCCTATGGATCACCCAGTTTGCACTTAGCTATGCCCAGGCCCCATGCCAGGGGGTCCCTGATGTATTAACTGACCAATAACATGGAGATCCCAGTGCCAGCTGCCTTGCTGGTGGACGATAGGCATGGGGCTCTTATCTGAGGTCTGATTGGGGGTCATTCATATTGGGGTCTGAGCTGAGGTGTGATCTGAGGTCTGATTAACATTGAGGGTCTGATTGGTGGTCTGACCTGAGGTGTAATGAAAAATATTTTTTTTCCGGAGCAGCTTGTAGAAAAAAGGCCTCACAGTCTCCCAGACTCCTTCTGCCAAGCTAGCCAGCACCCCTGAGGCCATGCCAGCCAGCACCCCTGAGGCCATGCCAGCCAGCACCCCTGAGGCCATGCCAGCCAGCACCCCTGAGGCCAAGCCTGCCAGCACCCCTGAGACCAAGCCAGTCAGCACCCCTGAGTCTTCAGAACTGTAAGTAAATTATATATAAGGGAAGCATGTAATATGAAAGAGACTAATTATGTCTGAACAGACATATAGCGCAAATTCCAGTTTTTGTTTATGTTGCACTGAATTTTCTGCAATATATATATATATATATATATATATATATACATATATATATATTTTTTTTGGGGGGGGGGGGGGTCAGGGTGGCAGTGGATCTTGGGTGAGTTCCCACACTTTTTTCCCAGGACTTGACCCCTGGAGTGGTCCCGCAGTCTGGGCGGCAGTTCTGACTAGTCCTACTTTAATACACAGACATTTAGATTCATACATTTCCTACACTGGCACAAATGCGTTGCCAGTGACCAACTGTCTATGCTCAGTCCTACGCGTAACTGTCGCAAGTGCATGAGGAGTTGCGGATGTGGCGGCGAGGTCTGAGAGGTAATGTGGGGGTGGGAGATCCGGGAGGGGGGGGGGGCCCATAAATTTTTTTGCTATGGGGCCCAGTCATTTCTAGCTACGCCCCTGCCAGCTCCCATAGGGGATACAGACAGCTGAATATGTCCCTTCCTTAGACTATCTTTAAATATATGTCTTTCAGATATCTGACGGTCTTTCAGGTCCAGAAAGATTATAGATTTTGCCTTTTAAGGAGCAGCTACAAGTTCTATAGCACAGCCATAATCACGATGTTTTGACAGCTTTTTGCACTATAGGTATCACATTCAGCCTATGGCTCCTTGATTAATTTTTCATTTTTATTGTATGTAGATTAAAAGTTACGTTTTAGGAAATTGCCTTCAGTGACATCTCTGCTCCTTACATCCCTTCACACATTATCGTCATAATGTGTAAAGGGGTTAAACAACATCTGCCCCCAATAAGGGACACATTTTTGAAGCTTTGGAATATGAAAAGGCATGACACGTGCAACAACGCAGTGTGTTTTTAAGCATGCTGATTGTTAATGCTGTGAAACATGCGTTTGCCCACAGCTATATATGTCAGTGTCACTCTGACATTACTTGATATTGCTGTCATTGCGCTAGGGAGTACATTGCATCCCGTTTCCATTATGCAGGGGAGTCCTCTCCTGCATAACGGAAACGGGACGGATCCATTATGAAGGCCATAGACTTCTATTATGATGCAATGATAACGGAATGCCTCTAAAGGCATTCCGTTATGCATTCCATCAGAGAATTGCGTTATGGTCCTGTGGTAACAGAATCCATAATTCAGCCTTTACCACCAAACAAAGCGTGAACGAATTTCATAACATCATGTTCATCTCTAATTGGTACTATTTTGGGGTGCATATGACTTTTTGATCTCTTGGTATTACACTTTTTGTGATGTAATGTGATGTAAGGTGATAAAAAATGGCTTCTTTGACACCGTTTTTATAAAAAAAAATTGCGGTGTTCAACTGAGGGGTTAAGTCATGTAATATTTTTATACAGCAGGTTGTTACGGATGTGGCAATACCTAATATGTCAACTTTTTTTAATTTTATTTAAGTTTTACACAATAAAAGCACAATAAGAGCCATGTTTTTTTTAATTTTTGGCAGATTTTTTTCGATAGGGTCTCATTTTTTGCGGGATAAGATGACGGTTTGATTGGTACTATTTTTCGGGGCATACGCATTTTTGATCGCTTGGTGTTGCACTATGTGATGTACGATGACCCAAAAAATTATTGTTTTAGCACAGTTTTTATTTTATTTTTTCTACGGAGTTCAGGTGAGGGGGTGAATCATAAAATATGTTTATAGAACCGGTCGTTACGGATGCAGCAATACCCAATATGTCTGGTTTTCTTTTTTTTTTTTACAATTTTTAGTGTTTTATTTTGGGAGTATAAAAATTTTATTTTTTTATTTGAAACTTTTTTTTATTATGAAAAACATATTTTTTTAAAACTTTTTTTTACTTATTATTTTTGTCCCACTAAGGGACTTCAACTTCTGGGTTCTGATCCCAACTGCAATGCATTACAATACATCCTGCATTGTAATACATTGCATGTCAGCTTGTATGCTGACAGCCTGCCTGTGAGACCCAGCCTAAGGGCTGGATCTCATAGGCTTCCATAGAAGGAAAGCCCCGATGCCTATGGAAGGCATCGGGCTTGTGTTCTCTGCCATCGGGTTCTCGCCACTGCAACGAGGGGACCCGACGGAGATGCAGAGGGCACCCATACCATCTGCAAACCCTCTACATGCAGAGGTCAGCTTTGACAGCGGCATACAAGGAGTTAACTACGCCGGCATCTATGTTTTCACCGGTGCCGACGTATGCAGCAGGGGCCTGGCTGTCAGTGACTGCCGGGTTCGTGCTGCTGATTGGGCAAGCGCAGCTCCTGCAAACGCCCGATCAGCCCGCATGTACGGCACTGGTCCTTAATTCACGTCCACCAGCGCGTACATGTACGGGGGGGGGGGGGGGGGTCCTTAAGAGGTTAATTATATAAGCATGAAATTCCAGTAGATGTTTTGATGTGGTCCTTTGTAAAATACATAACAGTTCAGAATGTATACATATTAAAATGCATCTGTCAGCAGATTTGTACCTATGAAACTGGCTGACCTGTTACATGTGCACATGGCAGCTTAAGGCATCTGTGTTGGTGCCATGTTCATATGTGACCGCATTGCTGAGAAAAATGATGTTTTAATATCTGCACATTAGCCTTTAGGAGCAATGGGGGTGTTGCCGTTACACCAAGAGGCTCTGCTCTCTGCAACCACTGCGTCCTCTGCACTTTGATTGACAAAGCCAGGCAGTGTAAACAGGAGCACACCTCATCCTGACTTTTCCTAAATTCTGTCAGTCACAGTCCAGAAGGGCGTGGTAGTTGCAGAGAAAGCAGAGCCATTATAAATAATGAATGCAATTTGGGAATGTGTTTATATTAAAGTAATATTTAGGTATTTTCAGTATTTTTATTTTATGAATTCCTGAAGAACCACTTTAAGACTATTGGGGAAGACAAACTGATAACTTGACCTTTTCTATTTTGCTTTTAATAGGTGAAAAATAAGCTAAATGATACTATTGTCCAAATGAATCTGCTCAGTGGAATCGCCATACAGCTGGGACAACTGGAAGAGTGTGTGATAAGTCTTCCAGTTATGTGATGCACACATCACACCTCATTAGTGCAACACTGAAGACATCCATCATCATTTGTAGGCAAGAAATATTACTGCTGTGTAATAAACAGCTGCAGCTGCTTTGGTGTATGGATACAAGGGCAGCACTGTGCCTCTTGAAGAACATGTAGGTGCAGCCTAGAGTGCCAATGTTTTCCATTATTAATTAGTGCATAGAAAGCAGTCTCTATTCATTATTGTCTGCTAGTAATCTCCTATTTTTAGAGAACTCCAGTCGCTTGAGATGCACAGGACACACTCACTTGTATAATTCTGCGCTTGAAGTCAACAGTGAGTTTACAACACTAGTAAAATCCTGAAAATTACTAGATATGCGATAGAAGAGGATTCACTGCACCTCTATTTGCTTATTTGATTCACTGATCCTAATAAAATCACGAAACTGTAAATTATGTCATGGCTATCTCTTTTTGAAGATGCCCCCTGACTGTGGTGGACCTAAAATGCCCTATATTTTCGTAGCCTATCAACACGGACATGCATATTTTGCACTAGCTCCTCAGGGTTCAAGGATCAACTCTAGAGGCAGAATAGCAGAATTCTTAGGGTATACTGGTTCCAAACCACTCCAACAAATTGTAGGCAAACTGTAGCCTCAGGAACTGCATTTTTATGAAATATCATTGGCTATTTATTATTTTTGCTTTTTTATACTCCCATTAAGGAGTTACTTTCTTACAAAATAATGTTATACCTGTAATTAGGGATGAGTGAATTTCATATTTTGAAATTCGTTTCCGATTCGGGTTGTGGTATAATGTTACCACGGACCATAACGCTATTCCATGATGGAATGCATAACAGAATGCCTTTAGAAGCATTCCGTTATTCATTCTGTCATAATAGAAGTCTATGGCCTGCATAACGGATCTGTCCGGTTTACATTATGCAGAGGAGGACTCCAGTACTTGATTATGCTGTGGTTACAGATTGTGGCAATTTAAAGGGTTAATGGTTTGGTCTGGCATTGCCTTCGATCCTGGCTGTAAAGCAAAAGGCTCCTCTAAGAGCGGGAGCTGTTAGTTACAGTTCATTGGTATAGGAGTGCTCACAGAAGTGCTCAGACCTTCTAAAACATTAGGGGTGAGGGTCTGCTGCTGAGCTGACCATCTAAAGCATTAGGGGCGAGTGCCTGCTGCGGATCTGACCATCTAAAGCATTAGGGGCGAGGGCCTGCTGCTGATCTGACCATCTAAAAAATAAGGGGTGAGGGTCTGCTGCTGAGTTGACCATCTAAAACATTATGGGCGAGGGCCTGCTGGTGACCCTCTAAAACATTAGGAGCGAGGGCAGCCTAATAAGCATGTTGATATGATGGAGGAGGACGAGAAAAGAAAGAGTGAACCATATACCCTTTTTTGTGGTGGAAGGGGTGCATTGGAATACAGTGTATTCAATACACCATAAAAGCCACATTAAAATTGCCTTTATGTTCAGCCGCTTTCCTCTGGTGTAGTAGAGAAGTCAGGGGCAATGCAGGCCTTGTTCATTTTGATAAAAGTAAATCTGTCAGTTGATAGTCAGATGCACTTATCAGTTATTATGCCCCCAGCAGCACTAAATACCCGTTCTGACAAAACGATGGCGGCAGGACAGGCCAGCACCTCCAAGGCATAGAGCGCCAGTTCGTGCCACGTGTCCAGCTTGGAAACCCAATAGTTGTAAGGTACAGAGGGATCATTAAGGACACTGACACGGTCTGCTACGTACTCTCTCACCATCTTCCAAAACTTTTCTCTCCTTGTGACAATAGGCCGCGCATCAGGGTGAGGGTGCTGGCGGGGTGTCATGAAACTGTCCCAGGCCTTGGAGAGTGTCGCCTTGCCTTTGTTGGAACTTCTGTGTGTTCCCCTCGTCTCCCCAAGGAACTACGTACCCTGCCGCCAGTGTTGTCAGCTGGAAATGTTTGGAGTCATTTTTCCACAAGGACCTTCTGGTATTGCACCATTTTGCTAGTCCTCTCCACCACAGGAATGAGAGATCAGAAGTTCTCTTTGTAGCGGGGGTCGAGAAGGGTGAACAACCAGTAATCTGTGTTGGTCAAAATGCATATAACGCCAGAGTCACGGGAAAGGCAGCATAACATAAAGTCAGCCATGTGTGACAGAGTCCCAACAGACAAGACTTCGCTGTTCTCATCAGGAGGATGACTCTGAATCTCCTCATCCTCTTCCTCCTCTTCGGCCCTATCCATGCTGAACAGATGGAATAAACCTGCTATGGGTCCGACACTCTGTAGCAGAGGCAACTGTCTCCTGCTCCACCTCCTACTCATCATCTAATTCGCGCTGAGAAGACGAACGGAGGGTGGTCTGGCTATCACCTTGTGTACTGTCTTCCCCCATTTCCACCTCTTACACATGCAAAGCGTCCGCCTTCATTGTGAGCAGCAAGCATTTCAGTAGACAAAGAAGTGGGATGGTTACGCTGATAATAGCGGCATCGCCGATCACCATCTGTGTTGATTCCTCAAAGTTGCATAAAACCTCACAGAGGTCAGACATCAATGCCCACTCGTCGCTTGTGAAGAGTGGAAGATGACTGGAAAGGCGATGACCATGTTGCAGCTGGCATTCCATTACTGCCCTCTGCTGCTTACAAAGCCTGGTCAACATGTGGAACGTGGAGTTCCAGCGTGTGCTCATGTCGCACAACAGTCGGTGAGCTGGCAATTGCAAGCGCTGCTGCAGTGTTACCAGAACGGCGGCAGCTGTCGATGACTTTCGGAAGTGGGCACACACGTGACGCAGCTCAGGCAAATTGGGGTAGCTTTTGAGAAACCGCTGAACCACTAAGTTGAACAAGTGGGCTAGGCATTGTATGTGTGTGAGCTTGCAGAGCTCCAAAGCCGCCACCAAGTTACGGCCATTATCAGACACAACCATGCCTGGTTGTAGGTTGAGTGGCGAGAGCCACAGCTCAGTCTGGTCCCTTATACCCTGCCACAGCTCTGCGGTGGTGTGCTGTTTGTCACCTAAGCAAATAAGTTTCAGCACGGCCTGTTGCCTCTTCCCCACTGCAGTGCTACACTGCTTCCAGCTACTGGAAAAATAGTGGCGGCTGGGGGCTGGGTAACGAGGAATGGCCACCACCATCAGGCTGCGGAAAGCCTCGGTGTCCACAAGCCAAAATGGCAACATTTCCAGGGCCAGCTATTTGGAAAGGTGCGCATTTAGTGCTATGGCATGTGGGTGGGTGGCTGGGCATTTGCGCTTTCGTTCAAAGCCCTGGACACAGAAGTGGATGTGGTAGATGATGGTGCTTGCGAAGGTCCAGGTGCAGGGCGGGAGGCATTTGGGCCTGCGTCTTGGACAGGAGATTGGACAGCACGTAACACAGGGGAAGAGGAGGCAGTGATGTGACCCGCAGACACTGATTGTGGTCCCAGGTGTTCAGCCCACCCTATTACGGTACTTTGATGCCATGTGGCTGATCATGCTGGTGGTGGTGCGGTTGCTAGTGTTCACGCCCCTGCTCATTTTGGTACGGCACAGGTTGTGAAATTATTTTATCTTCCACACTTTCCTCAAAAAAGCGCCAGACTGCGGAACACCTACCCCTTCGCAAGGGAGATTGCCGCAAGGGGGAGCTCCGGGGAACAGTTGCGGGCCTGTTTGGTGTGGCCCGCCTTCTCCCTTTTGCCACCCCACTGACTCTTCCAGTCTTTTGCGGTGCTGCGGATCCATCCCCCTCTGTACTGCTGTCCGCACTCGGCTTGCCACCTTCCCAGGTTGGGTCAGTGATTTTATCGTCCACCACCTCCTCTTCCACTTCCTCACTCTGGTCATCCTAACAAGAACCTCACTTATTGACAACTATGTCTCATCCTCATAATAAACCTCTTGAGACACTAATTCCGGTTGACTTATTGGCAACTGTGTCTCATCATCATCATCCACCTCGTGAAACACTAATTGCCATTACCCACCATCATCTTTTTCTGACTGTGCATGCTCAAGAGTTTGGGAATCAGTGCACAAGATCTCCTCATGTCTCTCTTCAAGCGGGCTTGGCGAGAGGGCCAAATCAAGGAATATCAATGAAAAGAGCTCCTCGGAATATCCGAGTGTGGGATCACTTGTTTGCCAAGACTCTCCATGGTGGAAGGATCATGGTGAGGATTGGCTTTTTCTGTCTGTGTGTTTTTTGTATGTTTACCAGTCCCCACGTGAGGGACCCATGTGTGTATTTTTTAAGATATTCAGATTAAAAGTTATATTTTAGGTAGTTGGCCCCAGTGATATTGTTCTTTGATACAACTACCCATTAAGAATTTATTCAGTTAAATACTGAGGATTCTTTTGACCAGACTTTTGGCTACTGGTACTGGACTTTGTGGAAGACAGGGTGGTGCTTAACCGAATGGAAGCATTATCTGCTGCAATCCAACCGACCACCTGGTCGCACTGGTGTGACGCCAAGAATGGTGTCCTGCGCCGCCCTGCAAACTGGGACATGAAGCTAGGTATCGTGGATGAGTGTGTTTCTTGTGCTCTGGCAGCAAGCACAGTTTCACAGCGCACAGGGCCACGGCCTCTGCGTGCTCCATCAGCAGCACAGCCACTTCCCCATCCCTAACTGCTTGCCTTCAGCATATTAAATGGTATATATGCTTGCAAGTATGTCACAAGTACAGTAGCGCAGGTTTTTTAAGTGTATACGCAAATAAATTAGACTGAATGTCACTGATATTTGGACTGGGCAAACATTATACAGGAGATGTAGCACAGGTAATGAAGCTGCCACCAGCAGGGAAATAATTAAACTGAATGTCACAGATATTTAGGTCCCTTTCACACAGGCGAGTTTTCCGCGCATGTGCAATGCGTGAGGTGAACGCATTGCACCCGCACTGAATCCGGACCTATTCATTTCTATAGGGCTGTGCACATGAGCGGTGATTTTCATGCAACGCAGGACCTATAGAAGTGAATGGGGCTGCATGAAAATCGCAAGCATCCGCAAGCAAGTGCGGATGCAGTGCAATTTTCACGCATGGTTTCTAGGTGACAATCGGGATGGGGCACCGATCATAATTATTTTCCATGATAACATGGTTATAAGAGAAAATAATAGCATTCTTAATACAGAATGCTTAGTAAATTAGGGATGGAGGGGTTAAAAAAAATTAAAAAAATTAACTGACCTCATCCACGTGTTCACGCAGCCCGGCTCGTCTTCTTTCTTCTTCTTTGATGACCTGTGAGGAAAAAGACCTTTGATGACGTCAATGCGCTCATCATGGTCCATCACCATGGTGATGGACTATGTGATGAACCATGTGACGGACCATGTGATGAGCGCAGTGATGTCACCAAAGGTCCTTTTCCTCCCAGGTCCTCAAAGAAGAAGAAAGAAGATAAGCCGGCCTGCGCGAACAAGTGGATGAGGTGAGTTATTTATTTATTTTTTAACCCCTCCATCCCTAATTTACTTAGCATTCTGTATTAGGAATGCTATTATTTTCCCTTATAACCATGTTATAAGAGAAAATAATAAAAGCTACTTCTGTGAAGAAGTCTGGGTTCAGGTCTGGGTACCAAACATGCCGATTTTTCTCACGCACGTTCAAAACGCATTAAAGCGCTTTGCACTTGCGTGGAAAAATCGTGCATTTTCCCGCGACGCACCCGCATCCTATCCGGCCCTCACACGCGACGCCCGTGTGAAAGAGGTCTTAGGATGGGCAAACGTTATACAGGAGATGTAGCGCAGGTAATGTCGCTGTCACCAGCAGCGAAAAAATTTGACTGAATGTCACTGATATTTAGGATGGGCAAACATTATACAGGATATGAAGCACAGGTAATGTCGCTGCCACCAGCAGTGAAAAAATGTGACTGAATGTTACTGATATTTAGGATGGGCAAACGTTATACAGGATATGTAGCACAGGTAATGTCGCTGCCACCAGCGGCGAAAAAATTTGACTGAATGTCACTGATATTTCGGATGCGCTAACGTTATACTGGAGATGTAGCGCAGGTAATGTTTCAAAAGGACTTTTGGGTCTCTAACACCTTTCACCAGTAAAACCTGCCTAACAGCCAATCACTGTAATGCCAGTAGCCATATTTTATTTTTTTGTATTTGTAAAAAATGTATGGCACAAAATAAATGTGTAATTACTAAAATATATATATATTTATATATATATATATATATATATATATATATATTGTAGGAAGGAATATATATAAGATAGATAAAATCATACTTCTGATATATATGAATGCATAATATGTGGGAAACTACTACTGATGTTTTTAGCCATAATATATTTACATATATTATAATATATTATATATTCAAAATATATAATAATATATGTAAATATATTATGGCTAAAAACTTACATATATATATGTGTTTAAATTAAATTTAGCCTCTATTTCAGTTTTTTTTCTGCCAGGATTTGAACGCACAACCTTCTACCAAGAACCTTAACCACTACGCTATACAGCTACATGTTAACCTGCAGTTAAATATAAAATGATACTTCTGCTGTATAGGAATACTTACTACATGAGAAACTACTATGAGGTTTTTCTGACACAATTTATCATTCAGCTTTATTGCTGAGTGGTTAAGGTTGCCTCTAATGTGGTGAGTTCAAATCCCGGCAGAAAAAAAATCAGAAATAGAGGCTAAATTAGATTCAAATACACTGGGTGTCCCCAAGCACTGACTCCATATATGGACATAGTTATATATGGAGTCAGAGCAAGGACTCCTAAGCCCGGACTCACACTGGGGGATTCCCACACTGTACAGCGATCTTCTGCATAGACCTCAGTGGGACCCGGCACCCTCCCCTCTTCAGAGCCTGGTTTAATGCTTGGGTTCTCCTATTGACTTCCATTGTGCTCGGGTGCCCTGTAGAGCACCCAAGCATCCCAAAGTGTTCTACCCGAACACTTTGGTGCTTGATCAACAATAGTCAGTATCATTAAACATGCAAGCAAATAATGTAATGCTACTTTACAGATAATAAGTCAAACTGCTGATGAAAGCTTTTAGCGTTTATGATGACATTAGAGAACCATTTTTCTCAGTTACAAGAACCTTGGTGTGCATTGTTCTAATAAATAATTCAGGTTTTTCTTACATTGTCCCTTCTAACAAACAGATTTAGAGAGGAATAGTTTTGTTATTTAGAGAGAATCTGGAAACAAGAATAGGGATAAACAGAAGGGTATACAGTAGAGTCACATTATTATAACCAATTCCTTCTTTGATATCAACCGTGCGTTGTTCATGTCGTGAGCTGGCTTGGTGGGTATATAATGTATGTGATAGGCTGTCTACATATATATCCCTCATTGCTGTCATGGGTAAAAGAGGCAATGTATCAGGGTTGCAAAGGATGATTATTTGCATTCGATGCAAGGGTGGCAGTATTTCTAGAACTGCGCAGTTTGTGAACTGTTTGCGTGTTGCTGTGGTGTGTTGTAAGTGAACAAATGGCACCATTGCGAATAGATGACATGGAAGCTGCAGAGCATCACTTGAAATTCATGTGAGAGGTCCACAAGGGTGGACCGACACATTACAGTGGAACAGTTCACCACCAAAATGAACCAGGAGACGCGTGTCTAAAACAACAGTTCAGTAACCCCTACTGCGTATGGGGCTTCAAAGCAGAAAGACGGTCACTGCACCTCTGCTAACAAAGTTGCATTGGCAGAATAGGCTTAAATTTTTGAGGCAGTATCAGAATTCGACCTCCACTTATTGGCAAAGGGTTGTTTTCTCCTCACGTTTTCTGTTTCAGCAAACAAATAGAAGTTGGCGTGACAGACGAGAAACATCACATCCTGCAACCATTCCTGGAAGAACACAAGCTTGTACTGGCAGCATTATGGGACCGGGGAATGTTTTTGTGGCATACTCTAGGCCAGTGATGGCGAACCTATGGCACGGGTGCCAGAGGCGGGACTCAGAGCCCTCTCTGTGGGCACCCGCTCCTTGGAAAAAGTCTATGGCGTACCAAAATGCTTTAGACTTTTCCTGCCATTCATCAGCACAGGACGCACTATGAACAGCACAGGCAGCGCACTGAATGTAGGTTATTAAGCTATTATAGCTAAATGATAAAGTACATAGAAGATATACTATATTGGTGATCAGGTTAAATTGCTGTGTTGGCACTTTGCGATAAATAAGTGGGTATTTGGTTGCAGTTTGGGCACTCGGTCTCTAAAAGGTTCACCATCACTGCACTAGGCCATGTGGAAGGCACTCTCAAACGATTTGGGTATGAATCCATCCTTGCAGATCACTTACATACATACATGCTGATTGTCTTCCCATGTCACATGGCTAGAAATGTTGGGAGAGCAAGATTACAAAGTTTCTTGTGGTTGCTTACTATATTGATATATGCAAAGTTGTGTAAAAAGTTAGAGACCATTTAAGAAATATATAATATAAGTGCATTGCAAGAGGGTTGTTCCATATACAGTATTCCCTAGATCTGAACTATCTAAAGACAATCTTGACTGATCAAGGGAAAACATTTATGTCAAACGTCATAAAAGAATTGTGTAAAATTCTGGAAGTTAAACAACTAGGTACCTCTGTATAACATCCTCAGATGGATGACTTAGGGTACTTTCACACTAGCGTTAAAGTTTTCCGGTATTGAGTTCCGCCATAGGGGCTTAATACCGGGAATAAAAGCTTCAATTTAGTTCCAATTTATCGTCAATGGGGACAAAACTGAACTGAATAGAACGGAATGCTCCAAAATGCAGTCCGTTCCCTTTAGTTGCGTTCCCAGAGAGCAACCTGCAACATGTTGTATTTTGCTTTTCGTCCTGGGGATGATGAGCAAAACGGATCCGTCATGACCCCAATGCAAGTCAATGGGGACGGATCTGTTTTCTCTGGCACAATCTGCCACAATAGAAAACGGATCCATCACCCATTGACTTTCAATGGAGTTAATGACGGATCCGTTTTGGCAATGTTAAAAAATATGTGAACGATAATACAACCGGATCCATTCAAACGGATGCAGATGGTTCTATTATCAGTAACGGAAGAAAGAAGGTAGAAAAGTTTAACAAAACTCTTACGAGAAGTTGAAAAGGATGTAGAGAAGGAAGGTTAAGACTGGAACTGTTTGATACCTTACTTACTGTTTTCCATTGGAGAAGTTCCAAAAGCCTTCACTAGTCTTTCACCCTTTGAACTGTTATGAGATTTTAATCCCTTAGATTGCTGGATGTGCAGTACTCCAGAGGACTACTACGGGTTAATTATTGCTAATAGGGTTGATTTATTGTCACAAGGTAAATGTGATTTGTTGTTAAAGCACATATCCTTCTATGCACTTTGTAAACCTAATAGCAATGTTTAGGCAACCAAATAGTTGCAGACTGGTTAGGGTACCAGGATAATGGATTTAGCCCGCCCCTGCTTCTATGTCTAGTCTGAGCAAAGCTCAAGGAGGGATGCGTGTGTGAGAGGCCATCCAGACCAGGCCCAAGTCTAGAGAACCTCTGTCTCTGAAACTTTAGCTGCCAAAGAAGCAACTTTACCACTACAGTACCACTGAGAGAAGGAGATAAGCCATCATAGGAGGTCCAGAACCATTATCCAGGTTGTGTAAGATAACATCAGTAAGGTACAGCTCGTTTATGGAAAAAGACTTTACTGCTGTGCAAAGGAAATATTGTTTTAGCACCTGCAACATTTTGAGGCAGACTGGTTATCTGGATCTGGACCCCTCAGCCTGGGAATTGCAGAAATGACTAACAAGAACAGTATAGCACTTCTATGGTTACTTGGAAAGACTGCTAAGTGTCCTTACAAGGAAAGTGAGGGACTACTATTACTAACATTATTGTTGCTGCTCATACACAGCTATTGGGAGGAGACTATACTGCTATATACTTTGGAACTATGCCTTATGCTATCTGTACTACTACTCCTATCATTCACCCATTAAAGAAAGACTTTATTAATGCTAAACAATGGCCTGGTTATTGACTCCACTATCCATCCATTCATTGGCCTTTGCCTCTGCACTCCTGCCTTGCATCAACCAGGAAAAAAATCTCCATCTTGATCATATTCTTGAAGTCATCACAGGGTCATTAAAACAGAAGATGTAGATGTTTAAAACATGCTGTAGATTTTTTTTTTTCTGGTTGATACATTTACCTATTGGTCGGTCTGAGATTTCTTCTGTGCACTCATGCTGTGGTGTGCCAAACTCTGCTTGTTTGTTCTCTACTCCTGCCTTGCACCCATCCACACTGTTCACCATCCAGGTCACCCCAACTACCACCAGGCAGCATCCCCAACAACACATTGTGCCCCAAGGGAAGAAAACATGCATCCTCTTTTTACTACACACGGCTCAGGGAGCACCAGGGTGGAGCAAGCCACCATGAACTGTGAGTACTACTACCACTACCTACTACTGTAGGCAGGTCCAAATAGACAGAAGGCAGGGCCAACACAAATAGGTGTGGAGAACAGAAGTAGGCCGGGCCTGCAATTCCATAGTGCAGCACTAAATACCACCTCAACAGAACCAAATACCATCGTGCTGCTTAAAATACTGCTGCCCTCACCATGGTATTTAACGGTATCACTGTCTTGAAGGCAGAGATACAGCTAAGTTTGGGAGGGCACCTGCGGTGGCTGGCCTAATGAAAGCTGAGAGCATCAGTTCAATATGTACCT
This sequence comes from Bufo gargarizans, assembly GCF_014858855.1. NCBI lineage: Eukaryota > Metazoa > Chordata > Amphibia > Anura > Bufonidae > Bufo > Bufo gargarizans. The sequence continues at coordinate 590,524,366 of NC_058080.1, read as the reverse complement.
GTACCTTTATTATAAATAAAGACATACTAGCAATTGTGGATAAAAATGGCTGCGGCCTTTATTAAATTTGGGGGTAAACAATAAATATGACCAAAATTCATAAATCATTAACCCTTAAAATTCCAAATATATTAACAAAAGTCCATTATTAAGCAATCCTCTTATTAAGCAATCCACCCAGAAGGCTGGGCGACAACCCCCCCCCCCCCCCCTCCTCATATTCAACAAGACTGAGACAAAAAAAAAACGGGAGGGCGGGCAGTTTATGATCTTCTTGCTTGAAATCTTCACACGTTGACAGGCTCCACACGGTGAGTGACTCTATAAATACCTCAAACTTCCCGCAACAGGAGGCCCATAACCAATCCACACTAAGGGATTAAAATAGCACAATGCCCATCAACTGGACAGCAACCAATTTGGCCAATTAAACTACTGTCCTTGTTTGCCCAGCAACCATTGTGGCCAATCCCCACGCTGTCCGTGTCGCCGGCTAACTTGAACCTGAGGAGAAGGAGAAAAGAGGGGGGGGGGGGGGCAGAAAACCAACAAGACATATCGTGTCTTAATGACACCATGAGGGGCAAACGCCAATTCTTGCCTTGCCCCTATCATGGTGTCATATTCAACAACTTAACATTAATTAATATTATAAATAAAGACATACTACCAATTGTGGATAAAATGGCCACGGTCCTTATTAAATTTGGGGGTAACCAATAAATAGGACCAAAATTCCTAAATCATTAACCCTTAAAATTCCAAATATATTAATAAAAGTCCATTACTGAGCAATCCTCTGTTCTGTCCACCCAGAAGGCTGGGCGACTAACCCCTAACAGCCAAGTGCGGCATCAGCCAAACTTGGCCCCCCCCCCCAACAAAACCGCGGCCCTCTCAATGATTGAATGTAACTATATTAGTGCCATCTCACTACCTAAAGCCTTTATTGAGAAAAACAAACTTTTAAAATATGCTAATTAGCTCTAGGTGCAGGAGGGGCATTGCACCTGCTCCTAGAGGCTCTGTTTGCCCACCTCTTTTTACGCCCTTCTTCTCTTGATTGACAGAGCCAGGGCAACGCTGCTCTCCTCCCGCCGGCCGTGTCTGGAGTGTAAATATCGCGCCTTCAGTATTCAGCGCAGGCGCAGTGAGGGAAGGACGCTCGGTGGCTGCTGAGGCTAATTTGCATATTTTAAAAGTTTGTTTTTCTCAATAAAGGCTTTAGGCAGTGAGATGGCACTAGTATAGTTATGTTCAGCTGGCATTAGCACATTGCTAATGTCAGCCAGCTTAATACCCATTTTTCAGGTGACAGAAACCCTTTAAGCCATATACAGTTCCAAGAAAAAGTATGTGAACCCTTTGGAATTATATAGATTTCTGCACAAATTGGTCATAACATGTTATCTAATCTTCATCTAAGTAACAACAATAGACAATCACAGTCTGCTTAAACTAATAAGACACAAATAATTAAATGTTACTATGTTTTTATTGAACACACCATGTGCAGATGGAAAAAGTATGTGAACTTCTAGACTAATGACATCTCAAAAAGCTTATTGGAGTGAGGTGTCAGCCAACTGGATTCCAATCAATGAGATGAGATTGGAGGTGTTGGTTACAGCTGCCCTGCCCTATAAAAAACAAACACCAGTTCTGGGTTTGCTTTTCACAAGAAGCATTGCCTAATATGAATGATGCCTCGCACAAAAGAGCTCTCAGAAGACCTACGATTAAGAATTATTGACTTGCATAAAGCTGGAAAGGGTTATAAAAGTATCTCCAAAAGCCTTGCTGTTCATCAGTCCATGGTAAGACAAATTGTCTATAAATGGAGAAAGTTCAGCACTGCTGCTACTCTCCCTAGGAGTGGCCGTCCTGTAAAGATGACTGCAAGAGCACAGCACAGACTGCTCAATGAGGTGAAGAAGAATCCTAGAGTGTCAGCTAAAGACTTACAAAAGTCTCTGGCATATGCTAACATCCCTGTTAGCGAATCTACGATACGTAAAACACTAAACAAGAATGAATTTCATGGGAGGATACCACAGAGGAAGCCACTGCTGTCCAAAAAAAAAAATTGCTGCTCGTTTACAGTTTGCACAAGAGCACCTGGATGTGTGGAGAAAAAGAGGCACAGAACACTAACATCAAAACTTCATCCCAACTGTGAAGTATGGTGGTGGGGCATCATGGTTTGGGGCTACTTTGCTGCGTCAGGGCCTGGACGGATTGCTATCATCGAAGGAAAAATGAATTCCCAAGTTTATCAAGACATTTTGCAGGAGAACTTAAGGCCATCTGTCCACCAGCTGAAGCTCAACAGAAGATGGGTGTTGCAACAGGACAACGACCCAAAGCATAGAAGTAAATAAACAACAGAATGACTTAAACAGAAGAAAATACGCCTTCTGGAGTGGCCCAGTCAGAGTCCTGACCTCAACGCGATTGAGATGCTGTGGCATGACCTCAAGAAAGCGATTCACACCAGACATCCCAAGATTATTGCTGAACTGAAACAGTTCTGTAAAGAGGAATGGTCAAGAATTACTCCTGACCGTTGTGCACGTCTGATCTGCAACTACAGGAAACGTTTGGTTGAAGTTATTGCTGCCAAAGGAGGTTCAACCAGTTATTAAATCCAAGGGGTCACATACTTTTTGCACCTGCATTGTGAATGTTTACATGGTGTGTTCAATAAAAACATGGTAACATTTAATTCTTTGTGTGTTATTAGTTTAAGCAGACTGTGGTTGTCTATTGTTGTGACTTAGATGAAGATTAGATCACATTTTATGACCAATTTGTGCAGAAATCCATATCATTCCAAAGGGTTCACATACTTTTTCTTGCAACTGTATTCTTAAACAAACAACGAACGAAAAAACTCAGTAACTTTACTACCATCTCTATATTAGATGACAAACAATTCAACGCAAATAAGACACCTTTAGGGTTCATTCACACGTCCGTAGTGTATTGCGGAACCGCAATACACCCGGCCGGCACCCCCATAGAACTGCCTATTCTTGTCCGCAATTGCGGACAAGAATAGGACATGTTCTATTTTTTTCTGGAGCCGCAGACCGGAAGATTGGGGCGCGCTCTGGAAATGCGGATACGGACAGCACACTGTGTGCTGTCCACATCCATTCCTGTCCTATAGAAAATGAATGGGTCTGCACCCGTTCCGCAGAATTGCGGAACGGGTGCGGACACATTCACGGACGTGTGAATGGACCCTAATTGTCTGTATAAACCAAAACTCTCTTATCAGCCAGCTCCTGCCTTCATATTACTAAAGACATGACTAATGGGAATAACTCAAGTAAAACTAAGTTCTTCAAAACGCTATCCACTTTCCAAGACTCGTGCCATGGTTACGCACACCAGCGGCCCTGAAAATATGCTCCATAAACCCATGAACTGATGCGTCAGAGACTAGGCCTAATGCCTCAGAATAGACAAATTCACGCTGCCACATACTAGCTCCATTAAAATGAACCAGAAATTCCTCCCAAACCCTTAACTAGTCTTTCAACAATTTAGATAATCTGATGTGAGAAAACTGAGACTTAAGACCTTTAGTTGCCATGTAAAGTCTTTTAGAAAATACCCTCCCAATAAGAATTACTTTTGAAGCAAAAACAAACAGGCACAATAAGCTCTGCAATTCCCTCATTGTAGTTTTCTTAACCAATAACATATTTCTAATGAGCTCCAACAACTTATTAACTTTATCCATTGGAAGCCTGAACTCCATAGCTACAGTATCAATTGTTATACCTAAAAAAATTATTATACAATAAGGAAAAAACTTTTTTTCCTACGCTAAAGGTATACCAAAAAACTTACAAACTTCATAAAAACAATTCAACAACAATAAACAAACATCAGAACTAGGGGGCCTACACACAAAAAATCATCCAAATAATGTAACAAACCACCATCTTTAACAGAATACATAGTAACCCAACAAACAAACTACGAAAAGGACTCAAAATAAGAACAGAATAATGAAAAATCCATTGGCAAACATTTATCAAAGTAATACATTCCAGCCACCCTACCTGATAATACCTCTTTCTCAATTTTTTCCCTTACCACTTCAACATTTAAATTAACTGAATTCAGATTCTTCATCCAAACACACCCTGGGCCTTTAAATTGAGGGACGAAAAAACCCTTACCAAAACCTTTAAGAATTAGTTCCGCCTTCTCCTGATTTGGGTAAATGCCTAGCCATGGAATCAAGTTTTCCAACCTCACCCGAGTCAGTGCTTTTTTGAAAATCACGACTGGTAACGGACTGCTGGGGCCTGGAAACCCTTTTAAAGCAGTGTAACATAGGGTGCGGACCCAAACAAATCGAACACTCGTGCTTATATTTACACAAATTTAACCACTTGCACGCTGACTCGTTCAAGGCAAAACAAAGTCGCTTCCTTAAAACATTCTGGGTAGGATTAGCCTGCTACTTCAATACTCTGTCAGATCTCTGAGGAAGCATTAAACTCAGCCACAAACTAACATCTTTACTATCCTAATTTAAACCACGATGAACCGCTAATTTTTGCCGAAATGTTTCATCATATTGAAACCAAGAGAAACCACCAAAATTACGGTAAGCATCAAGGATGGTGTCAACATGCTAAAACAAACTAGAACATAAATGAGGATACTTGGACCCCAAAATAGGAGCGTAAATACAAAAGGCTTGCAGCCAATTGTTAAATGATTTTGAGGCTGTCCTTTTTCTTTCATCCTCTGACCTTTCATTCACCCTTTTCTCTGACTTAAACACTTCTTTGGACGAAGGGAGCAATGACAAAATGTCAATGTACTCCCTCCACCAAATCCTTTCTTTAACAGAATTGGGCAGATGAAATCCCAGAGGAGAAACCTCACAAGACATCACCTCTTTCAAACAAGATTCAGTCACACTGACCACATTAGTCAAAACTGGCCCACTCCCACCAGAAGCCCTAACAGCAACCGATGAGGGACGGTCAGTCCAAGCAGCAGCCGGCGATAGAACGGCTGCCCCTGTACTAGAAGCAGCATCTTGAGCCAGGTCAGAAAAGACCCTGACTAAACCCTGCAAAAAGGAAACATTCTGGTAATTATTAAAGGCAAAATAATCAGGCAGACGTAACTGCCTAGCCATATCCTCACCAAAGCTCTGCTCCGCCAAATCTTCAGTAGGCTGCCTAGCTATCTCCTCAGAACCAGACTGCGAGACCGCCGACCTGGGAGGAGACCGCTGGCGCCCACCTAATCCAGAGATCCTGGAAGGAGAATAAGTGATCCTTGGCCTCTTCTTTCTTCCAGATGACCGGGCAGGCGCCTCCTGAAGACGAGATCCTCCTGGCAGTGGAACTTCCAGTGCAGGGCAGGAAGAGGAATCACTGCCCTGCTCATTCCTGGAACGTCTGCTCCGTCGCTCCTCCTCTTCAGTCACGTGACCCGCTCCTTCTTCTTCTGCCGCTTGGCATGCGGGCCCAGCCACTGCGCTCACCGGCACTGCTTCAGCCAGATTCTTCTAACATGTGTCATCTGAGCAGAACCACATTGCCGTGTTATGCAGTATGCCAGGTAATGTGATGACTTGTGCCTTTAAGCTGCTGTGAAACACCAGCAAGATAATCATTTATGAGTATGCACTATAGTAACACCCTGAACACGTGTAGCTCTATACTGGTATGACTGGTGACATCACTACCAGGCTGTATATTGGAGAAATCATTCAATTAAAAAATATTCCCTCATGCAAGAAGTGGACAGGCATTGCATGTAGCATTGTGGTTTTGATGCCACCTAGTGGCCAAATTTGTTATTGCTATTGAATAATATGTCATTTTGTGCATAGGACCTTTTTAGTCATGCGTTCTAATTATGCAGCTCCTTAAACCGAAGTAAGAGAATGTGCCTGTGAGTTGATAAATAGCAGTATTGTTCAAACCTCGTGGAGAGAACACTGAGGTAGCTGATTCCCTCCTATATGTAGGCCATCCATATCAAGGACAACATGTTGCACAACAGGGTTTTATGATATTTCTTTATATACTATCATAGATTAATGTCTCATGCAAACAAACATATTATGCCTCCTTCTTTATAAAAATAATTTATCCTTTATTTTTCAGTCATAATCCATTTGTCATAATATGGAGCTATTCTCTCTTAGAAGCATTGGTTCTGGTGACGATTTTCTCCATACTACTAAGGCCCATAGAATGCATGTTGCTCCATAGTGCAGGACTGCAGGGACTCAATAGGGGAGATTTGTCAAGACCGCCATGTGTTTTGCCAGTCTTGACATCCCCTGCGCTGCCGGAGAATGTTCCTAATTTATGGTGAGGCGCATGTCTGCATCTTCTTATGCCATAAAAATGGCGAGAGACCATGCACACATCTCTGCCACGTCCTAAGGCCCTAAGGGAAGTCATTACAGAGATATTTGAGCAGCCAGCATGTATAATCTGCATACCTCAATTTAATATGGTGTATATATCAAATACTCTTCAATTGTGTTATTACACCTTTAACAATCTACAATTTAGGAGATCTCTTTTTCCCAACTCAACAGAGGACACTTCACCACATCTGTGAGTGCCACGCGACAAGTTGGGAACATTTAGGATTGGCCCGCTCCTGAAAAATGAAGGCTCAGTTCCATGTGTGGAAGCATGGATGAGTGACACAGAGCTGCCTTTAATGGAAAGCCAAGCCTGGCTTATCTCTAAACCCCCTGCCTGAGCGGAGAGGACAGCTGCAAGCTTCTTGTGGGACAGACACCACTAAATGTTCTGTTTAAAGTAGTCTAGAGGCAAAGATTTATCATTTACTTTGATTAATGCTTCTCTTATTATGTGTAATTTGCTACATATTTCCAGAAGTGTTCAATTCATTGCAAAACACCTGTTCTTATATTTTAACTGCGCTCATTATTTTATCCAGTTCATTTTTACACAGAGAATTTCTAGTAATGTAAAATACAGTAATTGTCTTGTATAACAAAATCTTCTGGGACTAGTCAAGCTGGAGTGATCTGCGATGTTCAGGACAAATAGCAATAAGCAATCTCAAAATAACAATCATTATAATATTGCTACATAGTGTTTGTTTCTTCTACAGCAACTCAATTAAATGAGCAATAGGCGCCTTGTGTATACAGGTGTGTGTGTAGTTTTTGCTACCACCACACAGATCTTAAAAGGGTTGTACAGTGTTGGGACATTGATGACCTCTCCCCATGCCTATGCAGGGGCAGACTGGCAACTAAGAGTGGCTTTGGAGAAAACTAAAAGTGGCCCACCCAAATTGATAGAAGGTAGCAGCAAAACAAGTAGGCCAGATCAGCCATAACATATGCAGTACAGACCACAGGCCTCTTCCAACCTGGAGCCTGAGATGCCTGCGTTCCTGTGCCATTTGAGCACTACCTCATTGGCTTTAAGCCTAGTGGCCTGTTTCCCATGAAAGTGAATGGTTGTCACAAACGTACCGAGACATACGGGCGTCCCGGCGACAGTGAGTGGCAGGAGATCTGTGAGACTGACAACACATAGTTTGATCTGACAGGTTTTCCTTGTGGATAAATGGGCACCTGTATTGTTTCTAGTAATGGCCACACCCCTAGCTTCCAGGTGTTGCTTATGTGGTCATTTAACCTTCCTTATTTATAGTTGCTTCTCCCACAAAGCTGTGCGGTTTATAACTTCAGTTTTAGTTGTGGATAGCTGGTGTGTGGATCTCGGCTGAGTTCCTGGTGCTTCCATAGCCTCTTTGAAGTTAAGTCTTTCCTTTCCCTTTTTGTATTTTGTTGGGGTTCTGTGTGTTGCATTTCCCTATTGTTTGTATTAGGCCTGTTGGAGACTCCTGTTCGTCCTTCCTTTTGAAGGAACAGGTAGTCTAGTCCCTGCCATTAGTACCAGGGTCCAATAGGACTCTAGGTATTCCTGCGTATGAACTTACCTATGTTTGGGGTCTGTTCATACTGGTAGTCAATCAGGATTTTGGTTAGGGTTTTTACTAGGAGGTGTCCATCTTCCTTCCCTAGTTCTCAGGTCTGATTCACCTTCCCTCCTATGCTCGGTGTGGTGTTTCCCTCCCACACCAAAGTGTGACAATAGTGAGGCAGGAAGCCATGGGCAATGGTGATACAACTGAATTCAGGAGGGCACCTGTGGTACCCAGCTAGGTACATAAGTACCTGATGCTCTCATTGTGAATTAATGTTGAGAGACACAGATCATTACATATCCGGTAGCCTGAAAAGGGCGGCAATGACCTCCTGGGCACCGGCCCACCAGGAAATTTCCCTATTTGGTCTTTGGTCAGCTCGCCCTTGTGTCTATGGTTACTTGGAAAGTCTGCAAAGTTTCCTAAAAAGGAAAATCAGGGACTACTACTACTACCAATAATTGATCAATAAAGGTCCAAATAAAGAGGTCCAAATTAAAGAGGCCATGATGCTGGTGTGAGCATTGTGTCCTCTTCAATGTTTACCTATGTGCTGTCTAGATTGTAGCGATGGTGCAGCGTAATTACAGCTTCCTCTCCCATCTGATCGGCAGGGGTGCTGGGAACCGATTTGAGGTTGATGACCTATTCCAAATAAAGGTCATCAAAATGACACTTCACAACTCTTTTTATGGGTATAGAAGGGAAAATCATTTATAGGAAATATTTGGGTGTGAAATACAGTATGAATACCTTAAAGGGAGTCTTTCACCTAAAATGACCATTACACAACACAAACATCATGATAACCATTACATTCCCCATATTATAATCTTACCTTTCATATTGCTGTCTGTCGCCTATTCTCTCTTAAAAATGCTTTTAATCCATATGCTAATCAGGTTCTGAAGGTGCCCAGGGGCGGCGTTTATGCGGCCGGTGCCCAGGCTCCACGGCGCTGTTCAAATCAAACCCCTCCCCTTTTACCCCTCTGGCCCGCCCTCGGTTCGTCAGATACCATCCTCCAGTTAATGACAAATCCGGCGCCTGCGCCTGCGCACTCCATTACCCACTAGGGCAGAGGCAGCAGAGCGTTTAATGCGCATGCGCCGGCCCGATCTAGCCGGCGGAAGTAAACTACCAAAATATCGGGATGTACGGGCCGGCGCATGCGCATTAAACGCTCTGCTGCCTCTGCCCTAGTGGGTAATGGAGTGCGCAGGCGCCGGATTTGTCATTAACTGGAGGATGGTATCTGACGAACCGAGGGCGGGCCAGAGGGGTGAAAGGGGAGGGGTTTGATTTGAACAGCGCCGTGGAGCCTGGGCACCGGCCGCATAAACGCCGCCCCTGGGCACCTTCAGAACCTGATTAGCATATGGATTAAAAGCGTTTTTAAGAGAGAATAGGCGACAGACAGCAATATGAAAGGTAAGATTATAATATGGGGAATGTAATGGTTATCATGATGTTTGTGTTGTGTAATGGTCATTTTAGGTGAAAGACTCCCTTTAAATGGGTAGTCCTATTTTATACATTTATGACATCCTGTGAATATGCCTAAAATGGGAATTTCCCATGGGAAGGGTTACCTTAAAAAAAAAACTGTCACTGTGAAATTCCTTGTTAAGCAAGGCACACTGACTTGTAGGGCTATATAGAGCTAGCACAGCTGAATGTAATGATTTCACTAAGTGATCTGTTGCATCATTCTGGAGAAAAAGTTTTAATTCATAAGTAACTGATCAGTTAAAGGGGTTGGCCTCTTTCTGGCTACATGTGACCAATGTGTATGTAAGATGACAACATGGCATTTACTAATATAGCCTTTGTAGAAATTCTGTGCCCCCTTGCTAGGCAAATCTTCTGTGCTGTCTGCGTACAGATCCTGTCCATAAGATGGTCGCTAAAGGAGGGTCATGTGACCAGACACGTCACTCCATCAGGCACACTGCACCTTTACTATACTCACAACAGTAAAATGCGGAATGGAGGAGGAATGACCCTCCATCAGCATACATCTTGTGGACAAGATCTTTGTGTGGACAGCACAAAAGTTTTGGCAAAAACAAGGGGGCATACCTTATGAAATATAGGAAATGGCACAAAATGTCTAAAAAGGCAATATAAGTAAGTGCCATATGGGCATCTCACAAACACACTGGTCAACAGTAACCAGAAAGTGGCCAATCCTTTTAAATGTACCGAAGACTAGCTCAAGCCACTGCTTCTCTTACTTTCTCTGTCTGTCCTACCTCTCTTTCCCAATTAACAGGGCAAGGCAAGATGTATATGCAGGAAGTTGGCCCTAAATAGACTTAACTGCTTGTATTCACTAGAGAAAAATCTGTGAGTCTAGTGGATACTGCTATCAATTGCAGCAGGCATTAGTGCTGATTCTTCTGAGTTGAAGTGGACTTCAAATCCCATGAGCACTTGCTCCTCCCTCCAGCCAATAGCAAGGGGACCAGGGGGAGATGCTAAAGAAGGAAGAGCAACAGCAACCATCTTAAAGACAGCAGTATGGCCAGGAGATAGAGAGACAGAGATCTCCACAGATAGAAGTGAGCCTGCTTTTGTGCAGACAGTACAGCACAGCCCTGACAGCTCCTGTGATTCCTGTGTGAGGAGAGAGTCTAGCCAGTGTTGGACTGGGGAGCCTGGGGCCCACCAGTAACATTTATTTTGGGGGCCCACCATATGGCTACATTCCAATATTACCTGCTCATGCAGTAGCAGAAAGCAGCAAGATGCTACAAGATGATTGATTATGGAGGTCCTTGTAGCAACTTTGAGAAGGTGGGTCCTTAAGAAAAGAGGATACTGGCTGGCGGCCTCTGATCAACTGTGTAGTTTCTTAAAAAATCTACCCAGTTTTTTTTATAGGAACATAGGCTGATTGAGGTGCTGTATGCTGCCTATCTAAATGTAGTGCAGTAAGTCTACTGTATTGTGTGGCAGATTAGGGGCCACCTTCCTCAGGGAACCACTGGGCAATTCACCTGTACCCCTGTGGGCCAATTCGAGCCTGAGTCCAGCTGCTGCATTAACTCTACTTCCCAGCCTGTTTTACTAGAGAAGTGCTGTCCTGCATCCCAGGAAGATCTTGCCCCCAACTCCACTGCCATTCAAGATTCTGAATGCTTCAGCCTCCAGCTGGTTCCTGGGCAGGACAAGCAAAAGTGCACCAACCTTAGAGTGCCAATGTTTGCTGCAACCGGGCCCCAACAATCGGCTTGGGTTGAGTGCTAATCAGTAGTTAATAACAAGCTAGGAGTAGATAGCTGGGAAGAGTATACTGTCTTTATCTTCTAAAAGAGAGTGCGTGTGAACATTATCACTGCTTACTGTTACAGATAGCCCACCCCCTTCACCTGTTTTCCTTAGACAGAATTGCAATCTATGCTCTGTTCTATTTATTGTACCATCTTTATGTTCTTAACCATTGTTCACCCTTTCCCAAATAAACCTGTTGATCATAATCAGTTACCTCCTTCCTAGAATAAATGTGTACTGAGCTGGGCAGAGGTTTCAAGTCAACCCCTGGCAGAAGAGGAAGACCCTCCTGCTATCCTATAGAGCTCGAAGCAAGATTTGGGTGGAGGCACTGCACCATAGTGAGGTAAGAACCGCTATACTCCCCAGTTATCGAGGGATGCCCAAATGGGGTGTTACACGCTCATTTACATAGGAATTAAAAGGGTGTTTGTGAGGAATATGGATTAATTATTACTGTTAGCCATTTCCCCACACCAGCCATCAGCTGAAAGGTAGCAGAGGTAGTGAGCTCCACAGGAAGGCCCTGCTTCAAAGCCAGCAGATAGCAGAGTCCAGACCTCTAGCAGTCCATCAGTGTTTGCAACTTTTCACACTTCCATTCAGCCAGCCAGGAACCCAGCTAATGAAACAGAAAAAGCGTCCCTGCAGGGGGTCTAAGCCATTCCCCAGTTCAGTCAAATCTAGCAGACAGCATGGAACCGGCCAGTTATAAAGAATTATGAATCGCCCGGCCATCACAGGTGCAAACTGGATACATATTTGTGTCCCTGTGGCCATGATGAACAGGCCCGTGGTCATAGTCTGGCGGTGGGAGGCCAGGGAAGGGAGATATACATATCTCCCCATAGGAACTAAATAACGGTACCATGCTTGGACTCTACCTGTAGCCGGAACCCAGGTGGATCTATTGGTCCCAGAACCATCGCCCTGTGACCTTCTGGTCTGGAGCTATGAACCCTAAAGCATTTTGTGGGTCATTGAGCTGCCAGGATTAGTAGGGAGGGGGGACCCTTCCCAGAGGTGGGAAGAGGAGGGGCTGGCTACAGTTTAAAAGGCTTGTGCCAGCAAGCGGGCGTGTATTTTCTCTGAAGGAGGGTCACATCATGCCATGTGTTTAGAGGGACCTGCAACCTGCTGACATCACTGCCCTCCATGTAAATACAGCTAAGAACTCATCACAACCCAAAAGGACTCATCCATCTATTAAACTGATTTTTGTTCTGCTTAACCCTGTTTATACCATACCACCTGTATTTGTAACCTCAGACCACTGTATATATTCCGTATGCTGTCTTGTATCTCAATCACAAATCCCCACGTCCGTGTTTTGGCCTAGCAATATGCTACTGCGGGTTGGTTTCTTACCCTATATAATCCTGTTAACGGACCAGGCTTATATCAAACAAGAAACTGGTGGCAGTGTTCTGGGCTGAGAACGCTCTGTTTCACTGGGCCAGTGAAAAGGCTCTCTCAGCTTGTTGCCTCTCTGTGCCCGTGTGGACGGGAGGAATCTGTGAAAACTCTACTAAGACTGACCTTAACCATGACCAGTGACCATACTGTTTCTCGTGAGCACGACGTAGTGGGTGTGGGACCTATATTCCCAGACATTAAAGACTACCAGCAGTAGCTTTTGCCGCTGGAGTCTTAAGATCTGCTCAACACTAGACAGTCTGAGTGCAAATACAATAAAGTGTGTGTGTGCATCAGGTTGCAGTCTGTGTCAGTGACCATCAATTGCAATGATGGCCAGTATCACAAGGAGCAAAGCTAAGGAGATAGCCAATGCTATGAATGGTGGCGGGGAGGACGCAGTCCTGATGAGGGTCACAGAGGACGTGGAAGGTAACTTTATTCAAGGCAAGGGGGAGCACAGACAAAGCTCCCCAAGGAGCCAGTTGCCAGCGGTGAGGCCCGCGGTGGGCTGCACCCCACCTGCCCATCCCCCCAGGCAGGCTCGGCTGCTCTCCTACAGGCTGCCCTGGACCATTTCCAGGCCGGAGACCAGACTTCCTACAGTATCCTTATAGCAGCTGCAGAGCATCGTGAGCAAGCAGAGGCTGCAGAGCGTGAGCACGAGCTGCAAGTGCTCCAGCTCCAACTCCAGCAGCCCTCCCCAGCCCGATGTGAGACTCCAGAGATCCGGATTCCAAAACTGCGGGCGGAGGACTTCCCCCTGCTGGACAAAGATGGGGACTTGGACACTTTCTTGTTGGCGTTTGAGACGGCCTGCCATCAGTACCAGCAGCCGGAGGACCAGTGGGTCCGATTCCTAACACCACTTCCCAGGGTAAAAGCCCTTGAAATCTTCGGGTACCTGCCCAGCGAGACCATCCTGAGCAATGAGGACATCAAGCAGGCTCTGGTCCGGCAGTACAACTTGACCCCTGAGACACACCGGAAAAAGCTCTAGAGCTTGCAGCGGGGTTCTACCCAGAGCTGGGCCGATCACATGCGGGCCTTGCTGAGAGCGGTCGACCAATGGACCACTGGATTGGAGCTCACCACCGTCCAGCAGCTAAAGGAGCTCATTGCCATAGAGCAGTTCTTGTGGAATTGCCCGGAGGACCTCCAGCAGTACCTCCGTGACTGGAACCAAAGGGGGCCTCTGCAACAGCAGCCCTGGCCGACGAGTACACCAACAGGAGGACTTCAGAGGCCCAGAAACCTGTCAGCTGGAGAGGGGGTAAGACACACTCTGCCCCTGCTCCTAGGCCCAAGTGGGCACCGGCCCCGGCTTTACTTTCCAGGTCGGTGGGGGAACACCGACTTTGCCACCTCTGTAAACAGCCAGTTCACTTCAAGGCCATGTGTCCCCAGCACCTGAGGGACCCATCCCAGTCATCGACCCGGAAACCGTCCACTGTGTTGTGTGTGGGTGGGGGTGGTGGGAGGTCCCTTGACAATTTTCAACTGGTCACCGTGGTCCAGGCCGTGGCCATGGGACTTAGAGACACACCGGCGCTGAGATTACTCTGGTATGGCCTGAACTGGTGGCACCCCATGATTCATTGCCCGGAAGATCCCTTACTGTCTCCGGGATTGGAGGAGTAGAACCGGTGCTGCCCATCGCCAAGGTCTATTTGGACTGGGGCGCTGGTCGAGGAGTAAGGGAGGTGGAGGTATCAGTGGTTTGTCTGGGACAAACGTAGGGTGGCTTGTATCTAAGTACGTGGCCGTTGACACCCCGAGGTCCGATTCCCCAGAATGTGATGTCATGTCCACCCCTGTTGATACTGGTATTGTTCATAACATGCCTGTTGATGGGGATGTGGGGGTGGGGGATGTAGTGTGTGTCTCTCCCATCAGTGGGGAGGGGGTTATTCACGCCAGCTGTGCTGAGGCCTCAGGGTGTGGCCAGCAAGCCTGCTGGAACCTGTTGTCCTCAGGTGTGGCTACTGAGGGGACAAGCAGGGGCAGCTGCGGGGGAGGAGGATGCAAATGAGGTCAGGGCTGTCCCAGGAGAAGTAGGGCTCCCAGGTAAAGCCTCAGTGCAGGATTCCACCACAACTGGGATGTCAGAGGGCCAGGTTAGTCCGTCTGGACTGGCAACTTGGTTGGAAGCCAAGGGGAAGCAGGCACTACCAGCGGTGGCAGCGGCTATAGCTTCTGTCATGCACAGAGGGAGTGCTGGGGCCCTAGGGGCCCCTCAGGGGTCTGATGACTTTCCCCTTTCCGACCAAATGGCTGCCGAGTCAGATGGAGGCCAGGAGACAGGTTCCGGGGACCTGACAGGGGACATGGCAGTCTCATCTATTCAGGCCTTGTCCCGTCAGGAGTTTTAAGGCAGCCTTAGTGGCCTCTCTTGGACTCAGACCTCCAGAGCGCACTCTGGAACCAAGGACGGTTGTGCCGGGATACGGTCCAGCAGGGCTCACAGGAGGCGTGGCCTAGGGACCGACATTTCTTGGCACCTTATCCGTTCAGGGTGGAGTTTCTGTGGGTTGCGCATGAAATTATGGTGACCAGATACCCAGGGGCCCTCTAAGACAGAGGCCTGGAGGGGATACGTAGTCACCCCTGCGGTGTCGGTCATCGAGTGTGTCATGCGCCTCCAGGAAAAGGCGCAGACCTGGTCGCGGTGGGTGCCCGACAGTATGGGGCAGGCCCAGACCAACTAGAAGCGGGGTGCGACCAGATGGCTTGTGAAAGGACCCACCAGGTGGGTCAGCAAGCATGGATACCTCAGGATAAGCTTTAGGTGGCCTGGGAGGGCCCATACCGCACCAGAGTTTGAATGCCAGGATGTACCTGGTCACCCTGGACCATGCCCGGGGAAGGCAGATGCCCTTCCGGAGTTCCGACCCTTCCGGGAACTGTTCACCAAAATGACTGGAAAGACGGCGTCCATCAAGATGCCGTTGGGAATGGAGTATGCCCCTGCCACTTCTAAGCGGTTGGTAAAGCTGCTTAAGGGACTTGAGGTCATTGCCATCTTCGGTCCTACATTGGAGGATCCCTGAGAGCATCTGGCGCAGATGCTCGGGCGGATCTGCCAGGTAGGCTTGACCCTTACATCAGGAAAGTGCCAGCTGGGCATGAGCAAGGGGCCCCGGGCAGGCTGGAAAGCTTTGAAACTGGAGCCCGGGAGAGTGGATACCAGCACATTCTGGCTTACCCTCCGGGACAAGAACCAGGTGACCTCCTTCCTGGGCACTGCAGGGTACTATAGGGGGTTCACGCCCCAATATAGTAGCCTGGCGAGGACCCTGATGGACCACACCAGAAAGAAGCTGCCCTCCGCAGTCGATTGGACAAATAAATGCGAGACGGCCTTCCCAGCACTGAAGGACGCCCTTTCCAGCTTCCTGGTACCACAGGCAGCGGACTTCACGCCGCTGTTTATAGTACCGCCTGACACCAGTAATTGGGCCTCGTGTCATGCTCAGTCAGGGTGACTCCATTGGTCAGGATTGAATGGGAGGTGGGTACGCGGAAGCCTGGCGCTCCAGCCGTACCACTTTGCCATTTGCCATCAGAGAGGGTGCGGATGGGAGCACAGGGAAACACAGGAGTGTGCTGCCCCTAGCGCCCTCTAAAAGTGGGAGGTGTGAGGAATATGGATTAATATTTACTGTCAGCCATGTCCCACACCAGCCATCAGCTGAAAGGTAGCAGAGGTAGTGAGCTCCACAGGGGGGCCCTGCTTCAAAGCCAGCAGATGGCAGAGGACCTCTAGCAGTCCATTAGTGTTTACAACTTTTCACACTTCCATTCAGCCAGCCAGGAACCCAGCTAATGAAACAGGAAAAGTGTCCCTGCAGGGGGTCTAAGCCATTCCCCAGTTCAAATCTAGCAGACAGCAGAAGTAATTATAAATCGCCCAGCCATCACAGGCATAAACCGGATACATATTTGTGTCCCTGTGGCCACGATGAACAGGCCCATAGCCTGGCGGTGGGAGGTCAGGGAAGGGAGATATACATATCGCCCCATAGGAACCTTAATAACGGTACCATGCTTGGAACGCCGAAACCCAGGCGGGTCTATTGGTCCCAGAACCATCTCCCTGTGACCTTCTGGTCTGGAGCTATGAACCCTAAAGGGTTTTGTGGGTCATTGAGCTGCCAGGCTCAGCAGGGAGGGGGGGATCCTTCACAGAGGCGGGAAGAGGAGGGGCCAGCTACAGTTTAAAAGGCTTGTGCCAGCAAGTGGGCGTGTATTTTCTCTGAAGGAGGGTCACATCATGCCATGTGTTTAGAGGGACCTGCAACCTGCTGACATCACTGCCCTCCATGTGAATACAGCTAAGAACTCATCACAACCCAAAAGGATTCATCCATCTGGTAAACTGACTTTTGTTCTACTTAACCCTGTTTGTACCATACCACCTGTATTTGTAACCTCAGACCACTGTATATATTCCTTGTGTGTATAGTGTTATTTCTAGTGAGCCCTTAAGGCGATTAAATATATAATTTAATCTTGGGCTGTCATGTATCTCGATCACGAATCCCCATGTCCGTGTTTCAGCCTAGCAATACGCTACCGCGGTTTGGTTTCTTACCCTATATAATCCTCTTAACGGACCGGCTTATATCAAACAAGAAACTGGTGGCAGTCTTCCGAGATGAGAACGCTCTGTTTTACTGGGGCAGTGAAAAGGCTCTCTTAGCTTGTTGCCTCTCTGTGCCCGTGTGGACAGGAGGAATCTGTGAAAACTGTAACAAGACTGACCTTACCTGCTCCCCCAGGAGGGTGTAACGTCACGCCTTGGTAACCAGTGACCATACCATATCTAGTGAGCTCGACGTAGTTGATGTCCGACGTCAGTCGGGGTACGGTATTCTTCACAGTGTTCCAAGACTTAGAACAGTTCCTCAATATCATATCAGTGTGGGTCTGACACCCAGCACCCCCACTGATCAGCTGTTTCGCTTCCACCAGTGCTGGAAGCTGTACAGGGGATAAAAGGCTTCATCCACTTAGTATTTTCCAGCACCAGAGTACTGCAGCTCAGCTTCCATTCACTCAAATGCGAGTTTAGCTGCAGTACCAGTACACAGTGACTAGAGCATTATGCTTCTAGTTCCGTCTGTAACTGTATAGTTTCTGGCACTGGAAGCTGACTATCCTGAAGATAGGCCATTAATATCTAAGCCGGCGCTGAGATGTGCAACATTTAGGGCTCATGCACACGACCGTATGTATTTAGCGGTCTGCAAAAAACGGATCCGCAAAAAATACGGATGACGTCCGTGTGCACTCCATATTTTGCGGAACAGAGCAGCTGGCCCCTGATAGAACAGTACTATCCTTGTCCGTAATGCGGACAATAATAGGACATGTTCTATTTTTTTGTAGAACGGAAATACGGACATACGGAAGCGGAATGTGCACGGAGTAACTTCCATTTTTTTTTGCGGAACTATTGAAATGAATGGTTCTGTATACGGTCCGCAAAAAAAACAAAACGGAACGGACACGGAAAGAATATGCATTCGTGTGCATGAGCCATTATAATATGCTCTCCCTGGAAAACAATAACTAGGATCCAAATGATTGCTCTCACTGTAAAGACTGTTGATTCACTAGTTCTATAATTGGCACAAATGGAAACTGGAGCAGTTGCTCATAGCAGCTAATCCGGTCACTGCTTATATTTTCCAAAGAGCCTCTGAAAAATGAGTGCTAGGACCTGATTAGTTGCTATGGCCATATCTACCAGTT
This sequence comes from Bufo gargarizans, assembly GCF_014858855.1. NCBI lineage: Eukaryota > Metazoa > Chordata > Amphibia > Anura > Bufonidae > Bufo > Bufo gargarizans. The sequence continues at coordinate 590,505,946 of NC_058080.1, read as the reverse complement.
TGCCTTTGCTCCCGTTTTGATAAATTTACACAATTGTCTCTGCTAATTAATGTAATGGTGGAATTGTGCATAACACTTCCCCAACATGCCACAAAACTGCTGATCATCAGGCTGGGAGCAACGCTGCAGTAAATAGACATAGCCACTACATTGTACTGAGCATTGTAGTTCCAATTCCTGGTTCTGGCGTCGTAGGTAGTGACGACAGCTGGTCTGCTAGTGATATTTTATTCTGAGAATAGGTCATTAACAGGTAAGTCCAGGCAAAACCTATCTAAAGAAGTATTCTGGTATTGGCAAATTAAAGCAGCACTGAGCCTTCAACAACATTTGCAATAGTACAGTGTGTGTATATGAGGAATAACATATTATATTATTATTATGACTTGTATCTGGCATTTTTAGCAGTTGTCCTCTGTGCTTGCTGAATAACTTGTTTGCAGTTCTCTCAGACATGGTGGATGGAGACTAGCTGCCATCCACTGCACACACACACATAAAGTAGAGGAAAATCTCCTTCCTGTCTCACAGTCACTTAGAAGCAACCACAGGATAACGAAGGACATTACAGAGAAGTACTGACCTGTACTTTTGTGAATGAAGCACTATCAGATATAAGCTTTCTATGTAGTTGTGCCGTCCTGCTTGTGTGATACCCTAGCTGGAAGCATTTTTCAAAGAAATAAACAATTAATGTGGGTGGGGGATCGGCAAGCTGGTAAATGGCTGATAACGGGAGAACTAGACATTAGTTGTGATTGTTCGTACAATTGATTTATGCTATGTTATGTGCCAAATTAGTGACCATTTAAGGTTATTCTTTGTATGATAAAAGGTTATACAATTTTCTAATATATATTATGCATAAATATTTAATTTCCTGGAAGTAAACAATAAAGGTTACTACTGAATGACTGCAGGTAGAGATCTTGTCAGCTTTGAGGAATTGATTTAGAAAATATATTGATAAAATTGCAACATTTATCTTCTGATACAGGAATAACCATTTAAAAATGGTAAGACAACATATGAAAAAAGACGAAGTATTTTATTTGTAGATTCCAATGGGACACTAAACCATTTTGTCCAATCACTAGAAATGTGTTTTACTTATACCCATTTGTCTAGTAAACAATACAATTTTGACTTTGTTCAGTGATCAGGGATTGTGCTGTCCTGTAGCCTATTTTTACCTAAGACCCTGTTGAGATCACATTAATGGCCTTCTTGCTGCCTTATTAACACCTGTTTACTAACATTGTTTTAGGCAGTTGCTATGAATCTGCCTTGCATCTGAGTCTGGGTCAGGTTATCACCTTGTTCGAGATAAGCTGTTGGTTGCTTAGCCTTTAAAAGACAAGGGATCTTAGGCCCCTTTCACATGGGCGAGAATTCCGCTCGGGTCCAATGCGTGAGGTGAACGCATTGCACCCGCACTGAATCCGGACCCATTAATTTCTATGGGGCTGTGCACATAAGTGGTGATTTTCACGCATCACTTGTGCGTTGCGTGAAAATCACAGCATGCTCCTCTTTGTGCGTTTTCCACGCAACACAGGCCCCATAGAAGTGAATGGGACTGTGTGAAAATCGCAAGCATCCGCAAGCAAGTGTGGATGGGGTGCGATTTTCACGCACGGTTGCTAGGAGACGATTGGGATGGAGACCTGATCTTTATTATTTTCCCTTATAACATGGTTATAAGGGAAAATAATAGCCTTCTTAATACAGAATGCTTAGTACAATTGGGCTGGAGGGGTTAACAAAAAATAAAACATTTTTTAACTCACCTTAATCCACTTGCTCGTGCAGCCCGGCTTCTTTTCTGTCTTCATCTTTGCTGTTCACAGGAAAAGGACCTGTGGTGACATCACTGCGGTCATCACATGGTCCGTCACATGATCCATCACCACGGTAATGGGTCATGTGATCGACCATGTGATGAGCGCATTGACGTCATCAAAGGTCCTATTCCTCAAATAAGAAGACAGAAGAGAAGCCGGGCTGCGCAAGCAAGTGGATTAAGGTGAGTTAAATATTATTATTTTTTTTTTAACCCCTCCAGCCCTATTGTACTAAGCATTCTGTATTAAGAATGCTATTATTTTCCATGTTATAAGGGAAAATAATAAAATCTACACAACACCTAAGCCAATGCTGTCAGCATTTAAGTGTGTTGTTTATCATTTCCCTGTCATTCTATTCTTGTCTGTTTGCTGTGAAGTACTGTATTTTTCGCTATTTAAGACAGATCCCCTAATGTTAATCAAACCTTAAAGAGGACCTTTCATGTTTTTTTAAATTCTAGATAAATACCTTTACTTGCCACCCTGCCTGTTATTTTAAAATATGGATCCTACAGCCCTCTGTGCGCCTATGTTGTTTTCCAGCTCAGTATGTTAATACCGAGCATTGGTACAGGGAGGAGTCAGGGATTCTCAATTAGCGCCTCCTTCTCCCTGGCTGTGCTGCGATCCAATCACAACGAAGAGCATCAGAGCCAAGGAGAAAAAAAAAGCTCAACTTCTCCCTGGCCATCCATTATTTTTTTTGCGGATCCATTGTAACAATGCCTAAAACGGTCAACAATAGGACATTTTCAATATTTTTTGGCGGGGCTACAGAACGGACATACTGATGCGGACAGCACACTGTGTGCTGTCCACATTTTTTGCGGACCCTTTGAAATGAATGGGTCCACATCCTATCCGCCAAAAAAAATGGAACGGACATGGAAACAAACAACGTTCATGTGCATGTAGCCTTAAAGGGAGAAAAAAACGGTATACCAGTATATCTTTATTTTCTGTTCACTGTCATTCATCCACTCCCAACCTGTATGCCATTACCATCTGCCATCTATTCCATTGTTGGACTCCCCTCTGATTCATCCGTGGCCATCACCATTCGTTTCGTAAGTTCGGGGAGTTTATCTCAGTACTTTGTTGTCTGCCAGTGTTGACATGTGCTTCATATATTCAGCCCTACTGCTGGAGGTAGCTGAGTACCAGGAGATACTGTCTATACTTGGGAAAGGCAACTGCTGCACATGAAGTCCAGTTCAGTGGTCTTGTAAACACCCAGCGTCATTACACCAGGAAAACTATTGATAAACATGCTAAGCATGTCCATAGGCATGTTCATTGACATGACAGAAGACAAAATAGTATACTCTTGGAGTCCATCATCCTGGTATGCATTAGTAAAAGAAGGTATAGCGTTGTGTAGGCAAACCTATTCTGTACAACAGAATGCAGTAAAACCATATGTAAATGGTAGCAAATGTTAACTGCACATTTAATGCATTAAATACCATGTGTAAGTGTCAGGTTAACAATGAATGCATTTGTACAGTACCACACTGCATACAATATTTACAGTGTATATGTGTTTATGATGTGAGTATAAATTGATGAGTCTCATTGTTCTGTTTGATACAGAGACATAAAAATATACCAGAGAGGACAATATTAGAAAAGTAGGACACATCAACTTACAATACAAGAATATTAAGAGCTACAATCAGGTGGGCTATGATTTTACCAGTTTTAGTGTGGATCCACTGTACACATCCAGCAACCTTTTTATTAAAGGAATGGGCCATTAACAGCCACCTACCAGTGACATGTACAGATAAACCATTCCAGTGGTTGTTTTCATGCACAGGGATAATGCGGTGACCAACTGGCTATTAGACAAGAAGATTGAGGATAAGTACTTTAAAAATCAACTAAAATAGCCCTGGAATGTAAAAAGTAATACATGTCATTGCCTTTATTTTTGGTCCTTTTATCCCAGTCCTTAGAATACTTGACATTTTGTCATTAGAAAACATCTACCATGAAATACTTGTACACAAGGTAAAAGCGATCTCCAATCTAATGTAAAAGACAATACATAATGCTAGAAATGTACCCTGTCCGCAGAACAAGCCAGCAATGAACCAAGAATGTGCTTTCTATTTTTACCTAAACTGCATAAAATAATCATACACCTACACAGATATACATCAATGACATCCAGAGCAAAAAAAAACGCATTGTTGAACCAAAGACTTCTTCTAAGTTATGTTATTATATGGGTCGTAGACATCTCCATCCAGTTCTCTTGAGATATCACTGTGCTGAACCCTCAAAACTCAAGGGTGGTGCAAATACTTTATACCAAATGGTCTCTTGATGTCATTATTTTGTGACTTTGGGGCTGGAAAATAGAATCTTGGGAGGTCAATTTTTATAATAATTAGTTCTGCCATCACCATCAGCACCAGGGAACATGCAGTTAAGTAGTTAAAATACAGTTAAGAATATTGCAAGAGAGTAGACCCAGGTCTCCATACCCACAGGTACATCACCATAGTGAAAACTATGTTTTTTTGGGGAAGAGAATGAGCAGAATTCCTTAGGATGCAAACTGAAATAGCACAGGCTCCATAATGTTCCCAAACCAAGAAACCGACCGTCAAAACCACCAGGGAGATTTAAAAGTACAGTATGTTTGACACAGCCAAGAAGGTTCACTTACCTGATACACACTGACTTGTTTCCCCACTCCAGGTACCATCTGCTTGGCATCTGCGTGAATATGGTCCCACCAGAATGTATCCTTTATTACAGGTGAATTTAACTTCAGAGTTGTTCAGGTAGTTGGTTCCTTCCTTCTTCCCACTCTTTGGGGGCTCTAACCAGCCACAAGAGACCACTGACACAAATGGAAGAAAATATTGCAAAGTTAGTAACATCAAGCACTGTATTCCAGTAGACAACACATGCTTCTGTTCTGTTGTACAGTAAAGGTCGGGAGTTGGTTAGTCTTGGTTAGTCCTCTATGACCCAATAAAAGGTAGTACATTCATTCTATGAGTGATTCACACTGTGAGCTAATAAGCATCAAATTGTCACTATATGATAGTTGCTTGGAAGTGGCCATGAGTTTGACACATAACTTCAATGTCTTCTACACGGTAGTCATTTCTTCCATACCTGGCTGCAGACTCTGCACTAAATTCTTGTGGTTATCATGTGACATTAAAGTTGCATTTCCAATGTCCAGGTCTCTAGTGGTAAGCACATCAAATCGACAGAAATAATCATTCCCACATATGTTCTTCATATTATTAGTAAGTGGATCATTGGGATCCTCCTGAACAGAGAAGGTGGGTAAGAACTGGAAGTCATGTTTTTCTTGATAGTTCTCTATCAGCCACTGGGAGTCGTATGTGAAGAGTGAGCTGTCAATGGTCACTGCCCCTGCAATCAACACAATACTTGAATAAAATGCATTGTATTCTTCTGTTATAAAAAAAATTCTAATATTCTGAATTTACCAGTTTAGGCTATGTACACAGCAGTAGGTGCTGTAGCCCAGCCAAAAAAGGACTAGTGGTGACATATGATGGCCACTATGATACACTGGTCATCATGTACAACAAAAAATAACAGATGAAATACTCCAGCAGACACATGAAATCCTCCGATCACCTGATAGCCTTTGCCACTGTGCAGCAGCAACTCTGTTGTGCTACAACCTAATGTCTGCTTGCCTATAGCTTTACATTATCCACATGAGCGGTCACCAACTAGTACTTCTCCAGATATTGTGCAACTACAAAACCCTGCTTGTGGCTGGAAGGGTTTTATTTTTTTGTTTTAGAACAGCTGGAAAACCACAGGTTCAAGACCAATGATAAGCAGGAAACAAGAAGCAGGCTGGCAGAGATTCAGTGACAACAGAATACATAGAGCTTTGCAGATTTGCAGTTACCCCTAGTGCATTCTTGAATTGGTGCTATGAAGAAGATTTGTACTGGTTCAGGCAATACTCACAATTAGCACCAAACTGGAAAAGCTCTTCTGAAGTTGAACTAGTTGATAACACACTTCCATCCCTAAGAGTAAAATCATCATTTGGATTATTGTTCATGACTCCCATGAGCCCTTGTGTTTGGTTCATGAACTCCTCTGGCAAAAGGAAATTGATACTCAGAAACTTTCCACTTCCTCTCACTTCCACCCCAGCTCCAGAAGGAAACATTGCCGTCACACGTTTGTCAGCACCATAAAACAGAAATACACCTTAAAGAAGAACAGACATAAAATTAGGCAGTTCATCCATTTTCTTTTTTTTAACTATCCATGTATGGAGGACTCTACATCCTTAATGTCTAGACTTGTTTTCTCCTTTCGGCATTAGACGGGCCTTTCTACTAAAATATTTTTTAGGTCAGTACAATTACGACGATAAAAATAAAAAATAAACTTTTGAAAAAAATATATTTTTCTTTTCTTTACCATCTTCTTCTGACCCCCATAACTTTTTTATACTACTTTGTTATGTCTACAGGACAATCTGTAGTCTTTGTTAATACCATTTTGGAGTGTGTATAACTTTATGATTATTTTTTTCGGTACGCCATTCACCTTATGGGATACGTTTTAAAAAAAATATTTAATAGTACAAAAGTTTTTCCACACAGAATTGTCCATGATGTTTATTTTTTTTATTATGTATTTTTATTTTGGGAAAAGGGGAGAGATTAGAATTTTCAAATTTTTTTACTTCTTAATATTTTTAAAAACTTTTTTTCACCTTTCTTAGATTTTTTCCTAGGTCCCCAAGTGGACCCCAATTTGCAATCGTTAGAAATTTGTATAGCGTAATGTAATTTTTTTCATTACCCTATACATAGATCACTATATTACAATTCAGTGCTGCCACCTGCTGTCCTGAATTGTAATATGCAAGTAATGAGCCTAGAAGCCTAGTACAGCCTCATTAGGTACAGGGAATGCCTTCCCCGTTCTCCGCCCAGGGGAGGCATTCCTGCCTATTTGACCAAGGCACCTGAGGTTAAATGTACACGATAGGCATTACTGCCGATTGCAGGCATTATCCACGGGTGTCTGCTGTGTGAAACAGCAGGCATCTGGCAGCTATGGTGCTCTCTCCGATCCGGAGCAGATGCCATCTTTAAAGACCCAAAATCCACCATACATGTACGGTGGATGTTGGGAAAGGGTTACAAACTACAAACAAACCCTCTATAGACTGATTCTGCAGTTATATTTCATTCCATCTGTCCCCTTATTCTTCCTAAGCCTACATTTGTCAACTTCACATGTTATGCTTGGGGTCCCACCAAATAGAATGAAGGGACTGTGGCCTAACTCCACAGGCTGGACAGAAGTCAGGCATCTCTGGGCTTGGGGGGACTCTACAGCAATCTGGATAAATATAGTCCACACTTGTCATGCTGAAGATGAAGTAGACATGGGACCCACATACACCTGGAGACAGCATGGCTGTGGAGCACTAGCTTCCACTGTGCTCCTTATGTTCTCTTCTGCTTCACATAGTAATTTTCATGCAAGATATTGATGCAGACTACAGCCCCATTAATGGGATTTTACTTTTCTAATCCTCCATCTCCTACAGTCAAATTTGTATAGGAGATAACATTTTAACACAGAAGTATATTTGCACCTGTTTGGTCTGGATTTGGCTAGCTAGGAGCCATGGAAAAAGGCCCAAAGTGAAATATATATTGTTTTCCATTTCACTTTTTACCTTTCTAGAATATATGTGGAATTGCATAAGCATTTGCTAAATGAATAATTTGTACCAGCAGAGTAATTTACCCTTAAGATCTATCCATGTCCGATTAAAGCGTAGAGGTTCTTGGTTTAGAAGAACTTCAATCATGACTAAGTCTTCTGCTAGACGCACCTCAATAACATCAGAACTCCCCTCTTGCATGGCCACAGAGGAGAATCCAGTCACTGAAGTGGAGGAACCTTCAATGAAAAAAGTAAACAGCATTTTAAATATTTCAGTTTTTCCAGAAAACTTCCATCTTCACCTTTGTAGTATATGAAGGAAAGATAGGGTGCTCTCAAAAATATTCCAATTACCAATAGCACATTATAGTAACAATTTCTAGGCCTTTTATTTTACAATTTTCTATTCAAGGGATTGTATCCTTACAGGAAAATCCCCATAGTCCAGCATTAATGGGAAATAGTGTACACTGGATTATTAGATAGATCTAATAATATATCATTTCTAGTTGTATCTAGTAATCCAACGCACAATATACAAACAGTACAGACCAAAAGTTTGGACACACCTTCTCATTCAAAGAGTTTTCTTTATTTTCATGACTATGAAAATTGTAGATTCACACTGAAGGCATCAAAACTATGAATTAACACATGTGGAATTATATACATAACAAAAAAGTGTGAAACAACTGAAAATATGTCATATTCTAGGTTCTTCAAAGTAGCCACCTTTTGCTTTGATTACTGCTTTGCACACTCTTGGCATTCTCTTGATGAGCTTCAAGAGGTAGTCACCTGAAATGGTTTTCACTTCACAGGTGTGCCCTGTCAGGTTTAATAAGTGGGATTTCTTGCCTTATAAATGGCGTTGGGACCATCAGTTGCGTTGTGGAGAAGTCAGGTGGATACACAGCTGATAGTCCTATTGAATAGACTGTTAGAATTTGTATTATGGCAAGAAAAAAGCAGCTAAGTAAAGAAAAACGAGTGGCCATCATTACTTTAAGAAATGAAGGTCAGTCAGTCCGAAAAATTGGGAAAACTTTGAAAGTGTCCCCAAGTGCAGTCACAAAAACCATCAAGCGCTACAAAGAAACTGGCTCACATGCGGACCGCCCCAGGAAAGGAAGACCAAGAGTCACCTCTGCTGCGGAGGATAAGTTCATCCGAGTCACCAGCCTCAGAAATCGCAGGTTAACAGCAGCTCAGATTAGAGACCAGGTCAATGCCACACAGAGTTCTAGCAGCAAACACATCTCTAGAACAACTGTTAAGAGGAGACTGTGTGAATCAGGCCTTCATGGTAGAATATCTGCTAGGAAACCACTGCTAAGGACAGGCAACAAGCAGAAGAGACTGTTTGGGCTAAAGAACACAAGGAATGGACATTAGACCAGTGGAAATCTGTGCTTTGGTCTGATGAGTCCAAATTTGAGATCTTTGGTTCCAACCACCGTGTCTTTGTGCGACGCAGAAAAGGTGAACGGATGGACTCTACATGCCTGGTTCCCACCGTGAAGCATGGAGGAGGAGGTGTGATGGTGTGGGGGTGCTTTGCTGGTGACACTGTTGGGAATTTATTCAAAACTAAAGGCATACTGAACCAGCATGGCTACCACAGCATCTTGCAGCGGCATGCTATTCCATCCGGTTTGCCTTTAGATGGACCATCATTTATTTTTCAACAGGACAATGACCCGAAACACACCTCCAGGCTGTGTAAGGGCTATTTGACCATGAAAGAGAGTGATGGGGTGCTGCGCCAGATGACCTGGCCTCCACAGTCACCTGACCTGAACCCAATCGAGCAGAGTGAAGACAAAAGGGCCAACAAGTGCTAAGCATCTCTGGGAACTCCTTCAAGACTGTTGGAAGACCATTTCAGGTGACTACCTCTTGAAGCTCATCAAGAGAATGCCAAGAGTGTGCAAAGCAGTAATCAAAGCAAAAGGTGGCTACTTTGAAGAACTTAGAATATGACATATTTTCAGCTGTTTCACACTTTTTTGTTATGTATATAATTCCACATCTGTTAATTCATAATTTTAATGCCTTCAGTGTGAATCTACAATTTTCATAGTCATGAAAATAAAGAAAACTCTTTGAATGAGAAGGTGTGTCCAAACTTTTGGTCTGTACTGTATATAATGTACTTTATTTTAGAAATAGTGTTCCAATTACTGCATCCTGAAAGTTATGCACCTACCGTATGTAACAAAGATTGATTCATAAATTCTGTACCCCCTCCGAAATAATGTGGACAAGTGAAAGAATACCATGCAGTTTACTTATGCACTCATGTTGATACAGTAGAGACCTATGAACCTGTGATCTATGTACACAGCATGTCAACAGAACGGGCTGTAATGTGGATGTGCATGTATCTTCACACAATCACCAAGGGGGTCATTTACTAACTGATATATGCCAATATTCTGACGTATATCTGTCGCAGATTGCAAGGAAGCTGATGTAGATTTAGACTGGCGGTGGATGTGCTGAAGTTATATAGAGACCTGTGCCTCTATATAACTTCAGCGGACCCACCGCCAGCGTAGGAGTTATTAAGACAGGTGTCTAAAACGCCGGTCTTAATAAATGACCCCCCCCCAAGTACTTTATTTTAAGGTGTTACAAATGAACTTAACCCTAGCATGTATGAAAAATGAGATTAGTAGATGTGGGAAGATGTGTATTGCACAGTAGAATATGTAATCATTTCTGTCATGGTTTATAAAAACTAGAGATTGCAATGGATGCTTCTATTGTTTTCCTAGTGAAACACAGTAAAGAGGGGAGGTGAATTTATTACACTCTGCACTCCAGAGTACTGACTCCAAAAAGTAGCAAAATAGTTAGTCTACCTTCACACTGGCGTTTTGGCTTTCCGTTTGTGAGATCCGTTCAGGGCTCTCACAAGCGGTCCAAAACGGATCAGTTTGCATTTTTATGCATTCTGAATGGAAAAGGATCCGCTCATAATGCATTAGTTTGCCTCCATTCTTTCTCCGCTGATGAAACTGAGCCAAACGTTTTCACTGACACAATCTGGCACAATAGAAAACGGATCCATCCTCCATTGACTTTAAATGGCGTTCAAGACCAATCCATCTTGGCTATGTTAAAGATAATGTAAACGGATCCGTTCTGAACGGATGCAGACGGATGTACTATCTGAACGGATCCGTCCATGACGGATCTGCACAAAACGCAAGTGTGAAAGTAGCCTTATTTGCAAATTTTAGGGTTTACTTGCACAAAAAATTGTGACGGTTTGCATATTTACACCACTCACTCCAGTTTTGAAAAGCGAGTGAGGAACTAGACATGGTTAGCTAGGCTAAGGAGTTTCACTTCATATTTATCACCGAGATATTTTGTTTTTAAGTTGCAAATACACTTGCAAACTCCCTAAAGTAGGGCACAGCATAAAAAAGAAAAAAACTGGAGTAGTATGTCCAGACAAAAATGCTAAAAGTAAAAATGCACCAAGTTTACAAACCAATATGCAACGTTAGATAAATTTGATGCAGAGTACGCCAATGCAGGCTCAAGCAAAACTGGCTTCAAATATTACTTTTGGTAAACACATACCATTTGCATGTATAACGGGTTGTGTCCGACCCTGTATCATGAGTGACTTATAACTGGAGCTGACCAGTGTGTACTCTCCTCTGCCCTTGAAAGTGTAATTGACCCCGTCAAAGGTAATAAAATGAGGATCTCCAAAAGCAGAAGCTGCAACAGATACAAATGATATATGTTAATAAACATTATGGCAGATGATCAATATCTAATTTCTTAGGGATTATACTGTTCCATGCACTGCCTATAATATTTCATTGTGTGACACCAATACATAGTTGCATTGACTGTAGTGGACTATGTTGCTTTCATCTACAGGAGTTTAAGCTCATGCAAATAACTGCACGATGCAAGACGTTAGATTTATGCGCTGGGTGGTCAAATTAGATGAATAGCTTATGACCATCCTTCTAAGAAGATCAAAATATCAAGGATGTATTATGTAAAACATATTCCTCTGTGATGTGTTGAACCATCTGCATGATAAATCTGTAACTTAATTTGAAATAGCAATTTTATTAGTGGTAAATTGTCAGATTTTATCACCCACTATATTTTCATTTAATTATATACATTAGATTTAAACGACAACTTTGCTGCGAACTACACACTAAGCCTGCAATATGCTTAGTTTCCACTAGATGGCAATATGGCTTCAGAAAACTAACTGGTAATGCTTATCTCCCAAATCAATATAAAGAAATTTATTTATTTTTTAGCAGGATGGCAAAATAACGGCAACGAGAACGCTGCGGAATCTGCACTGATAAACATATTGTTCTGCTTGATATAATAAGCCTATGTATGTGCGTTTCATCTCTTATATATCTCTTATCTCTTATATATAGAAAGAAGTTTCTTTCTGTCTGTCTGTTCTTTATGCGCTACCAAACGACTGGACCGATCTTCACCAAATTTGGCACACAGGTACATCAGGTGCCCGGGAAGGTTTTAGACTGAGTCTCAGCTCTCTAGGACGTACAGTTCCTGAGATATTCCCACAAAATGTACCTGCATTAACCAATAGAAGCCTGCAAGTCTTTCTCTTCATATGCCAACTGCCATACACATGGTCACATGTCCCTTATCAGCCACCAGAAGCTTGCAGGCCCTTAGTCTCCACATACACACAGTTTTACTCCAGGTTTCCATAACAACCCAGCCATTTTTCTTCACTGCTGTAGGTCAGCTTTAGACTAGGGCTACACGACGACATGTGTGGCGCAACAATAAGTTTTACAACACATAGGGCACAACTACACTGCTACATTGATGTCGCATGACAATTTTTATAATGATAGTCTATGGTGTCGCACTGCGACAAGCTGCGACTGTGACACAACTGTCGTGTTGCAGTCGCAGCATGTTGCATGTCGCAGTGCGACACCATAGCCTTTCATTATAAAAATTGTTGCGCGGTATTGGTACGACAAAATTCCGTTTGACACATGCCGTCATGTAGCCCTAGCCTTAAAAGGGTAGTGCGCTGTGGAGGTCACTGTTAAGGGGGCAGGGGCCACTATTAAAGGGACAGCTGCTGTGGAGGTCACTGTTAAGGGGGCAGGGGCCACTATTAAAGGGGCAGCAGCTGTGGAGGTCACTGTTAAAGGGAGGGGCACTGTGGAGGTCACTGTTAAAGGGGCATTCACTGTGGATGTTACTGTTAATGGGGCAGGCCGCTGTAGAGGTCATTGTTAAATCTGCAGGCACTGTGGAGGTCACTGTTAAGGGGGCAGGGGCCACTATTAAAGGGACAGCTGCTGTGGAGGTCACTGTTAAGGGGGCAGGAGCCACTATTAAAGGGGCAGCTGCTGTGGAGGTCACTGTTAAATCAGCAGGGTACTGTGAGGTCACTGTTAAGGGAACAGGGTACTGTGGCAGTCACTGTTTAAGGGACGGGTGCTTTGGAGGTCTCTGTTAAGGGGGTGTGGAACAGTGGAGGACACAAATGAGGGGACGGTTTCTTCTAAGGGCCGGGGTGCTGTATAGGTCACTGTAAGGGGGCGGGCCCCTGAGGAGGTCAATGTCAAGGAAGTAGGGTGCTGTGAAACTCACTATTAAAGGGACGGGCTGCTGTGAAGGTCAAAGTTAAGGGGATGGGCTGCTGTGGAAGTCCCATTTTAAGGAGGTGGGGCACTAATGGGGGGTCAGTGTTAAGGGGTAAGGGGCTGTGAAGTTCACTGTTAAGGGGGCGGGGTACTGTAGAGGTCACTGTTATGGAGGATACTGTCGATATCTTTTAACGACACACAGAAACATTAAATAAAATAGATGGAATATATCCTTGCAAAGCCGGGTCCTTCTGCTAGTATTGTTATAAATATGGCTAAAATAGGCATGCAGTAACTTTATAACTTTACATCTAAAGCTACTTTTACACTTGCAATTGTAATTCTGGTGCTGTCGGACCGGAAGACATCCTGATGCATCCTGACAGGATCTCTTTCCATTCAGAATGCATCCTCTGCTGGATCTCAATACCGGACACAACACAAGTGTGAAAGTAGCCTAATATGCTTCTGCTAAATATATTTGTGGTCATGGCTACGGCCAAGAGGTATCCGAAGAACCCTAGGGAGAAAACAACAGGAACAACCTAACCCAGCTAGGCATGTTTTAGCTGACCTGACTAAATGGCTTGTTGTGTGCCCTAAGCCATGATCGTGGGTAGGCCTATAAGTGGGCATACCCTGTGGAAATGAGAAGATAAGGGAGGGAGGGTGGGGCACCTGAAAACACACACCTGTGAGTGAGGGTGTGGCTCGTATATGAAGAGCCTCCGCCCCTCCCACAAATGCAGGCTGACTAATCAGCCTTACCAACTTGTGGTCATGGCTACGGCCAAGAGGTATCCGAAGAACCCTAGGGAGAAAACAACAGGAACAACCTAACCCAGCTAGGCATGTTTTAGCTGACCTGACTAAATGGCTTGTTGTGTGCCCTAAGCCATGATCGTGGGTAGGCCTATAAGTGGGCAAAAACCAAGCCAAGTAGGATAGAATAGGAATTTGAATGGCATGTACAAACTAATCCCCAAGCCAACTGCAAGGCATCCGGGATCTAGAGCGAACATTCAGGGTATGTGAGGCAAGACCAGTAGGAAACCTACAACCCATCTTGTGGATGACAAGGCCAGAAACATGATGCTCAATATTGCGGATACTGCACCAAAGCGGAATGGAGGACCGAGAGTACGTTGTGAAATGGATCATAAAACCAACTGAAACTTGTAAAGTTTGGTTCTAGTGCGAGTACTGGCAATGCCCTAGCGTCAGGAGATCGTGGGACCAAACCCTAACTGCCTAGACTATGCAGGAATGAGGGCCAAAAAGAACCATGTAGATAGGAAGAGAATCCTTGAATAGTTACCCAGACAACAGCTATCCGCGCTTTGTTCTACTGTGCGCCCCTGAGAATTGTTTTAACGCTTGAGACGTGAAGACCGACCTACTATCTGAATCTTCTACCGTGAGAAAATGCTGGACCTTGTCCAAAATCCGATTCACCGTGGTTGTAGGGAGTCGGAGGTTAGTGGGGCACCTGAAAACACACACCTGTGAGTGAGGGTGTGGCTCGTATATGAAGAGCCTCCGCCCCTCCCACAAATGCAGGCTGACTAATCAGCCTTACCAACATATATATATATATATATATATATATATATATATATAAACAAAATACTACAAATCCGGTAAGAAAGAGATCTCAAGGCATATTTAGGAGTCCACATCTCTGCTTCTAACTCTTCTTTGTCTTCTTGTAATTTTCCTCCTCTCTTTCAGAGACTGAAAGAGTTGTTACGCAAATGGAAACGCCTTTATCTTTGTTGGGTGGGGTATCAACTGTAAAAATCACCCTCCTCCCTAAAATCCTTTTTGATACCCCAACTGCTAGAAGTCCACTATCCAAATTGGCGTTCATGTAGAGGGACATTTTTTACTTCATATGGAATAATAAACGGTATGATGTACCAACAGTCATGCTTTCGGGCTGGCTCAGGGGGTCTCTCAGTGCCTATTCTCCTTTATTATTACCGGGTAACCCATCTCAGATCTATATTCCTTTTTGGATGACCCAAGAAGATACCTTTACTAAATGGATATAAATTAAAAAGCTGTACCTCACCCCAATGCACCCTAACTCCACCCTGTGGCCAATGGACCACTCCCCTATTAGGCCCTAAGAATTCCTCTAGACATATCATATATTAACTCCTCCGTGATATCCTTTGTCTATATTCCTGCAATCCCTGAGAGTCTGACATCTTCTACCGTCTGGTCTTGGTCAGCCGTGGGTCTCTTTCGTTTGGCTGATGTGGATGACACCACAACTTTGGAAATTAGACGTTTCGAATACCTAACTCATCAACTGGATCTCCCACCTAGCAAGAGATTCCATTATTGTAAAATATGCCATTTTATAACCAAATACTTTACTCCCCTGTTGGAAATGGGGCCCCCACCATAAATACTGTACATGGACAAATGGTTGACAGCCATCGGCAAACCTGTTTTTCCTGGTCTCAGACAGATTATCTGGAGTTAAGCAGGTAAATTGTCTATTTGCTCCACCTATAAAGAAATTCAATATAAACTACTGATGCATTGGTTCCACACTGCTGCCCTCCTGCAATCTCTAAACATGACGATACCACCCATATGGTGGAATTACTCCATAGATTTTGAGATTGTCCCCTAAATGTTCCTTTTTTGGAAGCTTATTCTATACATCTGTACAGACACCTATTACCAAGGCATGATCTTTATACTGGACTGTATATTTGCTCCCTAGAAAACTTAAAGGGGTTTAATACTGATGACCTATCCTCAGGATAGGCCATCAATACCTGATCAGTGAGTATCCGACTCCTGGCACCCTGCCGATCAGCTGTTTGAGGAGGCTGTGACCTCTTACTAAGCCAGTGCAGCTCAGTCCCTTTCAAGTGAATGTGGTTGAGCTGCGATACCAAGCACAGCGCTATCCAAGGTACAGCGCTGTGCTTGGTTAGTTGCGAGGAGGCTGCGGTGCTCACTGGAGGATAGGTAATCAGTAGGGATGAGCGAATCAACTTTGGATGAAACGTCCAAAGTCGATTTGTATAAAACTTTGTTCCAATACTGTACGTACAGTATTAGAATGCATTGTATCTGATGAGCCGAAGTTTGGGAAATGGTTTTTTACAGTACAAATTAATTTAGCAAGTTATTACTCGAAGTCTTGCGAGACTTTGCAAAGTAATAACTTTGGTGCATCAGAGACAATACATTCTAATACTGTACGGAGCTCCTGCTCCGTACAGTATTGGAACAAAGTTTTATGCGAATCGACTTCGGATGTTTCATCCGAAGTCGATTTGCTCATCCCTAGTAATCAGTATAAAACACTCGGAAAACTCCTTTGAAAACTTCTCTATACAACAATACTAAACGGTTTTAAGGCGACTTGGGACCTGGAAGACTAACACCTCATCTCAGGCATGCCCTGACTCCACACTCCTATTGGGGGTATGATGGCCTTCCAATGATTCCCCACTCCAGATTCCACCCATTCCCCTACTCTCCTCCCTTTCCCTTTTCCCGGTTACCTCACCTGCCCCTTCTTGTGTCCTTAGTCTTTGTTAATATTCCTTAGAGTTATGTTACTGTATTTCATGTTCATTTTTCGTTGCATGTACAGTTATTGGCTGACTGATTGCTTAATTGATGGCTCATCAATGGCACCACCCTCTACTTTTGGACTGTGATCCACTGGCTGTATAGCACTGAATTCTCTGCTCTTTCATCAAAAGCTAAAACTTTTCCCCAAAACCCATACAGCTTTTTATATAGTATTGTTATATATTAGCATATTAGCACATTTGGTCAGGGCTAGTCATAAAAGGATATCCCACTCATAGTATGTATTAAAATAGGCCAGAACTTTATGATCGTGGAGAATCTTTCTTCTGGAATCCCCACTGATCCTGAGCATAAAGGGGCACTAAGTTAGCTGATTTCTAGTGAATAGGGCTGACTGAAGTTCCCTGCACAGCCAATTGCCAGGAAAACAGAGAGGAGACTGCGCTAAATCACTGCTGCAGCCTCTTCATTCTCAGGATAAGTGGGGGTCCCAGGGGTAAATGCCTCATTGATCATAAATGATGGCTTAGGCTGGCTATATAACTGGAATGCAAGATCATTGTTTTTCATTAGAGTGGATTACAATTACTTACCGACTTTTGGGGGCTTGTATGTGCGACAATCACTGGATGGCCTGAGTTCTAAGTAATACTGGCAGTTATCTGACCACAGACAACAGTAATAGAAGCTGATCACATCGTACAGCCAATGGGAGAACCCAGGCACTCTGGGAGGCTTTCTATATGGAGGGGACCCCCAGTCATGTCCTCGGTCAGGGGTGCTGCCGCCTATTGAATCACTAGTAAGGACTTGGATTCCTCTTTCGTCATAGCAGCACTGCTGTCCTGCTGCATACTTAGGACTGGGGAGAGAAAAAAAAATAATAGTGAATGACATATAGAAGATGTGGTTTTTACCCTCACTAGTAGGTTTTCTGTATTCAGTCAGTGTAAGTACCCTGTCTTGATGGAACGTCATGCAGATTTATGATGCTTTAATATAACTGCAGTAGGTCAGGAAAACATAGCATTCATTTAAAGAACCACTATGCAAAGTGCACATGTTTGGGTAGGCGCCAAAATTCTTTGCATTTGCAAAATGTACTATCAAGATAAACCCCCCCCCCATTGACAGTTAGGCAATGCATAATTTACAGTATATAAGCAATATAAGCATGAGTGTAACTTCAAGTTCATGGGCCCCAATGCAAAATCTTTTACATGTTCCCATCTACGATATGATATTTATAAAACTGGTGTTTTATTGTTTGGTTAGTACAATAGCAGTGGCTATCACTGGGGTCCTATGTTCAACCAAGGAGAACATCTGCATGGAGTTTGTATGTTCTTCTTGTGTTTTTGTGGGTTTCCTCTCACACTCCAAAGACATACTGGTAGTGAATTTAGATTTTGAGCTCCCCCGGGGACAGCAAATAAAGATACTATCTGTGGAGTATTTTGGTGCAATATAAGTAAGGCTACTTTCACACTTGCAGCAGGACGGATCCGACAGGCTGTTCACCATGTCGGATACGTCCTGCGGCTATTTTGCCGTGCCGCCGCTCCGTCCCCATTGACTATAATGGGGACGGGGGCGGAGCTCCGGCGCAGCATGGCGAAAGCCGCCGGACTAAAGCCTGACATGCAGTAATTTTAGTCCGACGGCCTTTCGCCATGCACCGCCGTGCTGCACCGGAGCTCCGCCCCCGTCCCCATTATAGTCAATAGGGACGGAGCGGCGGTCCGGCGGCACAACGAAATAGCCACAGGACGGATCCGACATGGTGAACAGCCTGTCGGATCCGTCCTGCCGCAAGTGTGAAAGTAGCCTAAGCAAAATGACAATTTTATGTGGTAGAGGGGCTTTTGGGCCACCAGAGCTCAGGTGGAACTGTTATCCCTGCATTGGAGTTATTTAGTGTAGTGAAGAATCCAGAGAAATTGCATAAAGCTTTCAATTACTTTTGTGTAAATACTATATAATATAATTTGGTTTTGATTGTTTTAGTGAAGCTCTATGAAAACGAAAAAAAAAAATATTTCCCTGGGGGACCTTTGGACATTAAAGGGATTTTCCAGGAGTTTAATGTTGATGGCGTATTCTCAGTATACGTCAGCAATATCTGATCAGTGGGAATCTGACTCCCAGCACCCCTGCTGATCAGCTATTTGAAGAGGCACTGGTGCCCCAGTAAATGCTGCCTCTTCAAACAGCTGATTGATGGCATGCTAGGTGTCAGGGCCAACCTGATCAGATATTGATGACATAGCTTGAGAATCAGGGGCTTGGCTATAGGGGGTGCAGAGGTAGCAGTCACTACAGGGCCCAGGAGGGGGCCCAAAGACCCTTGTGCCATATAAGAAGACACCAGTATTATAGAAAGTGCATGCAGGTTAAGTTACATCTCTGGCTGGAGGGAAGGGGTTAGGTCAAGAATTTGACATGGGGGGGGGGGGGGGTGCAGTTTCAATTTTTTCCTCAGGCAGCATAAAGGCTATGTGCTTCCCTGCTCCTGGCCACAAAACACTGAGGGAAAGGGGGCCAAAAGCTGAACTCTTGCACCGGGCCTATGAGCTTTTAGCTACGTCCCTGTTGAGAATAGGTCATCAATATTCGAATTGCAAATTTTAATCGCGAATATCGCCACTATATAGTGCTATATATATATATATTCGTATTTGCGAATACTGTTGAATATTCTAATCGCAAATTTATCGCAAATATATTACATTGCCGCTTTTTCGCAATCAAGTAAACAATGACTGGAGATCACGAATTCTCGAATTTGCTAATTTATGGAAAATATTCGGCCAAAAATTAGCGAAATATTGCAAATTCAAATATTACATATGCCGCTCATCACTAGTCATCAGTGTTAAACTCCCGGAAAACTAATTTAACCTACTGTAACAGGCAGTGGGTGTTTGACTGTGGGCTAGTACTAAGGGCTTCATCTTGGCAGTCCCCTGGTTTTCACCCGTTTAACCCATATACAGGGATCTGGCCTACACTGCAAGGGACCCACCAGACCGCTACCTCTTAAAATAGTCCCGGTTTAGTAGGCAGGTGACTGACAGGGGTCAGAGACACTGATTAATGATGCAAAGCACCAATGAGTCAGGCAAAATTCATAGTCAGTAAGCAGGCAGAGTTTATGCAAATCCGTGAAACTAATCTAAAGTCAGGGCAGGCAGCAGGAGTCAGTACAGTAGACAGGCTAATGTCAGAGCAGGAAGTGGAGTATCAGTAGGTTAACAGACAGAAGTTTGGTACACAGGCAGACCAACACAATAGCATACCTTTACTGGTAAACTGGAACCTAAGTTCAGGCAAGGAGTGAAGGGGCAGCCCAGCATTTATAGCAGAAGCCGGTTAGAAATTAGAAGCAGCCATGCAACTAAACATAGAGCAAGGAGAGGAGGGGAGTGGTGATGAAGATAAAATGGGAGTAGCAGTAGTTCAGTGAATAAAGTTCCTAATAGAAACAGTGGTGGACACGGGCCACTGATGTAACACCTGTAGAGCTACAAGAAATAGCACATACATCAGAGGCCCTTAGGATACCTTCAATACCTTATTGGTGGGGATCCAACTCCAGGCACCTCCTCTAATCACACGCCATCGTGGCCTTCCTACAGGATACCAAGCACAGCGCCGTACATTGTATAATGTCTGTTCTTGGCATTACAGCCCAGGCCCATTCAATTGAATAAGACTGAGCTGCACATAAGCCATGTGACCGATGAATGTAACTTCACTGACCTGAGAAGAGGGCATCAACATTTTGCTGCCAGAAGTCCTCTTTAAAGGGGCACTTAGCCTGAAGACACACTGGCTTACATTTTTGTGCAGTTGAATATAATCCATTGATTTGTGTGTGCATCCATTTCATGCTGGCGAAAACAACAGAATGAAATGGTCTGATATGTAGACTAGAAAAATGTTTGTCTTGTGGTTACTATATTTCACACACAGATGCACCGTCAATGTTCTCCTAATAGAGCCCATATAAAAGTGGCAGCCAAATGCCCCTATCAACAATGGCAATCCAATAACCTATATCAAAAGCACCAGTCCATGTCCCTATTAACAATGACAGCCTCTTATCTCCATAAACACTACCATCCACAAAACTTCATTTTTATATCCAGCGGCAGCCCATGAGGAACGAGTGGAGGATGGGAGTGGTAGTGGTTCTCGCAAGAATGAGTGTACACACAGATCATAGTGACAGTCCTCACACAGATACCCTCCTAGCACCAGGCATTAACTGGAGGGCACACCTGTTCTTCATCAGGGCACACCCCGGTGTTGGGTCTCGGCAGGTTGCAAGGCAGGTTTGTGGACACAGGTACAATGGCCAGTGTACAGTAATTGAGTCAGTGACCAGGCCATTAGTAGTAAATAAATGAATATCTCTTTACTAAAGTGCAGAATAGGAGTAGCAGTACAGTTCCGAGCAAATCACAGTGCAATTCATCTTCAACAGCAATGTACAGATAGGAGCCATAATGGGGTTTGTGGTACGCCTTCTCTCTTTCTAAAGTCTCTCTCTTTCTGCAGAACATTAGTCTTGCAATAAGGTTCACAGTAGATGTTCTACTATTTCCAGACTGAGGGATACAGCTCTAAAGGGAATCTGTCACCAAAATTTGCCCTTATAGACCACTTATATAGCACTGTAGCAAAACTATAGATCAGTCAAATGGTAGCTTTGTCTTTTTGTTTTGATGTTTACCAGGGGCAAAAATGCATGCGCCAGCGGGATCTCGGCCAGTACACTGGATGACGTAAGAGGCTTACAGGGTGGGCCAAGCAAGAGGCTGGGGAGGGGTTATGTGAGAAGAAGGCAGAGCGGCCTGGGCGCTTACAGCCCGAATGACGCCCCCTGGGCACTTGCGAGCCCTCATTTACATATGAATAAAACTGCGTTTTTGCCCCTGGTGAACATCAAAACAAAAAGACAAGGTACCAATTGACTGATCTACAGTTATGCTACAGTGCTATGTAAGCGGTATATAAGGGAAAATTGTGGTGACAGACTCCCTTTAAGATACGGCTGGCCAGACCGTCTCAAAATTTGGCTGGGTGCACTGGCAAAACTCTCTCTGGTAGACAGCCTTAAACGTGTCCATTACCTTGCTGACTTCAATGCACGGCCTTGCAGATTCTGAACCTTTTTTTCGTTCTCTCTCTCTCTGGAGCACTTTGGACAAAGCTGCTTTGTTAGCTGTCGCTGTCTCAGAGATAATGGTTCTCTGAGATTCAGGCCTAGTCCTGGGGAGCGAGGACATGTAGGTCCTCTCTCTTCCTCAGTTAGCATTAGATTCTCTACTGACTAGGGACAGAGCCAGGTCCAGATCCTAGCAACATAAAGGGGCTTAGTCAAGGTTGTTTATCTTGACCTATCCATAAAATACTATTGCAAGACAAATCCAGAACACTCTAATTAACCAAATAACAGTATAACAATCAACCCTTTGCAGATACTCTGTTATGTTATGTACAGTTGAAACCAGAAATTTACATACACTATATAAAAATACACATACAGTATGCATGCTTTCCTCAATATCTGACATAAAATCAGAATAAACCTTTCCTGTTTTTGGTCAATTAGGATTACCATAATTATTATTATTTGCCAAATGTCAGAATAATGAGAGAGAGAATGTTTTAAGGCATTTTTATTACTTTCTGCAATGTCAAAAGTTTACATACACTAAGATTACTATGCCTTTAAACAATTCTGGACTGCCCATATGATGTTATGTGTTTGGAAGCTTCTTTTAGGTTTGTTGGCAACATCTGAGTTAATTAGATACACACCTCTTGATGTATTCAAATGCACTCCTGAAACACACTGCTTCTTTGTGTAGCATCATGGGAAAGTCTATAGAAATCAGCCAAGATATCAGGAAGAGAATTGTCGACTTGCACAAGTCTGGCTCAACCTTGGGTGCAATTTCAAAATACCTGAAGGTGCCTCGTTCATCTGTACAAACAATTATATGTAAGTACAAACAAGATGGTAATGTCCAGCCATCATACCGCTCAGGAAGGAGACGGGTTCTGTGTTCCAGAAATGAACGTGCTTTGGTCTGACATGTGCATATCAACTCAAGAACAAGAGCAAAAGACCTTGTGAAGATGATGGCGGAAGCTGTTAAGATTGTGTCCACGTCATCAGTGAAACGAGTACTGTATCAACATGGGCAGAAAGGCCACTCTGCCAGGAAGAAGCCATTACTCCAAAAGAAACATTAAAAAAAGCCAGATTAATGTTTGCAAATGCACACAGGAACAAAGATCTACATTTTTGGAGACATGTCCTGTGGTCTGACGAAACTAAAATTAAACTTTTTGTCCATTTGGCCATAATGACCATCGTTGCATTTGGAGTAAAAAGGGAGAAGCTTGGAAGCCTAAGAACACCATCCCAACTGTGGAACACGGGGGGAGGGGGGGTGGCATCATGTTGTGAGGTTATTTTGCTGCAGGAGGGACTGGTGTACTTCACAAAATAGATGGCATCATGAGGAAAGAAGATTATGTGAAAATACATCTCAAGACATCAGCCAGGAAGTTAAAGCTTGGGCGGAAATGGGTCTTCCAAATGTACAATGACCCGAAGCATACTGCCAAACTGGTTACAAAGTGGCTTAAGGATAACAAAGTCAATGTTTTGGAGTGGCCATCACAAAGCCCTGATCTCAATCCTATTGAAAATTTATGGGCAAAGCTGAAAAGGCAGGTGCGAGCAAGGCGACCAACAAACATGGCTCAGTTACGCCAGTTTTGTCAGGCGGAATGGGCCCAAATTCTGACCAACTATTGTGAGAAGCTTCTGGAAGGATATCCAAAACCTTTGACCCAAGTCATACAGTTTAAGGGCAATGGTACCAAATATTAATGAATAGTGTTGATCACAAATATTCTAATCGTGAATTTTTTTGCGGCACTTCGAGAATTCACAAAGATGTAGAATATAGTGCTATATATTCGTACTCGCAAATATTCTAGTTTTTTTTTTCATCAGTAACCTCCCTTCTTGCTTGTGGGCCAATGAGAAGGCAGCAATATCTTTGTCAGAGCTTAGCAACATCCCTAACAACCAATTAGAAAGTTACCTAAGGCCTCATGCATCCGGCCGTTGTTTTGGTCCGCATCCGAGTTGCAGTTTTGGCAGCTCTGATGTGGACCCATTCACTTCAATGGGGCCGCAAAAGATGCAGACAGGACTCCGTGTGCACATCCATTGCTCTGTTCCGTGGCCCCGCAAAAAAAAAAAATGACATGTCCTATTCTTGTTGGCGCTTTGCAGACAAGAATAGGCAGTTATATTAAAGGCTTTTCGTGCCGTTCCCCAAATTGCGGAACGTGCACGGACGCCATCTGTGTTTTGTGGATCTGCGATTTGCGGACTGCAAAACACACAACGGTCGTGTGCATGTAGCCTAACCCTTACTATATAAGAAACTCCTTTGCAGTTCTGAGAGAGAGAGAGCAGTGACATTGCTGTGCTCTGTGCTTTCATCTGGATCCTATTCCTTATCCAATTACATTAGATAGTTAGCTCATATATGTATACAGATAGTCAATGTAGGTTAGATAGTGATATAGTGTAGCTGATAAGTTCCAGTGCAAGGTGTTAGGTAGTGTGATAGGAATTACTGTTTCTCTGCTGTCCATACATACATGCTACAGACATAGTGCTGTGATGTCACCACAATACTCTGTGCACCAATCAGTAATATCTACTGAGACCTGATAAAATGTGAAGTTGCATGTATTGCGCAAAAAATATGCGCATCATTAGTGCCGATTTGCGCAATCGCTAAAATGATGACTGGAGATCGCGAATTCTAGAATTTGCTAATTTATTATTGCTAATATTATGCGAAAAATTTGCAAAATATCGCAAAAACGGATATTGCCTATTCCGCTCATCACTATTAATGAAATGTATGTAAACTTTTGACTTTGCAGAAAGAAATAAAAATGCCTTACAGCATTCTCTCTCTCATTATTCTGGCATTTGCCAAATAATAATCATTATGGTAATCCTAATTGACCAAAAACAGGAAAGGTTTATTCAGATTTCATGTCAGATATTGGAAAAAAAAACATGCACATGTGTCTTTTTATATAGTATATGTAAACCTCTGGTTTCAACTGTATGTTCATGTCTAGATTAAACCACATTAATTCTTTAACACCTTACAACTATTCAGGATTAGCTAAGCATGTATCTACTACTGTGACCCAGAACATAGTAAGACATAGTACCTGCCATAGATCCCTCTGACACAATGCACAGCTCCAGGATGGTATGTGCACACGCTTCCTGAATCAATGTCACATCCATAATCTGGCTGTAATATAAAAAGAGTGCTTCATCAGTTTTGGAATAAACGCTTCATGTTACATGTAGCAGCTGGACTTTTTGCTGAGGAGAGAGCAAGAGGAAAGCGAGAAGTGACCTATGGCAGTATAAGACGGGGCATATAGTTATAAACACTCATAGTACAGTATGTGCCGAGGTTGAAAGGACTGCTGCTGTGTATTCCTATCATAACGTTTATGCGCAATTCTGCTGAAGTAAGAGTATTCTTTTGTGTTGTCATATACTATAAGTGCGTGCAGTGACCGCAGCAGAGTTAGACTACAACCTCCATCAGCATATACATTTTTACTGCACTATTGCCTTTTTCCATTAGTTTGTTTATTTGCATTAGCTGGAGTTTGAACCCTGCACAGAGGTTGACAAGTGACCCAGGGACAGGAAGATGGAGCCATGACTGCCTATGTTACCAAGTAGCTAATGTAACGTATCCATCTCTCGAGATTGTGTATAAGTCCCTTAAAGGGGTCCACTGGCATTGTAAAAATAAAGCTTAAAGGGGTTTTCTAGGCACCTGATACTGATGACCTATGCTCAGGATAGGTCATTAATATCTGATCAGTGAGGATCAGACACCCCTCACCCCCACCGATCAGATGATCCCTGCAGCTTTCGATGTGCAAACTTGCTGTTGAATGGAACAGAAAGCACAGCTCCGTTTAAAGTGTAGTGGTCATGCCGGGTTAGGGCTCTTTCACACTTGCGCTTTAGAGTTCCGTCGTCGGGGCTCTATGCCGGAAGAATCCTGATCAGGATTATCCCAATGCATTCTGAATGGAGAGAAATCCGTTCAGGATGCATCAGGATGTCTTCAGTTCAGGACCGGAACGTTTTTTGGCCGGAGAAAATACCGCAGCATGCTGCGCTTTTTGCTCCGGTCAAAAATCCTGAACACTTGCCGCATCGACGGATCCGGAATAATAGCCCATTGAAATGTATTATTCCGGATCCGTCGTAACATCTTCAGTTGTTACGACGCAACGACGGATCCGGAAGTTGCGTTTGCGCCTGCGCCAGGAAGTATGAAGGGCTTGGCTGGCGTGAAAAGAGACTGATCCGGAAATCCTGAAGCCAACATCAATGTTTTTTTTCCAGATCCGTCGTACGGAAAAAAACGTTGATCTTGGCTTCAGGTTTTCCGGATCAGTATCTTACCAAAAAAGTCGTAAAGACGCATCCGGAGTGTAATTCCGGCAAATGGAGTACACGACGGATCCGAACAACGCAAGTGTGAAAGAGCCCTTACTGCATCTCATTCCCACAGACATGAACGGGGGCAGAGCTGTAGTAACCCACAATAGCCACTACACTTTGAATAGAGCTGTGCTTCCTGTTCTATTAAAATGGCTAATTGCAGCACTGGAGCTGATCAGTGGGGGTGTGGCGTGTCTGGCTTCCACTGATCAGATACTGATAACCTATCCTGAGGATAGGTCATCAAAGAGAATCTGTCAGCTGTACTATGATACCCTCACTAAGGGCAACATAGTGTAATGACATACATGCTGATTTAGCAGTCTGTCACTTCTAGGCTGGCAGAGTACTGACCTGCCAAACCAGTCAAATATGCTTGAAAAAGACTCTGTGAAGTCGAAACATCACACAGTTGGTGAATAAACCATATATGACTGGAGACAGAGTGCTACGGTAATTATTCTTATATATATATATATATATAAAGAGAGAGAGAGAAAGATAGAGAGAGAGATAAACATATATACAAGGCCGGTTTTAGACAAAATGTGGCCCTGGGCACAATCAAAAGTGGGGCCCCAAATCTTGTAATAATGTACTAACAACACAGTTATATTCTGTTGGGCTCAGCAATGAGTTACCCTCACTCACGGCATCTGAGAGTGTTAAAAACCGGAAGCGCGGGATTCCTCTTCAGGCGCGCTTTCCCCCAGAGGAGATCAGGGAAAGCACCCTGTTCTATAAATAAGCCGCAGCCTGTACAAGGCTTCCAGGCTCACTGTTAGTACCGTATTTTTCGCCCCATAAGACACACTTTTTCCCCCCAAAAAATCGGGGGGAAATGCCCCTGCGTCTTATGGGGCGAATGCTGACAATTTAACATCGCTGGATGCGATGTAGCGTGAGCGGGGGCCGGGGGAGGGACTGGGAGGAGGAGCTGGGGGCCGGGAATAGCGGCGGGGCGGTGCAATCAATGTACTATAGCCCCGCCCCGCCGCTCAGGTATACTAATATTAAATGTCTTATTCGATTAAAATGTATTAGATATGCCCCCTCACTCCTAAATTGCTAATCGTACCTTAAATCCTATTCCTAGGTGCTGTAATGCAGGCCGGGCGGGCGGCAGCGTAACTCCTTGATGTCACGTGCCTGCGCCGCCTACTTTATGAATGAAGCAGGCGGCGCAGGCAAGTGACGTCAGCGAGTGACGCGCCGGCCACCCTGCCTGCATTACAGAAGCTAGGAATAGGATGTAAGGTACGATTAGCAATTTAGGAGTGAGGGGGCATATCTAATACATTTTAATTGAATAAGACATTTAATATTAGTATACTGGGGGCGGCAGAGGCGGGGGCGTTAAGGGGGGGGGTCTGTGGATGCCACTGTTATGGGCTAGGGGGCTGTGGATGCCACTGTTATGAGCTGGGGGCTGTGGATGGCACTGTTATGGAGTGGGGGGTCTGTGGATGGCACATATATAACAGTGCCATCCACAGATCCCCCTGTAGCAGTGCCATCCACAGATCCCCCCTGTAACAGTGCCATCCACAGATCCCCCCCTGTAACAGTGCCATCCACAGATCCCCCCCCCTGTAACAGTGCCATCCACAGATCCCCCCCCTGTAACAGTGTGTCAGTCATCCACAGATCCCCCCCCGTAACAGTGTCCGTCATCCACAGATCCCCCCCATAACAGTGTCCGTCATCCACAGATCCCCCCATAACAGTGTCCGTCATCCACAGATCCCCCCCAAACAGTGTCCGTCATCCACAGATCCCCCCATAACAGTGTCCGTCATGCACAGATCCCCCCCATAAGTGTCCGTCATGCACAGATCCCCCCCATAACAGTGTCTGTCATCCACAGATCCCCCCATAACAGTGTCCTTCACAGATCCCCAGTAATAGTGCCACCCACAGACCACCATTAGTTCCAAACCCACCAAAAGCACACCTTTTGGTTAAATATATATTTTTTTCTTATTTTCCTCCCCAAAAACCTAGGTGCGTCTTATGGGCCGGTGCGTCTTATAGGGCGAAAAATACGGTATATCCCAGTTCAGGCCACTAGATGGCAGCCCCAAAATAAAAATAAACAAAAAATAGCATTATGGGCATCGCCGCATGCGAAAATGCCCATACTATTAAAATATTGAAAAAAGTTAGCCCATATGGTGAATGGCGTAACAGATTTTTTTTTTTAAATAGGCCAATTTGCATTTTTTCATCCCTTTATCTCCCAAGAAAGTTGAATAAAAAGTGATCAAGTCACACACACCCCAAAATGGTATTGTCAAAAACAACAGATCGTCTCGCAAAAAATGGGCCCCCACACATCTCTGTAGACATAACTATAACAAGTTATGAGGGTCAGAACATTGCGATGGAAAGAAAATAATAATTTTTGACAAAGTCCGGATAATGCTTAGCTTGCTGCAGTGAGCAGGCCTATAGAAGTCCTGAGAGGGGTGCTGTTAGGGTTGCCACCTTTCCCAACAAAATATACTGGTTACACAAATTAAAAAGGTTAGTGTGGGTTAATACAGGTGTTATTTGATTATATTTTACATTTACTGTTGGGGACACCCTGTGTATTTAAGTTTTATTTAGCCTCTAGTCTTATAATGTTTCCGTAGGGATTTGAACTCACAACCATCTACATTAAAGGCAAGAACCTTAACCATTGGCCTATAAAGCTCAATGCTGTTATCGCTGAAAAACTTAATAGAAGTTTATCTTGTATTAAAAACCTCATAGAAGTTCTATGAATGACTTCTATGAGGTTTTTCAGCAATGCCTTAGGATTGAGCTCTATAGATCAGTGGTTAAGGTTCTTTCCTTTAATATAGATGGTTGTAAGTGCAAATCCCCACAGAATCATTTAAAAAATAGAGTCTAAATTACACTTATATACACAGGGTGCCCCCAAGCATATATTGAGTCAGAGCAGGGACTCCTAAGCCAGGAAATTCCCCACTCCGGAGTCCCAACAACCATTGGGTCCCTGGGCAATTTCCCAGTTTGCCATCCCCCCTAACGCCGGCCCTACATATACTGTACATATATATATATATATATATATATATATATATATACAGTCGTGGCCAAAAGTTTTGAGAATTACATAAATATTGGAAATTGGAAAAGTTGCTGCTTAAGTTTTTATAATAGCAATTTGCATATACTCCAGAATGTTATGAAGAGTGATCAGATGAATTGCATAGTCCTTCTTTGCCATGAAAATTAACTTAATCCCAAAAAAACCTTTCCACTGCATTTCATTGCTGTCATTAAAGGACCTGCTGAGATCATTTCAGTAATCATCTTGTTAACTCAGGTGAGAATGTTGACGAGCACAAGGCTGGAGATCATTATGTCAGGCTGATTGGGTTAAAATGGCAGACTTGACCTGTTAAAAGGAGGGTGATGCTTGAAATCATTGTTCTTCCATTGTTAACCATGGTGACCTGCAAAGAAACGCGTGCAGCCATCATTGCGTTGCATAAAAATGGCTTCACAGGCAAGGATATTGTGGCTACTAAGATTGTACCTCAATCAACAATTTATAGGATCATTAAGAACTTCAAGGAAAGAGGTTCAATTCTTGTTAAGAATGCTTCAGGGCGTCCAAGAAAGTCCAGCAAGCGCCAGGATCGTCTCCTAAAGAGGATTCAGCTGTGGGATCGGAGTGCCACTAGTGCAGAGCTTGCTCAGGAATGGCAGCAGGCAGGCAGGTGTGAGCGCATCTGCACGCACAGTGAGGAGAAGACTTTTGGAAGATGGCCTGGTGTCAAGAAGGGCAGCAAAGAAGCCACTTCTCTCCAAAAAAAAACATCAGGGCTAGATTGATCTTCTGCAGAAAATATGATGAATGGACTGCTGAGGACTGGGGCAAAGTCATATTCTCAGATGAAGCCTCTTTCCGATTGTTTGGGGCATCAGGAAAAAGGCTTGTCCGGAGAAGAAAAGGTGAGCGCTACCATCAGTCCTGTGTCATGCCAACAATAAAGCATCCTGAGACCATTCATGTGTGGGGTTGCTTCTCATCCAAGGGATTGGGCTCACTCACAATTTTGCCCAAAAACTCAGCCATGAATAAAGAATAGGTACCAAAACACCCTCCAACAGCAACTTCTTCCAACAATCCAACAACAGTTTGGTGAAGAACAATGCATTTTCCAGCACGATGGAGCACCGTGCCATAAGGCAAAAGTGATAACTAAGTGGCTCGGGGACCAAAACGTTGACATTTTGGGTCCATGGCCTGGAAACTCCCCAGATCTTAATCCCATTGAGAACTTGTGGTCAATCCTCAAGAGGCGGGTGGACAAGCAAAAAACCACTAATTCTGACAAACTCCAAGAAGTGATTATGAAAGAATGGGTTGCTATCAGTCAGGAATTGGCCCAGAAGTTGATTGAGAGCATGCCCAGTCGAATTGCAGAGGTCCTGAAAAAGAAGGGCCAACACTGCAAATACTGACTCTTTGCATAAATGTCATGTAATTGTCGATAAAAGCCTTTGAAACGTATGAAGTGCAGTGTAATTATATTTCACTACATCACAGAAACAACTTAAACTAAGATTCAAAAGCAGTTTAGCAGCAAACTTTGTGAAAACTAATATTTGTGTCATTCTCAAAACTTTTGGCCACGACTGTATATATATATATATATATATATACATACATACATACATACATACATACATGCCTTTAAAACACAATCCATTGGCAATAAAGAACATTTATAAGAAGCATGTGTTTTGGAAGTAACATACATGAAACCTGCCGGTGTCTGCCCTAGATTGTGCTAGTGTGCATGGGCAGTCTATGATCTCTGAGAGAAAATCTGGAAGACTCTTGTCACTTTCATGCCACTTCAGACATTTATTACGTGCCCAACCAGCAGAATCCTTGCGGAAATCTTCTCCTAGGTGCCAAGCCATGGCATGATCTACACTCCATAAAGAGTGGATATTCCTAAAGAGAACAGATAGTTGTAATCACAAACATAATGAAAATGGTAGAAAAGTCAGTGCAGTGTTGATCCAGACAAAGGCAAAAACAATTAGAGCTACCAATGTAATTTTCTTTCCCATAATCTGCCTAGGGTAATAACATGACCTCACCATGTGTACATGCTCCTTTAGATTCATGCCATAATTAGGTTTACCTTGGTAGGCACGGGCTACTATAGCTCAGCTTACTGCCAAGTAACTGCGTTATACACACTCTCATACAATTCCATTTTAAATGATGAAATATGCTCTGTCATCCTAATGAGTATGTAACCTTATATTCATCTGCATTAAAGGGCTTCTGTCACCCCCACTAAACCTTTTTTTTTGCTTACTTATAATCCCTACACTGCGATTTATGCCTACATATCTAATTAATCATTTTGGTCCTGTAGATTTTGTTTAAAACATGCTTTTAAAATATGCAAATTACCTTGCTACCAGCAAGTAGGGCGGCTACTTGCTGGTAGCAGCCTCATCCTCCGATCCTAATGACGCCCCCTCCGCATTGTGATCGACAGGGCCAGGGAACGGAATCGTTCTCTGCTGGCCCTGCCTGTTTGCATTCAAAATCTGGCGCCTGCGCCGCGGCCGTACCTGTCTTCAATCGGCGCAGGCGCACTGAGAGGCGGCCGCTCGCTCGGCCGCTCCATCCTCAATGCTCCTGCGCCGGGTGTAGATGTGACATCATCGGCGCAGGCGCATTGAGGATGGAGCGGCCGAGCGAGCGGCCGCCTCTCAGTGCGCCTGCGTCGATTGAAGACAGGTACGGCCGCGGCGCAGGCGCCAGATTTTGAATGCAAACAGGCAGGGGCAGCAGAGAACGATTCCGTTCCCTGGCCCTGTCAATCACAATGCGGAGGGGGCGTCTTTAGGATCGGAGCATGCGGCTGCTACCAGCAAGTAGCCGCCCTACTTGCTGGTAGCAAGGTAATTTACATATTTTAAAAGCATGTTTTAAACAAAATCTACAGGACCAAAATGATTAATTAGATTATGTAGCCATAAATCGCAGTGTAGGGATTATAAGTAAGCAAAAAAAAAAAAGTTTAGTGGGGTGACAGAAGCCCTTTAAACACAATTTGCCATTAGGGTCACCAAACATTCATCAATTCACCAAAAGGCCATAAAAATGTAGTCACCCATTCTGAACTATAGACAGATATCCAGGGGCAGATTGGCCATAGACCTTACAGGTAAATTTCCCAGTGGGCCGATGCCCAAGGGGCCACCTGGGCCCTACTCACGGCCGGCCAGTGGAAGTTTTTGGGGATGTATTTTGTGCTGCTGGCAGTATTTTGTGATGGACTGTGGTATTTGGCTGTGTTGGGGTGGTATAATGTGCCAGAATATGGTATTGCTGGCCCTGCCCTCCATCAATTTGGACCTAACTACAAAATAGGGCCACTTTTAGTATTTTTTCCAGGGCCGCTTCCAGTTCCCAGTCTGTCCCTGCAGATATCGCTTCTGTATTGTTGGTGTTTCAATGTAGTTTCCCATGACTTTTGGCTAAGCTGTCCAGATGAAGCTGACAACCCTGTTCGACACTGGTCAGCAGGGCCGGTGCTACCATAAGGCAGACCAAGCGGCCGCTTTAGGGCGCACCCTGGGGGAGGGCGGAAAAATGTGACATGGAGGGGGAGAAATGTGACATGGAGGTCTGATGGCTGACATTGGGGGCTGATGGCTGGGGGATGATGTCTGACATGGGGTTCTGATCTGAGGTCTGATTAACATTGGGGGTCTGATTGCTGGTCTGACCTGAGGTGTAATGGAAAATATTTTTTTCTTATTATCCTCCTCTAAAACCTAGGTGTGTCTTAGAGGGCGAACAATACCAGGACCACAGAGAGGAGAAGCGTGGGGGGGGGGGGGAGCCAAAATGTAACTTCGCTTGTGTTGGCAAAAATCCCTGCACCGGCCCTGCTGGTCAGCCCAATATTTAAAGGGAGTCTGTCAGCAGATTTACCCCTTTTTAACAGTTGCCATTATGCTGTAGCCGCAAAACAGACGATTAACACGGTACCTTTAAACGCTTTGGTGGACTTTTAAATCTGCAAAAAACGAACTTTGATGAGGGCTCGCAAGTGCCCAGGGCGGAGTCCACCGTGTTGGAGCCCAGGCAGCTCTGCCTCTTCGGCTCTTATCCCCGCCCAGCCTCCTCCTCTGCTCGCCTATCTGTTGTCTCTCCCCCTCAGCGAGATCCCGCGCCGACGCGATGACTTCCTTGGCCGGGGCATGCGCATAAGCTACTGCGATGCCGTGTCAGCAATGGGCATGGCAGTGCGCATGCCCCGGCCAAGGAAGTTATCGCGTCGGCGCGGGATCTCGCTGAGGGGGAGAGACAACAGATAGGCGAGCAGAGGAGGAGGCTGGGCGGGGATAAGAGCCGAAGAGGCAGAGCTGCCTGGGCTCCAACACGGTGGACTCCGCCCTGGGCACTTGCGAGCCCTCATCAAAGTTCGTTTTTTGCAGATTTAAAAGTCCACCAAAGCGTTTAAAGGTACCGTGTTAATCGTCTGTTTTGCGGCTACAGCATAATGGCAACTGTTAAAAAGGGGTAAATCTGCTGACAGACTCCCTTTAAAATGTATCCAAGTCTGTCAGTAAGGCTTTGTTAACATGGAATCTTTTGCAAGCACATTTTGGTGCAGAAAAAGCTGTTTATTGCCGTGGTGGACACATCCATGGTATCCACAAAGAGACTGGAAACCAAAGTGAGTGTCTCCTCATAGTTTAACTCCATTGAATATGGCTAAACCAGGAGCGAGTCGGCCGCATTTAAGTTGAAAAACTGCGGCAGAGACCGAACTAGTTTCTGACATGGAATACGTGCCATATTTTGTCTTTGCAAAATCTGCCATCTGAACGTAGCCCTATATAATCCTATGTTCTTTACTCACCACCATGTAAAATGAAGCACAAATCTGAATATTATCCTAGTATTTGCAGCATTAAATAATAAAAAGAACAGAACCTTAAGGTGGGTTTATAATGCACAATGTTACAGCCAATTGTCGGGGAAGGAAGCGTTCTTTCCTGACAGTCAGCTGCTCGCTCAGTGAAGAAGAGCGTTTTACTCGTTCATGGGGTGATTGGCGGCACATTTAGATGGACAGATTGTTGGGAACGAGAGCAGGAATGGGCATTCACAATAATCTGCCTGAAAATCGAGCAGTCTAAATCTATCTTAATACAGAGCTATCTCTCCCATCATCTATTTATCCCCAGGACTGTGATGAGGGGACATCCTCTGCGTCTGGAGGAAAGAAGGTTTGTACACAAACATAGAAGAGGATTCTTTACGGTAAGAGCAGTGAGACTATGGAACTCTCTGCCTGAGGAGGTGGGGATGAGGGGTGAGTTCACTAAAGGAATTCAAGAGGGGCCAGGATGTATTATGTGTAATAATATTACAGATTATAGATTATGCCTTCCTCTGGATCAGCTTGCAGGGTAACAAGCTGAATTGGATGAACAGATGTCTTTTTTCAGCCTTATAAACTATGTTACTGTGTTACTGAAGTGTTAACAATCACCCAATCTGAGTATGTTTAATTAATGCCAAGGTTAGAAAAATACATCTTCATAATTTTTTCAGAAAACAAAAAATCTTGTCCATTATAGCGACTAGTGCCAAGCTACAACATCAGACAAAAACCATGAACAAGAGTGCCTCTTTTTAAAAAGCCCTTTTGCTATTTCTGACTCCTTTTAAACAATGGAAACATCAATTCCTTTCTTACTTATAATTCTTAGTGCTGTTTCTCAATGAACAGTGAAGAGCAGACAGATCTTACCACTTGCCGTCATCATAGCCACTTGGTACAATCCTAAGGCTTCCAAATTCAAAGGCTCTATGTTCCTCAGCTGCTGGTTTGGGATCGAAGGTGAAAGTTCCATTATTGATTTGTCTGTGTACCAGCGTATAGAGATAGTGCCAGAAGGGTGACCAAGATTCAGAATATGGCTCTCCTAAAGACAGGAATGAACAATTATTTTCTTGACAAAAGCGGAATTCTGTAAGATGTAGTTTCACAGCAGCTGGAGAGCCGGATGTTGCTGACCCCTGAGTTGCAGTAGTACAGTAGGTTGAACACTTTTGGCTGTGACCCTTGTATGAGATTTGTACCTGTTTCCGTGTAGCCCCAGACCTCAATGTCTACTAAATCTGATTTCAATATTTCTGGGTTCCATTCAACAGTCAGGCTGCCTCCGAAATTTGGTGTGCCATAATACTGCCACTTTGTTTCATTGACTAGAGTACATTTCTCCAATTCTGACACCTTCCCAGGATGCACTGTGATAGAATAGAACATATTTGATTAGAGTAGTAGTTAGAGTAGTAATATCCCCAGTTAATATACAGTCATATTTCAATAGTAACGGTGGTTCCATAGGTTTCAGATGTCAGATGCTACGGTACACTTCCACATGTTGTCTATATATAATGTTAACAAACTTTTTACATACACTGCTTTACTTATCTTGTACTGTCCTGGGGGTTGGGAGGGGGGCAGAATGGGTTCTATTATTGACTTTTTCCATACAGAACTACATTTCTTCAGACTTCCACATTTTCTATCTCCCAGAAACCCCCTCTGTTTCAGTGTCTGCACCGGCACAAGAGGCGCACAACAGGCGCTTGCCATTTCTAATACTGTTCTCTTCTAATATAGAATAGGGGACCCCCACTGACACAAGGGTTGGCGCAGCGGCTACTTTTATTCCCCCTATAGACATGCTCTGCTGATTATCATTTCTAATAGTGTGGTCTGAGAGTGGTTTTCTGGGATGAGATTCTTTTATAACAACCTACTGGAAATAAATAAAGAAGGGGGTCATTTATTAAGACCGGTGTTTTAGACATAATAAGCCCCTGCGCTGGCAGTGGATCTGCTCCATAACTTCAGCGTATCCAGCGCCGGTCTAAATGTAAGACAGCTTCCTTGCAGGCTTACATTTAGACCATTTTCTAAGACAGGCCTGCCCGGACATCCCCTCCCCTGCCCACACCACACCCACTTTTTTAGACCTGGTGTGAGCGGGGAAAAGTTGCAGATTACAGCAAAAATAACCTTTGCGCTGAAATCTGCACCAGAAATAGGCCTAATATAGGCGTATTTCTAATTGCAAATGACCCCCAAAGTACTTATCTTTGGATGGAGAAAACATAGCCAGTAGAATCCTTCTGACATCCTGTCCGCGGTGTCACCTAATCACATTGTACTAAGGTCCAAAGCAACAGAACAAGTGCATATACAGCAGAGCAAGGCACCAGGGACAATGCAGGCAAGTAACAGCAAAGCATTTACAGTAAACAGCATGTGTATATCATGGTATGGAAGGACAGTTGTTAGCTGCTGTCTTTTGGGATTACTACTGTGAATGATAAAAGGGTTAATACATGGGCGGCACAGTGACTCGGTGGTAGGGCTGGTGCCTTGCAGCACTGGGGTCCTGAGTATGAATTTGACCAAGGACAACATCTGCATGGAGTTTCTATGTTCTCACCATGCTTGTGTAGGTTTTGATAATGTACTTTGTTGTTTTTCCTACTCAACTAAAACATGTTGATAGGTCAATTGGTCCCAGTGTATGAAATGAGTGAAGTTACTGTATTGGGGGCCCTGACTGATGTGAGCGTTGACAATAAATCTGTACAGCACTAAGACATATAGGGAAATAAGAAAATTACCTGACAGCCAAGTGCCTGAATGAGGGTATGTGCTTCCTCCATCCACAGACATTTCAAAAGGAATACGCCCCGTCTCATAGAGTAATGGTGACACGCAGTGCGCATGACCATCCACATCGAGAAAACCATCCACAATGATCTCTTTGTTAAATCTGAAAGATTTAACACAAGTCACTTTTATTAGAAAGCAAACATCAACTTGAAGGAGGGGTAGTGTCATATGACAAAATAAGGACACACTATGCGCACACGTGGCACTGTTCCATCTAATACTTATTATACACTGCAGTCAGGTAGACCTGTTATTGGGCTCACTGAAACAGTTACTGCAAATGGGTTACTGTACTGTAAAGGGGTTCTCTGGTGCTTTGACTAAATGCTATCTTTCATACAACCTGTGAAAAAAGATTGTTCCACCATTACTTACTACACTATTCAATCGTGCCAATTGATTCTGCTGTGTTCACTTGACCGCCTCCCTGGCTGTGGACTCATGTCTGCAGCTGATGTCTCCACCGGATATGCTTCCATGACTTCCGATTCAGCTGCATGTACATTATGCTGCTGAATAAGTATCCGGTCAAGACATCAGCAGAAGAGCCTGCGCCAGTCTGGTAGAGCATAGCCCTGATTTTACATTATGCTGCTGAACAGGGGCATAGCTATAGGGGGTGCAGAGGTAGCAGTCTCTACCGGGCCCAGGAGCCTGAGGGGGCCCAAAGACCCTTGTGCCGCATGTGAAGACAATGGTATTATAGAAAGTGCATGCTATTCAAGTTACACATCTGGCTAGAGGTAAGGGGTTAGGTCAAGAATTCGCCATGGGGGGAATGCCGTTTCAATTTTTGCCTTAGGCAGCACAAAGGCTATGTGCTTCCCTGCCCCTGGCGACAAAGCACTAAGAGAAGGGGGGCCCAAGCTGAACTCTTGCACCAGGGCCCATGAGCCTTTAGCTACGCCCTGCTGCTGATCAAGTATCCAGTCAAGACATAAGCAGTAGAGCATGCAGCCAGTAAGGTAGAGCATATCCCAGATTGTGGAACTGGAGGCGTAACGGAACGATAAGTGGCTGTGGAGCGATCTTCCTTCCACGGGTTATATGAAAGCTAGAATTTGGTCAAAGCCCCACAAAACCCCTTCAACTTATTCCTTTCCAAAGCTTAAAGGGAACCGACCAACAAGCTTTTTATAACAGTGCCATCAAGTGTCGTAATCTGGCCAAATGCAGAACTCTGATGAAGAAGCTAGCCATGGTGTCCAGTACACCTCTAACAAAGATAGCCTCTGTATCCTTATAAAAAAATACAAAAAATTGTCACATAGCCCCATAACAATCTAATACACTTAACCCTCTGCACTCCCAGACTGCTTCTTCTGTGCCCATAGCTATTGGAGAGGATATATTGCCAGGCAGAAACAAGAGGCGTTGCTTGAAATTGTAGATTGTAAGCCCTTTTTAGATTGTAATCCCTCGCTCGTTCTGTACCAGTTTGTAATTTGTCTTGTTCGTGCTTAGTGCAATTGTCTGTATTATGTATGTGCACCCCTTATCATATGTACAGCGCTATGGAATGAATGGCGCTTTAATAATAAATAATAATAATCATCATAATAATGAAACATTGCCATTAATGAAGGACTGTTCTGCTGAATCTAGGACATTATCATTTGAAAAGGAGGGGTAGTAAGCCCTTAGCCTCTGCCCATCTGCATGTCACCGTATAGCCCTGCTAACATGAGAATTACTGTGTATAATTTTAGATTAAAATTGGTTGCTCATTCATCAGCTGATCGGCTGCACCTTTACATAGACTGAGAATTTGTAAAAAGGGACCCTTAGACTAGACAGTCTGAAGATGCACCATATTTATTATAGTGGCAGCATTATAAAACTGGTGCACCTTTAAACTCTCTAGTCTAAGTTTATACCACCTATTATTTGGCTTACTCCGCACCACAATTCTGGCACACCTTGTCAGATCTTAGAGGTTCTATCACCTGGTGCAAGTATACCTTACTTGGCATATAGCCAAGTAGGGCTCATAGCACTGACAAAAAGCATACCTTTCTTTTTCTTCTATTAGGTCCGGTTTGACAGGAAAATCTACTTTTAAAAATATGCTATTGAGCAAAAGGAGCACTCAGAGGCGGCTTATGCCTTCCGAAAACCGCTTCTGCGACGCCCATTCAATTATACTTCTGCCCTTATTCTAATAATCATGCCCCCAATCCCTTTGACTGACAGCGCTAGATCGGACTAGCGCTGAGATCCCGTACCTGCACACTCGCATCTATGACAGTGCGTGTGCACTAGAGGAATACACTAGCCAAGAAGAACAGGAAAAGTCCAGTGTGCACGCGCCGTCATAGATGCGAGTGCGCAGTAGTGATGGGAAGTTCGAATCTTTTACATCAATCGGTTTATTTGAATCAGTTCATTCAAAAGAACTGATTCATTTGCTGAGTCGGCTGACAAGCAAGTGAACCGAAGCTGAGGAGCCATCTGTGGTGCGCAATGCGCATGCGCAACACTCTTTGACACAGTGTTTATTGCTGGACTGCTGTCTCCGGTAGCTGACGAGCTATCAGGTACAGGACTATTTTCAGATGTCGCGGCTGTCTTCATGGTTGTGACTAGACGTTTTGTATGTATTAGCAGTTATGTGTACTGCACCTTGTGTAATATACTCGCATGTGGAGGGTCCGTGCTCTACTGCCTTGCTGTTAGGACTACCTGTAGCATTTTTCCCGCTTAACGCTTCACTGGCAGCCGCCTTAATGTACCACAGTATTTCCCCTGCTTGTACCTGACCTCTTGGATATTGCTTTAGCTCTCTGTAGTACCTCAATAACATGCTTCATATTACTTCCTCACCCCGTCACTATAGCTGGAGCATACATTATAGTATCTCTTCAATGTACTGCAACTGGAGCATACCTCATAGTATCTGATGACTCCTGATTCTTTAAAGGATAACTGTCCCCAAAAAATTTGTTCCCCTGTTTAAACTTTTAACTGTGTATTCAATAACTCTCAATTTCAGCATTTTTGTTCCCTCTGCTGGCTATTAATACCTGCGCTGAAAATCCCGTTGCTATGTGTCCTCCGTCTCCCTGTTTCCTCATAGAGAAGACGGAGGACGTACAGGCAGGCATTGCGTGCGTGCTCCCTTTAGATCCTGTGCAGCCAGAGCTTGAGAAAACTCTGATCCGATGGTATATTCTAAACCCGAGGCGTTCCCATGGTGATGGGGACGCACCTCTGACAGGGCGTTTCCATCCGCGGCACCCGAGGGGTTAATTGCACAGACAGCAGCTCACTGTCAGAGGTCGGGTGCCTTCTACAATGTTTACATTGGTGGGCAGTGCACCCCCCCAGTATTAAAATCATTGGTGGGCAGTGCGCCCCCTCCTCCCCAGTATTAAAGGAACACTGACAGGCCGTTAGAGCATATAAAGTGACATATATTCTTTTATTGGTCTTAATATACTTAATTAAACTATACCATTATTACCCCTCGCTGTCTTTCCTTTACTTATAAAATGTGTTTTTATCAATATGCACTTACTTGTTGCTAAGGGCCGAATCTTTTTAAATATGGAGTAAGTAAGTCTAATAGTAATTGATTCGGGAATATCCTGTTATTAGTAACTACATATCTGAAAATTAAAATTTTGGTCTAAATGCGACAGTTATCCTTTAACTCAAAGAGTCTATAACGTAGTAGACTCACTCATTCGATTCTTTTAACCAGTAGACTTATTCGATTCTTAGACTCTGCTTGTGCTTCACAGATCTGATTGGTTGCAGGGCGGGGATGGGAGAGGCTGGAAGAAGCCTAGCTTCCACTCTAGGATCATATTACACAAGACCTGCTGCTATTGCATTTGCTATATACTGAGTCTGACTGAGCTGTTTCACACGGATCAGCTCAGTCAGATGAATCAACTCCTCCGGTTCAGTGAAAATAATCGATTCAAAAGAACGATTCGTTCATGAACCGGACATCTCTAGTGCGCAGGCTAAGGATCTCAGCGCTAGTCCGGTGGGTCTAGCGCTGTCAGTCAAAGGGATTGGGGGCATGATTATTAGAATAAGGGCGGCAGTATAATTACTTGGGTTTTGCAGAAGCAGTGCTCGGAATGTATAAGCCCACATCCGAGTGCTCCTTTTACTCATTAGCATATTTTTAAAAGTTGATTTTCCTGCTAAAACGGACCTAATAGAAGAAGGAAGGTATGCTTTTTGTCAGCGTTATCAGCCCTACTTGGCTAAATGCCAAGTAGGGTATGCTAGCACCAGGTGATAGAGCCTCTTTAAGCCGTGTTCCCTTTCCAGCAAACTTAGGGCTCTTTGCGATAAGTTACGCCCCTTGTCAGACTTGGCAGAAAAAGTGGTAGAATTTTGGTGCATTTTGACTAGTAGATCTGCCTGTTTTGTAAATATGCAGGATATTTTTTATATTGACAAATGCAATGCATACTGTAGATGTGATTAAATCAGGAGATGGTAGATAGTTACAGATTAAATGTATAATAGACAGACTTATTAAACAAGTTCTGCATACCTGCATTTCACTATGGAGCTGGAGCTAAAGGTCACATTCAGAATTAAAAAATCCCTTCCTCCCATCAGCAAACCAGAATCCGGAGAAATACGAATGCAGAAAGATCTGTAGTCTGGACAGCAATTAGCTAGTTTTTCACAGGTAGCATGACAGGAGCACTGAGCTAGGACGTGTCCACACTGACTGGAACAAGAGTTAGTAGATCCTGCAATTTATAGTAAATATAATTACAGATAGATTAACGAAAATAAACTATTAAGAAAATATTAAAATTTCAGAGGGGGCATTATATAGATGCCTTTGCAATGAGTATGCAAATTCAGTATGGTAGACTTCAGTATTAATTAAATTACAAAAATAGTAATCAGGAGAGTATGCAGGATTTTGGAAAGTAGACATTACACAGAGTATACAGAACCTACCAATATACTGTACACATAATATCACCATACAGTACACAAATATATATTTAAAGGGGTTTTCCAGGTGGACAAAATTGATGACCTATCTTCAGGATAGGTCATCAATATCTGATTTGTGGGGATCCATCTCCCAGCATCCCAGTGAATCACTTGTTAGAAAAGGCCACATCATTCCCATGAGCTCCTCGGCCTCCTTACAGCATACCAAGCACAGTGCCGTACATTGTACAATGGCAGTGCTTGGAATTGCAGCCCAGGCCAATTTACTTGAATGATTACTTGAAGTTGGGCAAAAGTTCTGTCAAATGAACAACAAACAAAGGCGCAACATAGGGTAAGTACGTTCAAGGTGCAGTACCTTAATCAAGGTTTCCACTTGGAGGCTTACCTTATGGAGTTGTGCTATTGTAGGCATATACCAGTAAATAAAATTTGTTCTGGGCCTTTAGTGTGCAGCCGCAGATAGATTCCCCCATGCAGGAGATGCCCTTCCCCCAGGAGGATAATTCACGAAGTCCAGTGGATATTACTGCATGGCGCAATCACCTTTACGACCAGGATGTGTAGAGGATCTTCTTTTATTAGTACAGTATCTCAAAGCAACATATACAATGCGTTTCGGGGATATTTGTTTCCCCTTCATCAGGTAAAAATTGCTTATACAAAGATATAGCTCACATAAGGTCTTTTATATTTGAAAAAAAGGCGCCAAAAAGGAGCACACTAATTGAGGGCTGCCCCTACACCCCTAATTTGCATATGTATAAATGCTTATAATTTTATCTTAATCATGACAACACACAACATGAATAAACAAAATACAAAATAGGGTAAATAAAATACATCTAATACATAAAAAACTGTTTTAGATGGTCCTGTTTTAGTATTTTGCATTTGAGATCAGTGTTAGTTCTCTTAGGGACCAAGTGCATTATGAGCGGTAGCCAATAATATTCATGGAGAGGATCACATGGTCACAGCTGTGGTCACGTGACCGTTGAGTGTTTTTGGCAACCACAATCCTTATAAAGGAATGTTGTTGCCCTCAAGGTGGTTTCTCTTTTTCTTATTGGATTATAAAATCACATGTATAAAAATAAATAAATAAATAAAATAGAAATATGTTTATATTTCTATTTTATTTATTTATTTTTATACATGTGATTTTATAATCCAATAAGAAA
This sequence comes from Bufo gargarizans, assembly GCF_014858855.1. Lineage (NCBI taxonomy): Eukaryota > Metazoa > Chordata > Amphibia > Anura > Bufonidae > Bufo > Bufo gargarizans. The sequence continues at coordinate 590,462,695 of NC_058080.1, read as the reverse complement.
AAGAGAAACCAACAAGAGAAAGCAGCTATTAAAACATTATTATCTAATGACAATATTGTCATCCGAAGCGCTGACAAAGGTGGAGAAATTATAGTTCAGGATAGAGATGACTATATCAGAGAGGCCCATAGAATTTACTCTGATTCTATTATATACCTCTCCAAGAAGATCTGTCATCACAATATAAGGAAGAGATGCTTTCACTAATACAATCAGCCAATCATATTCTCAATAAAAAGGAACAATCCTGCTCTAGCTATTTTTTACCATCTACCAAAAATCCACAAACATCCTACAAATCTTCCCAGTAGGCCTATTATATCAGGGATATCGTCCCTTACATAGAAACATAGAATGTGTCGGCAGATCAGAACCATTTGGCCCATCTAGTCTGCCCAATATACTGAATACTATGAATAGCCCTTGGCCCTATCTTATATGAAGGATGGCCTTATGCCTATCCCATGCATGCTTAAACTCCTTCACTGTATTTGCAGCTACCACTTCTGCGGGAAGGCTATTCCATGCATTTACTACTGTCTCAGTAAACTAATACTTCCTGATATTAATTTTAAACCTTTGCCCCTCTATATAGACATTTTCCTACAGAAATATATGCTAAATTTATACTGTTATCTAAAAGATTTGACCTCTCTGATCAATAATCTAAAAAATATACAGTGGAAGACTAGTTATCGTTGGTTAACTTTAGATGTGTCATCTCTATATTCTAACATCCCGATTTAGGTATTGAATGTATATCCTATTTTCTCAATGAAGATCAAAGAATGCCGTTACACCAGAAGGACCAGATATACCAACATATCCGGGGAACCACAATGGGTAGGAGATTTGCGCCAAGTTTAGCTAATTTGTTCATGGGGATGTTTGAAGATCAATATGTTTATAAGTCTAAATATTGGATAAATATAATATTTTACCGACGGTATATAGATGACTTAAGTTTCATTTGGGGTGGAAAATAAAATACAGTCGAACAATTCACTAGTTTTCTGAATGATAACAATTGGAGACTTTCTTTCACCAGCACCCAGAATCAGTCTGGAATAGAATATCTGGACTTGTAACTATAAGTTATATAATTATAACTCGCACATTCTTTACAAAGGTTGATAGCATCAGCTATTTGGACTTTGGGAGCTCACATTTAAAAAAATGAAAAAACAATATTCCTTTCAGCCAGTTCAAAAGGTTGAGACGAAATTGTACTTTAGACATTGATTTCCACAAACAAAGTGAGGTCTTATACACAAGGTTTTTGAGCGAGGGATATCCACAGAGTATTGTAAACTCGGCATATGAAAAAGTATCTAAATTGACACAAGCTGAACACCTTCTCACTAAACAAGCTGTAACCAAAAAGAAGACTGCTGCTTTCAACCTAAATTTCATCACGACTTATAACCACAATCATGCAGCAATAAAGAATGCTCTTTACAAACATTGATACATTTTAAAAAAAGATCCAGTCCTGGGAAAAATCATCCCCCAAAACATCCCAGTTTAAAATTTAGAAGATATTGATAAACTTTAGAGAAGCTTGACCAACAAACTACTGGAGCTCAGCCTGCCAGTTACCAGCTAGCCGTAATCATACAAATAAATAATATAATAAACGGCTGGCCCACAGTATTTTTGCATACAAATACTTTTTATTATCGCAGCAATTATACCAAACACTATCACATTTAATAAAGGTTAAAAATCATATTATTTCATGTCTGATATAATCATTGATCCCTTCCAGCAACAATAAACATAAAAATGCAGAGCTCACACATAAAATTAAAAACTGAATTTGAAGTACTCCAATAATGAACTATGACTTCTCACAATAATGTATTCACACAGCGGTACAGATATAACTGTATCTATTAGTCTCTCCGGTGGGGTTAATAGTTTGTGTGTATTTAGTTCCTTTGATGAGCTATATTAGCACCAGTATTGAAATATGGCCACAATGTTACATTACCAATTGTTGGAACCCTCCTGGTTCAAGTGTTTGTGTTCCTATGATAGCGCTCAATCCGGCTGTGTGAATGCATTATTGTGAGAAGTCCTAGTTTATTTTTGGAGTACTCCAAATTTAGTTTTTAATTTTATGTGTGAGCTATGCATTTTTATATGTTTATTGTTGCTGAAAGGGATCAATGATAATATCATACATGAAATAATATGATTTTTAACTTTTATTAAATGTGATAGTGTTTGGTATAACTGCTGCGATAATAAAAAGTATTTGTATGCAAAAATACTATGAGCCAATCGTTTATTATAAAATTTAGAAGAACCAAGACTCTCAACAATATACAAGTCCCCAGTAAATTAAGATGCTGAATTCCTGAAATAGAAAGACCACTTGCTAATATACATCCAGCACATGGAAGTTTCAAGTGTAGACAAGCTAAATGTATGTGCTGTGATATGATTTGTGAAAGCTAGGAATTTCTTAATAACCAAACCAAAGAAACCTTCCAAATTAAGAGGCATTTGGATTGTAGCTCAACCCAAGTGATATATCTACTCGAATGCCCATGTGGCCTACAGTATGTGGATCGCACTATTCAAACAATGCGAAATAGACTAAACAAACATAGGTCTAATATTAGGAAGAAGTTCTCTAAACATAGCGTATCAAAACACGCAGTGGAAAAACATGAGGGTTCTTATCAAGGTTTTAAAATCACTCCTATTGAACAAATACCATTATAGCTCTGAAATATGATGCAGTCCATTAAAAGACAAGAGATGTTCTGGATCTTTAATTTAAAAAGTCTGAACCCTTTTGGCCTAAATGAGTCATTTGAAATCAACTTGTAATCTTGCAATCTGTATTTCGGGAAAAAATAATCAAGGCCAGATGAGAATGTACGATGGAAGAGATAGAAAGCATATGATTTGATCCTATTTATCCGCTTATTGGATGATGAACCCACCCCTCATGTGGTTTAGTCACAGCTGGGGATGAGCGGGCCTGTGTTTTGCGGGTTCAGGTTTTGTGGCGGCTCTGTTGTGGATTCTACTCCCGCGGGCCGTGGCTGGTTTCTGTGGCGGTGGGGGGCCTGTGGGGGGCATTCTGTGTTGCATTCCATCATGGTAGAAGTCTATGGCCAGTGTGGGCGTCTGTTGTGGCGGGGTGCCTATTGTGGGTTTCCGTGGTGCGTGCCATCATGGAGTTCTGTTGTGGTCCGTGGTGGCAGATTCCATGGTGGGGTGGTTGTGGAGCATGGGGTCTGGGTTTGAGCTTGTGGAGCACGGGTTCGTCCATCCCTAGTAACAACATTATGACTACTCATTTTACCAATATATGTGTATTTAACCAACTAATTTTCTTTTATTTCCTTTTACCATTGACATTATTTTCCGATTATTTAATCATTATATATTATTTATTATTTTTGCCATTATATTTTGTTTGTTTCTGCATGCCCCTTAATCTAGGTGGTACATTTTTATCTTATCCATTTATATTTAATTTATTTATTTATTTTTATTCATGTGATTTTATAATCCACGCATATAAATATATTTTATATTATTTTGCTTCTACCTTGAAGGCGAAATATAGACCAAAATCATAAATAGTAAAAATCAGGAATAGTACTACTCATCTTAATTATCCATCTCAATTGAACTGCTGTCCTGACAGCTTCGCTCACATGACTCCTTGAACTCAGTCAAGTTCCGATCACGTGACCTCAAGGGCAACAACATTCCTTTATAAGGATTGTGGTTGTCCAACAACACTCACCAGTCACGTGACCGCAGCTGTGACCATGTGATCCTCTCCATGAATATTATTGGCTACTGCTCGTAATGCTCTCGATCCCTAAGGGAACTATCACTGATCTTAAATGTAAAAGACTGAACAGGACCATCTAAAAACTGTTTTTGTAGGAATTAGATTTATTTATTTATGTTTTATATATATAAATATTATATATATTTATTCATTGATTCATGTTGTGTGTCTTGTCATGATTTTAATGGAGCCTTTATTGTTTTACACGGATATTTTACTTAAGATCAAAGTATTATAATTTATACATATGCAAATGAGGGGTGTACCTTTGACAATTGGGGACAGGCCTCAATTAGAGTGCTCCTGTTTGGCGCCTTTTTTTAATATAAAAGACTTTATGTGGGCTGTATCTTTGTATAAGCAATTTTTACCTGATGAAGGGGAAGCTAATATCCCCGAAAACGCATTGTATATGTTGCTTTAAGATACTGTACCAATAAAATCCTCTACACATCTTGGTCGTAAGGGTGATTGTGCCATGCAGTAATATCTACTGGACTTTGTGAATTTACTTGAATGATACTGAGCTACATGTAGGCCATGTGACGACTGAATGCAAAAGAGAGTTAGACCAGCACCTCCAAAATGGTAGGGGTCTGGTGCAATCTGCAACATAAATCCAAACAAGGACTTTAACCACTTCAGCCCCGCTAGCTGAAACCCCCTTCATGACCAGAGCACTTTTTACACTTCGGCACTACACTCTTTTCACCGTTTATCACTCGGTCATGCAACTTACCACCCAAATGAATTTTACCTCCTTTTCTTCTCACTAATGGAGCTTTCATTTGGTGGTATTTTATTGCTGCTGACATTTTTACTTTTTTTGTTATTAATCAAAATGTAACGATTTTTTTGCAAAGAAATGACATTTTTCACTTTCAGCTGTAAAATTTTGCAAAAAAAACGACATCCATATATAAATTTTTCGCCAAATTTATTGTTCTACATGTCTTTGATGAAAAAAAAATGTTTGGGCAAAAAAAAAAAATGGTTTGGGTAAAAGTTATGGCGTTTACAAACTATGGTACAAAAATGTGAATTTCCGCTTTTTGAAACAGCTCTGATTTTCTGAGCACCTGTCATGATTCCTGAGGTTCTACAATGCCCAAACAGTAGAAAAACCCCACAAATGACCCCATTTCGGAAAGTAGACACCCTAAGGTATTCGCTGATGGGCATAGTGAGTTCATAGAACTTTTTATTTTTTGTCACAAGTTAGCGGAAAATGATGATGATTTTATTTTTATTTTTTTCTTACAAAGTCTCATATTCCACTAACTTGCGACAAAAAATAAAAAATTCTAGGAACTCACCATGCCCCTCACAGAATACCTTGGGGTGTCTTCTTTCCAAAATGGGGTCACTTGTGGGGTAGTTATACTGCCCTGGCAATTTAGGGGCCCATATGTGTGAGAAGTACTTTGCAATCAAAATCTGTAAAAAATGACCGGTGAAATCCGAAAGGTGCACTTTGGAATATGTGCCCCTTTGCCCACCTTGGCATCAAAAAAGTGTCACACATCTGGTATCGCCGTACTCAGGAGAAGTTGGGGAATGTGTTTTGGGGTGTCATTTTACATATACCCATGCTGGGTGAGAGAAATATCTTGGCAAAAGAAAACTTTTCCCATTTTTTTATACAAAGTTGGCATTTGACCAAGATATTTTTCTCACCCAGCATGGGTATATGTAAAATGACACCCCAAAATACATTCCCCAACTTCTCCTGAGTACGGCGATACCAGATGTGTCACACTTTTTTGCTGCCAAGGTGGGCAAAGGGGCACATATTCCAAAGTGCACCTTTCGGGTTTCGCCGGTCATTTTTTACACATTTTGATTGCAAGGTACTTCTCACACATTTGGGCCCCTAAATTGCCAGGGCAGTATAACTACCCCACAAGTGACCCCATTTTGGAAAGAAGACACCCCAAGGTATTCCGTGAGGGGCATGGCGAGTTCCTAGAATTTATTTATTTTTGTCACAAGTTAGCGGAAAATGATGATTTTTTTTTTCTCTTCTTTCCTTACAAAGTCTCATATTCCACTAACTTGCGACAAAAAATAAAAAATTCTAGGAACTCGCCATGCCCCTCACGGAATACCTTGGGGTGTCTTCTTTCCAAAATGGGGTCACTTGTGGTGTAGTTATACTGCCCTGGCAATTTAGGGGCCCATATGTGTGAGAATTACTTTGCAATCAAAATGTGTAAAAAATGGCCTGCGAAATCCGAAAGGTGCACTTTGGAATATGTGCCCCTTTGCCCACCTTGGCATCAAAAAAGTGTCACACATCTGGTATCGCCGTACTCAGGAGAAGTTGGGGAATGTGTTTTGGGGTGTCATTTTACATATACCCATGCTGGGTGAGAGAAATATCTTGGCAAAAGACAACTTTTCCCATTTTTTTATACAAAGTTGGCATTTGACTTTGGAATATGTGCCCCTTTGCCCACCTTGGCATCAAAAAAGTGTCACACATCTGGTATCGCCGTACTCAGGAGAAGTTGGGGAATGTGTTTTGGGGTGTCATTTTACATATACCCATGCTGGGTGAGAGAAATATCTTGGCAAAAGACAACTTTTCCCATTTTTTTATACAAAGTTGGCATTTGACCAAGATATTTCTCTCACCCAGCATGGGTATATGTAAAATGACACCCCAAAACACATTGCCCAACTTCTCCTGAGTACGGCGATACCAGATGTGTGACACTTTTTTGCAGCCTAGATGCGCAAAGGTGCCCAAATTCCTTTTAGGAGGGCATTTTTAGACATTTAGATCCCAGACTTCTTCTCACGCTTTAGGGCTTCTAAAAAGCCAGGGCAGTATAAATACCCCACATGTGACCCCACTTTGGAAAGAAGACACCCCAAGGTATTCAATGAGGGGCCTGGCGAGTTCATAGAATTTTTATTTTTTTGCATAAGTTAGCGGAAATTTTTTTTTTTTTGTTTTTTTCTCACAAAGTCTCACTTTCCGCTAACTTAGGACAAAAATTTCAATCTTTCATGGACTCAATATGCCCCTCACGGAATACCGTGGGGTGTCTTCTTTCCGAAATGGGGTCACATGTGGGGTATTTATACTGCCCTGGCTTTTTAGGGGCCCTAAAGCGTGAGAAGAAGTCTGGAATATAAATGTCTAAAAATGTTTACGCATTTGGATTCGGTGAGGGGTATGGTGAGTTCATGTGAGATTTTATTTTTTGACACAAGTTAGTGGAATATGAGACTTAGTAAGAAAAAACAAACAAAAAAAATATATATTTCCGCTAACTTGAGCCAAAAAAATGTCTGAATGGAGCCTTACAGGGGAGGGTGATCAATGACAGGGGGGTGATCAATGACAGGGGGGTGATCACCCATATAGACTCCCTGATCACCTCCATCATTGATCACCCCCCTGTCACTGATCACCCCCCCTGTCAGGCTCCATTCAGACGTCCGTATGATTTTTACGGATCCATGGATACATGGATCGGATCCGCAAAACACATGCGGACGTCTGAATGGAGCCTTACAGGGGGGTGATCAATGACAGGGGGAGATCAGGGAGTGTATATGGGTGATCACCCCCTGTCATTGATCACCCCCCTGGTAAGGCTCCATTCAGACGTCCGCATGATTTTTACGGATCCATGGATGCATGGATCGGATCCGCAAAACACATGCGGACGTCTGAATGGAGCCTTACAGGGGGGTGATCAATGACAGGGGGTGATCAGGGAGTGTATATGGGATGATCACCCCCCTGTAAGGCTCCATTCAGACGTCCGCATGTGTTTTGCGGATCCGATCCATGTATCCATGGATCCGTAAAAATCATACGGACGTCTGAATGGAGCCTTGCAGGGGGGTGATCAATGACAGGGGGGTGATCAATGACAGGGGGTGATCAGGGAATCTATATGGGTGATCACCCGCCTGTCATTGATCACCCCCCTGTAAGGCTCCATTCAGACGTCCGTATGTGTTTTGCGGATCCAATCCATGTATCTGTGGATCCGTAAAAATCATACGGACGTCTGAACGGAGCCTGACAGGGGGGTGATCAATGACAGGGGGGTGATCAATGACAGGGGGGGTGATCAGGGAGTTTATATGGGGTGATCAGGGGTTTATAAGGGGTTAATAAGTGACAGGGGGGAGGTAGGGGGTGGAGTGTAGTGTTTGGTGCGACTTCACTGACCTACCTGTGTCCTCTGGTGGTCGATCCTAACAAAAGGGACCACCAGAGGACCAGGTAGTAGGTATATTAGACGCTGTTATCAAAACAGCGTCTAATATACCTTTAGGGGTTAAAAAAAATCACATCTCCAGCCTGCCAGCGAACGATCGCCGCTGGCAGGCTGGAGATCCACTCGCTTACCTTCTGTTCCTGTGAGCGCGCGCGCCTGCGTGCGCGCGTTCACAGGAAATCTCGGGTATCGCGAGATGACGCGCCGATGCATCCAGGAGGAACAAATCAACCACCTCCCGGACGCATCGGTGCGTTAGGCGGTCGGGAGGTGGTTAAGTAGCAGTACAATTCTTTATGTACAAAGTCAAAGACACATGCAAACGCAGAAAATATGAATAAAAGTAGATTGCATTACTGCTATACTCACTATATGAAAATTAGAAGCTCTTTGAGCAGATTTGTGACCAATGAACATGACATTACTGCAACAGGAAGATGTTGCAGCATTCACTGATGGGCTGCAGTCTCTTCAAACAGCTGATCGGTGGAGGTACATGGAGTTGGATTCCCACCTATCAGATATTGATGACCTATCCTGAGGACAGGTCATCAATACATGAGTCCCAGAAAATACCTTCAATAATAGCAAGAGTGGCCTCATTAATACTACAAACACAGCCAGGAGAGTGTAAATGAAATTGCTAGCACAATTGGTAGTAAAGGAAACTAGGAGAAATAATGAGACAATGGCATCTAAGACACCCAACAAGGCAGAAAGCTTAAATAGTATTTCTCATACCTAGAATACACATGGTTGGTTCGCCAGACCATTTACCATCAGCTTGGCATGTTCTCTGCTTGGATCCAGTCATCACAAAACCACTATTACAACTCAATGTGATGAGAGAACCAACTAAATAATTTGTTCCGTTCTTTGTACCGTTTGCTGGTGGAGCGAGCCTGCCACATGTGACCACTGCGAAAAGGAATGACAATGATTACAATGTATGAAATCATACTGTACATACTACTGATGACCTGTATTCTTCTCCGTTACATAAAGCTCTGTATCACTATCTGGTAATATTATAGTGTGCAACTATCCACTGCATGCAGTCGCCTGGGAAGAATCCAGGGATTAATTCAATTCAACTCATTAATGGTGTTTGTTGGTGGTTTCAACAGGATAGGTAATCAATATGTACTTGCTGCACAACCCCTTCGAGGAATGAATTGAACACCTCCACAACATACCAGGTTGACTACCAGTAGTGTAAAGGACACCATTTACATTAGTGTTTTGCCAAGAATGTAGGGTTTATCTGACAATCTAAGGAGGAGCTAATGTCTCTTCTTCAACTGACGATGTTAGGAAAATAAAGGATTGGCTGAACTTGAATTTTTTGCTTGATACTTTTGTCCTCCCAAGAGATACGCTGCTGCCGGAAGTTTCTGGAAGTGGATTTTTCCTCTTTTCCCACTGACAACACATGTATGTTTGGCTGAGCCGAATATCTATGGTGAATTCGGGAGGGAGGGGGGGGGTGATTTAGTCGGGAGTGATTGCTGATCACCTGACAGCTATGGACTGTGTATGGCCACCTTAAGAACTGCTTTATTCTGCCACATCTGTCTATGATGTGGCAGAATAAACTACAATACTACAATATAGTTAATACCTACAGGTAACAACTCGAAAAATTTGAATATCGTGCAAAGTTCATTTACTTCAGTAATGCAACTTAACAGATGAAACTAATATATGAGATAGACTCATTACATGCAAAGCGAGATATTTCAAGCCTTTTTTTGGATGATTATGGCTTAAAGCTTATGAAACCCCAAAGTCTCAATTTTGAGGTACCCTTTGCTCAGGGGCTATGGATTAATTAGCTGACTAGAGTGTGACACTCTGAGTCTAGAATATTGTACCTTTTCACAAAATTCTAAATTTAAATTAAAAAATTCAAATTTTAAGCTGCATTAATGCAATTAATATAGTATATAACTATTACTAATTTGTTCGATAGTAAGGTTAGATAACATTAAGGTTTGCATTCTCTTACCTGGTTGTAGACTGTCCACCAATGCTCTGTGACTGGTATAGGAGATCTTGGTAGCATTGCCAATATCCAAACTTTTTGTTGTTAAGACATCAAATGTGCAGAACATATCATTGCCACACAAGATTTTGGCATCTTGAGCCAGAGTATCATTGTCATCAACTTTAAATGTGGGAATAAAATCTGGGTCATGTTTTAGTTTATAACTGCTGATCAATTCTGGAGAGTCATACTGAAAGATTGAGCTTTCTTCTGTCACCGCCCCTGGGAAAGAGAGATTACATGAATAGGCATTTCCTAATACTTTGTTTTAGTTTAATATATTTGAACAGACATTAATGCACTATTTGGTTATAACTGAAATACCTAATGTGACAGTATTGTACACACAAAGAGATCAAATGACAATGAACCCCAAGCAAAGCAGCCTGTGGGCCAAACACCCCCGAACCCCCATTGAAAATGAAATGCAATGTGTGTTGTGAACTGATAGCATTCAGACTGAATCTTGATTGATTCATTTTATTGGGTATGTGAATATTATTATTTATTATTATTAAAGCGCAGTTTATTCCATGGCGCTGTACATATGAAAAGGAGTGCCCTTACATAATACAGACAATTGCACTAGGCATTAACAAGAAGAGTTACAATCTGGTACAGAAGGATAGAGGGCCCTACCTGCGTGGGCTTACAATCTACAAATGAGCATTGTTTCTTACCGATCATCTCTGCTGTCCGTGAAAATCTCAGCATGTTCTATATTGGGCATTTTTTTACATGGCCCCATAAAAATTAATGGGGCTCACGTCACTCATGTGATCTAAGCCTTAGGTGCTTCTTTATTTTTGAAGCCTGTGTTTTGGTCAGCTAGCACACTAGTGCCACTTATGGGATATTTGTCAAAACTGGAGAATCTTGATAATAAATATTGAGTTTGGATTCTCTTTCAACACCTGTTGTGTAAGGGTACTTTCACACTAACGTTTTTCTTTTCCGGCACTGAGTTCCGTCACAGGGGCTCTATACCGGAAAAGAACTGATCAGTTTTATACCCATGCATTCTGAATGGAGAGCAATCCGTTCAGGATGCATCAGGATGTCCTCAGTTCAGTCTTTATGACTGTTCAGGACGGAGATAATACCGCAGCATGCTGCGGTTTTATCTCCGGCCCAAAAAACTAAACACTAATTCCATAGGAATGTATTAGTGCCGGATCAGTCATTAAAAATACTGCAATGCCGGAAACGTCCTTTCGGTCTGCGCGTTCGCAGACCTTTAAAAATTTGAAAAAATATATATAAACGTATCCGTTTGTCCATATGACAAACGGACAGATGGATCCGTTCTTGCAATGCATTTGTGAGACGGATCCTCATCCAGATCCGTCTACAAATGCTATCCGTTTGCATGCAGATTTCCGGCAGGCAGATCCGGTGATGGAACTGCTTGCCGGATCACTCTGCCGCAAGTGTGAAAGTACCCTTACAGAAAAAAATTATTAAAATTTAAGGGAACCTGTCACCAAGATTTTGTGTATAGAGCTGAGGACATGGGCTGCTAGATGGCCGCTAGCACATCCGCAATACCCAGTCCCCATAGCTCTGTGTGCTTTTGTTGTGTAAAAAAAACTATTTGATACATATGCAAATTAACCTGAGATGAGTCCTGTCTCTGACTCATCTCATGTACAGGACTCATCTCAGGTTAATTTGCATATGTATCAAATAGTTTTTTTTACACAACAAAAGCACACAGAGCTATGGGGACTAGGTATTGCGGATGTGCTAGCGGCCATCTAGCAGCCCATGTCCTCAGCTCTATACACAAAATCCCGGTGACAGGTTCCCTTTAAGTTTATTTTTTTCAATGTAATCTCTATTTTGCGTTATTTCCTGTACAGGGGTACATTTTTTTTAAATGCTTGGAGTTATGGAGCTTTCTAATATACCGTCCTTTTAAAGTCCCTTCAGAACAGAAATTATTTTAATTTCTTTAAAGAGGACCTTTCACCAGAATTAAACTTCTAAAGTAACTATACAGGCATGTAGAGCGGCGCCCAGGGACCGCCCTGCACTTACTGTTATACCTGGGCGACGCTCCGTTCTCCCGTTTGCGCCGGCAGGTTCCCCTGGGTGGAGCCTAACTATAAAGATACCGGAGGCAATTACAGGAGAACGGAGCGGCGCCCAGGTATAACAGTAAGTGCAGGGAGATCCCTGGGCGCCGCTCTACATGCCTGTATAGTTACTTTAGAAGTTTAATTCTGGTGAAAGGTCCTCTTCAAAGTAACTGGCTATGCAGCTTTTATAGCTGAGTGGTTAAGTGCCTTGCCTCTAATACAGAAGGTTGGGAGTTTGAATCCTGGCAGAAACTTTTCTGAAATAGAGGCTGAATTAGATTAAAATACACAGTGTGTCCCCAAGCACTGACTCTATATATGGACATAGCTGTATATGGAGTCAAAGCAGGGACTCCTAAGCTGAACTAGAGTCCCAACACCCTCCCCTCTTCAGAGCAGGGGGTGCCTGGGGTTCTCATTGACTTCCATTGTGCTCGGTGGCTCGGTGGAACACCCGAGCATCGCAAAGTGTTCTATTTGGGCATTTTGGTGCTCGATCAACACTAATTAAGTTATTTTGTGTGGTTTGACTATCTGTCTTAGGGCTCATGCACACAACCGTGCTGTCTGCCTCAGTATGTCTGTTCTGCGTCTCTGCAAAAAAGAATAGAACATGTCCTATTCTTGGTCATTTTATGGGACCCGTGGAAGGGGAAAATGTGGGAGTCACACAACCGGTATCCGCATTTGTGGACCACAAAAACAGATATATGGTTATGTGCATGAGGCCTTAAAAGCAGAAAAATTCAGATTTTGAAAATTGCTAATTTTTACAAATGTTCTGGAAATGTTTTCATAAATTAACCCCAAAGATAATTGTCGAAATGTTTCCACTAGCATAAAGAACAATGTGTCACAGATAAAAAAAAATAAAAGCTGCATCTTAAACACCAAAATAAGGCTCATTCACACTGAGTTTTTTGGTGCACTTTCAGTGCAGAATCAGTGCCCAAAAAAACCTCTGAAAAGCCTCCTATTCATTTCAATGAAAAGCAGCACTTGCCCTTTCTCGGCGCATAATCTGCTCTGAATTTCCCACTGAAATGAATGGAAAGTAGCAGTAATTGCCTTATGGTCCATAACCGTCTGCTCATTTTTTGCGTGGTTTGTGCACAAAAAACGTGAGTAGAAATGCAGATTTGCATTGAAGTATGTAGTCCCAAAAAACAAGCAAAAAAGACCCGAATAAAACCTGCTTTTAAAACCAGCATGGATTCTGCACGGATTTTAAAAGCGTGTTTTCAAAACCCATCGTATGAAGGTACCCTAAAGGGTTAAGCAGCATGGATATTATAAACTTATTATGAGATACATTATTGTGAAAGAAAATCCACACTCCTGAGAAATAATTACTTGCTGAATAAATAAGCATCTTCTAACGGCACACTCAAAACTAGAATCACCAGTTTTATACAATATATTAATGATCACACCTTTAGTAAGATTTATATATCTGATGCAATGTTTGGGTGATAAGATGAATATGTCTACATCAGTTCTGTGTTAATACTCACAATCTGCACCAAAGCTGAAAATTTCTTCTGGGCTAGCAGAACTTGGCAGTTGTGTACCATTCCTCAGAGTGAAGTCATCGTCAGGATCACTGTTCATGACTCCTAGAAGCCCACTGGTTTTGTTTTGGAATATTTCAGGGAGAAGAACGGAGACGCTCAGAAATCCTTTAATGGCTCTCACTTCTACTCCAGCTCCAGATGGAAACATCACCGTTACATTTGATGTAATTGGAGAAAATATGAAAACCTCTGAAACAATTAATCAAAAATTACTTTAGAAATGTCTAATAATCTATTTATAACCATTAAATTGTTCGTCTCGTAGCTGCATCTTCTACCGTACCTTATTTTTATTGTTGTACCTGAACACGAGGGCCTTAACTATTGGCACCATCGGGTGTAAAATACTAGACCTACTAAGGCAAATGATCCCTTATGACAATACCGTGTGTAACTACATTGAAAATGGAGATTGTATCATATAAGTAAACAATGCAAAGAACATTCTACACACGTATCTTCAACCATTTCTTGTAAAACTCCCACAGGGGTTGGAAGGTTCTCACTAGAGTTGAGCGACACAAGCTTCAGTCAACTTGAAAGCAATTTTAAAACTGGGATCTTAGGTCAACTTCAGTATCTACGAGTACCTGGGTAAAGAAGCCAACTTCGGATCCCAGTTTTAAATTTGTCTTTTAAGTTGAATAATCAAATGCCGAAATCATTCAATGAAGTACAGTATCTTGGAGATAACACAACTTTCGAGATAATTAATTTCACTTGCTGTTCGCCGGTATGGTATGTTTGTCGCCCCTGCCTTGTCAACCAGAGAGATATTTATAGATGCAATAATAATGAAGCTTATTCACTACTGTGGTTAGTGCCGCCTGTTTTTAAAAATTTTTTATCGTTTGTGTCATCTGGGACTTTGACAGGCCCCTGACAGTGAAGGTGAGCGCACCACGCATGTGCAGCATGCTCTCCATTAATTCCTATGGGAGCACACTGAGCACACTCAGCTATTTTGGCAGTCCGGTAGAAATGAATGGAGAGTGCACTGTGCAAGCATGGCCATTGCTTCATTCACTTCTATGAGAATACCTGAGATAGCAGAGCCAGGCTCTCTGTTCACTTCGGGGGTCCTGTTCTGGGGACCCGCACACATCATGTCATTAATGGCATATCCTTGAGATATACCAGAGTCTCAGACGACACAACCCTTTTAAAGCTGACTTATACAGTACCTTTCATATCCATCCAGCTCTGCTCTTCAAAGCTAAGGACTTCTCCATTCAATAGAGTCTCCAGTTCATTCTGCGTTCCATTTTTCAAACGTACTTCAACCACATCAGAGTCTTCTTCTTGCATGGCCACTGAGGAAATGCTAGCCACATTTATCTTATCAGATAAGCGCCGATGGGGAGCTCTGTCTTCTTGTAATGCTGTCAAAAATCTTGCAACCAACCCTTTAAAATGAGGAGAAACTATATAAATAATATAATTCATAATTATGCAAACTAATTAAGGAAATGTATTAAAATGACCCTCTAATCAAGAGCTCAAAATTATGCTGTATGTCAGTTATCATTTAGTTGTATTTGATTTTTTTTTTTTAAGAATGGACCTGTTTGGGCCTTAAAAGGCTAACTATACGCTTATGGCCTCAAGACCGTTTATCGGGTCCGCATCCGCGCCGCAGTTTTTGCGGCTCGGATGCGGCCCTATTCACGTCAATGGCGCCGCAAAAGATGCGGACAGCACTCCGTGTGCTGTCCACATCCGTTGCTCTGTTCCGAGGCCCCACTAAAAAAATATAGCATGTCCTATTTTTGTCCGTTTTGCAGACAAGAATAGGCATGTCTACAATGGGCCACCCGTTCCGTTCCGCAAATTGCGGAAGGCACATGGGCGGCTTCCTATCTTTGCGGATCCGCGGTTTGTGGACCGCAAAAAACGGCATGGTCGTGTGCATGAGGCCTTTGACATATTCTCAGGATTTTCCACAAATGTGCAGTGCCCTCACTGCAAAGCATTGAAAATTTTACTGTATTTCATGTAACATGTCCAATAGGCTTTGTATGGAGAGAAAGCAGAGGGCAGTCCCTGGTGGCTAAGCGGGCACCACACTTTCTTCTCTAGGAGAAAATTAAGTGTCTAGTGAGCTGCAGACCTGTGAACAGCTAGACAGCAGTGTGGAACAGAGACATAAGGAATCTCCCTACTCTGTGGATTACAAGTCACAAAAGTGACAGCTCTCAAGGAAATGTTTAGAGGCCAGATCAAAGATCCCATTATATAAAACAGGACAGAAAGGATCCACTGTCCAGACACTGTATTCCTTTGAGGATACTGGGGTATCTAAGTACTGTAGATCCAGAAAAGTGATATTGTACCTCTTAGGCTGGGAAATAAGATTGCATTGTTTGATTAAACAGAGAGAGAGAGAGAAAGAGAGAGACTAGCCCTCCCTGCACAACCTTGGGTATTGCATATGCAAACTGCTGAACCTGCATTTGATGTGTACAGCGCTTGTGTGACTTATCCATTAACTGCTACAGTAAAGTACAGTGAGTTTGTAGCAACAAACCCTATTGTCATCATTGACTCAAGCTTCAGGGACCCTGCCTTACACCTCAAAACCTTCAACATCAAGGGCATCTCAACCATCCTCAGGCAGGAGGATCCCAGAACCAGAGTGTGCCCCAAAAGTAAGAAAGATATGCCCTCCCACATGACTGCACAAACCCAGGGAGCGTCAGTACTATGAGTACTACTACTACTACTCCCATCTGGCCACACACGTACACCCCTGCAGCATGCTGCAAATTTCCTAGTGATGTGGGACCTGCATAATCTTGAGAACGGGTCTCCATCTTGCACCACAGGGTGGCCATACTTGGGCGGCATCTCCATTTTGTTTTATGGGACTAATAGCCAAGTAAGAACATATATTTTCAGAAATGCCATAGAAGTGAATGAAGAGTGTTGTGTGATACAGGTCCTCGTTCTCGACAAAGCAGCATGTTCCAGAGGTGGGATCCACACAGGCTTTTAAGGTTTATCCTGAATATGCAGTGAATTTCCAGATGGGACCAATTTTGTATTTTTGTTTTTCTTCTTCTTTATTGTATTCCAAGAGCACAGCTTTTTTTTATTTTTTTCATTGATGTAGATGTATGGGGGCATGTTTTTGTCACGGTGGGGAGTGGGGGGACACTCCACACCATACAATGTAGGTTGGTGGGATATGCCACTAGGCATAAAGGGAGCAGGTCACCTTCTAACACATCCCTAAATTCTAGCCCTGACCTCTAACTGTATGAGCGAACCCTAATGGTGGGAGAGCTCATACCCAGAACCTTGGGCCCTACTAACCCTAGAGATCCCTGGTAATAATGTCAGGGTTAGGAGACGACCTGTTCATCCACGACACGGATGAAAAGGAGTCTCCAGCAGGTCTAGCAACAAGGAATGGGACAGACAGTAGCATAAACCAGATTGGCAGGTAAGTACCCAATGCAAGCAACACACACTGGAACAAAAGCACTTACCTGCCACTACAACTAGATGAAACCACAACTGCTACTGACTAGTGGGTCCCCCTCCGGAAAATCCTGGAGCCCACTTCTGCAGGCAGGTGGTCAATGCAGTTCCCCCTTCGAGGAACCCAGGTGCCCCCTCACTAGAGGCACAACACACAGGGAAACGTCTTGCATACATGCTGGCCGAACAACACCAAAATACCAGACATGAAACTACAAGTCGTACACCACACCCTGAACATAAACCCACACCAAACATCAACACAGGTAAGGTAGGGAACATGGAGAATACATAAGGGATGACAATCTATGTCCAACAAGGTGGCCCTCAAACTGGACAGATGGTAAGGTCCAGGATGGCAGCATAACTCCAGCTCCACAAGAAGCTCAAGTCCCACTAACCTCAGGCTCCAAGCTCAAGTACTATAATACTATAAGAGCCCACACCCAGCTCCACCTTGCTCACAGTTTAACCCCATACCCACCAGAATGGGAAGGGAAAACAACCTTAAAGGGGTTGTCTCACCTCAGTAATCACCATTTAATCACTTCCTTGTATTTCTAGGATGGTTTCTGTAATATAGATTTATTTTCCAATTTGTCTCTGTCACCTCTTATTCCTCTTTAAAGTGCCCCAAATTCGATGCTCGTTTCTAGGGGTTACAGCCACCACTGTAATGTTATCAGCGGTGGCCGCGCAGGTGCACAGGAACTCTATCGGCCGGCTGATCTGGAGACCAGGTATCACGGGAGCAAGCGTGAACAAATTATTGTGCAAGTGCAGTCACTCCCAGCCACGACACGGCCCGGCGACCTCATCTGACCTTTACTACAAGCTCATAGGATTTACAGGGTGCGCGCACGGACAAGCAAGGGGCAGGGTTGCATCCTCCCTGCCCTGCTCACTGTGCCTTCAGCTCTGCCCCTAGCAGGCAGGGAACTGAGGCCCCAAGAGCCGCGAGGGAGCCAGTAAATTAGGAGGTGAGACAACCCTTTAAAGAGGAAGTGTTACGGTCCACTACCACCAAACCATGACACAGCCGTGACAGTTTTTATAGGATGAGTTCTATTTTTGAATTGCCCAATTTGGGGTACATATACATTTTCACTTGTTTTACCCTTTCTTGGGGGGGGCTAGAAATTTCTTAATTTTTACATTTTTCTATGATTTTGTAAATATACAGTATTACAGTGTATCTTTGGGAATAGACATATTAAGATGCAGCAATGGAGGTATCATAGTTAAGCCTCCTCGGCTGCTATAGCAACCACTGACACCCTTCAATGGTATCATGGCTAATCAATAGGATTCGAGAAAAAGGATTACAGCCAGCTCACCTTCTCATCCTGTGTGTCGGTGCACGGGGCGGACCCAAGCCAGTCCTCAAAGATAATGCACAAGGTGAAAAAGAAGCTCCAGCACCCGAGTAGATGTAATAAGAAATCCCGGTCTTTATTATCACCAAAAAATACAGGTGAATACAGCAAACAGTGAACTGACTCCCACTTTATCCCCAAGATCTACGCGTTTCGAACGATGTCGTTCTTAGTCAGGATCATGACTAAGAACAACATCGTTCGAAACGTGTAGATCTTGGGGATAAAGTGGGAGTCAGTTCACTGTTTGCTGTATTCACCTGTATTTTTTGGTGATAATAAAGACCAGGATTTCTTATTACATCTACTCGGGTGCTGGAGCTTCTTTTTCACCTTGTGCATAATCAATAGGATTGTCAGTTACCCCATCAGTTCTCTTAGATGCTGTGGTTGCTATCTAATATACTGCAGTATTTAGGATAAGCAGCTGGGTTTGGAGTTAGCTCCAATCTTAGCTATTGAAGTGGAAGCCTGGCTGTGCATTATAGAGCAGCTCCCACTGTGGATGATGTGAGTACAGCTCCTGTGCCCATGCCATACCCTCTGGCTACTTTTGGTCAATGTGTATGTAAAATGACTATATCGCAATTGCTAATTTAGTCATTGTTGATATTCTGTGCCGTTTGCTATATTTCATAAGCCATGTCCCCTTGTTAGGTGAATCTTCTGTGCTGTCAACACAGAGGTCCTGTCCATAAGATGGCCGCTAATGGAAGGTCATGTGATCAGACAAATCATCTTCATGTGGTGTTTTCTTTATTAAAACCCACTTCTTCTGCTGCAAACTTCCACAATTTCAAGAGCAGATAGCAGGTGTAATGTATTTGAACAGAAGAGACATCAATGAAGACGATTTGCCTGGTCACATGACCCTCCATCAGCAGCCATTTTATGGACAGGACATCTGTGTGGACAGCACAAAAGACCTGGCAAACAAGGTAGTGTACCTTATGAAATATAGAAAATGGCACAGAGTTTGAACAAAGGCTATGTTAGTAAGTGCCATATAATCATCTTACAAACACATTGGTCAACAGTAACCAGAAAGTCATAAACCCCTTTAAGGTCTTATTTTTAACTCCAAATCTCCTCAACAGACATAGATTTAAAAATCCAATGCTGGCTATCTGCAGGCACTACTATAAGAAGCATGGAAGCTTTCTGCATACTGTGTTCAATCTGTGATACCTGATCAGGAAAATAGAGCATTCATTGCTATAAAGATATACTTATAAATTAATCAGTAGAGAAATTTTAATAATGCAAAAAAGGCTAATATCTCTGTAATTAAAACAATACCACTTTGCATCTTTAGAAAATAGCCCAAGGACAGATAGAAAGAAGAAATGCAGAGCACAAACAGGTAAAATGTAAATACAATATATAAAATGGTCAAAAGCAGCATAAACTCACCTGAATGTGGAGGAGGTTCATTTTCCTTTGGTGTTTCTTCCTCTGTATGCCAAAATGTGGATAATTAAAGAATACGTTATAAGAAAAGTTATAACTTTTATACTATATGATTTTATATATGTGCCTTAACAACTGTGATGTGAATTTGCAAAGATGTAACAGGTGAGTGAGGTTTGAGGGTTAATTTCTTAGGCCTCATGCACACGGCTGTTGTGCGGCCGTTCCCTGCAATGGGGACTGCTATTTGTGGTCCCCAATGCACGGGCAACGTCATTGTGGCAGCTGAGACGGATCGAGACCCATTCAACTTGAATGGGTCCATGATCCGGCCGCGCCGCAAAAAAAATAGTGCTTCCGTGGGGTTCTGTGCCACCGTCCCGCACCGCCAGGCCTGTCGCTACCCAACAGGCAAAACAAGCAATTGCTTGGGGCCCCGAGCTGGCCCGGGGCTAAGCAGAGCTGAGTAACTCAGAAGATCCGATGGTATATTCTAACCCCCAGGCGTTCCCATGATGACGGGGACGCTTGCCTGCGGGTTAGAATATACCATCGGATCTGAGTTTTACTAGCTCAGTGAGAGCGTAAAAACTCAAATCCGATGGTATATTCTAACCCCCAGGCGTTCCCATGGTGACGGGGACGCTTGCCTGGGGGTTAGAATATACAGGGCCACGCCGCTCACAGCAGTATATTTATAAACTAATCAGTAACTACTTTAACTTTAATCATTGCTCATTGCTGAGCTCTTTACTTGGATTATTTGGATATCTTACTTTGTCTTAGCTCCGGTAATAGCAGGCAGTGCGGGGGGCGGCGCTCACTCACTGAGCGACGTCACGCGCCTGCTCCTCCCACTAGGCGGCGCAGGCGCGTGACATCAGTGAGTGAGCGCCGCCTGCACTGCCTTCTGTTACCGGAGCTAAGACAAAGTAAGATATCCAAATAATCCAAGTAAAGAGCTCAGTAATGAGCAATGATTAAAGTTAAAGTAGTTACTGATTAGTTTATAAATATACTGCTGTGAGCGTCAGGGAAGGGGGATCTGTTGGTGGCACTGTAGGGGGATCTGTGGATGGCAGTGCCATCCACAGATCCCCCTACAGTGCCATCCACAGATCCCCCCTCCCCTAAACAGTGCCATCCACAGATCCCCCCTAAACAGTGCCATCCACAGATCCCCCCTAAACAGTGCCATCCACAGATCCCCCCTCCCCTAAACAGTGCCACCCACAGATCTCCCCCCTAAACAGTGCCATCCACAGATCCCCCCTAAACAGTGCCATCCACAGATCCCCCTAAACAGTGCCATCCACAGATCCCCCTACAGTGCCATCCACAGATCCCCCCTCCCCTAAACAGTGCCATCCACAGATCCCCCCTAAACAGTGCCATCCACAGATCCCCCCTAAACAGTGCCATCCACAGATCCCCCCTCCCCTAAACAGTGCCACCCACAGATCTCCCCCCTAAACAGTGCCATCCACAGATCCCCCCTAAACAGTGCCATCCACAGATCCCCCTAAACAGTGCCATCCACAGATCCCCCCTAAACAGTGCCATCCACAGATCCCCCCTAAACAGTGCCACCCACAGATCCCCCCTAAACAGTGCCACCCACAGATCCCCCCTAAACAGTGCCATCCACAGATCCCCCCTAAACAGTGCCATCCACAGATCCCCCCTAAACAGTGCCATCCACAGATCCCCCCTCCCCTAAACAGTGCCATCATGGCACTGTTTAGGGGAGGGGGGATCTGTGGAAGTCACTGTTTAGGGGGGATCTGTGGATGGCATTGTTTAGGGGGGATCTGTGGATGGCACTGTTTAGGGGGGAGATCTGTGGATGGCACTGTTTAGGGGGAGATCTGTGGATGGCACTGTTTAGGGGAGGGGGATCTGTGGATGGCACTGTTTAGGGGGGATCTGTGGATGGCACTGTTCAAATTTCATGCACATTAAATGCAACAGCAGTATTTGCACTGTAAACCTCCTTTTTTATTTATATAAAGTGTGGGTGAACTTAAACTGTATGGCTATACTGTGGTTTCTGTAGGCTTTGCGTGCGTAAGGTGTGGCGGGGGGCCTCCATGTCTATTTTGCTTGGGGCCCCCAAATTCCTTCAAATGGCCCTGCGCACCGCAGCTCCTCAAGTGAATGGGTCCACATTCGTGATGCAGGGAGCACACGACTGGTGCCTGCATATTGCAGACCCGCTGTTTGTGGGCCGCAATACGGCCATGGTCGTGTGCATGAGGCCTTACTTTCCTTTTATTTTGTGGCTCAATACAATTACAGGGATACCAAGATTATTTACTACATTTAAAAGAATATATGTTTTTAAAAAGAGAATCTAATTCAAGTTATTCACATTTTTTTTTTTTTTTTGCTTTTACACTGTTCATTGTACAGTATATTTGACAGTCTAAGTTTATTCAGTATGGGCGGTATCATTATTGAGAGACCAAATGTATATAGTTTTTTTATGTTTTGAACAAAAATCACTTTAAAAAATAAATCTTTTTTTGTGTTGCCATATTCTAAGAACTAAAACTTTTTTCTTTTTCAACCACCTGTGTCTGGACTTCCGGGTTTTTATTTATACCATTCTAGGGTACATGTGACAGCAATTTTGACAGTAAATGTGACAGTAATTTTTTTTAAAGCGTTCCCCACATTGGTTGCTACAGACCTGGCCATACCAAATTTGTATAAGGTTTTTTTTTGTTTGTTTTTTAATGTAATATAGATTCCTTTATTGATGAAAAATGCTTTCTTTGACCCTTTAAAGCACATTAAAAAAAAATTTCTACTATATGTATTAGTCTTACAAAGATAATTTAATCGCTCAAATAATACATTGCTGTACTTAATATGATAGTTTTCATTGGTATCATTTTGGAGTACTTAAAACTTATTGATTTTTAACTTTTATTCAGTTTCAGCTATTTAGTTTGGGGGTAAACACAAAAACAGCTTTTATGGCATAATTTTTTATTTTTTATTTTCACAATATTCAACCTACAAAAAAAACATTCAGTTTAGGCCTCATGCACACAAACGTATTTTCTTTCTGTGTCAGTTCTGGGGTTTTTTGTAGACCGTATACACAACCATTCATTTCAATGGGTCCGCAAAAAAAACGGAAGTTAGTCTTTGTGCATTCCGTTTCCGTATGTCGATATTTCCATTCTGCTAAAAAAATAGAACATGTCCTATTATTGTCCGCAATATGGACAAGGATAGGACTGTTCTATTAGGGGCCAGCTGTTCCATTCCGCAAAATACGGAATGCACACGTATTTTTTGCTGACCACAAAATACGTAAGGTCGTGTGCATGAAACCTTCGTACAGCACAATACGAATTATGTATTTCTTTTTTACTATAATTTTTTTTCCAACACACTTTATTTATCTATTTTAAATGATTTCTTTATAATTCTACTACAGGACTCAAACAAGTGATTGTTTTATAATATATTGCAATATTTCTGAACTGCACTGTATTATGCTGTTATTACGGCAACATATTAGGCCCTACCTTAGGCTTAAATACATAGCACACCTAAATGCATTTTGTTCTGGCTGATCACATTGTGCAGGCTCCTGAGCTTCACCCATCCCCAGGCCATACTATCATAGCATGTTGGAGGAAGGAGTCAAAAATTAAACCATCACAGATTTTAACACCTAAAATCCATAAATGGCTGCTCCTTCTGAAAAACAAGTTATCAATATCTTTGTAAACAAAGGACACATGGCTGCAACTTCTACCTTACTATTACCTGTATATGGCCATTTTTTTGTTTTGGCATGAGGATCCAATATGTTGAAATAACCTATGTAGGCATATATTTAAAAGATAAAATGCTTGCTATCTGCAATCACTAGTCAGAGATTAAAGTTGGAATATGTTGTCCTTATGTAATTGCAATGCTCTATGAATTTATATAACAGGGACTATTGTGATATTGAATACATTACAATTTTTCATCTTATTTCTTGTCACTGCATTTAATTGTGGGGTTCATTTTAAATAATGTCTTGACATTTTCAAGCAATTTTGCCTTACTTTCATAACTATAATAAACCGCTAACCTATGGCATTATTTATCAAATCTAAGTTTTGGACCAATAGAGTCCATTTCTTCATATGAGTAAAAACTGTTCCTGATTGTTTAGTATGTAATGGACACTACATGAGACAAACTAGTTCCTAGGATAAGAGGTTTGTGAAGTATATGAGGTGGGCAGAGTCTAATGTAAGGCATGATCTCCTATATTGAGTATGTCAAGCAAGTAGCAGAGCAGAAGAGGGTGTGGTACAGAGAACAGAAGAAATAGCAAATGGGAAAGATATTTCAGGACCTGTGAGAGGGCAGAGGCAGCCTTCTGGTCTGTGAGCAGTATACCCCAGAGGAGTTGAGCATCCATGTTGTCTAAATCATCTCAGATTAGTCAGGTCCATAAAGTGGGTCAGACAGCTGGAGACTGCAGAGAACGACAAGCTAGTGCGAGAAGCAGCAAAGCTACTGGTGACATGCATATGAAGAGGAGTTAAGCAAAAATCAGGAGGCACCTCGTGTACCAAAGCTACTGTATGATATCTAAGACATCAGAGACTGAGTTGTTGTAATTAAATACAGAGATGTTGTGTAAAGACCTCCAGAGACTGTAAAAGGAACCACAGACCTATGTTCTAAACTTGTTACAGACCATTCATCCTACTGTTGCTTACCGTGTTAATGAAGTGCTCAACTGTAACCTGAGTAGAGTTGTGCAGTATTAGGTAAACCATTGTTGTTTTGCTGGTCTAGTCCTATAATATCCTTAGCAGATGCCACTAGTGTTGGTCGAGCACCAAAGTGCTCGGGTGCTCGAGTAGAACACATCGGGATGCTCGGGTGCTCTACTTCCATTAGGGTTTCTGACGCCACCTACGTTAGTGGCTGCAACCCCGCCCTTATCATTCTCCGCCTCCTCCTCCGCTTCCACCTCTGAATTATCATCTTGCAGCACCAGTCAGCCATCAGTCAGTAGCATTGTCAGACCGGTGGAAGCTGTCAATGACTTGCGGAAATGGGCACACACGCGGCGCACCTTCACCAGTAGCTCAGGCAGATTGGGGTAGGTTTTGAGAAACCGCTGAACCACTAGGTTGAACACGTGGGTTAGGCATGGTATGTGTGTGAGCTTGCCGAGCTCCAAAGCTGCCACCAAGTTACGGCCATTATCAGACAAAAGCATGCCTGGTTGTAGGTTGAGTGGCGAGAGCCACAGCTCAGTCTGGTCCCTTATTCCATGCCACAGCATTGCGGCGGTGTGCTGCTTGTCACCTAAACAGATCAGTTTAAAATGGCCTGTTGCCGCTGCCCCACTGCAGTGCTACCCTGCTTCCAGCTACTGACTGATGGCTGACTGGTGCTGCAAGATGATAATTCAGAGGTGGAAGTGGCGGAGGAGGCGGAGGATGATAAGGGCGGGGTTGCAGCCACTAACGTAGGTGGCGTCAGAAACCCTAATGGAAGTAGGGCCCGCAATCCTTGGCGTCGGTGGCACCTGTGCCATCCCAAGGTTCGACTCGCTCCCGGCCTCCACAACGTTCACCCAGTGTGCTGTCAGGGAAATGTAGCGTCCCTGAACAAAAGCACTTGTCCATGTGTCAGTCGTTAGGCTACTTTCACACTAGCGTTCGATCGGATCCGTTCTGAACGGATCCGATCATAATAATGCAGACGGAGGCTCCGTTCAGAACGGATCCGTCTGCATTATTTTAGCATATAAAAGCTAAGTGTGAAAATAGCCTCGTACGGATCCGTCCAGACTTTCAATGTAAAGTCAATGGGGGACGGATCCGCCTGAAGATTGAGCCATATTGTGGCATCTTCAAACGGATCCGTCCCCATTGACTTACATTGTAAGTCTGGACGGATCCGCACGGATCCGCACGCCTCCGTACGGCCAGGCGGACACCCGAACGCTGCAAGCAGCGTTCAGCTGTCCGCCTGTCCGTGCGGAGGCGAGCGGAGCGGAGGCTGAACGCCGCCAGACTGATGCAGTCTGAGCGGATCCGCTCCATTCAGACTGCATCAGGGCTGGACGGCTGCGTTCGGGTCCGCTCGTGAGCTCCTTCAAACGGAGCTCACGAGCGGACCGACGAACGCTAGTGTGAAAGTAGCCTTAAGTGAACCTTCCAAATAACTGCGTTGGTCAGGGCACGGGTGATGTTACGGGGCACATGCTGGTGTAAGGCACACCGGGAAAAATATTGGTGGCTGGGGACAGAGTACCGCAGGACAGCCACCGCCATTAGGCTGTGGAAAGCCTCAGTTTCCACAAGCCTAAATGGCAACATTTCAAGGGCCAGCAATTTGTAAAGGTGCGCATTTAGTGCTATGGTCTGTGGGTGGGTGGCTGGGTATTTGCGCTTTTGTTCAAAAGCCTGGGGTATAGACATCTGTAAGCTGCTCTGGGACACAGAAGTGGATGTGCTAGCTGATGGTGCTTGCAAAGGTCTAGGTCCATGGGGGGAGGCATCCGGGCTTGCATCTTGGACAGGGGACTAGCCAGCACGTAACACAGGGGAAGAGGAGGCAGTGGTGTGACCCGCAGTCACTGGTTGTGGACCCAGGCATTCGGCCCACCTATTAGGGTGCTTTAATGCCATGTGGCGGATCATGCTGGTGGTGGTGAGGTTGCTAGTGTTCACACCCCTGCTCATTTTGGTACGGCACAGGTTGCAAATGACAATTCTTTTATCGTCCGCACTTTCCTAAATAAAGCACCAGACTGCGGAACACATACCCCTTGGCAAGGGAGATTGCCGCAAGAGGGTGCTTCGAGGAACATTTGCGGGCCTGTTTGGTGTGGTCCACCTTCTCCCTTTTGCCACCCCACTGCCTCTTCCAGCCTGTTGCGGTGCTGCGGATCCCTCCCCCTCTTACTGCTGTCCTTGCTCGGCTTGCCACCTTTCCCAAGTTGGGTCAGTGACTTCATCGTCTAGAACCTCCTCTTCCACTTCCTCACTCTGGTCATCCTTCTGACTTGTTGACCTAACAATAACCTCAGTTATTGACAACTGTGTCTCATCCTCATCATGAACCTCTTTAGACACTAATTGCGGTTTACTTATTGGCAACTGTGTCTTATCATCATCATACACCTCGTGAAACACTAATTGCCGTTCCCCACCATCATCTTCTGACTGTGGATGCTCCAGAGTTTGGGAATCAGGGCACAAGATCTCCTTATGTCCCTCTTCAAGCGGGCTTCGTGAGAGGCCCAATTTAAGGAATGGGGACGAAAACAGCTCCTCGGAATATTCGAGTGTGGGATCACTTTTTTGCCAAGACTCTCCATGGTGGGTGGAAGGACTATCAGGGTGAGGATTCTGTTGACCAGGCTGTTGGCTACTGACACTGGACTTTGTGGAAGAAAGGGTGGTGCTTAACCGACTGGAAACATTATCTGCTGCAATCCAACCAACCACCTGGCCGCACTGGTCTGACTTCGAGAGTGGTGTCCTGTGCCGTCCTGCAAACTGTGACATGAAGCTAGGTATCATGGATGAGTGTGTTTCTTGTGCTCTGGCAGCAGGCACAGTTTCACCGCGCCCAGGGCCACAGCCTCTGCGTGCACTATCAGGTGCACGCCACTTCCCCGTCCCTTACTGCTCGTCTTGAGCATATTAAATTAAATATATGCTTGCAAGTATGTCACACTTACAGTAGCGCAGGTTTTGTAAGTGTACGTATGCGCAAATAAAGTACACAGAATGTTAGATATTATTAAGATGCGCACACGTCAAACAGGAGGTATAGCGTAAGTAATGTTGCTGTCACCCCTGCCTAATAAAAAATTACACTGAATGAATGTCACTGATATTTTGGGTGCACAGGAGGTACTGTATAGCGCAAGTAATGTCGCTGTCACCAGTGGCTAATAAAAAATTTGACTGAATTAATGTCACTGATATTTAGGATGCACAAACATTATACAGGAGCTATAGCGCAAGTAATGTCGCTGTCACCACTGCCTAATAAAAAAATTAGACTGAATGAATGTCACTCATATTTAGGCCCCTTTCACACGGGCGTTGCGGGAAAAGGTGCGGGTGCGTTGCGGGAACATGAGTGATTTTTCCGCGCGAGTGCAAAACATTGTAATGCGTTTTGCACGCGCGTGAGAAAAATCGGCATGTTTTGTACCCAAACCCGAACTTCTTCACAGAAGTTCGGGCTTGGGATCGGTGGTCTGTTGATTGTATTATTTTCCCTTATAACATGGTTATAAGGGAAAATAATAGCATTCTGAATACAGAATGCATAGTACAATAGCGCTGAAGGGGTTAAAAAAATAAAAAAATAATTGAACTCACCTTAATCCACTTGATCGCGCAGCCCGGCTTCTCTTCTGTCTCTTCTTTGCTGTGTGCAGGAAAAGGACCTGTGGTGACGTCACTCCGGTCATCACATGGTCCGTCATATGATCTTTTACCATGGTGATGGATCATGTGATGATCGGAGTGACGTCACCACAGGTCCTTTTCCTGTACACAGCAAAGATGAAGACAGAAGAGAAGCCGGGCTGAGCGATCAAGTGGATTAAGGTGAGTTAAATTTTTTTTTTATTTTTTTTTAAACCCCTCCAGAGCTATTGTACTATGCATTCTGTATTCAGAATGTTATTATTTTCCCTTATAACCATGTTATAAGGGAAAATAATAATGATCGGGTCTCCATCCCGATTGTCTTCTAGCAACCGTGTGTGAAATTGCGGATGCTTGCCGGATGCTTGCGATTTTCACGCAACCCCATTAATTTCTATGAAGCTTGCGTTACGTAAAAATGCACAAAGATGAGCATGCTGCGATTTTCACGCAACGCACAAGTGATGCGTGAAAATCAACGCTCATGTGCACAGCCCCATAAAATGAATCGGTCAGGATTCAGTGCGGGTGCAATGCGTTCAACTCACGCATCGCATCCGCGGGGAATACTCGCCCGTGTGAAAGGGGCCTTAGGATGCACAAACGTTATACAGGCGGTATAGCGCAAGTAATGTCGCTGTTTCCAGTGGCTAATAAAAATTAGACTGAATTAATGTCAGTAATATTTAGGATGGGCAAACGTTATACAGGAAATGTAGCGCAGGTAATGTCGCTGCCACCAGCAGCAAAAAAATTAGACTGAATGTCACTGGTATTTCAGATACGCAAACGTTAACCAGGAGATGTAGCGCAGGTCATGTAACTGTCCGCAGCAGACACCATCTACAGAAAAAGTACACTGGACGTCACAGAAATTTTTAGACCGCGCACACGTTACACAGGAGATGTAACGCAGATAATGTGAGCTATTTAGCGCAGGTTGCAATACAAATATATATTGCTGCCACACACAACTATCGTCCTTAAAATGACTTTTGGGTCTATAACTAGTTTTAGCAATTTAGCGCAGGTTGCGCTAAAAATATATATTGCTACCACACACAACAATAGGACTTTTGGGTCTATAACAAGTATAAAAACTAAAATATTCCTATTTTACTCCCTACACTATCTCTCCCTTCTGCTCTCCAGCTCTCCTTGACTGAGACTGAGCCGAACACGTGTCATCGGGTACAATATAGCACGCGATGACGCGTTACGGACAGCCAATCACTGTAAAGCCAGTAGCCACGTGGCTACGGAATTACAGTGAATGGCAGCACTCACCTGCACGTTTATTGGCTGCGTAGCAGCCAACAAACGTGCGGGAAGAGATTCGAGCATCACGCTCGAGCCCACGCGGTATTCGGCTTAACACCGCAATGTGCCGAGCATCGCGATACTCGAGTAAAATTATTGTTCGGCCGAGCATGCTCGCCCAACACTAGACGCCACCCCAAATTAAAATAGGTTAACAAGTAAATATTAGAAGGAAATATGGAGCACTAATAATACAGATTAATGGACAAAATGTTGAGGTAATACTAAGGTCAAGGACCTACAACAAGTTGGAAGGTCTCCGATTAGTTGCCTGGAAGTCTTGGTAGTAAATTGCACCACCACTCCTAGTTTTTGGAAATGGAGTCCTACTAAGTACAAATTAACATCTATGGTTAGACCCAAGATACTGGCAATGCCTCAAAGTAGCCAATGTAAAGGTTATGCAATTTAACACTGTGGATAGTGTATATTTTTTGTGTCAATCTTACCTTGAAAAGGTTTGGTACGGCACTGAATGCTCAGAGATGGATTTGTAGATTTCACCAAATAATACTCTCCTTTACCCTTGTACGTGTAATTTAAGCCATCAAATGTTATAATG
Source organism: Bufo gargarizans (assembly GCF_014858855.1). NCBI lineage: Eukaryota > Metazoa > Chordata > Amphibia > Anura > Bufonidae > Bufo > Bufo gargarizans. Next base: position 590,432,346 of record NC_058080.1, on the reverse strand, counting down.
TGAGGCTCTCCAAAAGCAGAGGCTATAGCAGAAGAAAGAAGATGTTTAATAATTCAACATATATTATACACCACGCCAATTAGAGGAATAACTTTCCTCACCAACTTTTGGGGGCTTGTATGTGCGGCAGTCACTGGATGGTCTTAGTTCGAGGTAGTAATGGCAATTATCTGACCACAGACAACAGTAGTAAAAAGTAATCACATCATATAGCCAGTGAGAAAATCCAGGTATTCTGGGGGGCTTTTTGTACGGAGGGGACCCCCAGTCATGGCCTCGGTCAGGTGTGCTGCCTCCTAGTGAATCAGTAGTTAGGACCTGAGCTCCTGATGCATCATAGCAGCATTGTTGTCCTGCAGCATACTGAGGGCTATAAGAAAAGGAAAAAGCCTCAATATTGTGCATACATTAATGTTAAAATTGTACAAATGTATAATAATATACATTAGCATATTATATAATATAAGAAACTCAAAGGGCTCATCAATGGACAGCATTTGGTCACCTATCTTGGCTGTTGGGCCCCCAGTTATCCCAAGAATGAAGTTGCCTAGTCTCCAGCTTCTATGGAGTGATGGTATTCATGTCATTCCACTGCTTCATTCACTTCTATGGGACTGAAGAAGACAATGCTCTGACAAGCAAACTACTGCTCCATTCAAACAGGGGAATAAAGGACCCTTGACCAGTGATGGCCAGTTCGCAGTGTTCGCCGACGAACACACGCGATCTGCCATCTTTATTCCAAAGTCCGGCGATGCAGAGGTAAGTCCTTACCTGTGCCTGCGCCGCGAGCAGCTCTGAAACACATGCGGTCACCGGGAGCAGGCAGTTCGGCGAACATTGCGAACTGGCCATCACTACCCTTGACCTTGGTATAGCTGGTGGTTCCATGGGTCGGACCGCCACCAAACATACATTTATCACCTAGCCAATAAATAAATGATGAATGCTGTTCATGGAATAACCCCTTTGAAGCTAGCAGATTACCTTGCTTGTATGCTTCTCACACAGTGCACAGCTCCAGGGTGGTATGTACATACACTACCCTTTTCAATGTTGCAACCATAATCTGTCTGAAAAAATAACATACCACAAAATATCGCAGTTATTACTTTATACTCCATCTACTAATAAATATATGTAAGCAGATGGAAATGTTAACAAAGAAGGATTCACATAGAGGCATAGTCTTTCTTTCATCTATGGCAAAGATTAAAGGAGCAGTATTCTAGCAGTGTAATATTTAATGCCAGTTCACTTGCATCCATACAGTTAAAACCCTTATGGGCAATTGCCTCTTGTGATCCTAGACTGACCCCCAGTGCAGAACATGCTCATCCCTGTGTACATGATGTCAAGCTTTCCTGTGTTCTACAGGATTACATCAACATCTATTAAATTCCTCTTAGGAGCTCTGCTTGTGTCGCAGGCCTGGGAAGGGAGGTAGCATAGCTCTTATAGGGGAAGTCCTCACCCTGGCGCTCCCTGGGCCAAGCAGTGATGAGAGGGCACACTCTTTCTTCCCACAGGGCACACTCTGGGCTTTTGGGGGTTCCTGACTGCTGGTGGATGGGGGGCCCTTGATGGTGTACAGTTGTCAGAGTGCAAGGCAGGAGAGCAGGTATAGGAGATGGTGGATGGTGGTGAAGTCAATGACCATTTGGTTTTAATAAATAAAGTCTTAACTGCATAAATTATGGTAATTGCAAAACTATAGCAGCAAAAGGCACAGTGTGAGGTATATTACTGAGTAGGCATTTCCCTATAGCTGTGTGTGGACAGCGGCAATGATGGTAGTAATTGTCCTTGAGTCTCCCTCTAGGCACACTTCGCAATCTTTCCAAATGACCACAGGTGTGCAGTTCCGATCTCATTAACACGTTCTGCAATTCCCAATATGTGGAGTGCAGATCTTAGATCAGATGGGCTGTCCATTTCAAAGTGTGGTGGGACCCAGAGCAATATACCCTTTCCACAAGCAGTAAAGTCTTTTGTGAGCAATCACCTTATTGTCTTTCTGGCACTGCCTTGAAATGATTCTTAACTTTCTGTGAATGTCTGTTCTCTTTATCTTATGGGTAGTTTTTGGCAGAGTTGCTCTCTGGTAGTTTTCAGTCTTAGGAATGAAGATTCCCTGGATCTGACCTTGTTTTTAGGAGCTCACATATGTAACGTACGTCCGTCTTCTAGGCCTGCTGAGCTAAATCTTACTAACCAGGGGGTGTGTCCAGCCCATCACCCTGGCAACTTAATTAAGTCATTTTGAATGCACAGTGCACAATGAAAAGCAACAAATAACATTTAACTCTTAAGCATAAAATTTACTTTTTAGCAGAGATCTGCACTTGTAAAAGCTAACAAACCTATAAAAAGCAGGCTGAAGCTTCATCACATACTGTATGAATTAAGACTCTGCAATGTAAATTAATGTCACTGGTCTTCACTCGCAAATTAATAAATCAAATCCCTTTATGTACGCCCAGTCATTAACTTCCCCTTCCACTACTGCTGCTCCCCTCCTCTTACTCATTAAAGTGAGTCTTCTCCTATAATAATATTAATTCCTGTTATTATTAAAATGTTATCTTTAACTATTGCCAACGGTGCTCCATTAGCCTTCTAGCTATGTACTATGACCTTGAAAGGAAATTAAAATTCATCTTATAGTTGTATGTCAAAGTCTTGATGTTATGGCTCTTATGGGCAATGAGTGTGGAACCACTGTGTAAACCAACAGATTTAACTTAGAGCTAATCCTAATGGCATTATCCTGGCAGTCTCTTTACCCTTTAATCGCTACACAGGGACCTGAACTGTATGGGAGCCACCAGGCCTCTACCACCTAGAGTAGTCCCGGTGTGGTTGAGTGGTTGACAGCTGACTCACAGAAGTCAGAAACACTGATGAGAAGCATCAAGGCATCAGGCAAAACTCACAGTCAGTAACAGGCTGAGGTCAGGGCAGCCAGAGTTTGTGCGAATCCGTGAAGAGTCCAAAGGTCAGAGCAGGTGGAAGAGGGTCTGAATCCGAGAATTAGGCAGAAAGTGGTATATGGGCAGACATGCAGATTATGGCACCTTTGCATGATCTAGCAAGCTAGTAAACCTGCTGCTCAGGCAGGGAATGAGACAAACAGCACAACATATATAGCAGAAGATAAATACACATAAGAAACAGGCTAGCAGCTGCACACAGAACCAGAGGAGGATTTAGCCCTTGCAATACTGCAGAATGAGGTGAGGCTCAATGAAGAATATCCTCAATAAACACACAGGACACAGGTGCCTGGGATCGCTGCCGGAGCATTGGACCTGCAACAGACACAGGGTGAGTGGAGTGGCACTCATGCCTGCCTGAAGTAGTGGGGCTGTGGCGGACATGCACTGCAAACTTGACAATGTCCCTTGCTATCATGGCACAGAATACATTTTTTGCAAAATCCCCTATTACATTTACTATCAAAATTACTACAATAAAATACAGTGTAATATTACACTGTGGAACTTCGGAAACAATATATTCTTCGTGGCATTAGTTTGCAATATTGCATTACAATATTATAGTTAGAGGATAATTTTTTCAGAGGCAAAAACTAACTAGAAAATGGCATCAATTCAACATCATGCAATTCTAATCTTTGAATCACTTATATTTCTGCAGACTGGTGCCAAGTGGCAAGTGTTCATTATAGGTTAACTGTATGTCCGTTGTTTGGGTGAAGGGAGACAGGTACTGATTCTGCATAGGGCCCTATTGGTTTTTCTAACTGATATGGATGATAACAACCAAAAACACATAAAAACACAGATTTTCTAGCAGTTCTAAGAATTGGCAAGACCACTGTATAACTATATCAAGATGCCGTTTCTTATCTGCTGATAACTTTTTATGCTGATGCTATTGATGGGAATTATTTTCCCATAATTCCCTCACTTCACTTTTATGACAAAGCAGAAACCCAGCTCACCTCTGCTGTGCCTTTAAAATCCAGAGTATGAGACTGACCATGGATTCGGTTCAACATACAACATCAGAGAGAAGGTTCTGTCCAGCACGAACGATAAAAGCCAGCTTCAACTTAATTTTAATTAATCCAATTAAGATGAAGTCACAATCCAGTGATTAGTTGTAAATGTAGAAATGGTTAGTTGTAAATGAAGAAATGTAGACATTGCTTACGCGTTTTGAGCACAGCGTGCACTCTTACTAATAGCACCTATGAGTAGAAAGTTAAACATGTGCTGCTCTCAAGCTGCATAAGCCATGTTTAACTTTCTCTTATAACATACCCTGGACTGTGATTTTATCTTTACTGGATTAAAATAAAGTTGGACTTGGCTTTTATCCTCCATGCTACACAAAACCCTATTTCACATGCACTACTTGAAATCTAATATTTAGAAATGTGGTCTGGCTGATTATGTCATAGCTGGATAGGCCATCCTATTGATAGCAAACCTTTTTATTTCTCCATTTTAACACGCAGGTAATTCTTGTTGCTTTGAATGCATCAACCTATAAAGCGAAAAGATGTCAGACTACTAGTCCTAGTACATACGTGATATCTTCCTGTATCCGCTCTGGACTGTTCTAGTGTGCAGGGGCAATCTGCAACCTCCTTCAGGAAATTAGGCAGCTTCTCAGTTTCCAAAAGTGTCCAGTCTATACACTTTTTAGATGCCCAGTCGGCAGGGTTGTCTCTGAAGTTCTCTGATAAGTGCCAAGCTAAGGCATGGACAGGACTCCATATTGCATGTACATTCCTGTGACACAATGTAATACATTTTAGTTAAGATACTATGTCAGTCACTCAATTAAAATGTTCTACAGGCAGAAATACCATTATGTGAATTGAAGCTCATAATATGCCACAGTTAGCACTTTTATACTACCATCTGTGAAGAGGCACTTACCCACAAGAAAGAAAGCATTGTACTTGTCATAAAACCCTCTGCTCTCTCTCTCTCTCTCTCTCTCTCTCTCTCTATATATATATATATATATATATATATGTGTATGTATCTATATATATATATATATATATACTGTATATATATTGTAGGAAGGCTGTTTGACACCTTGCTATTTAGTATAGCTGTAATAGCTGATCCGGGATGGCTCTTACTGGGAGTAGTCAAAGTGCTGGATGGGTGACTACTCCCCAAGTTCCAGGCCAGGTCTTGACTGGCCTATATAAAAAAAAAAAAAAAAACAGCCAGCAGTGTCAGTTGGTGGTAATTACCCCTCTCTCTCTCTGACAGAGGAGCTCTGGCAATCACTGGATTGGGATCTGAGCCGTGTGCTAGGCTGGAGGCCTGAGTTTGGAAGGTCTGCTCTGTTCTGAGCAATGCCGATTGGGTGTGAACTAACACCAAGGATAACAGGTGACTCTTTTACTGTATGAACTGTCTAGGTGGGAACGAACACCAAAACTTCAAATGGACTGTCGTACTGTTTTGTTGCTATAAGTGTGAATAAAACACTGACGTTTTTGAGTTACAAACTGGTCTTTGCCTCTATACTGCGTCCACTTGTCCTGTCTACCAGAGCGACTCACCACTATATACAGTACAGACCAAAAGTTTGGACACACCTTCTCATTCAAAGAGTTTTCTTTATTTTCATGACTATGAAAATTGTAGATTCACACTGAAGGCATCAAAACTATGAATTAACACATGTGAAACGATATAGATAACAAAAAAGTGTGAAACAACTGAAAATATGTCATATTCTAGGTTCTTCAAAGTAGCCACCTTTTGCTTTGATTACTGCTTTGCACACTCTTGGCATTCTCTTGATGAGCTTCAAGAGGTAGTCACCTAAAATGGTCTTCCAACAGTCTTGAAGGAGTTCCCAGAGATGCTTAGCACTTGTTGGCCCTTTTGCCTTCACTCTGCGGTCAAGCTCAACCCAAACCATCTCGATTGGGTTCAGGTCCGGTGACTGTGGAGGCCAGGTCATCTGGCGCAGCACCCCATCACTCATCTTCATGGTCAAATAGCCCTTACACAGCCTGGAGGTGTGTTTGGGGTCATTGTCCTGTTAAAAATTAAATGATGGTCCAACTAAACGCAAACCGGATGGAATAGCATGCCGCTGCAAGATGCTGTGGTAGCCATGCTGGCTCAGTATGCCTTCAATTTTAAATAAATCCCCAACAGTGTCACCAGCAAAGCACCCCCACACCATCACACCTCCTCCTCCATGCTTCACGGTGGGAACCAAGCATGTAGAGTCCATCCGTTCACCTTTTCTGCGTCGCACAAAGACACGGTGGTTGGAACCAAAGATCTCAAATTTGGACTCATCAGACCAAAGCACAGATTTCCACTGGTCTAATGTCCATTCCTTGTGTTCTTTAGCCCAAACAAGTCTCTTCTGCTTGTTGCCTGTCCTTAGCAGTGGTTTCCTAGCAGATATTCCACCATGAAGGCCTGATTCACACAGTCTCCTCTTAACAGTTGTTCTAGAGATGTGTCTGCTGCTAGAACTCTGTGTGGCATTGACCTGGTCTCTAATCTGAGCTGCTGTTAACCTGCGATTTCTGAGGCTGGTGACTCGGATGAACTTATCCTCCGCAGCAGAGGTGACTCTTGGTCTTCCTTTGGTTGGTGTGACTGCGCTTGGGGACACTTTCAAAGTTTTACCAATTTTTCGGACTGACTGACCTTCATTTCTTAAAGTAATGATGGCCGCTCGTTTTTCTTTACTTAGCTGCTTTTTTCTTGCCATAATACAAATTCTAACAGTCTATTCAGTAGGACTATGAGCTGTGTATCCACCTGACTTCTCCACAACGCAACTGATGGTCCCAACGCCATTTATAAGGCAAGAAATCCCACTTATTAAACCTGACAGGGCACACCTGTGAAGTGAAAACCATTTCAGGTGACTACTAGAGTTGAGCGAACACCTGGATGTTCGGGTTCGAGAAGTTCGGCCGAACATCCCGGAAATGTTCGGGTTCGGGATCCGAACCCGATCCGAACTTCGTCCCGAACCCCATTGAAGTCAATGGGGACCCGAACTTTTCGGCACTAAAAAGGCTGTAAAACAGCCCAGGAAAGAGCTAGAGGGCTGCAAAAGGCAGCAACATGTAGGTAAATCCCCTGCAAACAAATGTGGATAGGGAAATGAATTAAAATAAAAATTAAATAAATAAAAATTAACCAAAATCAATTGGAGAGAGGTTCCATAGCAGAGAATCTGGCTTCCCGTCACCCACCACTGGAACAGTCCATTCTCAGATATTTAGGCCCCGGCACCCAGGCAGAGGAGAGAGGTCCCGTAACAGAGAATCTGTCTTCATGTCAGCAGAGAATTAGTCTGCATGTCATAGCAGAGAATGAGGCTTCACGTCAGCCACCACTGCAACAGTCCATTGGCATATATTTAGGCCCAGCACCCAGGCAGAGGAGGGAGGTCCCGTAACAGAGAATCTGTCTTCATGTCAGCAGAGAATTAGTCTGCATGTCATAGCAGAGAATGAGGCTTCACGTCAGCCACCACTGCAACAGTCCATTGGCATATATTTAGGCCCAGCACACACACAGGCAGAGGAGAGAGGTCCCGTAACAGAGAATCTGGCTTCATGTCAGCAGAGAATCAGTCTGCATGTCATAGCAGAGAATGAGGCTTCACGTCAGCCACCACTGCAACAGTCCATTGGCATATATTTAGGCCCAGCACACACACAGGCAGAGGAGAGAGGTCCCGTAACAGAGGATCTGGCTTCATGTCAGCAGAGAATCAGTCTGCATGTCATAGCAGAGAATCAGGCTTCACGTCAGCCACCACTGCAACAGTCCATTGTCATAAATTTAGGCCCAGCACCCAGGCAGAGGAGAGAGGTCCCGTAACAGACAATCTGGCTTCATGTCAGCAGAGAATTAGTCTGCATGTCATAGCAGAGAATGAGGCTTCACGTCAGCCACCACTGCAACAGTCCATTGGCATATATTTAGGCCTAGCACACAGGCAGAGGAGAGAGGTCCCGTAACAGACAATCTGGCTTCATGTCAGCAGAGAATCAGTCTGCATGTCATAGCAGAGAATGAGGCTTCACGTCACCCACCACTGCAACAGTCCATTGGCATATATTTAGGCCTAGCACACAGGCAGAGCAGAGAGGTCCCGTAACAGACAATCTGGCTTCATGACAGCAGAGAATCAGTCTGCATGTCATAGCAGAGAATGAGGCTTCACGTCACCCACCACTGCAACAGTCCATTGGCATATATTTAGGCCTAGCACACAGGCAGAGCAGAGAGGTCCCGTAACAGACGATCTGGCTTCATGTCAGCAGAGAATCAGTCTGCATGTCATAGCAGAGAATGAGGCTTCACGTCAGCCACCACTGCAACAGTCCATTGGCATATATTTAGGCCCAGCACCCAGGCAGAGGAGGGAGGTCCCGTAACAGAGAATCTGTCTTCATGTCAGCAGAGAATTAGTCTGCATGTCATAGCAGAGAATGAGGCTTCACGTCAGCCACCACTGCAACAGTCCATTGGCATATATTTAGGCCTAGCACACAGGCAGAGCAGAGAGGTCCCGTAACAGACAATCTGGCTTCATGACAGCAGAGAATCAGTCTGCATGTCATAGCAGAGAATGAGGCTTCACGTCACCCACCATGTCCGACCATGTCCACGACCATGTCCACGTCCGCGTCCCTTACTAGATGTTTTTCTCATTGTTATGGTTCACCACAACAACAAATATATTATTTGGCCCAATGTATTGTATTCAAATTCAGCGGGATATAAATTTGAGGCCTAGTATTTAGGCGCTGGGTGACCGGTATGGATTTAGTGACAGAATTAGACTTGGAAATGCACAGAAGCGTGTGTGTGTGAAGTTATTCTGAATGACCCAATGTGCACCTTGAATATTATATACCCTTTTAGGGATAGATTTCAAATAGCTCTGATATAGCAGAAACCACTAAATTATGAAATTGCTAAATTGGGAATTGTATTTCAACCCAGAACAAAAAATGTGCTTTGACGGACACTAAATAACTTTCCCAGCCACAACAGGACAGCGGTAACGAGAGATTTAGCAGGATATAAATTTGAGGCCTAGTATTTAGGCGCTGGGTGACAGGTATGGGTTTAGTGCCAGAATTAGACTTGGAAATACACAGTAGCGGGTGTGTGTGAAGTTATTCTGAATGACCCAATGTGCACCTTGAATATTATATACCCTTTTAGGGATAGATTTCAAATAGCTCTGATATAGCAGAAACCACTAAATTATGAAATTGCTAAATTGGGAATTGTATTTCAACCCAGAACAAGAAATGTGCTTGAACGGACACTAAATAACTCGCCCAGCTACAGCACTAGGGACAGATTTAGCGGGATATAAATTTGAGGCCTAGTATTTAGGCGCTGGGTGACAGGTATGGGTTTAGTGCCAGAATTAGACTTGGAAATACACAGTAGCGGGTGTGTGTGAAGTTATTCTGAATGACCCAATGTGCACCTTGAATATTATATACCCTTTTAGGGATAGATTTCAAATAGCTCTGATATAGCAGAAACCACTAAATTATGAAATTGCTAAATTGGGAATTGTATTTCAACCCAGAACAAGAAATGTGCTTGAACGGACACTAAATAACTCGCCCAGCTACAGCACTAAGGACAGATTTAGCGGGATATAAATTTGAGGCCTAGTATTTAGGCGCTGGGTGACAGGTATGGGTTTAGTGCCAGAATTAGACTTGGAAATACACAGTAGCGGGTGTGTGTGAAGTTATTCTGAATGACCTAATGTGCACCTTGAATATTATATACCCTTTTAGGGATAGATTTCAAATAGCTCTGATATAGCAGAAACCACTAAATTATGAAATTGCTAAATTGGGAATTGTATTTCAACCCAGAACAAGAAATGTGCTTGAACGGACACTAAATAACTCGCCCAGCTACAGCACTAGGGACAGATTTAGCGGGATATAAATTTGAGGCCTAGTATTTAGGCGCTGGGTGACAGGTATGGGTTTAGTGCCAGAATTAGACTTGGAAATACACAGTAGCGGGTGTGTGTGAAGTTATTCTGAATGACCCAATGTGCACCTTGAATATTATATACCCTTTTAGGGATAGATTTCAAATAGCTCTGATATAGCAGAAACCACTAAATTATGAAATTGCTAAATTGGGAATTGTATTTCAACCCAGAACAAGAAATGTGCTTGAACGGACACTAAATAACTCGCCCAGCTACAGCACTAAGGACAGATTTAGCGGGATATAAATTTGAGGCCTAGTATTTAGGCGCTGGGTGACAGGTATGGGTTTAGTGCCAGAATTAGACTTGGAAATACACAGTAGCGGGTGTGTGTGAAGTTATTCTGAATGACCCAATGTGCACCTTGAATATTATATACCCTTTTAGGGATAGATTTCAAATAGCTCTGATATAGCAGAAACCACTAAATTATGAAATTGCTAAATTGGGAATTGTATTTCAACCCAGAACAAGAAATGTGCTTGAACGGACACTAAATAACTCGCCCAGCTACAGCACTAGGGACAGATTTAGCGGGATATAAATTTGAGGCCTAGTATTTAGGCGCTGGGTGACAGGTATGGGTTTAGTGCCAGAATTAGACTTGGAAATACACAGTAGCGGGTGTGTGTGAAGTTATTCTGAATGACCCAATGTGCACCTTGAATATTATATACCCTTTTAGGGATAGATTTCAAATAGCTCTGATATAGCAGAAACCACTAAATTATGAAATTGCTAAATTGGGAATTGTATTTCAACCCAGAACAAGAAATGTGCTTGAACGGACACTAAATAACTCGCCCAGCTACAGCACTAGGGACAGATTTAGCGGGATATAAATTTGAGGCCTAGTATTTAGGCGCTGGGTGACAGGTATGGGTTTAGTGCCAGAATTAGACTTGGAAATACACAGTAGCGGGTGTGTGTGAAGTTATTCTGAATGACCCAATGTGCACCTTGAATATTATATACCCTTTTAGGGATAGATTTCAAATAGCTCTGATATAGCAGAAACCACTAAATTATGAAATTGCTAAATTGGGAATTGTATTTCAACCCAGAACAAGAAATGTGCTTGAACGGACACTAAATAACTCGCCCAGCTACAGCACTAAGGACAGATTTAGCGGGATATAAATTTGAGGCCTAGTATTTAGGCGCTGGGTGACAGGTATGGGTTTAGTGCCAGAATTAGACTTGGAAATACACAGTAGCGGGTGTGTGTGAAGTTATTCTGAATGACCCAATGTGCACCTTGAATATTATATACCCTTTTAGGGATAGATTTCAAATAGCTCTGATATAGCAGAAACCACTAAATTATGAAATTGCTAAATTGGGAATTGTATTTCAACCCAGAACAAGAAATGTGCTTGAACGGACACTAAATAACTCGCCCAGCTACAGCACTAAGGACAGATTTAGCGGGATATAAATTTGAGGCCTAGTATTTAGGCGCTGGGTGACCGGTATGGATTTAGTGACAGAATTAGACTGGGATATGGCCAAAAAATAAACAGACTATTGCTGGTTAAATGCACTTGGTGTGACAGCTTCACCCTGATGTAGGCTTTAGCCAAAAAACAACCACACCATTGAGGGTTAAATGCACTTGGTGACAGGCGCAGCTTGCCCCTGATTTTGTATATGGCCAAAAAATGAACAGACTATTGCTGGTTAAATGCACTTGGTGTGACAGCTTCACCCTGATGTAGGCTTTAGCCAAAAAACAACCACACCATTGAGGGTTAAATGCACTTGGTGACAGGCGCAGCTTGCCCCTGATTTTGTATATGGCCAAAAAATGAACAGACTATTGCTGGTTAAATGCACTTGGTGTGACAGCTTCACCCTGATGTAGGCTTTAGCCAAAAAACAACCACACCATTGAGGGTTAAATGCACTTGGTCGCAGCTTGTGCTGGCGCACCACAAGACACAAAATGGCCGCCGATCACCCCAGAAAAATGTGACTGACAAACGGTCTGTGCAGCCTAAAAACAGTGAGCAATTGAGGATCAGCAGCTCAATGATCCACAGCTGCAGATCGATCAGTTAATCAAGTCCTTTGGAGGAGTTAATCTGCCTAATCTCGCCCTACTGTCGCAGCCGCAACCTCTCCCTACGCTAATCAGAGCAGAGTGACGGGCGGCGCTATGTGACTCCAGCTTAAATAGAGGCTGGGTCACATGGTGCTCTGGCCAATCACAGCCATGCCAATAGTAGGCATGGCTGTGATGGCCTCTTGGGGCAAGTAGTATGACGCTTGTTGATTGGCTGCTTTGCAGCCTTTCAAAAAGCGCCAAGAAAGCGTCACAAAAGCGCGAAGAAAGCGACGAACACCGAACCCGAACCCGGACTTTTACGAAAATGTCCGGGTGCGGGTCCGTGTCACGGACACCCCAAAATTCGGTACGAACCCGAACTATACAGTTCGAGTTCGCTCATCCCTAGTGACTACCTCTTGAAGCTCAACAAGAGAATGTCAAGAGTGTGCAATGCAGTACTCAAAGCAAAAGGTGGCTACTTTGAAGAACCTAGAATATGACATATTTTCAGTTGTTTCACACTTTTTTGTTATGTATAGAATTCCACATGTGTTAATTCATAGTTTTGATGCCTTCAGTGTGAATCTACAATTTTAATAGTCATGAAAATAAAGAAAACTCTTTGAATGAGATGTGTTCAAAATTTTGGTCTGTACTATATATATAAATATATATATATATATATATATATCCATAACAAAAGGTCAGGCAGCACTCCTTAATATGCAGCTGAAGCTGTAGCGGTGCCCGCAGTGATCCCTCGATCCAGGACCAGCAATATAACACAGAAAAAACTGCGGCACTCCTTGAAGTAGAAAAATGTGCAATTTATTCACACATGTCAGCAGAGACAACGTTGTCTCTGCTGACATGTGTGAATAAATTGCACATTTTTCTACTTCAAGGAGTGCCGCAGTTTTTTCTGTGTTATATATATATATATATATATATATATTATATATAGAAAAAGAACAAAAATATCTGACTGCACTCCAAAGCGTATCTTCAATGAAAAAGTGTGTTTTTATTCACCCATATGGTGGCAAAGAGCAACGTTTTTCGGCTCAAACATGAGCCTTTCTCAAGCATTGGCGAAAAGTGAACAACAGATATATAAAGGTGTGCCAATACATACAATTAATAAATCAACATAATTGATACTTAAAAAAATGTGCATGTGTACAATATACAGACATTTGCAAAAATTCATAATAATCATAATTGATAAAGTGACTTGTGCATTAAATATAATAAAATCCATGATATGGCAGATTACATATAGAAACACAACAAAATATATAATTGGTTACATCATTAATGCATCAACTGTGAGTGTGTACATGTGCAAAGAGGGAAAACTAATGAATTACTACCTGGGGGATAATGATGGTGCCCCCATATACCACGTCATCACTGAGGGATGGCGCGGACAAGCTGATGCATAACGGTGCCGCCCACTGATGACATCAGCGGAGCACCTAGCAGTGTCACGGACGGTGTACAGGAAACAAGGCAAAGCAACATGCAAAATTACTCGCTGGATCCAAAAGCTAAGGAACAAAAGGGAGACCCCTGCAGAAGACCTGGCACTTTCCCTGGCTGCTCAGCCTATGCAAAGATCCGAATGGTGGAGGTTTGCATATCCACGTACCTTGCCTATATAACCCCTGAGCACCCTACAATAGTGAGTGGACACGACCACCGGCTCCCTACACAAGATACGGAGGGAGTCAGGGTCACCTGGGATCCAGCAAACAGAAAATAGCTGATAAATTTTCAACACTTAGCTTTGTAGCAGAGAGGAGAACAAGACCAGCATGCACACACACTCCAGGAAGAAGTATAAGCCGCCCAGAAAAGCATTCTGGGGAGGAATTTAAAGGGAAGCAATTAGTCCAACACATGACAGCTGAGAGAGGCTAACGAGATGAGCAACTGAACAGCACAACAAAGAGAACTCAAGGAGGAGGTTCTGAAAGGCCTCTGTCAGAGCTTCTCAGCTGTCTGGTTGTGACAGTACCCCTCCCTCTACGAGTGGACTCCGGACACTCAGAACCCACCTTCTCAGGATGGGACCTATGGAAAGCCCTGATGAGACGAGAGGCCTTAATGTCCGTCACTGGGACCCACATCCTCTCCTCAGGACCATACCCCTCCCAATGAACAAGGTACTGAAGAGAACCGCGGACAAGACGAGAATCCACAATCCTAGAGACCTGAAATTCAAGATTCCCATCAACCATAATCGGAGGAGGAGGCAAAGGCAAGGGTACAATGGGTTGAACATAAGGTTTCAATAAGGACTTATGAAAAACATTATGGATCTTCCAAGTCTGAGGAAGATCAAGACGGTATGCAACAGGATTGATGACAGACAGGATTTTGTAAGGCCCAATAAACCTAGGACCCAACTTCCAGGAGGGAACCTTCAATTTGATATTCTTGGTAGACAACCACACCAGATCACCAACATTCAGGTCCGGACCAAGCACACGTCTCTTATCTGCCACACGCTTATATCTCTCACTCATGCTCTTTAGATTATCCTGAATCTTTTGCCAAATAGATGACAAAGACGAGGAAAATCTGTCCTCATCAAGTAAACCAGAAGACCCCTCTCCCGAGAAAGTCCCAAACTGAGGATGAAACCCATATGCACCAAAAAATGGTGACTTATCAGAGGACTCCTGACGACGGTTATTTAAAGCAAACTCAGCAAGGGACAAAAAAGAACACCAATCCTCTTGATTCTCCGCCACAAAACAGCGCAGATATGTCTCCAGATTCTGATTGACGCGCTCTGTCTGGCCATTCGACTGCGGGTGGAAAGCAGAAGAGAATGACAACCGAACCCCCAAGCGAGAACAGAAAGCCTTCCAGAATCTGGAAACAAACTGCGTGCCCCTATCAGAGACTATGTCTGAAGGAATACCGTGCAATTTGACAATGTGATCAATAAATGTCTGCGCCAGCGTCTTAGCATTGGGCAAACCAGGAAAAGGGATGAAATGCACCATTTTGCTAAAACGGTCCACCACCACCAGAATCACAGTCTTCCTCGAGGAACGAGGCAGGTCCGTTATGAAGTCCATGGACAGATGTGTCCAAGGACGGGAAGGAATAGGTAAGGGAAGGAGAGGACCTGATGGCCGTGAATGAGGGACTTTGGCATGAGCGCAAGTCTCGCAGGCTGCCACAAAACCCTCAACCGACTTACGAAGCGCAGGCCACCAGAATCTCCGAGCGATGAGATCCAGTGTGGCTCTTACCCCCGGGTGCCCAGCAAGGACCGTATCGTGGTGTTCTTTAAAAATCCTGTGTCTTAAAGCGAGAGGCACAAACAACCTCCCAGGAGGACAAAGATCAGGAGCCTCTGACTGGGCTGCCTGCACCTCTGCCTCCAATTCAGGAAAAAGAGCAGAGACCACCACACCTTCAGCCAAAATGGGACCCGGGTCTTCAAAATTCCTGCCTCCCGGAAAACAACGTGACAGGGCATCTGCCTTCACATTCTTAACTCCAG
This sequence comes from Bufo gargarizans, assembly GCF_014858855.1. Classification (NCBI taxonomy): domain Eukaryota; kingdom Metazoa; phylum Chordata; class Amphibia; order Anura; family Bufonidae; genus Bufo; species Bufo gargarizans. The sequence goes on along the minus strand of NC_058080.1, from coordinate 590,416,747 downwards.
GGCGGAACGTGACAACAAAATTAAACCTAGAAAAGAACAAAGACCATCTGGCCTGTCTCGGGTTCAGACGCTTGGCTGACTCCAAGTAGGCCAGATTTTTATGGTCAGTAAATACGGTAATAGGGTGTCTGGCTCCCTCTAGCCAATGGTCGCCATTCCTCAAAAGCCAACTTGATGGCCAACAATTCCCTATCTCCCACATCGTAATTTCTCTCTGCGGAGGAGAGTTTTCTTGAGAAAAAGGCACACGGTCGCCAATTGGCAGGAGAGGAACCCTGAGACAAGACCGCCCCCACACCCACCTCAGAAGCATCAACCTCAACTATGAAGGGTAAAGAAACATCAGGTTGCACCAAGATGGGAGCGGAAGCAAAACTCTCCTTGATATCAGAAAAAGCCTTACGCGCCTCTACTGACCAAGAAGAAAAATCTACCCCCTTTCTGGTCATATCAGTGAGTGGTTTAACAATAGAAGAATAATTCAAAATGAACTTCCTGTAATAATTGGCAAAGCCCAAAAAACGCATCAGCGCCTTCTGATTCTCAGGAAGCTCCCACTCAAGCACAACGCGGACCTTCTCGGGGTCCATGCGAAAACCAGAAGCGGAGAGAAGAAACCCCAGAAATTGAATTTCTGGAACCGCAAACACACATTTTTCCAGTTTCGCATATAATTTATTCTCCCGCAGGATGAGCAAGACCTGACGTAAATGTTCCTTATGAGTTTTGAAATCGGGAGAAAAAATCTAAATGTCATCCAAATACACCAATACAAATTTTCCCATCAAATGATAAAAAATGCTGTTCACAAAATGCTGAAAAACGGCTGGGGCATTCATCAAACCAAAAGGCATAACCAAATTTTCAAAATGGCCCTCAGGGGTATTGAAGGCCGTCTTCCATTCGTCCCCTTCTCTGACCCTGACCAGGTTGTATGCCCCTCTTAGATCTAATTTGGAAAAGACTTTAGCCCCAACAACCTGGTTAAACAGGTCCGGGATCAGAGGAAGCGGATAAGGATCACGAATTGTGATACTGTTCAGCTCCCTGAAATCCAGACAAGGTCTTAAAGAACCATCTTTTTTCTTAACAAAGAAAAAACCAGCGGCAACAGGTGAGTTCGAGGGTCGTATGTGTCCTTTTCTCAGACTCTCAGAGATATAAGCACGCATAGCGATCCTCTCAGGTTGGGAAAGATTGTATAAACGAGATTTAGGCAGCTTGGCGTCTGGGATGAGATTAATAGGGCAATCGTACTCCCTGTGCGGGGGCAAATCCTGAACTCCACTCTCAGAGAAGACATCCGAAAATTCAGAGAGAAAAGATGGTACAGTCTTAGTAGCAACCTCAGAAACAGATGTCATGAGGCAATTCTCTCTGCAAAAGTCACTCCAACCATTTATTTGCCTCGCTTGCCAATCAATGGTGGGGTTATGCTTAGTGAGCCAGGGCAGCCCCAACACCAGAGGGGTAGGCAAACCGCTAAGGACGAAACATGACACATCCTCAACATGAGCATCACTCACAATTAAACAGATATTGTGAACTATGCCCTTTAATGATTTCTGAGAAAGTGGAGCGGAATCTATAGCAAAAACAGGAATATCCTTTCCCAAAGTGCGCACCTGGAAACCATGAGTTATCGCAAATTGATTATCAATGAGATTGACCGCTGCTCCACTATCCACAAAAATCTCACAAAAAATGTTCTTGCTCTCTAGCGCCACCCTAGCCGGCAGGACAAAACGGGAACTACAAGCAAACGGAAAACCTTCAATTTCCGCCTCAACCCTGCCAATAGTAACAGACGGAACATTTTTAAAAGATTTTTTCCTGTTTGTTTCTTTATTACTCCCAGAAAACTGCCTGAATCTCCTAGAGGGACAAATATTTGCCAGATGATTTATACCTCCACAACAAAAACAAACCCTCCCATGCGAGCTGAATCTTCTATTGTCAGAAGCAATCAACCCCAGCTGCATGGGCTCCTGCTCAGAAGGGGTTGACAGCGAATGAGACCCCTGCGCACAGAATGAGACCGCTGCACTGTCCTGGGACTGAGTATGACAGGAAGGGGACATCTCTCCTCTCTCTCTAAGACGCCTGTCAATACGAACGGCCTGAGACATAGCAGAGTCCAAAGAAATAGGCCTCTCATGAAAGGCAAATGCATCTTTCAATCCCTCTGAAAGACCATGGCAAAATTGACTTCGGAGTGCAGCATCATTCCAACCAGTATCAATTGCCCATCTCCGAAATTCTGAGCAGTATATTTCTGCGGATTGTTTACCCTGGCATAATAGACGTAGTCTAGACTCAGCCAGAGCAATACGATCCGGATCATCATATATCTGACCCAGGGCTAAAAAGAATTCATCCACTGAACGGAGAGGCCGTGCCCCCTCCGGCAGCGAAAAGGCCCAGGACTGAGCGTTACCTCTGAGCAGCGATATAATGATCCCCATCCTCCGTTCCTCATCACCAGAGGAATGGGGAAGAAGGCGAAAATGGAGTTTGCAAGCCTCTCTAAAACGCACAAAATTCTCACTACCCCCGGAGAACGTATCCGGGAGCGAGATCTTAGGCTCAGAACAAACTCCATGAACGCAAGCTGAACCGGTCACTTGAAGCTGAGAAAAAGTCTTACGGAGATCAGCTTCCTCCAATGAAAGACCCTGGAAGCGTTCAGCCAAAAGTGAAACCGGATCCATGCTTGAGACGGTTTTGGCGGCTTATAATGTCATGGACGGCGTACAGGAAACAAGGCAAAGCAACATGCATAAATGACTCGCTGGATCCAAAAGCTAAGGAACAAAAGGGAGACCCCTGCAGAAGACCTGGCACTTTCCCTGGCTGCTCAGCCTATGCAAAGATCCGAATGGTGGAGGTTTGCATATCCACGTACCTTGACTATATAACCCCTGAGCACCCTACAATAGTGAGGGGACACGACCACCGGCTCCCTACACAAGATACGGAGGGAGTCAGGGTCACCTGGGATCCAGCAAACAGAAAATAGCAGATAAATGTTCAACACTTAGCTTTGTAGCAGAGAGGAGAACAAGACCAGCATGCACACACACTCCAGGAAGAAGTATAAGCCGCCCAGAAAAGCATTCTGGGGAGGAATTTAAAGGGAAGCAATTAGTCCAACACATGACTGCTGAGAGAGGCTAACGAGATGAGCAACTGAACAGCACAACAAAGAGAACTCAAGGAGGAGGTTCTGAAAGGCCTCTGTCAGAGCTTCTCAGCTGTCTGGTTGTGACAAGCAGTGGCTCACCGCAACCTCCCAACGATGACTGCAAGCGGCGGCGCATGCGCAATAGCAACATCACGCTAATGGCCGCCATATTAGAAGAGGGAACACTGTCATGATATAATTATAACTATAGCCAGCTGCCTTCTCCGTTGTACAAAATCTGTCACGGTGGTTGAATACCACTGTGTAGCAGGTTAGATGAGTAACCATCTCTTCCAAGATGGTAAACTCAACTCCGATCGTTACCCCAATGTTGAAGGCACGTCAGTGCCATCCACATTGCGGGTTCCTGCCCTGCTTTAATATGTATCTACCTATTTTGAATACAGTGGTGCAATTAACAAAATTCAGAAGAGACATTGGTCAATATTGGGTAGTTGCCTGAAAGCGGTACCAGAATTTAGAACATTGCCTTTATGCGCCTACCGTAGATGTAAAAACATCAGAGACCAGCTAGTGAGAGCGGACGTGGGACCCAAATCCATTCCCAGACAGACTACGTTGGCACCATCTGGCACTGGTTGTTTCCCGTGCCTGCATTGTGTCAATTGCAGCCTGATCCGCAGGTCTAGGACATTTACACATCCTATTACGGGGCAAATATATTCCATTAAGTTCCACCTGACATGTGACTCCTCATTTGTAGTGTCCAACTGTTATATGTAGGCGAAACTTCTACAGATTTAAAGACTAGGCTCAATAATCATCGCCACACTATCAGAAAGGGTAGCACAGATTTGCCAGTCCCGAGACATATTGGGCTACTAAAGCACAAGGAAAAAAGACCTTAGATGTTGGATTATAGATCAAATTCCAATGCCACAGAGAGGTGGAGATCGGATATCTCTACTTAAAAAAAGAGAAATGTACTGGATCCAGACTCTAAAAAGTCTGCATCCTAATGGATTAAATATTGATTATAGATATGGTGGAGTTATGTGAGGAGGTCAATTTGCCCTCTTATCCCCTGAATATGCGTGGCATATTCTCTCCTGCAGTTGACAGATTCATTGGTAAAAAATATATAAAAATATAAAAAATGTAAACATAAAACTATGAATAGTACATTGATTTTAGTTCAAGGGTAATCAATAATTTGGTATATAAATATATCACCGACACTTTGTTTTTATTTCAGAAGCACCTGCACAAATGGGGAAGGCACTTCAGAAAACTGATGAACCTGGATGGTGGATGATGAGCCCACAAAAGAATTTAGCATTTTTGAGACATTATTTTGTTTATTTCTTTGGATTCCATGCGTATGTCCCGCTTTTATATAATGTAAGAGGTTTAACTTTACGCCCTTTCTTGTAGCTGATTTTATGCAGTACCGTTCTGTTGCAATGGAGGAGCAACCTCACAGTTACATATTGAAGCAGGGCAGGAACCCGCAATGTGGATGGCACTGACGTGCCTTCAACATTGGGGTAACGATCGGAGTTGAGTTTACCGTCTTGGAAGAGATGGTTACTCATCTAACCTGCTACACAGTGGTATTCAACCACCGTGACTGATTTTGTAGAACGGGGAAGGCAGCTGGCTATAGTGATAATTATATCATGACAGTGTTCCCTCTTCTAATATGGCGGCCATTAGCGTGATGTTGCTATTGCGCATGCGCCACCGCTTGCAGTCATCGATGGGAGGATGCGGTGAGCCACTGCTAGGTGCGCCGCTGATGTCATCAGTGGGCGGCACCGTTATGCATCAGCTTGTCAGCGCCGTCCCTCAGTGATGACGCGATGTGATCGGGACATGCGCCCTGGCCTCCTAAGGACGCGATGAACGGCGCATCGGTATATGTGGGCACCATCATTATCCCCCAGGTAGTAATTCATTAGTTTTCCCTATTTGCACATGTACACACTCACAGTTGACGCATTAATGATGTATTGATGTGTTGCAGATGTAACCAATTATATATTTTGTTGTGTTTCTATATGTAATCTGCCATATCATGGATTTTATTATATTTAATGCACAAGTCACTTTATCAATTATGATTATTATGAATTTTTGCAAATGTCTGTATATTTTACACATGCACATTTTTTTAAGTATCAATTATGTTGATTTATTATTGTATGTATTGGCACACCTTTATATATCTGTTGTTCACTTTTCGCCAGTGCTTGAGAAAGGCTCATGTTTGAGCCGAAACGTCGCTCTTTGTCACCATATGGGTGAATAAAAACACACTTTTTCATTGAAGATACGCTTTGGAGTGCAGTCCGATTTTTTTTGTTCTTTATAAGTGGGTAAGCACCTGTTACCATACTTGGATATTACACCTGTTTTTCCCCTATACCCTTTTAGGGTGGTGCTGCTAGTGGTTTTCTTTACTATATATATACACTCACCTAAAGAATTATTAGGAACACCATACTAATACGGTGTTGGACCCCCTTTTGCCTTCAGAACTGCCTTAATTCTACGTGGCATTGATTCAACAAGGTGCTGATAGCATTCTTTAGAAATGTTGGGATAGCATCTTGCAGTTGATGGAGATTTGAGGGATGCACATCCAGGGCACGAAGCTCCCGTTCCACCACAACCCAAAGATGCTCTATTGGGTTGAGATCTGGTGACTTTGGCGGCCATTTTAGTACAGTGAACTCATTGTCATGTTCAAGAAACCAATTTGAAATGATTCGAGCTTTGTGACATGGTGCATTATCCTGCTGGAAGTAGCCATCAGAGGATGGATACATGGTGGTCATGAAGGGATGTACATGGTCAGAAAAAATGCTCAGGTAGCCCGTGGCATTTAAACGATGGCCAATTGGCACTAAAGGGCCTAAAGTGCCCAGAAAACATCCCCCACACCATTACACCACCACCACCAGCCTGCATAGTGGTAACAAGGCATGATGGATACATGTTCTCATTCTGTTTACGCCAAATTCGGACTCTACCATTTGAATGTCTCAACAGAAATCGAGACTCATCAGACCAGGCAACATTTTTCCAGTCTTCAACAGTCCAATTTTGGTGAGCTCGTGCAAATTGTAGCCTCTTTTTCCTATTTGTAGTGGAGATGATTGGTACCCAGTGGGGTCTTCTGATGTTTTAGTCCATCCGCCTCAAGGTTGTGCGTGTTGTGGCTTCACAAATGCTTTGCTGCATACCTCGGTTGTAATGAGTGGTTATTTCAGTCAACGTTGCTCTTCTATCTGCTTGAATCAGTCGGCCCATTCTCCTCTGACCTCTAGCATCAACAAGGCATTTTCGCCCACAGGACTGCTGCATACTGGATGTTTTTTCCTTTTCACGCCATTCTTTGTAAACCCTAGAAAGGGTTGTGCGTGAAAATCGCAGTAACTGAGCAGATTGTGAAATACTCAGACCGGTCCGTCTGGCACCAACAACAATGCCACGCTCAAAATTGCTTAAATCACCTTTCTTTCCCATTCTGACATTCAGTTTGGAGTTCAGGAGATTGTCTTGACCAGGACCACAACCCTACATGCATTGAAGCAACTGCCATGTGATTAGTTGACTAGATAATCGCATTAATGAGAAATAGAACAGGTGTTCCTAATAATTCTTTAGGTGAGTGTGTATATATATATATATATATATATATATATATATTTAGATATACACAGCGCTGCCCATAATTATTCATACCCCTGGCAAATTTTGACTTGACTTCAACCAGCAAGTAATTTTTTGACGGGATCTGACATAGATGTCTCCCAAAAGACAATAAGACGATGTACAAAAGGCATTATTGTGGGGAAAAAAAACATTTCTCAGCTTTTATTTACATTTGAGCAAAAAGTGTCCATTCCAAAATTATTAATATACTTCTCAATAATCAATAGAAAAGCCTTTATTGGCTATTACAGCAATCAAACGCTTCCTATAATTGCAGACCAGCTTTTTGCATGTCTCCACAGGTATTTTTGCCCATTCATCTTTTAGGTTGGAGGGTCTTCTTGCCATCACCCTGATCTTTAGCACCCTCCACAGATTCTCAATTGCATTCAAGTCTGGACTCTGGCTGGGCCACTCCAAAACGTTAATGTTGTCTGCTAACCATTTCTTCACCACTTTTGCTGTGTGTTTTGGGTCATTGTCATGCTGAAATGCCCACTGGTGCCCAAGGGCAAGTTTCTCTGCAGACTGCCTGATGTTGTCGTTGAGAATCCTCATGTATTGCTCTTTTTTCATGGTGCCGTTTACTGTGATAAGGTTCCCTGGTCCATTGGCCGAAAAACACCCCCAAAGCATTAGGTTCCCACCACCATGTTTGACCGTGGGGATGGTGTTCTTTGGGTTGAAGGCTTCTTCTTTTGTACACCAAATGAAGGAAACATCATTGTGACCAAACAATAAAATTTTTGTTTCATCTGACCATAACACAGAAGATCAGAAGTCTTCTTCTTTGTCTTCTCTGTCCAGATGAGCTTTTGCAAAGGTAAAAAAATTACTTGCTGGTTGAATAAAAGTTGCCAGGGGTATGAATAATTATGGGCAGCACTGTATATATATATATATATATATATATATATATATAAATCTGCAAGCATCCACCTTAAAAAAGCTATAAAGTCATGGCCCTATGGGTCTCACTTCGACCTAATTTGCAGACCATAGCCTGTTGTCAGGCAAGATGCCTTCCTGGTAACAGAAATTCAGAAGATGGCTCACAGGAAATGGGGTCATGTCAGAGATGCAGTAGCTGAGATTGTAAGGCCGATGACACATCTGCTTCTACACTGCTTCTGAGCATCACAGCAGCCTCATGTGTGTCTTTAAGTGTTCTGTGAGCTCCAGAGCAGAAAACAAACATAGTGGAAAGTAATGGAAAGGACATCACACCAGTATAGTGGTGGTAGAATTAACAGACGGGAGACACCTCCTGATTCTGAGTAAAATAGATCTAGCTGTGCAGCTGAAACAGGGAAAAAAAAAAAAAAAAAAAAACATTCAATACTATATACCCACATATCACTGCTGAAGCCTTATATACAAACAGTGGGAAGAGAACCAGAACTGCAGTGCAGAGAACTTCTGGGGAGATATATAAAGCAGATAACCCCTTGAACCCATCACTAACTATCAATACATCTTTTGACGGTGATCACTAAGGGGCCTTAGGCTGGCAGTCGCCTTTTTATGGCAGCCGACTCTAAGTGCTGTACGGGTCTCCCATGGATCGAAGAGCAGACACTCAGCTCTATCATGACAGTCGGCTCCTGCCCTAACATCTCAGATTGGCAGAAGCACTAATCCCAATCATTTAACCCCTTAGATGCCATTGTCAAATAGCTACCATGGCATCTAAGTGGGTTCAGAAGGAGGGGGCTCCCTCTGTCACCTATCATAATCTCTGTAAATCATATTGCAGGTGTTGATGTCCAATGAAGATCCCCAGGACTGCCCTCTAATAGATTGCCTGTCAGTTTCAACTAACAGCATAGTACACTGTGCTACATGAGTAGTACAGTGTACTATGTGAGCGTGAAGGGATTGCATGCTAAAAATCCCCTTGCAGAACTAAGACATTTTAAAATTAAGAATTACATAAACTATTATAAAATTAAAAAATCTCCACGATAAACCACACACACATTTCCATCATTTAATTGAAAAAAAAATGAAAAAATTAAATCCCCTCCTTCATCATGTAATTGAACCTGCACAGTGAACGCCAGAAAACTGATATCAATGAAAACGGCAAGCTGTAACACAGCCAAATACAAATAAAAATAAAAAAAGTGGTTGCATCTTAGAATCCAAAAAAATATGGTATACTTAGTATATTTGGTATAGGTCATACTGACCTACAGAGTAAAACTATTTGCCCTTTATTTCTATTCCTCCACAAACAAAGGTAATACAAGTTCATTAGTAATTAGATGTACCCCAAAATGGTGCTACTAAAAACTACAGCTTGTTCTACAAAATACATCGAAGGAAAAATAAAGAAGTTATGGCTCTTGAAATACAATGAAAATAACGAAAAAGAAAATATTTGGCCCAAAACAGGTTGGCCACTAAGGGGTTAAATTACAATAGATGTGAAGAGGGTTTTCAAAACCCAATATACCCATACCAGTAAATAATTAACATGGAATTCAGAGCATGCTACAGATTTTTACTTGAAGATGCAGATTTTTACTTCGATTTACAGCCAAATTAATGGCAGAAAAACTACACTACATCCACATTTCCAGCCACAAGGTGGCACAAGGAGGCATAAATATGCAATTGGCCTGAACTACATATTTTTCATTGTATTTTCATCAGAAAACATTGTATTTATACTGATAAATCTTCCCTAAGAGTTTATATACAGATATACATAAGTCCTTTAAATTAGGTTGTAGAAATAGCAGTGTAACAAGATGCGAAAAATGAAGTACAAACAAAGAGTTTATTGAGTAATATCATGATATTGAGAAATATTTGCCTAATATCTTAATACAAGGGCATTCAGTGAAAGTTTTCCTCCTTTGTTTAGCTATGACTCGCTAAAAAAAAAAAAAAAAAAGATTTAAATTACCTCTCTCCTTCCTTTTGGTTACTTGCACTGATCCTTAACATTCCCACTTCCCAGTGATCATATGGCGATTGTGCAGGAACTGGAGTGAAAGTAAAGCTGCCATTGTTAGGGTGAGCTAACTCCAACGTGTAGAGGTAAGTCCAGTCAGCCTCCCATGTTTCAGAGTATGGAATTCCTGGAAAGGAGGGATAAGCAGTATGGAGTTATGTTATCATGCTTTCATGCTTGGGATGTATATTTTTGCAAAATTGAAAATAGAAAAATAGCAAAAAGGGGAGATTCAACCGGAATTCATTACTGTCATACTGATCGGGTGCTTTGGTACTTTTGTCGCTATGGGTATATCAATGCAAAATGGCAACCCTATGGCTTTAATAGACGTACACTAAAGAGCAAATTTTTTTAAATATATGTTTTACAAATATCTGGATGACTTTGGATAATATTCAAAAATAATTTACTACTCATGGGGTAGGTTGGGACACCAGTTACGTAATTGAAAACATTTCCACATTGAGTGCTACAACAGACCTCACAGATCCCTCTATTAATATACGTTTCATTATATTGTAAATAAAGTATAAATATTAAAGTGTGCCTCCACCAGGAAAACTAAATTATAGTACAAGAATTGTTACATTATGCAAGGGGGGGCAGACGGGGCACAGGAGCCGTCCGCTCCTTGCTTCACTATTCTGCTGATCTCCAGCGCTCCCCCCTCACGCCTCACATCATACTGCCGGATGTGTGGGTAAAAGCACTGAAAGCCCGGGAATCAGCCTCCTGCACAGCCAGCAGCGCGATGTGTATGTGTGTGAGCGTGTCAAGCTGCTGGATGTGCTGATCATCAGGGAAGCAGGTAAGTATTTGTGTTTTTTTTCTTTCATGGAGCTGGAGAGGCCAAAGGGGGGCCACAAGGAGGACATAACTTCTGTGAGGGAACAAAAAAGTTGGCATAACTACACTGAGTGGGCATATATCTGGGCATAAGTACAGTGAGGGGTCACAAAAGTGGGCATAACTACAGTAAGGAGTACAAACTGTGGGCATACCTACTGTGAGGGGCACAAAGATGAGCATACCTACTTTGAGGAGCACAAAGGTGGGCATAACTACTGTGAGGGGACACAAAGATGGGCATATCTGCTGTGAGGGGCAAAAAGATGGGCATAACTACTGAGACAGGCACAAAGGTGGGCATAACTACTGTGGGGGGGCACAAAGGTGAGCATAACTACTGTGGGGAGGGGCACAAAGGTGAGTATAACTACTGTGAGGGGGCACAAAGGTGAGCATAACTACTGTGAGGGGGCACAAAGATAAGCATAACTACTGTCAAGGGGGCACAAAGATGAGCATAATTACTGTATGGGGGAACAAAGGTGAGCATAACTACTGTGAGGAACACAAAGGTGGGAATAACTACTGTGAAGGGCACAAAGGTGGGCATAACTACAGTGAGGGGCCACAAGGAGGTCATAACTATTGTGAAGGGGCTACAAGATGGGCATAACTATTGTGAGGGGACACAATGTGGGCATTTATGCTCGAAAGGAGGCACAATGTGGGCAAAACTACTGTGAGGGGGGCACAATGTGAGCATTTATGTTGTAAAGGGGGCACAATGTGGGCATAATTACCATGAGGGGGCACAATGTGGGCATAAGTACTGTGTGGTAGCACTATGGGGAAATGCCCTAGATTACCCTGTTATACATTTGGATGGCTCGGTCTTCCAGGGCCAGCACAGAGCCCCCTTATAGGTATTTACCAGGTACAGTCACCATCCCTTCCTTATGTGATTATTCTTTTTCCTCTATCACCACAGGGACCTTGTTCCAGATCCAGTGGACATCATGCCGACGGCAGCGACACTCTGGATGAGGTAGGTCCAGTTGGTTCTTTCATTTATTGCAAGGAGTATTGGTACCACCATGTACCCTATGATAGATTTTATTAGGTGGGACTGGGTGAGTGAAGTTATGCATTGGGCGGAGTTAGAGAAGTGGCTTAGTGCAAAACAAAATTTTGGGAGGAAAAACTGCCCCCTCTTTATGTAAATTTGAGTGACTGGGGGGGGGGCACAAATCTGAATCCTTGCCCTGGGTGAAGGAAAGCCTAGCTACACCTCTGTCTTCTGTACTATGGGCTGCACTTTAATTACATAGCATCTCACTCTGTTTGCCAGGTTTGTCTTTAGAGAGAGGTAGGATCCAGCATTCTATCACCAAATACATTTAAAAAGAGCTAGGCTGACATACATGTGGGGCACTATGGGGGTATAATTTAGGTCTGGGGGCATCACTGTTATTGTCCCCCTTTTGGCCTTTTTAGAAGTTTGGAGGTACTATATGCTACAGCGCTTCTTACAATGCTGTAGACCTACATTTACCAACTTGTGGGTATCCAGTTGTTGCAAAACGACATCTCTCATTATGCCCTGACAGCCTGCAACCATCACAGTATGATGGGAGTTGTAGTTTTGCAACAGCTGGAAAGCCAGAAGTGATGTAGTAAAATGAAAGCTGTGGGAGGAGAAGCAGTGCCCCAGCAGTGACAGTTACATTAGTGTGTACATTGTAGTGCATGCTGCATAACAAGATCCCTATTGGATGGACTTGACAACCCCCAATATTTTAAGGTGGATCACCAAGAGTTAATGCATCATGACTGTGACTGTTAACACTGCTGCTGCATCTGTATGTACCAAGATTCGTTGAGATCCATCAAAGCATGTAGGAGCCTATGAAGAACCAACATACAAACAAACGAACAAAGTTTCACTTTTATATACAGTATATAGATAATCTCTATATAGCGCCAACATATGCTGTAGCTCTCTGCAAACCAGAAGGTATACAGTATGTATGGACAAAATGAGACATAGCATGTTAATAAACCAAATATCAATTAAAGTAGTTGTCAGGGATTTGTATATTGATGCACTATCCTCAGGTCACCAATATCCGTTCAGTGGGTGTTCAACACTTGGCACCCCCGCCAATCAGCTGTTTGAAGAGACCACGGCACTCTAGTGAGCGCTGCGGCCTCCTTGCAGCTTACAAGGCACGGCACCATACATTGTATAGTTACTGTGCTTAGTATTGCAGCCAGGAGTTGGACCCTGTAAAAGAAATTAACTAGTTAATCAACAGGAACTGTGCTAATTGTACTTAATTGTTAAGTATTCTCCATTTTTAAGTCTTTATGCTTAAATGCCTGTTTGGTTACCATGTAATTATGAGTCATGAAGAGCAGGATGTTTGTAGACTGCAAGGAAAGAGGAACTGATGAAGTCAGCAATAATTTATTATTTCAGTATGTGTGTTAAACAGCATCAATTTTGTCTACTTCTTCCACATATCTTTAAATTAAGTAATAAAGTTAAGTAATATACTGTATGTGTTTTCTTTAATTTGTTTCACAACCTTTATGTATAAGGAATTTTGATTCTGCTGTGCAACTAGGGCACTGATGAAATAGCACGATATTATTAAATGTAGAATAGGAACTCTTTGCAATATTATGAATCATGTGCTTGTATGTAATGTCTAAATGTATTTTTCCTTTATACTATTATGCTTCTGATTGGTTGCTTTAATAAATGCTTCCAATTTGTTGTATTGAAATTAGTTTGTAAGGGGGTAACCCCCAGGCTTAGTTAATAAAAAAAATTGCACAGGCTACGCCTGGCAGAGAATCCATTACACAGTGAAATTGTCTTTGATTCTTAGGCTAGACGACTTGCCTTGGCACAGGGGAAGACCGTTAACCAATTTGAATCCCATAGACAAGCGAGGTGTATTCCCTAGTCCCTAATTGCAGCAACAGACCCCCCATCGATCAGATGTTAAAAGCCTATTCTGAGGATAGGCCTTCAATATATAAATCCCATGCAACCCCTTTAAAACAAGAGGAGTGAGGGCCGTGCTCTTGTACAATTGTACAATGGTCCAGCCATCTAAACTAGTCACCAGCCAGTATCAGTAGTGCTTATGAGTGTATGGAGTGCGGTAGAAACTGCTGGATGAAAAGATCTGAGGAATAATGTTAAAGGGGGGAGAATAGAGAGGAGTTGTGGAGAGGAGTTTGATTAGGGGATGCAATAAGCCACCCTAAAAGAGATGTGTTTTTAGGGAGCAGCTAAAACTATGGAAGTTGGAAATTAACTTAATTGCTTAGGGTAGGGTATTCCAGAGAACTTGGTGTAGCTCAAGAGAAGTCTTGAAGATGGAAGTCAGAGTTTTAAATTACCGTGGATATTAGTCAAAAATCATTGGGTCGGGGGGGGGGGGGGGGTGTACAGCACTGTGGATAGCTTTGGGGAAGACTTGGTCTGAAAGAACCCCAGGCTCATCTGCTTCCTAAAGTCCCTTACTGTTAGGAGGAGAAGACTATGCAACTTCTCCTGTATGTGGCTGTGTTAGTGAGTGAGATTTGGTCTGTATCCCAGATGTAGGATAAGGGTCTCCACCAACCAGTGACCATATTTTAATACATTATCTGCAAAGCAAGCAGTAAATATTCATACCTTGTATCTGACACTAGAGCATGCATGGATAGCATCGTGTCCTCACCTGTTTCATTATAGCCCCAAACCTCAATACGGACATGTTGAGCTGGAAGAGTCCTGGGATTCCAGGTCATTGTGAGAGTGCCATTATATCCAGGAGTTCCATAATATTGCCATGTTTTTGACTCGATCAATTGGCTCTTTTCATCTTCAGAAACTTTGCTGTGATGAACTGAAAATCAAAAGCAAACACTAATCATGCATAGAAGAATATTGTTATTATTAACACTCATAATAATAGGATCTCAATAATAATAATAATTCTTCTTTAAAGGGAAATGGTCACTTTGCAGCCTAATAGTGCAGGAGGAACTCAGCAGATTAATATTTAGTTTTATGGGAAAAGACTATGGATAAAATAATTTATTTAAATCCCTGCTGTAGGTTAAGAAGTCCATTAGGCGGGTCTACTCTGATTCCCATCTATCAGTGTGTGTATACACACTAAGTAGGACCGCCCACTGGACTCCTAAGTCTGCAATGATTACGGAATAATTCATTTGATGCCAAGAAAAAAAGAGATATTTTAAATCTATTGGCAAAAATGCCCCAAAACTTTAAAACATTTAAGAACATTTTTGAAAAATGTCAAAATTTATGATAGATAATTTTATACTAAACCAATTCTGGTCTCATCTGCCTTCGGCCATCTTATTCCACGTCTCTGTATGGGGGTTATCTTTTGCTTTACAGAATCTTACCTGCTAGCCAAGTGCCAGAAGGAGACGAGCTGGATACTCCACTGAATAACAATGTAAATGGGACATGGCCAGTCTGAAATAGCAGTGGAGAAATGCAGTGAGCATGTCCAAGTTCACTAACATAACCCTGAGTATCAGTTTCATTGTTGAATCTGAAAGTAGAAAAAAAAATCTATTATTAGGAATTACCCTTTTCATTCTTCACTTCCTGCCTTTCTGGGGCCATAATTTTTTTATTTTTCAGTTCACATAGCTGTATGAGGACTTGTTTTTTTGGGGACAAGTTGTACTTTCTAATGCCAAGTGCACATGCAACAGGTCAGCCAGTTTTATAGTACAAATCTGCCGACAGATGCCCTTTAAGGGGTTAAGTTAGATGAAGATAATGTCCAATACTAGATAAAAAAGCAAAAATTATATAATAAAATGGATTTTGCATTTCTATTCCTCACCATAATTTAGATCCCATTTTTCTGTCAGTGAATGGAGGCATTCTTTACACCCTGAGACTGAAACTCTACATGGTCTTAGGCTACTTTCACATTAGCGTTTTTTGCGGATCCGTCATGGATCTGCAAAAACGCTTCTATACAATAATACAAACGCATGCATCCGTCATGAACGGATCCGATTGTATTGTGTCCTCTATAGCCATGACGGATCCGTCTTAAACACCATTGAAAGTCAATGGGGGACGGATCTGTTTTCTATTGTGTCAGAGAAAACATATCCGTCCCCATTGACTTACATTGTGTGTCAGATCCGCCTTGCTCCGCACCACATCGCGGACAGAAAAACACTGCTTGCAGCCAGGGGTGTTGCTAGGGTCTGAAAACATCCGGGGTACAAGCCCACTGTGTTGAAATTGCACATTAAAGGAATGCTTAAAGGGCTGTTCTGGTTTGCGCAAATGAAGTGCAGTACTGCAGTCATTATATAATACAACATTCGGTAACTTTCCAATATCTGTTATGTTTCATTTCCTCGCCACTGCAGAAATATTTGCTTGGGCCCTTTAATATTGATGGGAGTGGACCCTGGGCAACCCCACAGATCATTCCCTCACCCCCCTTGTACCTGTTCCGCTGATCCGCTACTTACAGCGGGTCTCACGGGATCACGCGCCGCAGGACGGGATTGCGCACCGAAGTGACTGAACTCATGCCCGCACAGCCCGCAAGTAGCAGATCAGCGGAACAAGTACAAGGGGGGTGGGGGGATGATCTGTGGTGGGTTGCCCAGGTCCAATCAATATTAATGGGCCCTGCAATAGCCAAATAAATAAAATTGTCTCAGAAAAAATACTGCCTCCTGAGATGTGATAGGGAGAGCATGGACACGCCCACTGACCTGTAATAGGGAGAGCATAGACACGCCCCCTTAGCTGTGATAGGGAGCACATGGACACGCCCCCTTAGCTGTGATATGGAGAGCATGGACACGCCCCCTTAGCTGCAGCAGATAAGACAATCCCCTTGAACTGTCAGCTTGATATAAATCTAGCAGAGCAATTAATGGGGAGATCTCTGGATCCATGTGAGGTACAGGGCTGGTTCTAGCTTTGTTAGAAAGAGGTTGTCATGTACAATATGATATCTGATTTAAATTTCTTTACATTAGTTATGGGATAACCCCTTTAATCCTCTGAATTGCAGAAAGAAAGTTTCCATCCATTAAAAGCAAGCAACAGTCTATATATGGAGATGTATCAAAATGCTAAATATATTGTGATGTGCCAAAATGATTGGTATTAAGCCTCAAATTACAATACTATATTTTCAACAACAATGGTCTTACTTCAGCTTGGAGCCATGTTCAACATACAATGTCAGTGACACTACTGATCTTCAGAATGTATTATTGCTTAGAAAATCCATCCAATAAGCATAAATATATTTGACTGTTTTTGCAGTGGGTGTGGAACCACTGTATTAACCAAGGGATTTGACTAATCCCAAGGAAGTTATCCTGGCAGTCCCCTGGTTTCAACCAACCTTTTTGCCACTGTACAGAGATCTGGACTTCAGGGGAACCCCCAGACCACTACCTCCTGGAGGAGTCTCTGTGTGGTTAACAGTTAACCCACAGGGGTCAGAGGAAATGATGCAGTGCACGGAAGGGTCAGGTGAAATTGTAATCGGGGACAGGCCAAGGTCAGGGCTGGCAGAGTATGAGCAATACAGTAATTAAACATTATGCTTATTTTTATTTCAATAATATTTTATCTTTTGTTTGGGGTTGTTATTTTCAACACAGGAATAAATTAGACCCTATCTGGGAAAGGATTTAACAACCCACAATCACATAGCTACAGGCTAATTTCCTTTCTTGTCCCAGATAATAAATTGTAACTTTTAATGATTCGCTTAAAATGAAGTCAGCACATCTATTAACTATTATAAGTGATCTCTAAACACTGTGGGTTAAAACTAGCTGATGCTCATTATTATTGCCAGATCACTATGTTATTGAATTGATACGTTTTTAGACAGTGGCTGGGAGTGCACTTCCCCACATCACCACTCTGATTGAAGTGCGCACTGGCACACACTGATCGCTTAGAGCAGGCATCCTCAAACGGCGGCCCTCCAGCTGTTGTAAAACGACAACTCCCACAATGCCCTGCTGTAGGCTGATACCTGTAGGCCGTTCGGGCATGCTGGGAGTTGTAGTTTTTCAACAGCTGGAGGGCCGCAGTTTGAGGATGCCTGGCTTAGAGCATAGCACGTATCTGTGTAATAATCAAACACTTGAAGGCACATAACATAGGACGGCAACAAACTAAAAGCTAAGAATGCCCCCCAACATGTTTCACCAGCTAATCTGGCTTCATCAGGGGTTTGGGCAGCATTTTGGGGTCACTGTACTATGATACAAGTAGTACTCCGTTATGATGCATACTTGTTATTTTGAGTTGAAACAGAATGCATTAAACCTTTAAGCACCTTCTAGTGGTGCCTGCGAGCAGACACAATTTAATCGTTCAATTCTATATCAATGCCGGTGACAAGGAGGCCTGTATCAGAAAAAATAGCCATCCACTGCAATAAAGATGTATGAACAAATTAGCCAGCAGACCTACTTAGAGTAATACAAACTGAGTGAAAATTGTATTTTAAATTTAAATTTCATTTTTCCACTTACCTGCAGGTCACATTTATAGTATTATCAAAAGGTACATGAAGAACAGTAAAGTCTTTCCCTCCCATTAAGGTCCCTGAGTGGGGAGAAATCTGGAGACATAATTTACGATAATCTGTACAACAGTTTTCTAAATTCAAGCAACTTGCATGGCAGGAGCAATTCTGGAGATGTCTACCACATTGCGATTGGCATGATTCTATTTCACCTGTGAATAAAAACATACATCATATTTTCAGAGCTGCCATCCAGTATCAACAGATAACCAGAATGAATATACAAAAGTGAAGAATGCAAGGCACTATTCTATAAAACTCCAAAGTTATATTCATGTCATACTAAAAGATACAGTGCAATAGCCAACAAAGCTCTTGCCTTGGCTGGTACAAGGGCCTGCATGGCCAAAATGTTGCCTTGTAATATGACATAAATATAACTTTGTTTTTTTTTTACAGGGTGGTCCACAAAAAAGTAGGAGCCTAGAGAAGAACATGCAGTACATAGGGACTGATTCACATACTGTATAATAAGATACAATATCATATTACCATCCATATCATTATTAGTCATATGCAATGCTTCTAGGCAAGAAAACTTACATAATACTGTGCAGCATGACTTGATTTCCAGATACATATGACAGAAGAATTTATGCATGACTTCTTATGTAATTGGAAGTACAGTAGAATCCCATAGAAGTCTATAAATGCTCCACTAAAATCTCTATGGAGCCATAACATTCTCAATAAATGGCTGCTATTACAGTTTACCTAGTGGGGGTCATTTAGGCCAGCGTTTTATGCCAGTCTTCGATATCCCCTGTGCCACCAGAGGATGCTCTTCACTTATGACAAGGCGTAGACCTAGTCATAAATTGCGTCCATCCTCCGGCATTCCGTGCATCTAGACTGAAATCTACTTCAGCTTGTAGGTGGAGCGAATGTGCTGGGGCCAATGGCACTGCCCACGTCATGCCTTTGTCCCACCCCTACCACTCTCCCTTTTCATAAAGTGGCAACGTTGGCGTGCAGATGGCATGTACGCCAACGTTTAGGCACAGTGGCATTCAAAAAGTTGCAAATTGTGGGCTTGCAATTTTTTTTTTTTTTTACGCCAGTGTCTAGCATAGAGGGTCATACTCTGTCTCAGTTTTCCCATTCTCCTAAATGATACATTTAACTTGCTTCTGTTGAATAATAGGCAGTGCAGTGGCCGAGAAAGGAGGTGACAACCCCGGTTAGAAGATGGCAGTCATTAGCCAGTGAAGCATGAAACAGATAGCAGAGGAATGGCTAGAATCTGTCATGAACTACAGCTTCACAGACAATTTATACGTATGATTTATTTTTAGGCCGACATGGCCTTCAAGTTCACTGGGAAGTATCATGACCTTGAGGTAAAAAAGCTGCAGAGCAAATGATGTGCTTTTTCAATGCAATAGACCAAGCATACATCTAAAGTGCACAATATTTTGTACATTACTAGCCAGGCATCTATCTACCCATGTACATGTGATGTGCTGATGTCCCTGGATGATATGGAGAAATTAATGGATATGTCCTAGTAATCTGAAGGAGGCTTGCAGAAATCCATGTGCTTGCCACCGTAACAGCCTTATTCAGATGAATGGAATGGATGAATACAGATCAATGTAACTGACTGATGAAAAATCTGCCACACATGAATATCCGATAAATGTTTCCTTGATTGATTTGAAGTTTGTTAATTTGAATGGGGAGAATGGGGAGAAATACAACAAAGTTCCCACAAGAAGTCAACAAGCACACATCTCTAGCCTGCAAATAGGCTAGCATCCTGCTATAGGCACGGCCAGCCATATAGTCACTTCTACTCATAGGGACAGTCAGAGAGAGCAACATTTATTAAGGGTCCATTCAGACGTCCATAGGTGTTCTGAGGTCTGCAAATTACGGATCCGCAAAACACAGGCACCGGCAATGTGCGTTCCGCATTTTGCGGACTGCACATTACCGGCACTATAATACAAAATGCCTTTTAGGACATGTTCTATTTTTGGGGGGAAAGGAATTGCGGATCCGGAAGTGCGGATCCGGAAATGGAGATGCAGACAGCACACAGGGTGCTGTCCGCATCCGTTCCGGACCTATTGAAAATGAATGGGTCCGCATACTTCTGCAAAATTGCGGAACGGATCAGGACCCAAGTTGCGGACATGTGAATGGACCCTAATACTCACGGCAGGGACAGGCTTTCATTTCTAACAAGCACATACATACAATGCATAAACACAAACGTACAGCATATGCATACACCATAATACACTACCTTACAGAAGTTACATCAGAGAGATTCGTATGTACAGAACGTGTGTTTTGCGCCTCACTGATGTTTTTAAATTTTTAACATATGCCACCCATCGACAGAACATACAGACCATGACCTTCAAACACCACTGACCTAAACAAAAGGAAAGTATAAGACATCACATCCCAAGATATTCCCCTTACACCAGACACCAACATGTACTCAGACTCAATCACTAGAAAAAATACAGACCCTAGATGCAAAATAATTACAGTCACCAAAATAAAAACAGACCCCAGATCAAACCCAGACAATAGCCTAGTATACAACTCCCTAAATAAACACAGAACCCACACTAGACCCCTGAAACAAAACAGTCCCCAAACCCTCAAATCAAGCACAGACCCCCGACCAGAGTACAAAATGAATACAGACAACTCAACTCAAAATAAATACAGACCCTAGAGTACAGACCTCATACTGGAGACCAAAATAAAAACAGATACCAGACCCCATAATAACTACAGACCTCAAACCAGTAGAGTAAATACACCAGAATCAATACAGACCTAGACCAGACCCTCTAACTAATGCAGACCCCAGACCAGACCCTAAGGCCCCTTTCACACGAGCGTGACGGATTAGGTCCGGATGCATTCAGGGTGCGTTCAGTGAAACTCACACTATTTTGCAAGCAAGTTCAGTCAGTTTTGTCTGCGATTGCGTTCAGTTGTTCAGTTTTTTTCCGTGCGGGTGCAATGCGTTTTGATGCGTTTTTCACATCTCTTAGCAACCATCAGTGAAAAACGCATCGTACCCGCACTTACTTGCGAATGCAATGCGTTTTTCACGCAGCCCCATTCACTTCTATGGGGCCAGGGCTGCGTGAAAAACGCAGAATATAGAACATGCTGTGATTTTCACGCAACGCAGAACTGATGCGTGAAAAACAACGCTCATGTACACCGACCCATTGAAATGAATGGGTCAGGATTCAGTGCAGGTGCTATGCGTTAACGTCACACATTGCACCCGCGCGGAAAACTCGCTCGTGTGAAAGGGGCCTAAATACAGACTGAGATTATAGCATTATTACAGATTCCAGATTCCTAAACCACATATGGTACAGACTCTAAGCAACAAAATAAATACAGGACCCAACCTTACCAAATATGAGCAGAGACTGAGAACTACAAATTATGCTACCTACACAAATAGACGTTAAGTTACCCATTAGGCATGTATGAAGGACAGTGTCAAACACCTTTACAAAGTCCAAAAATACTTTATTCCCGGCCACCCCTCTGTCCAGGATTCTACTCACCTCCTCAGAAAAACAAGTTTATCTCATTATTTTAATTCTTTAATCTTCAGTTAAAAAAAATATTTATATGGTACCACCGTGATCATATCCCATGATATTAATTTTTTATTGTTTTACTTTTCGTTTTTAAATTGGAAATTTATTGCATACAGTATACAAATATTACATCTATCCCACCACTACGGGTGCACTACCAATGAGGCCAGGTGAAGGAAGGGGCAAGAGGGGGGCAGCAGAATGCCATGGGCAATGAGTGCTTTCTTTGTGGCAAAGGGGTTAGGTTAAGAAATTGGCATGGGGGGGATGCTGTTTCAGTTTTCGCCTCAGGCAGTAGAAAGGCTCAGTGCATCCCTGCCCACCACCCACTTTATCGAACTGAAGAAAAAGGGAGAAAAAAAAATCTTATAATTTCAGAAAGCTCGAAAGCTTCTAAAGCAATGATGTAATCCAAGGACACCAGGTAGCTGTATATTTAACATAGTGCCTTTATATATACATAAACCTTGTTTATACCAAATCATATTATTCAGCATATTTTTCAAGATCACAGTCAAATGAATGGTTGTAGACAACTACAGCTTAAGAATCTGCATCTTGGCTCACGTGAAGGCTCTCGCTTTGGCACCAGATATGCACTTTGGAACCTTAAGGGATATAGTATCTGTTCATATACAAATAACAGGACAATGTGGAACTGTTACCTAATAAAACCCAATAACTAACACCCAACACCGGTGAAGCTTCAGACATCTCTAAAGAAGATGGATCAGGTCAGTAGACCACTGAACACATGTTGGACATATTAGAACATTTTTTCCTGAATTTAAAATTTTAAAAATTGGTATATAATATGACCTGTAAATAATTTACACTGTGAACAGACCTCGAAAGCATTGTATGAGGCATATTTTATATTAGAAAAAAAATTCTCCCAATGCAATTGTGAAATATCACCTAAAACCTTTTCCAATTTTTGCAGCTCCTAAATTCAAAAGCTTAACACAATATATAATTATCGAAAAAACGTTTTTAAAGGGGCTCTCTGGGAATTAAGAAAATTAAAATACTTAAATATTACTTCATTATAAATATATTCCCAAATAGCTGACATTAGTTATAATGGCTTATTTTGTCCGGGTAGCAATGATTAGGAGAAACAAAATGGCCGCTGTCCTATTAGTACACACAAAACCTGTCCTAATCACACAGGAGGACAAGTTACTTCACTACACTGAGCTAAAGAGCTGCCTCATCCTCTTCTCTGCTTGTCAGGGATTATGATTCTGAATACAGATGATAAGATCTTTAGCTGAATCTCTGTAGGAATTGAGATCATGAGCAGATGTGGCTAATGAGCAGCAGCACTTGTGTGCAGTCTCCATTACCACAGCTCCACATTACCACAGTCTGTCCTGTCCGTCCTCTCAGTACTTCATGTCTCCTCATGAACTACATTCCGACAAAGATTCAGCTAAATATCATATTAAACTGTATTCAGGATCATATTCCCTGACAAGCAGAGCAGAGAGGAGGATGAGGTAGCTTTTTACCTCAGTGTTGTGAAGTAACATGTCCTCCTGTGTCATTAGGACAAGTTTTGTGTGCACTAATAGGACAGCGGCCATTTTGTTTCTCCTAATCATTGCTCCCTAGACAAAGCAAGCTATCGTACCTAATGAAAGGTATTTGGGAACATATTTATAATAAAGTAATATATACGTATTTTCATTTTCTTAATTCCCGGAGAACCCCTTTAACCACTTCCCAAATTTAACTATTTATGTTATGTTATTTTGCTGGTAAACTGGGAAAAGGAACACAACCCCCCCCCCCCCCGCCCCCTCAAAAAAACACAATGACAGGTTTTGTTTTTTTATCTTTCGCCGCAACCCCAAAATCATTCCAAAAAATAATATATAATAAGTTAAATGTTTCTTTTCTTTTTGGAAGGAGAGCTCAATTGCTAAGCCTTTCCCAGTGGAGTTTTGTCTGACTTTTAAGACCCCTTACGTCTACTACTCCCTCCATAATGAGAATGAGTATGTTCTGAATGTTTATGGTCACCCATAGGCTGATGTAAATGAGTTTATCATTGATAGTCAATTGACCTGCCTGAAGATTTGGCAGTGTAATTCTACCCCGAAACTTGTAAGGTAAGACATAGCTATAATTATATAATGAGTGTCTTCCATGCAGATTATTAGACCTTAAATGCTGTCTTTCCGGTTTGTTTATTGCTGCATTTTACACAGTACAAGATGAGAAATGCCCTTGTGTATCTATGCCTATGTAAATTAAGCAAATGACTTGATTTCATAATTGGTATCTGAGATTTGTGGGGATCTTTGCCAGGACGAAACAGGTGTTGGTAACACCTTAGGATTTGTGTGAAGTATTGTATTATTTTAATTAAAAAGTGCTGTACCTAATATTCCTAATCTAAAAAACAGGATGAGACATTGAACAAACAGAATTTAGTCTAAAAAGGTCATTGAAAGCCCTCTCATAATTTGCCCTGGCTGACCTGAACTCACTGCATCATAGTGATCTATGATGCTGTGAGTTTGGGTCAATCAAGCTGTAGCCAGTGTTTCATTAAATAGACCATGTTTCATGGACCTCACATGCCCTTCTGGAACCGGTATAAAGGGCTCATAAAGGAGTTTAAGGTGCCACTTGTCACTTTCACAATCACTGTCGCCACAAGAGCATTTGGCAACAGAACCTTCAAATTTAACCCTTTATAAGAACTTGTCTCATGGCAGTGCCACATTAAAGGAATTGGCCATATCTGTTAATTGGCTGCAAGTGCACATACATACAGCTAGTAATAGGCATTATTAAACCATCAATGCCGATGTCCAATGGTTTAATATGCTTACTTGCATGTCTGCCCACCTGCGCCCCGTTGCTGCAGAAAGGGTCCTCTCCATCAACGACCTTTATTTACTTACACTGGGAACAGACAGGGGAACTAGCACATGCACAGTCAATCCCTACTGTAAGTAAATGGAGGCTGCTGGTAGACAGGACCCTTCATCAGCAGCCATTTTTGAAGCACAGCGCTGGGAAGCAGAGAAGCAAATCTGCAAGTAAACACAAGTTATGTATATTAAACTATTGGACATCGGTGCCGATGGTTTAATAATTGCCTATTACCAGTGATGTGTATGTGCTGTTCCCAGCACATTAGCAGCTAGTAATAGATAGTGGCCAACACCTTTAAGTAAAGGCTTAAGTAATAGTAATAAATAATTAATATGTTCTTTAAGGACAAACAGCATTGTGAAAAACCTGCCAAACAGGAATCTGCTCATAAAGGCCATACACTTTATTATACTCACATGATGCCAGTAGCACATAGCTTAAGAAATGACAAGCTCAGAGTCTTGTCTACAAATGCTCGCAGTTTAGGGAAAAAGATCAATGAACTTGAGTCTATAATGGCATCTGAGAATATAGATTTAGTGGCTGTTGCTGAGACATGGTTCAATGGGAGCAATGACTAGGTTCTCTCTATATAGGAAAGACAGAAAAGGCAAGAAAGGGGAGGGGTGGCCCTGTATGTGAAAAATAGCATAAAATCTAATTTAATACAAGTTAGCAAGACCAATTTAGAGTCAGTTTGGGTTACATTGCTGCTTGATAATCATGATACTCGTGTAGGTGTGATATATAGACCACCTAGCCAAGTCAAAGAATTAGATGATCTTCTATATATATATGTATATAATACCGGCGCTGGCATACAGAGAGGGTAAGGGAGGGTGAGGATTATTACATGTATATGCACAGGGCGCTAATTACAAGATCTCTACCTGTTATCTGACGAATAGTCGTTCCATGATGTGGTGTGATCCCGTTGTTCCAGGAAGCGCTGTATAGATCTGATGAGACGCTTCTTGCTCTAACTCTCACCTAGCACGCTGCCCCGGCCGGTAGCTAGCGCACACATGGAGGAGCCTGCAGGGATGAGTTCAGGAGCGTCTTCGTGTGACATCACAACTTCGCTCTGGGTGCCTCCACAGGACAAATCTCCATCCAACGCGCTTCGTCAGGGTTTTCGTCACCTCATGAAGGAACCCGTAGGTTCTGAAATGCGTTGTCCTTTGGAGGCACCCAGAGCAAAGTTGTGACATCACACGAAGAGGCTCCTGAACTCATCCCTGCAGGCTCCTCCACGTGTGCGCTAGCTACCAGCCGGGGCAGTGTGCTAGGTGAGAGTTAGAGCAAGAAGCGTCTCATCAGATCTATACAGCGCTTCCTGGAACAACGGGATCACACCACATCATGGAACGACTATTCGTCAGATAACAGGTAGAGATCTTGTAATTAGCGTCCTGTGCATATACATGTAATAATCCTCACCCTCCCCTACCCTCTCTGTATGCCAGCGCCGGAATTATATACATATATATATATATATAGCTATTAGCCACCTATTAATGGTGAGAACAGGTTGGACACTCACCCCAATACTAGGCAGCGGCGAACAAGGTGATAACATCAGCCTCAGAGATATATCTAACGGCAGCCAAGTGTCTCTGTTCATCATAAACTTAATTGTTACCTTATAGATGATCTACTAGTTGAGGAAATAGCTAAAATGACATTGAAAGGGGAAGTTATCATTATGGGAGACTTTAATCTTCCTGATGTAAACTGGAAAACCAAAAAAGCTAGTTCTGCCATTAGTACAGATATTCTAAATTCCCTACTGGCATTATCTCTACAGCATGTAGTGGAGGAGCCAACCCGGAAGGAGGCCATTTTAGATGTAGTATTCACAAATGGGAATTTGGTATCTGATATTAATGTAGATGAAAGCTTGGGATCTAGTGATAACCAATCAGTGTGGTTTACTATAAGTACAATGACTGACCCGACACAACACAAAAACAAAAGTTTTAGATTTTAGAAAAACTGATTTTTAAAATTAGATTAGAGGTATACGAGTCCCTATCAGATTGGAACAGTTTCAATGGAGTCCAGGAGAAATGGGACTATTTAAAAGTGGCACTATTGAAGGCAACAGATAATTGCATTAGGCTTGTCAGTAAAAGCAAAAAGAGGAAGAGACCACTGTGGTACTCAGCAGAAGTGGCCAAAATCATTAAAAACAAAAGATAGCATTTAGTAATTATAAAAAAAATAAAAATACGAGGATGACAGGCAAATTTATAAGATTAGGCAGAGAGAGGCCAAACAAGTTATAAGAGCTTCTAAAGCACAGGCAGAAGAGAAATTATCTCAGTTAGTGAAAAAAGGCGATAAGACATTCTTCAGACACATAAATGAAAAAAGGAAACTAAAAGAAAGAATTACCAAATTAAAAACAAAACAAGGAAGGTATATGGAAGAAGATAAAGAACTAGCTGACTGCCTCAATGAATACTTCTGTTCAGTTTTTACAAAAGAAAATGAAGAAAAGGGACCTCAGTTAGGAAGGAAGACTAATTAATCTTTTAATGCATGTGTCTTTACAGAGGAAGAGGTTCTAAATCATGAAGTTTTTGGACTTCACGGATAAGGAGGAAATAATGCGGGTGTTCCGGGCTCGCTCGGAGACGCTCACCTTTCAAGGCTCTACTGTTATACTTTTTAACTACTACTCAGCTGCGGTCACAAAGAAAAGGAGAGCAGTCAGCGACATCTGCACATCTCTTTTCTGATACAACTCGCTTCCAGCTGTTATACCCCGCAATACTCTGTACTAGATGTGCGGATGGGTCTTACAAGACTTTTAACTCATCCAAGGAGGCTGTAGCATTTTTTTGTTCAGAGTCCATATCTTCGCGGAAGGGATGACGCGGAATCTACCAAAATTGGAGGATCCAGACCTTTGCAGCGACTCCCGAATGTTGCTACGTCATCTCAAGGACAGCGTGACAAAGACAACGCCAAGATGCCGGCAAAAGAACAGCGGAGACATTGTTGCTGAGGACTCGCGCTCCGTTTCCCCTTGGATTCTTTTTAATGGGTAAATTAGGAACAATCTTTGCCCCAGGTAGTCTTATCTCTTATACTTATTTTGGTTCATATAGGAGGTGAAGGAGGGACGCAAGGTACCAGAAGAAATTGAAGTCCATAATATAAAAATTTTGGGGTTATTATATAGTGGGAACAGTTCATTTTACCGCTATGTTTTGGTTTCTTATATGTGGTCATCCAAACGATGTTATGTTAATATTATGTTTCATTACTGTCTTTGTGAGTGATTCCGTCAAGGGCTCTTTATGTGTAGTTATCATAACATGCTTAACTTAGTTCCCTGCAGAAACACTTGATGATTTTACGTCATCTTAAACACCTGGGTGCAGATATTGCGCTTCTGCAGGAAACTCATCTTGAGGATTCCATAGAATGGCGAAATTATGGGTTGGCGAGGTTTATGGATCCTCTGCAATAAAGGGGAAGACCGGGGTACTTACTTTAATACATAAGAATCTGTTGCATAGGACACAGGCACATTTCAGGGATGAAGAGGGTAGAGTATCTGCTTTCAAACTATCTTGTTCAGCTGGGGACATATATGCTCCTTATGTATCCCAGGGCCTCGTTTTTACAAAGCTGAGTGCTATGGTGTTGCAGGACCCCATAAGGGACAAACTTATCGGAGGAGACTTCAATGCTGTAGTCAGCAGGATAGAAGACCTTCAACAGGCAAATCGATCAGGGCGGACCGCTCGACCTGATGGGAAGATTTTGACGCATTTCCTTACAGACTTGGGCATGCTAGATTCCTGGAGGGTCTTACATCCTGATGAGAGGCAATTTACTCATTATTCCCACGCACATGACTCATCGTCGCGGATTGACTACTGGTTCTTGGGCTCCCATCTGCTACAGCGGGTGCAAGATGTAGTAATAAGGGAATTAGTGATATAGGACCATTCCCCGATTATAATGACGATGGCTGACACGATCCCGCACGGAATTGAATTTATTTGGAAATTCCCATCTTTTATGGCAAAAGATGAATCTTTTGCAGACCTCGTGAAGGGATGGTGGTTGGAATATAGCACTTTGAATCAGGAACATGGCGCGGATCCAATGCTTTTTTGGGAGGCGGGTAAAGCGGTCCTGAGGGGTTGGCTGATAGCTTACATGTCCAAGCTTAAAAAAGCCACCAAGGAAAAATACCTGGAGACCAACAATAGGGTTTAGAAGGCTTACGGGGAATTTATACAATCCCGCTCCCCTCAACATAAACACAACTGGATGGAGGCACGTAGGGACTTTGACCTCTGGGCCGACAGACGGGAAAGCTTTTACAAATCTCAATGGGAGCTTGAACTCTATAAATGTGGAAATAAGGCAGGCAGATTATTGGCTAACCTAGCGAAGGGGCAGCGTCCGATATACCCTCTGCACTGCATACGAGACCCTGAAGGGAGGGTCAGGTCTAACCCTGTAGAGGTACTACAAGTGTTTAGGGAGTATTATTCTGGACTTTATAGCGCACCTAGTAGTGAAGGAAGGGCAACGTTGGAATTTCTTGGAGGTGTGAATCTGCCGACCCTTTTCCCCGAGCAACTAGAGAGTTTAAATAAACCCATCACGAAGGAGGAGATACAGGCTATACTTTTTTGGTAGGACTAGAAGCTCTAGTGCGTTTATCTTAATACACAGGGGAAATTCACTGGCATTAAAGTAGGAAATAAGACGATGCAGGCAGTTTTTTTGGCGCACGACATTCTCTTATTTGTGGAAAAACCCCAAGAGGAATTCCAAATGATATTAGACAAGATTGGGAATTTTGGCGCATTCTCGGGTTTTAAAATAAATGTGGCAAAGTGCACTCTCCTGAGCAGAGGGAGAAATCTGGCTAGCCAAGAGTCAAAAATTTGTGGAATACCTATAGCGAGTAATACTATTAAATATCTAGGAATTAAGCTAGGTCATACTGCAGACTCGTTATACAGGCTTAATTATACTCCTTTATTTCATAATATTGCCCAGGAACTAAGGAAATGGCAGAGTCTTCCTTTGTCTCTCTTGGGGCATTTGGTTAAAAGGATTAACTTTTGATTAAGCATATGGATATTACTATGGTCCACAGTGACCTTGTTACCCGAATAGGTATAAAAAAACTTAAATGGCACTTAAAATTAAAGGTGGCGTGAATTTGCCAGACGTGCGACTGTACAACTTGTCATGTCTTTTTAGGCACATCATAGATTGGGTAAGGGAAACAAGCCACTACTGAGATTTTGCTTTAGAGAAGGCCCTTCTTTCACCATATGCTCTCTGTACTTTACTCCATACGAGTCTGCAAGGCTTACCTATGCATCTGAGAAACTCAATTATTTTTAGACATACCTGGGCTGCCTGGAAGGCCCTCAGGAAACAATTTCGCCTTAGCCAAAAAATATCTAAATATTTGCCCTTGTGGGATCACCCTGAATTTACACACGGGAGATGTAATAGACTATTTAAAGAGTGGATAGAAAAAGGTATCTTAACAGTGGTGCAAATGATTCACCGGACAGAAATCAGATAGTTAATGCAGCGAGAGACCATAGATAAATATCAGTTGAGACCCTTTTGCACAGGTAAAACATTTCCATACTGAAAGTTTATTGGATCCTTCTAGGGAAACTTCTCAAACCAGTTTCAATAAAATCATACAGAGAGGGACAGGCCCACAGTCCATTTCTTGTTTGTACACACAAATCAGGGAAGTATTGGGAGATGGGTTACCTCACCAGGCTTTCAGGCCTTGGGCACTAGCATTAGAAGATCAGAAGGCAGGAAACAAAATCTTGAAAAGGTGGTAGGCAGTGAGAAATAACATCATAAACGAAACTTGGAATTTCAGGATCATGCATAATGCCATATATGCATTTAATCTCCCTCCAACACCGAACAAACCAGACAGGCTGACATACTGTCCGAAATGCCATACACAAAAAACAGACTTGTTTCACGGGTTGTGGTCCTACCCAAAATCTGGGGAAGTATGGAGTCAAATGGCAAGCCTCATAAAGGATATCTGGGCACTTGATATACCACTTGACCCTATGATCTATCTTTTCCATTATTGGGAGAAGGAAGGGGAGGAAGGCCTGGTAGAACAGAAGCTGCCAGTTCTATTTCATGCTATCTGTCTGGTCACAAAGAGGAGCCTGTTGCAGAACTGGCTACATACAACCTGCCTACCCCACAAAGGGACATATACTACAGAACTTAAAAAACTTACTGACATTGGAAAGAAGGGAAGTAGAGAGAAACAAAGAAAAGAAAATAGGTAAGTTTATCAGAAAATGGCTAGGTTTCTTGACACGCAACCTCTCATATTTAGAGATAGATAACATAATGAGGCCTTTTACTTTAACAAAATGGTATCTGACTTAACAATTGAAAGGTTCTTTAGGTAGATTACAACAGAGATCTTAAGTCTTTTATAGGGATACATTCCCTACCTAGGAAACATCCTTAATGTTGGTGTATTCCATTATGTGAAATCTTACTGACAGAAAGAGTCCAGACACATTATAGTGTAATACAATATAACTCACGTAGACAGTTGTTTTTATTTTGTTTCTGATATGTTTTGTTCTTATTATAATGTAAATTCTTACCATGTGACACATAATTCTGTTGTCCGCTCTACCTGAGCATATGTATTTTTTGTGAACAAATTAAATTGTTAGAAAAAAAAAAAGCTTAGCGGTGAACTAGCAAAACCATTAACAGATTTATTTAACTAATCACTGGTAACAGGAGTCATCCCAAAAGATTGGAAATTAGCAAATGTTGTGCCCATTCACAAGAAAGGTAGTAGGGAGGAATCGGGCAACTATAGGCCAGTAAGCCTGACATCAATAGTGGGGAAATTCATAGAAACCATACTTAAGGAGAGGATTGTGGAACATCTAAAATCCCATGGATTGAAAGATGAAAAACAGCATGGGTTTATTCAGGGAGATGGTGTGAAGCTAATCTTATTGATTTTTTTGATTGGGTGACTAAAATAATAGATGGCGGAGGTGCAGTAGACATCGCTTATCTAGACTTTAGTAAGGCTTTTGATACTGTCCCACATAGAAGGCTTATCAATAAATTGCAATCTTTATGCTTGGACTCCCATATTGTTGAATGGATTAGGCAGTGGATGAGGGACAGACAACAGAGGGTTGTAGTCAACAGAGTATATTCAGACTATGGTCTTGTTACCAGTGGGGTACCTCAGGGATCTGTTCTGGGACCCATATTGTTTAATATCTTTATCAGCAAAATTGCAGAAGGCCTCGATGGTAAGGTGTGTCTTTTTGCTGATGACACAAAGATTTGTAACAGGGTTGATGTTCCTGGAGGGATACACCAAATGGAAAAGGATTTAGGAAAACTAGAGGAATGGTCAAAAATTGGGCAACTAAAATGTAATGTTGATAAGTGCAAGATAATGCACCTGGGGCGTAAAAACCCAAGAGCAGAATATAAAATCAGCGATACAGTCCTAACCTCAGTAAAAGGATTTAGGGGTCATTATTTCAGAAGACTTAAAGGTAGGCAGACAATGTCATAGAGCAGCAGGAAATGCTAGCAGAATGCTTGGGTGTATAGGGAGAGGCATTACCAGTAGAAAGAGGGAGGTGCTCATGCCGCTCTACAGAGCACTAGTGAGACCTCATTTGGAGTATTGTGCTCAGTACTGGAGACCATATCTCCAGAAGGATATTTATACTTTGGAGAGAGTTCAGAGAATAGCTACTAAACTAGTACATGGATTGCAGGATAAAACTTACCAGGAAAGATTAAAGGACCTTAACATGTATAGCTTAGAAGAAAGACGAGACAGAGGGGATATGATAGAAACTTTTAAATACATAAAGGGAATCAACAAGGTAAAAGAGGAGAGAATATTTAAAAGAGGAAAAACTGCTACAAGAGGACATAGTGTTAAATTAAAGGTTTTATTTAAAAGTAATATCAGGAAGTATTACTTTACTGAGAGAGTAGTGGATGCATAGAATAGCCTTCCTGCAGAACTGGTAGCTGAAAATACAGTGAAGGAGTTTAAGCATGCATGGGATAGGCATCAGGCCGTCCTTCATATAAGATAGGGCCAGGGGCTATTCATAGCATTCAGTATATTGGGCAGACAGTGACTAGATGGGCCAAATGGTTCTTATCTGCCGACACATTCTATATTTCTATGTTTGGTATGATTTCTAATACACCAGATCTGATTTATACCACTGTTTTTTATTTTCATTACTATGTAGGCAATGGTGGCGTGTCATAGATTTACTCAATACCAGTCCAAGTCAGCCATCACCTATTTGTTAAAGGGTTTGGTACAGACTACATAACCCACATCAACCTAACTTTCTAACATATCTAAGGAATGTTAGAAAACTACAGTAGGAAATCCCTTTCGCTTCTGTGTCTGTAAAAATCACCATGTCCATACAACAGCACTACAATAGGATGCCACCATTGCAACACCTTTAAGATATTCCTCTATCAATTTTGAGCAGGGGTGTAGCTATAGGTGGTGTAGAGGTAGCAGTCGCTACCGGGCCCAGGAGCCTGAGGGAGCCCAAAGACCCTTGTGCCGTATAAGAAGACACCGGTATTATAGAAAGTGCATGCTGGGAGGGTTCTGCCATAGATTTTGCACTGGGGCAATCTACACTTCTGGCTGGAGGAAAAGGTGAAGAATTTGGCATGGGGGGGAGCCATTTATTTTTTTTGCCTCAGGAAGCAGGAAGGCAATGTGCTTCCCTGCCCCTGGCCACAAAGCACAGGGAAGAGGGCCCCAAGCTGAACTCTTTCACCAGGGACCATGATTCCAACTTTGCAGGAACAGTTTGGGAAAGCCAGTTTCTGTTCTAGTATGATTGTGCCTCCGTGCACAAAGAAAGATCCATAAAGGCATGGTTGGGTGGGTTTGGTATAGAGAGAATTTGACTGGTCTGCGCAGAGCCCTGACCTCAACCACATCCAACATCTTTGGGATGAACTAGAATGGAGATTGCAAGTCAGGCCCTCTCGTCCAACATCTGTTTCTAACCTTATAAATGCTCTTCTGGATGAATAGGCAAAAATTCCCACAGACACACTCCAAAATCTTGTAGAATACCTTCCCTGGGGGGGGGGGGGGGGCCAAGGGGGAGCAACTCCATATTAATGCCTATGGATTCAGAATGAAATGTCATAAAAGCTCCAGTGGGTGTAATGTGTAGGTGTGCCAATACTTTTGTTCATAGTGTGCAGTATGTCATTACACATCTGAGTATGAAATTTCAGTTATATAAGCTATGTTATCTGTATTAGATTGGTAATTGATCAATCTGTATAGTATCACTGCCATACGGTTTGTAACTTCTATAGGGGCTATTTTGTAACACTGCAGGATAACAGGTTTAACTAGGCAGAAATATTTCAATATTGCTATGATATTATATGGCATGTTACAATTCATTGAAAACTTTTCAAGTTAGCTGTTTCCTCCTCAAATCAAGCTCAATATTTGCTGTACATTATTAATTAGCCATCTACAGTGCTGACTTGTATAGTGAATGGCATAGCAGGTCATTGTAGCAAAGAAACCATGTGCTGCTTATCCAGCTGACTTCAGTTTAAATGCCTGTTTATTGCACTGGGTATCCAAGGTGCATAAGCCTGAAATTGCTGTTTTAACTTGTCAGAGAATGAATTTATGGCATGCGTTGTGGTTAATGATGTAGAGTAAAACCTCAGACCACTGCTGCTCATTTTATAAATACAGATATTATTAGCATACCTTCCCATGAGTTACTAAAACCGTAATGTAACAAACTTGTAAGAATCCAGGTTACTGCTATACATACAGACGTGGACAAAATTGTTGGTACCCTTTGGTCAATGAAAGAAAAAGTCACAATGGTCACAGAAATAACTTTAATCTGACAAAAGTAATAATAAATTAAAATTCTATAAATGTTAACCAATGAAAGTCAGACATTGTTTTTCAACCATGCTTCAACAGAATTATGTAAAAAAATAAACTCATGAAACAGGCATGGACAAAAATGATGGTACCCCTAGAAAACACAGAACATAATGTGACCAAAGGGACATGTTAATTCAAGGTGTGTCCACTAATTAGCATCACAGGTGTCTACAACCTTGTAATCAGCCATTGGGCCTATATATATGGCTCCAGGTAATCACTGTGTTGTTTGGTGATATGGTGTGTACCACACTCGACATGGACCAGAGGAAGCAAAGGAAAGAGCTGTCTCAAGAGATCAGAAAGAAAATTATAGACAAGCATGTTAAAGGTAAAGGCTATAAGACCATCTCCAAGCAACTAGATGTTCCTGTGAGTACAGTTGCACATATTATTCATAAGTTTAAGATCCATGGGACTGTAGCCAACCTCCCTGGACGTGGCCGCAGGAGGAAAATTGATGACAAATCTAAGAGACGGATAATCCGAATGGTAACAAAAGAGCCTAGAAAGACTTCTAAAGAGATTCAAGGTGAACTTCATGCTCAAGGAACATCAGTGTCAGATCGCACCATCCGTCGTTGTTTGAGCCAAAGTGGACTACATGGGAGACGACCAAGGAGGACACCATTGTTGAAAACGAATCATAAAAAAGCAAGACTGGAATATGCCAAACTACATGTTGACAAGCCACAAAGCTTCTGGGAGAATGTCCTGTGGACAGATGAGACAAAAATCGAAGTTTTTGCCAAGGCACATCAGCTGTATGTTCACAGACGAAAAAATGAAGCATATCAAGAAAAGAACACTGTCCCTACTGTGAAACATGGAGGAGGCTCTGTTATGTTCTGGGGCTGCTTTGCTGCGTCTGGCACAGGGTGTCTTGAATCTGTGCAGGGTACAATGAAATCTCAAGACTATCAAGGAATTCTAGAGAGAAATGTACTAGCCAGTGTCAGAAAGCTAGGTCTCAGTCGCAGGTCATGGGTCTTGCAACAGGACAATGACCCAAAACACACCGCTAAAAACACCCAAGAATGGCTAAGAGGAAAAAATTGGACTATTCTAAAGTGGCCTTCTATGAGCCCTGACCTCAATCCTATTGAGCATCTTTGGAAGGAGCTGAAACATGCAGTCTGGAAAAGGCACCCTTCAAACCGGACACAACTGGAGCAGTTTGCTCATGAGGAGTGGGCCAAAATACCTGCTGAGAGGTGCAGATGTCTCATTGACAGTTACAGGAAGCGTTTGATTGCAGTGATTGCCTCAAAAGGTTGCGCAACAAAATATTAAGTTAGGGGTACCATCATTTTTGTCCATGCCTGTTTCATGAGTTTATTTTTTTACATAATTCTGTTGAAGCATGGTTGAAAAACAATGTCTGACTTTCATTGGTTAACATTTATAGAATTTTAATTTATTATTACTTTTGTCAGATTAAAGTTATTTCTGTGACCATTGTGACTTTTTCTTTCATTGACCAAAGGGTACCAACAATTTTGTCCACGTCTGTATAAATTGTATTACTTTATTGTAGCCAGTGGCTGATTCTGACACACATGGTGGCCTGGCAAGTTAACACCACACAAGACAAAACTGTTTGTTAGGTCTTATTCACATAGTGCAGAAGCCAAAATCAGGAGTGGATGCAGAGTAGATAAATTTAGGATCTAGCCTTTGTTTTGGCTTGAATATATTTATACTGACCAAATATGGAATTTGTTCATAAGGACTTCCACATACATAATCATTACATTGCTAATTTACAAAACAGTAAAATTTCTAGTTGGAATTACAAAAAAAAACTTGCTACTCCACTTTACTCTCCAGGCCAAACAATACAGTCCATGCAAGTTACTAAAAATATTTTCTTGACCTCCATGTAGACAATCATGACATGATGAGGATAGTGAACAATGAAGGCTCCTATTAAATTATTGCAAGCTTGGCAACGAAAGGAATTGATACATTATTGGAAAATGTAATAGCTTTTCTTTACATAATTGATCAGCTTTATTTGTTGAAACCATAATACCTCTTACTGATTGCAAAATCTGAATTGTTAAAATGTATCTTCAACAATCCAATTACAGGCCGCTTTAGGGATGCACCTCAATGTGTTAATTCAAGTTTAATCTAGAATTTAAGAAAGATAAGCTCTAAGCACTTATTAATTTTAGGTTGCACACACTATTCATTTGAGTAGGAAGAGACTTGAATCACTGCAGACCTTTACTCTCTCCTTGCTGAGAGACAGAAAAGTAGCTAACCCAAACAGGCAAGTAAAAGCTGCCATAAAGGAAATTTGCTAGCTAATAAAGTTCTTTGTTCACTGCAAGATTGACACTGATTCAAGCAACCAGTTCCTCTCTCTCTCTGTAGTGAGAATGGGGAGAGAGAGGGGTTGAGTGACCAGACTTGTAGATACAGTGACCAAGGAACGAGCTGCAGCTCCACTGTATTGGGAACACAGTAGACAACGATAACAACTTCATGGTAGTGAATTTGCAAGAAGAGACCTACAGTGCTGATGGTAAGGCTGCAACAAAATTACTGAGGAAGTGCGGTAGTGCGAAACGGCCGTCGCCGCTTGGCGTTCTGTGTCCGAATATGTCCACCCCAGCCCTATTGTTTGTACCTGTCTTTGTATGAAGAATAAAGGAATCAACTACAGCAGTGGTGAGTGCCGCCCGTCTTTACTTATCGTTTATGGATTGGATGCACTGTTATTAAGGACTGAGCACCACGTACGCTGCTACATGACAAGGCACATAGGTAGCCACTACCTGTGAGAGAGACATTGAGCAGTGCGGTCCCGTTTCATGTTTTCTTTGGATTGTAGTTACTGAGGATTGATCTTTGAGGCTATTTTTCATTGTAACCACACTTTAAAGGCGGTCTGTCACCAGCCTTGACCATGCAAACTGCTGACAGCACTGAGGGGTCATACCACTTGCATAACATTTATTCTGTCATGTTCAGTATTGCTCTTGCAATCTCTCCCTACATTGAGCTACTCTGCTCTGAGTGACAGCTGTATCATCCAACCCAGAGACTGCTACAGCTCTCACCCAGAGCACAGGTGTCACTTCTAACCAGAGATAAACATTTCTCTTTGTCACCACTATTCTGCTCTACTAGGGTATTCTTTTCAATTATCTCTCAATCAATCCATAGGCACACAGCACCATAGAGCTGCTTTCGTTTGGTATGTTAGAAATAGAGCTTGTATAAAAATATATTGTGGTAAATATGAATTTGTTTTTGACGTACATTCTCATTATAATGCCGTTAATAGAAGTGAGATTCAAGAACCATAACATGTTTCAGAAAAGGAATAACAATAGCAGTAAAGTGTTATGTAGGAATATTAAGCTCAATGAGGACCACCTTTAAAAAATTTTTTTGCTATGATCAGGATAGGTCATCAATGTCATGTCAGTAATGTCCAACTCCCAGAACCCATGCCAATCAGCTGTTTGAAAAGGCCAGTGAAGTCACGTTTGTCGGTCACATGGCCTATGTTCAGCTCAGTTCCATTCAAGAG
Source organism: Bufo gargarizans (assembly GCF_014858855.1). Taxonomy (NCBI): domain Eukaryota; kingdom Metazoa; phylum Chordata; class Amphibia; order Anura; family Bufonidae; genus Bufo; species Bufo gargarizans. The sequence goes on along the minus strand of NC_058080.1, from coordinate 590,378,453 downwards.
AAAGGGTCTGGGCTTCAATACTAAGCATTGTCGCTATACAATGCATGTTAGTGTTCTTGGTATGCATCTTGGCTCCGTTCCTGTCAGTTATGTGCCGAATCCAGCACTTCTATAATTTTCGTTCTTCTGGTCCTATATCGGAGCATAAGAATGGAAATAAATAGTGGTGATGTGAAAGCGCTCTTAGCCAGATATGTGCTCATTCATGAATTATTGTGAACAATGATCCATAGATCTTGGCACTTTATGTATAGATACATTGGTTTATGTAAGGTGAATATTACAGTAGTCCACATCTCAAGTGCAGAGCAGTGTGTTTTAATAATTCACTTTTTGTATTTATTTATAAAGTCAGAACATTTTACCAATAACTTATTGCTTCATCTCGGAGGAACACATAGGATTAGTAGCAAGGGACTTTTGACAGGAGGCACTGAGGTTTCAATGTCTTGTGTTGAGTCAACAAGCAGTGTTGTAATGTAACTGAATACTGCAACACAACAAGCGATACATATTTCCTATGTCCTCAGTAGAGCGAGCCTGCAGGGGAGTGCCGGTAAATGGCAAGTGGGACATTATATTCAAGGGAAAGGTGTTTTGCAATATCACAAACAAATTTAATCTCGTCTTTGCGGTTACCTGTGGAATGGACACAGGCTTCTCCGGTGTAAAACTTCCAATAGGTTGCATTGGAGAGATGCTTCTCTTTCTTTGCACAATCTGTGGTGCAGAGAAGGTCAAATATATGTCAGACTTATTAAGAGGACTAAGAGGCCTGTACCTCTAAATTAATTTCAGATTGACGGTGATGTGCTTACTGATCTGAGTGTGGGCCGTGGCGCTAGCACTAGTGCCTTCTCAAACAGCCAATCAACGGGGGTCCAGAGAATAGCTCATCAGTAGAAAAGTCTCAGAGGACTCCTTTAACCTTTCTTTTGGCTTAACATGTCCTGATATGCATGTCAGGAGATGACCAGATTTTCCAAGCAACATGATTTCCAGATATTGTGTCACAAGATGTCTGTTATGGGCGGTGAGTGTATACCCACTGTGCCAACCAACCAGTGTGACTTTGGGCTAGTCCTGAGGGTGTTATCCTGGCGGTCCCTGGGATTTCTCCAGGTGGAAAATCTGCAGTGTATTACAGTACCAGGAAAGTGGAGTAGATTTTACAAATATCCTCCACATGCTGCGAAAGAATCTGCAGCTAAATTGACCTGTTGTGCAGATTTTGTCCAGATATGACGGATATGCAGCAGATTTGCCGCATTGAATTTGTGTGTGACAACTTCAGAGTGAATTAGAGTACCAGTAATGTGGAGGAGATTTTAAAGACTCTCATCCGCAGGCGGCAAAACAATAAAAAAAAAAATAATCTGCAGCGCATTAGCCTGTGGTTCACATTTTAAATCAGCAGCATGCCAATTTATCCCGTGGATTTCTACTGCGAGTTTCCTCCTCTAGACCCTGAGTGAAATCTGGAGCAACATCCAGGAGAAATCAGTGTGTAACAACTTTGGATTTTTCCACAGATTTAAGACGGTCCTGGTGTGCGAGGTAAATAGGTAGCAGAAAATCAGCCCAGTGCGGCCATAGTGCGGCCATACCCTAGATCCTTCCTCAGCATGTGAATTTATGCTGCGGATTTCCATCGTGAATTTGACTCTTGACAATACATTGGAAGAAATGGCAAATCCACAAGTAACAGTCAGGCTTTGAAGTGTATTGTTTGTGGAGTGTGCCATGGAATTGTGGCAAAATCCTGAGTAGAATCCCCTCTGCGTGAAAATCTGCCCCATGTGACTGTGCCATTTGTGTACAGTAGAAGTCTTTGCAGAGGAAGCTGTACTTATAACTCAACTGGATCTTAATGAAGAGGAAGGAACTTTCCCAAGGTACAACTAATCATTTAAAACAACATCAATTCATACTGTCATGTGTACCCGTGCTGTTTTCTTAGGGTAAATGGATAGAGTCACCGCTGACAGAGACAGTCCTACAGTAATTACAAAGTTAGGATTAGTGAACTGCTGCCAACTCTTTCACCACACTTCACTCCACCTTTGTTACACAACTGTAAAGAGCTTTTGCCTGAGGCATGAAGGTGCAGTCCACGATGTGCTATGAAGTAATTTGCAATCTCTTGCAAATGAAAATCATCTAACCGAGTAGGCAGCCCTTGATGGTGTATAATACATGCTTATATTACATTTTGTATTATTTTTGACCAATGCAAGTAAAATTCTGAAAAATAAATTTAATAGGGTTCTTTGGTCCCATAATGATTTTTTTTTAATCTCCCTTTTCTTAGCATTACAGCATCCTGGCAGGAAGTATACATTCAGAAATTTCTGTTTTCCCCTGGACACCCTGGATTTTTGGTCTTCTGCCTGCTGGTGGCTGAGGTGCCCTTTGGTGTTAGACAAACATTGGGGTACAAAGCAGGAGAATAGGAGGCCCGTTCAATTATTGAGACAAATGATCAGGATGGCTTGGTTAAAGCAAACTAAAGGCATCTTTTTTACTGAATGGATGGTACAAATACAGGTAGTAGGCACAGTTCTCAGATATCTCACAGGGTTGGCTTTATTCAAATGCTGTGCAAAGGCCATATAGCTACTATGACAGTCCTTCCTGAGTCTCTTTCTATAGATACAAGCAATCTTTCCAAAATACCAAATACTTTTAATATTACTCTGCAATACCCAGCTGTGGAGTGCAGTCCTAGAATGGATGTTGGTCAAAAGTATGGAAGGGTGCCAGAAGCAAACACTACAATCCACGTGCAATGAAGTATACAGCCATAAATGTGCGTAACCTTTCACTGACTTTCTCCAAGCACTATCCCTTTTTATGTTTCAATGTTTTTTTTTTTCTTTTCAAAATATGCTACAAAACAACAAAAATCTGATTCCTGGACCTTGTAGTCACAATACAGAGTAAAGTGAAATGACCTAGTATACTGATGCAGCCTTATTATGTTTGAGGAATAAACCTCTGGCATGTTCAAAAATTTAAGGCATAAATCAGGAATATGATTAATTCTGTCAAAAATGAAGGAAGCCAGGGAAGACACACAAAAAAACTAAATAGGAAAAAAAAAAAAAAGGGAAAACAAAGAGGAAAAAAGAAAGTGGTATGTCATGTATGTCTTTGTATCCAGAGTGTATAATGCCTGTGATAAAAGAAAAAGCAAATGAGGGAACCAAACAGTCCCTAATGGCGCATGGACTCCCCAAGATCACAACTCCTGGCAATTATGAAAGGAGAGTGTAATAAAGAAATTGGAAGATCCCCCAGCAAAAGTCATTTCTGAAACTGGATTGTAAGTTTGAAGAATTCCTTAAGATCATTATATGTGTATCACCTGTAGCACCACTTCTGTTTAAAAGCTAGGAGGGAGGTATTTGATATTACAGTACATACAATGGTGAGAAGCAGTGTTAATGTGGACAGGGTGGGAACATCAACTATCCATTTATTAAAGGTCAAGTGGACTTTAACATAGTCTAGTTGGATGAGAAGAAGTTGTTCCTGGTAGGAAAGGTAGAGTGTCATATTACTTTGATACAACTGGAATGTTAATTTGGGGATACAGACCCCCATGAAAGATACAGTATATAGGATAATAGCCATCTAAATGGGAAGGGGAAGGACCATCTACAGTAGGCTTTGTCTGCCCTTTTAGGAGTAAGGCTTCCAATTTATCCCAATTGGCCTCCATAGAATTGAATATCCTGCACTGTCACTTTTTAATGGTCCTCAACCTTCTGTCAAATGTCTGTTCTATTTCTCAGAGGTTGGTTCTTAATACAGTTGTTTTTCTGGCAGCTCTACACTGGATCAGCACACCTGGCAACTATCACTAAGGACTGCAAGTTAACTAATTTATTTCTATATATAGTGATGAGCGGCAGAGGTTAATTCGAATTCGCTATATTTCACGAATATTTGGGCGAATATTCGTCATATATTTGCAAATTCGCAATTTTGAGATTATTTTCTTGATCGTGAAAAATCGGCAATGTAATATTCGCGTAATACACGCGAAATACAGGCATGGGTCACTTTTGCTACATTTTCCAAGCCACTAAAAGTTTCCTGAGACTTGAGAAAATGGTTGGCATGGCAGAACTTGAAAAAAGGCTTTATACGCAGTTAGAGTGCTCCAATATATTTGTGATTCAGCAATTCGGCACTAACGATGCAAATATTTTGGCCCAATATGTAAAACTTCACATTTTAGCAGGTCTGCATGTATGTTTGGACAGCAGAACCTATCACACTACCACAGTACCTAACACCCTGCACTGCAACAGCTACACTATATCAGGATATAACCTACACTAACTATCTGTATTATATATATATAGATATAGATATATATATATGCTATCTACTGTAGTGTGGAAAGCAGAGAGCACAGCAATGACACTGCTGTCTCTCTCAGTACTTAAAAAATAATAATTAGAAAACTGCTGCTGGGAAGTTTCTTATATAGTAAGGCTGGAGGTACTGTGGCTGGAGGTACATTAGGCGGTCACAGGATAAATATGTAACTGTCGGCCAGTACAGGCCCCAAAAATTAGGCATTGACCTGACATAAAAAGCCTTTTATGTCGCTGTATATACATAAGGCAAGGATCATTCTTTTTTCTGGGTGGTGGCGGATATGTGTGGGCTTGTATGAGGAAATTAAATTACACGTGTTCATCACAGGTGTTGAATTCCTCCAAGATCCATGCCTCATTCATTTTTAAAAATGTGAGCTAGTCCACACTGTCGTGAGCTAGGCGAGTGTGCTTATTGGTCACGATCCCCCCTGCTGCGCTGAACGTCCTTTCAGACAGGACATTCGACAAGGGGCAAGCCAAGAGTTCCATGGCCAAGTTCCACCTGTCGGTCTAGGCGTTCCCTGAGGCTGGATCCGGAGGGCTGCTGTCGATGGGTTAGCTGCAAGAATGATCTCATATCCGAAGTGACCAACACATCTTCAAACCACCATCTTTTTGCAGGCGCGGTAGGATTGGTACCCACACCTGCTTTGCTGTGGGTGGAAATTCCTCCGCCAGTGCCCACAACAGCAGAATGCAGCATCTCTCGCTGCAAGGCCTGGAAATGCTGCATTCTGCCAGCCCTCTGTGATGCTGGTCACATGTCCACTATTTTGTTTTTGTACCGGGGTTCTAAGTACGTTGCCACCCAGTACAGATCTTTGCCCTTTATGCTTTTTATACGGGGGTCCCTTTTCAAACACTGGAGCATGAAGGACCCTATTTGCACTAAATTGGAAGCAGTGGAGCGCCCTGGCTTCTGCTCATCGCCCAAGAGAATGTCGTCCTTGGTCTCCTCCCCCCAGCCATGAAGAACACTAGGGATCCCAAAAAAGTTTAAAGTCCCCGTCAAACCCTACTCTTCTTCGTCCTCCTCCACCCAGTCACCATCCTCCTCTGACTCCTATTCAGACTCCTGCTGACTTGTCTCAGATGGAGTAGCCCTCCCTGTGAATTCATTCAGCATTGCGACTTTCTTATCTTCCAGCTCCTGCCCCTCGACGGCTTGATCAATGACACAACGCAATACATGCTCCAGAAAGAAGGCATAAGGTGCGATGTAATTTATGGCACCTTGGCTGCAACTAACCAGTTTGTTGATCTCATCAAATGGCCGCAGAAGTCTGCATGCATCGCGTATGAGCAGCCACTGGCGCAGTGAAAAGGAATCAAGCATCCCAGAACCTGTCCTGCCACAAAGTTCATACAGGTAGTCGATAATGGCACGTTTCTGCTGGATCAGCCTATCAACCATATACAAGGTAGAGTTCCAGCGCGTCGGGCAGGCACAAATCAGACGTCTGACGGGCAAGTGGTGTCGCCGCTGAACGTCAGCATTGCCCTTTTTCAGCCCACTCAGCAGATTGGCACAGTTGTCGCACACCACTTTACCAACTGTCAAATTGAGCGGGGTTAGCCACTGATCGGCCTGTGACCACAAAGCTGAAAGCAGTGCAGGACTGGTGTGGCTCTTGGCTTCCAGGCACAACAGCCGCATTACAGCATGGCAGCATTTCACCTGGCACGTCAAATTCTGTGGAGCTTGGGTGTGAGTGGAAGAGGCGGTAGCAGTGAAAAAGGAGGAGTCAGCCAAGGAGGCTGGCATGCATTCCGTGGTGGTAACACCAAATCCACACGGGTGCCACGGGTTACATGCTTGATGGCTGTTAGAAGGTTCACCCAGTGGGCAGAAAAAGTTATGTACCTTCCCTGCCCGTGTTTGTGGTCAGATGTATCTTGGCAACAACACTGTGTGCCATTGATATATTCACTTGCAGCTGAAAGTGGCCATATAGTTCAGGGATGCCCTTCTTGTAGAAATATTACCTTCCATTGTGGTGTGCCAATGGCCGCAAATTTTCTAAAGGCCTCCGAGTCCACCAATTTATATAGCAGTAGTTGGCGGGCTAGCAGTTCCAACAAGCCAGCGGTCAGCCGTTGGGCAAGAGGATTATCCGGCGTCATAATTTTTTAATGCTCGAACATTTGGGCCACGGATGCCTGCCTTGTGTCAGATGTTGCTCACACTGGACTTGGTGATGCTAGGCCAGGTGCCTTCTTAAGGAGGTCGTCCCAAGGTGAGTGTTGGGCTTACAGAGACTTATGCGTTGACAGCACAGGCTGCAGATGGCAACACTTTTGTCAGTAGCTGACACGTTAAAAAAAGCCCACACTGCAGAGCCATGTGCCGGTGTCCTGGAAGCGCAATATGTGACCATGCATGGTGGATGGCTCGCTCCAGATACATTTGCAGTCTGCTTTTTGCCTCCTGTGCACTGTGATTTCTGCCTGCTTCTCCTCCCTATCTGCTGCTCTGTCTCTCCCTCTAAACTCCCCTCCTCTTCCTCTCTTGTGGGCACCTACATGACGTCCATCGACACTTGATAATTGTCACCTTCACCACCACTGACATTAGAGATCTCGAAATTGGCAGCAACAGCAAGACCACCCTCCTTGGGCTGATCCGGGTACTGTCGTCAGACTGCTGGGTGACGGCCGTTGCTACCTGCTCTTCCTCATCTGATGCTAAGAATGGCTGTACATCGGTAAGGTCTGGGAATGGATGGGAAAATAATTACCTCTGACTCTGAGTGGAGAGGCTATGGTGGTGGTGGTGGCGGTGTCTTTGGGGGTGCACACAGCAGAGAGTGAGGAGGGTGCAGATACAGAGGATGAGAAGGGTGCAGAAGGCTGAGTGAGCCACTTAACCAACTCTGGTGCATTCTTTGACGCAATCGCACGCACCTTCTCCAACTTCCCACTTAGGCTCCAGCCTGGTGCACCTGCCCGACCCCTACTACCCCTGCGGAATGGCCTGCCTCTTCCTCTGCCTGTCATTTTCAAAATGACCCTGTGCCAAAGTCCCTAGAGAAGAGCAGTATTAGGGGAAGCTGATATATGGCAAGCCTCAATTAGTTGTTAGTTAAATCAGTCTCAAGCAGTAATTTTGTGGATGGAGGTATATGGAAAACCTCAATCACTATTTTGTGGAAGCTGATAGATTGCAGCCCTCAATTAATATTTTTTGGAAGCATACAAATGCACTATAATATACTTTCTATGTTAGAAAGTATATTATAAGTATATCACACCCCTCTGTGTATCACACCTATTGATAGCACAACGTTACCAGTCTTTAAAAGGACTTCTGCGGCCCTATTAGCTAGCGTTTGGTGTCCCTAAGTTCCTAACAGCCTGTCCCTGCTCCAAAATGCAACCTCTCCATACACTGGCAAAACACATAATGTAAAATGGCTGCCAGATCGGGTTCTGTTATAGGGTTGGGGGGGTGTCCGTGTGTTGAAACGTCTCAATTGGCTGTCCTGTCCCACCTGATGGATGTGTCATGGGTCAAAGTTCAGCGCAATGCAAAAGAATATGGCGTGCACGGACATCTCTATATGTTTGCATGTTGGTTGGATCGCGAATGTGCATAGTTCACCGCGAACCGCAAGGTCATCACTATTTGTCTGCAAGCCCTTTGAAACGTTACAGAGCAAAGCAGACGAAGAAAGGAAGTTTTGCATCTAAACCTCCTGCCAGGATGCGGTGATGAGAATAATGGGGCAAAAATATACAGTGTTTTTTTCTAATACTACCAACTTTATAACTATAGATAAAATATTCCAATATTTCTAAAAATGGAAATAAGTTCCATTACTTTTGTTTGCAGTGCAGGGGGCATTGTTGCAGGAAAAGTTGCTTTGCCGCTGAAGCTTCTGCATTGTGATATCACACCAACTGAGTGTTATAAATTTGGTGCATGGTTGGGCACTTTTGTGTGACTTTGTTTGGCATATTTTGCGACACAATTTTGTGATGTATTAAGACCCTTTCCCACAAAGCAATGTCCCTGTTTATGAGCACAGTGAATTATTATTTTTAGCTCATTTTCTTTATAAATATGTTTAAAACATGCAACATTTTGTACCAGAAATTGACCAGATTATGGCACACAATAAGTCAGAATCCAGATGCATGCACAGTAGTAAATGTGGACCAGTGTATTCCATATTGCCTCTTTCATCAAAATACATTATAGTCCATTCCGCAACATAATTAGTCATCTCTATGAAACAATATTAATGATGAATAACGATCGATAAATTGATTGTTTATGGAGTCATCGCTGCCTGACATTTATCTGTACCCTGGTTTGTCATCACATGTTTTATTCAGATTTTTCACATAACCGTTCTGTTATATTCCTGTAATATGATTGCATTTTCTATGCAGTTTTTCCCTGAACATACACAGAACATCCCCTAGTTTACAGCTCAGTCCATGATCACCAGGTTAAGGACTTACATCTTCCTTATCTGCAGTAGGATAAGCAATCTCCCTGGTATCTGTCACTGGGCCTAGTCTCCAGTGGTTACTTATTAATATGAAAGATAATGTGAATGGTACTTTTGAACCTCTTTGGTGTTTTGATTCCTTTCTCACATAAAATGCAAGACACCACACATTTATTCCTGGTAGTCAGCACTGTATAACCCCCAGATTTCTGCTGCCAGCAAATAATGATTCTGTATAGGGATGAGCGATGGCAGCAGCGATCGCTCCTCCCCATACTGAGAAGGGGATCACTGCCTGTAATAGCAATGGTTCACAGACAGGCAGGCGATTGTCAGGAAAAAGGTTACGCTTCCTTTCCAACAATTGTAATTCTAATCTGCAGGTGTTTGTGTATATAGTCTTAGATGAGATGATATAAGTAATTATTAAAGGGCTTTTCTCAGTTCTAGTAAGTTATCCTCTATCCACAGGATAGGAGATAACTGTTAGATCGGTGGTGTAAGATCCCCCATAATGAATGGAGCGGCAAGTTGAGCATGCACAATATTGCTCCATTCATCTCTAGGGGAGCTCTGGAGATAGCAAAGTACTTTGCAAATTTTTTGCTCCTACTCTCCCTCCCCCGTCACTTGAGCTCTTGAAGGCAATGACAGCAATAGCAAAATCAGAGTGACACTGACATATATATCCAGGGGCGGACTGGGAACTTAAAGTGGCCCTGGAAAAAATACTACCTTAAAAGTTGCCCCGTTTTGTAGTTGGGTCCAAACTCATGGAAGGCCCCAACAGAGCCAAATAACACAGTCAATCATAAAAAAATACAAGCAACACAAAATACACCCCCAAAAACTTCCACTGGCAGGCAGTGAGGAATGCCCAGGCAGCCCTCTGGGCATCGGCCCACCAGGAAATTTCCCTGTAAGGTATATGGCCAATCCGCCCCTGTATATATCTATGAGTTAACAGTAAACAGCTTTTTTTAAAACACTGTGCCATTGCATGTTGTCAGGGATCGCTCTCTCTCAGGGGGTTGTACTCACAGACTTCTTCACGGACACCAGGTTTAAGGTCCAAACGGTGCATTTATTTGGCAGTCTTCACACACCAGCACAAACAAAGCAAAAGAAACACCTGCCCGTCTAGGCACTAACTAAACAAATATGGCGTGTCTCTCTGACTCACCTATACATCACAGTTCAAACACTGTTTCAGGTGCAGCTTTCTCAGCCCAATAGTTTAGCAGCCTCCAGGCTGTATCAAATACGAGTCCCCCAAATTGAAGGCTATCTCCCAGCCTTGTGGCCTCTCAGCCTAGTCTGGCTGAGACCACACTCACAGAGCCTCTGCAGGTCTCTGTTCCAAATCCCTCTCTCTCCCTCTCTTCCCAGACTGACACACTGGGCCCTGAATAAAAAATAAAATAGCTTCAGCAACTATATTTACTGAAGCCAGCATCTTTCTGGATTTCACCCACCTCAGCCAGTTGAGGAACCTGGGAGAGATATACCCCCCTTCCGGGACTTTCCCATGCATTATACAGTTCACATCGACATAATGTATTATGCTTTTCATATTAAAAACCGTCCAAAAATTGTCCTTTATTGAGGACATACGGTTTAATGGGATTAAAAAAAATAATAATTTTAAGTGGCTTGTTGGTACCAAGCAGCTAAAAATGATGCCTCAACGGGGTGGAACCCTGCCCCTGTTTATACACACACATATGTTAATGTCAGAAGAAAGAGGGGCTTGCTCTGCAGAAGTGTCTAAAAATGTATGCATTAACGGAGGCAGAATTGTCAAAAGAAAGAGTGCTTGTTCTGAACAAGCCTGGAAAAATTCTCACTTTTAAATGGGATCAGCAGACATACAGTGTGGATAGGGTAGAGTAACAGTGGCATGTGGCTGTAACAGTAGCAACGGCAGTAGCAGCACAGCATGGAACAGACAATGCAGCAGATTTGTGTGCGGCTGTTTCGGAGTAGTAGTAGTGGTGACTGTGTAGCAGTATTTGCCGTAGAGGTAATGGAAGTGACAGTAGGGGATTAGAAGCAGCCATACGGTACGGAGCATGATCGTAGGCAGGAAGACAGCAGCATTGGCAAAAGCATTCATACAGTATAGAACATAATTGTTTGCAGGCAGACAGTGGCATGATGGAGCACCGTCAGCAAGGGCAGATCTATTCGACTTCAGCTGGACAAGTGTGAAAATCCTTATGAATCCATGCCTCGTTCATTTTGGCAAAAGTGATGTTTTGTACACTGGCAGAAGAAAACTTTGTCCGTTTGTGTGTCACAATACACACTGCCATTTTAAACACCCTCTCTGAGAAGACACTGGACGCTAGAGAGGAGAGAACAAAGAGAGCCTACTGGGCTAGTTTGGGCCACTGTTACAGTCTGCCTACACAGACGTTCATGGGGTCAGAGAACATGGTATGCACCTGGGAAAGGTTAGAGTCCAGGTAGGACTGAACCTGGGTGTTGAGCTGGTAGGTCTCTTTTTGCTGGTTTGCCTTGCTTGGCTTGGCATTTGAAAAAATTGCTCCATTATGTTGATGATACTGAACTGGCTGCTGCTATTGCTTTTGCTGCTTATGATTGTGAGGACATCAGGAGATGGGTGACTCTGGTGACTCTGACACATGGGCAGCAGATGTCTGTGTGAGATTGTGAAACAGCTCTCATTGTTCACTCTTTGTGTATAATTGTAATTATGAGTTTTGACCAGAAGAGGCCGCTGTTTCTCCACATTGCTAACAGACTGCAAACTTTTGCATATTCACAGGAGGTGGAGCTGAGCTGGAGAAGCAAGAAACAGGAAGCAGGAGAGCAGACATCCTGCAAGAGACTGTGTGTAAACTGAATATGCTCGCATCCAGGGTGTCAGTGCGTTCAAGAGCTTCAGGAACAGCAGCTCCCTCACCTGCAGTACCTCATGGTTGCTGAAAGGACTTGTCATTGTTCAATTGGAAGGCATCAACGGACACAGATCAAGACCCGGGTCAGTAATATCGTGCACGCACCACCTAGTTATGTTTGGCGCCTACAAATTAGGCCTGTTGTTAGTCAGTCAGGTTCATTGCAGTGTATCAGGCCAAAAGTGTTGCTACCGTTAGTACAAGGACTCTGATACTTAAAGAGACATTGCATACTGAGAGCAATCTTCCATGACTACAAACCTGTTTAGTGTCTTCATTAAGGAAGTAACAGTTGAACACATGTTATCATACTGGTTATGTAAAGGAGAGGGGGAAAATATTGCATAGAAGTGTAAGCTGCTGTGCTTTACCGCAGATAACCCCAAACTAAGCATACACACAATCATTTGCGTTATGCAAAGGGTAATAACAAGTTGCTGAAAGTTGCTTTCCTCATTCATGATTTCGCTGTATCCTGGGGAGCCCACCCCGGTACACGGCTTACAACTGCTCACTGAAAGCTGCAGAAAGCTATGTATGCCGTGCTTCCTGGTAATAAAGTAAAGCATGGCTATCCAGTAATCACCAGACTGCTTAATATAAATGATACGCCTGTCATTACATAAGCAAGCATACAGCTTCTGGCCAGTGTGTCTGGGGACCCAGTTCTTTCTGTCTCAGCCCCCCACTAAGATGATTGGGTTTCATGGCCAGTGTCATCGTCATCAGCATCCTCCTTCTCCAGTGGCAGCTCCTCATTCTCATCCTCCATAGGACTTTCTCCTTGTGGGTCCCTAAAAGCGGTGTAAGTACAGACTGCTCTGTTGCTGCAAGTCCAGGAGGGCATTTCTTAGCACATTAGAATGGCTGAAATGCAAGGACAGTCTCCTGGACAGGAACACTATGCTATGCAAGCCACTGTCCTTTTTCAAAAAGTGTTGCACGACTATATTTATCACATGCGCCATGCAAGGAGTATGTGTTATTTTTCCCAAATGCAGAACAGCCAATATTTCCATTGTCACTGATTAACTTTCCCAGTTGGAGTTCGCAGGGAGACGGCCAGCAGAATGTTTTCTACTTGATGCACTTTAGCAAGTGATTGGCTGTGTTGCTCCTCTCGCACAGGCCTATCAGCTGTAAAACAGCATGGCAATGCCTCACTTTACATATATGATAGGAGGGAGGAGAGAGGGAGCAATGCAATGCCCTACTGCTGTTGGGGCAGGTGCCTGTCCATGGAGAGGGAGGTGGATAAGAGCCTGGTGTGGGAACCAGACCGACTGAAAAGTGGATTTGGGCTTTGTGCAGCCGTGCTGCCTCGCCATGGAAAACAATGAACCAGTGGGCCTTGAAAACATTTATTGCCCCTGCCTGCAACAGCTGCTCCAGGTGCCCAAAGTAGTGTGCACTTGGCTGCACAATGAGAATTGCAACAAACGACCTACATTCTCCACCACGTGACAGTACAAGGCAGGGATGGCTTTTTTGGGAGAAATACTGGTGACCAGAGCATGCTATCAGTTCCCTAAAGGCAGTAGAATCCAGTAAGTTATACAGAAGAGACTGCACTGCCAGGTGGTATTAAAACATGTGTAGCATGTAGAGTTGCTTCTTGGGCACACATTTTGTTATCGACAGCTGAGGACGGAGTGGAGTAGGAGGTAGAATAGTCTGAGTGAGAGAAGCAGTAAATGATGATGACAAGGAAACTGTACTGCACATGGATGTGGCCTGGCTGCTGCAAAGAAGACCGGAAAAAGGAGGACACTTCCATTTTTCCACACTAACTGGTGATGCCACTTCATGTGGTTCAATAGCGGTGGTCCAATGTTTCTGTTAGAACGCCCACAGCTTATTTTAATCCCACAAACACATCTTGCATATGGCAGTGCATTTGTCTTCCGACAATGTGGAGAAAAACTGCCAGACAAGAGATATCACACACTCTGCACAGAGTTGGCGACAGCTGAGCTAGGCTTAATTTTGGAACATTTTTTTTCCTGCTTCCACAATAACAGTGGCATCACCAGTTCCCAAAGCAGATCTGGCCCTGGAAGTTTTTGGGACGGTTCTGGACATATGCTATCTCAGCTCTTTATTGCTGCTGCAGCCACCATCCTCCTCTTCTGATTACCAACTTCACAGTACCCTGATCCAGCTCCCAGGTCCTGTCCAATACACAATGATCATCATAGTCCTTACCCTCCCCATCTTTTATCAGACTGTGATATGTCATCCATGGCTCCTTGGTCCCCCTCCCGATTTCCTGTTCTCAAGTGCTACTCTCGCTACCACTGCCCCTACCACCACGACCACCTTGGCTACAGTTGCCACTACAACCAACACAGCTATGCATGGGATCCCCTGCCTCCCCCTGAACCTCATGCTCATGGTAGTCCAATTGCTGACTGTTATCACACAACTCTTCAACAGGTAGACTCTGTTGACTATCTTCCATAGTGCTTGTAGGGTTTTGTTGCCTCTCCTAGGAAAAAATAAGATGTCCCTCTTGCAAAGAGGAGGAGCAGGAGAAATTCTGTGAGCCCTGGATCCAAGCTTCAGCATCAGACTCCACTGAGATGATATCCACAACATCCTGCTGTGACTGAGAGTAGGAGTGAGTCATCCAGTACAGAATCACATCCTTTTTGTCCTCAATAATAATGTTGCACCTTTCGGAAGCAGGGAGAACTATGGCCTACTTTTACTTCTACTGTATGGCAGGCTAGTGCTGCTACCCACATTTTGACAAGTTCCGGGTCTTTTTTTTTGCACTTCTGTTTTCAATAAATTTTATTATGAGGCCGATAAATGAAAAGTCACGGGTTTACTGTAAAATGCACGCTGCTATTGACAATTTCCTTTGGGAACAATGCAGTGTTTGCAGTGAAATGTCTTTGAACAATGTTTAATATCACAGGTTCAGCAACAAAAGTGTTGTACAATGAAATGAAAAGGGCTGAGCATGATACCAAGCACACCCACTATACAATGTATGGGACTGTGCTTGGTGAGCACAGAGAACGCCATGGTGCTGACGGAAGTGCCGGTGACTTCTAAAACAGCTGATCAACAGGGGTCCGGGTGTCGGATCCCCACTGATCAGAGGGTAGGTCATCAGTATCAAAATCCCAGAAAACCCCATTGATATCACTGGTTCAACAATGAAATTTTTGCACTATGAAACAGATGGTATAATTTGTCTACTAAAACCAAAAATGTGTCTGCTGTGAAATGTCTTTGAACTCTGAGTTTATAGTGCACAGTGTTTATAGTGCGAAACAAATTGCATTATTGCCATAAAATGCTTTTTGCTATAATGCAATGCATTTAATAACATGGACGGATATAATGCACTGAACAAAAAAAAAAGTGCAATTGTTCATCTGTTGCAGCAACATGCTATTGTGGTGCTTTGCTGGCAATAATAAACTGTACAAACTAGAGGTTTTGAAAAACCCATATATAAAAAATACTTGCATAGGCTTGGTTTAAAGGGATTCTGTCACCTGCTTTTAGCATTTTAAGCTGGCACCATCGCTATGTTGATTAAAGTACCTTATTTCCAGCAGTCTTCTTTTTACTTATTTTCGTTTGGTAGTTTTGATATAAAAGTGATTTTTATGTTATGCTAATTAGGGTCCAAGGTGCCCAGGGGGGCGTTTTTTTTACTCTCCGGTGCCCAGTGATGCCCCCCCTGCAGTGCCCAAGACAGCCTCCTGATAATAAAAGCACCTCCCACAGCCCGGCAAACGGTTCCGCCCCCTCCCCACGTCATAATCTACCTTATAGATATGCCCCGTCCTCCTTCCTGTTTGCAGCCAGAAAACTTGCGCAGGCGCAGTACCGCCTGCGGCCTGCGCCTGCGCGATCATCAACCTCCTGAGGGCAACAGCCTCAAAGGTCTCACTGGGCATGCGTCGAGCCCAGTGATGTGACCTGAGCGCTGTTGCCCTCAGGAGGTTGATGATCACGCAGGCCGCAGGCGGTACTGCGCCTGCGCGAGTTTTCTGGCCGCAGACAGGAAGGAGGACGGGGCATATCTATAAGGTAGATTATGACGTGGGGAGGGGGCGGAACCGTTTGCCAGGCTGTGGGAGGTGCTTTTATTATCAGGAGGCTGTCTTGGGCACTGCAGGGGGGGCATCACTGGGCACCGGAGAGTAAAAAAAACGCCCCCCTGGGCACCTTGGACCCTAATTAGCATAACATAAAAATCACTTTTATATCAAAACTACCAAACGAAAATAAGTAAAAAGAAGACTGCTGGAAATAAGGTACTTTAATCAACATAGCGATGGTGCCCGCTTAAAATGCTAAAAGGAGGTGACAGAATCCCTTTAATGTAGAACTGCTAGGCAGAGTTGCCTTTCTTATTTTTCAGTCATTGTAGCTAGTTTTTTGGGGGATGAATTGTATTTTTAAGCAAGAGCAGGGCTATATAATACAAGCCAGCTACTACTGCTCATCTCATGGGTGCAATCACACAACCTGTTGGATCATCAAGACAAAAATGTATATCTTATAGTGGAAACTAGCTGCCGACTAAGGCTACATTCACATGACCATATGAATGGGTCCATATCTGTTCCGCAATTTTGCGGACCCATTCATGTCCACATCCGTAGTTCTGTTCCACTGCCCCGCGTAAAATGTAGAGTATGTCCTATTCTTGTCCACAATCACGGACAAGAATAGGCATTTTCTATATAGCGCTGGCCCTGTAAAATGCGGAACGCCCGCGGCCGGTATCTGTCTTTTGAAGACCACAAAACATGGCACGGTCGTGTGAATGTACCCTCAGAAGTACATTTTCTTCCTAGATCAGAAAAAGCTTAAAAAAATAAAATAAAAATTCTAGCTGGTCATATATGACTCCTATATTAGAGACCCTGAAGTCCAGTTAAATTTAATTATGAAAGCCTGTGCTTAATGGAATATATTTCTTGCTTCCATAGAAACAGATTCTTCTTTATAGTGTGGCACCCCAGCCAAGACCCGGTATATTATATTGGAGAGAGAATGCCTGGCTATCAAGTAGGCACTAGAATCTCTCCGCTATTATTTATTGAGGAGGAAATTCTACCTTGTGACTGACAACTACCCTCTCAAGTGGACGAGCCAGGCGAAGGACAGAAATGCTTGGGTCACCTGATGGTTTCTCGCCCTACAAAACTTAAAGGGAACCTGTCATGTGGATATTTGATTATAATCTAACTAATTATATACAATCATTAACTACTAAAAAGTGCCTTAGATATATTCACTTACTGGTGTGACAGATGGTTACCTCCTAATATACACACAAAGATGCCACATGCCGCATGCTAATAAGCTGATTTGAGTCCAGCGTGATGTCACTGAGTCCAGCGTATATTTAATTCAGAGCTATAGCCCCTGCCCACCTGCTGCTGATTCATATGGAAAAAAACTTTCATTCAGCAGCAGGTGGGTGGGGAGAGTCAGGAGCTCATGAATATTCAGGACTCATTATTATCAGCTGGAGCTTTTCAATACAAGATGTTGGCAGATTGACTGGGTCAATTAAAGAAAGTGACCCAGCATTTTGCTAAGAGCATCAGTCACTTATTTATGTTGCCCTTAGTTAGGACATCATAAAACTGGTGACAGGTTCCCTTTAAAGTTTTCGGTGGAACACAGGCCAGGTCGGATACAGGGAAACGCGGATGCCTTGTCCCGGGTACACTGTCTAGCGTGTGTTCACCCCCTTAGGATTGAACAAATGGGGGGGGGGGGTATGTGACACAGTGAGAGGCTTGGTCTGGGAAAACAGGTATTTTCCTCCCAGCATGTTTGGGTTTTGTCAGCACCTGGCTGTCCTTAAAGGCAGCTGGGCTCAGAAGGCAGGTCTCTGTGTTGGGATCTGGGAGCCTTGTGTCTGGATTAAGGTTTGCTATCTGTTTGGCGTAAAAACAGGTTGGTGCTGCTATCAGCAAGGACTCTTTGAGGCACAATTGCCGCTTGGTGTCAATTACCACCAACACTGCAAGGTGACTTTTTGTTTGAATATGACTGTTTGTTTTGTCACTTGCCTAAAGTGTGAATAAAACACTGAACTGTTTGATTCAAAGAACTTGTTGTTGCCTCTATACTGCATCCGCTAATCCTGTCTACCAGAGCGAGTCCCCACAATTGGTGGAAGATGCAGGCAAGTGCAGTGAGGCTGGCGTGAAGGCCAAAATATTTTTGTTTTTCCGGGCACAGTTGTATGTCTTACCTCAAACCAGCGAGATTACAACCTCAACAAAATAGAAGCTGTCGTGAAAGCCCTCGTGGAGGCTAACTTGCAAGAGCAGGAGGCTAATAAGCAGCAACAGGAAACCAACCAGCAGCTATTGCAACATGTGATGGCTTTACAAGCGGCAGGAGCATCCCAGAGCATCCACGATGCCTGAAAAGCGGTCCGTGCGGCGATCCCTAAGATGACCCCCTCGAACGACGTTGAGACCTATCTGGCGGTGTTCGAGACTACCCAATGATCAGTGGGCTGAATTTGTCACTCTGTTCTGGCATCCGCACGCCAGCTGGTGTTTTTCAACTTACCAGATGATCAAGCGGGCGATTACACAACAGTAAAGGGTGAGATTCTGGCAAGACTGGGGGTGAATGTGTTGGTCCAGGCCCAGCAGGTGCATCAGTGGGAGTTTAACCCGGCTGAACCCACGGGACCTCAGTATTATGATCTGTTACATCGGTTGCAAAAATGGTTGCAGCCTGACGTGCTGAGTTCCACTGCTATGCTGGACCATCTGTTGGCTGATGTATTCTGGAGGGCATTGCCGTACCCTCTCCAGCACTGGATGGACACTGGAGGTGTCTCCTGGTAATGCCCTTGAGATGGTCGACCTGGTAAAGCGCTATGAGGTTACCAGGACTCTACAGGGGGGGTTTTTTGGGAGGAAGGCAGTCAAACCCCGGAAATCTCCACCCCAGACCCGGGGTGCCGAAGTCCGCCAGAGGGTATCAACACATCTTAGTCATTCTAGACTACGCCACTTGGTACCCGGAGGCGGTGCCACTGCGACATACCTTGACCAAACTCATAGCTAAGGAGTTAATGGAGATGTTTTCCCAAGTAGGACTACCTAAAGAGGTTCTGACCGACCAAGGGACCCCTTTTATGTCCAAGGTGATGAGGGAACTCTGTAAGTTGCTGCACATAAAACAACTACGGACGTCCGTTTACCAACCGCAAATGGACGGTCTGGTAGAGCGGTTTACCCAAATATTAAAAAATATGTTGAAAAAGGTAGTGTGTAGGGATGAGAAGGACTGGGACCTCCTTCTGCCCTATTTCATGTTCGCAGTACGAGAGGTACCCAAGGCCTCTACTGGGTTCTCGCCCTTCAAACTGCTATATGGCAGACACCCTTGTGGTCTCTTGGACGTGGCCACAGAGGCGTGGGAATAAAAGTGTCATTGATACGTTAACCAGATGCAAGATCGGATAGAGACAGTGTTGCCTTTTGTTAGGGAGCATATGGAGGCAGCTTAGCGAGCCCAGTGGGGTCTATAATCGGCAGGCTAGGGTCCAGATCTTTAACCCAGGTGATCAGGTTTTGGTTCTGGTGCCGAACATGGACAGTAAGTTCCTGGCTAGGTGGCAGGGGCCCTACTAGGTACTCGAGAAAATTGGAAATGTAAAGTACAAGGTACACCAGCCAGGGTGGCAAAAGCTGGAGCAGGTTTACCATGTGAATTTACTCAAACCTTGTACAGAAGACAGCCCGCGGCTGGGTTTTCTAGGAGAAGAGGTACCGGCCCCTCTGTATGATGCAAGAGAGGCGGCTGCCACTGTAAAAATTGCTGACAGCCTCTCCTCTAAACAGACTCAGGAGGCCAGGGAGTTCGTTAGTCGGAACACAAATGTGTTCTCAGACCTCCCTGGACACTTTCATAATCCAGCATGACATTGTCACTGAGCCTCAGGCAAAAGTCTGATTAAAACCATACCGGGTGCCCGAGGCTCGGCGACAAGCCAGATCAAAGGAGGTGCAGCTAATGTTGCAGCTAGATGTCATTGAGGAGTCAAAAAGTGAGTGGGCCAGTCGTATAGTATTGATACCCAAGGCGGACGGGACGTTGCGGTTTTGCAACGACTTTCGAAAACTTAACGAGGTTTCCAAATTCGATGTGTATCCCATGCCCCGGGTGGATAAGCTCATCGAGAGGTTAGGACAAGCCCAGTATTTTTCTGTTTTGCACCTCACGAAAGGGTACTGGCAGGTGCCCTTAACAGACACTGCCAAAGAGAAAACTGCCTTCATCACGCCTGATGGGCTGTATCAATATAAGGTCTTAACCTTTGGTCTGTATGGCGCCCCCGCCACTTTTCAGCGACTAATGGAATGGTATTGTATAGTGGAGAGAGAGTGCCTGGCTATCAAGTAGGCACTAGAATCTCTCCGCTATTATTTATTGGGGAGGAAATTCCGCGGGGTGACTGACCACCCCCTTCTCAAGTGGATGAGCCAGACGAAGGACAGAAATGCCCGGGTCACCCAATGGTTTCTCGCCCTACAAAACTTTACATTTTCGGTGGAACACAGGGCAGGTTGGTTACAGGGAAGCGCGGATACACTGTCTGGCATGTGTTCACCCCCTCAGGGTTGAACAAAGGGGGAAGGGGGGGTATGTGACACAGTGGGAGGTTTGATCTGGGAAAACAGGTATTTTCCTCCCAGCATGTTCTGCTGGGCTGATTTACAGCCAGGTGAAATATTGGACCGGATTTTAAATGCTGGTCCGGATTTTGGCAGCACCTGGCTGTCCCTAAATAGGCAGCTGGGCTCAGAAGCCAGGTCTCTGTGTTAGGATCTGGGAGCCTTGTGTCTGGATGAGGGCTTGCTACCTGTTTGGCGTAAAAACAGGTTGGTGCTGCTATCAGCAAGGACTCTTTGAAGCAGAATTGCCGCATGGTGTGAATTACCACCAACATGAATATGACTGTTTGAATATGACTGTTTGTTTTGTCACTTGCCTAAAGTCTGAATAAAACACTGAACTGTTTGATCCAAAGAACTTGTTGTTGCCTCTATACTGCATCCGCTAATCCTGTCTACCAGAGCGAGTCTCCACAATAGCTAAAACATATTTTTCTTCCAGTTCGAAAATAGAAAAGTTGACGGCAAAGGAATGTTAATAAAATCACAAATGAATTATTTTCTTTGTTAAAACATGCTTGTTTGTGACATAAAAACATGCTATTTTTTTTTACGTTCAGATACGGCCTTTATTAAGCCAATATCTTACTTATTACTTATGGTTAGATGATTATTTCCACATTTACATATTAAAAACAAGATTAAAAACATTAAAAAAAATGTGGAAAAGACAATAAATACAATTGACCATGTATTATTATAGTATTATACCATTTATTAAAAAATAGCTGCAAACAGGGTTATACTTTGCTTCTTCAAGTGAGGCTCTAGCTGTGAAGCCAAGAAGCACTCTCCACCCCATGCTCAGATCTCTTTTCCTGATCGGGCACTGTTACTACTTTGCAGCTCCAGCTCACTCTCCACTATGTCCTGATGCACACAGTGTAAGAACGTAGTACATGGAGAGACGCATTATTACCTGACATTGTGCTTATCAGCAGTGATGGACCAGTTCACAGTGTTCGCCAGTGAACACATGCGTGCTGCCATCTTTAGTAAAGTAGACTCACCAGTCCGGCGATCCACAGGTAAGCCCTTATCTGTAAACGCAAAAACACAAATGCAATGGCACTCTGCAACCAGCACTCTGCCCTGCCTCTATGCTGGATGTTGAATGAGGCATTAGTGTACATTTTGGCCAAAGCGTAATAAGCCACTCACCACGTCAAGGTCGACTCTATGAGTGGTCCCTTACACTAGTTCCTACCTGTTATGGGCCATGACAGCCACACAAAGTTCAAGGAGCGCAGGTACAGCATGCACGCCAGGCACACTCTGCTTTTAACCTCGTCTGGTGCCATAACAGCTTCCATCGGATCCAGGGATGCAAGTACCAACATGCATGCTGAGCCCACTATATACTTCTCCTGGAGCCAAATGGCATTTGTGATTTTCTGTTTGTATGTGTATTTCGCCATAGCAATGTGCACCAGCATACAGGGTTGTGCTGACTGAACCCCCCACATTTTTTTATTTGTAGTATATATTGGAGGCGTGGCGATCTCCAAGCAGTCATGCACACCTGACCAGTTAGTCTGCCCTGGAGGCTGGTTTTAAAGTCAGTATATAACTGAGTCTGCTTTTATAGCACCTACCAGTAGCCATTTGGCTCCAGGAGAAGTATATAGTGGGCTCAGCATGCATGTTGGTACTTGCATCCCTGGATCCGATAGAAGCTGTTATGGTACCAGACGGGGTTAAAAGCAGAGTGTGCCTGGCGTGCATGCTGTACCTGCGCTCCTTGGACTTTGTGTGGCTGTCATGGCCCATAACAGGTAGGAACTAGTGTTAGGGACCACTCATAGAGGCGACCTTGACCTGGTGAGTGGCTTATTACACTTTGGCCAAAATGTACACTAATGCCTCATTCAACATCCAGCATAGAGGCAGGGTTGATTGCAGAGTGCGATTGCATTTGTGTTTTTGCGTTTGTATGTGTATTTCGCCATAGCAATGTGCACCTGCATACAGGGTTGTGCTGACTGAACCCCCCACAAGCCCTTATCTGTGCCTGTGCCGGGAGCCGGTCTGAAATCAAATGCGGTCACTGGGAGCAGGCAGTTCCGAGAACAGCCGCCGGGGGCCTTCATCCGGCTGTTCTTGGAACTGCCTGCTCCGGGTGACTACAATTGATTTCAGACCGGCTCGTGGCACAGGTAAGAGCTTACCTGTGCATCGCCAGACGGGTGAGTCTACCTTACTAAAGATGGAAGCCTGCATGTGTTCACTGGCGAACACTGCGAACTGGCCATCAGGTCACAGTGGAGAGCGTGTCAGACCTGCAGAGTAGCAGATGCCCAGTGCCTGATCAGAAGAGGGAAGAGATTTTTTTTAAATGATAGAACTAAGAATGTGGGCCTGATCTGAGCATGGGGGGGTCCTGATCTGGGCAAAAAATATTTTTAGCAGACCTCAAATCAGATGATTTTTTATTTTTTTGATCTTATTTTTCTTTGTTAAAACCTAGGTGCATCTTGTAGGGTGAAAAATACGTTGACTGTGTGTAAATGTATAGCTTGTGGCTCCTGGTAGTCATACTTTTTTGGGGGGGGGCTCTTTGTGTATGTAAGGTTGGCCACCCCTGTTTTAGATGGTCAGATCAGCAGACCCTTGCTCCAAATGCTTTTGATGGTCAACAGCGGGCCATCAATCTTAATTTTTCAAGGCTGTGCATGATGCCCTCCTTTATGTGTAATAAAGGGTGTATTGGAGTGCCAATTATTTGTAATTTCTGGCAACCCTTTCACTTAGTGCATAGGCTTTATGAGTGTAGGAGTCCCACTACATGAACAATTGTACCACAATGTTAATGAGGCCCTCCTTTATGTGATATACGGGTTGTATCGGAATGCCTCTTACTATTTTTGGCAGCACTTTCACTTTATATACAAGTAAATATACAGGAAAGAATGTTTCCTAACAATTTTTCCTCTAAAATCAATTTCATCTTCGGTTTTGTGCGTATTATTGTCAGTCTGTAAAAGTGGTGTAGTTCTCGGACAACATTGTTCCCAGCAGCGACCTGGGAGTGCAAGATGCATCCAGACATCCTCCCCATGCTGTTCCCGAACCACTTTGGTGGTGTTTCCATCAATTTCTGCCCTTTTCCTGTGAACCAGACACCCTCCCCTCTTCAGAGCAGTGGGTGCCTGGTTTAATGCTCGGGTTCTCCCATTGACTTCCATTATACGGTAGAGCACCCGAAAATCCTGATGTGTTCGGCCCGAGCCCCCGAGCACTATGGTGCTCGATCAACACTAGTGATTATCTCAAACAATCTATTGAAACAAAAGCCAACAACAGTGGTGGGTATACCCCCACAAAGAATATCAATGTCTCAATAACTTGTCATGTGGCCTTGAGCATCAATTACAGCTTGTCAACAATGTCTCGTGCTGTTCACAAGTTGATTTATTGTCTGCAGAGGCATGGAATCCCACTCTTCTTGAAGCGAGGCCCTCAGGTGATTGAGGTTCTGGGGTACAGAGTTACGAGTCTCTACACGGCAACTCAGCTGATCCCATAGGTTTTCAATGGGATTCAGGTCTGGAGAAAGTGCAGGCCACTCCATTTGAGGTACCCCAGTCTCCAAAAGCCATTTGCTAATGATGCGACCTCGATGAGCTGGCGCTTTGTCGTCCATGAAGATGAAACTAGGCCTGTGTTGTTCATGCAGAGGCATAATGACTAGAATAATTATGTTATTCAAGTAGTATGGACTTTTCACTGTACCATTCACAAAGTGAGGGCAGTTCTGTATTGACTAGACACACTTGCCCACACTATAACATCACCACCATCTGGTCACAACAGTGGCTGATGCATAGAGCTCTCCTTGCTGTCTCTAACATCGTTGGCAGCCATCATTTCTGCTCAGCGTGAATCAACTTTCATCAGTGAACAGCACTGAGGCCCACTGGTCCCCCGTCCAGCATAGATGCTCCTTGGCCCATGCAAGACAATGACGCCTGTGTCGGGTAGTATGATCAGGTGCCTTTGCAGGTCATCTAGCACACAAAACACCCTGATGTAAACGTTTTTGAATGGTCTAACGTGGCACTTGGGTACCTCTCACCTCCCTTAAATGTGCCTGGAGTTGTGTGGCATTCATCATCCGATTCCTCAGGGCATTGTTCACAATGACGCTGTCATCAGTGTGGGATGTGGCCAAAGGATGTCCACTTCTATGCCTTTCTGTGACTCTGTATCTCTGTTGCAACCTGATGACGATACTCTGTGACACTCTAAACTCAGTGGCCACTTCCGTCTGAGAGCATGAATCTGCTTTAAAGCCTCGCAATGGCGAGGTACTGTTGATCAACTGTTAGGTGTTGTCTTGGTCTCATGATGTCAAATTGTGAACAGCATGATGACGAGGACTGTTTAAATACCAATTCTAATTAAACCAGGAAATTTATTGGGCAATTCGTGGATCACCTGTTGTGAATTTTGCCATTAAGCTCCTTGTTATTGAACAGCAAGTTGTGCAAAAATTACTGAAACATTGAACAGTTGGACACGTGCATTCAAAAGTTTATAGAAGGTCACATTAAGTTTGTCTGCAAAGGTTACAGTGCATTTTAGGTTCATCATGAATTTTCACACACAAGGCAAATATTCCTAACTTTTTGTGAGTAGTGTATCTTTGATGGAGTTCACTCTCCGATATGCAGTGATTGGTGGTTACTTAAAATCACAAATCTCAAGATGTATATCCCTCACAAGGGGCTAGTACATTTTAAGAAATGAATTACTATGTGTGCCATAGGTGGACACAGATGGTATCCTATTTATCTCAGGCTTGCTCCTTCCATCTTTGTTTCTAGATTGAACCAATTGCTCTTCCAACATAGATTTAGGATAGCGCCCTCAGTTTAAACATCACTAGTCCAAATGACAAATATGATGTCAATGTACAGCAGCCAAATTGCACAAAAGGCAAAAAAGGTGCTGTGGTACACCGATAACACCACCAATTTAGCCATAAAAAGATTAGCATACATGAGGGGGTACATTGGCCCCCATGGCAGTCCCTGGGCATTGCCCATAGAAATGGTCCTCGAACAAAATATAATTTTGCCCTAACACAATAATTAATAGGGACAGAACAAATTTGCTTCTCTTAATGTCCATTATGGCTCTAAGTCATACAGATAAATTCAGATAAAATAGCATTAAGCCCTGACTCATGGTCTATCAAAGTGTTCCAGCTACACACCTCAAACGAATTTGTTCAAAATACCAGACAGAATGAAAATCTCTTATCAAGGACCTTTGACTTACTATTTGACAGTATTTTAGAGGATATATTTACCACTAATTTGGTTGAGGATTTTTGTATGTCGCTGGATTCCTCAGTATGGGTTTCTCGTCTATGGGCTTTTACAGCCCCCCTATTTCTTCTCTTCTACTGTTGCCATCATACTTCATATTGTTTAAAAAAAAAGCCACTTTCAGATATAGCAGTCAAAGTTAGTCATGTAATTAGTAGTGTTGATCGAGCATCAAAGTGCTCGGGTGCTTGAGTAGAACACTTTGGGCTGCATGGGTGCTCTACAGAGCACTCGAGCACAATGGAATTCAATGGGAGAACCCAAGCATTAAACCAGGCACCCCCTGCTCTGAAGACAGGAGGGTGTTTGGTTCACAGGAAAAGGTCAGAAATTGATGGAAACACCACCGAAATGGTTCGGGAACAGCATGGGGAGGATGTCTGAATGCATCTTGGACTCCCAGGTCGCTGTTGAGAACGATGTTGTCCGAGTAGTACACCACTTTTACAGACTGACAATAATATGCACAAAACCGAATAAAAAATCAATTTTAAGGAAAAATTGTTAGGAAACATTCTTTCCTGTATATTTACTTGTATATAAAGTGAAAGTGCTGCCAAAAATTACAACTAAGAGGCACACCGATACAACGTGTACATCACATTAAGGAGGGCCTCATTTACATTGTGGTACAATTTCTCATGTAGTGGGACTCCTACACTCATAAAGCCTATGCACTAAGTGAAAGGGCTGCCAGAAATTACAAGGAACCGGCACTCCAATATACTTTTTATTACACATAAAAGAGGGCATCATACACCCTTGAAAAATTATGATGTATGACCTGCTGGTGACCCTCAAAAACATTAGGAGCAAGGGCCTGCTGGTGACCCTCTAAAACATTAGGGGCGAGGGCCTGCTGCTGATCTGACCATCTAAAACATTAGGGGTAAAGGTCTGCTGCTGAGCTGACCCTCTAAAACACCGCACAGGATTTTGGTCGAGATCTTCAAGCAAGATGGAGGCTGGCCGCCTGTCGCGAGCAAATTGAGGAGGTAAGTTTGAATTTTTTGTTTTTTAAGTTTCAGGTTAAATTGAAACATTGACACAAAGCATGAGGAAATTCGGCTTCTAGGCGAATCAAATTTATCCTAAAATTCTGATCGAATTCCACTTCGTGGGATTCGATTCGCTCATCTCTAGTTATAACTCAATCTTCTTTGCTTTGTTCTTCCTTGACACTTTGGTGGCTTTGTTAATTTATATGGTCAGTGGTGTTTTTCCAAAATTCAGGATGCCTTAGGCCTCTTTCACACAAGCGTGACGGATTGGCTCCATATGCGTTCAGTGAAACTCTCACTATTTTGCAAGCAAGTTCAGTTAGTTTTGTCTGCGATTGCGTTCAGTTTCCACGCGGGTGCAATGCGCTCTGATGGGTTTTTCACGATCGTGATAAAAAAACTGAAGGTTTACAAACAACAAATCAACGTTTTTCACTGAAGCTCCATTCACTTCTATGGAGCCAGGGCTGCGTGAAAAACGCAGAATATAGAACATGCTGCGATTTTCACGCAACGCAGAACTGATGTGTGAAAAAAAACGCCCATGTACACAGACCCATTGAAATGAATGGGTCAGGATTCAGGGCGGGTGCTATGTGTTCACGTCACGCATTGCACCCGCGAGGAAAACTCGCTCATGTGAGAGGGGCCTTAGGTATGATGTTTTCCTATAGGCTTCTGTATATGTGTATGTGAAGGAGGCTTTATGAAGATATTCTCCCCTACAAGCAATGTTTGTGGGGGAGAATAAGTATGTAATACAGCGCTAGAAAGATGCTGCCTTGACGGTGTGTGTATGAGATTTTTTCTTTGCACAAATATATTTAGGCTTTCAGAAACTTTAAGATCAAGATATAGTTTCAGCACATACAATAATGTCTATTTCATTCCTTTATTGTTATTATTGCATAACGTACTTTCATTATCTGAGAAATGTTGAGAATCAATACTCTACCAGGTACTGACTAAAGAGAAGAAAATCTGTTAATGTCATAGATATCTAATTCCTCAAGGCCTTTGACCAAATTCAACTCTGCACTTAATATGTTACTTGTTGTAAGTTTAACATGTGTCAGACACTGTGAATAGTCATTTAGTAATAAACATGTTCCAGTTTCATGAACCGATCAATTCCAAGGCTACGGTATATTTATTTGACCTGAGGTAGGGACAGATTCCAACGTGGATCTCCCTCATGAGTCATCAACCAGCATTTCTACAGTGCCAAATTCTGCCTTTGAGGAAGATTTTCCTGCAGGTTTTTTAGCCAAAACCAGAAGTGGATTTGAATGTAATCGGAAATATAAAGGAAGGATTTATACTTTTAATTCCTTCTGGATCTAGTTCTGGCTTTGGCTGAAAAACCTGCACGAAAATTTGCCTGTCGGATCTGAGTTTTCACGATCTAACTCAAATCCAATGGTATATTCTAACATAGAGGCGTTCCCATGGTGAGGGGGACGCTTCAAGTTAAAATATACCATCGGATTGGAGAAAACTCCGATCTGATGGTAAATTAATAGGGACTCCTGACTTTACATTGAAAGTCAATGGGGGGACGGATCCGTTTGCAATTGCACCATATTGTGTCAACGTCAAACGGATCCATCCCCATTGACTTGCATTGTAAGTCATGACGGATCCGTTTGGCTCCGCACGGCCAGGCGGACACCAAAACGCTGCAAGCAGCGTTTAGGTGTCCGCCTCCTGAGTGGAATGGAGGCAGAACTAAGCCAAACTGATGCATTCTCAACGGATCCTTATCCATTCAGAATGCATTGGGGATGAACGGATCCATTCAGGGCCGCTTGTGAGAGCCCTCAAACGGATCTCTCAAGCGGAACCCCAAACGCAAGTGTGAAAGTAGCCTAAAACAGACGTGTCAGGTGACAGGTCCTCATTAATAAAGCTCTGCCATATCAATTCATCATTTTCCTTATTGTAACAGGTATAAATCTTGTAACAGATATAAATCTTTCTGAAGCTTTTTGTTGATTTCTTGCAATGGATTTCTGTTCTTTGACTTACTGCTGCTATATATATTTCTCAACATAATAGAGTATTTCCTACTAAAATAAAAAATACAGTAATTAGTAAACTATGATTTGTCCTCTTCTGTGACATGAAAAATTGACTCGGCCAACAGATCTTTATCAAGCAATATTTATATCTCTGTTCCCATATCACTCCGCATGATTAGGGTAGGTTCACATGGAGTTTTTTGGAGCAGGTTTTTCGTGCGCCGCACAGACCTGTAACTTACCAGTAGGAGGAGCGCTGGCTGGCCACAGACAGCGCAGGTAAGTATAAGCTAAGTAACCATTAGCGTCCTGGCTGCCATGGTAACCGATCGGAGTCCCAACGATTAAACTGGGACTCCGATCGGAAATGCCGCTCCGCTGCCACCAATGATGGGGGGGGAGGTTGTTAGCCTGTGGCCACTGCCATCAATGCGTTTAATACTGGGGAGGGAGGGAGGGAGGGGGGCTGCACTGGCCACCAATGCTTTTAATACTGGGAGGGAGGGGGGGAGGGGGCCGCACTGGCCACCAATGCTTTTAATACTGGGGAGGGAGGGGGGTCTGGCCCCTGCTGCCTGGCAGCACCCGATCAGGGGGCTGAGATCCTCACAATTAACTCCTCATGTGCGGCACCTGAGGGGTTAATTGTGCGGATCACAGCCCCCTGTAAGAGATCGGGTGGTGCCAGGCAGCAGGGGGCAGTTATGTACACAGTTCTTAGTATATTCTAACTTGAAGCATCCCCATCACCATGGGAACGCCTCTATGTTAGAATATACTGTCAGATCTGAGTTTTCATAATCATGAAAACTCAGATCTGAAAAAACTGTTATGTAGACGGATCCGCACTGAACGTATACCATCTTTTGCATGTATAGGTGCTGATCCGTCTGTGCATATACCAGACGGATCCGCACCTAGCGCAAGTGTGAAAGTAGCCTTAGTAGCTACTTTTATTCCTCATGTAATAACAATTGTGAAGCATCTATTCCTATGACTCTGTTTTGTATCATTCCTTTGTTATTTCCATTAGAAGTTCTGAATAAATTACAGGCAGTCTGCAATAATGGTGCAGATGGGTGTTACCAGTTGGGGGGTGTCAGTCAGACACATCCCCTACTGGCAACACCCAGCAGTACCTTTACTGCAGACTGCTGTTATTTTATTTGTAAACTTCCCGCAGGAATAATACAGGAATGGCACAACGTAGAGTCATAGGGATAGATGCTCCAGAATTGGCATTACATGGGGAATAAAAGTAGTCACTAAAACTAACATGTCAGAATAGTCGACAGGTCCTCTTTAAGACCAGCATTCTGGGCGCCAGTCTTAAGCTGTTTTACTCTGGCATGAAATGCTCTACAATAAAGAGATCTTGGATTCACTAGTGCATCAGAACTGAAAATTTACGCAGATTTCAGCCACAATTTTCTAAAGTCTAATGATTGAGCCTGACCAGCTAGGTTTGGCACCACTCAGTCACGGCAATGCTGATAAACGTGGCAAGCAGGGTGCAAAACTCCCAAACAGTTGCAACATGTTTTGCTCTATTGAGGCTTGCTCCAAAGCCCCACAAAAGTAATGGCAGAAAACTGGTGTACAGGGATTGATAACGTGGTGATGGCCTTTATCCACAAAAAGAATCCTAGGCTAGTACAATTACACTATTTCCTACCTCGGCAGACCTCCAAGTAGGATGTTCCTCCAGGGCAACCAAAGAGTATGTTCATATGGCGGAAATAAACGTCCGAAAAAAATGTGTATTTGCTGTGAAATCCAAGGTAGATCCTTGGATTTCTGCTAAAGATTTGCATTTGTATATTTAGAGGAACTGCAGGCCGATTTACGCTAATTCAGTGAAGCTAATTATTCAAGGCAACTGCAGCAAGAATGGTAATTTTTGTCGGTCTGTGCCATAGTTCATACTGGACAGTAATGTTGAGTGCTTTTTTATGTTGATTTCAGTGTGGACAATGCACCAAAATCCTCATTTAAAAAATGCCAAATGAACCTAACCTAATGAGGCTGGTACTGGCTATTGATGTTAATTCTGAAGCACACAGAAGAGCCATGTACATGAAAAGTCTAGCATTAATATATGTGTGTCTGGGTCTTTCTGCACAGCACATCCTCATCTTTGGAAATAATACCAGAACCGCACTATAGTGGCATGCATCCTATGTCCTGAAATGATTTTGGTAGATGATTTGCACTGAACATTTTCATAACCCAAATTAGCTTTAAAAATGAAAGCAAAGTTTATGTTACTGCAGCAAGCTCCTGAGGAGCCGGTGCAGAGCATGGGAGTGGCAATGGCCCTGATGAGATGTTGTATAACAGTGTACCCCCTCAGGCTGTTGATCCCTGGGGATCAGTGCAGTGGAATAGTGTTTTGAAAAATCAGGCCAGAAGTAAACATATAACAGTTTCTCTTACTTAGTGCAAAATATAACTTGTGGCATGTCTAGCAGTATCAAGTACAAAGTGAAGTTTCTGGCACCAAATGAGGAGGTATGGTGGCTGGCTGTGTGGCAATTAATCAGGCACTTGTGTATATACAGTCAGGTCAATAAATATTGGGACATCAACACAATTCTAACATTTGTGGCTCTATACACCACCACAATGGATTTGAAATGAAACGAACAAGATGTGCTTTAACTGCAGACTGTCAGCTTTAATTTGAGGGTATTTACATCCAAATCAGGTGAACGGTGTAGGAATTACAGCAGTTTGCATATGTGCCACCCACTTGTTAAGGGAGCAAAAGTAATGGGACAATTGGCTTCTCAGCTGTTCCATGGCCAGGTGTGTGTTTTTCCCTCATTATCCCAATTACAATGAGCAGATAAAAGGTCCGGAGTTCATTTCAAGTGTGCTATTTGCATTTGGAATCT
Source organism: Bufo gargarizans (assembly GCF_014858855.1). Lineage (NCBI taxonomy): Eukaryota > Metazoa > Chordata > Amphibia > Anura > Bufonidae > Bufo > Bufo gargarizans. The sequence goes on along the minus strand of NC_058080.1, from coordinate 590,346,739 downwards.
GTTGCTGTCAACTCTCAAGATGAGATCCAAATCAGGGAAGCAAGCCATCATTAGGCTGAAAAAACAATACAAACCCATCAGAGAGGTAGAAAAAGATTAGGCATGGCCAAAACATTCTTAAAAAGAAGGAACGCACCGGTGAGCTCAGCAACACCAAAAGACCCGGAAGACCACGGAAAACAACTGTGGTGGATGACCGAAAACTTATTTACCTGGTGAAGAAAACACCCTTCACAACAGTTGGCCAGATCAAGAACACTCTCCAGGAGGTAGGTGTATGTGTGTCAAAGTCAACAATCAAGAAATCAAGAGAAGACTTCACCAGAGTGAATACAGAGGGTTCACCACAAGATGTAAACCATTGGTGAGCCTCAAAAACAGGAAGGCCAGATTAGAGTTTGCCAAATGGCATCTAAAAAAGCCTTCACAGTTCTGGAACAACATCCTTTGGACAGATGAGACCAAGATCAACTTGTACCAGAGTGATGGGAAGAGAAGAGTATGGATAAGGAAAGGAACTGCTCATGATCCTAAGCATACCGCCTCATCAGTGAAGCATGGTGGTGGTAGTGTCATGGCGTGGGCATGTATGGCTGCCAATGGAACTGGTTCTCTTGTATTTATTGATGATGTGACTGCTGACAAAAGTCTGTGTTTCGGGCAATATTATCTGCTCATATTCAGCCAAATGTTCAGAACTCATTGGATGGCGCTTCACAGTGCAGATAGACAATGACCCAAAGGATACTGCAAAAGCAACCAAAGAGTTTTTTAAGGGAAAGAAGTAGAATGTTATGCAATGGCCAAGTCAATCACCTGACCTGAATCCGATTGAGCATGCATTTCACTTGCTGTAGACAAAACTGAAGGGAAAATGCCCCAAGAACAAGCAGGAACTAAAGACAGTTGCAGTAGAGGCCTGGCAGAGTTTCACCAGGGATGAAACCCAGTGTCTGGTGATGTCTATGCGTTCCAGACTTCAGGCTGTAATTGACTGCAAAGGATTTGCAACCAAGTATTAAAGAGTGAAAGTTTGCTTTATGATTATTATTCTGTCCCATTACTTTTGGTCCCTTAACAAGTGAGAGGCATATATGCAAAATGTTGTAATTCCTACACCGTTCACCTGATTTGGATGTAAATACCCTCAAATTAAAGCTGACAGTCTGCAGTTAAAGCACATCTTGTTCGTTTGATTTCAAATCCATTGTGGTGGAGTATAGAGCCAAAAATTTCAGAATTGTGTCGATGTCCCAATATTTATGGACCTGACTGTAGGTGTCCACTTTGAGACCCAGGCTTGATGTTTGTTTGTCTGGTTTGTCTTGTCTTAGCTAGGTGATGGGTGTCTGAACCATAGTCCCTCATCTGCAGCATTGTCTGTAAAGCTGTAATTTTGCTAATCACTCTGCTGCCTTGGCACACTGATGCTTTCTGGAACAGTGTTATGAGTACTGATTGTCTTTCTAAAGTGATGGTCTCAAAGGAGAATTGGATAAGGTCCATAGGAGTATGAGCTCAGGCATATGCTTCCTCTCCCTTCACTCTTTGGACTAGAACTCCCCCTCCCGGCAGGAAGTAGGAACAGCCCACACCTACCAAGAGAGGAGGAACAGGCACTATCAAACATTACCTCCTCTGCTGGAATGAAGGTATAACATGGCCTAACAATACATTACATATAAAACATTTGCAGATCCCCCCAAGTCTGGGGTACTTCATGATCGTCATCTGAGGCTGAAGAACAATGCACATATTTACATTTTCACAAATAAGGCCATGCAAATGAAGTAAAAGCTCAATTTGTCTCCTTACCCATCTACACCTTCTGTTTGGACTGGCATCATGCATGTCTAATCTTTAACTTATTGAAAATGAACAATGTCTTTATCGTTAATAATTTTCGATGCTTCAGATTAACCATATGTCCAATTAAATTCTATTTAAATAAACATTACTATCAGTAATCAATCGGGAATACTTACTATTCAGAGATAAAACTGCAACTAGAGCTGTTTAATTTAAAATATAACTCCACGCATATTGTTCTTATCAATGTTTGTACAAAGGACAGTTTCTATAACTTTTCACTATCTTTCTGAGCCAAAGCCAGAAGTGCATCCAGCAGGAAAGAGACGTGTAAGTCCTTCCTTTATATTTCTCATTCCCTTCCAACCTACTTCTGGCTTTGGCTCAAAAACTGCATCAAAAGCTGCCACAAAATCTTTGGGATAACATTTAATAACATAATAAATCAACTATGACTATTAGTGATGAGCAAAGTTATCAAAACTTTGATTCGGCTGCTTCGCCGAATGTCACAAAGAAATTCGCTCTGTCATGAATTACTCACAAAGCGATAGCGCCGCCCCCCGTCATTAAACCCTCAGATACTCACCTTATCCACTTGATTTCATAGAGGCTGCCACGGCCATTTTGATTGAAGACATTGCACAAAATTTCACGCGGTGGCGTGATTACGTCATGGCGCTAGCCGGCATATTGACGTCATACATCATCGCGCAACAGATTTTGCACGGGATCTTCAATCAAGATGGCCGTGGCGACCTCTACGCAATCAAGTTGATAAGGATGGTGAGTATGATTCCCCCCATTTCAGGAAAAGTTGATTCCCGCCCCCCCCCCCCCCCTCCTTCCCCATTTCAGGGAAAATTGATTTGTTACCACGAAACACAAGGAAGTTCTGGTTTGCGGTGAATCTAATTTTCCCTGAAATTCGGATCGAAGTCCATTTCGGATACTTCGATTCACTCAAACCTAATGACTATCTCAGTGATCCATCATTATTTGATATGAGGCTGATGGACGCTGCTGGGGGCATATATGAGGCTATTGTGGGCATATATGTGGCTACTGGGGGCTGAAGAGAGACTACTGGGGGCTGAAGAGAGACTACTGGGGGCTGAAGAGAGACTACTGGGGGCATATATGGGCTATATATGAGGCTACTGGGGGCATATATGAGGCTACTAGGGGCATATATGAGGATACTGGGGGCTAAAGAGAGGCTACTGGGGGCTGATATGAGGCACGGGGGTCTTATCTGAGGTCTGATTGGGGGTCATTTACATTGAGCTGAGGTCTGATTGGGGGTCTGATCTGAGGTCTTATTGGGGTCTTATTAACATTGGGGGTCTGATTGGTAGATTGACCTGAGGTGTCATGAAAAGTATTTTGTTTCCGTCCTGCATAACGGAAACCAGACTGATCCGTTATGCTTGCCCATAGACTTTTATTATGACGGATCAAAGCGGAATGCCTCTCAAATGCAATAAGCAATAACGGAATGCATAAAGTCTGACCTCTAGCGGTTGTTTTCTTGTAAGACAAGTTCATATTCACTAAGATGTGTCTCATTGGTTTGTGCATGAAAAAAGTGTACAAATGAAAGGAACAAAGTGGCGACTTTATTTCTTTCAATGCAAAAAAATGCACAAGCACCCCTTCACAACATACGGGAAAAATAAGCCTGGTCAGAAGTGGGGTAGAAAGACTGTTTATGTAAGAAAAAAAGTGCGCACCACCATAAATACATAAGAAATAAGGCACAAAACAAAGACAACTCCAAAATAGTCTCGAAATAACAATTAGACGAACAAGGTGCAAATGTCTCCTAACAGGAGAAATAACAGTTGGTAAATGAGACTTAAAATATAACAGTCTGAAACAACTTTTTTTTTTACTCCTAAAAACAGGCACAGACACTATAGTAAATGTGCCCCAATGGGTCCGCACCATGATGCGGTATTCACATGGCTGGTGTTCATGCTTTGCAGACCCATGGTTTGCGGTCCACAACGGTGACTAGAGTTGAGCAGACGCCTGGATGTTCGGGTTCGACGGGTTCGGCTGAACTTCATAAAAAAGTTCGAGTTTGGCTGTAAAATGGTCATGGAAAGGGCTAGAGGGCTGCAAATGGCATCAAAATGTGGTTAAGAGCAAGTGGATAGGGGAAATGACTTTAAAGGGCTTCTGTCACCCCACTAAAGTGATTTTTTTTTTTGGGCTAGTGAAATTAGTTATATTGTGATATATGACAATATAATTATGTTACTTACTTTGATCCAGCAGTTTCTGCAAAAAACGAAGTTTTATAATATGTAAATTCGGTCTCTACCAGCAAGTAGGGCGTCTACTTGCTGGTAGCTGCTGCAGAAATCTGCCCCCTCGTCGTGTTGATTGACAGGGCCAGCCGGGATCTCCTCCTCCGGCCAGCCCTGTCAGTATTTCAAAAATCGCGCGCCTGTGTGGATTCGGCGCAGGCGCTCTGAGATGAGGAGGCTCGTCTCCTCAGCACTCCCTCAGTGCGCCTGCGCCGATGACGTCTTCTATTTCGGTGATGTCATCGGCGCAGGCGCACTGAGGGAGTTCTGAGGAGACGAGCCTCCTCATCTCAGAGCGCCTGCGCCGAATCCACACAGGCGCGCGATTTTTGAAATGCCGACAGGGCTGGCCGGAGGAGGAGATCCCGGCTGGCCCTGTCAATCAACACGACGAGGGGGCGGATTTCTGCAGCAGCTACCAGCAAGTAGCCGCCCTACTTGCTGGTAGAGACCGAATTTACATATATTAAAACTTCGTTTTTTGCAGAAACTGCTGGATCAAAGTAAGTAACACAATTATATTGTCATATATCGCAATATAACTAATTTGACTAGCCCCAAAAAAAAAAATCACTTTAGTGGGGTGACAGAAGCCCTTTAAATAACATAAAATACGTACAAAATAATAATCTTAATCTAGGAGGACAAGGTCCATATGGAGTAGGAGGTTGTGGAGGCGGTGGATGTGGCGGTGTAGGTGGAAGCGGCGGTGGAGGAGGAGGAGGTAGCCTACACTGCTTTTTGGTTTTAAATTTTATTTTTATTTTTTTAAATTAGGGTACACCCCAAAACATTGGGAAATATAACCTGTGATAACCCCCTACCGTCGTCCTAAACACACGTTCAGACAATACACTAGCTGCAGGGCAGGCCAGCACGTCCAAGACGTAAAGGGCAAGATCAGGCCTTGTGCCCAATTTAGAGACCCATCAGTCAGTTCGTGTAGGCGTGTGCACACATACTGCCCCACCATGTTGCACGTCACAATGACGTCCACCATCCATTTGGATATCTTCTCTATCAACTTTCGATGTTCTTTTCTGAGCCTACTATGTTGATCATGGTTATCTGCGAATCAGGGTTCCATTCCGGAGAGGGAGCGTTAGAAAGAGAGACCACATCCAAGGGAAATCAATGGATGAAATTTAATTGTGATCAGAAATATGTGAAAAGTTACTAAAGCAGAAGAATCGAGGGAAAGGAGGGGGTGCACGGCAATTACCCACTCCCGACTCGGGGAGGTAGTGACGATAAATAACAATACAGGACTCTTAAGATGCCCTGTTATTGGAATGAATAATAATTTTTTTTAGGGAATGTCATTGGGGTATTTAGGATTTGGAAACATTAGACAGGAGAGGCACTGCTGCCACTTTGTTGACTCTAGATAACTTCTGCCTGATCGCACGTCACTGTGACGTCCACGATCCATTTGGATATCTTTTCTATCAACTTTCGATATTCTTTTCTGAGCCTACCATGTTGATCACAGTTATTGGCGAATCGGGGTTCCACGCCGGAGAGGGAGTGTGAGAAAGAAAGACCTCATCCAAGGGAGGTTAATTTTTTTTAAATTAAATATGATCGAGCGGAAAAGTGGGACAAATTATTGAAGCGCAAATGTGGGACAAGTTATTAAAGTTTAAGCATTGAATGAAAGGAGGGGGCACGTATCAATTAAAGATGATTTTTTTAAATTTAGGTCCCTGTCACCTATGCAGAGAAGAGGCTTAATCACAGCAATTAGTGAATTTTTACTAGGTATAGCAGTGGTATATCATACCCAAAAATTTGAGAATTTCACCCGAAAATGTAACAGACAAATTAGTGAAATGTTTTTACCTGTATACTAGGTAAAGCCGGGGTATATCACACCCAAAAATTGGTGAATTTCACCCAAATATGTAACAGACAAATTAGTGAAATGTTACCTGCCTACTAGGTAGAGCAGGGGTATATCACACCCCAAAATTGGTGAATTTCAACTGAATATGTAACAGACAAATTAATGAATTTTTTTTACCTGTCTACTAGCTATAACAGTGGTATATCACACCCAAAAATTGGTAAATTTCACCCTAAAATGTAACAGACAAATTAGTATTTTTTTTTTACCAGTCTACTAGGTAAAGCAGGGGTATATCACACCCAACAGACAAATTAGTGAAATTACGTAAAATAAAATACGTACAAATAAAATAAAAAAAAACTTGATTTATGAGGAGGAGGTCCATATGGAGTAGGAGTTTGAGGAGGCGGTAGACATAGCGGTGTAGGTGTAGGCGGCGGTGGAGGAGGACGAGGTAGCCAACACTGGTTTTTGGTTTTAATTTTAATATTTTTTTTTATTAGGGTACACTCCAAAAGAGTGTGAAATATCCAAAATACAAGAATGGGCAATTGCGCTGTAGTATAACAACGGCTGGTTAAGGCCAGTATGCATGTCTATTCTGCACAAGGTACGGACAAGTCCTGTGGGATCCATGCCTGGTTCATTTTAATGAACGTGAGCTTGTCCACATTGGCTGTGGACAGGCGGCTGTGCTTGTCTGTGATAACGCCCCCTGCCATGCTAAACACACGTTCAGATAATACACTGGCTGCAGGGCAGGCCAGCACCTTCAAGGCATAAAGGGCAAGCTCAGGCATGTGCCCAATTTGGAGACCCAGAAGTTGAAGGGGGCAGACCCGTCATTCAGTACATGTAGGCGTGTGCACACATACTGCTCCACCATGTTGGTAAAATGCTGCCTCCTGCTAAGACGTTCCATATCAGCTGGTGGTGCTGGTTGTAGTGGCGTGCTGACAAAGCTTTCCACATTTTGGCCATGCTGACCCTACTTTCTGAGGTGCTGGCGGTGCCCCAGCTGCGTTGGCGACCTCGTCCTCTGCCTTTGCCTTATGCTTCCATGGTGCCCCCGTTGTCAGATGCAAATGCCACCAGCAGCGCCTCTACCAGCGTGCGCTTGTACTCGCGCATATTACGATTACGCTCCAGTGAGGGAATTAAGGACGGTACGTTGTCCTTGTTACGGGGATCCAGCAGCGTGGCCACCCAGTAATCAGCACAAGTTAGAATGTGGGCAAATCGGCGGTCGTTGTGGAGACACGGCAGCATGTAAGTGCCCTTTCAAATTGCGGTCCGCAGCATGGGCAAAGCCGCCACACGGTCGTATGTGAATATACCCTTAGTATTTATCACTGTGGGAGTGAGTATTCATCAGGCATCTTTGTAATTTATTAATTAATTAATTAAAAATGTGACTGCTATATTTGGTCAAACATATAAGTGACTTAGGGGTAAGTTACAGAAATTGCACTTCAATTAAAAAAATCTAGAGCACTGTATTTTTGCAGTAAAAAATGGCGTCTGCATTATATATTACAAGTAGTACAGGTGCCATTTTGACTGCATATAGCAGTCTAATTTTCAAGTTGAGAATGTTATATAGTTCTTCATTTGCATTAATAGCAGCCAAGCTAAACCCAGAGAAATCCAGAGAGGGGTTCACCCAGCTTTCACTCTCCCTACCACTGTCCTTGCCTCTTTCTTCGCAATTGTCCCCGCCTTTGTCCCTTTCTCAGCCTCTGATATGCCCCCACCTGCCTCAAATCAGCCTCATATAAGACCCCCAGCCTCAGATCACACCCCCAACCTCAGACCCTCCCCAGCCTTAGATCAGACACCCAGCCTCAGATCACATCCCCAACAGACCTCCCAACCTCAGATCAGACACCCATCAGACCCTCCCTGGCCTCAGACCAGCCCCCCAGCCCCAGATAAGACCCCCCAGCCTCAGATCAGACCCCCCAGTCTCAGATCAGACCGCCAATAGGCGCCCCAGCCTAAGATCAGACCCCTAGCCACAAATAAGACCCCCCAGCCTCATATCAGCCCCCATCAGACTGACCAACCTCAGATCAGACTCCCATCAGACCCTCCCTGGCTTCAGTCCAGCCACCCAGCCTCAGATCAGACCCTCCAGCCTCAGATTAGACAACCAATAGGCCCCCAGCCTCAGATCAGACCCCCCAGCCTCAGATCAGACCCCTAGCCACAAATAAGACCCCCCAGCCTCATATCAGCCCCCATAAGACTCCCCAGCCTCAGATCAGACCCCAATCAGACCATACCCACCCACCATTAGCCTCAGATCAGCCCCAATCAGACCTCAGATCAGAAATTTAAAATGTTTGATCTGAGGTCTGATTGGCCTTTGAATCCAGAGGGGGAAAAAAAGCTGTCTGATTTGAGAGCTGCACTTATACAAGCAGACAAACAACGCGAGTTTGAGTTCAAGTGTGTGTATTGAGTGTGTGACTTTAGATTACGTGAGGGAGTATCTGTGAGAGCTAAATTATTTGTGTGCATTGCTGAGTGGCTGTGTCTGACTTTAGTGTACTCTATACCAAGTCAGAGCAGTGTAGTGTAGTCTATACACTGTGACTTTTTTTTTGCTGCCAGGTTTATTTCATAGCAGCTGAGAGTATATTGTGATTACATTTTATTTTATTTTTTTCTCTTCCTTCTCCAGGGTGTTGCACAGGTGAGTAATTAGGGTGTGGCTATCTAATTAGGAGAAGTTAAATAGCCAGTCTTGAGGGCACTCCTCTGAATCCAGAGGACAAAAAGCTGTCTGGTTTGAAAGCTGCACTTATACAAGCAGACAAACAACGCAAGTTTGTGAGCGTTCGCTTGTTTGAGTTCAAGTGTTTGTTTGTATTGTGTGTGACTTTAGATTACCTGACTTCATATTCAGGGACTTTAGGAGGGGACTACAGTAGGTTAGATTCTTATCACTGCACTATATTGTATTTTTTCTCTTTTCCTGCGTAATCCCCATTTAGTATGTGTTCCATTATTGACAGTGCAGTCCAGTGCACATCTTGTCCAATGTATGCAGTCCTGGAAGAGCCGTTTGAGATTGCATATCTTTGTTCAAAATGTGAGCAAATTGCCCGTTTTGAATCGCACATCGTGTATCTAACCGGGCAAGTTTCAACACTGAAAAGCGTTGACAATTTGGAAAAGAGTTTGCTGCTCACTGAGCAAGCACTCTATGGGGTAGATGTGGGGAAGGGTGGTAGCAAGGAGGCTCAGGAAAGTGAGGTAGCTAGCTGGATAACAGTAAGAAAGCGGGGTAGATGGGAGAGTGCCAGGGAGGCTAGTCCTGATTTGACACACCCTAATAAGTTTGCAAGGTTGGCAGATGAGAGAGATGTCTGCTGCAGCCGGACCCTTACTCTGCCAGTCAGAGGACCAGGAGAGCAGGGCAGGACAGACAGGTGCTGGTAGTGGGAGACTCAATTATTAGGGGTACAGATAGCGATCTGTCACAAAGACCGGGATCGTCGAATGGTGTGCTGTCTTCCTGGCGCTCGAGTTTGACACATTGTGGATCAGGTTGACAGCTTACTGGAAGGGGCTGGAAAAGATCCAGCAGTCATGGTCCATATCGGAACCAAAGACAAAGTTAGAGGTAGGTGGGGAGTCCTTAAAAATGATTTTAGGGATTTAAGTCACAAGCTTAGGGCAAGGACCTTAAAAGTAGTGTTTTCCGAAAAACAACCTGTACCACGAGCAACACAAGAAAAGCAGTGGGAGACTAGGAAGGTTAACAAGTGGCTGAAGAACTGGTGTAGGAAGGAGGGGTTTGGGTTCCTGGAGAACTGGTCCGACCTCTCTTTCGGCTACAGGCTCTATCGTAGAGATGGGCTGCACCTCAATGGGGAAGGGGCAGCTGTGTTGGGGGAGAAGATGCTAGAAGGTCCACAGCAGGCTTTAGGGTGCCTGTTTTACCAGCATGCAGCTCTCAGCCCTCCAGCACGGCATAAAGCTTCAGATCCCCAAAAACAGAGACATCTCTGCTGAGCCCAGCTGCCTATTTAAGGACAGCCAGGTGTTGCCAAAACCCGGACCGGCACTTAAAACTCTGGTCCGGTATTTGACCTCACCTGGCTGGAAACCAGCCCAGCTGCACATGCTGGGAGAAAAATACCTGCCTTGCCAGACTGTGTCACACTGTGTCACAGTATACTAATGCCAGAAGCCTGACTAATAAAACTGGTGAACTGGAATTAGTGATGTGTGAGGAGAACTATGACATAGTGCGAATAACTGAGACATGGCTGGATGATAGCTATGACTGGGCAGTTAATGTACAGGGTTACAGTCTGTTTAGAAAGGATAAACGGAGAGGGGGAGGGGTGTGCATTTATGTAAAGTCCTGTCTAAAGCCCACAGTCCGAGAAGATATAAGTGAGGGACATGAACATGTGGAGTCACTGTTGGTAGAAATACATTGAGGCAAAAACAATAATAAAATACTATTTTATAAAATAATATTAGGTGGTTTATTATAAACCACCTAATATACCTGTCACAGTCATATTGTTGTTTGACCGTGACACGGTTGCCGTGCAGACTGGTTGCCGGTGGCAATGTGTTGTTGTCGGTTTGCATGTGCATTTCCCCTTTAACCTGTTCCGGACATAGGGTGTACCGGTACGCCCTGATTTCCCGATCGTTAAGGACACAGGGCATACCGGTACGTCCTGTTATTCCGATCACCGCCGCTCGGCGGGCGTTGATCGGAACCCGGTGCCTGCTCAAATCATTCAGCAGGCACCTTGGCTAAATGCGAGGGGGAAGTCCTGTGACCTCCCCATGTAGGCGATCGCAGCAAACCACAGGTCAATTCAGACCTGCGGTTTGGTGCGTTTCCGGATTATTCGGGTCTCTGGGGACCCGATAACCCGGAACAGGATGGTGATCGGTGGTGTGATAATACACCACCAATCACCATTCTTAGATCCTGAGAGGTGATGGTGACATCACCTTTCAGGATCGCTCTCATTGGTCGGCTGGGCGGGCGGGCAGTTCAAATTACTGCAGCGCTTCTCTCCTCCTCCTTTTCAGTCCGGAGCCTGAGGAGAGAGGATTGTTGCATCGTGTCTTAGAGCCAGCACCCCATCTGTGCCCGAGCACCCCCAGGTATTTAGGGAAAGGCTAGGGACAAGTTAGATTAGGCAGGGATATTTAGGGAAAGTTAGTTGAAGAAAAAAAAACTGTTGTGGTTGCATCACCCTAAATTGGGTGTCTGGGGTCCACAGCACAGCTGTGTGACCCTAGACCCCCCAGGGTGCTACAGCTTGCCCACCTGCCCCCCCCCCCACAATTTTTTGGGGATGCAGGCAGTTTTTTGTTTTTATTGTGCGGACGCTGACTGTGCCCAGCACTCTTAGTGTCCGGCCACTGTTAGCGCATCGCACACCCCACCGCTGATCAACTTCGGACGGTTGATCAGCGATTTTTTATTTTTTATTTTTCCCATTTTTTTCCCCTTTTCTTAGTTAGTCTTTTTTTTTTTATCTGTTAGGTGTAGGGTGAGTTCGCAAACACCCATGCCCCCACACACACACACACCAAATAAAGATTTACACGCACGCACACACACACGCAGACACACACTCCCCTATGGTCCACCGGATGTTCTCGCCCGACCAGGACGAGAATGACCCCACTTTCCTGTTGTCATCCGCATCCTCCTCATCATCTAGCAATGATGATGAGCCCCCAAGGTAGCGGAGACGCCGCCAGGCGGAGAAAGGGAACCCCCATGCTAGGGACCCTGTGGCCCACCCTAGTACGAGCAGCTCTGGGGCTCGTACTAGTTTTCCGGCCCACCAGTTAAATCCACCAGAGCCCCCTGCCGGTGAACTTGTCTGGTGTACCCCAGAGCGTTATGAGTCTGTGATTCCTGATTTTGAAGGCCAACCAAGAATCCAGATTTCCACAGTGGGCTTCACTGAATATGACTTTTTTAGTCTTTTTTTCAGTGACCACTTTGTAAATCTAATGGTGGAGCAAACAAACCTGTACGCCCAACAGTTTGTTGCTCAACACCCGGGCTTCTTTTTGGCTAGGCCCGGTGGCTGGACGCTGGTCAGTGCAGCCGAGATGAGGACATTTTGGGGCCTCGTGCTGCATATGGGCCTAGTCAAGAAACCTAGTGTCAGGCATTACTGGAGTGGGGACGTCCTCTACCAGGCCCCACTTTACAGTACGGCCATGACACGCTCCCGGTTTGAGGCCATCTGGAAATGCCTGCATTATTCAGATAATGCAGCATGTCCCCCCCCCCCCCCCCAGGTGATCCTGCCTATGACCGCCTGTACAAAATCAGGACGGTCATCGATCACTTTGGGGCCAAATTTGTACAGGCCTATGTACCTGGAAGGGAGGTCGCGGTTGATGAGTCTCTCATTGCGTTCAAGGGGAGACTCCTTTTCCGCCAGTATGTTCCCTCTAAGCGGGCGAGGTATGATGTGAAGCTGTACAAACTTTGTGAGAGTACCTCAGGGTACACTTACAAGTTTCTGGGTGTTAGCGGGAAACTTGTGTGGGACCTTATGCACCCACTGCTAGATAAGGGTTACCACCTGTACGTGGATAACTTTTATACTATTATCCTCTTGTTCCAGTCCCTCGCCGCCAGATCCACGTCCGCTTATGGGACTGTGCGGAAAAATCAACGCAGCCTCCCAACCTACCCCCTCCAGGTACCTATCCTCAGGGGTGAGACCCGTGCCCTTACCAGTGGAAACCTGTTGCTGGTCAGATATAAGGACAAGAAGGATGTCCTTGTACTGTCCACAGTTCATGGTAACGGCATCACCCCTGTCCCTGTGCGAGATACCACGGCAACGGTCCTCAAGCCCGATTGTATTGTCGACTACAATCGGTATATGGGAGGAGTTGATCTCTCTGATCAAGTCCTCAAGCCATATAACGCCATGCGCAAAACCCGGGCATGGTACAAAAAAGTTGCGGTGTACTTGGTACAGGTTGCCTTGTACAACTGTTTTGTGCTGTCCCGGAGCGCTGGCAACACAGGGACATTCCTTCAGTTCTATGAGGCCCTGATCTTTTCTGACCGGGAAAGAGCAGGCCGGAGTACCTCAGGAACTGTAGGACGCCCGGATCGTCCCTGGCCAACACTTTCCAGGTGTGGTTCACTATACTGGAAAGAAGGGACAGACCCCAAAAAGTGCAGAGTGTGTCACAGGAGGGGGATACGGAAGGACACCACTACTCAATGTGACACGTGCCCCGATCATCCGGGCCTCTGCATTATTGGTTGCTTCGGGGAGTACCACACTTCCATGGAGTACTAAATTTATATCCCAATTTAGCCACTGACAATCGGATAAAAAAACTGGTTCTCAGACACTAAAAAAAAAAAAAAAAAATGTTTTAAATATTAGACATATTAGGTATTGCCGCGTCCGTAATAATCTGCTCTATAAAAATACCCCCCCTAACCCCTTAGATGAACACGGTCAAAAAAATAAAATTAAAACGATGCAAAAAAGTTTTTTTTGTCACCTTACATCACAAAAATTGTAATAGTGAGCGATCAAAAAGTCATATGCCCACCAAAATAGTGCCAATAAAACCGTCCTCTCATTCCACAAAAAAATTAGCCCCTACCTAAGATAATCGGCTAAAAACTAAAAAAAAATTACTCTTAGATTTTAGAGATACTAAAATGTTTTTTTTTGTTTATAAAAAGATAATATAGTGTAAAACATATTAAGTATCGCTGCATCCGTAAGAATCTGCTCTAAAAAAATACCCCCCCTAACTCCTATACCCCCCCCCCCAAAAAAATGGTGCCAAAAAAGCAATTTTTGGGCAAGTTTTCCATTTTAATCCGTTTTTTTCCAATAACAAAGTAAGGGTTAACAGCCAAACAAAACTTAATATTTATTACCCTCATACTGCAGTTTACAGAAATACCCCATATGTGGTCGTAAACTGCTATATGACCAAAGGGCAGGCTGCAAAAGGAAAGTAACGCCGTATGGTTTCTGGAAGGCAGATTTTGATGGCCTTTTTTTTTTTTGGCACCATGTCCCATTTGAAGCCTCCCTAATGCACCCCTAGAGTAAAAACTCCATAAAAGCGACCCCATCTAAGAAACTACACCCCTCAAGGTATCCAAAACTGATTTTACAAACGTCGTTAACCCTTTAGGTATTCCACAACAGTTATTCGCAAATGGAGATGAAATTTCAGAATTTATATTTCTGGTAACCTTGCCTCACAAAAATGTAATATAGATAAATCAAAAATCATATGTACCCTAAAAATAGTCCCAACAAAACTGTCACCTTATCTCGTAGTTTCCAAAATGGGTTCACTTTTATGGAGTTTCTACTCTAGGGGTGCATCGGGGGGCTTCAAATGGGACATGGTGTAAATAAACCAGTCCAGCAAAATCTACCTTCCAAAAACCACACGGCGCACCTTTCCCTCTACGTCCTACTGTGTGCCCGTACAGTAGTTTACAGCCACATATGGGGTGTTTCTGCAAACTACAGAATCGGGGCAATAAATATAGCATTTTGCTTGGCTGTTAACACTTGCTTTATTACTGGAAAAAATTTATGAAAATGGAAAATTTGCCCAAAAGTTTTAATTCTCAAACTTCATCCCCATTTGCCAATAACTCTTGTACAACACCAAAAAGCTTAACAAAGTTTGTAAAATCAGTTTTGAATACCTTAAGAGGTGTAGTTTCTTAGATGGGGTCACTTTTATGAAGTTTCTACTCTAGGGGTGCATCAGGGGGGCTTCAAATGGGACATGGTGTAAATAAACCAGTCCAGCAAAATCTGCCTTCTAAAAACCATACGGCGCACCTTTCACTCTATGCCCTACTGTGTGCCCGTACAGTAGTTTACGGCCACATATGGGGTGTTTCTGCAGAATCGTGGGCAATAAATATAGAATTTTGTTTGGCTGTTAACCCTTGCTTTGTTACTGATAAAAATGGATAAAAATGGAAAATTTGCAAAAAAATCTAAATTCTTCCACAAGTAGGTATATTCTGGAAGGAAACTCTTGCCTGGATAAAGAGAGTATGGCAGTTAGACCTACCACTAGAACCTCTGGTAGTTCTGTTTCACGACTTTCCAGATAATTTGGTAGTACCTAGGTTGGTAGATGGTGCTTTACTGGTGGCACTCAGATGAATATTGAGCTTGTGGTTACAACCGAAAGCTCCCTCAATCGCAGAAGTTCAATTACAAATGAGATACTTCCTATTGATGGATCAATTAGAAACAGAAAAACTAAAGTTGTGTAAAACGTCACTTTTTTTTAGAAGTGGAAGGTTTATTTTAGTAAGCAGCTATCAGAAGCTGAAATTCAGAAAATTATGAAAAATGTTTAGTACACGGAATGGTACCTGCTTATTGACTTGAAAGTAACTCAGTCATCCTGAAAGGGAATTTTTAGCAGTTTTCAGAAACTGAGCAGTGTTATCTGGGAAGAGTACACATCTAGAAAAGGGGGGGGGGAATGGGGGGCAAAGTTATTATGTATTGGACAGAGATTACTGTTATATGAAGCAAAATATGTTACTCTTCTTCTATACAAGAATAATTCAAAAACATGTAACCATGTTGATTCTTCTTTTGTACTTAAGTGCAGTGAAAATCATGCTTTGCTTTTAAGATGCATTTCTCAGAAAATAAAAAAAATGTTCTTTAAAAAAAATAAAAAATATATAAATTCGGAAATGTTATCTCCATTTGCCATTAACTCTTGTGGAACACCTAAAGGGTTAATGACGCTTGTAAAATCAGTTTTGAATACCTTGAGGGGTGTTGTTTCTAGAATGGGGTCATTTTGGGGTGGTTTCTATCATATAAGCCTCACAAGTGACTTCAGACCTGAACTGGTCCCTAAAAATTGGGTTTTTGAAAATTTATGAAAAATTTCAAGATTTGCTTCTAAACTTCTAAGCCTTGTAACATCCCCAAAAATAAAATATAATTTCCAAAATGATCCAAACATGAAGTAGACATATGGGGAATGTAAAGTAATAACTATTTTTGGAGGTATTACTATGTATTATAGAAGTAGAGAAATTGAAACTTGGAAATTTGCAATTTTTTTTATAAATAAAAAAATAATAATTTTGACTTCATTTTACCAGTGTCATGAAGTACAATATGTGACGAAAAAACAATCTCAGAATGGCCTGGATAAGTCAAAGCGTTTTTAAGTTATCACCAATTAAAGTGACACTGGTCAGATTTGCAAAAAATGGCCTGGTCCTTAAGGTGAAATAAGGCTGTGTCCTTAAAGAGTTAAGGTGTGTCGCCCTGCTGTTTGGTAAGCGAGGGGTTAATCTAGCTGGTGGGGATTTAAGTGTGTCCTGGGTGTGGCCACTATGTGGATATTACCTGTGGCTTCCTGGCTGGAGTCAGTTGTACTCCAGCCTTGTTTGGTGTTGGAGCTCTGCTCCTTTCCTGGGTGAACTTGGCCAGTCCTTGAGGGCCATCTTGTTGGACATAAATTGTATTTCTTTTGTATGCTCCTTATACCCTACCTCACTTGTTGTATGTTAGGTGTGGGTTTATGTTCAGGGTGTGTTGTATGTCTTGATTGTTGTTACATGTCTGGGTTTCTGTTGGTGTTTGTCCCTGCATGTATGTCAGATGTTTTCCCTGTGTGTTGTTTCCTCCGGAAGGGGTTTGGTTTCCCGGAGAGGTGAATCACTAGCCTGTATTCAGCGCTGCCTGGGGCTGCCATGCACCTTGCGGCACAGGGGTCCTGGCGGAGTCTGGTGTACTTGATACCTGTGTGAGTTGTTGCTACGGCGTCCTGTTTAGTGTTAGGGCTCCTGTATGTATGCACGGGTTCCAGTTGTGGAGACCTAGGCAGGTAAGTGTGTTGTCTTGTGTTCTTACCTGCCGATTCTCTTGCTGTATATGGTCTCTCCTTTTCCCTGCTATTAGGTCTAATGAGACTCTTGTTCTTCCGTCTCTAGGATGAACAGGATGTTTCCTCCCTGCTCCTATCTGAGGGATTATCAGGGCAACTCAGGGTCCCAGGTTTCCAGGGTATGAGCAGTCCCACCATCGCGGTCCGCTCATACGGCGAGGAGTTAGGGAGATGATTAGGGATGCTATAGGAGGTGACCTGCTTCCCTTTTCCTGACTTCTTGGCCTAGCAGCTATCTCTTATCCTTTTACATTGTACAGTGGGGGGTGTTTCCCCCACTCCCCTCCGTGACAATACCAGAGTTCACAGAAAACCTGCTACTAAACGATATAGACGAGGCAGCAGATCATAATGAGGTCGTTATCATGGGGGACTTCAACTACCCAGGTATAGACTGGGAAACTGAAACCAGTATATCTCATAAAGGAAACAGATTTTTGGCAATAACCAAAGACAATTACCTTTCCCAACTGGTTCAGGACCCGACTAGAGGGACAGCCATACTGGACATAGTATTAACCAATAGACCTGACAGAACAACAGATGTGCAAGTTGGGGGACACCAGTGAAATAGTGACCATAAAGTGATAACCTTCCAATTGTCATTCAAAAGAGTGGTTCTTCAGGGAGGAACAAAAATACCAAAATTTCAAACAGCAAAATTTAGCCAACTAAAAGAGGCCATAGGCCAAATGGTTCTAACTAACTGGGACAAAGTCCTCAAAAATAAAAATACAGCCACAAAATGGGATATTTTTAAAAGCATCCTAAAATCTAATTGTGAGAGGTACATACCTTATGGGAATAAAAGGTTAAGGAACAAGAAAAAAAAACAATGTGGACAAATAGAACTGTAAAGAAAGCAATAAATGACAAAAAAAGAAAGGATTTAAATCACTAAAACAGGAGGGTAGCGAGGAAGCACAGAAAAACTATAAGGAAAAAAATAGAATATGTAAAAAACTAATAAAAGCAGCCAAACTAGAGACCGAGAGATTAATTGCCAAACAGAGCAAAACTAACCCAGTGGGGTACCTCAGGGATCTGTTCTGGGACCATATTGTTTAATTTCTTTATCAGCGAAATTGCAGAAGGCCTCGATGGTAAGGTGTGTCTTTTTGCTGATGACACAAAGATTTGTAACAGGGTTGATGTTCCTGGAGGGATACACCAAATGGAAAAGGATTTAAGAAAACTAGAGGAATGGTCAAAAATCTGGCAACTAAAATGTAATGTTGATAAGTGCAAGATAATGCACCTGGGATGTAAAAACCCAAGAGCAGAATATAAAATCTGTGATACAGTCCTAACCTCAGTATCTGAGGGAAGGGATTTAGGGGTCATTATTTCGGAAGACTTAAAAGATAGGCAGACAATGTCATAGAGCAGCAGGAAATGTTAGCAGAATGCTTGGGTGTATAGGGAGAGGCATTACCAGTAGAAAAGAGGGAGGTGCTCATGCCGCTCTACAGAGCACTAGTGAGACCTAATTTGGAGTATTGTGCGCAGTACTGGAGACCATATCTCCAGAAGGATATTGACACTTTGGAGAGAGTTCAGAGAAGAGCTATTAAATTAGTACATGGATTGCAGGATAAAACTTACCAGGAAAGATTAGAGGACCTTAACATGTATAGCTTGGAAGAAAGACGAGACAGAGGGGATATGATAGAAACTTTTAAATACATAAAGGGAATCAACAAGATAAAAGAGGAGAGAATATTTAAAAGAAGAAAAACTGCTACAAGAGGACATAGTTTTAAATTAGAGGGGCAAAGGTTTAAAAGTAATATCAGGAAGTATTACTTTACTGAGAAAGTAGTGGATGCATGGAATAGCCTTCCTGCAGAAGTGGTAGCTGCAAATACAGTGAAGGAGTTTAAGCATGCATGGGATAGGCATAAGGCCAACCTTCATATAAGATAGGGCCAGGGGCTATTCACAGTATTCAGTATATTGGGCAGACTAGATGGGCCAAATGGTTCTTATCTGCCGACACATTCTATGTTTCTATGTTAAAATGTTCTTCAATTATATAAATGGTGAAAAGTATAAATCTGAATGTGTTGGCCCTCTACAGAGTAATGAGGGGGGAGTTGCAGAGAGCGATGAGGAGAAAGCAAAGCTATTAAAAAATTTTTTCTCCACTGTATTTACTGAGGAAAATAAACTGTCAGATGAAATGCAGAATACAAAAGTAAATTTCCCATTAAAAGTGTCCTGTCTCACACAGGAAGAAGTACAGCAGAGTCTTAAAAAGATTAATAGACAGATCGCCAGGACCAGATGGCATACACACGCGTATCCTAAGAGAATTAAGTAATGTCATAGCCAGACCACACATGGAGTACTGTGTACAGTTTTGGGCTCCTGTGAACAAGGCAGACATAGCAGAGCTGGAGAGGGTTCAGAGGAGGGCAACTAAAGTAATAACTGGAATGCGGGGACTACAGTACCCTGAAAATGATCAAAATTAGGGCTATTCGTTTTAGAAAAAAGACGACTGGGGGGAGATCTAATAACTATGTATAAATATATCAGGGGTCAGTACAGAAATCTCTCCCATCATCTATTTATCCCCAGGACTGTGACTGTGACGAGGGGACATCCTCTGCGTCTGGAGGAAAGAAGGTTTGTACACAAACATAGAAGAGGATTCTTTACGGTAAGAGCAGTGAGACTATGGAACTCTCTGCCTGAGGCGGTGGTGATGGTGAGTACAATAAAGGAATTCAAGAGGGGCCTGGATGTATTTCTGGAGCGTAATAATATTACAGGCTATAGCTACTAGAGATGGGGAGTTATTCTGATTGCCTGATTGAAGTCGGGAAGGAATTTTTTTCCCATTAAGTGGGGAAAATTGGCTTCTACCTCACAGAGTTTTTTATGCCTTGCTCTGGATCAACTTGTAGGATATCAGGCCGAACTGGATGGTCAGATGTCTTTTTTCGGCCTTATAAACTATGTTACTATGTTAAATAAAAAAATAAACTTACCTCTCCAGCTCCAGATGGCACTGCCACTTGGCAGATTCATTTATGCTCCCTGGTCTTCTTCCCACCGTGTTGCACTGTGACCTGACAGCGCACAGCGTCAGGTCATAGTGCGCGTCTACGTGCAATAGGTCCTGACACTGTACATGTCAGGACATAGCATGGGGCCGGTAGAAAACCAGGGAAGGGGACTACAGTCAGTGTAGTGCTGTTCTCATCTTTCTGTGGCTCCTGCATGCTAATGACCATAATGGAAGGGGTCATTAGTATTTTTACAATACAGTATGTTCTGGCAGGGGGCCAGGGACCACATAACAGAATGAACTAGATAGACATACTGTATGTCTTTTTTCAGCCTTTCAAACTATATTACTTTGTAAGTGCTCTAAAATTTCCTAGTCGACAGCTGCGCTCACTTTGGAATTGATATAACACAGTGGACCAATACCAACAGATGACATGGCTCTCCAAACCATCACTGACTGTGGAAGCTTCACACTGGACCTCAAGCAACATGGATTGTGTGCCTCTCCACTCTGAAAACAGGACTTTGGACCACTGTGCAAGTCTAGTAGTTTTTCTCCTTACCCCAGGTAAGACGCTTCTGATGTTGTCTCTGGGTTATATGGCTTGACACAAGAAGGGCAACAGTTGTAGCCCATGTCCTGGATATGTCTGTGTGGTGGCACTTGAAGCAGTGACTCCAGCTGCAGTCCGTTCCTTGTGAATCTCCCCCAAGTTCTTGAATGGCATTTTCTTGACAATCCTTTAAAGGCTGCTGTTATCCCTGTTGCTTGTGCAACTTTTTCTATCACACTTTTTCCTTCCACTCAATTTTCCATGAATATGCTTGGATACAGCGCTCTGTGAACAGCCAGCTTTTTTTTAGCAATGATCTTTTGTGGATTAGCCTCCTTGTGAAGGGTGTCAATGACTGTGTTCTGGACAACTGTCAAATCAGCAGTCTTCCCCATGATTATGTAGCCTACTGTACCAGACAGAGGGACCATTCAAAGGCTTAGGAAACCTTTGCAGGTGTTTTGTGTTGATTAGCTGATTAGAGTGTGACACCATGAGTCTACAATATTTTACCATATTATTATTTTCCGAGATACTAACTTTTGGGTTTTCATTAGCTGTAAGCCATAATCATTAACATTAAAATAAATAATTGCTCAAAAATAATCTCTCTGTGTGTAATAAATTAGTATCTGAGTTTAACTTTTTGAATTGCTTAAATCAATTAACTTTTTTGATGATATTCTAATTTATTAAGATGCACCCGTATACATGGAATGCTATCAATCACTGATAGACCACCCACTTGGTCAAGTGAGTTCCGAAAGAGCAGAGATTTGAGGGGTCATTCATTAGCGGAATGGAGACTGAACTGATGCAAACGGAGTGGATCCTTTTCCATTCAGAATGCATTAGAATGCAGTTTTGGACCGCTTGTGAGAGCCCTGAATGGATCTCACAAACGGAAAGCCAAAACGCGAGTGTGAAAGTAGAATAAATCACAAGTATTACTGAATATTTTCTAACAAAGCTATATATCAACAAGCTCAGCTCTTCCTGCTCTATAACCTGCTGCCTGCAGATTGCACTGCATTTCATAGTGACAGGTCCTCTGTAAACAAAAAAGCAGCACTGATTTAATAATTTATTGCCCACTTGACCTAATGTAATACCGCTACTGTACGTGAAATGCAGGCTGCCTGCCAGTAAACTGTTCCACACATGTAGAAGCTGGTTAGGATCAATTAAATGAGTAAACAGGGTTTCCAGTTATGATGAGTTATTCCAATCAGGCCTCAGCTTACACATATATTACCCAGTCACTCATGCCAGGTGTCCACTTATTAGATAACTCATAAATCAGTAACATAACATATAAAAACACTAAGAAGACCTACCTGAGACTTGGTAAGTATAGTAGAAAACAGTCAAGAAGCACACAGTAAAGTGCAGTAGTGACGGCATATTGAGCTTCAGATTTCTGTCACATGAGATTTCAGTTTAGGACAAGGCAAAGTAGCTGATGGCTATGGTGCCAGCCTGGCACTGGGGTAAAGGATACTGAGTATCAAACAGCTGCTGCTGACTCACACATTGTGCCAGCTCTAGCACACAGAATTGGGAGGAGGTGCAGGAAGACTCCTTTAAACAGAGGAGGTTGTGTCTGCACTATGTGGCAGTGAAGCCCTGCCTAAGTACTATGGCCAGAGGCACTGAAGTAGGAGAAGGCAAACTTTACACAGCCAGCCTGGCAGCTCTCCCAGCGAACAACTAACAGTGTGAGAGAAGTTCCAGATATTATACTGTGCTGACAGGAAGCAATTCCATGGTACAAAGACCATTCACTTGGACTCCAGCACACAAAGCAGAGCCTGCTAAACCTCAGTGGATACAGTCATTTTAGTGATGGACCTACGGAAGACTAATCTCACTGCTCATTGATGCAGGGGAAAAAACAGTGAACTGTTTACTTTCACACTAGTGGTTTTCTTTTCCGGCATAGAGTTCCATCCTAGGGGCTCTATACCGGAAAATAACTGATCAGTTTTATCCCAATGCATTCTGAATAGAGAGCAATCCGTTCAGGATGCATCAGGATGTCTTCAGTTCAGTCATTTTGACTGTTCAGGACGGAGATAATACTGCAGCATGCTACGGTTTTATCTCTGGCCAAAAATCCGGAACACTTGCTGGAATGCCTTTTTTTTACATAGGAATGTATTAGTGCCGGATCCGGCATTAAAAGTACCGGAATGCCGGATCCGTCCATCTGCGCAGGATCCGGCATTTCAATGCATTAGTAAGATCCGGTGAAAGAAAATTAATGCCGGATCAGTTTTTCTGGATGACACCGGAAAGACGGATCCGGCATTTCAATGCATTAGTAAGACGGATCCGGATACTGGTCAGTCTTGCAAATGCCATCAGTTGGCATACGTTTTGATAGTTCCGGCGACAGAACTGCCTGCCGGAATCCTCTGCCACAAGTTTGAAAGTACCCTTAGATAGACAGGATGGATTGATAGATACATAAGCAAAGGAATTCCACGGCACATCCAGAAAGTAAAATCAAAGTGATAGCTTTATTCACCAGACCGCAATATCTCGGTCCACTTGCTGGGACCTTTCTCAAGCAGTGACAAGTGTACTGGTGCAATGTGCATATTTATACAGGTTCACACAATCAATAATCAATTAATCAAATTAATCAAATAAAATACAAAAAGTGTAAAAATATCTCATATTAACACACTATTTCCATAAATTACAATATGATTTATTAAGTGCATGGTAAAGTGACATCAGTGCATATATATATAAAAAAAAACTTTAAAATATCTCATTCGTTAATTCATACATTCATGGATAATTTACATGATTGTAGTAAAACTCACACATGTGATAATATAATTCAAATACCTTAGTGCAGGTGCATTTAATAAAAACAATGGGGTAGGAAGCCATGGAGAAAGCGGGGATATGGTCCTCATGGATACCGGCATATCGATTTGCGCACTGTGCATGTCCAAACTATTCTAACTTCCGGATCTCCGCATCACGTGATCGCGCAACCACTCACGTGATCAGGAATCTAAGTCACATGACACATGACCGCACTCGCAACCTCGCAAGTCCCCGCTGTTCAATACATGCAGTGTTACATACAGAAAGGAGGCATGAACCGCAAACCTCACCATGGAAACAAAGGGGCCGGTCAAGTTCATACACACACTACCCACGTGAGAAGTATACCCAAGCACTGCGTAACACAGAGCAAAGGGGACAATCAATTAAGGCTATGTGAAAACGTTCTTGTATCTAAAGAACATTGGGAATATCGTGGGGTCGACACAATATATAGTTTCTGTTAAATGTCCTGACTCAAATATATAATGCGGAAGCACCGCCTGTATCGGGAGCCAAGAACCATAGGTTACACTGTATGTCCAACCTGGACACCCAGTGTATCTTCAGGGGTCTATTGAATCCCTAATGGATATAAAATGAAAACAAGTAAGAAATGTGATGGCGACCTCGTGCATGCATTCCTTGGTCACCAATAGCACAAAGTCACCCATTCTTATGGAGACTCCAAATAATGTGTCATGTGGGTGTCACACACGACAACATATTGGAAATCCACAACTGCCACTAGGTGTCCATTCCTTAGACCCCCAGTATAGCAATGTAAGATCCAATCTCCCTGATTATGGGGACATAGACCCAATAACTCAATATAATATTGGTCAGGACGTGTATATATACATTGGTCGGACCCCAGTTATGTAGCCAACATTAAATAAAGTACATATGTAACTAAAAAGGAGGTTACTTCACATATATTATCCCCCTAAGCTAGGTGGAACACCTTGGCCCAAACCACAATCTCACCTGGCCAGTATGTGGGAAACAATTCTTAGTCATAATAAACATTCTTTGTTATTTCAATGAGAACAAATACTAGTACATCTTTCTCCTTATATTGTGTGTTATCTTATATACATAATCAGTATCCAGTAGGACCAATAAATCGCCGCCTCCTCTTCCAAAATGGTCTTGTCTTTCCCAATTTCTGCAAGAGATATTTAAAATTACATTTTTAATCACAAGGAGCACCAATACATATCCAGGATCAGAAGCAAAGTCCACCCAACAAGAGCCCATTTAGGAGAATAGCCAAAGCTTTTAGTCTATATTCAGCCCATTGGGCCTCAGTGTATTTAATGTAGAGATCCAATGGATCTCCCATTTTTTCAAAAGGAGATTCCTGTTCCCATCCCTTCTAGGGGTAGGGACATGATCAATTAGCATCCATCTTAATTTCCCTTCCTTGTGTCCCAAATCCACAAAATGCTTAGGTACTGGAAGGTCCTTACTTTTTTTGTGGATAGTATAGCTACAGTATTCTGATTAATTCTGGTTTTAAAATCAAGGGATGTCTCACCTACATACAGTCCTGATCAAAAGTTTAAGACCACTTGAAAAATGGCAAAAAATCATATTTTACATTGTTGGATCTTAACAAGGTTCCAAGTAGAGCTTCAACATGCAACAAGAAGAAATGAGAATGAGACAAAAAAAATTTTGAGCATTCAATTGAAAATAACGATTAAACTGAAACAGGCTGTTTTTCAGCTGATCCAAATTTTAGGACCACATGCCTTTAAAAGGCCAAATCTGTGCAAAGATGTGGATTCATTGTCATTTTCTGTCAGGTAGTCACACATTGTAATGGCAAAGGCAAAAAACCTCTCCCTTTTTGAACGTGGTCGGGTTGTTGAACTGCATAAGCAGGGTCTCTCACAGCGCGCCATTGCTGCTGAGGTGGGACGCAGTAAGACAGTCATTTGGAATTTCTTAAATGATCCTGAGGTTTATGGAACAAAAAAAGTCTAGTGGAAGACCGAAAAAAAATTTCATAAGCACTGAGCCGGAGGATCCAATTGGCTGTCCGTCAAGACACTGGACGATCCTTGACCCAAATTAAGGCCCTTACTGGTGCTGACTGCAGCCCCATAACCATCAGGCGGAATCTGAGACTGAAGGGCTTCAAAAACAAAAAAAGTCTTCAAAGACCTCGTCTCTTTGAACGCCACAGAACTGCTCGTTTGGACTTTGCAAGAGAGCACCAAACATGGGACATTCAAAGGTGGAAGAAAGTTTTATTCTCTGATGATAAATTTTTTTAACCTTGATGGTCCTGATTAGGGATGAGCGAACCCGAACTGTATAGTTCGGGTTCCTACCGAATTTAGGGGTGTTCGTGACATGGACCCAAACCCGAACATTTACGTAAAAGTCCAGGTTCGGGGTTCGGTGCTTTCTTGGTGCTTTTTGAAAGGCTGCAAAGCAGCCAATCAACAAGCGTCATACTACTTGCCCCAAGAGGCCATCACAGCCATGCATACTATTGGCATGGTTGTGATTGGCGGGTGCAGAATGTGACCCAGCCACTATTTAAGCTGGAATCACGTAGCGCTGCACGTCACTCTGCTCTCATCAGTGTAGGGAGAGAATGCAGCTGCTGCTGTTAGGGCGAGATTAGGCAGGGATTTACTCATCAAAAACACTTAATGAAGTGATCGATCTACAGCTGTGTATGATTCAACTTCTGCTAGTTAATTGCTCATTGTTTTTAGGCTGCCCAGACCGTTTTTCTGTTACTTTTTTCTGTGGTGATCGGCGGCCACTTTGAGTCTTGTGGTGCGCCAGCACAAGCTGCCACCAAGTCTATTTAACCATCAATAGTGTGTTGTTTTTTTTTGCTATATCCTACATCAGGGGCTTGGCTGTGCTTGCTATTTTTTTGAGGGGTGAAATACAATTGCCAAAATAGCAGTACCCTAAATCTGGTGTTTCAGCTGTGGCTAGCCAATGGTAATACTGTCTGCTGTCTGGCAAAGGATATATTTTGTTCTGGGATGAAATTCAATTCCCAAATGAGCAATTCCCTAAATCAGTGGTTTCTGCTGGTGTAGCAGGCCAAGTTTAAATCTATCCATAAAAGGGTATATTGCATTGAAGGTGCGGATAGGGTCATCCTCAATAACTTCTCACGCTACCGTGCATTTCCAAGTCTTATTCTGTCTATAAATGGATACCTGTCATCCAGGGCCTAAATAATAGGCCTACAATTTCTATTCAGCTAAATCTGTGGTTACTGCTGTATTAGTGTAATACGGTACCAAAATAGATAGCCAGATAGTGTTAGGTGCCTGTAAAAAAAAAAAGGCCTGAATTTGAATTCAATACATTGGGCCAAATCATTTTTTTCTTATTGTTGTGAACGGTAACAATGAGAAAAACATCTAGTAAGGGACGCAGACATGGTCGTGGTGGTGTTAGTGAACCCTCTGGTGCTGGGAGAGGACGTGGCCGTTCTGCCACAGCCACACATCCTAGTGAACCAACTACCTCAGGTCCCAGTAGCCGTCAGAATTTACAGCGATATTTGGTGGGGCCCAGTGCCGTTCTAAGGATGCTAAGGCCTGAACAGGTACAGGCATTAGTCAATTGGGTGGCCGACAGTGGATCCAGCACGTTCACATTATCTCCCACCCAGTCTTCTGCAGAAAGCGCACAGATGGCACCTGAAAACCAAGCCCATCAGTCTGTCACATCACCCCCATGCATATCAGGGAAACTGTCTGAGCCTCAAGTTTTTCAGCAGTCTCTTATGCTGTTTGAAGACTCTGCTAGCAGGGTTTCACAAGGGCATCCACCTAGCCCTTCCCTAGCGGTGGAAGACATAGAATGCACTGACGCACAACCACTTATGTTTCCTGATGATGAGGACATAGGAATACCACCTCAGCACGTCTCTGATGATGACGAAACACAGGTGCCAACTGCTGTGTCTTTCTGCAGTGTGCAGACTGAACAGGAGGTCAGGGAGGAAGACTGGGTGGAAGACGATGCAGGGGACGATGAGGTCCTAGACCCCACATGGAATTAAGGTCATGCCACTGACTTTCAGAGTTCAGAGGAAGAGGCAGTGGTGAGACCGAGCCAACAGCGTAGCAAAAGAGGGAGCAGGGGGCAAAAGCAGAACACCCGCCGCCAAGAGAGTTTGCCTGCTACTGGCCACCGCCACCTGGGACTGAGCACCCCAAAGGTAGCTTCAAGGAGTTCCCTGGCGTGGCAGTTCTTCAAACAATGTGCTGACGACAATACCCAAGTGGTTTGCATGCTGTGCCATCAGAGCCTGACACGAGGCATTAACGTTCTGAACCTTAGCACAACCTGCATGACCAGGCATCTGCATGCAAAGCATGAACTGCAGTGGAGTAAACACCTTAAAAACAAGGAACTCACTCAGGCTCCCCCTGCTACCTCTTCTGCTGCTGCCACCTTGGCCTCTTCCTCCGCCTCGGGAGGAACATTGGCACCCGCCGCCCAGCAAACAGAGGAAGTATCACCAACACCACCACCTCCGTCACCAAGCATCTCCACTATGTCACACGGCAGCGTTCAGCTCTCCATCTCACAAACATTTGAGAGAAAGCGTAAATTCCCACCTAGCCACCCTCGATCCCTGGCCCTGAATGCCAGCATTTCTAAACTACTGGCCTATGAAATGCTGTCATTTAGGCTGGTGGACACAGACAGCTTCAAACAGCTCATGTCGCTTGCTGTCCCACAGTATGTTGTTCCCAGCCGCCACTACTTCTCCAAGAGAGCTGGGCCCCAAGCGGAGAGCTGTTTGGTGCACATCCTTCCACTGCCAAGGATCGCAGGGCAACATTCTTTGCCTCCTGTAGCCTCCTCCTCCTACTCGGCTTCCTCCTCCTCTTCTTCCACCTGCACATCCAGTCAGCCACACACCTTCACCACCAACTTCAGCACAGCCCGGGGTAAACGTCAGCAGGCCATTCTGAAACTCATATGTTTGGGGGACAGGTCCCACACCGCACAGGAGTTGTGGCGGGGTATTGAACAATAGACCGACGAGTGGTTGCTGCCGGTGAGCCTCAAGCCCGGCCTGGTGGTGTGCGATAATGGGCGAAATCTCATTGCAGCTCTGGGACTAGCCGGTTTGACGCACATCCCTTGCCTGGCGCATGTGCTGAATTTGGTGGTGCAGAAGTTCATTCACAACTACCCCGACATGTCAGAGCTGCTGCATAAAGTGCAGGCCGTCTGTGCGCGCTTCCGGCGTTCACATCCTGCCGCTGCTCGCCTGTCTGCGCTACAGCGTAACTTCGGCCTTCCCGCTCACTGCCTCATATGCGACATGCCCACCAGGTGGAACTCCACCTTGCACATGCTGGACAGACTATGCAAGCAGCAGCAGGCCATAGTGGAGTTTCAGCTGCAGCACGCACGGGTCAGTCGCACTGCGGAACAGCACCACTTCACCACCAATGACTGGTGCAAGACCTGTGTGCCCTGTTGCGCTGTTTCGAGTACTCCACCAACATGGCCAGTGGCAATGACGCTGTTATCAGCGTTACAATACCACTTCTATGTCTCCTTGATAAAAAAAATAAGGGCGATGATGGAAGAGGAGGTGGCCCAGGAGGAGGAGGAAGAGGGGTCATTTTTAGTACTTTCAGGCCAGTCTCTTCGAAGTGACTCAGAGGGAGGTTTTTTGCAACAGCAGAGGCCAGGTACAAATGTGGCCAGCCAGGGCCCACTACTGGAGGACGAGGAGGAGGTGGAGGAAGATGAAGCATGTTCACAGTGGGGTGGCACCCAACGCAGCTCGGGCCCATCACTGGTGCGTGGCTGGGGGGAAACAGAGGACGATGACGATACACCTCCCACAGAGGACAGCTTGTCCTTACCTCTGGGCAGCCTGGCACACATGAGCGACTACATGCTGCAGTGCCTGCGCAACGACAGCAGAGTTGCCCACATTTTAACGTGTGCGGACTACTGGGTTGCCACCCTGCTAGATCCCCGGTACAAAGACAATGTGCCCACCTTACTTCCTGCACTGGAGCGTGATAGGAAAATGCGCGAGTACAAGCGCACGTTGGTAGACTCGCTACTGAGAGCATTCCCAAATGTCAGAAGGGAACAAGTGGAAGCCCAAGGCGAAGGGAGAGGAGGAGCAAGAGGTCGCCAATGCAGCTGTGCCACGGCCAGCTCCTCTTAGGGCAGGGTTAGCATGGCAGAGATGTGGAAAAGTTTTGACACCACAGGACCTGTCCATCCCTTAAGCAGATTAGACATTTATAACTACCTCCCCTTAACCATATATTCTTGTACTCCAGGGAACTTCCTCATTCAATCCTCTTTTTTAAATGTTACCATTATATTGTGGGGCAACTCAAAGTTGAATGAACCTCTCCTCTGTCTGGGTGCCGGGGCCTAAAAATATCTGACAGTGGCCTGTTCCAGTGGTGGGTGACATGAACCCTGATTCTCTGCTATGACATGAAGCCTGAATCTCTGCTATGGGACCTCTCTCCTCTGTCTGGGTGCCGGGGCCTAAAAATATCTGACAATGGCCTGTTCCTGTCGTGGGTGACATGAAGCCTGATTCTCTGCTATGGGACCTCTCTCCTCTGTCTGGGTGCTGGGGCCTAAAAATATCTGACAGTGGCCTGTTCCAGTGGTGGGTGACATGAAGCCTGATTCTCTGCTATGATATGAAGCCTGATTCCTTGCTATGGGACCTCTCTCCTCTGTCTGGGTGCCGGGGCCTAAATATCTCACAGTGGCCTGTTCCAGTGGTGGGTGACATGAACCCTGATTCTCTGCTATGACATGAAGCCTGAATCTCTGCTATGGGACCTCTCTCCTCTGTCTGGGTGCCGGGGCCTAAAAATCCCTGACAATGGCCTGTTCCTGTCGTGGGTGACATGAAGCCTGATTCTCTGCTATGGGACCTCTCTCCTCTGTCTGGGTGCTGGGGCCTAAAAATATCTGACAGTGGCCTGTTCCAGTGGTGGGTGACATGAAGCCTGATTCTCTGCTATGCAGGGCCGCCATCAGGGGGGTACAGCCGATACCCCAGTAAGGGGCCCAGACCCTGTGGGGGGCCCGGCCAGTTCCAATGTAAAAAAAAAAAAAAAATTTTTTTTTTACCCCCTCTCATTTGTCAGTGACTTGAGTTGAACTTTATTGCATCGCTAGAGGGGGGCAATTGATCATTCCTTGCTAGTGATGTCCAGTTCACTGAACCGGTCCGTGTGAAGCCGCTCAGTCTGAGTCAGTGAGTCACAGCACACAATAGCAGAGACGCTGGCAGCAGGAAGGGGAGGGACTCGGGAGGAGTGTAATCTGATTCTAGAGTGGAAGCTGCTTCTGCCAGCCCCTCCACTCCCCACCCACCAACCAATCAGAGCTGAGGCAAGGCAAGCACTAGCAGCTCTGAGTCTGAGTCACTGACACAAGTAGAGGGAGTCTAAGAAAGAATCGGATGAGTCACAGCTTAAAGGGTTTCTACCACATCGTTTTGACATAATTAGCTATCAGACACTAGTGTCTGCTCTACCAAACCATGGTATTATAATAGCTTTTTGTGCAGCCGTTTCCATAAAAAACGAACATTTATTGATATGCTAATAAGCCTCTAGGTGCTATGGGGGCGTCTTTTCAGCACCTAGAGGCTCAGTCTACCTTCACAAAATGCCGCCCAGCGCGTCCCTCCAGCCCGCCCATCTCCTCTGGAATGTGATCCTACCTGTCTTCGGTGCATCTGTCTTCGGCGCAGGCGCAGTGAATGTCTGACCGCTGCCTGCACAGACATCTCGGTCATCGGCGCAGGCGCAGTCTGTGCAGGGAGCGGTCAGACATTCACTGCGCCTGCGCCAATGACCGAGATGTCTGTGCAGGCAGCGGTCAGACATTTACTGCGCCGAAGACAGACGCGCACGGCGCAGGCGCGAGAATTCGTCCGCTGACTCAGAGGTAGGATCGCATTCCAGAGGAGATGGGCGTGCTGGAGGGACGCGCTGGGCAGCATTTTGTGAAGGTAGACCGAGCCTCTAGGTGCTGAAAAGATGCCCCCATAGCACCTAAAGGCTCCTTAGCATATCAATAAAAGTTCGTTTTTTATGGAAACGGCTGCACAAAAAGCTATCATAATAGCATTGTTTGGTAGAGCAGACACTAGCGGATCGCTAGTGTCTGACAGCTAAATTTGTCAAAACGATGTGGTAGAAACCCTTTAAAATAATCTAAAGATCAGATTTGGTTAGAGACTCATTCGATTCTTTGAGTTAAAAGAGCCGTGAGTAACTAGAACAGTTTACACTGAGGCTGATGCTTTTGTTGCAGCAGTGATAGGGTTAAGTGACAGGAGCAGAGAGATAAGAGAAGTGACAGATGACTGTGAAGACCACGGGATCTGTTGCTCAGAAGCCATGAGATTGTAAGGCTACTTTCAAACTAGCGGCAGGACGGATCCGACAGGCTGTTCACCCTATCAGATCCGTCCTGCCGTTATTTTGCCGGACCGCCGCTCTGTCCCCATTGACTATAATGGGCACGGGGGTGGAGCTCCGGCCCAGCACGGCAGTGCATGGCGAAAGGCCGCCGGACTAAAAGTACTGCATCTCCAACTTGTTGTGTGGTCTTTGCTTAGGGGTAAAATGCAAAGCTGTTTTCTGGATTATCCCACAGGGCCATGATCCTCCATCATTGTTATTAACCCCTCCCTTGCCAGCCCACCCAGCCCTATTTAGCTTTGTGTTCAGCTTTGAAAAAAATGTTTAGGCCATGAAGGGGTTAATTAAGTATTGGAGGGGGTGGGGGTGTTATTGTGCATATTGTGTTTGGGATCCATTTAACAAGTTTGACCAGTTGGGTTTGAGAGTGGTTGAGTGTCATCCACAGATCCCCCATAACAGTGCGTCACCCACAGACCCCCCATAACAGTGTGTCACCCACAGATCCCCCATAACAATGTATCATCCACAGATCCCCCCATAACAGTGTGTCATCCACAGATCCCCCATAACAGTGTCATCCACAGATTCCCCCATAACAGTGTGTCATCCACAGATCCCCCCATAACAGTGTGTCATCCACAGATCCCCCATAACAGTGTGTCATCCACAGATCCCCCATAACAGTGCGTCATCCACAGATTCCCCCATAACAGTGCGTCATTCACAGATTCCCCCATAACAGTGTGTCATCCACAGATTCCCCCATAACAGTGTGTCATCCACAGATCCCCCATAACAGTGTGTCATCCACAGATTCCCCCATAACAGTGTGTCATCCACAGATCCCCCATAACAGTGTGTCATCCACAGATTCCCCCATAACAGTGTGTCATCCACAGATCCCCCCATAACAGTGTGTCATCCACAGATCCCCCATAACATTGTGTCATCCACAGATCCCCATAACTGTGTCATCCACAGAATCCCCCATAACAGTGTCATCCACAGATTCCCCCATAACAGTGTGTCATCCACAGATCCCCCATAACAGTGTGTCATCCACAGATTCCCCCATAACAGTGTGTCATCCACAGATTCCCCCATAACAGTGTGTCATCCACAGATCCCCCATAACAGTGTGTCATCCACAGATCCCCATAACTGTGTCATCCACAGATTCCCCCCATAACAGTGTGTCATCCACAGATCCCCCATAACAGTGTCATCCACAGATTCCCCATAACAGTGTGTCATCCACAGATTCCCCCATAACAGTGTGTCATCCACATATTCCCCCCATAAGAGTAAGTCCTCCACAGATTCCCCCCATAACAGTACGTCATCCACAGATCCCCCCATAACACTGTAACAGTAAACCTTGTGCTTTTTTTTTTTTTATGTGCCAGGGGAAGATTGCTAGGGCAGATTAGAACAGGTAGTGTAGTTAGTGTTAGTGGAGGGTCCTGCTTAAAAGAGTCTACCTTGTTGTGGTAGCAGGCTTCATATTATTTGGTCAAAAATTAATTCCTTACTGAAATCGCTGATTATCACTTTTTACTGTCTTTGTAGTTGTAAAAAAATTATGAAATTGGGGGTAGGTCCTTGGGGGTGGAGGGGAGGTGGAGTCAGGACGGATTCTAAAGGGGCGGGGTAGGAGGGGGGGGCCCAGGCCTTGAGCTGTGTAAGGGGCCCCAAAATTTCTGATGGCAGCCCTGCTGCTATGACATGAAGCCTGATTCTCTGCTATGGGAACTCTTTTTTATTATAAAATTACAAAACGTTACATTCACACACATTCATACCTACATATAAAACTACAAACCTACAATCTACAATAAATAACCTAAAATAAATAAAACTTACCCAGCCGATTCGGCCAAAATAACCTAACCCAAAGAAATTGAAATAAAACACAGAATAAAATCAAACTCAAACAAAAAATATGGCTACTTTGTCGTAACTAAACTCTAGGCAACTTGCCCCTAAGCAAAAAAACCCTATTTTTTTTATATAAACAACACTACAAACTACAAACTTACCCTAACCTAACCTGTCCCTAGCCATTCCCTATCCTAAACTAAAACCCCCAGGACTGACCTCCGCATGTCCGCATAGTCCGAGGCCAGCCCTACCTCCACCACCCACATCCAGCCCTCGCCCCATGTCCTCCCATGTCCGCGTAGTCCAGGACTGGATGTAGGCCTATTCACACTTTGTAAGTGTCCCCCCCTCACCCTAACCCACCCAACCTAACTAACTAACCCCCGCTTACCCTATCCTTCAACATAATATACACAATATATACAATATACCATACAATAAACATACAATAAACATTACTATAACCACACATAACCACTCCCGAAGGACCAAGTTCAGTGTCACAACCAGACAGCTGAGAAGCTCTGACAGAAGCCTTTCAGAACCTCCTCCTTGAGTTTTCTTTGTTGTGCTGTTCAGTACCTCATCTCGTTAACCTCTCTCAGCTGTCATGTAGTTGGACTTATTGCTTCCCTTTAAATTCCTCCCCATAATGCATTACTGGGCGGCTTATACTACTTCCTGGAGTGTGTGTGCATGCTGATCCTGTTTTCCAGTCTGCTACAAAGTTAAGTGCTGAACATTTATCTGTTATTTTCTGTTTGCTGGATCCCAGGTGACCCTGACTCCCTCCGTGTCTGGTGTAGGGAAACGGTGGTCGAGTCCCCTCACTATTGTAGGGTGTTCAGGGTTATATAGTCGAGGTACGTGAATATGCAACCATCCACCTCTGGGATCTTTGCATAGGCTGAGCAGCCAGGGAAAGTCTCAGGTCTTGTGCAGGGGTCTCCCTTTTGGTTCCTTAGCTTTGGATCCAGTGAGTCATATATGCATGTTGCTTTGTCTTGTTTCCTGTACACCGTCCGTGACATTCAGCCTTTGCAAGCCTTTCAAAACCATACACTTTATCCATAACAAAAATCTAGGGTGAGAGTATCAGCCCACCACCAGGAAGAGTACTACTAGGCTATGGTACACTAAAAGCAAAACTTCTCCAGAGGAGAGAGGCCCTGCTGGTACCCAGTCTTTCGTACTCGAGAGAACGTACCTTCACCAGGTTCCCCAGAATGTTCCTACACACCTCATTCACTGGGAGGACTTTCTGCCTTGTTGAAACTAAACACTGTGCGTTCCACGTGTAGTACCTAACCACTATGCTGACTAAAAACCATGTGCACAGGTCCCTTCTGCCCAGGTCTCTGAGCACTCCATAGGCCCACTCCGCATAGGAGAGGCTGGCTAGCCTAGGCCAGCCAATGGAAGCTCCCACCCGTTTGTACACCTCTGTATTAAAGGGACACTGAAGCAGGAAGTGCTCCATACTTTCCAGTATGGAGCCGCACTCCTCCCGGGGACAACCCCTTTCATCAGAGTTCCTGTACTTCAGATTGTCCCTTACATACAGCCTCCCGTGAAAGCAGCGCCAAGCCAAGTCCCAAAACTTCAAGGGGATCCTTGCAGAATTTAGCAACTGTAACCCCTTGTCTAGATCCCAGCTTGGGCAATCCTTGAGGGCCAGGGGCTTCTGGAAGTGGGACAACAAGACCCTCTCGTCAAGGGACCTCTTTGACAGAGTCCTGATCTCCCCTACCTCCAAACCCCACCGGCGGATTACCTTCAGAATCGGGGTGACGTAAGCCAGAAGATATCCATGAGGCGTACGCAAGTCCTTCACTTGCCCTCCTGTCTCCCATTCCTGGAAGAAAGGCCGAAACCACCCCCGGCAGGAGACTACCCACGGAGAAGCCCTCTCCATCCAGAGGTTCGCCAGATTTACTTTAACAAATGTGTTTACAAGAAACACCACGGGGTTGACCATAGATAACCCTCCTAGTCTCGTCGTGCGGTAAGTCACCTCCCTTTTGATCAGGTTCAGTCTATTCCCCCATAAGAGCTGAAAGAACAGACTGTAAACCCGAGTCCAGAGAGGCTCTGGCAAGATACACACAGCATTCACCTATCGGCGAGACCGGAAGACCTTTATGAGCTTAACCAGGCCCCTTTGCTTCGCTCTATTAAATCTCATTTACGCTCCTTAAAACTGCCATTCATTTCGTGGATTGGGAAGAAAAACTATATTAAGGCCTTCATAATCCCTAAACTGCTCTACCTTATCCAAACACTCCCCATATGGCTACCCCATTCCTTCTTTGTGGAGGTCCGCAGAATATTCTCAGCCTTTATATGGTCAGGTAAATCCCCTAGATTGGCGTACACCACTCTCACTCGGGAGAGGAGATTGGGAGGCTTCGGCCTTCTGGACATCTATCTCTACTATAAGGCTTCAATGCTTAACAGAGCCCTGAGCCTCCTCTCCTGGCGCCCTCTCAGTCTCGTCTCCCGATTGGAGTGTGACATGTTTACTTACAGTGACATGCTGGCTTTATGGGGCCTGCGCAAATGCACAGCTAACCACAAATATACCTCTCCTTTATGGAAAGGCTTACTGCTTGAGTGGTCCAAACTGTATGGGACCTCGGCCTTCTCGTTTCCCAGCCAGAATCTCCCCTTGCACTTGCTCCAATACCATATCCACCCCAATACTTCAGCTCCATCTGGAATCTGGGCACTACTATCCAAACTTAAGTTGCAAGACGTTATTCCTGAGTCTGGCACTTTAGACTGGAGCACAGTCTTTGATCTCCCTAAGGTTCAAACTGCCTCCTTCTTAGCGTCTATGGCCTTTAAAAAGGACCTGGCGCTCCTTGTAAACTTTCCCCGCCCTACCACAGCTCCCTCTTGGATAGAAGGGAAAATCTCGCAAGCCCAGCGTCCACGGAAACCTCTCTCCTTGTTTTATAGAGAGCTTCTCTCCTCCGCCCCACCGGATTTGTGGTTCCTTGCTTCCTGGGAAAAAGAGTTATCTGTAACTTTATCTGAGCCTGAGAAAGCCTTCATCCTCACTCACTCGCACGGTTTTAACCGGTGCATCAGAATACAAGCTAACTCCTATAAATTGCTCACCAGGTGGTACAAAACACCTGAATACCTCCATAAGCTTAATCCGGCTATCCCAGATCGCTGCTGGAGGTGCGGAGGAGAGACGGGCTCTTTGTCCCATATATGGTGGAACTGTGTGAAAATTAGGCCCTTCTGGATAGACGTTGAAGCTGCCATAAACAAGGCTTGCAATACTAAGATCAAGTTGGATGCCAAACTGCTTCTATTGTGGTGTCCTAACAGCTCGCTTACACCTGCCAAGTCAAATCTCCCGACTATGCTCATTACGGCTGCTCGCCTATTGATCCCCTTTTTGTGGAAAAACGACTCCCCTCCATCCATCTTGATGTGGACTGAGAAAGTTCACCAGTTGTATCGGTTTGAAGAGCTGGCACACTGGGAAACATACTCTAGAGCTCTCTTTATTAAAATGTGGGACCCCTGGAAGCGTTATCGTGCCTTCTAGACCTGTAGGCTTTTGACATCTGACCTCCCTTCCCTCCCCTTTCCTTCACCCTTCGTGTCTTGTCTTACCCCCCCCCCCCATTATTTCATTGCTTGCACATGTTATTGTATTTCATGTCATATGGCTTTCGCCTCAGCGTCTGGTCTATAAGTGATATTTAATATCATATGACTCTGTACTTATTTCTTCAATAAAAAGAAAATTGATTAAGATACACACACTGCCCAAATAGATAAGCAAAGGGAGCAGGAAAGCCTTGATCAGGTGCACCCTTTCCCTAAGGGTCAAAGACCAGCCCTTCCACTGGTCGACCTTCTGAGCGGCGATTTTAAGCCTGTCGTCCCAATTTTGAGTGGGATAATCCCCATGACCGAAATGGATGCCTAGACCTTTGGCTGATGACTGGGGCCCTGGGAGGGTGTCCGGGAGATCAAAAGTTGGATCACCCCCTCCCAGCCAGAGACTGTCACACTTATCCCGGTTGATCATGGACCCGGATGCCTCCGAGTAGCGATCCACCTCAGACATCACGTATTCCGCCTCCCCTTTCGAGGACATGAAAATGGTGACATCGTCAGCGTACACTACTGTCCTCAGAGTGGCTTCCGGTCGATCTTTAACCAATCGACAAACCCCCCCGGCAGGCCATACTTCAAAAGGACCGACCAGAGGTACTCGTGGTTCACCCGATCAAAAGCCTTTGCTTGATCTAAGGACAGCATGTACCCCCTCCAGTGGCCCGCTCTACTCTGTTCCACTGCCTCTCGGACACAGAGTACAGCACTAAAAGTGCTGCGGCCTGGAACCGAGCAATGCTGAGCCACCGAAAGGAGCTGAGGCGCAAATTTCACCAGCCTGTTAAACAGTATCTTGGCCAGAATCTTTCTGTCCGTAAGTGCTATGGGACGCCAGTTCTCAATACGGCTCGGATCTTTACCCTTTGATAGAAGGATCAGGGCTGACCTCCTCATTGACCAAGGCAGAGTGCCCGAGGATAGACACTCATTGAACACCTCAGTCAAGAGGGGACATAAAGAGTCCTTAAAGGTCTTATAAAACTCGGATGTTAAGCCATCCGGGCCTGGCGACTTCTTCAGAGCTAAGCCTTCCACCGCCAAGATAACTTCCTCCTTTCTGATCTCTTCCACCAAAACGTCAAAAGAGAGCTGAGCTTCTGACTCAGGGGTGATTTCAGCCAGGAAAGCCAACATCTTGCCCCGATCTAGATCCCTCTTTCCCAAGAGGCACGAGCAAAAGGATCTGATGACTTCCAGGATCCCTGATCTGGACCTGTTCAGAGATCCCGTACTTTCAACCAGTCCTGTTATTAACTTACTCTTCACTGACATCTTACAGTTTCTGTAGGGGTCGGGCCAGCGGTACCTCCCGAAGTCCCTCTCAAAAACTAAAGATGTGTGCCTATCATACTGGCACCTCTTGAGCAAAGATTTCACTCTGGAGATATCCTCGCGGCTACCTCCAGTCGAGACCAGACCTTCGAGTTTCCTCCTCAGACTCTGATACAGGCGGTACCTGTCCAGAGACCTGAGGCTCGAGAGCTGGCGGAAGAACTTTGCGGCCCAGTCTTTAAATACCTCCCACCACTCTGACAGAGATCCAGCAAAGCTACCTGACTCTGAAGAAAGTCCTCAAAGGATTGTCTCACCTCTGCTTCCTCCAGGACTCCCGCATTCAGCTTCCAGTAACCTCTTCCCATTTAGGGGGATTCTATTCTGAGAAAACATAATCGGACAGTGGTCGGAGAATTCTACCTCTACAACCCTTAAGGGCGAGAAGGTAGCCTCCTCCTTAAAAAAAGAAAACTATCTATCTATTCTAGACCTAATCTTATTACCTCTGTAGAAAGTGAAACCACCGTGGTCTGGGGTGTGCCTAATGTGGACATCCACCAGACAAGCCTCACTAGCTATACTGTTTAGAGCTATACTATCATAAGTCAGCCGGTCTCTGGTGCCTCCCCTATCCTGGGACCTTATGACAGTGTTAAAGTCCCCACCAAATACCACTTGCCGGCTCGTAAAAAGGAAAGGCTTGATCCTCATAAAGAGACATTTCCTGCCCCACCTGGACTGGGGCCCGTAGATATTGATCAGGCGCAGTTCCTGTCCCTTCATGAGGATATCCAAGATCAAACACCTCCCCATTTCTAGTTCAACCACCCGTCTGCATTCTACCGGTACGGTGAAAAGAACCGCCACTCCGCTATACGGCTCAGCCGCAAGAGACCAGAAGGAGGGCCCAAATCTGCCAAGTTTGACAGTCTGGTCTCTTGCAAAAATAAAACATCAGCTTCAACTCGGCTGAAAAAAATCAAAGGCTGTGTAACGAGCCGCATCAGATTTAATGCTGGCGACATTAATGGTCGCCAGTGTCAGCTGAGTGGGTACCGCCATACTTGGTGTTTAAGCTAGATGTCCTCCTTCCTTCCCAACCTTCTTACCCCTCCCGGGGCTATCATCTAAAGCGGCACGCCCTCTTTTGAGGGAGACGGTGGTGTCCATTCCATCTGTCACCACCGCTCCCTCTTGCGTACCGCCCCTGGCTTTCTCAGTTCCAGGAATCGGATTTGCCTCCTCTTCTGGGGACCTTACATCCTCACCAGAGAGGGGCACGGGGCCTCCTGAAAGCCCTCCCTCCTTCGCCTCCGGTACCCCACTTCTTACCTCCTCCTCAGATGAAGAGGAGGCGGCGGTCTCATCCAAAGTGAGATACCGGTTGGAGGGCTCTAGAGGGGAGCCAGTTTCGCCTTCCCTGGCTACTTTGGTCGGGCTCTTTTTTTTTTGAGTACCGTTTCCTTCTATTGATGTTAGACCCAGTCTCACTACCCTCTGCTGCACTTTCGTAGTGTGAAGACTGGGTCTCATCGGCTCGTTCTAGTCTCCTGATCTCCGCCCTTAGCTCCCTGTCCCCTAGGGTCTCTGAACTACGGGAGTCAGCCACTTGGGGAGGGGCAGACATCACCCCATTGTGGTGGGGTTCCTTCTGTTCCCTCTCTGCCTGGCGTCTCTCCCTCCGCCTCTGCCGGGGCGGACCTCTCTTGGTCTTCACTGACCCCTTAACTTGA
The DNA here is from genome assembly GCF_014858855.1 of Bufo gargarizans. Taxonomy (NCBI): domain Eukaryota; kingdom Metazoa; phylum Chordata; class Amphibia; order Anura; family Bufonidae; genus Bufo; species Bufo gargarizans. The sequence continues at coordinate 590,306,431 of NC_058080.1, read as the reverse complement.
CTGTCTCCGCCAGCACCCGCCTCAGCCGAAGAGACCTCCCGGCCCACTCCTGCATGAACTCGGGCCGCATTGACCTCAGAGAGGGGACAGCGACTAAATGGGTGTCCGAGCACACCACACAAGTTGCACCTAATCTCCCCACAAGTTGCGGCAAGGTGACCTGTCCCTCCACACAACGCGCACTTCTGCACTTGGCAGCTAGCGCTGAAGTGTGAAGGGCTGCCACACTTGTGACAGAGCTTAGGCTGCCCCCTGTAGAAAACCAGGATCCTATCCCGGCCGATGAAGGCAGAGGATGGAATGTGGGAAACCGTGCTTCCTAGACAATTCAACTTCATATTGAAAGTCCAGGCTCCCGACCAAAAGCCAAATTCGTCCAGGTTTTTGGATGGTACACCCTGGACGTCCCCATACCTGCTTAGCCACGTCAGAATGTCAACGCAAGAAAGTGATTCGTTATGGGTTAAAACTGTCACCTTCTTGACGTTGTTCTGCCGGGTTATAGGCTGAGCGAAAAAACCCTTCCAATCTGTTAAGTTCTTCACCAGCTCATACCCAGACCAGAAAAGCTCTAGGTCCTCCGGCCGGGCAAAGCTGACGTCGAACTCCTTGGAACCATACGGATGTATCAGGGCGAAGATGTCAATCACCCTGAGGTCCATCTCAAGCAGGAGCTCCACCACCCTCTTTCTCGTAGGGCAGGCATCATTGCTTCTCCACTTGAGACAAACTACATTCCGCCTGGTCCCAGGGCCGGTTGTAGGCAGGGACCAGGTGGTCTCGCCCCCCCTTTCCTCTCGGAAAGCTCACAAGCCATGCCTGTTTATCCATAAGGATAGGTCCACCTTCTCTCCCTCTACTGTTATAGAGCTCTCCCCCTTTTTGAGGGCCTCCAGGTGTCGCCGTTGCAAGTCACCAACCGTGACCCCTGGGAATGAGGAAGCCAACAAGGTTTCCCCCCCCACGGTCGCAGCCACACTGGCATAACTTCTGCCAGGTGTCACGGCCGCAGGAGGGGCAACCGAACCGCCCCCCCCCCCCCCACTACACTAGTACCAGATGCCACGTCGGATCCCTCCGGAAGGCGAACACCAGGAGCCGCAGCCGCCACTTTTTCAGCGACAGCCTGCCGACTCCCAGCATCCATCCCACCTTTGGGCCCTGACGAGGCACCCTCACCAATACCCCTACCAACACCCTGCTCACATACACCCTCTCTCCCTGCTGGGACAGTTGGTGCAGCAGGTGACACAAAACTACTTCTATAATTGCCTTTATTATTACTACCTTTATTATTACACTTATCAATATTTACTTTGCCACGGTCATTGCCCCCGGACAAGCCACTCCCCCCCTCTGCTGCCCTTAAGATTTGGGCACGGGTGATCACACTCCCCGCCTCCCCAGCACTTAGTTCAGCACTGGAGGAAGAGGAGGTAGAGACAGGGGGGGCATGCCCAGTGGCAACATACATGGCCACATGCTCCGGCGCAATATATCCAGCTTTTACCTTCTTAGTATACTTTGCAGAGGACCGGAGCGCCGCTGTCAGATCTTTCCCGGCCGGCCCCTGGTTCTTCAGTGCACAGGCGCTTGTTCACTGTGCCTGCGTATTCACCTACAACCCTGGGTGCGCATCTGGAAGCACGGCTGGGCACCTCCCCGGCCACGCCCACATGCGCGCCAGTAGGAGGACGCCCGGACGCGCCCCCAGCCGCACTCTCTGACGCTTCTCCTGATCCCCCTGTGCTTTTGCAGCTGCAGGCGGAGTCTCAGGTTCAGCATTGTTTTGTGTGGGAGGGACGGTGACCCCATCACCACCCTACACACCGGTGCGGCGGGCAGAGTAGGCAGAGCAGCAGGTGGGACCACCTCTTTCATGGGGGCTAGCTCCGGTGCTGGACCACCCCCCTCCCACTGGGGAGTGGCCATCAGCACCAGAGGCCCCCGATTGAATAGAATTGCCGCTTCTTTTGCCTGCTATGTCGGCGTTCAGCGCCATCTTTGGCATATTTACTGCCGCACTGCCGGATTCTAATGCAGACAAACTTGGTGCAATACCAGGCAGCGCAACTGCGACACCTACTGGCAGAGTACCCGGTACGGACCCCTCAGCCCGCACCGAGCGCTCCGCAGGCACATACACCAAGCATGTCTGCTCTTTGTCCTTTTTATTTATCTTTTTTTTTGCCACTGTTCTCTTCTAGCAGTTCGTCTCCAAATGCAAAGCCCTGGAAATCAACTGGGGATTCCAGCATTTTAATTTCCCTCAGCAAACCACCACCACCATCTTCATCATTGTACACCTCACCACCATCCGATGACTCCTCAGATGAAGGTAAGCGGACTTGCTCTGGGGGTACACCACTGTATGTTTCTACCACCACTGACTCCATAGATGGAGGGGGTGGTGCATGCTCCGGCTCTATGGGTTGGGGACCCGCCTGAGATGTCAGGGATCAGGAGCATTCATCCTCCTCCTCACACTCCATATCCCCACACAGGTCCCCTTTAACCACAGCCTCCATGTCCAAAAAACGCCTCCCATTCAACAGCTTCTCCCTAAAAGGGCCACTGCCATCCAGCAGGCTTTCTCGCCGCTTCAGGGAGTCCTCCAGCTTCCCTTTAAACACTTTAATCTTTTCATTTATCGGGGGCCTTTTTTCTTGCTAGCATTGTTGGCTTTCACCCGCAAACCCTTTAACTCTTCCTTCAGGGTTTTTTAGGTGCTGTCCCAGCTCATCATATTCACACAGGTGGGCGGCCAAGCGAGAGCTGTAGGTGGAGGTACTCTCTCCCTCCCGCCGGAACCCCCAACCTACCTGGGACGACACCTCCCGACCCCTTGCAGGAAAGCTTCTTCCTCCTGGCGTCTTCGGGTCCTCAGGGGGGACTCGGCTGCCACTACCGCGTCCTGGTGTTGTTACCCTCTCGCCGCCATCCTTCAGGGTCGGTCGCTGTGACCCCTTACTCCCCACCGACCCAGGCCGGGGAGCAGGGGCGTCCTTCTGGGAGGACATGGCCACAGGACCCCACCAGCTCCCTAGGGAGAGGCAGGGCCTGGGCTGGGGAGAGGTGGTAAAAAACTCCCCACAAGTCTGGAACTGTTCACAGGAGAAGTAGATGGAAATCTCCCTGGAAGTCTCTGGAAGTCCAGGAGCTCTCGCAGCACACGTCTGATCACCGCAGCTGCAGGCACCAGACACGCCCAAGCCTGATTCTCTGCTATGGGACCTCTATCCTATGTCTGGGTGCCGGGGCCTAAAAATATCTGACAGTGGCCTGTTCCAGTGGTGGGTGACATGAAGCCTGATTCTCTGCTATGACATGAAGCCTGATTCTCTGCTATGGGACCTCTCCTCTGTCTGGGTGCCGGGGCCTAAATATCTCACAGAGGCCTGTTCCAGTGGTGGGTGACATGAAGCCTGATTCTCTGTGATGGGACCTCTCTCCAAACGATATTGGTAAAAAAAATTTTTTTTTATTATTATTCATTTCCCTATCCACATTTGTTTGCAGGGGATTTACCTACATTTTGCTGCCTTTTGCAGCCCTCTAGCCCTTTCCTGGGCAATTTTACAGCCTTTTTAGTGCCGGAAAGTTTGGGTCCCCATTGACTTCAATGGGGTTCGGGGCGAAGTTCGGATCCCGAACCCGAACATTTTCGGGAAGTTCAGCCGAACTTCTCGAACCCGAACATCCAGGTGTTCGCTCAACTTCAGTCCTGATGGTTTCCAACGTTACTGGCATGACAAGCAGATTGTCACGGCTGAGGATGGGGGAAACCCTCAGCCGTGCGTTGTCAGAAGATGTTAGTGGGTGCTCGGCCAGAACAAGAGAATTAGGGAGCAGGTCACCTCCTAGCGCATCCCTAATCTGACCCTCACTCCTAGCTGTATGAGCCGACCTTGATGGTAGGAGGACTCATACTCTGGAACCTCGGATCCCTACTGACCCTCCGACAGATCCCTGAGCTAGAAGCTGGGTAGACAACCTGTTCCTCCTGGACGCAGAGAAACAGGAGTCTAAAGTGGCCAAGCTACATAGAAAGGGGAACCTAAACAACTTATGGCAATGTCAGGTAAATGCAATAAGAATAACACCTACCTGCCACATACACAAGGCCTGGAACCCATGTGCAAATACTGCTGTCCACATCAAACATAAACGGACACAGCACACACCACACATCACACAGGAACCCAGGACCATAAGCTGCAATAGAGAAGCATACAAAAGACACACCTTCATAACATTGTGTATAACATAAACTTATACATAAACTTAAACGTATGACCACAAGGGTGGCCCCCACTGGCAGATGGTATATAAGTAGGAGGATGACTCCAGCAGACCATGGCTGAAGTACCCCTCTGACTACTGCTCTCAGCAGAGGCTAAATAGGCCATGTAGCCACACCCACACACAGACACACCCAGTGTTCACACACACAGAAGGGAGTTAACCCTTCCTACACCAGGCATGGGAGAAGGCTACTGAAAAGGGAGGTGTACAAACAACATCCCACGAATAAACCCAGTACACACCAAACATAGAAAAGACACACCTAACAAAGACAGGTTGCCAGGTGCAACCGCATGCATATTGCAGCCAGCTGCCTAGCACCAGCTCAGGCTGCTATACTGCCACATACATCATAAGAACATGTTGCCAGCGGCAACCACAAGTGAGGCAACATACAAGCGGCCCTCATCTATGGTTGAAACAACCAAACGAGACCGCAGGCAACAGCATGCGGTTCAGGAGTCACGACCATGACCATGGTCGTAACACAGATCCCACCTGAGATGTTTTCCACGCGCCACAGTGGAGGGGGCGCCATAATGGTCTGGGTGCTTTTTCCTTCAGGGCAACAATTGAGCTTCAGGGAGTGCAAGGACATGACGTTACTGGCATGACAAGCAGATCCCACCTGAGATGTTTTCTACGCGCCACAGTGGAGGGGGCGCCATAATGGTCTGGGGTGCTTTTTCCTTCAGTGGAACAATGGAGCTTCAGGAAGTGCAGGGGCGTCAAACGGCCGCTGGCTATGTCCAGATGTTGCAGAGAGCATTCCTCATGACTGAGGGCCCTTGTCTGTGTGGTAACGACTGGATTTTTCATCGGTACACAATGTCCGCAGGACAAGGGACTTCTTCCAGGAGAATAACATCACTCTTTTGGCCTATCCTGCGTGTTCCCCTGATCTAAATCCAATTGAGAACCTTTGGGGATGGATGGCAAGGGAAGTTTACAAAAATGGACAACAGTTCCAGACAGTAGATGGCCTTCGTTCAGCCGTCTTCACCACTTGGAGAAATGTTCCCACTCACCTCATGGAAACGCTTGCATCAAGCATGCCGAAAAGAATTTTGGAAGTGATAAACAATAATGGCGGAGCTACTCATTACTGAGTTCATGTTTGGAAGTTGGATTTCTGTTTTGGGGGGGTTTAGTTTTTTTGGGGAGGTGTGGTCCTAAACTTTTGATCAGCTGAAAAACAGCCTTTTTCAGTTCATTTATTTTCATTAAATTGAATGCTCAAAAAATGTTTTGTCTCACTCCAATTTCTTCTTGTTGCATGTTGAAGCTCTACTTGGAACCTTGTTAAGATCCAGCCATGCTAAATATGATTTTTATGCCATTTTTCAAGTGGTCTCAAACTTTTGATCAGGACTGTACAATAATTTGCATGGACATCATAATAGATACACTATGAATGTTGAGTAACAAGTAAGGAAATGTTTAATAAAATGTTTTTTTCTGTGTTTTAGGATGTAGAAAATAGCTTCCTTTGTGTATGTAACGGTAGTTCACACAATTTAAACACGGGAAGCATCCCAACTTTTGACTTCGAGATTTGACATTAGGGGAGGGAAGATACTCTTCTATATCCCCATGCCCACTCCTCAAAATGGGCCAATGTTTGGAAATGATCTGCTTGATGTATACAATCTTCCGTGTAAGTTGTTACCAATGGTATTCTGTTTAGTAACATAGTACATAATACATAAGGCCGAAAAAAATAAATTGTCCATCCAGTTCGGCCTGTCATCCTGCAAGTTGATCCAGAGGAAGGCAAAGAAAAAAACTGTGAGGTAGAAGCCAATTTTCCCCACTTTAGGGGAAGAAAAATTTCCTTCCCGACTCCAATCAGGCAATCACAATAACTCCCTGGATCAACGACCCCTCTCTAGTAGCTATAGCCTGTAATATTATTACACTCCAGAAATACATCCAGGCCAGGTTTGTTCATTTTTGTCTACTTATTTCATTAAGAGATCAGTGCGTGACTAACTATGCACTGTATTCAAGTTTTTTGAGCGCAAGTATTGACTTAATGCCAATGATTTTACCATAGCTCTCGGGTGTGTACTATTGTAACACAATAGTGTATTCCTATCTGTTGGTTTTGAGTAAACATTAGTGGATAAAGTGTTGTAAATCTGTCACAAAAAAATAATAATTAAAATTTGAAAGTCTAATTGGTACGCACTGATATAGGTCCACAGAAGATACAAGGACAAAGTTTTCTACAAAGTCAAAAGTTGGGATGCTTCCCGTGTTTAAATTGTGTGAACTGCCATTACATACACAAAGGAAGCTATTTTCTACATCCTAATACACAGAAAAAAACATTTTATTAAACATTTCCTTACTTGTACAGTAACTCAACATTCATAGTGTATGTATTATGGTGTCCATGCAAATTATTGTATGTAGGTGAGACCTCCCTTGATTTTAAAACCAGAATTAATCAGCATAGATATATAGAGTTGAGCGAACACCTGGATGTTCGGGTTCGAGAAGTTCGGCCGAACTTCCTGAAAATGTTCGGGTTCGGGATCCGAACCCGATCCGAACTTCGTCCCGAACCCGAACCCCATTGAAGTCAATGGGGACCCGAACTTTTCGGCACTAAAACGGCTGTAAAACAGCCCAGGAAAGGGCTAGAGGGCTGCAAAAGGCAGCAACATGTAGGTAAATCCCCTGCAAATAAATGTGGATAGGGAAATGAATTAAAATAAAAATTAAATAAATAAAAATTAACCAAAATCAATTGGACAGAGGTCCCATAGCAGAGAATCAGGCTTCACGTCACCCACCACTGGAACAGTCCATTCTCAGATATTTAGGCCCCGGCACCCAGGCAGAGGAGAGAGGTCCCGTAACAGACAATCTGGCTTCATGTCAGCAGAGAATTAGTCTGCATGTCATAGCAGAGAATGAGGCTTCACATCAGCCACCACTGCAACAGTCCATTGGCATATATTTAGGCCCAGCACACAGGCAGAGGAGAGAGGTCCTGTAACAGACAATCTGGCTTCATGTCAGCAGAGAATCAGTCTTCATGTCATAGCAGAGAATCAGGCTTCACGTCACCCACCACTGCAACAGTCCATTTTCATAAATTTAGGCCCAGCACCCAGGCAGAGGAGAGAGGTCCCGTAACAGACAATCTGGCTTCATGTCAGCAGAGAATTAGTCTGCATGTCATAGCAGAGAATGAGGCTTCACATCAGCCACCACTGCAACAGTTCATTGGCATATATTAAGGCCCAGCACACAGGTAGAGGAGAGAGGTCCCGTAACAGAGGATCTGGCTTCATGTCAGCAGAGAATCAGTCTTCATGTCATAGCAGAGAATCAGGCTTCACGTCACCCACCACTGTAAGAGTCCATTTTCATAAATTTAGGCCCAGCACCCAGGCAGAGGAGAGAGGTCCCGCAACAGACAATCTGGCTTCATGTCAGCAGAGAATCAGTCTTCATGTCATAGCAGAGAATCAGGCTTCACGTCACCCACCACTGCAACGGTCCATTTTCATAAATTTAGGCCCAGCACCCAGGCAGAGGAGAGAGGTCCCGTAACAGACAATCTGGCTTCATGTCAGCAGAGAATTAGTCTGCATGTCATAGCAGAGAATAAGGCTTCACATCAGCCACCACTGCAACAGTCCATTGGCATATATTTAGGCCCAGCACACAGGCAGAGGAGAGAGGTCCTGTAACAGACAATCTGGCTTCATGTCAGCAGAGAATCAGTCTTCATGTCATAGCAGAGAATCAGGCTTCACGTCACCCACCACTGCAACAGTCCATTTTCATAAATTTAGGCCCAGCACCCAGGCAGAGGAGAGAGGTCCCGTAACAGACAATCTGGCTTCATGTCAGCAGAGAATTAGTCTGCATGTCATAGCAGAGAATGAGGCTTCACATCAGCCACCACTGCAACAGTCCATTGGCATATATTTAGGCCCAGCACACAGGCAGAGGAGAGAGGTCCTGTAACAGACAATCTGGCTTCATGTCAGCAGAGAATCAGTCTTCATGTCATAGCAGAGAATCAGGCTTCACGTCACCCACCACTGTAAGAGTCCATTTTCATAAATTTAGGCCCAGCACCCAGGCAGAGGAGAGAGGTCCCGTAACAGACAATCTGGCTTCATGTCAGCAGAGAATCAGTCTTCATGTCATAGCAGAGAATCAGGCTTCACGTCACCCACCACTGCAACAGTCCATTTTCATAAATTTAGGCCCAGCACCCAGGCAGAGGAGAGAGGTCCCGTAACAGATAATCTGGCTTCATGTCAGCAGAGAATTAGTCTGCATGTCATAGCAGAGAATCAGGCTTCACATCAGCCACCAATGCAACAGTCCATTGTCAGATATTTAGGCCCAGCACCCAGGCAGAGGAGAGAGGTCCCGTAACAGAGGATCTGGCTTCATGTCAGCAGAGAATTAGTCTGCATGTCATAGCAGAGAATCAGGCTTTACGTCACCCAACATTGGAACAGTCCATTGGCATATATTTAGGCCCCGGCACCCAGACAGAGGAGAGGTTCATTCAACTTTGGGTAGCCTCGCAATATAATGGTAAAATGAAAATAAAAATAGGATTGAATGAGGAAGTGCCCTGGAGTCCAATAATATATGGTTAAGGGGAGGTAGTTAATGTCTAATCTGGACAAGGGACGGACAGGTCCTGTGGGATCCATGCCTGGTTCATTTTTATGAACGTCAGCTTGTCCACATTGGCTGTAGACAGCCGGCTGCGTTTGTCTGTAATGACGCCCCCTGCCGTGCTGAATACACGTTCAGACAAAACGCTGGCCGCCGGGCAGGCCAGTACCTCCAAGGCATAAAAGGCTAGCTCTGGGCCCGTGGACAATTTAGAGACCCAGAAGTTGAATGGGGCCGAACCATCAGTCAGTACGTGGAGGGGTGTGCACACGTACTGTTCCACCATGTTAGTGAAATGTTGCCTCCTGCTAACACGTTGCGTATCAGGTGGTGGTGCAGTTAGCTGTGGCGTGTTGACAAAAGTTTTCCACATCTCTGCCATGCTAACCCTGCCCTCAGACGAGCTGGCCGTGACACAGCTGCCTTGGCGACCTCTTGCTCCTCCTCTGCCTTGGCCTTGGGCTTCCACTTGTTCCCCTGTGACATTTGGGAATGCTCTCAGTAGCGCGTCTACCAACGTGCGCTTGTACTCGCGCATCTTCCTATCACGCTCCAGTGCAGGAAGTAAGGTGGGCACATTGTCTTTGTAGCGTGGATCCAGCAGGGTGGCAACCCAGTAGTCCGCACAGGTTAAAATGTGGGCAACTCTGATGTCGTTGCGCAGGCACTGCAGCATGTAGTCGCTCATGTGTGCCAGGCTGCCCAGGGGTAAGGACAAGCTGTCCTCTGTGGGAGGCGTATCGTCATCGTCCTGCCTTTCCACCCAGCCACGCACCAGTGATGGACCCGAGCTGCGTTGGGTGCCACCCCGCTGTGACCATGCTTCATCCTCATCCTCCTCCACTTCCTCCTCATCCTCGTCCTCCAGTAGTGGGCCCTGGCTGGCCACATTTGCACATTTGTACCTGGCCTCTGCTGTTGCCAAAAACCTCCCTCTGAGTCACTTCGAAGAGACTGGCCTGAAAGTGCTAAAAATGACCCCTCTTCCTCCTCCTCCTCCTGGGCCACCTCCTCTTCCATCATCGCCCTAAGTGTTTTCTCAAGGAGACATAGAAGTGGTATTGTAACGCTGATAACGGCGTCATCGCCACTGGCCATGTTGGTGGAGTACTCGAAACAGCGCAACAGGGCACACAGGTCTCGTATGGAGGCCCAGTCATTGGTGGTGAAGTGGTGCTGTTCTGTAGTGCGACTGACCCGTGCGTGCTGCAGCTGAAACTCCACTATGGCCTGCTGCTGCTCGCACAGTCTGTCCAGCATGTGCAAGGTGGAGTTCCACCTGGTGGGCACGTCGCATATGAGGCGGTGAGCGGGAAGGCCGAAGTTACGCTGTAGCGCAGACAGGCGAGCAGCAGCAGGATGTGAACGCCGGAAGCGCGAACAGACGGCCCGCACTTTATGCAGCAGCTCTGACATGTCGGGGTAGTTGTGAATGAACTTCTGCACCACCAAATTCAGCACATGCGCCAAGCAAGGGATGTGCGTCAAATTGGCTAGTCCCAGAGCTGCAACGAGGTTTCGCCCATTATCACACACCACCAGGCTGGGCTTGAGGCTCACCGGCAGCAACCACTCGTCGGTCTGTTGTTCTATACCCCGCCACAACTCCTGTGCGGTGTGGGGCCTGTCCCCCAAACATATGAGTTTCAGAATGGCCTGCTGACGTTTACGCCGGGCTGTGCTGAAGTTGGTGGTGAAGGTGTGTGGCTGACTGGATGAGCAGGTGGAAGAAGAGGAGGAGGAAGCCGAGAAGGAGGAGGTGGCAACAGGAGGCAAAGAATGTTGCCCTGCGATCCTTGGCGGCGGAAGGACGTGCGCCAAACAGCTCTCCGCCTGGGGCCCAGCTGCCACTACATTTACCCAGTGTGCAGTTAGGGAGATATAGCGTCCCTGGCCGTGCTTACTGGTCCACGTATCTGTGGTTAGGTGGACCATGCTACAGATGGCGTTGCGCAGTGCACACTTGATTTTATCGGATACTTGGTTGTGCAGGGAAGGCACGGCTCTCTTGGAGAAGTAGTGGCGGCTGGGAACAACATACTGTGGGACAGCAAGCGACATGAGCTGTTTGAAGCTGTCTGTGTCCACCAGCCTAAATGACAGCATTTCATAGGCCAGTAGTTTAGAAATGCTGGCATTCAGGGCAATGGATCGAGGGTGGCTAGGTGAGAATTTACGCTTTCTCTCAAATGTTTGTGAGATGGAGAGCTGAACGCTGCCGTGTGACATGGTTGAGACGCTTGGTGACGGAGGTGGTGGTGGTGGTGTTGGTGGTACATCCCCTGTTTGCTGGGCGGCAGGTGCCAACGTTCCTCCAGAGGCGGAGGAAGAGGCTGAGGCGGCAGCAGCAGAAGAGGCCGAGGCGGCAGCAGCAGAAGAGGTAGCAGGGGGAGCCTGAGTGACTTCCTTGGTTTTAAGGTGTTTACTCCACTGCAGTTCATGCTTTGCATGCAGGTGCCTGGTCATGCAGGTTGTGCTCAGGTTCAGAACGTTAATGCCTCGCTTCAGGCTCTGATGGCACAGCGTGCAAACCACTCGGGTCTTGTCGTCAGCACATTGTTTGAAGAAGTGCCATGCCAGGGAACTCCTTGAAGCTGCCTTTGGGGTGCTCGGTCCCAGATGGCGGCGGTCAGTAGCAGGCGGAGTCTCTTGGCGGCAGGTGTTCTGCTTTTGCCCACTGCTCCCTCTTTTGCTACGCTGTTGGCTCGGTCTCACCACTGCCTCTTCCTTCGAACTGTGAAAGTCAGTGGCACGACCTTCATTCCATGTGGGGTCTAGGACCTTATCGTCCCCTGCATCGTCTTCCACCCAGTCTTGATCCCTGACCTCCTGTTCAGTCTGCACACTGCAGAAAGACGCAGCAGTTGGCACCTGTGTTTCGTCATCATCAGAGACATGCTGAGGTGGTATTCCCATGTCCTCATCATCAGGAAACATAAGTGGTTGTGCGTCAGTGCAGTCTATGTCTTCCACCGCTGGGGAAGGGGTAGGTGGATGCCCTTGGGAAACCCTGCCAGCAGAGTCTTCAAACAGCATAAGAGACTGCTGCATAACTTGAGGCTCAGACAGTTTCCCTGATATGCATGGGGGTGATGTGACAGACTGATGGGGTTGGTTTTCAGGCGCCATCTGTGCGCTTTCTGCAGAAGACTGGGTGGGAGATAATGTGAACGTGCTGGATCCACTGTCGGCCACCCAATTGACTAATGCCTGTACCTGCTCAGGCCTTACCATCCTTAGAACGGCATTGGGCCCCACCATATATCGCTGTAAATTCTGGCGGCTACTGGGACCTGAGGTAGTTGGTACACTAGGACGTGTGGATGTGGCAGAACGGCCACGTCCTCTCCCAGCACCAGAGGGTCCACTAACACCACCACGACCATGTCCACGTCCGCGTCCCTTACTAGATGTTTTCCTCATTGTTATGGTTCACCACAACAACAAAAATATTATTTGGCCCAATGTATTGTATTCAAATTCAGCTGAATATAAATTTGAGGCCTAGTATTTACCGTATTTTTCGCCCCATAAGACGCACTTTTTCTCCCCCCAAAACGGGGGAGAAATGCCCCTGCGTCTTATGGGGCGAATGCTTGCCGTTTTACATCGCAAGCTGCGATGTAGATGCGTTCGGGGACTCGGGGAGGGACTGGGAGGAGGAGCTGGGGCCGGCAATAGCGGCGGGGCGGTGCAGTCAGTGTAGTATCCCTGCCCCGCCGCTCCGGTATAGTAATATAAGATGTCATAATCATTTATTGGTTATTAAACATGCCCCCTCAGTCGTATTACTACCTTATATCCTAATCGCATCTGTAGAATTCATGCAGGCCGGGCGGGCAGCATCAAGTCTTGTCATGTGCCTGCGCCGCCTACTTTATGAATGAAGCAGGCGGCGCAGGCAAGTGACGTCACTGAGGGACGCGCCGGCCGCCCGCCAGGCCTGCATGAATTCTACAGATGCGATTAGGATATAAGGTAGTAATAGGACTGAGGGGGCATGTTTAATAACCAATAAATGAATATAACATCTTTTATTTGTATACAGGCGGCCGCGCCAGGGGGGGGAGCGGATGGGGAGGGGGATCGGATGCTGCGATCTGTGGATGGCACAGTTATGGGCTGGGGGGGTCTGTGGATGTCACTGTTATGGGCTGGGGAGGTCTGTGGATGGCACATATATAACAGTGGCAGCCACAGATCCCCCCCAGCCCATAACAGTGGCAGCCACAGATCCCCCCCCCTGCAACAGTGCCAGCCACAGATCCCCCTGACACAGTGTCCCTCATCCACAGATCCCCCTGTAACAGTGTCCGTCATCCACAGATCCCCCTGTAACAGTGTCCGTCATCCACAGATCCCCCCATAACAGTGTCCGTCATCCACAGATCCCCCCCCCATAACAGTGTCCATCATCCACAGATCCCCCCCATAACAGTGTCCATCATCCACAGATCCCCCCCATAACAGTGTCCGTCATCCACAGATCCCCCCCATAACAGTGTCCGTCATCCACAGATCCCCCCCATAACAGTGTCCGTCATCCACAGATCCCCAGTAATAGTGCCATCCACAGACCACCATTAGTTCCAAACCCACCAAACACACAGCACACCTTTTTGGTTAAAATTTTTTTTTCTTATTTTCCTCCCCAAAAACCCAGGTGCATCTTATGGGCCGGTGCGTCTTATAGGGCGAAAAATACGGTAGGCGCTGGGTGACCGGTATGGATTTACTGACAGAATTAGACTTGGAAATGCACAGTAGCGTGTGTGTGAAGTTATTCTGAATGACCCTATGTGCACCTTGAATATTATATACCCTTTTAGGGATAGATTTCAAATAGCTCTGATATAGCAGAAACCACTAAATTATGAAATTGCTAAATTGGGAATTGTATTTCAACCCAGAACAAAAAATGTGCTTTGACGGACACTAAATAACTTTCCCAGCCACAACAGTACAGCGGTAACGAGAGATTTAGCGGGATATAAATTTGAGGCCTAGTATTTAGGCGCTGGGTGACCGGTATGGATTTACTAACAGAATTAGACTTGGAAATGCACAGTAGCGTGTGTGTGAAGTTATTTTGAATGACCCTATGTGCACCTTGAATATTATATACCCTTTTAGGGATAGATTTCAAATAGCTCTGATATAGCAGAAACCACTAAATTATGAAATTGCTAAATTGGGAATTGTATTTCAACCCAGAACAAAAAATGTGCTTTGACGGACACTAAATAACTTTCCCAGCCACAACAGTACAGCGGTAACGAGAGATTTAGCGGGATATAAATTTGAGGCCTAGTATTTAGGCGCTGGGTGACCGGTATGGATTTACTAACAGAATTAGACTTGGAAATGCACAGTAGCGTGTGTGTGAAGTTATTCTGAATGACCCTATGTGCACCTTGAATATTATATACCCTTTTAGGGATAGATTTCAAATAGCTCTGATATAGCAGAAACCACTAAATTATGAAATTGCTAAATTGGGAATTGTATTTCAACCCTGAACAAAAAATGTGCTTTAACGGACACTAAATAACTTGCCCACCCACAACAGTACAGCGGTAACGACAGATTTAGCGGGATATAATTTTGAGGCCTAGTATTTAGGCGCTGGGTGACCGGTATGGATTTACTAACAGAATTAGACTTGGAAATGCACAGTAGCGTGTGTGTGAAGTTATTCTGAATGACCCTATGTGCACCTTGAATATTATATACCCTTTTAGGGATAGATTTCAAATAGCTCTGATATAGCAGAAACCACTAAATTATGAAATTGCTAAATTGGGAATTGTATTTCAACCCTGAACAAAAAATATGCTTTGACGGACACTAAATAACTTGCCCAGCCACAACAGTACAACGGTAACGACAGATTTAGCAGGATATAAATTTGAGGCCTAGTATTTAGGCGCTGGGTGACCGGTATGGATTTAGTGACAGAATTAGACTGGGATATGGCCAAAAAATAACCACACTATTGCTGGTTAAATGCACTTGGTGTGACAGCTTGACCAACCACACTACTGAGGGTTAAATGCACTTGGTGACGGGCGCAGCTTGCCCCTGATGTAGTATATGGCCAAAAAATGAACAGACTATTGCTGGTTAAATGCACTTGGTGACGGGCGCAGCTTGCCCCTGATTTAGTATATGGCCAAAAAATTTACAGACTATTGCTGGTTAAATGCACTTGGTGTGACAGCTTCACCCTGATGTAGGCTTTAGCCAAAAAACAACCACACCATTGAGGGTTAAATGCGCTTGGTGACAGGCGCAGCTTGCCCCTGATGTAGTATATGGCCAAAAAATAAACAGACTATTGCTGGTTAAATGCACTTGGTGTGACAGCTTCACCCTGATGTAGGCTTTAGCCAAAAAACAACCACACCATTGAGGGTTAAATGCACTTGGTGACAGGCGCAGCTTGCCCCTGATGTAGTATATGGCCAAAAAATAAACAGACTATTGCTGGTTAAATGCACTTGGTGTGACAGCTTCACCCTGATGTAGGCTTTAGCCAAAAAACAACCACACCATTGAGGGTTAAATGCACTTGGTCGCAGCAAGGGCTGGCGCACAACAAGACACAAAATGGCCGCCGATCACCCCAGAAAAAAGTGACTGACAAACGGTCTGGGCAGCCTAAAAACAGTGAGCAATTGAATTTCAGCAGCTCAATGATGCACAGCTGCAGATCGATCGATTAATCAAGTCCTTTGGAGAAGTTAATCTGCCTAATCTCGCCCTACTGTCGCAGCCGCAACCTCTCCCTACGCTAATCAGAGCAGAGTGACGGGCGGCGCTATGTGACTCCAGCTTAAATAGAGGCTGGGTCACATGGTGCTCTGGCCAATCACAGCCATGCCAATAGTAGGCATGGCTGTGACGGCCTCTTGGGGCAAGTAGTATGACGCTTGTTGATTGGCTGCTTTGCAGCCTTTCAAAAAGCGCCAAGAAAGCGTCACAAACGCGCCAAGAAAGCGACGAACACCGAACCCGGACTTTTACGAAAATGTCCGGGTTCGGGTCCGTGTCACGGACACCCCAAAATTCGGTACGATCCCGAACTATACAGTTCGAGTTCGCTCATCTCTATAGATATACTATCCGCAAAAAACATATGGACCTTCCAGTACCTAAGCATTTTGTGGATTTGGGACACAAAAAAGGGGAATTAAGATGGATGCTAATTGATCATGTTCCTACCCCTAGAAGGGGTAGGAACAGGAATCTCCTTTTGAAAAAATGGGAGATTCATTGGATCTCTACATTAAATACACTGTGGCCCAATGGGCTGAATGTAGACTATAAGCCTTGGCTATTCTCCTAAATGTGCTCTTGTTGGGTTGACTTTGCTTCTGATCCTGGATTTGTATTGGTGCTCCTTGTGATTAAAAAGTTGATTTTAAATATACTTTTCTATCTCTTGCAGAAATTGGGAAAGACAAGACCATTTTGAAAGAGGGGGCGGCTATTTATTGGTCCTACTGGATACTGATTATCTATATAAGATAACACACAATATAAGGAGAAAGATGTACTAGTATTTGTTCTCATTGAAATAACAAAGAATGTTTATTATGACTTGTTCTTCTATTGAAATAAAAAAAAAATTGTTTCCCACATACTGGCCAGGTGAGATTGTGGTTCGGGCCAAGGTGTTCCACCTAGTTTAGGGGGATAATATATGTGAAGTAACCTCCTTTTTGGTTACATATGTACTTTATTTAACGTCGGCTACATAACTGGGGTCCGACCAATGTATATATACGTCCTGACCAATATTATATTGAGTTATTGGGTCTATGTCCCCACAATCAGGGAGATTGAATCTTACATTGCTACACTGGGGGTCTAGGAATAGACACCCAGTGGGAGTTGTGGATTTCCAATATTTTGTCATGTGTGATACCCACATGACACATTATTTGGAGTCTCCATAAGATTGGGTGACTTTGTGCTATTGGTGACCAACGGTGCGTAAAGGAATGCACGCACGAGGTCGCCATCAGATTTCTTACTTGTTTTCATTTTATATCTATTAGGGATTCAATACACCCTGAAGATACACTGGGTGTCCAGGTTGGACATACAGTGTAACCAGTGGTTCTTGGCTCCCGATTCAGGCGGTACTTCCGCATTATATACTTGGGTCAGGACATTTAACAGAAACTATATATTGTGTCGACCCCACGATTGTCACGGCTGAGGATGGGGGAAACCCTCAGCCGTGAGATGCCAGGTGTTGAAGTGGCTACTCGGCCATGAGGCCACAGGATAGGGAGCAGGTCACCTCCTACAGCATCCCTACCCTAACCCTAACTCCTAACCAGCATGGGCCGACCTTTAAGGTAGGAGGGCCCATGCGCAGGAACCTCGGAGCCCTATCTTACCCTCCGCAGATCCCTGAGCTAGGAGCTGGGTAAGGCAACCTACTCCTCCTTGACACGGAGGAGCAGGAGCCTCAATGGCCAAGCTGTTGGGAAAAGGGGAACAGAAACAGCAATACGGAAATGGCAGGCGAACAGAAGTTCACCAACCTGCCACAGCCCTGCTGACTGGATCCCTAAACAGACAGGGACCCAGAACCGTATGCTGCACAAACACATGTGAAAGTCCCAACAGACAAACTAGCTACAACACACACATAGGCATACATTAAACCTTATGACCACAGTGGTGGCTCTCACAGGCAGATGGAAAAACACAGGAGGCTGCTCCAGCTAGCAAGGCTGCAGCAACCTACTGAGCCCTGCCACAGAGAGAGGTTATATAGGCCCAAGTGGCCACACCCAACGGAAGGACACACCCAGTGACATCACACACACACACTGGGAAGGGAGTTAACCCTACACACACCACAGAAGGGAAACTCACATAAAAGGGAAAGTGTCCAACAGATCACACTGTGGCTGTTGCCGCTGGCCACGACATGGGTGGCAGCCGTCCAGGGAGTCAGCCCGAGGGCCGGGACAGTACCACCACATGTACACAACCACCAAACGTTGCCACGGGCAACCACAGTGCGGGGAATGATGTCCGTGCGCACACAAACATAAAACACAGTGCACACCAGACATACAAACGTGCATACACACACAACTCCCCGGGAACCGCACACAAGGCTGTTGTCCGCGGCAACCGCACTGAGGCCAACTACATAATGCCTCAGCTGCGGTTGACACAACAACCAAAACCGCAGGCAACTGTATGCGGCTCCCAAGGAGTCACGACCATAACCGTGGCCGTGACAACGATATTCCCGATGTTATTTAGATACAATAATGTTTTCACATAGCCTTAATTGATTGTCCCCTTTGCTCGGTGTTACGCAGTGCTTGGGTGTACTTCTCACGTGGGTAGTGTGTGTATGAACTTGACCGGCCCCTTTGTTTCCATGGTGAGGTTTGCGGTTCATGCCTCCTTTCTGTATGTAACACTGCATGTATTGAACAGCGGGGACTTGCGAGGTTGCGAGTGCGGTCATGTGTCATGCGACTTATATTCCCGATCACGTGAGCAGTTGCGCGATCACGTGATGCGGAGATCCGAAAGTTAGAATAGTTTGGACACGCGCAGTGCGCAAATTGATACGCCGGTATCCATGAGGACCATATCCCCGCTTTCTCCACGGCTTCCTACCACATTGTTTTTATTAAATGCACCTGCACTAAGGTATTTGAATTATATTATCACATGTGTGAGTTTTACTACAATCATGTCAATTATCCATGAATGTATGAATTAACGAATGAGATATATATATTTTTTTTATATATGCACTGATGTCACTTTACCATGCACTTAATGAATCATATTGTAATTTATGGAAATAGTGTGTTAATATGAGATATTTTTACACTTTTTGTATTTTATTTGATTAATTGATGATGTGTGAACCTGTATAAATATGCACATTGCACCAGTACACTTGTCACTGCTTGAGAAAGATCCCAGCAAGTGGACCGAGATATTGCGGTCTGGTGAATAAAGCTATCACTTTGATTTTACTTTCTGGATGTGCCGTGGAATTCCTTTGCTTATACATTGTTTGGAGGTGGATCGCCCCCTAAGCCTCAGGCACTCCACATCTACGCAGAAAACTGCTGTGCTGCCCAATTTCACTAATTTCTAGATAGATACATACAGTTGTGTTCAAAAGTATTCAACACCAACTGAAATTCAGTGTTTTGGCCAGTTTGACATTGATTTTGATCATTTCAGTCATCTTGTTTACAATTAAATCAAAGAGGCACTTGTAAGTCAGACAAATATAACATAACATTTATAATGAAATAACCACAAATGTATTTTCTGTTCTCACATCATTATCAGTTAAATTCAACCCCGAAGTGACATTCAATCTTAGTACTTAGTACAACACCCTTTTCCAGTTATAACAGCTTTTAAACGTGAAGCATAGCTTGACACAAGTGTCTTGCAGCGATCTACAGGTATCTTCACCCATTCTTCATGGGCAAAAGCCTCCAGTTCAGTCACATTCTTAGGCTTGCGCGCTGCAACTGCTTTCTTTAAGTCCCACCAGAGGTTCTCAATCGGATTTAAGTCTGGTGACTGCGATGGCCACTTCAAAATGTTCCAGCCTTTAATCTGCAACCATGCTCTAGTGGACTTGGAGGTATGCTTGGGATCATTGTCCTGTTGAAAGGTCCAACGTCTCCCAAGCCTCAGGTTTGTGATGGACTGCATCACATTTTCATCCAATATCTCCTGGTACTGAAGAGAATTCATAGTACCTTGCACACGCTGAAGCTTCCCTGTACCTGTAGAAGCAAAACAGCCCCAAAGCATGATTGACCCCCCGCCATGCTTCACAGTAGGCAAGGTATTCTTTTCTTCATAGGCCTTGTTCTTCCTCCTCCAAACATAGCGTTGATCCATGTGCCGAA
Source organism: Bufo gargarizans (assembly GCF_014858855.1). NCBI lineage: Eukaryota > Metazoa > Chordata > Amphibia > Anura > Bufonidae > Bufo > Bufo gargarizans. Next base: position 590,286,539 of record NC_058080.1, on the reverse strand, counting down.
ACAGTTCTAATTTTGTTTCATCAGTCCACAGAACACTATCCCACAACTTTTGTGGTGTGTCCACATGACTTTTGGCATACTGCAGTCGACGCTTCTTATTCTTTGGAGACAGGAAGGGGGTGCGCCTGGGAGTTCTTGCATAGAGGCCTTCATTGCGCAGTGTGCGCCTTATTGTCTGAGCTGAAACTTCAGTACCCACATCTGACAAATCTTTTTTCAGTTCCTCAGCAGTCACACAGGGACTTTTCTCCACTTTGCACTTCAGGTAGCGCACAGCAGTCAAAGTCAGCATCTTCTTTCTGCCACGACCAGGTAGCATTTCAACAGTGCCCTTTGCCTTGAATTTGCAAATGATTCTTCCTATGGTGTCTCTTGGTATGTTTAACATCTTTGCAATCTTCTTATAGCCATTGCCCTTCCTGTGAAGAGAAATCGCCTCTTCTCGTGTCTTCCTGGACCATTCTCTTGACTTCACCATGTTTGTTAACACACCAGTAAATGTCTAGAAGGAGCTGAGTATTACAGTCCTTTTAAATCTGCCTAATTGGTGCTTTTTTTGCTTGATTGCTGCTCCTTGACATCCACAGGTGTTTTCAATACCTGATCGAAGACACTTGAATAAACCTCTGTTCTTAAGAGTGGTAGTCTTTAAGGGGTTGAATAATTGTGTCAATGAAGAAATCACAAAAAAAAAAACATTTAATACTGTATTACAAAAACAATTGATGTCATTTTAGTTGCATTTGGTTCTTTAAAAAGTCCTTGTAAGATTTCATTCTGAACACAATTACAAATGTACACTAAAATCCCTCTACAGCATTGGGGGTTGAATAATTTTGAACACAACTGTAGATAGTTCAATCAGATAGAAAGATAATAAAAATAAATTCCACGGCACTTCCAAAAGAAAAAAAAGTATTAGTTTAATCACTATATAGCAACGTTTCAGTCCTCTCAAGGGGACTTTTCTCAAGCAGTTTGAGAAAGATCCCATTGAGAGGACTGAAACGTTGCTATCTGGTGATTAAACTAATACTTTTTTTTCTTTTGGAAGTGCCGTGGAATTTATTTTTATTATCGTTTTTTTTTTTGGATGGTGGGTCACCTCCTCAGCCCCTGGCTCTCTGCATTTACTTAAATATCGCTGTCCTGCCCATAACATTTTCTTTCGTCCCTAGATAGATAGAATCGATAGATAGATAGATAGAACTGAAAGATAGATATAGATTTTAGGATAGATAGATTTATAGATAGAGCGATCAGACAGATATATAGACGTATAGATAGAGAGATGATAGATAAATATATAGTAGGATAGACAGAACCGATAGATAGATAGATAGATAGATAGATAGATCAGACAGATATACACATAGATAGATAGATAGATAGATGGATGGATAGATATAGTTTATACAGTTGCAAGAAAAAGTATGTGAACCCATTGGAAAGATATGGATTTCTGCATAAATTGGTCATAAAATGTGATCTGATCTTCATCTAAGTCACAACAATAGACAATCAGTCTGCTTAAACTAATAACACACAAAGAATAAAATGTCACCATGTTTTTATTGAACACACCATGTAAACATTGACAGTGCAGGTGGGAAAAGTATGTGAACCCTTTGATTTAATAATTGGTTGAACCTCATTTGGCAGCAATAACTTCAACCAAACGTTTCCTGTAGTTGCAGATCAGTCGTGCACAACTGTCAGGAGTAATTCTTGACCATTCCTCTTTACAGAACTGTTTCAGTTCAGCAATATTCTTGTGATGTCTTGTGTGAATCACTTTCTTGAGGTCATGCCACAGCATCTCAATCGGGTTGAGGTCAGGACTCTGACTGGGCCACTCCAGGAGGCATATTTTCTTCTGTTTAAGCCATTCTGTTGTTGATTTACTTCTATGCTTTGGGTCGTTGTCCTGTTGCAACACCAATCTTCTGTTGAGCTTCAGCTGGTGGACAGATGGCCTTAAAGGGAACCTGTCACCGGGATTTTGGTTATAGAGCTGAGGACATGGGTTGCTAGATGGCCCCTTGCACATACGCAATACCCAGTCCCCATAGCTCTCTGTGCTTTTATCGTGTAAAAAACAGATTATATTCAAATTAATATAAAAGAGTCATATCTTACTTGTGTGACCAGAGAACAGTAATATTTTCAAGCTCTGACTCCTCTCAGGTTAATTTGCATATGTATCAAATCGGTTTTTATACACCAAAAAAGTACACAGAGCTATGGGGACTGGGTATTGAGGATGTGCTAGCGGCCATCTAGCAATCCATGTCCTCAGCTCTATACCCAAAATCCCGGTGACAGGTTCCCTTTAAGTTCTCCTGCAAAATGTCTTGATAAACTTGGGAATTCATTTTTCCTTCGATGATAGCAATCCGTCCAGGCCCTGATGCAGCAAAGCAGCCCCAAACCATGATGCCCCCACCACCATACTTCACAGTTGGGATAAGGTTTTGATGTTGGTGTGCTGTGCCTCTTTTTCTCCACACATAGTGTTGTGTGTTTCTTCCAAACAATTCAACTTTGGTTTCATCTGTCCACAGAATATTTTGCCAGTACTGCTGTGGAACATCCAGGTGCTCTTGTGCAAACTGTAAACGTGCAGCAATGTTTTTTTTGGACAGCAGTGGCTTTCTCTGTGGTATCCTCCCATGAAATCCATTCTTGTTTAGTGTTTGAGGTATCGTAGATTCGCTAACAGGGATGTTAGCATATGCCAGAGACTTTTGTAAGTCTTTAGCTGACACTCTAGGATTCTTCTTCACCTTATTGAACAGTCTGCACTGTGCTCTTGAAGTCATCTTTACAGGACTGCCACTCCAAGTGAGAGTAGCAGCAGTGCATTTATAGACAATTTGTCTTACCGTGGACTTACCGTCAACAATTCTTAATTGTAGGTCTTCTGAGAGCTCTTTTGTGCGAGGCATTATTCACATCAGGCAATGCTTCTTAAGAAAAGCAAACCCAGAACTGGTGTGTGTTTTTTATAGGGCAGGGCAGCTGTAAGCAACACCTCCAATCTCATCTCAATGATTGGACTCCAGTTGGCTGACACCTCACTCCAGTTAGCTCTTGGAGATGTTATTAGTCTAGGGGTTCACATACTTTTTCCACCTGCACTGTGAATGTTTACATTGTGTGTTCAATAAAAACATGGTAACATTTAATTCGTTGTGTGTTATTAGTTTAAGCAGACTGTGATTTTCTATTGTTGTGACTTAGATGAAGATCAGATCACATTTTATGACCAATTTGGGCAGAAATCCATATAATTCCAAAGGGTTCACATACTTTTTCTTGCAACTGTAGATAGATAGATCAGACAGATACATACAGATGTATAGATAGATAGATCTATAGATCATTCATTTCACCAATCTATTGTTCCATCATGTCGCTATGGCATACTTGCCAAGTTTTAATAATGATAAAACTATGATGGAATTGCAATTTTGCCCACCTCACTTCCCCAAAAATGTTATAAAAAGTGATCAAAAAGGTCATATGTACCCAAAATTAGTACCACTCAAACTGTCACCTCATCCCGCAAAAAAATTAGCCCCTATATAAGACAAACCCCCCAAAAATGGCTTTCAAAAAAATGGAGACAGAAAAACTTTTTTTTTTTTTATACTTTCATTGTGTAAAACTGAAATAAATCAAATTATCTAACCTGTCCGGTGAACACTGTAAAAAACAAAAAATAAAAACTGTGCTAGAACAGCCATTTTTTGGTTACCTTACCTCATATAGCATAATATTGAGTGTTCAAAAATCATATGTACTCCAAAATAGTGTCAATAAAACTGTCACCTTAGACCGTAGTTTCCAAAAGGGGGTCACTTTTTGGGAGTTTCTACTGTAGGGGATCATCAGAGGGGCTCCAAATGGGACATGGTGTCTAAAAATCAGTCTAGGAAAATCTGTCCACCAAAAACCATGCAGAGCTCCTTTTCTTCTGCGCCCTGCCGTGTGCCTATACAGCAGTTTACGACCACATATAGGGTGTTTTTGTAGACTGCAGAATCAGGGCAATAGATATTGAGTTTTTTTGGGCCGTTAACCCTTGCTGTGTTACAGGAAATAATGGATTCAAATGGAAAATCTGCCAAAAAAGTAAAATTTATAAATTTAATCTCCATTTTCCTTTCATTCTCGTGGAACACCTAAAGGATTAACAAAGTTTGTAAAATCAGCTTTGAATAACTTGAGGGTTGTTGCCACAGGAAAACATTCTCATAATGGCTTGGTAAGTAAAAGAGTTCCAGAGTTATTACAACATAAAGTGACACGTCAGATTTCCAAAAATTGGCCTGGTCCTTAAAGGGGCATTCTGGTAAAGTAACTTAATTTTTGAAAAACTGTATTTAAGAGGTTGTCCGGTCCCAAAATCAAAATTCTTATTATGTGCTCCTAACACCCCTCACCATGCATACATATGCCCCCAATACCAGTTTTTTATGTCCGAGCTTTCCTTTCTCCCTGGAAGACATCACATTATCCTGGCAGATCTGATTACTTTCTGCCCTCCTTGTTTTGTTGAATACATAACTTTATTGATACACAAGCCTGGCTGCACTGCACAGAGATGAGTCACAGGCTGGACATGCCCCCACTCTGCCTACAGCAGCTACTCCATCTATAACGCCTGTGTCTATCCTTCTGCACACAGACATGATTCTACTTCTCACTCAGTGTCTAAATCCCATTACTGACCGTCCACAGGCTCTTCCCTCACCATCTCCAGAGTGTAATAAACAGCTGGAAGCAGCAAGCACACCCACACACATCTGTATCTAAGGCTACTGAGACGGATCCGCTCATATAATGCAGACGGTGGCTCCGTTCAGTACGGATTCGTCTGCATTATAATGTTAAAAAATTTCTAAGTGTGAAAGTAGCCTCAGACGGATCCGTCCAGACTTTCAATGTAAAGTCAATGGGGGACGGATCCGTTTGAAGATTGAGCCATATTGTGGCATCTTCAAACGGATCCGTCCCCATTGACTTACATTGTAAGTCTGGACGGATCCGCACGCCTCTGCACGGCCAGACGGACACCCGAATGCTGCAAGCAGCGTTCAAGTGTCCGCCTGCTGAGCGGAGCGGAGGCTGAACGCTGCCAGACTGATGCATTCTGAGCGGATCCGCATCCACTCAGAATGCATTAGGGCAGTACGGATGCGTTCGGGTCCGCTTGTGAGCCCCTTCAAACGGAGCTCACAAGCGGACACCCGAACGCTAGTGTGAAAGTAGCCTAATCCTATCCTGTGTGATACAGCCTGCTGAGTATCTAAACTCATTACTGGCTGTCCACGGGCTCTTTCCTTACTATCTCCAGAGTGTGATAAACAGCTGGAATCGGCAAACACGTCCAAACACATCTGTATCTAATCCTAACATGTATGTGTGCCTGATACAGGGCCTGTTGTGTGCGATACTGCCTGCTGAAGTGTGTATCTAATCGCATCTTCTATGATACAGCCTGCTGAGCTGTGTATCTAATTCTATTTTGTATCATAAAACCTGCTGAGCTGTGTATCTAAACCTTTATGCACATAACCGTATCCATTTTGCAATCCACATTTTTTGCTGTCCCATTGAGTTCTATGGATTTGAGGTCCTCATTTTGAAGACCAGAATAGGACATGTTCTGTCTTTACTGGAACTGACATACGGATGTAGAAAACACACTGATGACGTCCATGTGTTTTCCACATCCGGATGTCAGTTCTGCGAAAGATAGAACATGTCCTATTCTGGTCCTCATAATGACGTTCTAAAACCCATAGAACTCAATGGGACTGCAAAAAAAAAATGTGAATCGCACACGGACAGTAACCTTATTTAGTGGATCCGCAACTTGCAGACCGCAAAACCGAAACGGTCCTGACTCACCGGAAGACAAGAAAGCCCGACAGGAGCAGTCATGTGACCGGGTGGAGGATCTTGGAACCGGCTGCACTATGAAAGGTAAGTATGTGCTCAATAATCTTTCCTCCACAGGTTAGCTTTTAATCCCAAAAAAAAGGTTAAGCCTGGAGAACCCCTTTAAGGCTGCAAGCTGTGACTCAACCAGAACCCATAGGCTTCTTTCACACGGGCGTCATGGTTTTGGGCCAGATAATATGCGGATGCGTCGTGGGAAAATGCGCAATTTTTCCGCGCGAGTGCAAAACATTTTAATGCATTTTGCACGTGTGTGAGAAAGATCGTCATGTTTGGTACCCAGACCGTTTGTGTTAGGTGTTGTGTAGATTGTATTATTTTCCCTTATAACATGGGAAAGAATGCTTAGTACAATAGGACTAGAGGGGTTAAAAAAATATAAAAAATAATTTAACTCACCTTAATCCACTTGTTCGTGCAGCCCGGCTTCTCTTATGTCTTCATCTTTGCTGTGCAGTAGGAAAAGGACCTTTGATGACATCACTGCGCTCATCACATGGTCTATCACCATGGTGATGGATCATGTGACGGACCATGTGATGAGTGCAGTGACGTCACCACAGGTCCTTTTCCTGTGCACAGCAAAGATGAAGACAGAAGAGAAGCCGGGCTGCAAGAACAAGTGGATTAAGGTGAGTTAAAATTTTTTTAGTTTTTTTTAACCCCTCCAGCCCTATTGTACTAAGCATTCTGTATTAAGAATGCTATTATTTTCCCTTATAACCATTTTATAAGGGAAAATAATAATGATCAGGTCTCCATCCCGATCGTCTCGTAGTTTTCGATTTCCACACAGCCCCCTTCAATTCTAAGGGGCCTGCGTTGCGTGAAAAACGCACAAAGTAGAGCACACTGCGATTTTCATGCAATGTACAAGTGAGGCGTGAAAATCACCGCTCATATGCACAGCCCCATAGAAATGAATGGGTCCGGATTCAGTGCGGGTGCAATGCGTTCACCTCACGCATTGCAACAGTGTGGAAATCTCGCCCGTGTGAAAGAGGCCATACCTATACATATAATCGGATTTTTTTTATTTACCTTGCACTCAATTTCTGTAGCTCCTGTGTGAGCTTGCAACACACAGAGTATCATGGTGCCTAATCTTCCCTCACAAGACTACAATCTCCACAATCCCTAGCTTTTCTGCTGTAAGTGTTGATGTTTATTGATTGGCTGCCTGATATTCCAGCCCAGTCAGTCACGCCCCCTACTCAGTAATCAGGAGCACCCGAACGCTAGTGTGAAAGTAGCCTAATCCTATCCTGTGTGATACAGCCTGCTGAGTATCTAAACTCATTACTGGCTGTCCACGGGCTCTTTCCTTACTATCTCCAGAGTGTGATAAACAGCTGGAATCGGCAAACACGTCCAAACACATCTGTATCTAATCCTAACATGTATGTGTGCCTGATACAGGGCCTGTTGTGTGCGATACTGCCTGCTGAAGTGTGTATCTAATCGCATCTTCTATGATACAGCCTGCTGAGCTGTGTATCTAATTCTATTTTGTATCATAAAACCTGCTGAGCTGTGTATCTAAACCTTTATGCACATAACCGTATCCATTTTGCAATCCACATTTTTTGCTGTCCCATTGAGTTCTATGGATTTGAGGTCCTCATTTTGAAGACCAGAATAGGACATGTTCTGTCACACTAACACGCCCTTTGTTTCACAAGACATTTAGCAAGAGAACTGATAGCAACACACTGAGCATGCTCGACCTAACAAAGGCTCAGAACTAGGCATCGACCGATTATCGGTTTGGCCGATATTCCTGTTTTTTCCACGTTATCGGTATCGGCATCTAAACTGCCGATACCACTGATAATGCTTACGTGCCCGCCGCACGCACCCACCCGAAGTCTCTGAGTCCGGCCATGTCTTTCGGCTGCGGAACTCCGTAGCAGACGCTGACGTCATTGGAGGCGGTCAGTGTAGGGCAGAGGCGAGAACCAAAGTGCCTGCCGACATTACAGTCTATACAGTTGTGCCATGGTAAAATAAATATGCGCGCCGTCATAGTAGTTTGTTACCTACAATCTGAATTTCCTTATATACCTCAGACTCATATACTATTATACAGTGTGTTATATGTATTATATACCTCGACTGTGCTACTTCATACACACATTATATAGTATGCAATTGTATTGTAATGTGTGTATGATGTAGTATGAGGTATATATAATACATATATAACACACTGTATATGTATATGAGGCATATAACACACAGTATATGTTATGTATACTATTATCAGGTATATAAGGACTCTAAGGAGTGTATGATGTAGTATGTGCGAGGTATATGACTCCTTAGAGTCCTTATATACCTGATAATAGTATACCTATAGATAACATATACTGTGTGTTATATACATCATGCTATTATACATATACAGTGTGTTATATACAGGTGAAACTCGAAAAATTTGAATATCGTGCAAAGTTAATTTATTTTAGTAATCCAACTTAAAAGGTGAAACTTAATATATGTGATAGACTCATTACATGCAAAGCGAGATATTTCAATCCTTTATTTGTTATAATTTGGATGATTATGGCTTACAGTTAATGAAACCCTAAAGTCACCATTTAGAGGTCCCCTTTGCTCAGGGGGTATGGATTAATTAGCTGACTAGAGTGTGACACTTTGAGCCTAGAATATTGAACCTTTTCACAAAAATCTAATTTTAAGCTGCATTAATGCAATTCCTTTTAATTTGCATTACTGAAATAAATAGACTTTTGCACAATATTCTAATTTCTCGAGTTTCACCTACATGTATTATATATATTACATACTATAATGTGTAAAAAAAAGAAAAGAAAAAGAAGTAGTACAATTTGTTGTATTTGACTCATATCACCAATGAAAAAGAAAGATTTACCAAAAAATCTAAATGTTAACAATAAACATGTTCATTTAACATGTTCAATGCAGATTTGTGTAGGAATTTTTATTTAAAAAATAAAAAAATGCACAGAACGTCAGTATAAATTATTGGCTATCGTCCCGAAAGTTCACAGATTATAGGTATCGGCCCTAAAAAAATCTATATATCGGTCGATCCCTACTCAGAACTACAGGTCAATGCCGTGGTAATTTATGAGGAAACGCAGTGGGTAGCAGAGGAGGAAAACTACTTTTATAACTACTGAACTGTAAATATGTGAAATTTACATTATATTAGGTAATTATTGATGATGAAATAGTCTAAAACATAAGTTAGATTTATGGTAACCGGAATACCCCTGTAAGGTGAAAAATGGCTTGGTACTGAAATGGTTAAGCCCCCTAAGCCAATTCAGACCACTTAAATAAATACATACACCATACCCCCTAACAAATACAGAGAGAATACAGTAGATCCCCTAATTAAATACATATTTTTCCATAAGTGGCAGACTGAAATGCTGTGAAATAGACTGACACCTTCATAGGGAACCTATCATATTGTATATATGGGGTCTAAGCTGCAGGCAGCGGGTTATAGAGCAGGAAGAGCTGAGCAGATTGATGTATAGTGGGAAAAGATTCAGTATAAGGTCGGGTTCACATTTATTTTTTCCATTGTTCTGCTCCATTAGAGGATAATGGAAGTGCGAGATAGGGCACATCACTGACCCTGGCAGAGCTGAATAGACCCCTATCAGTTTCCTATCCATCCTGTTTTTTAGCGGACAAAAAAGTTTGTCTTTTTAACGGAACCAGCAACAATGTTAAGTTGTCCTTACCTGTATTTTATTCATTTATATTCAAGCTCATTTTGGACTTTGAAGTCATGGAGGTGGTCCTATCAGTGATTGACAGTTATCTCTGTATACACAGTCATAGGGAGAAGTTCCTTCTGCTCTATAACATGCTGTCTGTAGCTTACATTGCATTTTCATGGTGACAGCTTCCCTTTAAGTGATCTCCTCAGAAACTGATGGTATTGACGTCACTCCTCTGTTGATAGAACATGCTGACAGAATGACCATTTACCATTAGTTTCTGAGAAGATAATTCTAAGTTGACAACCAATACGGCACACATGCGAGTGAGATCCAGCACAACCTTCTTCATAAAATTTCCAATTTTAACTTAAATCCTTTAAAAACCAACAACTTCAGCAGTATTCAAATTGCATAAAAATGGGGGCTAACGGAAGCATATGTAAACAGGAGAAATGCTATGGTTGACATGTTTCAGACAGCATTAGTCCTTATTCTTGATCTGAGGCCATAAAATTAAGTGCATCCTCTAGCGGCGCATGGGATATGAGATTTCATTACAGTCAACTTCCAGTATTATACTGTAAACCATAAACTTTTTTCCGACAAGTGAAGCAGGGGTACGGCCTTTGGAAAAATGTAAGCTTGGCTGCTTGGACAATGTTGAGAAATATTTTTTATGTGAATTAATGGGGGGCTTCCATTCTACCTCCAAACTCCAACTGAACCCTACTGCAGCCACCTACAATATATGAGAGGTTGTCGTGCATGCTTGTGGCTCTCTCTTTTGACAGGGCCACGGACACTTATCAGAGTCTTCCTGGCTATCAGTTTCACAGTGAGCCACACGTTTCATAGGAAGAGTGTGGAAGCAATTTAGAACATCTGGGAGAGGCGTATGTAAAACCTATGAGATCTTACCCTGGAAATTAGGACAACCATGCTTCAAGATAACATTGTTAGTCTAAAACTGTCTCCCTATAACAGAGCCGTCTTCTTTTCTATGACTACTGTATGTACTGTGTTGGTGTCTTACAAACTAGAATAAAGACTTCTTTGCAAGCTTCTGTCTACTCTGTTAAGCAACCAAAAGTGAAAGGTGAAACAAAGTTCAATAAAACTTTTGTATACAAGCCAATAAATGAGGCCACATAATTTATCATGTAAAGCTCATAATAGGATCATTCAGGGATAAATTACAAACCATTTATGTTTTATTAAATGTACAGTATTTACAAGTCACATGAAAGCATTCTGAAATTAAGAAGTTGTGTGAAACTGGAAATAGGAAGATATTCTCCAGAATCACTACTCTTAGGCTTCTTTCACACGGGAGTCACGCGTGAGGGCCGGATAGGATGCGTTGCGGGAAAATGCGTGACTTTTCCGCACGAGTGCAAAGCGTTTTAGTGCGTTTTGCACGCGCATGAGAACAATCATCATGTTTGGTACCCAGACCCGAACTTCATTAAAGAAGGTGTTGTGTAAATTGTATTATTTTCCCTTATAACATGGTTATAAGGGAAAATAATAGCATTCTTAATACATAATGCTTAGTAAATTAGGGATGGAGGGGTTAAAAAAATAAAATAATTAAACTCACCTCATCCACTTGTTCGCGCAGCCCGGCTTCTCTTTCTTCTTCTTTGATGACCTGGGAGGAAAAGGACCTTTGGTGATGTCACTGCACTCATCACATGATCCATCATCATGGTGATGGATCATGTGATGAGCGCAGTGACATCACCAAAGGTCCTTTTCCTCCCAGGTCATCAAATAAGAAGACAGAAGACGAGCCGGGCAGCGCGAACAAGTGGATAAGGTGAGTTTAATTTATTTTTTTTTTAACCCCTCCATCCCTAATTTACTTAGCATTCTGTATTAAGAATGCTATTATTTTGCCTTATAACCATGTTATAAGGAAACATAATAATGGTCGGGTCCCTATCCCGATAATCTCCTAGCAACCATGAATGAAAATCACACCGCATCCGCACTTGCTTGCGGATGCTTGCGATTTTCATGTAGCCCCATTCACTTCTATGGTGCTTGCGTTGCGTGAAAAATGCACAATATAGAGCATGCTGCGATTTTAACGCAACACACAAGTGATGCGTGAAAATCACCACTCATGTGCATAGCCCCATAGAAATGAATGGGTCCGGATTCAGTGCGGGTGCAATGCGTTCACCTCACGCTTTGCACTCGCGCAGAAAACTTGCTCGTGTTAAAGAGGCCCTATAGGGCTAACCACAAAAAGAATTTACACAAAAGACCATTGGTCAATATATGCATAGTAAGCCTCAGTGTACACTACATCTGTGTCCTGTACAAGACGTATATACTGGTACTCAGGGCCGCCATCAGGGGGGTACAGCCGATACCCCAGTAAGGGGCCCAGACCCTGTGGGGGGCCCGGCCAGTTCCAATGTAAAAAAAAAAAAAATTTTTTTTTTTTACCCCCTCTCATTTGTCAGTGACTTGAGTTGAACTTTATTGCATCGCTAGAGGGGGGCAATTGATCATTCCTTGCTAGTGATGTCCAGGTCACTGAACCGGTCCGTGTGAAGCCGCTCAGTCTGAGTCAGTGAGTCACAGCACACAATAGCAGAGACGCTGGCAGCAGGAAGGGGAGGGACTCGGGAGGAGTGTAATCTGATTCTAGAGTGGAAGCTGCTTCTGCCAGCCCCTCCCCTCCCCGCCCACCAACCAATCAGAGCTGAGGCAAGGCAAGCACTAGCAGCTCTGAGTCTGAGTCACTGACACAAGTACAGGGAGTCTAAGAAAGAATCGGATGAGTCACAGCTTAAAGGGTTTCTACCACATCGTTTTGACATAATTAGCTATCAGACACTAGCGATCCGCTAGTGTCTGCTCTACCAAACCATGGTATTATAATAGCTTTTTGTGCAGCCGTTTCCATAAAAAAACGAACATTTATTGATATGCTAATAAGCCTCTAGGTGCTATGGGGGCGTCTTTTCAGCACCTAGAGGCTCAGTCTACCTTCACAAAATGCCGCCCAGCGCGTCCCTCCAGCCCGCCCATCTCCTCTGGAATGTGATCCTACCTCTGTCTTCGGTGCATCTGTCTTCGGCGCAGGCGCAGTGAATGTCTGACCGCTGCCTGCACAGACATCTCGGTCATCGGCGCAGGCGCAGTCTGTGCAGGGAGCGGTCAGACATTCACTGCGCCTGCGCCAATGACCGAGATGTCTGTGCAGGCAGCGGTCAAACATTTACTGCGCCGAAGACAGACGCGCACGGCGCAGGCGCGAGAATTCGTCCGCTGACTCAGAGGTAGGATCGCATTCCAGAGGAGATGGGCGTGCTGGAGGGACGCGCTGGGCAGCATTTTGTGAAGGTAGACCGAGCCTCTAGGTGCTGAAAAGATGCCCCCATAGCACCTAAAGGCTCCTTAGCATATCAATAAAAGTTCGTTTTTTATGGAAACGGCTGCACAAAAAGCTATCATAATAGCATTGTTTGGTAGAGCAGACACTAGCGGATCGCTAGTGTCTGACAGCTAAATTTGTCAAAACGATGTGGTAGAAACCCTTTAAAATAATCTAAAGATCAGATTTGGTTAGAGACTCATTCTATTCTTTGAGTTAAAAGATCCGTGAGTAACTAGAACAGTTTACACTGAGGCTGATGCTTTTGTTGCAGCAGTGATAGGGTTAAGGGACAGGAGCAGAGAGATAAGAGAAGTGACAGATGACTGTGAAGACCACGGGATCTGTTGCTCAGAAGCCATGAGATTGTAAGGCTACTTTCAAACTAGCGGCAGGACGGATCCGACAGGCTGTTCACCCTGTCAGATCCGTCCTGCTGTTATTTCGCCGGACCGCCGCTCTGTCCCCATTGACTATAATGGGCACGGGGGTGGAGCTCCGGCCCAGCACGGCAGTGCATGGCGAAAGGCCGCCGGACTAAAAGTACTGCATGTCCAACTTGTTGTGTGGTCTTTGCTTAGGGGTAAAATGCAAAGCTGTTTTCTGGATTATCCCACAGGGCCATGATCCTCCATCATTGTTATTAACCCCTCCCTTGCCAGCCCACCCAGCCCTATTTAGCTTTGAAAAAAATGTTTAGGCCATGAAGGGGTTAATTAAGTATTGGAGGGGGTGGGGGTGTTATTGTGCATATTGTGTTTGGGATCCATTTAACAAGTTTGACCAGTTGGGTTTGAGAGTGGTTGAGTGTCATCCACAGATCCCCCATAACAGTGCGTCACCCACAGACCCCCCATAACAGTGTGTCACCCACAGATCCCCCATAACAATGTATCATCCACAGATCCCCCCATAACAGTGTGTCATCCACAGATCCCCCATAACAGTGTCATCCACAGATTCCCCCATAACAGTGTGTCATCCACAGATCCCCCCATAACAGTGTGTCATCCACAGATCCCCCATAACAGTGTCATCCACAGATCCCCCATAACAGTGCGTCATCCACAGATTCCCCATAACAGTGTCATCCACAGATTCCCCCATAACAGTGTGTCATCCACAGATTCCCCCATAACAGTGTGTCATCCACAGATCCCCCATAACATTGTGTCATCCACAGATTCCCCCATAACAGTGTGTCATCCACAGATCCCCCATAACAGTGTGTCATCCACAGATTCCCCCATAACAGTGTGTCATCCACAGATCCCCCCATAACAGTGTGTCATCCACAGATCCCCCATAACATTGTGTCATCCACAGATCCCCCATAACTGTGTCATCCACAGAATCCCCCATAACAGTGTCATCCACAGATTCCCCCATAACAGTGTGTCATCCACAGATCCCCCATAACAGTGTGTCATCCACAGATTCCCCCATAACAGTGTGTCATCCACAGATTCCCCCATAACAGTGTGTCATCCACAGATCCCCCATAACAGTGTGTCATCCACAGATCCCCATAACTGTGTCATCCACAGATTCCCCCCATAACAGTGTGTCATCCACAGATCCCCCATAACAGTGTCATCCACAGATTCCCCATAACAGTGTGTCATCCACAGATTCCCCCATAACAGTGTGTCATCCACATATTCCCCCCATAAGAGTAAGTCCTCCACAGATTCCCCCCATAACAGTACGTCATCCACAGATCCCCCCATAACACTGTAACAGTAAACCTTGTGCTTTTTTTTTTTTTAGGTGCCAGGGGAAGATTGCTAGGGCAGATTAGAACAGGTAGTGTAGTTAGTGTTAGTGGAGGGTCCTGCTTAAAAGAGTCTACCTTGTCGTGGTAGCAGGCGTCATATTATTTGGTCAAAAATAAATTCCTTACTGAAATCACTGATTATCACTTTTTACTGTCTTTGTAGTTGTAAAAAAATTATGAAATTGGGGGTAGGTCCTTGGGGGTGGAGGGGAGGTGGAGTCAGGATGGATTCTAAAGGGGCTGGGTAGGAGGGGGGGCCCAGGCCTTGAGCTGTGTAAGGGGCCCCAAAATTTCTGATGGCAGCCCTGCTGGTACTCTATAGAGTGCTTCTTTAAATGGAGTCTGTTAGAACTTTTAACCATGCGACCGTAAACTGTTGACAGCATTAGTTGGGGCTAGGGAGAGCAGGACAAATATATCTCTTTTAAAGCTTCTTTCATTAGGGGTAGTAAGAATAAGAAGTTTTATTCTGGCAAATTCTGGTCTCTTGCATGTTAAGGGAGAAGTTTTAATGTGAAGAGCTCTATGCGTTGATCTACGTCACGCCTCCCCCTGCTCTGACAACTGTAGTGGTCTCCTAGTTAGAGGATACAGCTGTCACTCAGAGCAGAGAGAAGGGGGTTGTAAAGCAGCCCAGTGCAAAGAGCACTTCACACTGAAGCTCTGCTCTGGGCACTTAAGATAGCAAAGCCTGGCAGAATAAAGCTTTATATTCTCACTACTGCTGATGTAAAAAAGATCTACAAAAGGTATGTTCTCTCCCCAGCCTCTGGCATAGCATTGTCAAAACTGCTGACAGACTCGCATTAACCCCATGCCAATACGTGTTTTTACAGCGGTCATTAAGGGGCCTTCTACCCATACAGAGAAGAGCAGGAGCTTAGCTCTCTCATGACAGCTGTGCTCCTGATGTAACGGCCAGGATCGGTAGAATCGCAGATCCCAGCCCTTTGACCATGGCATCTAAGTTCTTTTAGAGGGAGGGGGCTGCCTCTGTTAGGTATCAGCACAGCTGCAAATGAAATTGTTTAGCCCATCCAGAAGCACGGCCTAACAGCTTGTCTGTCAGAATCCTTCTGACAGCATAATACACTGTACTACATAAGTAGTACAGTGTATTTCTGGAAGCGATTGGACGATCACAAGCCAGAGTCCCCTTGTGGAACTGGAAGTAATAAATGGTTAAAAAAAATATAAGTTTAATTTAAAAAAGTATCCAATTTGAAAAACATATGCACCTTTTTTTCCAATGCTAAATGCTTCTCAATGGAAAATAATGACGTTAATTTCTCTCGCATGGTGAATGCCGTAAAAAAAAAAAAAGAAAAGCCAGAATTACAGTTTTTTGTATATCTGCCACAAAAAAAGAAATTAAAAGTGATAAAAATCTGTTATGTATCCCAAAATTAAACCAATGACAAGTAGTCCCCCAAAAATCAAGCCATCAGACAGCTTTATAGAAAGCAAAATAAAAAAGTTATTGGTTTTATTGTGCAAAGTAGTAAAATATATTTATATATATTTGTTTTATTGCTGTATTCGTACTGACCCAGAAGGTAAAAATAAGGTAATGAAGAAGGTGCAAAGTGAACACTGCAAAATCTACAATGTAAAAAGTCATTTTCTCCCCAGAAAGTTAAAGGGGTTTTGTCACCTCAGCAAATAGCATTTTTTATGTAGAGGAAGTTAATACAAGGCACTTACTAATGTATTGTTATTATCCATATTGCTTCCTTTGCTGGCTGGATTAATAATCACATTATACACTGCTTGCTTCTATGGTTGTGACCATCCTGCAATCCATCAGCGTGGCTGTGCGTGCATGCTATAAAAAAGCAACAGCCTATGTGCGCTCCCACGGTCACAGTCACCTTAGAGGCTGGCGTTTTTTCCTATAGTGTGCAAGTACGAGGGTGGTCGTAACCATGGAAACGAATAGTGTATAACTTGATGGAAAAATGAATTCAGCCAGAAAAGGAAGCAATATGGACAATCACAAAATATTACTCAGTGGCTTGTATTAATTTTCTCTACATGATAAATGCCACTTACTGAAGTGACAACCCCCCCAAGGATAGTTAATCAATGAGTATATGTACCCATAAAATGGTGCCATTAAAAGCTACAACCTTTAAGCATGTTTAAAAATCAGTGCTGTCTAATAGCGATCTACCTCTGGCAAACCACTAGACAACATAGGGGGGAGCGATGGTATAGTGATCGCTCCTCCCTATGCTGCGGTGGAAAACACTGTATGTAATAGCAGAGGTCTCTTCCGCTAGCTAGCAAGTGATTTCCGGGAGGGAACGCTTGCCTCCCAACAATTGCTTGCTGATCTGCCTGTCTAATACAGGCTTTACTCCCATTTTATAAAGTGACGGCATATTGCCAAGACTTTATCAGTGGGGGTCTTTCTAAGATGGGAATACGCCTATAACAGATCATCGAACTGCCCCTTCGCAAAAAGGCAAATAGTTGGTATCCATCTGATGGATCAATTTTTTTTTATTCATGGGGAAGTGAACTTTTTTGGGCCTTTTTCATGACTCTGCCACTGACCACTCTTAACATACAGATGCAGCCTTCGTTAAATGAACATTTGTCATGCGATGAATGGAGTGACATTTCTACGAATGTTTGTTAAGGTGGTTGCACGCTCCACAGGTAAAGATACAGCCTGCTGTGTCTGCATGTTAATGGTTTCACGTTTCACACAATGCTGTAGACATGTGCATACTGTTTGCAGGGTAACGATTGTTTCTCCACATTTAATCTCCTCCATTGTTAGCTGAAAAGATAGAAAAAAGGGATCCTTGCTGTACAGTATTTATTCACAGACTTCCTTTTTTTATTTTAAGGCATCATGCGCACAACTGTTTCTTTGGTCTGCACCCGATCCCTAATTTTTGCGGATTCGATGTGGACCCATTCATTTCAATGGGGCTGCAAAAAATGCGGACAGCACACCGTCTGCTGAATGCATCCAAATGCCTATTCATCCAAAAAAAGAGAAAAAAAAAGAAAATAGAACATCCTATTCTTGCCCATTTTGCGAATAAGAATAGGCATTTTTAATGTGTGCGGAACACATTGCCGTTATCCGTACTTTGCGGATCCACGATTTGCAAACCACAAAACAGATATGGTTGGGTGCATGAAGCCTAATTTTAAGACTCAAACTGTCAACCATATGGCCAAACTTATTGTGAATTGAGCCTACATGATAATTCCTATTAGGACACTTAACAGTTGTCAAATAGATATGCAGTATCTCTGTTGGGTTACATATTTAGTGTCACCTCATGAAGAATTATAGAAAGCTTACAATGTCTGTAAACAGTGCATGCATCAACTGTGTATTCTCAATAACTATGTAAAAAAGTACAAATCAAATATTTATCAAAGGTGAAATACATAATCTTGTTAAGGGACGTCATTAAACAAAACATAAAAAAGCTGTAAAAAACAAACAAAACCAGCACAAAAACCTAAGTGTTGAGACATGTGAAGTGTTTCTTTGAATGATGGTCCTATGTTACTGCATGGAGTTGTGGAGGACATCTCTGTGGTGGGGCACTCTGAGCCCTACTTGTTGCTGAGGAAGCCAGTCGAGTCTGAAGCCAGCTTATGTAATCCTCTAACGACATCTGCACTACGTGTTCTCTTACAAACTGCAAAACAGAGAGCAAAAAAAGAAATAAAACACAGTATGAGGTAGTACAACAATGAAATGATTAAAATAATCAATTTCTGTTTTGAATAGAAGAATTAAAGCGTAAATTAAATATTTATGCGGGTCATTTTTTAAAGGGGTTGTTAAACGAGAACTAAAGTCAGAAAAAACATAAATCATATAAATGCATTTAATCCATTGTGTACGCACAGTATATCTACGATGTGCTCCCCAAACTGCTATCATAAGCAGTTTAGGAGAGATCTTGCAGACAAAGTACTTTGTCTTATCCCTAGTCCATCCCCATCTTTGGCTACAGAATGGCTGACTGAATAAGCCCAACATAACACATACATACTGAACAAGAAGTTCAGGAGAGGAGAGAGGCTTAACCACACTGAAGGCAAATAAATCTGCCTACACTGCTATAGGAGTCCCTGCCCTTGGCCCCCATGGCCACTTTCCCTCCCACTCCCTTGAGATCTGTCAGCTGCCTCTCAGCCTTTTCAACTTGCTCCTTCCATTCCAGCTTATTTCATTTCATCCAATTTACCCATTGACAGAGAAAGTTCAGCAGTTCAGAGAAGTATTAAAGAGCATATAAGGACCTAAATGATGTCACCATGTGGGTGGAGCTCATGTGCTGTGTGTCTGTGAGAGGTTAGCGTTTACCTATACAAGTTGTCAAATACTAGGAGTTGTAGTTATTTCCTTATGCTCACTCCCTGTACTTTCCTCTGATAGCTCCCAATCTCCTAGAAATGCTGGATGCTGGGAGTTATAGCTATTTCCTATTATATCGCCCAAAACAGTCTGGACATTCTCAGAGTTGTAGCTCTCTTTCTTCCTATACCTCTTTTCATGTAATGGCCTCTGATGCATCATAATAACAGTCTGGGCATGCTGGGAGTTTTAGTTCTCTCCTCACATCCCTCTCCACGTAATGTCCACTGATGGCTCATAACAACAATCTGGACATGCTAGGATTTATAGTACTGTCCCCTTATACCCATCTCTCTATAAAGTTCACTGATGCCCCAGAATAACAGTCTGGACATGCTGGGAGATGTATTTCTGTCCTATTTTTACAAAAGAAGATCACACAAAAAAATCATCATCTCCAGCAGTGCCTGACAACAGTCCATTTTTGTAGCATCTTTAGTGGAAGCCAGTGTATGACATCTGTCTGAAGCAGCCATTTAAAGTATATATCATGTGACACAACATTATTTAGGTGGTTATACATCTCCTCAGAGCATACTAATGTATTATGTTTTGCATGCTTTTATTTAGTGTGTGTCTTTTCTTTTGTAATGGTATTTATTTTTGCTATATGAATTTTTTTCTAACATGTATATATGGCTCCTATTACAGATGTGCCCTTTCTTAAAGCGGGTATTCCATTATTAACTGTGTATGGAATGGTAAATTTAGTGGATCAGGGTCTGAGTCCCGGCAGCCCCACCGATCAGCTATTTTGGGAATCTACAACACTCACCAGACCTCTGGTGAGTGAAGCGGCCTCCCAGGTACTTACCAAGCACAGCACCGTACATAATATAGCGACTGTGCTTCGTATTGCAGCTCAGCCCCATTGACTTGAACGGGGCTGAGGTGCAACTATGCCCTGTGACATCCTTGCCCATCTCCTTGCGCTGGTAGCCGGCGGTGCTGCGAAGGAAGCCTGCCCCTCGTTACACACAGATTGTTAGAGCGCCTGCACAGACGTTCTTCTTTGGAAAACCTGACTCTTTCCATATGCATGGTCGCTGGTGCAGGGTTTGAGGGAGACAAAGGAAACAGTGTTTCTTTAAATGGAGGTGTCTGTCGAGAAGGTCTCATCTCATGAGCTGCCTTTGTGGCTCGCTCCTGGAACCGAAGGTCAATGAGGGTAACTAGACATACCAAGGCCTATAGAGTCTTGACCCACCAGTTTATCCTTGATTCGCACTGACAACCCTTCCTAAAAGTCTGACATTAGTGTTTCTTTATTCCAGGCCAACTCAGAATAAATTGATTAGGCAACTGTGAGATTGTCCTGACACGGTTCCAGTAAAGAGGAAGTAGCAGAAGAGTCCCGTAGCAAGTCAGAGTTCAGGCCAGGCAGCCGAGGGTCAAGATTATCAAAATTAGAGTTATTTCGTTTAGGAAAAAGACGACTGAGGGGAGATCTAATAACTATGTATAACTATATCTAAGATCAATACAGAAATCTCTCCTATGATCTATTTATAACCAGAACTGTGATGTGGGGACATCCTCCATGTCTAAAGGACAGAAGGTTTCTCCATCGTAAAAGAGGATTCTTTACTGTAATAGCAGTGAATCTAAGGAACTCTCTGCCAAGAGGTTGTGATGGTGAACTTGCTAAAAAAGTTCAAGAGGGGCCTGGATGTATTTCTGGAGTGTAATAATATTATAGGCTATAGTTATTAGATTAGATTTCTGGAGAAGTGCTGTTTATCCAGGGAGTTATTCTGACTGCCTGATTGGAGTTGGGAAGGAATTTTTTTCCTCTAAGATGAGAAAAATTGGCTTCTATCTCATATGTTTTTTTGCTTTCCTCTGGATCAACTGTGCAGAATAACAGGCTGAACTGGACGGACCTGCCTTCAATGTGCCTCAGTAGCACATGTACAATCTTTTGCCTTATCTTGATTATCACACACCTATTGAAGGCAATGGGCCCACACAGCCATGCAGCGTTCATATGGCCAATGTCTGTGTTTTTCAGACCGTTGTTTTACGGTCTTCAACACGGGAATGGTGGCAACACAATTGTGTGAATGTACCCTTTCTATGTTACTATGTATGTTACCAAAAACTCAGGCACCTTCCACTATTGAAAGGCAGCTTAAACACAATCAAGTAGCCAGCCGTAGGCAGGAACAGTTCAGGACGTGAGCTGAACTTGAAAGATACCACCACATGTAGCGGAATACATGTGTAGTACAGTACCAGCAAAGTGTATGAGATTAAACAGATTAAACTAATTTCAAGTACACTTTGCAAATGCTTTCTGTGTGAAACTTGACCTGCTGTATGAATTTAGGAATTTACAGCATTTCAATTTTGTTTGCAATTTTAGCTGCGGATGTTACCCTTTTCTAGAGGTCTGAGATAAGCGGCAACACTACATCAAATCCACACCAAAAAGTGCTAATAGAAATGTTTAGATTTTGGTGTGGTTTGGCTGTAGAAACACAAAAAATCATCATGAGCATTTGTGCGGACTTTCTGCACATTTATCTAAAAGGCTGTTCGCACCATGGATTTTGAAAACACGTGAAAAAATACACATGATTCCAAGCTGATCCACGAGCTATTTTTCAGTGCGTTTTTCCCACGTTTTTCCTGTGTCTTTTTTAATGTGTTTTCGATACTTTTTTGACACTTTTTTAACCAATGGGTGTTTTGAGGCAGAAATGCTCCAAAATGACCGCCAAAAAAC
Source organism: Bufo gargarizans (assembly GCF_014858855.1). Classification (NCBI taxonomy): domain Eukaryota; kingdom Metazoa; phylum Chordata; class Amphibia; order Anura; family Bufonidae; genus Bufo; species Bufo gargarizans. Next base: position 590,264,552 of record NC_058080.1, on the reverse strand, counting down.
TCAGAGTCAGCAAGAGTGTACAAACACCCTAGAGACAGGATGGGGAACCTTGGAAGCAGGAGCAGGCCACGGCCTGCAAGGAGAGCACATGGAATTTTGGAGCCAGGGCCATCTATCAGCAGCAGAGGAACAAGAAGTGGGTACGGGTCACCAGGCAGAAGAGAGCAAGACCTGGTTAGCCAGAACCAGCCCTGTACCTCACATGGATCCAAAGATCTCCTCATTAATCACTCTGCTAGATTTATTCAAGCTCGGAAATCAGCGGGCGTGACCTTTCTCGGGGGTATGTGTCCTTTCTCTGGGGGAGTGACCTTTCTGCTGCAGTAATCTACCTGTAATTGTCACAGCTTGTAACTGAAGACAAGGCTGAAGGCACTTGAAGGATGGAACTGAGCATGAAAAATAAAGAAAACAATAAACAGAAGGTGGGAATACGCATTATGCATTTTAACCCCTTCAACCCCGGGCCTGTTTTCACCTTCCTAACCAGGCCATTTTTTGCAAATCTGACATGTGTCATTTTATGTGGAAATAACTTTAAAATGCTTTTACTTATACAGACCATTCTGCGATTTTTTTTCTCGTCACATATCATACTTCATGACAGTGGTAAAAATTAGTAAAAAATAAAATAAAAAATATTCATAAAATAAAAACCAAATTTACCCCCAAAAATTTAAAATTAGCAAATTTCTATTTCTCAACTTTTATAATATATAGCAATATCTCCAAAAATAGTAATTACTTTACATTTCCCATATGTCTACTTTATGTATGGATCATTTTGAAAAATACATTTTATTTTTTGGGGACATTAGAAGGCTTAAAAGTTTGGAAGCAAATCTTGATATTTTTCTGAAAATTTCCAAAAACCCACTTTTTAAGGACCAGTTTAGGTCTGAAGTCACTTTGTGAGGCTTACATAATAGAAACCACCCAAAAATGACCCTATTTTAGAAACTACACCCATCAAGGTATACAAAACTGATTTTACAAACTTTGTTAACCCTTTAGGCTACTTTCACATTAGCATTCGGGGCTCCGCTTGTGAGTTCCGTTTGAAGGCTCTCACAAGCGGCCCCGAACGCATCCGTCCAGCCCTAATGCATTCTGAGTGGATGCGGATCCGCTCAGAATGCATCAGTCTGGCAGCGTTTGGCCTCCGCTCCGCTCAGCAGGCGGAGACCTGAACGCTGCTTGCAGCGTTCGGGTGTCCGCCTGGCCGTGCGGAGGCAAACGGATGTAAGTCTAATGGGGACGGATCTGTTTGACGTTGACACAATATGGCTCAATTTTCAAACGGATCCGTCCCCCATTGACTTTCAATGTAAAGTCTGGACGGATCCGTCCGAGCTACTTTCACACTTCGAATTATTTTTTTTTATATAATACAGAAGGATCCGTTCTGAACGGATCCCATCGTCTGCATTATATGAGTGGATCCGTCTGTGCAGACCCCAGACGGATCCGCTCTGAACGCAAGTGTGAAAGTAGCCTTAGGTGTTCCACAAAAATTAATGGAATATGGAGATGAAATTTCTGAATTTCACTTTTGTCACACACACAGGGGGTGGGGTAGTGACCACTGAACTCCACCCTCAACTCCACCCTCCACCCTCAACTCTGTCTCTGCCTACTTGCCTCGCAAGTCCTAGCGACAAGGGACAACTGGTCGACAAACCATTAGCTAGGATAGTGCAGGGAAGACAAACAACACATAAACAGAAAAGTCAAACAAGCCGTGTCAAAACCAAGAAAGCAAAAAGGTACCGGAGGAGCAAGCAGAGAATCGTCAGGATAAGCCGAAGTCAAACCAGGAGAGCACGCCAAGACCAGAGGATGAGACGGACAGGAAATCGGAAGCCAAGCAGGAACAAACAAATCAGGTGATGCAGTCCATCTTTCTTCAAGTGCCTCCTTATTGTGCATCTTAAAACAGTCACACCACATTCTTTCAGACAGTCCTGTATTTCACCTGAAGTTTTTTGTGGGTTTTTCCTTGCATCCCGAAAAATATTTCTGGCAGTTGTGGCTGAAAGTTTAGTTGGTCTACCTGACCGTGGTTTGGTTTCAACAGAACGCCTACTTTTTCACTTAATTAAAGTTTGAACACTGCTGATTGGCATTCTCAAGTCCTTTGATATTTTCTTATATCCATTTCCTGTTTTATAGAGTTCAACTACCTTTTCCCGCAGATCCTTTGACAGTTCTTTTGCTTTCCCCATTACTTAGAATCCAAACATCAGTGCAGCACTGGATGAACGTTGCAAGAGTCTGTCAGGAGTCAAGAAAGTCATTGAACTTTTATACACACCCTCTATTTAAAAGCAAACAGATCACAGGTGAAGATGGTTACCTTTAATAGCCATTGTAACCCTTTTGTGTCACGTTGTGTGCATGTAATCAGGCCAAATCACCAGGGTATGTAAACTTTTGATCAGGGTCATTTGGGTAGATTGTGGTGTGATTATAATTTAAAAAGAGTAAACACAGTTGTATGACAATAAATGGCTTCAGCCAACCACTAACCATAAGTGAAAGAAAAGTTTTTGTGTAATCATTCACATTTTCTGAACAATGGTTAAGAAATCATAAATTCTGCAAGGGTATGTAAACTTATGAGCACAACTGTATTTTCCTCCCAGCATGTGCGGCTGGGCTGGTTTCCAGCCAGGTGAGGTCAAATACCAGACCAGAGTTTAAGTGCCGGTCCGGGTTTTGGCAGCACCCGGCTGTCCTTAAATAGGCAGCTGGGCTCAACAGAGATGTCTCTGTTTTTGGGGATCTGAGGCTTTCTGTCGTGCTGGAGGGCTGAGAGTCTCATGCTGGGGAAACAGGCCCCCTAAAGCCTGCTGTGGACTACTGGAGGCAGAACTGCCAACAAGGTGACTTGTATTATATGAAATTTCCACTATGTGGGAATTAACACTAAGACTGCAAAGTTACGTGCTGTTTTCTGCAATTGCCTCAAGTATGAATAAACACTGATATTTTGAGTTAAGAACTTGTATTTTGCATCTGTACTGCGCCCGCTTACCCTATCTACCAGAGCAAAACCCCACAATTGGTGGAGGATGCGTGCAGAGTCAGTGTTTACCCGTTTTGTGGTTCATCAGGATATGTTGTATCGGGTAAACCAACTACGGGGTGAGCCTATTGAACAGTTGGTGGTCCCCAAGGATTATTGCAAGCTTGTGTTAGATCTAGCCCACCGACACGTTCTTGGGGGTCACCTGGGGCTTAAGAAAACTCAGGATCGTATTCTACAGCAGTTTTACTGGCCCGGCATATTCAAAGAAGTGGAAGGGTTTTGTAAGTCTTGCCCGACCTGCAAGATAACTAGCCCCCAGCCACACTTCCGTAGTCCTCTAGTACCTCTCCTCTTATCGAAATACTGTTTGACCGAATAGCTATGGACCTCATAGGCCCAGTACCGAAGTCCGCAAGAGAGTATCAACACATCTTAGTCATTCTAGACTATGCCACTCGGTACCTGGAGGTGGTGCCACTGCGACATACCTCGGACAAACTCATAGTTAAGGAGTTAATGGAGATGTTTTCCTGAGTAGGACTACCTAAAGAGGTTCTGACTGACCAAGGGACCCTTTTATGTCCAAGGTGATGAGAAAAAAACTCTCGTAAGTTGCTGCACATATAACAACTACAGATGTCCGTTTACCATCCGCAAATGGAGGGACTGGTATAACGGTTTAACCAAACATTAAAAAATATGTTGAAAAAGGTAGTGTCTAAAGATCTGAAGAAGTGGGACCTCCTTCTGCCCTATCTCATGTTCGCAGTGCGAGAGGTACCCCAGGCCTCTACTGAGTTCTTGCCCTTCGAACTGCTATATGGCAGACACCCTTGCGGTCTCTTGGACGTGGCCAAAGAAGCGTGGGAACAACAACCCATTCCACATAAAAGTGTCATTGAGTACGTTACCCAGATGCAAGATCGGATAGAGACAGTGTTGCCTCTTGCTAGGGAGCATATGGAGGCAGCTCAGCGAGCCCAGAGTCGGGTCTATAATTGGCAGGCTCGGGTCCGGATCTTTAACCCAGGTGATCGGGTTTTGGTTCTGGTGCCGACCGTGGACAGTAAGTTCCTAGCAGTGGCAGGGGCCCTACGAGGTACTCGAGAAAATTGGAGATGTAAACTACAAGGTACACCAGCCAGGACGGCAAAAGCCGGAGCAGGTTTACCATGTGAATTTACTCAAACTGTGGAAAGATAGGGAAACCTGTACATAAGACAGACCACGGCCGGGTTGTCTAGGAAAAGAGGTACCGGTCCCTCTGTATGATGCAAGATAGGCAGCTGCCACAGTAAAAATTGCTGACAGCCTCTCCTCTAAACAGACTCAGGAGGCCAGGGAGTTCGTTAGTCGGAACACAGATGTGTTCTTGGACCTCCCTGGACGCACTTCCATAATCCAGCATGACATTGTCACTGAGCCTCATTCAAAAGTCCAATTAAAACCATACCGGGTACCCGAGGCTCGGCGACAAGCCATATTGGAGGAGGTGCAGCTAATGTTGCAGCTAAATGTCATTGAGGAGTCAAAAAGTGAGTGGGCCAGTCCTATAGTATTGATACCTAAGCCGGACGGGACGTTGTGGTTTTGTAACGACTTTCGAAAACTTAAAGAGGTTTCCAAATTCGATGCATATCCCATGCCCTGGGTGGATGAGCTCATTGAGAGGTTAGGACAAGCTCCGAATTTTTCTGTTTTAGACCTCACGAAAGGGTACTGGCAGGTGCCCTTATCGAAGGCTGCCAAAGAGAAAACTGCATTCATCACGCCTGAGGGGCTGTATCAATATAAGGTCTTACCCTTTGGTCTGCATGGCACCCCTGCCACTTTTTTTTGCGACTAATGGACATTGTAAACAACAAAATGAGCCCTAGGTAGGAGCCCTCGGTATGAAAATTCACTTATTATACAATAGGTCATCCAGACCAAAAAATCCCTTTAGGGGCCCCAACAAAAAAGTTTAATGCATATTAAACTAATTCTTTAATTTGTACCTTTAAAATTAAACCTACAGACGACAGATCATGAACAATTAAAACTATCAGGGACTGGCAATATGTCACTTGTAGTCTTGGAATTGCTGGGAGGACTGAGTGGGTGCTTTATTTATCTGTGTGTTTATGGATATTATTACCACATTGTTGTATATGGAACAGACTCATGTCCATCTGTCACCATCCACAGTAGCCACTAGGGACGATTGGGACTTATCACAAATTGGCGATCAGGCAGCCACACTGTTTATTATAAGTCTGCGCAACACTACTTAGCAGTTTTCTGCTCAATTCACTAGGTGCACACACAATGTGGCTGTCTGTATTACCACATATCAATTGTTCCCTGCCAGCGTTCATGCACTGTGGCTATTTTTATTACCACATTCAAATTGCTCACTTGCGGCATTTATACACTGTGGCCATTTGTATCGCCTCATTCAAATACCTCACTGCCAGCATACATACAATGTGGCTATATATTACCACCTGCAGATTATTCGCTGCCAGTGTTCATATAATGTGGCTATTTGCATTACCACATGCGGATTGTTCACTGCCAGTGTTCATACAATGTGGCTATTTGTAACACCACGTGCAGATTCACTGCCAGCATTCACACAATGTGGTTAAATCTATCACCGCATGCAGATTGATCACTGCCAGTGTACATACATTGTGGCTGTTTGTATTACCATGTGCAAATTCACTGCCAGCGTTCACACAATGTGGCTTTTTATATATCCACATGCAGATTCACTGCCAGCGTTCACACAATGTGGTTAAATCTATCACCGCATGCAGATTGATCACTGCCAGTGTACATACATTGTGGCTGTTTGTATCACAATGTGCAGATTCCCTGCCAGCGTTCACACAATATTGCTTTTTTGTATCACCACATGCCGATTAATCACTACCAGCGTTTGTGAAATGTGGCTGTTTGTATCACCACACTCAGATTACTATCTGCCGGCATTCCAGCCCATCCCCACATGCATCCACTCAGTCACTCTATCTATCCTCAGCTGATGTATTGTTTCTATTGCTCAGCCCTGTCTAAAATCACACATACATAATTACTGCCCCTCCCGACATGTTTCGCCGCTGTTGCGACTTCGTCAGGGGAATAGGGGTAATATCCCTAAAAGGATTTTTTGGTCTGGATGACCTTTTGTATAGTAATAGACATTGTGCTTCGTCCACATAGTCGGTACGCTTCAGCTTACCTGGCTGATATTGCCATCCACAGTACCGACTGGGAAAGTCACCTACCAAAAGTGTAGGCTGTAGTGGACTCCCTTCGGAAAGTTGACCTCAATGCTAACCCAAAAAAATGTGCGATAGGGTTAGAAGAGACTAAGTACCTGGGGTATTTCATTGTCATCAAACCCCAAGTTAACAAAATAGAGGCGATATGGAATTGGCCCTGACCTGTCACCACTAGGCAAATAAAGTAATTCCTGGGAATGGTGGGCTATTACATGAGGTTTGTTCCCCACTTTGCTACTCTAGCCGCGCCCTTGACAGGGCTCTTGAAGGGACGAAAATCAGTGATGGTTCGCTGGGATGATTGGGCGGAAGAGGCTTTTGCCGCTTTGAAGTTGGCCCTGTTTGGGTCACCGATTTTGGTGATGCCCGACTTCAAGAGGGAGTTTTTGGTACACATGGATGCCTCTGAAGTAGGCTTCGGTGCTGTACTGTCTTAGGAAGTCAACAGGGAGGAGCATCCTGTTGTCTTCCTAAGCCGCAAGCTCCCCCCAGCTGAAACCAGATACAGTACAATGGAGAGAGAGTGCCTGGCTATCAAGTGGGCACTTGAGTCTCTTTGCTACTATTTGTTGGGGAGAAAGTTCCGCCTGGTGACCGACCACTCCCCTCTCAAGTGGATGAGCCATGCCAAAGACATGAATGCCCGGGTCACCAGATGGTTTTTGTCTCTGCAGAAGTTCATCGGGGTTAAGTTCTCGGTAGAACACAGAGCAGGCCGGTTGCAGGTAAACGCAGATGTCCTGTCCTGGGTGCATTGTCTGGCGTATGTCCACCCCCTTAGGGTTGAACAAAGAGGGATGGGAGGTATGTGTCACAGTGAGGGGTTGTGTCTGGCAAGGCAGGTATTTTCCTCCCAGCATGTGCGGCTGGGCTGGTTTCCAGCGAGGTGAGGTCAAATACCAGACCGGAGTTTAAGTGCCGGTCCGGGTTTTGGCAGCACCTGGCTGTCCTTAAATAGGCAGCTGGGCTCAGCAGAGATGTCTTTGTTTTTGGGGATCTGAGGCTCTTTGCCGTGCTGGAGGGCTGAGAGCCGCATGTTGGGGAATCAGGCCCCCTAAAGCTTGCTGTGGACTACTGGAGGCAGAACTGCCAGCAAGGTGACTTGTGTTATATGAACTTTCCACTGTGTGTGAATTAACACCAAGACTGCAAAGTCACCTGCTGTTTTCTGCAATTGCCTCAAGTGTGAATAAACACTGATGTTTTGAGTTAAGAACTTGTATTTTGCCCCTGTACTGCGCCCACTTACCCTATCTACCAGAGCGAAACCCCACAGTAGGTAACATAGCCACATCTATTAATTTAGGTGTTTATCTATTGTCTTTAGTTACAGGCATGTCAACGTGGGGAAAATATTTTAAAAGATTTTGGAATATTGTTTAACTAAGGAGGATCTGAATTATTAATGTGAGGCATGCATCAGAGTTTTATGGCTGCTCCATGGGGCCAAAAAAGCAATCAGCAGGTTATAATTAAGCAGTAAATAAACAGAAGGCTGCAGGAGCCTAAATGATCATTTCACCACAACAGGATCGTGTGCTAGCACCGCACGATGTCCTACATACTGAACGTCTATCATTTGCTACCAGTGAAAGCTATTTGGGGTTTCGGGGTAGTGCCTACATCTGATTTGGGTAAAAAGTATTAATTGAAAACAAACTCAGTTTGGAAATTATACTAATTAAAATATGATTGATAGTTGAATACTAGTGCATCTCAATAAATTTGAATATCGTCAAAAAGTTTATTTATTTCAGTAATTCAATTCAAAAAGTGAAATTTATTCTATAGATTCATTACACACAGAGTGATCTATTTTAAGCATTTATTTATTTTAATGCTGAGGATTATGGTTTACAGTTAATGAAAACCCAAAAGTTAGTTTTTTAGAAAATTAGATTAATATATAAGACCAATTAAAAAATGATTTAAATACAGAAATGTTGGCCTACTGAAAAGTATGTACAGTATATGCACTCAATACTTAGTCAGGGCCTCCTTCTGCGTGAATTACTGCATCAATGTGGCGTGGCATGGAGGCGATCAGCCTGTGGCACTGCTGAGGTGGTATGGAAGTCTAGGTTGATTTGATAGCGGCCATCAGTTCATCTGCATTGTTGGGTCTGGTGTCTCTCATCTTCCTCTTAACAATACTCCATGTCATGTTCAGGGGTTAGGAGAACCATTGAAAAAAAAATCACAGATAATAATGCACTAAGACAATAGATGCAAACATTATATATGGACTAAGCCCTCATTTGTTACGGTCCCGCTCGTGACAGGGACTAGAAGATAGAGGAGACTGGCTGCACGTGATTGACAGCCTCTTTGGTTTCACCTTTCTGTGTTGTTTCTGGGGATGACCACACCTCTTGTCTCAGGTGTAGCTTAAGTGGTCATTCCTTCTCTACGGCCTCACCCATCATGCTATGCAGTTGATAGCTCCTTGTTTGTGGAAGTCCTGGTGTTGGTTCTCTCTGATTTCCTGCTCGTCCGCATACTTCTGGAAGTTAAGTTTATATTCTTTGTTGTTTGCTGTTTTCCCCTACCTGCAGATATTAGGCCTGAGGTTGTCTCCTATTCCTTCATCTGGGAAGCAATAGGCCATCCGTGTCCTGACACCAGGGCTGCTTTAATATTGATTGGACCCTGGGCAAGAATTTACTTGGGCCCCCTGGATCCCGCCTTCCCACACCCTAGCATGCAATCATGCCTTCTACCACAACACACACAAAAATAAATAAATATAATATAGCTTACAGTGAATTACCGTAATTACAGTTCTGAAGACTCCATCAGGATCAGTGCTCTGGGCAGCTGGGCTCAGGGCTGGAAGTGGGCACCGCTCTGCAGTATAAGGAGACCGGGGCTTGGCTCACCCTAGCGTTGCAGGTGACGTCATGGCGCACGGCGTATGGAAAGGGCAGGGGAGGTCAGGAGGAGGAGCAAGCAAGTACCGTATTTTTTGCCCTATAAGACACACCGGCCCATAAGGTTTTAGAGGAGGACAATAAGAAAAAAAAATTTCCATTACACCTCAGGTCAGACCACCAATCAGACCCCCAATGTTAATCTGACCTCAGCTGACAGCCCCAATCAGACCCCCAATGTTAGTAAGACCCTGAATCAGACCTCATATCAGCCCCCCAATGTCATATATCAGCCCCCCAATGCCATATGTCAGCCCCCAGCGCCATATATCAGCCCCCCCAGCCTCATGTATCAGCCCCCCAGCCTCATGAATCAGCCCCCCAGCCTCATGAATCAGCCCCCCAGCCTCATGAATCAGCCCCCCAGCCTCATGTATCAGCCCCCCAGCCTCATGTATCAGCCCCCCAGCCTCATATATCAGCCCCCCAGCCTCATATATCAGCCCCCCAGCCTCATATCAGCCCCCCAGCCTCATATCAGCCCCCTAGCCTCATATATCAGCCCCCCAGTATCATGTATCAGCATCCCAGCCTCATATATCAGCATCCCAGCCTCATATATCAGCCCCCCAGCCTCATATCAGCCCCCCCAGCCTCATATATCAGCCCCCCCAGCCTCATATATCAGCCCCCCAGTATCATGTATCAGCATCCCAGCCTCATATATCAGCCCCCCAGCCTCATACATCAGCCCCCCCCGCTTCATCCCAGTCTCCTATATCAGTCCCCAGCCTCATGTATCAGCCCCCAGCTATTAGCGCAAATAAAATAAACAAACAACTTACTTCTCTTGCTCCTGGACGCCGCCGCTCCTCACCACTAGCGCGCTCTCTCTTCTTTCTGGACCTCGGCTGTCGGCTGTGAAGGCTGCCACTGCACAGCCGACAGCCGAGAACAAGGAAGCGGTGAGTACAGATCTTTCACCGCTTTCCGGTCCTAATCAGCGCTTTCATAATGGGCATTTTCCCTCCACTTTTGGGGGAAAAATGGGTCTTATGGGACAAAAAATAATTTGTGGGCAGTTGCCAGCGGGGCTCAAGAAGCAGCTGCCTTGGGCCCCCTAGGAGCAACTTGGTCCGGGGCAGCTGCCACTTTTGCCCTGTGCTAAAGACGGCCCTGCCTGACACTGTCTGCAGGGCCCTGTTAGGGTTAGATAGAGCTTAGATTCCTGCGTATGAACATTACAACCATCAAGGTCTGTTCACACTGATAGCAGTCAGGGAGTCACTAGGTGTGACCATTTCCCTTTCCCTAGGTTCCAGGCCTAATACCTTTTCCCTTCCCCTCTGTGTTCAGTGTGGAGTGTATTTACCACACTGGACTGTGACATCATTCTGATATGATACAATCTGAGACTCTCAGCCAATATATTTTAATCAAAACACATCTGTGCCCGCCTACCAGCACCAAGGTGGTCTGTTAGGCAGGATTATGCCATTGGGCATCTACATTCAGGAGAGCAGACCCTGCACATATAGTGTGCTGCTCCTTGCTACCTCTATGTCCACCAAGCAACCAATGAGAGGAGAAACACGCACAACTATATGTACCAGCTAATCAAGGTCGCCTGTGGGATAGCCGGGCAAAAGTGCACAAAAATGCTACTCCTAAGGTAAAATAGAAGTGCATTCACACTTAAAAACATAACATAAAACATAAGTAAAAAAAAAAGTAAAAAAAATAAAAAGAGCGCTAGTGCTGGCTTCAGTCACATAAAGCAAGACTATCCCTTACCATTGGCAGATGGAGGGACTGTCACAGGCTGACACTGGAACCTAGACCCCGACCTATCAGTTCCTCCAGTCTATAAGGATCACATACTATGCTTCTGCCCAAAGTGTTTCACCAGTTACACAGTGCATAATCAGAGAGCTATAGAGGAGAAGCATGTATTCAGGACCATTAGTACAGCGGCAGCAGGCCGCGACGGGAACAAACCTCCCTAGCATCACGGGTGACGTTAGGGAGGCTTGTTTCCGTCGCGGCCTGCTATTGGCTAACCCCCTCTCCTTTTCCTGATGCCAGATGTTTTACTCTGAGCAACGGGGAGATGCAGCAGCGGCTGTGTCGGCCTCAGAAGCGACGCAGGTGCTGAGGAGCAAGGTGAGTATAATCTGTGTGAGAGGCCCGGGGATATGGGGGGGGGGGGGGGGACATTATAGGTCTTGGATAACCACTTTAATGCTAATTAAAGATGGGTTATTAGTTTCTTCTAGAGCTCTGTCAGAATTTCAATATTGCTTCTTGAAGTGAACACAGGGTTACTAAGATATTAATAAAATGCTGATGTCAGCCAGTAATAAATGTAGTGAAGAAAACAACTAAATGTGTGTCCATCTTCACGGTTCTGGTCTTTGTTACACAGTTATTATAACGCTGACACTGACCTGCACTAATACTAACTCTCACCTCTATAGCCACACTTATGTCAGGAGAACACAATTCCCAAGTACGAAGTCCACTCAGAACCTTCAGGAAGGAGTTAGGCCGTATTCTGATAAACTGCTTCTCCTCTAGCTTTTCCAGCTTTTCTAAAATCTTGCATATTTTCTGGTCATTCTTCAGAGCAGTAGGAATCATGGAAAGCAGCATTATAAACCTGGAGAAGAATTTAGAAACAAATGTACTGTAAAAGTAATTTGTAAATCACTAAGCAAAGCCAATGGCCGGGAACTGTTATTCTAAATAGTTGTGTTAAGCCTCTACATTATTAGGAAATAAAGCATGGACATTAGACGACTGTACAGTCCTGATCCAAGACCACTTGAAAAATGGCAAAAAAAATCATATTTAGCATGGCTGGATCTTAACAAGGTTCCAAGTAGAGCTTAAACATGCAACAAGAAGAAATGGGAGTGAGACAAAACATTTTTTGAGCATTCAATTTAATGAAAACAATGAATAAACTGAAACAGGCTGTTTTTCAGCTGATCAAAAGTTTAGGACCTAAAAAATATAAACCCCCCCAAAACAGAAATCCAACTTCCAAACATGAACTCAGTAATGAGTAGCTCCGCCGTTATTGTTTATCACTGCAAAAATTCATTTCAGCATGCTTGATGCAAGCATTTCCATGAGGTGAGTGGGAACATTTCTCCAAGTGGTCAAGACGGCCGCACGAATGCCATCTACTGTGTGGAACTGTTGTCCATTTTTGTAAACTTCCCTTGCCATCCATCCCCAAAGGTTCACAATTGGATTTAGATCAGGGGAACACGCAGGATGGCCAAAAGCGTATTGTTATTCTCCTGGAAGAAGTCTATTGTCCTGCGGGCATTGTGTACTGTAGCGTTGTCCTGTTAAAAACCCAGTCGTTACCACACAGACGAGGGCCCTCAGTCATGAGGAATGCTCTCTGCAACATCTGGACATAGCCAGTGGCCGTTTGACGCCCCTGCACTTCCTGAAGCTCCATTGTTCCACTGAAGGAAAAAGCACCCCAGACCATTATGGCGCCCCCTCCACTGTGGCGTGTAGAAAACATCTCAGGTGGGATCTGCTTGTCATGCCAGTAACGTTGGAAACCATCAAGGTTACATTTTTTCTCATCAGAGCATAAAACTTTCTTCCACCTTTGAATGTCCCATGTTTGGTGCTCTTTTGCAAAGTCCAAATGAGCAGTTCTGTGGCGTTCAAGGAGACAAGGTCTTTGAAGACGTTTTTTGTTTTTGAAGCCCTTCAGTCTCAGATGCCGTCTGATGGTTATTGGGCAGCAGTCAGCACGAGTAAGGGTCTTAATTTGGGTCGAGGATCGTCCAGTGTCTTGACGGACAGCCAATTAGATCCTCCGGCTCAGTGCTGATGAAATTTTTTTGGGTCTTCAACTTGACTTTTTTGTTCCATAACCCTCAGGATCATTTAAGAAATTCCAAATGACTGTCTTACTGTGTCCCACCTCAGCAGCGATGGCGCGCTGTGAGAGACCCTGCTTATTTAACAACCCGACCACATTCAAAAAGGGAGAGTTTTTTTGCCTTTGCCATCACAACGTGTACTACCTGACAGAAAATGACAACGAATCCACATCTTTGTACAGATTTGGCCTTTTAAAGGCATAAGGTCCTAAAATTTTGAACAGCCTGTTTCAGTTTAATCGTTATTTTCAAAAAATGTTTTGTCTCCCTCTCATTTCTTCTTGTTGCATGTTAAAGCTCTACTTGGAACCTTGTTAAGATCCAACAATGTAAAATATGATTTTTTGCCATTTTTCAAGTGGTCTTAAACTTTTGAACAGGACTGTATATACATTATTGATAGGGATGAATAAACACATCTAAAATGCATAACTTGTGCTAGTATTCCTTTCAGGAAAGATGTCAAGTCTTATTCATATTCACTGAAGGAACTGGCTATTTTACTAAGACAAACCTACCTATTTCGCAGAAGCATACAAATTAACATAAAAATACATACAACATTTAGCATAAGATGAAATAAAAAAAGACAAAGTTAAATTATAGTTGTTTTCCAAGACTTTCATACAGCTCCGAACATTCACTTCAATGGAGCTGAGCTGTGCCTAGGCCATATGACCAACGAACGTGACGTCACATGACCTAGGCAAAACTGTGAGAAGCTAATGCCTTGTCAAACAGCTGATCGGCGGGGGTTCTGGCTGAGTGTTGGAACCCCACCCATTAGATACTGATGACCTAGCCAGAGGATAGGTCATCAGTACAAAAGTCTTGGAAGCTGATATGTAAGGGGTTATATTCATGTGCAGAAATTCATGTTTACGGTAATTGTGGAACAATTCATTTAATGAAAAACTGCCAGCAGTCCATTGCGCGTAAAAACATGACATATACAGTATATTTTTTAATATTGTTTTACATCTTTAGAGCATTATCAGTAGAAGTCAAAGTACAAGCCAACATGACAGTTGACTGATTGTATGTTACTCACCACTAACGTGTGCCAACACACTCTGCACTGTTCCTGTTATTAGTAGGATCCACTGAACCAAATATAAAACTAACCTTCAATTCATTTCCTGGTTTTGTGCAAATAAAGGTTATAATTAGCGATGAGCGAAGTATTTGAAAATTCGATTTGGCTACTCCGCAGAGCTTTACAAAAAGATTTGTTTTGTGACGAATCACATTTCTTTGTAAGTAGTGGGTGCAATGACGGGGGGGAAGGGGGGGAGGGGGTGGTGATTTCACCGCTGCCCGTCATTGTACCCCTCAGATGCCGCAATCATACATGATCTCTGCATCTAACAATAATAACACGGTGTACAATAAAAAAACACATTAAATCATACTTATCTCAGCCATTTCAATGTGTCGAGCCGCCACCATCTTAATTGAAGATCTACCGCGAAATCTCGCACCACCCACGATCACTTCGGCCAGAATGATTTTGTGAGATCTTCAATTAAGATGGCAGAGGCCAGTTCGTCACGATCAAATGGATTCGCTCAACACTAGTCATAACTGTATCAGTTATACAACTTTCTAATACGTTTCAATTCATTTTCAAAATCTCTCCATGCTGCTAGTGAATATCAACATTTTAACCCATAGTCTGAAACCTGTCTTGATCATATACACCTGGCCAAGATGCAGGACTCATTACGTAAATAGCAGCTCTATCCTGATTGACCACATTGGGGTTGCACTGACCCAGCCGCAACAAAGCCATAAACTGTGCCGACATGTGCTGTCTGCTGACTGGTAAAGTGTTACTGTCTTTTCAGTTTATTGATAATGTAGTGTAGGGACGGAGAGGTTAAACATTTTTGTCATATACTGTACATCATTAGGGAAAGATGTTTCTTTGTTCTAAAAAACAGGATGTAAAGAGTCTCCTTAGCAAAGCTCTAACTAAGTAGAGTTTGTATTTAATCGTTAGCAATATACTGATCGCTGAACACGCCTGTGTGTGACATAACGGTACATAAGCATCCAGTCTGCCTCTTGTCACTGCCCCAGTCCCTGACTATATACATGTGCCCTAACTAATACTACCCCAGTCCCTGACTATGTACATGTGCCCTATCACTACCCCAGTCCCTGACTATGTACATGTGCCCTAACTATCACTACCCCAGTCCCTGACTATGTACATGTGCCCTAACTATCACTACCCCAGTCCCTGACTATGTACATGTGCCCTAACTATCACTACCCCAGTCCCTGACTATGTACATGTGCCCTAACTACTATATCACTACCCCAGTCCACGACTATGTACATGTGCCCTAACTATCAGTACCCCAGTCCCCGACTATGTACATGTGCCCTAACTATTACTACCCCAGTCCCTGACTATGTACATGTGCCATTACTATTACTACCCAGGTCCCTGACTATATACATGTGCCCTTACTATTACTACCCCAGTCCCTGACTATGTACATGTGCCCTAACTAACTACCCCAGTCCCTGACTATATACATACATGAGTACTAACTATCACTACCCCAGTCCCTGACTATGTACATGTGTCCTTACTATTAATACCCCAGTCCCTGACTATGTACGAGTCCTTACTATTACTACCCCAGTCCCTGACTATGTACATGTGCCCTTACTATTACTACCCCAGTCCCTGACTATGTACATGTGCCCTAACTAACTACCCCAGTCCCTGACTATATACATACATGAGCCCTAACTATCACTACCCCAGTCCCTGACTATGTACATGTGTCCTTACTATTAATACCCCAGTCCCTGACTATGTACGAGTCCTTACTATTACTACCCCAGTCCCTGACTATGTACATGTGTCCTTACTATTAATACCCCAGTCCCTGACTATGTACGAGTCCTTACTATTACTACCCCAGTCCCTGACTATGTACATGTGCCCTTACTATTACTACCCCAGTCCCTGACTATGTACATGTGCCCTAACTATTACTACCCCAGTCCCTGACTATATACAGTTGCAAGAAAAAGTATGTGAACCATTTGGAATTATATGGATTTCTGCACAAATTGGTCATAAAATGTGATCTGATCTTCATCTAAGTCACAACAATAGACAATCACAGTCTGCTTAAACTAATAACACACAAATAATTAAATGTTACCATGTTTTTATTGAACACACCATGTAAACATTCACAGTGCAGGTGGAAAAAGTATTGGAACCCCTAGACTAATGACATCTCCAAGAGCTAATTGGAGTGAGATGTCAGTCAACTGGAGTCCAATCAATGAGATGAGATTGGAGGTGTTGGTTTCAGCTGCCCTGCTCAAAGCAAAACACACACCAGTTCGGTTTGCTTTTCAGTTTCTGATGTGAATGATGCCTCGCACATAAGAGCTCTCAGAAGACCTACAATTAAGATAATTGTTGACTTGCATAAAGCTGAAGTTATAAAAGTATCTCCAAAAGCCTTGCTGTCCACGGTAAGACAAATTGTTTATAAATGAAGAAAGTTCAGCACTGCTGCTACTCTCCCTAGGAGGGCCTGTCCTGTAAAGATGACTGCAAGAGCACAGGGCAGACTGCTCAATGAGGTGAAGAAGAATCCTAGAGTGTCAGCTAAAGACTTACAAAAGTCTCTGGCATATGCTAACATCCCTGTTAGCGAACCTACGATACGTAAAACACTAAACAAGAATGGATTTCATGGGAGGATACCACAGAGGAAGCCACTGCTGTCCAAAAAAGACATTGCTGCACGTTTACAGTTTGCACAAGAGCACCTGGATGTTCCACAGCAGTACTGGCAAAATATTCTGTGGACAGATGAGACCAAAGTTGAGTTGTTTGGAAGAAACACACAGCACTATGTGTGGAGAAAATGAGGCACAGCACACCAACCTCAAAACCTCATCCCAACTGTGAAGTATGGTGGTGGGGGCATCATGGTTTGGGGCTGCTTTGCTGCGTCAGGGCCTGGACGGATTGATATCATCGAAGGAAAAATGAATTCCCAAGTTTATCAAGACATTTTGCAGGAGTCCTGATCTCAACCCGATTGAGATGCTGTGGCATGACCTCAAGAAAGCGATTCACACCAGACATCCCAAGAATATTGCTGAACTAAACAGCTCTGTAAAGAGGAATGGTCATTAATTACTCCTAACCGTTGTGCACATCTGATCTGCAACTACAGGAAACGTTTGGTTGAAGTTATTGCTGCCAAAGGAGGTTCAACCAGTTATTAAATCCAAGGGTTCACATACTTTTTCCACCTGCACTGTGAATGTTTACATGGTATGTTCAATAAAAACATGGAAACATTTAATTCTTTGTGTGTTATTAGTTTAAGCAGACTGTGATTGTCTATTGTTATGACTTAGATGAAGATCAGATCACATTTTATGACCAATTTGTGCAGAAATCCATATCATTCCAAAGGGTTCACATACTTTTTCTTGCAACTGTACATGTGCCCTAACTATCACTACCCCAGTCCCTGACTATGTACATGTGCCCTATCACTACCCCAGTCCCTGACTATGTACATGTGCCCTAACTATCACTACCCCAGTCCCTGACTATGTACATGTGTCCTTATTACTACCCCAGTCGCTGACTATGTACATGTGCCCTAACTATCACTACCCCAGTCCCTGACTATGTACATGTGCCCTATCACTACCCCAGTCCCTGACTATGTACATGTGCCCTATCACTACCCCAGTCCCTGACTATGTACATGTGCCCTAACTATCACTACCCCAGTCCCTGACTATGTACATGTGTCCTTATTACTACCCCAGTCGCTGACTATGTACATGTGCCCTAACTATCACTACCCCAGTCCCTGACTATGTACATGTGCCCTAACTATCACTACCCCAGTCCCTGACTATGTACATGTGCCCTAACTATCACTACCCCAGTCCCTGACTATGTACATGTGCCCTAACTATTACTACCCCAGTCCCTGACTATGTACATGTGCCCTTACTATTACTACCCCAGTCCCTGACTATGTACATGTGCCCTAACTATCACTACTCCAGTCCCTGACTATGTACATGTGCCCTAACTATCACTACCCCAGTCCCTGACTATGTACATGTGCCCTTACTATCACTACCCCAGTCCCTGACTATGTACATGTGCCCTAACTATCACTGCCCCAGTCCCTGACTAGGTACATGTGCCCTAACTATCACTACCCCAGTCCCTGACTATGTGCATGTGCCCTAACTATCACTACCCCAGTCCCTGACTATGGAAATGTGCCCTAACTATCACTACCCCAGTCCCTGACTATGTACATGTGCCCTAACTATCACTACCCCAGTCCCTGACTATGTACATGTGCCCTAACTATTACTACCCCAGTCCCTGACTATGTACATGTGCCCTTACTATTACTACCCCAGTCCCTGACTATGTACATGTGCCCTAACTATCACTACTCCAGTCCCTGACTATGTACATGTGCCCTAACTATCACTACCCCAGTCCCTGACTATGTACATGTGCCCTTACTATTACTACCCCAGTCCCTGACTATGTACATGTGCCCTAACTATCACTACTCCAGTCCCTGACTATGTACATGTGCCCTAACTATCACTACCCCAGTCCCTGACTATGTACATGTGCCCTTACTATTACTACCCCAGTCCCTGACTATGTACATGTGCCCTAACTATCACTACCCCAGTCCCTGACTATGTACATGTGCCCTAACTATTACTACCCCAGTCCCTGACTATGTACATGTGCCCTAACTATCAGTGCTCATCACCCTGCCTATCAGACTTGTTATACTCAGGCGTCTTCAGCGCTCAGTATAACGCTAAAGACTAAAGACTGATTCTCCTTAAGAACACTCAGGGGGTAATTTATCAAATTGGTGTAAAGTAGAATTTACAGCTAAAATGAATGCCAGTTTTATTAACCTAAAATAACAATGACTATGAACAAGTCTGAGAAAGGGGAGCATACAAATTTTCAATTTACAGGTTTCAGTGTAAGGTGCAAGTAAATGTTTACAGGATCCAGACTTACCAGTTCCTAGTGTCTGTGTAGTCTTTTTCTTCCTTTACATGGCGAAAAGCTTTTCGCATCTTCTCCACATCTTCACGGAAGTTACTAATGGTATTTAAGGACCGATATTTTTGGGTGCTGAATTCTTGACGTCTCCTATCAAACAAATTAACCGTTTTATAGAAAAAATAAAGCGGTAGTCATTTGTGATTGGCTGTAAGTTTGCACTTGCCTTTCCATTGCTTCCACCTTATCATGTAAGTAGACATCAGCTTCATTGGACACGTCAAAGAATGTTTCTCTCATCTCCGAAAACAGATTGCTTTTATTCTTTATGAAGAGGTTTGTTGGAGACAAACGAGGGGCAGGGGAGCTGTGATGATAAAATATTTCAGTCATACAACATGGTATATCCACGTTACCACTCTATGTATTAATCATACTACTATAAACTAGTCTAGACTACACATCATATTGTATTTTGCCCACAGTGGACACATTACAAAAAAAAACAACTTTATTCTCTGACCCATTAGAAACGCAGATGGAGTGAATTCTAGTAAAGGTAATCTAATTACTGGTGCCAATGTTTAGGAGTTATCCTCTCCCTTCTGGTCCTCAGCTGTGTCATGTGACCTACAGTCTTCACTCTCCAAATGAAACCACGTCTTATGTGTGGACAGGAAGTCAGTTTCTCTATTCATTCCTATAAAAGTCTTGATGTGAGTCTCAAAGGAATGAATAGAGAAACTGACTTCCTGTCCACACATAAGACGTGGTGTCAGCTGGAGAGTCAGAGTGTTAGTCACATGACACAGTGGAGAAACAGAAGGAAGGGGATAACTCACAAAAACATCCAGCAGCAAGGAGATTATTTTACTACAATTTAAATAATATACGGTTCCTTTCTAATGGGCCAGAAAATTAAATTATTTGTCAGAGTGCTTTCTTAAACCTGTTATGAGCTTTGTGCTGTGCAAACTTCAAATGACACCCTAATAGACACCTTCAAATCAAAAGACTGATTTATTCTGAAACGATGCACTGATTCAGAGAAAATGGTTTAGAGAAAGCCAGGAATGAGGTTAAGAGTCATCGTGGTGTCTCCCTGCTGATTCCTCCATGCCAGTATCTCTATACACAAATAGCAGTCCCAAGCTCACTATTAAACATAGCTGCTTGTAATCAGGTAGTCTATTTGGATTGGTTGGCACCATGAAGTTCCTGACAGGTTCCCTTTAATGGACTCTGTTTCTGTATGGGCAAGGGACTGTATTAATGAGAATATTTCTCTACAAAATGTCCTTTGCATTCCACATGGTGCCCCAAAATTCCCCTGATTCAAACAGTGCACCATACGCAAATTAAGGTGCCTCTTTGCTTGACTGGTCCGGAAGCACCAAGTAGTTGGGGATGCAATTCCTTCGCAGCACTGGAGAACTGTGGTCACAACCATGTGTGTGTTCATTTTCAAGCAGAGACATATATTTTTACAGCATGCCACATCCAACCTTTTAGGTCTCTGTGTGATGCTTTTGGTGCTCCCTTGATCATCCTTAATCGTCTCTCTAACCTCAGCTGAAGATGTGTCACTGTGAAAAAAAAGAAAAGGTTTTAAACATACTATTCCATCCTTAACTCATAGTTTAAAGGGAACAGCAGAGTTTTAATTATTAGACTATTACAGACTACGTCCATGGTGTTACAGCACTCATAAATAGCTTTGTACATATGCCCCTGTGGAAATCAGCAATTTTACCAGGAGGACGAATGTGATGCAATAAGTCCTTGGTGTATCTCTCCAACTGTCATCTGGGCAGAGTCACAGTGTTGACGAATGAATGCTGTAATCACACCCGCTGTTCTTCACCGGATGGGATCACAAGCAAGGAAGAGATTACAGCTTTGACTAGTCATCACTGCCCAGAAGACAACTTGACAGCAGTAGATGGTGGTATTATAACGTCACTTCCCCCCTTCTAGTGCCCTTCTAATGGCCGATTTTCACAGGGTCATGTCTACAAACATATTTACAAGTACTGTAACACCATGGGGGTAATTTATTAACTAAAACTTGACAGATTTGTCAATTAACATTAGTTGCTTGCTTTCCTTTAATACTCAAATAAAAGACAGTGGAGACTTTATTACTGTCTTTAAAGGGAACCTGTCATGTGGATATTTGATTATAATCTAACTAATTATATACAATCATTAACTACTAAAAAGTGCCTTAGATGTATTCACTTACTGGTGTGACAGATGGTTACCTCATAATATACACACAAAGATGCCACATGCTAATGAGCTGGTTTGAGTCCAGCGTGATGTAATTGAGTCCAGCGCATATTTAATTTAGAGCTATAGCCACTCCCCTGCCCACCTGCTGCTGATTCATATGGAAAATAACTGTCAATCGGCAGCAGGTGGGCGGGGAAAGTCAGGAGCTCATGAATATTCAGGACTCATCATTATCAGCTGGAGCTTTTCAATACAAGATGTTGGCAGATCGACTGGCTCAATTAAAGAAAGTGACCCAGCATTTTGCTAAGAGAATCAGTCACTTATTTATGTTGCCCTTAGTTAGGACACCATAAAACTGGTGACAGGTTCCCTTTAAAGCAAAAACGGAACACCAAGGACATACTTCATGTCTATGCTTTTGGGTTTAGCAATAGTGACCATAACTCATTAAATTGGATGGATCTGTTCAGGTTCTGTCTGAGTCTGAATTCTGACCTAGTTATGTCTGCAATTACCTTATATCTGTTCCATGGATTAGTATCTACTCTGTTTGCCTGACCTTGTCTGATCCAGTCTATGTTTGCCTTGGATTCATGTACTCTGCCAGCCTGTTCTCTGCTTGGTTCTATCTGTGTGCTTTGTCTGTGCCTGGTGTGCTTTGCACTGGAGTCTCTGACCCCTGTGTGTCAGCTGCCAACTACATTAGGATTATTCTAAGAGGTAGTGGCCTGGTGGCTCCCCTGCAGCAAAGACCAGATCCCTGTAGAGGGGTTAAAAGGTGAAAACTTGGGGACTTCCAAGATAACACCCACAGGACTAGCCCTAAGTCAAACCAGTTAGTTGGAACAGTAGTTCCACCACCATTGTCTAACAGTCATACTGTACGCAAACAACTTTCAGTTTCAACAACTGGCTCCAGGTCAGTTACAAGTGCAGACATAGAAAATGCATTTATATGCAGATAACACAATATGTTACCACACAGACTGCTATGCAAGCAACACAGTAGCAAGTGGGTGCTCTTAATAGCTAATTACTGTGTCATGTGATCTTTAATTGTTTAAAGGGGTTATCTGAGACTAAAAAATGCCCCCCATATGCCCGGGCCCCTCACACTGAATCTACTTACCTGGCTTCCACGCCTCTGCTTCTCCCCGTGCGTGGATGAAAACATTGGGTGTCGGGGGGGAGCAGCTAATGGCAGGTGGGGACAGGGACGAGCTTCCCTAGCATCGCGGGTGACACTAGGGAGGCTCGTTATCGCCTGCCATTGGCTGCACCCCCCATACAACGGTTGTTTTCATCCACACATGGAAAGAAGCAGAAGTGGCGGCGCGGGGACCAGGAGCGGCGCAAGGAGCTGGGAGCCAGGTAAGTAGAATCAGTGTGAGGGGCCGGCCCGGGCATATGGGGGGAATTTTTTAGTAACTATTGGCTATTCACGACTATATGTGTGTGTGTTCGGTTGTATGATTTTATGCCACGAGTAAGGGTCTGTTAAAGGGGTTGGCCTATGTAATGCATTGGATATGCCTACAATTATAGTTGCAGGTCCCAGAATGGAGCCCTGAAAGTGAAGGAGAGCGCACCAGGCATGTGAGGCTGCCCTTCATTCACTTCTATGGGACTGCAGAAAATAGCAGAGCGTTGGCTCGCTATTTCCGTCAGCCCCATGGAAGTAAATGGAGTGGTGGCTACGCTTGCGCAGTGTGCTTCCCATTCATTTCTATGGGGATTACGAAAATAGCCGAGCGTGATGCTCAGGTATTTTCGGCAGTCGCACAGAAATGAATGGAGGGCAGCGGTGCATGCACGGTCCACTCTCTTTCTCTTTGTGGGCTTCTTTCTAGAGATAGGTGTGGGTCACAGAGGTGGGATCGCACCTATCAGACATTTGGAGCATATCCTAGCAATATGCCCCAATGTACGAGATGGGCCAGCCCCTTTATAGCCGAAAGGCGCACTCGTAAAGTGTGTCCTTGGTGTTTTGTTTTTTGGCTTTTAAAGACACATTATAAAGTCTACACAGTCTTTTATTGGATGCTGGACTTCTCTTGTTACTGCTTTATGGTCACAGTTGTGTTTCCACACATTTTCCATGCATAGCAGGTGAGTTGGACAAATATCAATAAGTTAGCTATATTTTCATTAATACCATAAAACATGAAATCTCTTAAAACAAGTAAAAAGGTTCAGAAGATGAAATTTCACACTGCTATCCACTGATGGAAAATGTCACTATAATAATTTAGTTATTCATGGAGTAGTGTCTGTTCACCTTCTACCATCTTTTTACATATTATATACAGAAAACACCTACAGAAAAAGTTGAGTACCTTTGTAAGTACATTGCATTAGTTATCGTGTATGAAGTTACTACCTGTAGTATACTGTAGAGCTACATTTGTGATTACAGATGTAGCAATCTTTATCTTGTATGAATGTCGCACTACATATTGCTCTAGTAGTAAGTATATTAGAATGATGTGTAGCGTGCCATGTGACAAGATTATGACTGCTACATCTGTATTTAAGTTTTAGACCTGGAATATTTTGCATTGCTGGCTGTAAAAATCCTGCTCTTTTGATCTGCATTTGATAACGTTCCAAGGAGTTCTCTAAACTTTTGTCTAACAAGAAGAATTGTGAATGCAGCTCTGGACTATAAGGGTATGCTCATATACCATAGATTTGTCCCATTCATCTCAATTAGGCTTGCAGAAATCCTTGTATCCGTGGCAGAAACAAGAAGCCCAGTCTTTGAACATTGCTGCCGCCAGCGATTTCCATGACCATCATTGCGAGCCATTTCCTGCTGTCCATACTAGTGAGCCACAATAGGGACTTGGGTACTGTCGGAACAGCAGCAGCAGGGGATAAGTGAGAGGAGCACAAGATGGTTTAATTTAACTATTTGTTGGTCATAGAAACACTTTTTTTGTACTGGAGTAGCCTTTTGAGGAAACTGCAATTGTTTTCTTCCAAACCAATCTGCATTTTACTTTATGTACCTTTTCAAATTGTTCTTCCATTCATTTTCTTCATCTAACTCATTAGTCACACTTTCTGCAATCATCTGCAGTAAAGTCTGCATATCTGAAAAGGAATATTTCACAGGAAAATAAGTGTCCATGTTAAATAGATAACAGCATAAAAAATAAAAGACTTTATGTAACAATAAAACAAAATATATGTCTGGTATTTCACTTATAAAAATGATAAATTATCAGTTCCTATTTATCACAATGAATAAGTCAGCCCATTATGCCGGCGGCCTGTGTCTGCCGCTACCTAGCTTTTCCTGGTGGGTTGCTCTCCTTACTCTATTGCTATCAGTGAAGCTACATGTGGTTGCCAGCTAGGCATCTCCAGTCTGCTTATAGGGTGCGTGCTCCCTGGCTCTTTAAGGGCTACAGCATGCGCACCCTGATCTTCTACGGCCAATAACTGGCAACCCTGGGGTACCTAAGGCACCTTTGTCTATGGGAGGGTGCCTGAGAAAATAGTGTATCTAGCTTGCTAGTTCCTGCGTGCTATTCTGTTTGTCTGCTCATGTACTGAGCTCTGCCCGATTCCTGACTCTAGTTCTCTGCTGATTCACTCGACCAGTGCCTGATTACCGTGTTGAACATATGCTGCCTGCCCTCAGCTTAGACTGTTTCTCAGATTCACACATTCGCATGTTTTGCCTGATACCTCGTTGCTTTGCACAGATATATCTGACCCTTGTGGGTCAACAGCAAATCATGCAAAGAATATTCCAAGAGGTAGCAAGCTGGTGCGTTTCCTACCTGTAGCAGATTTCTGTTCTAGTGCACAGACAGCAATAGATGCACCAAATGTATAAATAAATTGGTTGGATCTTTCACCAGCAGGGTTTTGTACTAAGACTGGCATGAACACACTGGTCTTTAGTAAATGACCCCCATAGGCTGTTAAAGTGTTAGTTGGCTCAGCATTATGGGCCAAAATTGTGCCACACACTGTTGCACTACTAGCCACTCCGCCAGCTCACATCCCTTTCCTGCTAAACCATGTCGCCCTTTTTGGATAAAGTGTCTAACACACTTAGGGCTCATGCACACAGATACCGGGCGTGTGTGTTCTGCATTTTGTGGAATGGAACGGACATACTGATGCAGATAGCACAATTTGTTTTCAGTCGTAGTCGCGCGATTGGACATAAAAGAGGTATATGTGGTGTTTAGGATTGAGGTAGCGTTACCGAAGGTATGTGTGATAGATTATATTGTATCATGATCTATAATTTTATGCAAGAAAAATGATTGTAATTTTATGAAGAAGGTTTTAAAGGTATGAACATAAGGGAAGGGGTGTGCTACCCGGCTCCCTCAGTGGTATAAAGGAACGCCCAAGGAAGGGTGGGACATTCGCCCCTGACGAAGCTATTCTGGCGAAACCCGGGTGCTACAGATTTTATTGTTCAATGCTTGAATTTGAGTGACTCTTGTGAGTATATTAAAAAGCATCTAAGAGATTAAGATTGGAGGAACTTCACTATGTGCGGTGCAATTTTGTAATCCATAGAAGGAACTCGTTTGTTAGAGATTGCCTGCTGGTGGAAGTCTGTGTCATAGCTACACGAAAAAGAGCAGCTGTTTTTCCTTGATTTTGCACTCTGACACTTTGAAGTGCGCCCGGCAGCGCGACTACCTTTGAATTTACAGAGACTTATTGTGAAAATTACCCACATCACACGGTTAGTCTGCGACGCCGAAGAAGTTTTGAATTCCCACAGTGGTGACTTTACTTTTACATCATTTGGTGTTTTAGGATAAAAAAAATTTTTTTCACACATTCTTGCCTGTCATTAAAGGGATTTTCTGGGTCTCATTTATTGATAACCTATACAAGCTGCACAGTTCCATCCACTGTTTAGTGACTGTGCCTGGTTACTGCACCAGAGCTTGTGAATACAGATGATCAGCATGGGTAAATACCTCATATGGGAATTTTAGTTTTAGTTAATACATGGTGTTTCCAGTTAAATGTATCCTGCCCAACAGATATCGCTGTTATATCACTTTCCCCAAAAAGCACCATTTATCAAAACTGCTTTATTCTAAAGTTATTAGTCTACCATTGTGCCACGCAGGACTGGCTCCAGGTTCATGTGGGCCCTTGGGCGATAAATCTCAATGGGCCCCCTTGTGGCATTTGTCAAATGTCACCACGGAATCTGAGTGTTAAAAAACGGAAGCGCGGGCTTCCTGCTCAGACGTGCCAAACCCCAGTGCAGATCAGGGAAAGCACCCTGTTCTAAAAATGAGCCGCAGCCTGTACTAGGCTTCCAGGCTCATTATTAGTATATCCCAGTTCAGGCCACTAGGTGGCAGCACTAAACTGTGATATAGTGGTTTCTATACAGAATAATGGAGCAATTTTCAATATTCTGTATAAAGTTGCAATCTGATGAAATGTAATTAAAAAAAGGAAAAAAAATGTTTCAAATATTTTAAAAAAAATTTAAGTAAAATCACCCCACTTTCCCCAAAATAAAAATAAACAAAAAATGAATAACCTTATGGGAATCGTCACATGCAAAAACACCCATACTATTAAAATATTTTTTTAAAGTTAGCCCATATGGTGAAGGATGTAACAGAAAAAAAATAAAAAAAAGGCTGATTTGCAGTTTTGAGAGGTGTAGTTTCTACAATGGGGTCCTTTATGGGGGGGAGGGGGGGGGGGGGTTCACTGTGTAAGCCCCACAAAGTGACTTCAGAACTGAACTGGCCCTTAAAAAAAAGTTGACTTTGGAAATTTTCTTAAAAATTTAAAAAATTGCTTCTAAAATTCTAAACCTTCTAGCGTCCTAAAAAATTAAATTAGATTACCAAAATGATGCCCACATAAAGTAGATATATGGGGAATGTTAATTAATTAATATTTTATGAGGCATCACTATCTGTCTTAAAAGCAGAGAGGTTCAAATTTAGAAAACTGTGAATTTTTTCACATTTTCGTAAACTTGGGGATTTTTTTTATACATGAAAGATATGGTAAAACATATTGACTCAAATTTACCATTAACATGAAGTACAATGTGTCATGAGAAAACAGCCTCAGAATGGCTTGGATAAGTAAAAGCGTTCCAAAGTTATTACCATATAAAATGACACATGTCAGATTTGCAAAATTAGGCCTGGTCAGGAAGGGCTTAAGTTTTATTTAGCTTCTATTATTTAAATGATTCTGCTGGAAGAACCATAACCACTGAGCTATAGCGCTTCATGTTAACCTGCTGTAACTATATTATGGCTAAAAACCTCAGTAGTAGTTTCCCACATATTATACATTCATATATATCAGAGGTATGATTTTATTTATTTTGTGCCATACATTTTTTTTTACAATTACAGAATATATATATATATTACTTCTGCTGTATAGGAATACCTAATGAGAAACTACAGTGAGGTTTGTCTGTCACATCTTAGCATTGGGCTCAATAGCTCAGTGATTAAAGTTCTTGCCTTTGATGTAGAAGGTTGTGAGTTCAAATTCCAGCAGGAATATTTTAGAAAGAGAGGGTAATTAGACTTAAATACACAGGGTGTCCCCAAGCATACTGACAATGCTTAGGGATATCCCCTTCATGATCATAGTGCTGATTCCATATATGAAGTCAGAGCAGGGACTCATAAGCAAAAGAGGTAAATTTGAAGAAAAAAACCTATCCAGGAAGGAATGGGAGCTAGAGTAATTGATGAAAATACACTTTAGAGTGAAAATTAGTTTATGACACAAGCTTTTATTTAAGAGTCACTATACTTTCAATCAATTTCATTTAATTTAATAGAGAATTTCTAAAATCACATTTTTTAAAAATCTGCCTGCATTCACCTGAAAAAAAGCTGTAAAGTAATGGCCACTAGGGGTCTCACTTCGACCTAATTTGCAGTCCACTGCCTATTGTCATGCAAAATCCATCCTTAGTAAGGCCTCATGCACATGACAGTTGTTTTTTGTGTCTGCAAATTGTGCGTCTGCAAAAAAAATGGGTGCGGCATCAGTTTTTTGGGGAGGATCAGTTTTTTTTCCCACAGATCCCTTGTAATAAATGCCTATCCTTGTCCGCCAATGTGACAAAAGTAGGACATGCACTATTTTTTTTTGCTGAAGGGAAGCACTGACAACGGACGGGGAACACAAACGGATGAACTATCAGCATTTTTTTGCTGACCCATTAAAATGAATGGGTCCCCATCTTATCCGCAAAAAAAACGGAGAGGCAGAGAAAAACAACGTGTGCATGAGGCCTAACACAGAAGACGGCTCAAAGGTGATGGGGGCGTGTCAGAGTTGAGATTCTGAGTCTGATAAAAGCATGGCTTCTACACTGCTTCTGAAGATAATAGGAGCCTCCTCCATTTATGTAGTCAATAATAGGAAATTTTCTATTTATTTGCAGAACGGCCATGCAGACATGCAATGCACACAAAATAATTTGAGTTTTTTTTGCGGCCCCATTGAAGTGAATGGGTCGCAAAAAGAATGGAACGAACAAAGGAAGAGAAAACCGTTAGTGTGCATAAGCCCTAATGCTGATCACAAGGGGATTCCAGAAGCGGGACGTCTGATCAGCTGTTCAAAGCAAGAACACCTTTAATAACCAGGCACAGTCAAGCACATCTTAGTGCATGAAGGTTTAAAGGTTACAACTTTTTAAGTTATGAAAAAAATACTGTAGATTTTGACGTTATTATTAGTGACATAAAAATGTGTCTACTTTTCAGTCCTACTATTTACGGTAACTTATTTAGCACAACGGTGTAGTAAAAAAAATCTCTAGCCTATACAAGCAACGTGATCGCCAGGACTAATACTATTGTACATTCAGCAATCAGTAATAAAACGCCTCTCTGTTCTCTATAACAGTTGTCTGTCTGCTCCTGCATCTACATATTTCCACTTCAGCCAGAAATTCCGTATTTTGTTTAAAGGGAAACTGTCAGCCTGATTTTGGACCGTTACCTACAGTATAGGTAACACTGCAGATATGGAGTACAAATCGTTATTTTCCTACTGCCCCCCTTCCCCCTCTGTCAGCACTTAGATCTGCATTGAAATACATTGTCAGGACTGCTGTGCGCACAGGAGTCCTCTGCATTATGTTAGCACAGCAGTCCTGACTGTGTATTTCGGTACAGCTTTGAGCGCTGACACTGAAGAACTGGGAGCAGTAAGAAAATTAAAACTAGTGATCCGGCTTCCTTATCTGCAGTTCTACTCATGTATTACTGTAGGTAATAGTCCAAAATCGGGGTAGCAGATTCCCTTTAAAGACACTGTGGAGTCTGTATGAAGGTAAAGGGCTTCTAGAATTGCAGCTGAATGCGCTAATGTTTCTCTAGTCTAAGGACTGATTCAGACGATAGTCATCTCCATTTGGGTGCTATGGAGGGCCCACGGCCCACTAAAGTTAGGCTACTTTCACACTTCCTGGTGTGAAGCTCTGGCATGGCTGTTGCGGCAGACAAGCAGAGAACGGGCTGAACACAACGCAGCATGCAGTGGTTTGTGTCTGGCCGGTTCTCGGCTTGTCTGCTAGAATGCGTACTGTACGCCTCCCCACCAGACTCCATTATACTTAATGGGGCCTGCAGACATTCCGCCTGCATCCGGCAGCGCAGAATTCAAACCAGAGGTGTGAAAGTAGCCTAAGGGCTGCAATATGCAGTGCTGGCCCGTGCAGAGAAATGTGCAGCATGCACCTTTATTCTCCATTTTTCATTTAAGACTCACTTGAATAAATGAGTCTCGAATTAAAATGGATGCACCTGGACACCAATAGAACACCCAAACACATATGTAGCCATTATCTTGACTCCAGACGTGCCAGGTCACTTTAATGTGATTTATCATATCGCTATAATGTGATTGTGCTGCATTAACGCATTAAGCCAGTTAAGATGACGTTGGCTAGATCTGTACGCCTGTGTCAAGCAAGCAGAAACTGGAATGGGCGCCTGGATCCGGCAACAGTCGTTTCTGGTCATTGGTGATTGCCTGATATTGTAGACACAGCGGATTATAAGATCCTTATCTACACTAGACGTATTATACGAGTTTACCATACACTCCAGCCTTGTTATGGTAGATATAACATTGCCTAAGGGAAGTCCTCAATAATGAAGGGATATTTCAGAAGGTATTAACATTCGCCTTGCATCCATATTGATTCAAGTAGAAAGATTCATTGGTAGTCTCCTAAATTCAAGGACGTTATTTGTCAGCGAGAAGAAGGATATCTGCATAATGTATTCCAGTCAACTTCATGTATCCGCAGACATTTCAGATAATAGTTGTACATAATTCTAGCACCATTCATGGAATATCACCCAAAACCGTAAGATATGTCAGTATACGTATGTTGCGCTTCCTATATCACACTGGCCCATATTTACTAAGGAGAGTGCACCTAGAGTTTGGCATAAATTGCACGAAAGTATGGGGCAGATTTCCACAGTTTAAGGCCTCTTTCACACTACCGTTTTTTTTTTCCGTTTTGCGGTCCGTTTTTTGCGTTCCGTATACGGTCCGTATACGGAACCATTCATTTCAATGGTTCCGCAAAAAAACGGAATGTGTTCCGTATGCATTCCGTTTCCGTATTTCCGTTCCGTTGAAAAGATAGAACATGTCCTATATTTGGCCGCAAATCACGGTCCGTGGCTCCATTCAAGTCAATGGGTCCGCAAAAAAAACGGAACACATACGGAAATGCAATGTCTTCCGTATCCGTTCCGTTTTTTGCGGAACCATCAATTGAAAATGTTATGGCCAGCCCAATTTTTTCTATGTAATTACTGTATACTGTATATGCCATACGGAAAAACGGAACGGAACAACGGAACGGAAACGGAACCACAACGGAAGCAAAAAACGGAACAACGGATCCGTGAAAAACGGAACGCAAAACACTGAATTCAACATACTGTAGTGTGAAAGAGGCCTAAGGCCTCATGCACACGACCGTTGTGTGCATCCGTGGCCGTTGTGCCGTTTTCCGTTTTTTTTCGCGGACCCATTGACTTTCAATGGGTCCGTGGAAAAATCGGAAAATGCACCGTTTTGCAGCCGAGGCCGTGATCCGTGTATCCTGTCCGTCAAAAAAATAGGACCTGTCCTATTTTTTTGACGGACAACGGTTCACGGACCCATTCAAGTCAATGGGTCCGTGAAAGAACACGGATGCACACAAGATTGGCATCCGTGTCCGTGATCCGTGGCCGTAGGTTGCTTTCATACAGACGGATCCGAAGATCCGTCTGCATAAAAGCTTTTTCTGATCTAAGTTTTCATACTTACCTGCTTGCTGCTGCGATGTCTGTGAACGGCCGGGAGCTCCTCCTACTGGTAAGTGACAGTTCTTTAGCAATGCGCCGCACAGACCTTTCACTTACCAGTAGGAGGAGCTCCCGGCCGGACACAGACATCGCAGCAGCAAGCAGGTAAGTATGAATCTTCTACAATTGTACTATTGCTAAGTAACCATGGCAACCAGGGCTGCAGTAGCGTCCTGGTTGCCATGGTTACCGATCGGAGCCCCAGCGATTAAACTGGGACTCCGATCAGAACTCCGCTGCCACCAATGATGGGGGGGGGGGGGGAATGGGAGACCGCACACTGCCACCAATGTTACTGCTATAGAGGTAGGGGGGGGGGGCGATGGTGGTTGGCACACTGTGCCACCAATGATTTAATACAATAGAGGGAGGGAGGGGGGGGGCGATGGTGGGCGCACACTGTGCCACCAACGATTTATTACAATAGAGGGAGGGAGGGGGGCGATGGTGGGCGCACACTGTGCCACCAACGATATTCAAACTGGGGAGGGGGGGGGGCTGCCCCCTGCTGCCTGGCAGCCCTGATCTCTTACAGGGGAATATGATAGTACAATTGACCCCTTTAGGTGCCGCACCTGAAGGGGTTAATTGTGCTATCATATCCCCCTGTAAGAAATCGAGTGCTGGGGGGCAGTCTTGTACAAAGTTTGCAGTGTATTCTAACCTGAAGCGTCCCCATCACCATGGGAACGCCTCTGTGTTAGAATATACTGTCGGATCTGAGGTTCACGACGTAGCTCATATCCGACAGTATATTCTAACATAGAGGCGTTCCCATGGTGATGGGGACGCTTCAAGTTAAAATATACCATCGGATTGGAGAAAACTCCAATCCGATGGTATAAAAGAACTCCAGACTTTACATTGAAAGTCAATGGGGACGGATCCGTTTGAAATGGCACCATATTGTGTCAACATCAAACGGATCCGTCCCCATTGACTTGCATTGTAATTCAGGACGGATCAGTTTGGCTCCGCACGGCCAGGCGGACACCAAAACGACTTTTTTTTCATGTCCGTGGATCCTCCAAAAATCATGGAAGACCCACGGACGAAAAAACGGTCACGGATCACGGACCCACGGACCCCGTTTTTGCGTGAAAAAAAACTGTCGTGTGCATGAGGCCTAACTCCTAGTGTGCCACTATCAGCTGACAACCGTTTTTGTGTCCCGTGTCCGTTGTTCCGTTTTCCGTGATTTTCTGCGGACCCATTGACTTTCAATGGGTCCGTGGAAAACACGGCTAATGCACCGTTTGTCATCCGCGTCCGTGATCCGTGTTTCCAGTCAGTGAAAAAAATATGACTTGTCCTATTTTTTTCATGGACAACGGTTCGCGGACCCATTCAAGTCAATGGGTCCGTGAACAAACACGGAGGCACACAAGATTGTCATCAGCGTCCGCACGTCCGCGTCCGTTTTTTTTCTATCATTTGCATGGCAAACTTAACTTAGATTTTTTTTTTACTTTCCTTCATGTCTGGAGATCCTCCAAAAATAAAGGAAGACACACGGAAACAAAAACGGACACGGATCACGGAACAACGGAACCCCATTTTGCGGACTGCAAAAAAATACTGTCGTGTGCATGAGGCCTTAATTGTATCACAGGGATTCCTTGTAACGCAACCCATGCTTATGCTCTTATAACAGTCAGGCCAGTGTATATGAATATAGAGTACAGGTATTTTGGGGGTCATTTATTACACAGAAATACCATACGTCTACCGCATATCACGGATCCGTGTGTTCTGTATATCTTCAGTTATCTTTCCGTTTCCGTTCCGTAAGTCCGTATAATACGGACGTGGTGCTTCCGTGTGTCATCTGTTTTTCACGGTCCGCAAAAAAATGAAAGCGGACTGAAATGGGGTTTCCTAGAATGTTTTCAGTCCAGGGGTCCGCAAAAAACGGATGACATACGGATGCATTCCCGTGTGCTATCTGTTTTTTACAGACCCATTTACTTCAATGGGGCCACGGACCAAAATTTGCGGCCAAGTATAGGACATGTTCTAAAATAAAAGGAACGGACACACGGAACGGACAGCACACGGATGACCATGAAAGGCATGTTTGCGGACCCATAGAAATGAATGGGTCCGTGCATTGTCTGCAAAATTTGAGGAACAGACGCGGAAGAAAAACACGGTCGTGTGAATACTCCCTTACGCATATTTCCGGGGCAGACTATGACGCAAAGGTCCTTTGTGCCGCAATCTGCGACTTTTCCCCGCGCACGCCAGATCTAAAAAAAGTGGGCAGGGAATGGGACGGGCCTGAATAAAAATGTAATTTTGGGATAAAAAAACATGCAAACATAGTGTTTTAATATTTTTAGATTTAATACATTTTATTATGTAGCAGTTAAAAAATGTAATTTCCAATTTGGTATCACCATAGCAACCTCTGGTATAAATCCAAAACATTATCTAAGATGATTTTTAAATACTGTAGTAATAAGAAAAAAAAACTTAAATTAACAACTAACATATATTGTATGCATCCAAAAAATATCAACAAAAAGTACAATTAATTGGGCAAAAAAAAGCTTCATAAAAGTAAACGGAACTAAAATGACACAAGATATTACAAGCAGGGAGGCAAAAAGCAAGCAGTAACACAACAATACTTACAATCAGACAGCTGCTCTTCATCCTCCTCTTTGCTCAGTTTGCCTGGGGTATGGAGGGAACTATTGACAGTGGACTCTAAGTCGTCCCCACCTTCTTGAGGGGCGTCTGAGGATGTTGTGCCTCCAGTTGCCATTTCATCAGAGCCCGGAAGAAGGGAGGAAACACTACCTATGGTTGGTGTGTGCGCTGAAGAAAGTCCACTAAAACGTGAGACGCTGAGGAAGGATAGTTTCCGAGCTCGTAAGTGGTTGCGGAAAAGCTTTTGACTCTGCTTTTTATGCTGCGAATAGGAAAATATAATGAGATTAGTAACACAGCCAACTGCTTATAACATAGACACCTTCGAGGATATTGTTTTTATGATTGCATTTTACCTATTTTGGGCTAAAAAAAATAAAATTATATTGGTTTGTGTTAAAAGTTTTCAGGGATACACGGATCAGTCTGTTTGCAGAGTATCACTTCTGAGTCGTGTCAGTTGACGGCTCATGTAAAGCATTATCTCTGATCTCATGACCTCATAAACACTCATTATAACTAAACTCTTATCAAACTGATAAGAATATGGCTTACCCTACTTTCACACTCGGTGTGGATCCGTCATGGATCTGCACAGACAGATCCGTTCAGATAATACAACCGTCTGCATCCGTTCAGAACGGATCCGTTTGTATTATCTGTAACATAGCCAAGACGGATCCGTCATGAACACCATTGAAAGTCAATGGGAGACGGATCCGTTTTCTATTGTGTCAGATTGTTTCATAGAAATTGACTTACATTGTGTGCCAGGACGGATCCGTTTGGCTCAGTTTCATCAGACGCTGCAGGCAGCGTTTTGGTGTCCGTCTCCAGAGCGGAATGGAGACTGATCGGAGGCAAACTGATGCATTCTGAGAGGATCCTTTTCTATTCAGAATGCATTAGGGCAAAAACTGATCCGTTTTGGACCGCTTGTGAGAGCCCTGAATGGATCCCATAAACGGAAAGCCAAAACGCCAGTGTTAATGTAGCCTATAATAAGTGTTTATGACGTCAGGAGATCAGAGATGAGGCTTCACATGAGCCCTCAGCTGACTGACTAAGGCACATTTACACCAACAGATTGACTAATTTCTATGCAATCAGACCAATAGGTGGTGTGTGTATGAGCAAAGATCCTTGTGTGTAATAGGCCACCTGACCAGTGATTGGTCAGAAAATCTGTCTGATAATCTGTTGGTGTAAATGTTCCTATAGTCTGCAAATAGACTGATCATGTATCACAAAAACTGCTAAAAAATTTTAATAAAGATCCGACATTAATTTACATTGAAGTGTATTAGTGCCGGCAAAATGGATCCGGCCTTTCAGTCTGCGCATGCGCAGACCTTTAAGAATGCAAAACAAATTAATACTGAATCCGTTTTTCTGGATGACACCGGAGAGACGGATCCGGTATTGCAATGCATTTGTCAGACGGATCTGAATCCGGATCCGTATGACAAATCCCATCAGTTTGCGACGGAACTGCCTGCCGGAATCCTCTGCCGCAAGTGTGAAAGTACCCTTAGGCCTCATGCACACGACCGTTTTTCGGGTTTTTCGGGTGCGGACCCATTCACTTCAATGCGGCCGCAAAAGATCCGTAGCTCCATTCCGAGGCCCCGCTTGTCCGTTTTGCGGACAAGAATAGGCATGTTTACACAATGGGCCGCCCGTTCCGTTCCGCAAATTGCGGAAGGCACGCGGGCAGCTTCCGTTTTTTTGCGGATCAGTGGTTTGCGGACCGCAAAAAATGGCACGGTCGTGTGCATGTAGCCTTAGCCAGAGAAGAGAGGCGCTGAAAAGTCTGTGGAGAACCGCAGAAGTAAACGTTCTACAAAAATAGCACTTTCCACTATGGAAATGTTCCAGACTACTGCATAGAAATGTAATAACTTGTCGTTCCAGATTGTAAGTTGTCTATGTTCAGGAAGATGTCAGAAACGACACAAATATAGTGAATTGTAGG
This sequence comes from Bufo gargarizans, assembly GCF_014858855.1. Classification (NCBI taxonomy): domain Eukaryota; kingdom Metazoa; phylum Chordata; class Amphibia; order Anura; family Bufonidae; genus Bufo; species Bufo gargarizans. The sequence goes on along the minus strand of NC_058080.1, from coordinate 590,228,160 downwards.
CACTTGTCTTGCAATGCCTCTGTGTGAAACATGCACCAGGATGTCATCTCGCTGGTGGTCAGTTCACAACAGTTTTACTGATCCTGGAGGGCAAGGAATTTCAAATGATAAAATACTTATTTTATCTTCTGCTCGGCCTTATAAACCCACAGAAGTTATTAATTATACAGCAGCACATGCACTGTATAACACTATGAAGATAATACTATATCTGCCCCCTAGTGCTCAAACACGTAATTGCCTCTCACAGACATAACCAAAGGAGACTGTGTGGAAAATACCTTTCAAAAACACTCGCCTTTACGTGAATTATTTTTTAGTATTACTTAAGGTTGGGAAAGGCTACTTGCAGGCCCCTCAGTAGCTCACTGCTGGGGGGAAGGGGATCGTCTGAGATTAGAGAAGTTTCTTAAATATATCAATGAATTGAGGTGGGGCTGCTATGTTTTAATATTGGATGGTTTTAAAATTGTTAAACTGATTTTAATTTCAAAAGGATTTTTTGGGCTAATGCCCATATCGCCATAAAAAGGAGGAACCAAATAGGATTTGCAGATGCCCCTGACGAAGCGGAGACGAAACCCGGGTTGGGCAATTGGCGAGAGGATTGACATTTGTTTTATGTGATTGAGATTTTATGGAACTTATGAGTATAATAAACGATTTTATAAGATAAAGGACTTGCAGGACTTCGGTTTTAATATTATAGGGATGCAGGGTCCATTCACACGTCCGTTTTTTCTTTCCTGATCTGTTCCTTTTGTTGCGGGACAGATCTGGACCAGATCTGGACCCATTCATTTTCCGTTGTTCCGTTCCGCATGTCCGAAAAAATATAAAACATGTCCTATTCTTTTCCGCAAAAATCGGATCCTGGTACAATACAAATTCATTGGATCCGCAAAAAACAGAAGACATTCGTATGTCATCCGTTTTATGCGGATTCTGTTCCTGGAAATTAAATCCTGCAAACAGAAACTTTTTTTTTTCAATTTTTTTTCAAAGAAATCCAAAAGACTTTATTTGCTTATTGAAATTTATACATGTTTCCGTTTTTTGCGGATCCGCAAAAAACAGATGACATACGGAAACATTTTCAGGAACAACGGATCCGCAAAAAACGGACTGAAATTCGGGAAATAGAAAAATACTGACGTGTGAATGTAGCCTAAGGCCTCATGCACACGACAGTATTTTTCCGTAGGTCCGTGATCCGTGACCGTTTTTTCGTACGTGGGTCTTCCTTGATTTTTGGAGGATCCACGGACATGAAAAATGAAAAAAAAAAATCTAAGTCAAGTTTGCCATTGAAATGATAGGAAAAAACGGACACGGATCACGGACACGGATCACGGACACGGATGACAATCTTGTGTGCATCCGTGATTTTTCACGGACCCATTGACTTGAATGGGTCCGTGAACCGTTGGCCGTGAAAAAAATAGGACAGGTCATATTTTTTTCACGGCCAGGAAACACGGATCACGGATGCGGCTGCCAAACGGTGCATTTTCCGATTTTTCCACGGACCCATTGAAAGTCAATGGGTCCGTGAAAAAAAACGGAAAACGGCACAACGGCCACGGATGCACACAACGGTCGTGTGAATGAGGCCTTAGAGCACTGATTCTTGTGGAAGTCAAAGTCACTTATCGGATCTGACCATATCAGAAGAAACCTCTGTGTGACTTAACGGTGTACTTTTTCACTGCTGGTTTGGAGCAGCGCGGTTTTACTACTTTATACAAGCTAACTGCTAGTATTGTGTCTCTGTTTTTTAAGGTTTGACAAATCGCTATTACGGTATAATAGAAAAAAAACACTTTTACATTACATTCACTGTTGAGCTAGCTGTTTTTTTTTTAAAGGACTATGAGGCCTCTCCTTTTGACGCTCTATCTTTGCCATCTAATTGCCATAAATGAGTGCAGCATTAAAAGCATGAGTTTTTAAAACTAAGCTCATGCAACCATATAATATAATTTTTGTAGTTATTGACTAGAAATATCCACTCTTTACTTCCAAATCTGCCTGATCATGTCCAACAGTCACCGGCATAAGAACCTGTTCCTAATCAGGCTGCGTGTACACAATGAGGTCCAGCATAAGGCTGGGTTCACACCTGAGCGTTTTACAGCGCGTTCCTACGCGCTGTAAAACGCTCAACAAGGAGAAACCAATGATTCCCTATGGGAATGGTTCACACTTGGGCGTTTTACAGCGCGTACGATCGCGCTGTAAAACGCCCGACGCTCCAAAAAGTACATGAGCGACTTTTGGGGCGTTTGTGGCCATAGGACACTGTAGTGAATCACACAAACGCGCGTCAAACGCGCGTTTACTATTACAAAAACGCGCATAAAAATGCGCGTCAAAAACGCGCGTAAAACGCGCGTTTGCGCAACGCTCAAGTGTGAACCCAGCCTTAGGCATACGGATTCTGCTGCTGGGCCTTAGGCTACCTGCACATGTTGCAAATTATGTGTGGTTTTTCTGCGGGTATGCTTGTGCAAATAAATCGCAGTTGTAATACAGTACCAGCAAAGCCTTAGGGTACTTTCACACTTGCGTTTTTCTTTTCCGGCAGAGTTCTGTCACAGGGGCTCTATACCGGAAAATAACTGATCAGGCATATCCCCATGCATTCTGAATGGAGAGTAATCCGTTCAGTTTGCATCAGGATGTCTTCAGTTCAGTCGTTTTGACTGATCAGGCAAAAGAGAAAACCGTAGCATGCTACGGTTTTTTCTCCGGCGAAAAAAACTGAAGACATGCCTGAACGCCGGATCCGGCATTTTTTTCCATAGGAACGTATTAGTGCCGGATCCGGCATTTTTTTCCATAGGAACGTATTAGTGCCGGATCCGGCATTCAAAATACCGGAATGCCGGATCCGTCCTTTAAAAATGAAAAAAAAAAAAAAAAAAAGGATCCGTTTTGCCTGATGACAATCGGAAAAACGGATCCGGTATTGCAATGCATTTTTCTGACTGATCAGGCATTTTTCTGACTGATCAGGATCCTGATCAGTCTAAAAAAAATGCCTGATCAGTCAGAAAAAATGACATCCGTTTGCATACAGTTTGCCTGATCAGGCAGTCAGTTCAGGCAACGGAACTGCCTGCCGGAATCAAGCAACGCAAGTGTGAAAGTACCCATAGGCTGGTTTCACACTGGCATTGCAAAAAAAGATGCGGGTGCGTTGCGGGAACATGCACGATTTTTCCGCGCGAGTGCAAAACATTGTAATGCGTTTTGCATGCGCGTGAGAAAAATCGGCATTTTTGGTACCCAAACCCTAACTTCTTCACAGAAGTTCAGGTTTGGGATCGGTGCTGTGTAGATTGTATTATTTTCCCTTATAACATGGTTATAAGGGAAAATAATAGCATTCTTAATACAGAATGCATAGTACAATAAGGCTGGAGGGGTTAAAAAAAAATATATAAATTTAACTCACCTTAATCCACTTGTTCGCGCAGCCCGGCTTCTCTTCTGTCTTTTTCTTTGAGGAATAGGACCTTTGATTACGTCACTGCGCTCATCACATGGTCCATCACACGATATTTTACCATGGTGATGGATCATGTGACGGACCATGTGATGAGCGTAGTGAAGTCACCACGGGTCCTTTTCCTGTGCACAGCAAAGATGAAGACAGAAGAGAAGCCGCGCTGCGCGAACAAGTGGATTAAGGTGAGTTAAATTATTTATTTATTTTTTTAACCCCTCAAGCCCTATTGTACTATGCATTCTGTATTAAGAATGCTATTATTTTCCATTACAAAAAATAATAATGAGCAACCGTGCGTGAAAATCGCACCGCATCTGCACTTGCTTGCGGATGCTTGCAATTTTCACGCAGCCCCATTCACTTCTATGGGGCCTGTGTTGTGTGGAAAATGCACAATATAGAGCATGCTACGATTTTCATGCAACACACAAGTGATGCACAGCCCCATTGAAGTAAATGGGCCTGGATTCAGTGCATTGCACCCGCGCAGAAATCTCGCCCGTGTGAAAGAGGCCTTAGATGTACTAATAGATACGGGCCAGTTATTTTCCAACCGGACACTTTTCGCATATGTCTGGCTATTAGAAGTCTACGGGCATACCAGATGAATAAATCAGTAGTATTTACCGCTGTATTTGCCAAACGTAATATTCAGTGGCATAACTAGAAATGACTGGGCCCCACAGCAAATTTACGAAGGCCCCCCCCCAAATCCTGTGGCTAGTCTAGATCGTTCTCTTAGATGAAGCTCGGCAACCACTCCATCGGTTTCCCACACGTATATACTGTATATAATGTCATTGTATAATACTGTTGGTGGGGGCCCTGACAATAAAATCTGTTAGTCCTCCTCCTGGATGGCCCCTTCTGAGTTCGGGACCCAAAGCAGCTGCTTCCCCTGTAGCTACGCTTCTGGTAATATTTGAATGTGGCGTGGACCTACCCTTAAAAATAATCAATAATGACAGACTCGAGGTAGCATGCAGTATTGTGTCTGCACCTGAAATTCAGGCAAATAACAATAACTATTTTGCATTACTGTTTTCAGAAAAGGACAAACAGGTTTGCAGTTGACAGAATGGGGGAGATTTATCAGAACTGGTGTTAGAACTGGCTTAGTTGCCCATAGCAACCAATCAGATTCCACCTTTCATTGGTTGCTATGGGCAACTAAGCCAGTTTTCCTTTACACTGGTTTTGATAAATCTCTCCCAGTATGGGTCTTTGTATGAAAAGAATGAGATCTGAATGTGTAGCCCCATTGACAGCAAGTGGTAGTGGTGATTATTGAAGCAGAAGACTTCCTCTAGCTGTACACATATTGCATAGCTGGTCATTCATTCAAATGGCAGTCCTGTGATACTACATTTCTCCAGTAACATCCACTGCAAAGGAAACATATTAATGGCCACAGCTTCCCCCAGCAAACTCCTCTGTATGCCGGGGCTATCGGGATCCAAACTCACAGAGATCAGCTGATCGATGCGGTGGGTCCTGTATGAACGGGGTTGTGTACGGTGAGAATTCAGAATCATACAAAATTAGGCTACTTTCACATCTGAGCTTTCCCTTTCCGCTATTGAGATCCATCATAGGATCTCAATAGCGGGAGAAAACACAATTCATTCTTTGTGATTGTCATTTATGGGGACAAACCTGAACTGAACAAAACGGAGTGCACCAGAATGCATTCCGTTCCATTTGATTGCGTCCCCATCGCGGAGAGAATAACGCTTCAAGTAGGTGGCATCCACATGACCATATCTGTTTAGCAGTCCGCAAAATACGGATGCGGTCCATGTGAACCCAGCAGTTTTCGCGTGCCCCATTGAAAAAATGCCTATTCTTTTCCATAAAACTGACAATAGGACATGTTCTATAATTTGCGGCCTGGCCGCATGGATGTGAACCGCACCTTGATGACATCCACGTGCTGTCTGCATTTTTTTCAGCACCATAGAAGTGAATAGGTCTGCGTGCGAGCTGCAATAAAATGCGGATTGGACACAGACTGAAAATATAGTTGTATAATCTGTAGTGAAGTGAGAAACCGCACTCAATCAAAGTGTCCCTGGTGCCAATCAAGTGATGAAGTATTGAGGCACTAGGAATGCTTCTACTCACCTCACAGATAATGTGACCGCTGATGAAGGTCCATTGTGACCGAAACGTCCGGTCAGAAATATTCTGTTATTGATATGTACCACTGGGCAAATTAATGATGCAGATAATGTGAAATAAAGCTGTACTTTAATTGCAAAACCTTAAAGGATAACTGTCACATTTAGACCCTAATTTCAATTTTCATATATGTAGTTACCAATAGCATGATATTTCAGAATCAGTTACTATTAGACTGACTTACCCCATATATAATAAGATTCAGCCCTTAGCAACCAGTCTGCATAAAACTGCAATTTCACTATTCAGTTAAGATGGCCGCCACTGCCCTCCCCCTGAGGCTAATCCCGCCTGCCCTCACTAGCCAGTAACAATAGCCCCCCAAAAGTGTCAGTAACCAGAGCCCTCCCCCTAAAGGGTTAATCTCCTGCAGCACCAAGGGGTCCTCTTACCACATGTTGCTTTCATTTATACACTGAGCAGACAGCAGATCTCCCTTCCCTGGTCTGCGCTGCTTCAACTCTGCATTCTCCAGCTCTGCTGAGTGAGGGAGCGTCTGCCAAGTGCAGGGACAGGGAGAAGTGCACACAGCCCAGGCACTGTTATCAGCTGCTGGGGAGGACCTGGCTTTAATCATTTACTTACAGTCCCTGGCTGTCTGTAATCTGACCTTGCACGTAGCGTGCTTCTGCGGTCCTCCGTCCTTCAACAGATAGACGGATCCTGCATAGCAACCTGATTTTAAGCACAGGTAAAAGTAGGCAGTACAGGGGACAAAACTGTGGAATTAAGGGGTAATTGAGTACACAGTGAAAAGTTGAAATAGGGCCACCAAGGAGATATTAATCACCACAATCCAATACTCCAAATAAAAAAAAATACGACAGTTATACTTTAACCTGAGTGTCTCAATACTTTATCATTTGAAAATATAGTTGTGTGAATGCACACTTCCAGTAGGTGCAACAAAGAAAATATCTAATAATAAAAAACTTTTGTTTTTATGCAGGATTTTTTTCTTTGTTGTACGCTGCTCTTCCGTGCATCCTCTACTACTGAGCAGGTGAGCTGGACTATTGCTTCATTATACAAGAGTTACAGTATACATAAAAGATATCTAAAGTTATATAATGAGGAAATGCGCTGAAAGTTCAGATTGAAACTTGGGGGCCAACTCTACTGGCCTTTTGTTTTCAGCTAAAAAATTCAATTGGGAACTGAATGCCTAAGCACCGATAGAATATACATTGCTGCAGAGTCATAATGATGAGTTCCCTTTTTATGCACTCCAGCTTTACAGTTATTGCACCTAGAATATATAGTGGTTGTTTATGAGGCCTGCGCTCTCCATATATTTCTCACAATAAAAGAAAATTAAGTAGCTGAAATATTTAGCGCTCCATTTGTGGAGATCGCATTTATTTACACCTGTAAAACAGAGCAAAATATTTCTGACAGTTATAGTAGGAAAAAAATGATCATTTACCTTCCCCGGCATGATAAACTGCTCCCACTTCATCTCCACGTCCTTCTCTCTATTGATTCGTTTTAATGAAGTTTTACAGCCACCAGGATCTCTGGTTTTAAGAAATGCAGACTGGTTAAACAGCTATTATTGGCTTGATATTTGCTTTTATTGTTGCCTGAACAATCGAATACAGAGATGGCTAGTGATGCAAAGTTCAAGCTGTATAGGGTCAGAGGCGGAACGTGGTGCTCCTGGGCCCCAATGTAAAGCAAGGAACAGGGCCACCATCATTTATAACACTGGTATCTTCTTATGTGGAAACAATCACGGAAAATAATGCACTAACACAATAGATGCAAACATTATATATGGTCTAAGCCCTCATTCTGATATGATAAAATCTGAGACTCTCAGACAATATATCTTGATCAAAACACATCTGTCCCCGCCTACCAGCGCCAAGGTGGTCTTAGTCAGGCAGGTCCTACTCTAAACCTATCTATGCCGTTGGACATCTACATTCAGGAGGGCAGACCCTGCACATATAGTGTACTGCTCCTAGCTACCTCTGTGTGCACCAAACAACCAATGAGAGGAGGAGTCCATATATCTATATGTACCACCTAATCAGGTCGCTGTTGGATAGGCGGGGCAAAAGTGCACTCCCCAGATAATAGGGGCGCATTCACACTTGAAGGTGCCACTCCTTCAAGAACATAAATTTATCAAAAATCACAGAAAAAGATACAAAACATCCTTAGCGATATGATAACTGAATATGCAACCTTGATTAGGTGGTACATGTAGCAGTGAGAGCTCTTCCTCTCATTGGTTGCTTGATGCACATAGAGGTAACAAGGAGCAGCACATTATATGTGCAGAGTCTGCCCTCCTGAATGTAGATGCCTAACGGCATAGATGGGTTTAAAGTAGGTTCCTGTCTGACTGAGACCACCATGGCGCTGGTAGGCAGGCATAGATGTGTTTTGATCAAAATATATTGGCTGAGAGGGAGGGCTTAGTCCATATAAAATCTTTGTATCTATTATGCAATATTATCTGTGATTTTTTTCCATATAAATGTTGCTATGTACATCTGCATATTTAGGTAACATTTTGTGCAGGATGTTATCTTTTTCTGTGATTTTTTTTAAATCTTCTTATGTGCCTCTAGAGGCACCAGAGTTTGGGAGCCACTTCTACCTTTGCACCCTCTATAGCTATGCCCCTGTATAGTTTCTACTTTGTGTATATAAAGTTGGCTTTATATAGTGTTTATGTATGCTTTTGACCACATAAATTTGGTGCAATAACCAGGATAAAATGGATATATTCCAACAATACAATTATAAATATGCTATTATTCAAATCATGTTTTTATGTTAAACATATTTTTAAAGAAATTTGGTTTGATGTTTTAATTTTCCATGTCAATATCTATATTAATAAATAAACATAAAATGCACTGGCCCTTAAGCCTCTACAGAGCCTAGAAAACTCTCCCACAGAAGTCTGGGGTCCTCCAGCCACAGTGCTCCCCGCTTCGTTCTCGATATAGGTGCGGGACCCGCACCTATCAGACAATGGGGGCATTTCTTAGCGATATGCCCCCACTGTGGGAAAAACCCTTTAATAAATGTGGTACACCAGAATTCTGGTGGATTGTTAAAAAAAAAATCTGCACCACTCTTTCTTTATGCTCTTCACTCTGGCCAAGAGATGAGGATCCTGAACATTGGGGTATAGCTGATACAATGTTAACACCTACTTCCTGATTTTTGACCATATATTCCTATAAAATGATTGATTCTTGTTTTTACCTTATACTCCAACAAGATGACATAGGCCTCATGAAGACAGATGGATCCGAGGTTAGAGTCTCTAACAGCCAATGTATGGCACAGAGCTGGTGGAAGAGAGTTTCCCTAAAGGGCAAAATATAAAATGTATCAATTTTAGGTACATACAGTACAGTAAGTACAGTAAATAGCTGAAAAGGTTGGGAAAAAAAATAAGACCATCAAGTGTAACCTATAATCCTATCATGTTGATCCAGAGGAAGGAAGAAACCCCTATAAAATGCATACGAACTGCCCCATATAAGGGTATGAAATTATTTTCTGAAACCAAATATCACATGTATAGATCATACTTTTATAAGCTAATATAATAATGAGACAATAGGTTGCAACTTAAAGGGGTTGCCCGAGTTCAGAGCTGAATCCGGATATAAACTCTTTGTTATTCATTTATTATGTATGAGTGGAGCATCGTAGCATTTCCTTGCTCCGATGCTCCCCTTTGCCTTAGGCTGAGTTCACACCAGCGTTCAGCCTTTCCGTTCTCCTGCTCCGTTATAGCAGGAGAACGGAAAGGACGGATTGGGCACATAACTGAGACGAGCGGAGCCTACGGACCCCATAGACTATAATGGGGTCCGTTAGGTTTACGCTCAGAAAATGATTTTGGAGCGGAGACAAAAGTCCTGCATGCAGTACTTTTGTCTCCGCTCCAAAATCATTTTCTGAGCGTAAACCTAACGGACCCCATTATAGTCTATGGGGTCTGTAGGCTCCGCTCGTCTCAGTTATGTGCCCAATCCGTCCTTTCCGTTCTCCTGCTCCTATAACGGAGCAGGAGAACGGAAAGGCTGAACGCTGATGTGAACGAGGCCTTACACTGCATCATGCAGGGGGAGGACTGTTTACTGCCAGTGACTTACTCCCAAAACGTACTAGTGGTACCCGCCTCTAAAACAGCCTAGGGCTACAGACCGCCCATGTGTGCTGGTGATGTCACTGGGCTCACTGCTAGGCGGAAGTCTCCGCCTAGCATAGTGAGTAGAGGCCCGGTATGTCACCAGCTCACAACAAACAGACTTTGCCCTGTGCGATGCAGCACAAGACAAGGGGGAGCATCGGAGAAAGGAAATGCCCCGATGCTCCACTTAGGGTCCATTCACACATCCGCAATTCCATTCCGCATTTTGCGGAACGGAATTGCGGACCCATACATTCCGGGTCCGCAATTCCGATCCTGAAGAAAATAGAACATGTCCTATTCTTGTCCACAATAGCGGACAAGAATAGGCATTTTCTCTTAGTGCCGGCAATGTGCAGTCCGCAAAATGTGGAACGCACATTGCCGCTGTCTGTGTTTTGCGGATCCACGGATCCGTGGATCCGCAAAGCACACACGGATGTGTGAATGGACCCTTATACATAGTAAATGAGTAAAGAGGAGGTTATATCCGGGTTCAGCTCTGAACCTGGACAACCCCTTTAATGATGCAGTTGGAAATGTATGTACTGTACATTAGTCTCTATTGAGAGGGCTCCATTGCATGATGGATCCATACATGTATCACTCTGTACAGACTTACAGTACGTTCACATCTGTGGCATGCCAGCTGTCAGCAGGACAAAAACTGTTGCATGCTAACAAAACGCAGCAAGATCACTGCTGGGCCCCATTAAAGTCAACTGGGATCTGGTGGTGAACTGTAGAATGCGACAATACAAAATCCGGTAGGCTGCTCTCTGCCAGATTTTGCCTGTCGGATCCGCTGCCTCAGGTGTGAATGTACCCTTAGCTTGATAATACATTTCATGTAGTTCTGATAGTAGGATGACTAAATTCAGACAGAAAACGGTTAAAGAGCAACTTTCTCGTCAGTTCTTTTGCATTAATTATATAGGCTTTCGCTTATTTCCAGTGAGGGCAACACATCACTGTCATAGCAGACTGTTAAAAATTACAGCCGGCTGTATCCCCCAGGCAATGGTAGCACCACAAGTGGCCAAAATAAATCAATTTTAAAGGCAGCAAGGGGAAGCCAGCGAGGATGCCCTGCCAATCATTTCCTAGGTTTACACACAGAAAATCACACTGAACCAAACCATAAATTTACAGTGTTGTTTGTGCAATTGTCACCTTTCTTAATAGCCCAGTATAAAATATGCAATGAAGAAGTAAGAGATAAACGTCATGGTAATCTTCAAGTAGTCAGGATAATTATCTCCACAAGAGAAATGGCTTCATATTAATTTTATGAGATTGTGTAGAACATTCTGATAATGATAAGATCTGACCTCTGGTATCTATTACACTATTATATGAAGCAATCGAAAGAATAATCCATCCTGCTTCAACAATAAGACTGAACCTCTCCCAGATTCCACGCTGGTTTCGAAAAAGAGTGTCATAAAGACTCCCAAAACGTAATCCAAAAAACTGCTCCCTTCCAGAATCTGTGGCTCTTGATAACAGCAGATTGGTGGTGGTAGCCAGTTTAAAATATGCAAGAGGATATGTAAATTATGTAGAGGTCCCCTTTAATCCTCCTGATATATTTATTTATTTTTAAACATATTTATTGTTGTATAAGATTATACATAGCAGTAAAATCCACATGTAAACCGCCTGAAATTCTTCCTGGGCTTTCACCCTCCTGCTTATATGTATGCGTCCTGTTTGATAGAAAACAGGTCAGTACTTAAAGGCTCCAGTTCTTTATCCAGGGTCTTCTTAATAAAAGCTCTAGATATGGGGAGGCTATCCGCATTGGTGGAATGCTCCTTACCACTCTCAGCATCTGAAGCTCGTTCCTCGGAGGCACAAGGACGCCACCTTGGATTCTTGCGCCACATGTACAGTGGCAGCTTTCTAGATAAATCTATCCATCTCTCAACATTGTGAGAAAGTTCTGATGGGGCACGGGGTATCTCCATCCTTAAATCCTCGATTATAGGTCTGACAGGCTGGTATAAATAGGCTGTGAGGGTCATCTTGTTAGCAGAACAGAGAATCAGGCAGCCATCCCGAACAGGCGCAAGCTCTGCACCTCCTAATATTCTTCTTGTCACTCACTGCTTTGTATTTTTTGCACACTGGCATTATTAATTTCAGAGAATATGTGTCACAAATGTATAATAAATACTTAACACATGGATTTCCAAAAGCCCCATTCTGATAAATGCATGTGAATTCACTTAAATACTGGCCTGCCCTTGCTTCCTCAAAACCGAGGGGACTGTGTAGAATGAGTATAAGGGGGAGGGTCCTTAAACATATGTGTAACGGCACCCCGGGAATAAAAGGGGGTAAACGCAGTTTATAAGCTATTCCCTTTCCAGATGCAAAGGCAGCTACTAAAGACACCAAACTCCCGAACGGAACCTCACGAATAGCAGCTAGCAGACGAAAAGGAAACGCACCCAAGCGGCTTACACTCCTAGCAATCAGTCTCTAACAGCATACAGTGAATCCCCCCAAGAACGAGACGAGGCTCTGTGTTGAGGGTCAAGCAGTGGGCAGCCAGAGCTGTGGGTTTATTGTTCTTATATACACATTCTTACACATTAGTACCACCCACAGGGTTTTGTAAAACAACCAGTAAACACGTACAATACACTTAGACACTCCCACACAAAATCCTCCCCTCTGCCTGTGATACAATTACCTTACACAATAGGTTAATGTAATTATCACAGGCAGGAGAATACACAATTTTAAACAATGTCTTCTGTCCTGGAGACAATTGGTAAATAATCCAATTTATCTCCAAGGGCAGAGGCAAAACTCCATTAGCCACATGGTAGCAAAAGACAATAAAAGACATAAGAATATTTAACTGTGCAGCTATTGCTTAAAACAGTGGTGCCCAACCATTTTTCGTCTCAGGGCCGCACTAGACTTGGTATAAATTTCACGGGCCGGAACCAGGTAGCTTTGCCAGAAAGGAATGCAAACACTGAGGGGGCAAGTGTGAGCATTACTACTGTGAAGAGGGCACATATCTGGCATAACTACTGTGAGGGGGCACATATCTGGGTATAACTACTCTGGGGGGTCACGAGTGAGCATTACTACTGTGAAGAGGGCACATATCTGGCATAACTACTGTGAGGGGGCACATATCAGGCCATAACTACTGTGAGGGGTCACGAGTGAGCATTACTACTGTGAAGAGGGCACATATCTGGCATTACTACTGTGAAGAGGGCACATATCTGGCATAACTACTGTGAGGGGGCACATATCTGGTCATAACTACTGTGAGGGGGCACATATCAGGGTATAACTACTGTGAGGAGGGCACATATCAGGGCATAACTACTGTGAAGAGGGCACATATCTGGGCATAACTACTGTGAGGGAGCACATATCTGGGCATAACTACTGTGAGGGGGCATGTGTGAGCATTATGTCTGAAGAGGGCACATATCTTGGCATTATTACTGTGAGGGGGCACATATCTGGGCATAACTACTGTGAGGGGGCATGTGTGAGCATTACGTCTGTGAAGAGGGCACATATCTTGGCATTTTTACTGTGAGGGGGCACATATCTTGGCATTATTACTGTGAGGGGGAATGTGATGTATACGTGTGTAATGTATGTAGTGCAGTATGTGATGATGAAACACTGCACTACATACATAACATATGTATACATCACATACTGCGCTGTCACCTTCTTCTTCAGGTCTACCTTGATGTCTGGTCTTTAGGCTTCAGTCAGATCCTCCACCGCCATGCTTGCGCCGTGTGCCCGACACCACCAGGAGCTGGTGAATGGCACTCAGACTACACGAATACTATTCCATGGAGCCAAATTCTTTCCCATAGTCTTTGCAGGGGAAGATCAAGCATTTCAACATGGGGCCATAGTCTAAAGGAAGCAGGCTGGCAACCAGGCTTCTCCAATGCAATGTGGCAAGATTGGTCTCGTCACATCATGATACTGGTGGTTTCAGACACTAAGAATGCTAAGAGTATACAACTAATGTAACGTATAACCACTGGTTGGTTTTGGATTTGCATATCATCTATTCAAAGTATGTCTACTGGGAGAGCAACGCAGATTTGAAGTCAATGTAAGTCATCTACTACGTTATTTGCCCAGTTTGAATTCTTTTGGGGAAATACTGTATATCAAACTGCTACACTAGTTTTTGTTGGCAAAATGGTGGCCATGTTACTGATATAGGCCTCCTCACCCATTACTTGCTAGGGTATTCAGATATTTAATTTCACCTTTCGTTCCTGAAATAAAAGGGTATCCCGAGACCTTTGATTCACCCTGTGTGTGTGTGTCTAACAAACAAAAGGGTAATAATGTTTAGAACTTTTGACTTTCAGGCTCCATATCTCACCATCCACTACAGCTTCGAATGTGAGACTACAATCATTTCATAGACAATCACCTTGGCTATCTCATACATAAACTGGACTTGTATCTATTTTGCATATGATTAGTTATGCAGATTTTTGTCATGCAACTGTATTGTTACAATTTTTCTCCTAAAATTTTACATTTTAATATTTATTATTTTGTAAATCCACCTTTGGCTCTCAACCCTGCCTGAATCCTTCTGGGAATGCTCTCAATCAGATTAAAGCATATCTCAACCGAAATCTGTTCCCAGGTCTCTTCTACACGTTCCTAATGCTGGTGCATACTCACTTGGGTACAAATACAGCTTTTTCTTCAACTCTACCCACAAGTGTTTGATTGGGTTGAGGTCTGGGGTGTGTGGGGATTTGCTCTGGTAGACAGGCTAGCTGATGCAGTACAGAGGGCAACCACAAAGTCTTTAACTTAAACAGTTCAGTGTTTTATTCACACATAGGGAAAAACAAAAAGTGAAATTTTGCAGTCTAGGTGTTTGTTCACGCAGAACAAAAACCTTCACCTGGTTTTCCGTTTTTCCACCTGTGGTCCACAGCAGGCTTTAGGGGCCTGTTTCTCAGCATGCGGCTCCCAGGCCTTTTGCTCGGCACAAGTTTTCAGATCCAAAACACACAGGGACTTACAGCGTTCCACTGTCAGAGAGGAGTAATCCACATACAGCCGAGACTGCTGGCTGGGTTTGATATAGGCCAGTAAAGACCTGGAACGTGGGGAGAAGCCACCTACCCAGCACTTTGGCTACTCCCAGTAAGAGCCAGCCCGGATCAGCTTACAGCCATACTAAAATAGCAACGTGTCAACCAGCACTAGCTGCCGCTGACACTTGAAAATACCGACTCTTACTTCACTGAGGCCAGGAACCTCAGGTGACACATACCTTCCGTCAATCACGGACCCTTGCGCCTTCCTACAGGGGACAAACTAGAACCTATACTTTATTATCATTAAACCATCTCGATGTATGCTTCAGGTCGTTGTCCTGCTAAAACACTATGTCATCCTTTTCATACCCATACTACTCAAGTGTACGAATTAACTAATCTTGTATGATACTCACATAAAGATCAGCATTGAGACTAGGTCTGCAGCTAACAATTATTTGAATAATCGATTAGTTGTCGATAATTTCATTGATTAATAAGGAAAAAACACCAAAATGACAAAAAAGGGGTTTATATGATTTACTTGAAAAAGTATGTTCAAAGGCCATATTAAAACAATTTTAGGACTTACATAATTATAAAAAATGTTGCATGTTACATGTCCACATGGTCAGGGCTTAGGCTAGCTCTCTTACACTCTTAGGGAGGGACAGAAAAAACAGCAGCAGCATATTAACAAATCTGTATCCACTACTGCCGCACCACTCACCACAGCCCTTGCTCACCTTGCAGTGTCTCTCTCAGGGGGATTCTACTGCACCGCACCACTGGACTCTGGTCTGGACTCTGGAGGTAGTAGATCAACAGCTTATAATTTATTGCACATTCAATATCCAAGACTCGTACTCTTCCCTACTACTATTATCCTGATTACATGGCTGAGTTATGGGGGGGGGGGGGGGGGGGGTCTGTGGATGGCAATGTTATGGGGGCATCTGTGGATGAAAGGCACTGTTATGGGGGCATCTGTAGATGGCAATGATATGGGGGCATATGTGGATAGCACTGTTATGGGGGCATCTGTATATGGCACTGTTATGGGGGGGATCTGTGGATGGCAATCATGGCACTGTTATGGGGCATTTGTGGATGGCAGGCACTGTTATGGGGGCATCTGTGGATGGCACTGTTATGGGGGCATCTGTGGATGAAAGGCACTGTTATGGGGGCATCTGTAGATGGCAATGATATGGGGGCATATGTGGATAGCACTGTTATGGGGGCATCTGTATATGGCACTGTTATGGGGGGGATCTGTGGATGGCAATCATGGCACTGTTATGGGGCATTTGTGGATGGCAGGCACTGTTATGGGGGCATCTGTGGATGGCACTGTTATGGGGGCATCTGTGGATAACACTGTTATGGGGGATCTTTGGATGGCTGGTACTGTTATGGGGGCATCTGTGGATAGCACTGTTATGGGGGGATCTTTGGATGGCTGGCACTGTTAAGGGGGCATCTGTGGATGGCACTGTTATGGGGGGGATCTGTGGATGACACATATTTGTCATCCACAGATCCCCCCCATAACAGTGTCCCTGTGTAGTGATTGTGAATGACCCCAAATACAGGGGTGGGGGCTGGCATTTCGGATTTTGTAATAGCAGAGTGTAGTCACTGTATTCTATTACACATGTCGCCAGTGTAGCCCTAGCCTAAAACTGACATACAGGAGTGAAGAAAAATGGCTGGGTTGTTATGGAAACCTGGAGTAAAACTCTGTGTGTGTGGAGACTAAGGGCCTGCAAACTTCTATTGGCTGATAATGGACATGTGACCGTTGGGCTATGAAGAGAAAGACTTGCAGGCTTGTATTGGCTAATGCAGGTAATTTTCTGGGAATATCTCAGGAACGGTACGCCCTAGAGAGCTGTGACCCCCACAAGATTTCTTTCCAGGTAGCAAGGGATGTGTATGCCAAGTTTCGTTGAAATAGATGGTTGCGTTTTTGAGTGATTGCACAACATACACACATCCGTCCTTCTTTATATACTGTATATAGATTTATATATTATGACTCTAGAGTTTAAGAAAATACCCTTTTATTATGGAAGTGGCCCTTATTGTGCAGAGTAATGTTGTTATGTTGCAATTATTTGAGCAGTTTGTATTAACAATTGATTGTTTCCCCCTCCTCTCAAACAGTTAAAGAAACACTCCTACAAAAATCTCTAGACAATTAGAAAGTACATGATGTAAATTGTAGTGAAGGTAATCTTCTTGCCAGTGACTGATTTGTGAGTTATAGCCTTTCTTCTGATCCTTATCTGTGTCACGTGACCAACACCCCGATCTTAACCAGGACAGGAAGTTAGTTATTCTTTCCTATGAGACTGACATTGAGGCTCCCATAGGAATACATAGAGAATTGTTCTCCTGTTAACACATAAGATGCTGTGTCAGTTGGAGAGGCAGAGTGTTGTTCACATGACACATCTGAGGATCAGAAGGGAGGGGGTAATTCACAAATACAGTCACTTGCAAAATGTTTTCATTTTTCGTAGCAACGGTGGTCATGTTTACACTTGGCAATGATCAAGAACGCTTACGACTGTTCAGTTTATTTGCGGACCCATTGAAAGGAATGGTTCCGTATAAGGTCCGCAAAAATAAGCCGGAACTGATGCGGAAAGAAAATAAGTTTGTGTGCATGAGGCCTTTGTGTCAATTTTCTATGCTCAGTAAAAAGTGGACCCCACATGGACGGCATCCGTGTTCTGTCTATGGTTTTCACAGACCCACTGAATAAAATGGGCGTGTTCTGTCAAACAGAGAAAACAATGGATCCGTGTGCACAGATACGTGACTCACTGAAGTATGAAGAATACAGTATGTATGCCACTTCTACAGGAATCAGTTATGGAATAAGAAGTTATTTATTATGGAACGTTTGCTTATACCATCCCCCATTGTAAGTGTACTCCCTTTAATTGCTTTCTTTGATAAAACGAAATGTTCTGCACTAATCAGTTCGCTAGAATCCTCTGCTGATAACAAACACGTTTTCCATAAAGTACATGGAATATTTATACTATTATGTAACAAGACGACTACTTATCTAATAAAAGTTCTCATACAATTGAGCGCTGCAGAAATGATAAAATGTTTTACCAGTAACAATCAGTTATAAAAAGATTAGAAAGTGACTGACATGATAGAAGGACGGTGAATCATTGTTCATTAGGTCTGAAAATCTAATTTAAAATCTCATCAGAGCTGGAATACTGCTGCACAAGACACACGGTGCTGAATATGACAGATTCATTTCTAATTACAGGGATATGTGTGAGTCTCCCAAGAATACCTGATAAGGGTAGTTAACATTACAGAGATTCCGCTTTTTGGAAGAAGTTCATGAACCTGCAATGTGAATAATTTAGGACAGATATACGGATTCTCTATTGTGCTAGTAGAGAAAACGTGTTATCTAGACAAAGCGCCCGAAATGCATGTAGTGTACAATAAAGCAGAACAAAACGCTCAGAAGTTGGATATGCCGAAAAGGCAAACGAGGACTGCACTTACAAGCTTTAGAACTTATTTACCGCTGTCTAATAATGTGATCAAGCTGTTCAGGACAGATTGACACCCATCAAGCACGCTACACCTAAAAGAGACCGTGCCACCAGGTTATACAGTGTGGGTGAGTCCTAGGTCAATTTTTGACAACTCTAATGTCCTTCCTGCCAGCGATGAGAACATATTCGTACACATAAATCCAATATACCGTAGCAAGAATTTACTCTTAAGCCTCTTTCACACGAGCATTGTGGGAAAAGATGTGGATGCGTTGCGGTAAAATGCGTGATTTTTCCCCGCGAGTGCAAAGCGTTTTAATGCGTTTTGCACGCGCGTGAGAAAAATCGGCATGTTTGGTACCCAGACCCAAACTTCTTCACATAAGTTTGGGTTTGGGATCAGTGTTTTGTAGATTTTATTATTTTACCTTATAACATGGTTGTAAAGGAAAATAGCAGCATTCTTAATACAGAATGCTAAGTAAATTAGGGATAGAGGGGTTAAAAAAATAAAATAAATTAAACTCACCTCATCCGTTTCATTTACTTTCTTCTTCTTTGAGGACCTGGGAGGAAAAGGACCTTTGGTGACGTCACTGCGCTCATCACATGGTCCATCACCATGGTGATACACCATATGATGGACCATGTGATGAGAGCAGTGACATCACCAAAGGTCCTTTTCCTCCCAGGTCCTCAAAGAAGAAGAAAGAAGATGAGCCAGGCTGTGCGAACAAGTGGGTGAGGTGAGTTTAATAATTTTTTTTTTTACCCTACAATCCTAATTTACTAAGCATTTTTGCACCCCGTGCATTGCACCTGCACAGAATTCTCGCCCGTGTGAAAGAGGCCTTAGGCTTCGTTCACATCACCGTTCAGACTTTCCGTTCTACTGCTCTGTTTAGGAAAGGACGGAGAAGGCACATAACGGAGCCTAAGGACCCCGTAGACTATAATAAGGTCAGTTATGTTTTTCGTTCAGAAGATGATTTAGGAGCGGAGACAAAAGTTGTGCATGCAGGACGTTTGTCTCCGCTTCAAAATCATCTTCTGAGCGGAAACATAACGGACCCTATTATAGTCTATGGAGTCCTAAGGGCTCCGTTTGGCTCAGTTATGTGCCTGCTCCGTCTTTTCCGTTCTCCTGCTCCTAAACGGAGCAGGAGAACGGAAAGGCTGAACGGTGATGTGCACGAAGCCTTACTCTAACCTTACCACTTCCATGTGAAAAGACATTCAACCGCACAACTTAAGGCTAGGTCTACACAACGAGATTTGTTGCGCGACAGATAGGGCACAACTACACTGCAATTTTGTTGCGCCAATGTCGCGCGACAATTTTTATAATGGCAGTCTATGGTGTCGCACTGCAACATGCGACATGCTGTGACTGCGACGCGACAGTCGCAGAAAAATCCATCTCAAATGGATTTTCTGCTACTGTAGCTTCGCATTCGCAGCATGTTGCAGTGCGACACTATAGACTGCCATTGTCACGCGACATTGGTGCAACAAAATGTCGAGTGACAAATGTCGCTGTGTAGACCTAGCCTAAATATCAAGTGATTGGATAGGTTCATCAACTACATAGGGGATCCACACACTGTTATACTAATGCTATTTTTTCTCTTTACATACATCACAACGATGTTGACAGCTACTGTGATACTATATTATGTACGCCTCGTTCCCCCCAAAAACAAGCCAGGGAAATTAAAAAGTTACATCTCTTGAAATGTGATAATGGGAAAAAAAAGAAAAACACTTTGTACGGAAGGGCAGCACACGCTGATTATTTGTATGTATAACGTGCGGTCGTTTCTGTGAAATTTACCAGCTATTAGCTGCAGCACTGGCATTGCGCTGCTAGGAAGGAGCTGTGGAGATAGTTTCACAGTCTCCCTATTATTGTGCATAGGGAGAAAGGTGTCAGTCATTGGTGGGGGTGGATGGAGAGTGATGCCAACGCTGCAGCTAATACATGGTAAATCGCTCAGAAATTGCACATAGACGCACATATCAAAGTCACCTGGAATCAGGACCTTATGCTGCATCCTCTGAGTATGGGAGAACCACTACTGCAAACTACCATGACCTGGTCGGTCAAGGAAAAGTAAGCGTCTGCTTCTAACATCAAAAACTGGAACAGGATAAATCTATGAGTCAAAATCGTAGAGGAAATCTGTGCCCAGTTGGATCCTGCTCTGTCTGAGGGCAGCATTAATTAATGATAGAGATCCTGATTAAAATGCTGCATCACTTACTAGTACAGACCCAGCTATCTTGTTAACATCACTATTGAGTGGCTCCAGACTGAGTTCCTATTAATGCTGGCGTCTGCTAAATGTATTGCACGAGCTCAGTAGTCATGATATTCCTGAGCTCCGGGTGCCCTCGCCCTCCTACAAATGACTAACAGCGCTCATTCTATACCGTATAGGAAAAAAGCTGTAAATCTGCAGCAGGCAGGCGAGGACGGCTGGAGGCCCATGAGCTTGTGCACTACTCGCTGTAGTCGCTCATTAGTGATTTACCCCAAAAAATGGCTGTACATTTAAGTCTAGTTTCACAGATGCAGTACAGCAGTTCTGTAGATCCGCCATAGCCAGATAGTGCCGCATGCCCACCTGACTATAATGGGATCCAGCAGGGATCTATAAATGCCCCGTTAGTCAGCCAGTCAAACATTGCTGAGTCCTGACCTTTATGCCGGGGAGCAGTCGGATCGCTGCCGGTTCCCATTATAGTCAATGTTGGGCAAGTGGTGCTATCTAGCTATGCCAGATCCGGAGAACTTCTGTGCCGCATCTGTGACACTAGCCTTACATGTATAGATTCTTAAAATCACTATTGGGGGGCTACAGCGTGAACTTAGTGCTTGAGTTCTCGCGTTGTAGTGCACCAGCTCATGGGCTTCCAGCTGTCCTTGACCACCTGCTTCTGCTGGATCTAGAGAACTCCGGCAGGCTGTTCTCTGCCAGATTGCTGAGCCATGGATGAAAGTAGCCTGGACTAGGGTTTTCATCAGGGTTTCTGTCACCAGTTTATGCAGCCCTCATATAGGGCAGCCTAAAACTGTTGACAGATTCCCTTTAACAATTGCAATATCTTATCAAGGGATTAAGGAATAGGCTCAGAAATAAAAATATACAGAAAATAATCATAGGAATGAAACGTACGGATCTACATCAAGGACTTGTTTGGAAAACAGACTGTTGTGTACAGGCGTGAATGGACGGCTCATTGCCCTCTTCTCTTTTTTCTGCTGTTTTCCAATCTCTGTGAGAAAGAACCTGGAGGGAGAAATAAATTCATCCAAGTTAGTATCATATGTATAATCCACAAACAACACACCTACTAAGCTCAACAGAGCTGAGAATAGGAGACCACACGGCACAAAGATGTATGACCCAGACAAAACTCCAGTCCATCTGGTGCCTGAAGGTTTGGGAACGTTACTTTGCTGCCAAATTTTAAAAGAAGTTTTGCAACCGTAAAGCTCAATTTGAAAAATACCTTTAAGATGAGCCTGTAATATAAAGATATCAGAATCGGGAAAAAGGCATTGTGCATTTGTAGGATAAGCATTTCCCTCCAGCATCAGCATGGCAAACTTCCTAACAGCTTGTTCCCCCATCTGTTTACACAGCCGAGTGCATAAAGGTGATAAAAGCGGCATAACACAACCTGCTAAATTAGGAGCATTAGTAGCAAGTGAACTTGGAGAGGTGCAGAGATTCTGCTGAAATCCACAGCCGGCCCATAAATAAAAGACTCTGGGGACCTAATATATGAATCCCCCTTTTTTTCTCTAGCATTTCATGGCTCATTGGCTCATTTGCAATGTACTTTAAAACTTCTGAGCCAACATGGCTGACATTGTGTGTCTGGTATATGGACAAGAAGCCCCCCCCCAAAAAAAGGTAAAGAAGTCACCTTGTCTTATTATCTGGTTTACTCATTTCTTCGTCTTCCCCTGAGCTATCCTCGCTGAAGTCCCTGAAGGGCTGCGGTTCAGTCCTGTATTTTTCCTGTAGCAGGCGTTGTTTCTTTTGTGCGTCCAAGTTTTTTCCGTTCTTCCTCTTGTTGGAGAATATGAAAGTAACCCCGACCTTGTTTTACACTGCTGATCAGCTTCCTGCCAATAAAACCACAACAACATAGGAGTCTTGATGGTGTAAACAATCTCTATAAGTATTAGGCAAATAAGTATTGAACGCGTCACCAATTTTCTAAGTAAATCTATTTCAAAGGTGCTATTGACATGAAATTCTGACTAGATGTCGGTAACAAGCCATCCAATCCAAACCGTAGATGTCCATAAATTATGTGTAATAATGAGAAATGAGACACAGGGAAAAAGTATTGAACGCGTGAAGAAAAGAGAGGTGCAAAGAGCCATTGAAAGTCACGACACCAGCTGAAATCTATCAGAAATTAGAAAGAAATCCCACTACTTAGCGAAAAATGATCAGCTGGTTCAACTGATGGCCTACAAAAAGGTGTCTCATTACCAAGATGCCACACAAGAAACATCTCATGATGGGTAAAACCAGTGAGATCTCTCAAGACCTTTGCAACCTTATTGTTGCTAAACATACTGATGGCATTGGTTACACAAGATTTGAGACAGAGGAGTGAAAAGAATTATCAGAAGAGTTGTCCAAGAGCCAAGGACCACCTGTGGAGAGCTACAGAAAGACCTGGAATCAGTAGGTACAATTGTTTCAAAGAAAACAATAAGTAATGCACTCAACCTCCATGGCCTGTATGCACGCTCACAGCGCAAAACTCCATTGCGGAACAGAAAGCATGTTCAAGCATGATTAAAGTTTGCTCAACAACATTTAGACAAGCCTGTGAAATACTGGGAGAATGTAGCCTGGTCACATGAGACCAAAATTGAATTCCTTTGAAGCCGTAATAGACAACATGTTTAAAGGCCAAAAGGCAATGCATATAACCCCAAATACACCATACCAACAGTGAAGTTTGGAGGTGGGAACATCATGGTGTGAGGTTGTCTTTCAGCATATGGCACTGGCAAACTTCATATAATTGAAGGAAGGCTGAATGGACAAATGTACCAAGATATTCTTGATAAAAAAAAAAATGCTGCTATCTACCAGGATGATGAAGATGATCCCAAACACACAGCCAAGGAAACTCTCAGTTGGTTTCAGAGAAACAAAATAAAGCTGCTAGAATAGAACCTTCAGGATTTGAAGAGTGTCAGGGTCCATTCACACGTCCGCAAATGGGTCCGCATCCGTTCCGCAATATCGGGAACAGCTGCGGACCCATTCATTCTCTATGGGGCCAGAAGAGATGCGGAGAGTACACTATGTGCTCTCCGCATCCGCATTTCTGGAGCGTGGCCCCGAACTTCTGGGCTTCGGCTCCGCAAAAAAAAAAAAAAAAAAAGAACATGTCCTACTCTTGTCCGCTAGGCAGTTCTATGGGGAGTGCCGGCCGGGTGTATTGCGGATCCGCAATACACTACGGACGTGTGAATGGACCCTAAGTGTGGAAGAATGGGCCAAAATCACACCTGTGCAATACATGCGACTAGTTTTTCCATACAGGAGGCGTCTTGAAGCTGTCATCACCAACATAGGCTTTTGTACGAAGTGTTAAATATATTTCAGAGTGTTCAATAAGTTTTCCTGTGTCATTTCTCATTATTACGCATAACTTTTATGGACATCTATGGTTTGATTTCTTTGCCTGTGTGGATTGGATGGGTCGTTACCGACCTCTAGTGAGAGTTTCATGTCAATAGCACCTTTAGAAATACATTTACTTTGAAAATTAGTGACGTGTCCAATACGTATTTCTCCTGACGTGTGTATTAATATATGTATGTATATATATATATATATATATATATATATATATATTACAGTACATCATCTGGCTTCATGAAAATATTACATAAGTAATACATAAGTAACTGTGTTCATTCTGACCCTTTCTATTTCTTTGCATACATATTAGCTCTCCTCCAGAGGGAACAAAGCTGTCTGATGCCACCTCTTGGTTACTACCTTGTCTGGCTCACAAAAAAGCCTTCAAACATGACTCCGAAAGGAAGGAGGCTTGGGTTTAGCTAATGTCACAAGTCCTGTTTTAAGGCTATAACCGGGTAGCTGCCTCTAGATGGCAACAGAGAGAGTTTTCATCCTGATGGATTAGATCTAATTTGCACAACTTTCCGAAGAAGACTCCATATGTAAATTGGATCTCCACAAGGAGAAACAGTACCCTTGGCCAATTCTTTGTAAAGTTCTCTGATTTGTTACTACATTGATGTTGTCATTGACTGGAGGATGGTATCTGAAGAACCGAGGGCGGGCCAGAGGGGTGAAAGGGGAGGGGTTTGATTTGAACAGCGCCGTGGAGCCTGGGCACCGGCCGCATAAACGCCGCCCCTGGGCACCTTCAGAACCTAATTAGCATATGGGATAAAAGCGTTTTTAAGAGAGAATAGGCGACGGACAGCAATATGAAAGGTAAGATTATAATATGGGGAATGTAATGGATATCATGATGTTTGTGGTGTATAATGGTCATTTTAGGTGAAAGACTCTCTTTAAAGCGTTCTCAGGGATTAGAGAAGGGGTTGTCTTTTCTTAAAACCTCATTTCCGTTGGATATGTCTACTACTGCAGCTAATATCCAATTAAACTAAATGGAGCTGAGTTACAATGCCAGACAATGGCCATGGAGACAAGTGACACCGTTTCAGCTTAAAGAGGACATGTCACCACGAGATGCAGTACAATCTGCAGCATGTTATAGAGCCGGAGGAGCTGAGCAGATTGAGAAAGATTCAGTAAACGTGTAATTTGTGTATTTTAATCTCTGCTTTTTCTGACTTTAGTTGAACATGGGGGAGGTGTTATCAGTGTGTACAAATGTGTACAGCTGTCAGTTATTAATAGCTGTTCGCAGGGGTGGTCTTAAAGGGGTTGTATCACTTCAGCAAGTGGCATCATGTAGGTAAAGTTGATACAAGCCACTTATTAATGTATTGTTATTATCCATATTGCCATCATATTATACATGGCTTGTTTCCATGGTTATGACCACCCTGTAATCCAGCAGCGGTGGTCATGCTTGAGCCCAATAGGA
Source organism: Bufo gargarizans (assembly GCF_014858855.1). Taxonomy (NCBI): domain Eukaryota; kingdom Metazoa; phylum Chordata; class Amphibia; order Anura; family Bufonidae; genus Bufo; species Bufo gargarizans. Next base: position 590,202,546 of record NC_058080.1, on the reverse strand, counting down.
AAAAGCGCTGGCCGGGAACGTGGGAGCGCACATAGGCTGGTGCTTTTTCCTATAGTGTTCCAGCACGACCACCGTTGCTGGATTACAGGGTGGTCATAACCATGAAAATGGGCAGTGTACTGTATAATGTGATGGAAAAATTAATCCAGCCAGCAAAGCAGGCAATAAGGACAATTTAATACATTAGTAAGTGTCTTGTATTAACTTTCTCTACATGATAAATGCTATTTGCTGAAGTGACACAAACCCTTTAAGTTAAAAAACAAACAAACAGTGATACAGTTTAAATGTATAAATTAAGGTTGTCATTTATTAAGCTGGCATACGCCTACTTCAGGCGCAGATTGCGGCACTAGGAAGCTGTCATACATTTAGAACTGGTGGAGGATCCGCCAAAGTTATTAAAAGGCCGGTGCCACTTCACAACTTCGGCAGAACCACCGCCATTTTATGGGGTTTATTAAAAACTTTCTTAATAAATGTGCCCCTAAATGTATAAATTATTATCAATCTGCTCAGCTCCTCCTGCTCCATAACATGATACCTGCAAATTGCATTGTATTTTGTGGTGACAGGTTAAACCTGGAAAACCCCTTTAATAATATCAGAAGCTTCAACATAAAAGGACTATTCAAGTATTTTGTTGTAATGTATATTTAAATGAATGCAAATTAAAATAAGAATATAAATAGAGGCAGGACGTATTCCTATTGAACGGATAGTACATTAATACTGCTTAAACCTTAAGCTCATTCTCATGTATTTATCCTCCTGTCACTAACCCTTTTAACTTTGACAATATAAAATATGCAGTCAATCCGCTAGATTTTCACTAGTTTCATTTTTTAATGCCCTATCTTACGGCTAATTCCTCCCCCTAAAATAATATCTCGTCATTTTTTTTTCCTTTCACCAGGTTGCTTATCTTTTCATGGTAGTATCTCAAAATTCAAATTACTTTCATTGCCTTGGGGCAAAATTTATTTTGTTTGCATTCCTGTGTATATATCTCTTACGGTTGCGGATAAAAAGTGACACGTAAACATTTGCATACAGATGACTTTAGAAAACAGTCTTGTCTTCAAGCACAATTCTGAGTCTGGAACTGATGAAAACTTCGATTGCATCAAGGCAAAACACATGACATTGTTGGAAATTCTCCATGTGCGATAACACTCCATAGTCCAACCATATCTGTAAATCTTTTCTGTTCTACAATCTAATTTAGTTTTTAACATTAAAATATAATGCTGGACTAATAGACATACATAGAACTTAACAGCTGTAAGGAAATTCTATGGTCACTGTCCGGAACTACAGCTAACAAACTCAGAAACGGTTACCAGTCTTCCTTAACCACTCTGGTTTGTAGGAAGCTAAGGTTACCCCTAGGTTCTTCACCAGATCCTATAGCAGGGTGGATGGACTTGACTGCTAGGGACACAGGATAAGGTTGTGGAGTGAGGTAGCAGAAAACTGGTGTGAGTACACTAGAAGAAGACCTACTAGGTTCTATAATCGAAGTGCAAAGAGTAGTAGATAAGCAGGGTCAGAACCAGAAGAGAAACAAAGAGCACAAACAGCAGATGAGGGGTTACTCCAGAAACTAGCCACAGTCAGAGTACCAGGAGAATCACTACAAGCCAATACAGGAGACGAGAGGTTAATCCAGAAATTAGCCACAAACACAATACTAGGAGAATCAGTAGACGCCAATTCTGCAGATGAGGGGAATCCAGAAAACAAGCCACAGTCAGTACACAGAGAGAAAAGGAGCAAGTCTTGAGTTCAGTACAAACACAGAGGTACAGAGCCAGGGCACATATATACAGTCACCAGTAGCTGGCAATAACAGTAGACTTAAATCTCCTGTCTAGCTCCGGGATTGGATGATTAGTCAGGAACCTAAATTGGCTCTGCTTCCGACCTCAATGAAAGGTCGAATAGCCAGTGATTGACTAGTCAGCATGGCAACACTACCAAAACAGCCATGCACAGAATTTTGGCTGGACAACAGCTTTCTTAAGGCCCATTTACGTGGGTAGATTATTGGGAATGATCATTCATACCAAGGCTTGTTACTGATAAATGGCCAATGAAAAGGTGATGCTGTTCTAAATGTTTTTTTCTTCAATCTTAAATGCACATCAAGACAGACATTCTTAAAATACAAGCTATTTACATGCTGTCATCCACACATAACCTCATCACATGGATATCATAGATAGGGAACTCAGCAGTTCACTCAGTCTGCCATCCTGATGGTTGGACCATTCAATATACCGATCAGTCACATCGTGGCCAGTCCAAATTTCATAGGATATGTACACCTTTGTACAGATTTATTTTATTGTTCTCTAAATGCAAAATAAAGCAACTTTCTAATGAGTCGTCATTAAAGCTGGTCTACCATGCTGATGTAGTCTATGTAACGCCTTCAAATGACCACTGTGCTTTTTATATAGATTAGACAGCACACTGCTCCTGGCTGCTCTCTACTCTATCCTCTCCTTTCTCTTACATTAGCACAGTTTCAGCAATACTAACAGGGAGGAATGAATTCTGTACAACACACTAAGCTGCACAGGGGGAGGCAGAGAGATCTCACACACAGACAGGAGCAGTATAGACAGAGGAGATATACCACAGCAGAGTCTGCATGTGAGGTGGAGAGATCTCACACACAGACAGGAGCAGTATAGACAGAGGAGATATACCACAGCAGAGTCTGCATGTGAGGAGGATAGATCTCACACACAGGTGCAGAATACAGGGAGTGCAGAATTATTAGGCAAGTTGTATTTTTGAGGATTAATTTTATTATTGAACAACAACCATGTTCTCAATGAACCCAAAAAACTCATTAATATCAAAGCTGAATATTTTTGGAAGTAGTTTTTAGTTTGTTTTTAGTTTTAGCTATTTTAGGGGGATATCTGTGTGTGCAGGTAACTATTACTGTAGCATAATTATTAGGCAACTTAACAAAAAACAAATATATACCCATTTCAATTATTTATTTTTACCAGTGAAACCAATATAACATCTCAACATTCACAAATATACATTTCTGACATTCAAAAACAAAACAAAAACAAATCAGTGACCAATATAGCCACCTTTCTTTGCAAGGACACTCAAAAGCCTGCCATCCATGGATTCTGTCAGTGTTTTGATCTGTTCACCATCAACATTGCGTGCAGCAGCAACCACAGCCTCCCAGACACTGTTCAGAGAGGTGTACTGTTTTCCCTCCTTGTAAATCTCACATTTGATGATGGACCACAGGTTCTCAAAGGGGTTCAGATCAGGTGAACAAGGAGGCCATGTCATTAGATTTTCTTCTTTTATATCCTTTCTTGCCAGCCACGCTGTGGAGTACTTGGAGTACTTGGACGCGTGTGATGGAGCATTGTCCTGCATGAAAATCATGTTTTTCTTGAAGGATGCAGACTTCTTCCTGTACCACTGCTTGAAGAAGGTGTCTTCCAGAAACTGGCAGTAGGACTGGGAGTTGAGCTTGACTCCATCCTCAACCCAAAAGGCCCCACAAGCTCATCTTTTGATGATACCAGCCCAAACCAGTACTCCACCTCCACCTTGCTGGCGTCTGAGTCGGACTGGAGCTCTCTGCCCTTTACCAATCCAGCCACGGGCCCATCCATCTGGCCCATCAAGACTCACTCTCATTTCATCAGTCCATAAAACCTTAGAAAAATCAGTCTTGAGATATTTCTTGGCCCAGTCTTGACGTTTCAGCTTGTGTGTCTTGTTCAGTGGTGGTCGTCTTTCAGCCTTTCTTACCTTGGCCATGTCTCTGAGTATTGCACACCTTGTGCTCTTGGGCACTCCAGTGATGCTGCAGCTCTGAAATATGGCCAAACTGGTGGCAAGTGGCATCTTGGCAGCTGCACGCTTGACTTTTCTCAGTTCATGGGCAGTTATTTTGCGCCTTGGTTTTTCCACACGCTTCTTGCGACTCTGTTGACTATTTTGAATGAAACGCTTGATTGTTCGATGATCACGCTTCAGAAGCTTTGCAATTTTAAGAGTGCTGCATCCCTCTGCAAGATATCTCACTATTTTTTACTTTTCTGAGCCTGTCAAGTCCTTCTTTTGACCCATTTTGCCAAAGGAAAGGAAGTTGCCTAATAATTATGCACATCTGATATAGGGTGTTGATGTCATTAGACCACACCCCTTCTCATTACAGAGATGCACATCACCTAATATGCTTAATTGGTAGTAGGCTTTCGAGCCTATACAGCTTGGAGTAAGACAACATGCATAAAGAGGATGATGTGGTCAAAATACTCATTTGCCTAATAATTCTGCACTCCCTGTAGACAGAGGAGATATACCACAGCAGAGTCTGCATGTGAGGAGGATAGATCTCACACACAGACAGGAGCAGTATAGACAGAGGAGAAATACCACAGCAGAGTCTGCATGTGAGGAGGAGAGATCTCACACACAGACAGGTGCAGTATAGACAGAGGAGAAATACCACAGCAGAGTCTGCATGTGAGGAGGAGAGATCTCACACACAGGAGCAGTATAGACAGAGGAGAAATACCACAGCGGAATCTGCATGTGAGGAGGAGAGATCTCACACACAGGTGCAGTATAGACAGAGGAGATATACCACAGCAGAGTCTGCATGTGAGGAGGAGAGATCTCACACACAGACAGGAGCAGTATAGACAGAGGAGAAATACCACAGCAGAGTCTGCATGTGAGGAGGAGAGATCTCACACACAGACAGGAGCAGTATAGACAGAGGAGATACACCACAGCAGAGTCTGCATGTGAGGTGGAGAGATCTCACAGACAGGAGCAGTATAGACAGAGGAGAAATACCACAGCAGAGTCTGCATGTGAGGAGGATAGATCTCACACACAGGAGCAGTATCTATGGAGGAGAAATACCACAGCAGAATCTGCATGTGAGGTGGAGAGATCTCACACACACACAGGAGCAGTATAGACAGGGGAGATATACCACAGCAGAGTCTGCATGTGAGGAGGAGAGATCTCACACACAGACAGGAGCAGTATAGACAGGGGAGAAATACCACAGCAGAGTCTGCATGTGAGGAGGAGAGATCTCACACACAGACAGGAGCAGTATAGACAGAGGAGATATACCACAGCAGAGTCTGCATGTGAGGTGGAGAGATCTCACACACAGGAGCAGTATAGACAGAGGAGATATACCACAGCAGAATCTGCATGTGAGGAGGAGAGATCTCACACACAGACAGGAGCAGTATAGACAGGGGAGAAATACCACAGCAGAATCTGCATGTGAGGTGGAGAGATCTCACACACAGACAGGAGCAGTATAGACAGAGGAGAAATACCACAGCGGAATCTGCATGTGAGGAGGAGAGATCTCACATACAGACAGGAGCAGTATAGACAGAGGAGATACACCACAGCGGAATCTGCATGTGAGGAGGAGAGATCTCACACACAGGTGCAGTATAGACAGAGGAGATATACCAAAGCAGAATGTGCATGTGAGGTGGAGAGATCTCACAGACAGACAGGAGCAGTATAGACAGAGGAGATATACCACAGCAGAGTCTGCATGTGAGGAGGAGAGATCTCACACACAGACAGGAGCAGTATAGACAGAGGAGATATACCACAGCAGAGTCTGCATGTGAGGAGGAGAGATCTCACACACAGACAGGAGCAGTATAGACAGAGGAGATATACCACAGCAGAGTCTGCATGTGAGGTGGAGAGATCTCACATACAGACAGGAGCAGTATAGACAGAGGAGATACACCACAGCAGAGTCTGCATGTGAGGAGGAGAGATCTCACACACACACAGGAGCAGCATAGACAGAGGAGAAATACCACAGCAGAGTCTGCATGTGAGGAGGAGAGATCTCACACACACACAGGAGCAGTATAGACAGAGGAGATATACCACAGCAGAGTCTGCATGTGAGGAGGAGAGATCTCACACACAGACAGGTGCAGTATAGACAGAGGAGATACACCACAGCAGAGTCTGCATGTGAGGAGGAGAGATCTCACACACACACAGGAGCAGTATAGACAGAGGAGATATACCACAGCAGAGTCTGCATGTGAGGTGGAGAGATCTCACACACAGGAGCAGTATAGACAGAGGAGATATACCACAGCAGAGTCTGCATGTGAGGAGGAGAGATCTCACACACAGACAGGATGCAGTATAGACAGAGGAGATATACCACAGCAGAGTCTGCATGTGAGGAGGAGAGATCTCACACACACACAGGAGCAGTATAGACAGAGGAGATATACCACAGCAGAGTCTGCATGTGAGGTGGAGAGATCTCACATACAGACAGGAGCAGTATAGACAGAGGAGAAATACCACAGCAGAGTCTGCATGTGAGGAGGAGAGATCTCACACACACACAGGAGCAGCATAGACAGAGGAGATATACCACAGCAGAGTCTGCATGTGAGGAGGAGAGATCTCACACACACACAGGAGCAGTATAGACAGAGGAGATATACTACAGCAGAGTCTGCATGTGAGGAGGAGAGATCTCACACACAGACAGGAGCAGTATAGACAGAGGAGATACACCACAGCAGAGTCTGCATGTGAGGTGGAGAGATCTCACATACAGACAGGAGCAGTATAGACAGAGGAGATACACCACAGCAGAGTCTGCATGTGAGGAGGAGAGATCTCACACACACACAGGAGCAGCATAGACAGAGGAGAAATACCACAGCAGAGTCTGCATGTGAGGAGGAGAGATCTCACACACACACAGGAGCAGTATAGACAGAGGAGATATACCACAGCAGAGTCTGCATGTGAGGAGGAGAGATCTCACACACAGACAGGAGCAGTATAGACAGAGGAGATATACCACAGCAGAGTCTGCATGTGAGGTGGAGAGATCTCACATACAGACAGGAGCAGTATAGACAGAGGAGATACACCACAGCAGAGTCTGCATGTGAGGAGGAGAGATCTCACACACACACAGGAGCAGCATAGACAGAGGAGAAATACCACAGCAGAGTCTGTATGTGAGGAGGAGAGATCTCACACACAGGAGCAGTATAGACAGAGGAGATATACCAAAGCAGAATGTGCATGTGAGGTGGAGAGATCTCACACACACACAGGAGCAGTATAGACAGAGGAGATATACCACAGCAGAGTCTGCATGTGAGGAGGAGAGATCTCACACACAGACAGGTGCAGTATAGACAGAGGAGATACACCACAGCAGAGTCTGCATGTGAGGAGGAGAGATCTCACACACACACAGGAGCAGTATAGACAGAGGAGATATACCACAGCAGAGTCTGCATGTGAGGTGGAGAGATCTCACACACAGGAGCAGTATAGACAGAGGAGATATACCACAGCAGAGTCTGCATGTGAGGAGGAGAGATCTCACACACAGACAGGTGCAGTATAGACAGAGGAGATATACCACAGCAGAGTCTGCATGTGAGGAGGAGAGATCTCACACACAGACAGGAGCAGTATAGACAGAGGAGATATACCACAGCAGAGTCTGCATGTGAGGTGGAGAGATCTCACATACAGACAGGAGCAGTATAGACAGAGGAGATACACCACAGCAGAGTCTGCATGTGAGGTGGAGAGATCTCTCACACAGGAGCAGTATAGACAGAGGAGAAATACCACAGCAGAGTCTGCATGTGAGGTGGAGAGATCTCTCACATAGAGGAGAAATACCACAAAGAAATCTCCGTACAGTACTATTCCAAAGTTTTGAACAAAGTGACTTCGGATGAAGCATGCGAAGCTAGCTTCGCTCAAGACCAATTGTAATGAGGTCTCATTGTGCAGGGGGTTGAAAGAGTGAAATATCCTAAATGTAGAGGAGACCATAGGAGAGCTCTTTTGAATAGAGAATCCTATTGGATCTTTTCTATGAACACCTGTGTACCAATGGATTTAAATTGTAGACACAATCTTATATTGCATTACTGATCCTGATGCATTGTTTCTTGGTTCTAAGAGGTGGAGCTGCTGCTGATTATTTCCACCTGACATGTCTGACCTGCCCTTTATTTAAGGCCAGGGTCTTACATTCTTTCTTTGTCATGAGTAAGGATCTGTATGGAATGATCTGAAACGCGTAGACTTGATGTACATGTTGGATTTTAAAGCACTGATTTATTAACTGCCTTCTGACCGCCTAACGCAGGGATGCGTCCTGTGGGCGGTCGGGTTGTTCCTTGTTGACGCATCGGCGCGTCATCTCGCGCTGCTTGGAAGTTATACTACAGCCTTGCCAGCTGGCAAAAAAATAAACTTCTATGAACTCGCCATGCCCCTCACAGAATACCTTGGGGTGTCTTCTTTCCAAAATGGGGTCACATGTGGGGTATTTATACTGCCCTGGCACTTTAGGGGCCCTAAAGCGTGAGAAGTAGTATGGAATCCAAATGCCTAAAAATGCCCTCCTAAAAGGTACTCATTGGAATTTGGGCCCCTTTGTGCACCTAGGCTGCAAAAAAATGTCACACATGTGGTATCTCCGTACTCAGGAGAAGTAGGGCAATGTGGTTTGGGGTGTATTTTTACATATACCCATGCTGGGTGAGAGAAATATCTCTGTAAAATGACAATTTTGTATACAAAAATGGGAAAAGTTGTCTTTCACAGAAATATTTATCTAACCCAGCATGGGTATATGTAAAAATACACCCCAAAACACATTGCCCTACTTCTACTGAATACGGCAATACCACATGTGTGACACTTTTTTGCAGCCTAGGTGCGCAAAGGGGCCCAAATTCAAATGAGCACCTTTAGGATTTCACAGGGCATTTTTTATGCATTTGGATTCCAAACTACTTCTCACGCTTTAGGGCCCCTAAAATTCCAGGGCAGTATAAATACCCCACAAGTGACCCCATTTTAGAAAGAAGACACCCCAAGGTATTTCGTGAGGAGCATGGCGAGATCATGTAAAATTTAATTTTTTGTCACAAGTTAGTGGAATGTGAGACTTTGCAATAAAAATAAAAAATTCAATTTCCGCTAACTTGTGACAAAAAATAAAAACTTCCATGAACTCACTATGCCCATCAGTGAATACCTTAGGGTGTCTACTTTCCGAAATGGGGTCATTTGTGGGGTGTTTCTACTGTCTGGGCATTGTAGAACCTTAGGAAACATGACAGGTGCTCAGAAAGTAAATTAATTTTTTTGCACCATAGTTTGTAAACGCTATAACTTTTAGCCAAACCAATAAATATACACTTATTGCATTTTTTTTTTATCAAAGACATGTAAAACAATACATTTTGAGAAAAATGTATATAGAAATGGAGTTTTATTTGAAAAATTTTACAACAGAAAGTGAAAAATTTCATTTTTCTGCAAAAATTTCGGTCAATTTTGATTAATATAAAAAAAAAAAAAAAAAATGTCAGCAGCAGTGAAATACCACCAAATGAAAGCTCTATTAAAGAGAAGAAAAGGAGGTAAAATTCATTTGGGTGGTAAGTTGTATGACCGAGCAATAAACCGTGAAAGTAGTGTAGTGCAGAAGTGTAAAAAGTGGTCTGGTCAATATTGGCTTCTATTGAAGGAAAACTGTTTAAAAATCAGGAAAAACATGCAGCAGAGCTATCTCACTAGATATCTCACTCTCATTCTTGTCCTGAAAGGATGCAGAAAATGGTCCAGATTTGTCTTTTGGCTGTCCAAAAATGTCATCCACTTTGCAGGTACTGTAATACATTGTGGAATTACCACACACACAGCGTATCTGCCCCATGTGGACATTGGGTATTTTCTCCATTTATTTGAATGAACTGTATGAGTATAATCTGTAAATGATTTACCATGTGTCTATACATATTGGTGGCGCTTTAAATATATAGTGAAAAAGGAGAAGTATAGACGTTTCCATTGTGCTCTTCCTGTGTTGAGGATCCACATCTGGTTTTGATAGAAAAACAAAAAAAAACATGTATAATACTTACTGACTTAGGGCTCTTTCACACTTGCGTTATTGTCTTCCGGCATAGAGTTCCATCGTCGGGGCTCTATGCCGGAAGAATCCTGATCAGGATTATCCCCATGCATTCTGAATGGATAGAAATCCGTTCAGGATGCATCAGGATGTCTTCAGTTCCGGACCGGAGCATGCTGCGCTTTTTGCTCCGGCCAAAAATCCTGAAGACTTGCCGCAAGGCCGGATCCGGAATTAATGCCCATTGAAAGGCATTGATCCGGATCCGGCCTTAAGCTAAACGTCGTTTCGGCGCATTGCCGGATCCGACGTTTAGCTTTTTCTCAATGGTTACCATGGCTGCCGGGACAGCCATTGTAAAGTGTAGTGGGGAGCGGGGGAGCAGCATACTTACAGTCCGTGCGGCTCCCGGAGCGCTCCAGAGTGACGTCAGGGCGCCCCAAGCGCATGGATCGCGTGATCGCATGGCACATCATCCATGCACATGGGGCGCTCTGACGTCACTCTGGAGCGCCCCGGGAGCCGCGCGGACTGTAAGTATACCGCTCCCCGCTCCTACTATGGCAACCAGGACTTTAATAGCGTCCTGGCTGCCATAGTAACACTGAAAGCATTTTGAAGACGGATCCGTCTTCAAATGCTTTCAGTACACTTGCGTTTTCCCGGATCCGGAGTGTAATTCCGGCAAGTGGAGTACACGCCGGATCCGGACAACGCAAGTGTGAAAGAGGCCTAAAGCTGCACTGTGTGCATGAGGCCTGACACTAATACTGTATATACATTAGTTATTACAATACAGCATTATGCTGGGGATTTGAATCTTTACCTAATCCAGGAGTGAATTTCTCTTCTGTGAGATCTGTCAAATTAGGTTACTTTCACGCCAGTGTTTTTTGCGGATCCGTCATGGATCAGCAAACATGCTTCCGTTACATAGAAACATAGAAACATAGAATGTGTCGGCAGATAAGAACCATTTGGCCCATCTAGTCTGCCCAATATATCTGAATCCTATGAATAGTCCCTGGCCCTATCTTATATGAAGGATAGCCTTATGCCTATCCCATGCATGCTTAAACTCCTTCACTGTATTTGCAGCTACCACTTCTGCAGGAAGGCTATTCCATGCATCCACTACTCTCTCAGTAAAGTAATACTTCCTGATATTACTTTTAAACCTTTGCCCCTCTAATTTAAAACTGTGTCCTCTTGTGGTAGTTTTTCTTCTTTTAAATATGCTCTCCTCCTTTACCGAGTTGATTCCCTTTATGTATTTAAAAGTTTCTATCATATCCCCTCTGTCTCATCTTTCTTCCAAGCTATACATATTAAGGTCTTTTAACCTTTCCTGGTAAGTTTTATCCTGCAATCCATGGACCAGTTTAGTAGCTCTTCTCTGAATTCTCTCTAGAGTATCTATATCCTTCTGGAGATATGGTCTCCAGTACTGAGCACAATACTCCAAGTGAGGTCTCACCAGTGATCTGTACAGCGGCATAAGCACTTCACTCTTTCTACTGCTTATACCTCTCCCTATACATCCAAGCATTCTGCTGGCATTTCGTGCTGCTCTATTACATTGTCTTCCCACCTTTAAGTCTTCTGAAATAATTACTCCTAAATCCCTTTCCTCAGATACTGAGGTCAGGACTGTGTCAAATATTCTATATTCTGCCCTTGGGTTTTTACGCCCCAGGTGCATTATTTTGCACTTATCCACATTAAATTTCAGTTGCCAGAGTTCTGACCATTCTTCTAGTTTTCCTAAATCCTTTTCCATTTGGCGTTTCCCTCCAGGAACATCAACCCTGTTACATATCTTTGTGTCATCAGAAAAAAGACAAACCTTACCATCGAGGCCTTTTGCAATATCACTTATGAAGATATTAAACAAAATTGGTCCCAGTACAGATCCCTGTGGAATCCCACTGGTAACATGACCTTGTTTTGAATGTTCTCCATTGACTACAACCCTCTGTTGTCTGTCACTCAGCCACTGCCTAATCCACTCAACAATATGGGAGTCCATGCTCAATGACTGCAGTTTATTGATAAGTCTTCTATGTGGGACAGTGTCAAAAGCCTTACTAAAATCTAGATATGCAATGTCTACTGCACCTCCACCGTCTATTATTTTAGTCACCCAGTCAAAAAAATCTATAAGATTAGTTTGACATGATCTCCCTGAAGTAAACCCATGCTGTTTTTCATCTTGCAATCCATGGGATTTTAGATGTTCCACAATCCTATCCTTTAATAGGGTTTCCATTAATTTGCCTACTATTGATGTCAGACTCACTGGTCTATAGTTGCTCGATTCCTCCCTACTGCCTTAGAAGGGCCCTCCAAAGTAAAGGAGAGCACACCGCGCATGCACAGCCACCCTCTGTTTACTTCTATTGTAGTTACAATGATAGCCGATCTATGGCTTGGCTATTTCCGCCAATCCAATAGAGGTGAATGGAATGGCGGCCGTGCATGCGCAGTGCACTCTCTATTCACTTCTATTGGAGTTCCAAAAATAGCTGAGCAGACTTGCTTGCTTATTAACAGAACTTCCATATAAGTGAATGGAGAGCACGCTGCGCTTGCTCAGTGTACTCTCCTTCACTTTGGGCCCTGTTCTAGAGATAGGAGCAGGTCCTTGAGGTGGGGCCTGCACATATCTGATATTGGTGGCATATCCTAGCTATGCCACCAATGTCTAAGATGACACAACAGCTTTAATGTCGGATTCCGCACAGAATGGTGCACAGAATTAAAATCTGCAGTTTATTATATATATATATATATATATATATATATATATATATATGTATATAGTGGTAAGGTGAACAGAAAAGTGTATGGTAGAGTCCTGGAAGGGGTGTATATCCCACCCAGCTTCCTCAACTGGGTGAGGTAAATAAAATCCAGAAGGTTAAAATGGTCTCAGCAATGTGTAGGTTGCTGAGACAGTTTTCTTAAGTTTATGGGCTGGATTTTATTGGACTGGGAGAAGGTAGAATTGGTAGAAGAACCTCCCCAGTCCACCCCATTCCCGGACAGGTTTTCCCATAGCCTGAGGGATCCCCAGCTGAAGCCAGCTAGGATCATCAAGGGGAAATAAAGCATAGTCCAGGCTGTCAGTCTAAGGCCTCATGCACACGACCGTTGTGTGCATCCGTGCCCGTTGTCCCGTTTAACGTGTTTTTCTGCGGTCCCATTGACTTTCAATGGGTCAGTGAAAAGATCGGAAACTGCACCGTTTGGCAGCCGCGTCCGTGATCCGTGTTTCCTGGCCGTGAAAAAAATATGACCTGTCCTATTTTTTTCACGGCCAACGGTTCACGGACCCATTCAAGTCAATGGGTCCGTGAAAATCACGGATGCACACAAGATTGTCATCCGCGTCCGTGATCCGTGTCCGTGATCCGTGTCCATTTTTTCCTATCATTTCTATGGCAAACTTGACTTAGATTTTTTTCTCATTTTTCATGTCCGTGGATCCTCCAAAAATCACGGCAGACCCACGGAAGAAAAAACGGGCACGGATCACGGTACAACGGAACCACGTTTTGCGGGACGTTAAAAAAAACGGTCGTGTGCATGAGGCCTAAGAGAGTGAGGCCTGGAAAAAGTCTGGGAAGCTGGCTGCCCTGCTGACTACAGAAGCCGAGTTCTCTGTGTGAACTGTGTTCAATAGGTGAGTTGGGAACTTCACTGTATTAGCCAGAGCCCAGACAGGCAGGTGTTTATTTTGGTTTATGTTTTGTGGTGCTGGACCTTCAGATTACCCAGTGAATTATAACTGGGGTGCCTGTATTGCCGGAGTGTGATAAATAAAGTAACATTTGGACTTTAACCCTGTGGTCTGAAAGAGAATCTGTCATCGCCGCAATACCCGAGAGTGTAACCCCTTACAATTGGTGGAAGATGCGGGCAAGCGTTCCTGCTGAAAAGGCAATAGCAGGTTGCTAAGGGCAACGGCGTGACAGTTGATGATTTAATGTCCTGGGTGAAAGCTGCTGCAGCTTTGCAAAATTCACCGAATACCATGGAGGAAATGATGAAGATGTTTTTACAGGCCAATCTGGAGGAAAGAAAAAGACATGCTAAGGATAAAAAGAGACACGAGGAGACCCTGTCATGGAACCATGAACCAGACGTACAACAAGAGATAAGTGGAAAATAAGAAGGTTTTATTGAAGAGCAAGCCGTAAGCAAAGTCCGAACGGATGGCTAAACCGAAGCAGGGTCTTGCGGAGACAGAGGTCAGGAACCAGAAGGGTAGTCAGACGAAGCCAGGAACAGGAACCAACGGGGTAGTCAGACGAAGCCGGAATCAGGAACCAACGGGGTAGTCAGACGAAGCCGGAATCAGGAACCAACGGGGTAGTCAGACGAGGCCAGGATCAGGAACCAGAAGCAGCAGCAGTCTTGGAAGCATGTGAACACAGGAGGACCAAGCAAGGAACTGAAGCCACAGACCTCCTATATATATGAGCTGGGCATCCAGCTCCTCCCAGTGGGAAGGAGGAGCCGCAGGGTGGGAGGCTACAAGAAAACCCAGAAACCAAGATGGCCGCCAGCACATGTCAAACGAAGGGAACAGCAAGGAGGTAAGACCATGACAGTACCTCCCCCTCAAGGGCCCCTCCTCCGCGGAGTAAGGAACGGTTTCTGAGGGAAGCGTGCGTGGAAGGCTCGGAGCAAAGCAGGAGCATGGACATCTGCGGAGGGAACCCAGGAACGCTCCTCTGGACCATAACCACGCCAATGGACCAAAAACTGCACCCGGCCGCGGACCAGGCGTGAGTCCAGGATATTGCTCACCTCATACTCCTCACGATTGCCCACTTGGACCGGACGAGGCCGAGGAATCGAGGAAGTGAAACGATTACACACCAGTGGCTTCAACAGGGAGACATGAAACACGTTGGAGATCCGCATGCCAGGAGGAAGCGCAAGGGCATAGGCTACCGGGTTTACCCTGCGAAGCACTCGGAAGGGACCAACAAAGCGAGGCGCCAGCTTGGGAGTGGGCACTCGAAGGTTGAGGTTGCGGGTGGACAACCATACGCGGTCTCCGACCTGGTAGGAAGGAGCGGGCGCTCGTCTGCGATCAGCCTGGAGTTTCTGGCGCTGCGCAGAGACCTCAAGGGACCTCTGGATCTGTACCCAAGAAGCACGTAGGACGGAAAGGTGATCCTCCACAGCCGGAATATCCTGGGGAGAGAATACCTCCGGTAACACGGCAGGTTGGAACCCATAATTGGCCATGAAGGGAGACGTCCCAGAGGAAGAGTTCACCGCCGTGTTCCTGGCAAACTCAGCCCAAGGCAGGAGGTCAACCCAATTGTCTTGGTGATCGGAGACATAGCAACGAAGGAATTGCTCCAAGGCCTGATTGGATCGTTCTGCGGCCCCATTGGACTGAGGGTGGTAGGCCGAGGAGAAAGAGAGATGAATCCCCAACTGGGAGCAAAAGGCGCGCCAGAACCTGGACACAAACTGACTCCCCCGATCCGACACAATCTCCTTGGGCAAACCGTGCAACCGGAAGACCTCCCTGGCAAAAATCGAGGCCAACCCTTGTGCAGAGGGTAACTTCTTGAGAGGAACACAGTGGCACATTTTGGAAAACCGATCCACAATCATGAGAATGACCGTATGGCCTCGGGATGCAGGGAGGTCCACAATGAAATCCATCCCCAGGTGTGACCATGGACGCTCCCCGGTGGCTATGGGTTGCAAAAGGCCCAACGGAAGGTGCCGAGGGGACTTACTCTGGGCACAAACGGAGCATGCCGCTACATATGCGGCGATGTCGGAACGTAGAGAAGGCCACCAGAACAGACGTGAAACCGCCCAGGACAGCTGATTCTTTCCAGGGTGCCCCGCGGCCTTGGAGTTATGGTAGGTTCGCAACAACCGAGTGCGCAACTCCTCAGGCACAAAACATCTGCCGTTGGGTCTCCCAGAGGGAGCACCAGATTGAGCCGCCAAAATCTGCTCACCCAGAGGAGAAGTCAGGCTGGTGCGAATAGCGGCCAGGATCTGATTCGGGGGTATGACCGTAGTCGGAATCGACTCCTCCCCGGACAGCTCGGAGTACTGCCGTGATAAGGCATCCGCTCTGATGTTCTTGGAGCCGGGTAGGTAGGAGACCACGTAATTAAAACGTGACAAGAACAGAGCCCATCTGGCCTGACGTGGTGTCAATCTCTTGGCCTCAGAGAGGTAGGTCAGATTCTTGTGGTCCGTCAGGATGAGAACCGGAACCACCGAGCCCTCGAGCAAGTGCCTCCATTCTTTAAGGGCCTGCACGATGGCCAATAACTCCCTGTCACCAATCTGATAGTTGCACTCCGCGGAAGACAGTTTCCGGGAGTAAAACCCACAAGGAAGCAGAGGACCCTCTGGTGTTCTACGCTGAGACAGGAGGGCGCCTACTCCCGTCTCAGACGCGTCCACCTCGAGGACAAAAGGCAACCCAGGGTTGGGATGCGACAGAATCGGAGCCGACACAAAGGCGGACTTTAGAGCCTCAAAAGCTCGGATGGCCTCGAGCGGCCAGACCTGAGGATTACTGCCCTTCCTGGTCAGATCCGTGAGAGGCTTGGCTAGCATGGAAAAGTCCCTGATGAACTTCCGATAATAATTGGCGAAGCCCAAAAAGCGCTGCAGGGCACGAAGCCCACTGGGCTGGGGCCACTGTAAGACAGCCGAAACCTTCTCAGGATCCATGGAGAACCCCTCAGCGGAAATGATGTAACCTAAGAAGGTTACCTGGGATCGGTGAAATTCGCATTTCTCAAGCTTACCGAACAGCTTGTTCTCTCGTAAGCGTTGCAACACTCGTCTGACATCCAGAATGTGGGCCTCCATGGATGCAGAATATACCAAGATGTCATCCAAATAGACCACCACACACTGCTGCAACAGGTCACGGAAAACATCGTTGATGAATTCCTGGAAGACTGCGGGCGCATTGCACAACCCAAAGGGCATAACCAAGGATTCATAATGACCGGTCCTGGTGTTAAACGCGGTCTTCCACTCATCGCCCGCCTTGATCCTTACCAGGTTATATGCCGCCCTCAGGTCGAGTTTGGTAAAGACCGTGGCCCCTTTGAGGCGATCGAACAGCTCGGAAATCAAGGGTATCGGGTAAGCGTTCTTGATCGTGATGCGATTGAGACCCCTGTAATCGATGCAAGGCCTCAACTCGCCGCCCTTCTTTTTCACAAAGAAAAATCCAGCCCCTGCCGGGGACGAGGATTTGCGAATGTGTCCGCGTGAAAGCGCCTCCCTCACGTACTCCTCCATGGCCTCATTCTCCGCTACCGACAGTGGATAGACTTTGCCACGAGGAGGAACGGCACCGGATTGTAACTCTATGGCACAATCGTATGGGCGGTGCGGAGGTAGGGCAACCGCGCGCACCTTATCGAATACATCCCGGTACTCTTCGTATTCAGGAGGCAATAGAGAGTCCGAGGAAGTACACAGCAACTTGACAGGCCCATGGATGCAACTAGCCCCACACTGCGGTGACCACGAGAGGATCTCGACCGATCTCCAATCGAAAGTCGGATTATGCTTCTGGAGCCAGGGGTACCCCAAGACCACCGGGTAGTGTGGAGACGAAATAACCTGGAGACAGACCGACTCTCTGTGAACGGCACCAATGGCTATCCCCACTAGAAGGGTCTCATGAGTCACGTGTGGCGGCAGAAGGGGTCTGCCGTCTATCGCCTCAAGAGCCAGTGGGGAACCTCGAGGCTGCAGAGGAATGGAATTGGCGGCAACGAACACTCTATCAATGAACAAACCACCAGCACCAGAGTCCACCAACGCCTGGGTCGTCACCGAGCCCCCGACCCAGGAGAGGACAACCGTGATCAGTGGTTTGTCAACACGGGAAACCGGGGACGAGGAGACTCCACCCAAGATCTGCCCCCGACAGGACCTCAGGTGCGAGCGTTCTCCCGGACGGTTCGGACATGCCAACCGAAAATGCCCACCGAGACCACAGTACATGCATCGGCCCTCGCGTCTCCGGAGTACCCTCTCCCCCTCAGACAGGCGAGCAAACCCCAGCTGCATGGGTTCACCCCCAGACGAGTCATCCCCAGGAGGCGTGGGAGGAGAGGGAGGCACGGGTGGGACAGCAAACGTAGGCGCCAATCTGTTAGAAGACCTCCGCAGGCTCTCCTTAAAGGAAGGTCTCTCCCTGAGTCTGGTGTCAATCAAAATCAGGAAAGAAATAAGAGACTCGAGCTCCACTGGTAGGTCCTTAGCTGCAACCTCATCCTTCAAGGCATCCGAGAGACCATGAGAGAAAGCAGCGACCAGAGCCTCATTATTCCAGCCCACCTCTGCTGCCAGGGTACGAAACTCAATGGCGTATTCAGCTACGGATCGTGAACCCTGTCTGATGGACATAAGGAGCTTCGCAGCAGAGGCAGCACGAGCCGGCACATCGAATACCTTCCGAAGAGAAGCAACAAAACCGGAAAACTCGGCAACCACCGGATTGTTGTTCTCCCATAAAGGGCTGGCCCAGGCCAAGGCCTTGTCCGAGAGCAGCGAGATCAAGAAGCCCACCCTTGATCTCTCAGTAGGAAAGGCATGTGGCAGCAACTCGAAGTAAATGCCCACCTGGTTAAGGAAACCTCGGCACTGAGTTGGCTCTCCCCCAAAGCGCTGTGGAAGGGGGGCAGAACCGGTCATACCCTGAAACACCACAGGCGCAGCAACAGGTGTCAGGGTAGACTCTGGCGCAACAACCGAAGCGGCAGTAGGAGCGGGCCCAGGAGCGACAACCGACCCATCGGCAACGGAAGCTAAATGAGCCGTGCGTTCAAGCAGGGTTTGCAACGCCACAGCGAACCGACCCAACAGGTAATCCTGCTGATCAAGTCTGGCAACCAGCGTAGGTAGCGAGGGTGGCCCTGTACCGTCAGAATTCATGGCTTGGTCCTAATGTCATGGAACCATGAACCAGACGTACAACAAGAGATAAGTGGAAAATAAGAAGGTTTTATTGAAGAGCAAGCCGTAAGCAAAGTCCGAACGGATGGCTAAACCGAAGCAGGGTCTTGCGGAGACAGAGGTCAGGAACCAGAAGGGTAGTCAGACGAAGCCAGGAACAGGAACCAACGGGGTAGTCAGACGAAGCCGGAATCAGGAACCAACGGGGTAGTCAGACGAAGCCGGAATCAGGAACCAACGGGGTAGTCAGACGAGGCCAGGATCAGGAACCAGAAGCAGCAGCAGTCTTGGAAGCATGTGAACACAGGAGGACCAAGCAAGGAACTGAAGCCACAGACCTCCTATATATATGAGCTGGGCATCCAGCTCCTCCCAGTGGGAAGGAGGAGCCGCAGGGTGGGAGGCTACAAGAAAACCCAGAAACCAAGATGGCCGCCAGCACATGTCAAACGAAGGGAACAGCAAGGAGGTAAGACCATGACAGACCCAGGCCCGGCAGCAGGAAACCAATCGTTTACTGGTGGAGCAGATTGCTGTAATGAGAGAGACTGTTGCAGGTCCAACCGCGCGTGTGGAGGTAAGCCCCCCAGAGGCTTTAAATGTGAGGAGGGCTGTGCAGCGGGCTTTACAAAAACTGACACTTGATGATGATATCGAGGCCTACCTGACCGTATTTGAGAGGGTGGCGGAAAGAGAAAGGCTGCTAGTAGCAGAGTGGGCAGAGGTCCTTGCGCCCGTTTTGTCTGGCGAACCACAAAAGGCCTACTATGACCTCAGGGAGCAGGATGTAAAATAAAAAATGGAGATCCTGGCTCGTTTGGGCGTTACAGCTGCGGTTCATGCCAGGAGGGTCCACACGTGGAGCTACACCATGGACAAGCCTGCCCGATCTCATATGTTTGACCTCCTCCCTCTTGTACAGAAGTGGCTGGAACCTGAGACTTCTACACCAGACCAGATTGTGGAGAAAGTAATGGTGGATTACTACTTTAGAGACCTCCCAGCGGAGCTGCAACGGTCTCGGACATGGAAACCCCAAAACTGCGGATCAGCTCGTAAACCTGGTGGAAAGATTCCTGTCGACTGAGGACTACCTCCGTGATGTCCCTACCGCACCAAGACCTCCCCGGAGTGCCCGACCCGTGTCCTCTGTGGGTAAGAGAGTTCCGGCTGTTGGGGGTGTGTGGAAGGATGCAAGAGGGAATAAGGCTCTAGAGGTTGGGCGTGGGCATAAGGCTGAGTCTCCCTGGCAGTTCGGACCCGGAGAGGTCTTCTCACCTAGGAGACCGGGGCGCCCTAGTGCTGCCTATTGCCCTCTGACCCCATGGAGTGTGCCGGGGGCCGGAGACAGTCACTGTATGCGGTGCCACTGTGTGCGGCCTCCCCAGGACTAGAGACTGAGCCACAGATGTGTACCCTGGTGATAAATGACTGCTCCATCTGGGCTCTGTTGGACTCCGGTAGTCTGGTAACCTTAGTACATACCAGCTTCGTGGCTGGGAATTATGTGCCGGACAAAAGAGTTAATGTGTTGTGCATCTATGGGGATGCAAAATCCTACCCGGTGGCTTGTGTTAAGGTGGAGACTCCAGCTGGGACTGTATCCTATGAAGTTGGGGTCGTCAAAAGACTTATGCATGATATGATATTGGGACGGGACTTCCCCTTGTTTTGGAAGTTGTGGGAGAGGAGAAACACTCCTGCAGAATCTGTGCCTTCTCCTTTAAATAATCATTGCTATGAGTGGCCCATTGAATCCAATGGTTTAATGGAAGAGACCATTGAAGACAATTGTGCCGATAAGGTGCAAAATGAAGATGTCTGAAAATGTGGGGTTATGTGACGTACCTGATAATGACAATTTTCCATTGCAGGTGTTAGCTGGCGAAGATGAAGCCTCCCCAACTGGGGAAAATGTGTTGGATATAGGGGTGTCTCAGGGTAACTTTGGTACAGAGCAACTGAGAGACCCCACTCTCATGAGTGCTCACGGAAATGTTACTGTGATAGATGGTGTACCACAGGTACCAGAAGCTGACCAGAAATTTCTGCATTTTGACATGAATGGAAACCTGCTGCATTGAGTTAATAAATGCAACAATGAAATTGTGGAGCAGCTTCTGGTGCCAAAACCTTATAGACGTATGGTACTAGATCTCGCACATAACCACATACTTGGGGGTTATTTGGGTGTTAGCAAAACACAGGAGAGGGTACTACAAAGATTTTTCTGGCCTGGAGTATACAAGGAAGTGGAAATATACTGCGAGTCCTGCCCCACCTGCCAGATAAGTGTCCCGACCTCACATTTCTGGAGTCCCTTGGTGCCTCTTCCCATAGTTGAGGTACCTTTTGAAAGAATTGCCATGGACTTGGTGGGTCCCATTGTTAAGTCAGCTAGGGGACACCAGTATATCTTGGTTGTGTTGGACTATGCCACACGATACCCGGAAGCGGTACCCTTGCGAAACATGGCGTCCAAAAATATTGCCCAGGAATTATTTTTCATGTTCTCTCGCACGGGGATCCCTAAAGAAATTCTCACGGACCAGGGTACCCCCTTTATGTCAAAGGTCATGAAAGAGTTGTGCAAGTTGTTTAAAATCACCCAGATACGTACCTCGGTGTACCACCCACAGACAAATGGGTCGGTAGAGAGGTTTAACAAGACGCTGAAACAGATGTTAAAAAAAGTGGTCGAAAAGGATGGTCGGGACTGGGACTGCCTCCTACCCTACCTTATGTTCTCTTTTAGGGAGGTGCCTCAGGCTTCTACAGGGTTCTCACCATTTGAGTTACTATATGGCCGTCACCCAAGGGGATTACTCAATGTAGCTAAAGAAATCTGGGAGGCTGAGGCTACTCCCTATAAGAGCGTCATTGAACATGTGGATGATATGCAAGACAGGATAGCGACAGTGATGCCCATTGTTAAAGAACATCTGCAAAGAGCTCAGGAGTCTCAAAGCAGAATTTATAACAGGTCTGCCAAGGCAAGGGACTTTAATCCCAGAGACAGGGTCCTGATTCTAGTTCCCACTGTAGAAAGTAAGTTTCTGGCAAAGTGGCAGGGTCCCTACGAGGTTGTGGAAAAAGTGGGCGAGGTGAACTATAAGGTGCACCAACCAGGAAGGAGAAGACCCTACCAGAAAGATCGGGAGTCATTGGTGGCCGCACAGACCATGAGTAAGGAGGTGTCACCACCAATTCCTCCGGTAAAAATTAGTGAGGCACTGTCAGTACCTAAGAAACAAGAAGTAAAGGAGTTTCTGCAGAAAAATAGAGAGAGATTTTCTGACCTACCAGGCTGTACCCACCTGATAAAACATTCTGTGAGAACTGAGCCCCACAGCAAGGTGAATCTAAAGCCCTACAGGATACCAGAAGCACGCAGAAACGCGGTATCCTCTGAGGTCAGGCGCATGCTTGAGTTAGAGGTCATTGAGGAATCTACCAGTGAGTGGTCAAGCCCTATTGTCCTAATCCCGAAGCCTAATGTGACTTGGAGATTTTGTAATGATTTGCGGAAGCTAAATGAGGTGTCGAAATTCGATGCGTACCCCATGCCCAGAGTAGATGAACTAATTGAGAAGCTTGGGAAAGCAAGGTACATCACGACCCTTGACCTTACAAAAGAGTATTGGCAGATACCATTATCAGATGATGCAAAAGAAAAGACGGCATTCTCTACTCCAGAGGGGCTGTTCCAGTACACAGTGATGCCGTTCGGGTTACATGGAGCCCCTGCTACATTTCAGAGGTTGATGGACCTGATCTTGAAGCCACATCGTGACTATGCGGCCGCTTACCTTGATGATGTAGTAATTTTTTCATCTGATTGGAGAAGTCACCTCTGGAAGGTACAGGCCGTTATAGACTCCATTAGTGATGCTGGCCTAACCATAAACCCTGAGAAGTGTGCAGTGGGTCTGGAGGAAGCTAAATATCTGGGCTACATTATTGGTAAGGGGCTAGTTAAACCCCAAATCAATAAAGTAGAGGCGATACAAGACTGGCCTAGGCCCTTAACGAAGAAACAAGTCAGGGCCTTCCTTGGCATAACAGGGTACTACCGCCGGTTCGTACCGAATTTTGCCTCGATGGCAGCACCATTGACTGACTTAACAAAAGGCCCTAAGTCAGTAATGGTGAAGTGGACCCTAGAGACAGAAAAGGCCTTTCAAAGCCTAAAGTATGCTCTCTGTCAACAGCCAGTGCTAATTTCCACGGATTTCAGAAAAGAGTTTCTGGTCCAGACTGATGCATCTGAGACAGGCTTGGGAGCGGTCCTGTCACAAGTGATAAATGGGGAGGAGCACCCAGCGATGTACCCAAGTAGGAAGTTGACCCCGGCAGAAAAAAAATATGCCATAGTAGAACAAGTGTGTCTGGCCATTAAATGGGCTCTGGAGTCACTTAAATATTACCTATTGGGTAGGAATTTTCAGTTGGTAACAGATCACGCTCCTTTAACTTGGATGAAAAAAAAACAGGGAGAAAAACGCAAGAGTGACCAGGTGGTTTCTCTCCCTGCAAAATTTAAATTTCAAGGTTGAACATAGGCCGGGGAATTTACAGGGGAACGCAGATGTTTTCTCCAGGATACACTGCTTGTTGGCAAAAAATATCCAGACCTCCGGTCTGGAGAAGAGGGGGGGATATGTGGTAAGGTGAACAGAAAAGTGTATGGTAGAGTCCTGGAAGGGGTGTATATCCCACCCAGCTTCCTCAACTGGGTGAGGTAAATAAAATCCAGAAGGTTAAAATGGTCTCAGCAATGTGTAGGTTGCTGAGACAGTTTTGTTCAGTTTATGGGCTGGATTTTATTGGACTGGGAGAAGGTAGGATTGGTAGAGGGACCTCCCCAGTCCACCCCATTCTGGGACAGGTTTTCCCCTAGCCTGAGGGATCCCCAGCTGAAGCCAGCTGGGATCGTCAAGGGGAAATAAAGCATAGTCCAGGCTGTCAGTCTAAGAGAGTCTAAGAGAGTGAGGCCTGGAGAAAGTCTGGGAAGCTGGCTGCCCTGCTGGCTAGAGAAGCCGAGTTCTCTGTGTGAACTGTGTTCAATAGGTGAGTTGGGTACTTCACTGTATTAGCCAGAGTTGGCCAGAGCTTAGACGGGCAGGTGTTTATTTTGGTTTATGTTTTGTGGTGCTGGACCTTCAGCTTACCGAGTGAATTATAACTGGGGTGCCTGTATTGCCGGAGTGTGATAAAAAAAGCAACATTTGGACTTTAACCCTGTGGTCTGCAAGAGAATATGTCATCGCTGCCCTACCTGAGAGTGTAACCCCTTACAAAATATATATACAGTTGCAAGAAAAAGTATGTGAACCTTTTGGAATGATATGGATTTCTGCATAAATTGGTCATAAAATGTAATCTGATCTTCATCTAAGGCCTCTTTCACACTTGCGTTGTCCGGAAATTACACGCCGGATCCGGAAAAACGCAAGTGTACTGAAAGCATTTGAAGACGGATCCGTCTTCAAAATGCTTTCAGTGTTACTATGGCAGCCAGGACGCTATTAAAGTCCTGGTTGCCATAGTAGTAGTGGGGAGCGGGGGATCGGTATACTTACAGTCCGTGCGGCTCCCGGGGCACTCCAGAATGACGTCAGAGCGCCCCATGCGCATGGATGACGCGCCATGCGATCACGTGATCCATGCGCTTGGGGCGCCCTGACGTCACTCTGGAGCGCCCCGGGAGCCGCACGGACGGTAAGTATGCTGCTCCCCCGCTCCCCACTACACTTTACCATGGCTGCCAGGACTTTAGCGTCCCGGCAGCCATGGTAACCATTGACAAAAAGCTAAACATCGGATCTGGCAATGTGCCGAAACGACGTTTAGCTTAAGGCCGGATCCGGATCAATGCCTTTCAATGGGCATTAATTCCGGATCCGGCCTTGCGGCAAGTCTTCAGGATTTTGGGCCGGAGCAAAAAGCGCAGCATGCTGCGGTATTTTCTCCGGCCCAAAAACGTGTCGGTCCGGAACTGAAGACATCCTGATGCATCCTGAACGGATTTCTATCCATTCAGAATGCATTAGGATAAAACTGATCAGGATTCTTCCAGCATAGAGCCCCGACGACGGAACTCTATGCCGGAAGAAAAGAACGCAGGTGTGAAAGAGCCCTAAGTCACAACAATAGACAATCACAGTCTGATTAAGCTAATAACACACAAAGAATTAAATGTTACCATGTTTTTTATTGAACACACCATGTAAACATTCACAGTGCAGGTGGAAAAAGTATGTGAACCCTTGGATTTAATAACTGGTTAAACCTCCTTTGATAGCAATAACATCAACCAAACGTTTCCTGTAGTTGCAGATCAGACGTGCACAACGGTCAGGAGTAATTCTTGACCATTCCTCTTTACAGAACTGTTTCAGTTTAGCAATATTCGTAGGCGTATTTACTTCTGTTTAAGCAATTCTGTTGTTGATTTACTTCTATGCTTTGGGTCGTTGTCCTGTTGCAAAATCCATCTTCTGTTGAGCTTCAGCTTGTGGACAGATGGCCTTAAGTTCTCCTGCAAAATGTCTTCATAAACTTGGGAATTTATTTTTCCTTCGATGATAGTAATCCGTCCAGGCCCTGATGCAGCAAAGCAGCCCCAAACCATGATGCCCCCACCACTATACTTCACAGTTGGGATGAAGTTTTGAAGTTGGTGTGCTGTGCCTCTTTTTCTCCACACACATGTTGTGTGTTTCTTCCAAACAACTCAACTTTGGTTTCATCTGTCCATAGAATATTTTGCCAGTACTGCTGTGGAACATCCAGGTGCTCTTGTGCAAATTGTAAATGTGCAGCAATGTTTTTTTTGGACAGCAGTGGCTTCCTCTGTGGTATCCTCCCATGAAATCCATTCTTGTTTAGTCTTTTACGTATCGTAAATTCGCTAACAGGGATGTTAGCATATGCCAGAGACTTTTGTAAGTCTTTAGCTGACACTCTAGGATTCTTCTTTACCTCATTGAGCAGTCTGCGCTGTGCTCTTGCGGTCATCTTTACAGGACGGCCACTCCTAGGGAGAGTAGCAGCAGTGCTCAACTTTCTCCATTTATAGACAATTCGTCTTACCGTGGACTGATGAACAGCAAGGCTTTTGAAGATACTTTTATAACCCTTTCCAGCTTTATGCAAATCAACAATTCTTAATCGTAGGTCTTCTGAGAGCTCTTTTGTGCAAAGCATCATTCACATGATGCTTCTCGTGAAAAGCAAACCCAGAACTGGTGTGTGTTTTTTATAGGGCAGGGCAGCTGTAACCAACACCTCCAATCTCATCTCATTGATTTGACCCCAGTTGGTTGACACCTCACTCTAATTAGCTCTTGGAGATGTCATTAGTCTAGGGGTCTAGGGGTCCACATACTTTTTCCACCTGCACTGTGAATATTTACATGGTGTGTTCAATAAAAACATGGTAACATTTAATTCTTTGTGTGTTATTAGTTTAAGCAGACTGTGATTGTCTATTGTTGTGACTTAAATGAAGTTCAGATCACATTTTATGACCAATTTGTGCAGAAATCCATATCATTCCAAAGGGTTCACATACTTTTTCTTGCAACTGTATATATACACATATATATATATATATATATATATATATATATATTTATATATTATAGGACTTTCTTGGCATACAGCTCATAAACCATTAAAGAGCAGTTTAAATGTCAGTCTCTTGCTCACCCGGTGGACAAACATCAGTTGTCATTCATAATCTGACAGAAAATACACGATATGACTCGGTTGTGCATATATCTTGCTAGAAATGCTGTCTAATTATTGTGAGTCATTGTTCCTGGTAAAAGAACACTGTCCTTTCAGAATAAATAGGGAAAAATAATTGTGAAAAATGTTTGGAGAACAGCAATTAAATTGATTTCTGCCTTGCAGCAAAATTGCTAAGATTTTTTTTGTTTCCTAGGCAACTGATATGACAACATTAAAAGCCGGAGTGAGTCAGGTACTTTTAGTTAAAGCCAGAGTGCCCCTCAGAGTAAGTAGGTACGTTTTTAGAATTGAAAATCAAATTTTCTGTAAAGTAACATGAATGTACTGTCTGCCATAGTCTCTGCGATATCCTTCTTCAAATGCTGGTGGATGGACTACTCGCTGTTATACGTAGAACATGTAGACAGAAGTATAAGAAGTGCTGCCAGAAGTGTTTGTTTCTACGCCAATTCTATAGCAAACGGTCTTCCAAGTGGCTGGTCTCCTGGCACCTGTCTTATGAGACGCTGATTGATGAGCCAGCATTTCTGTGCAGCAACTAATACACTAGTCCTATGAATTACTAAGGAAAATGTAGACCGTTTTCCAACAGGGGCGGCCATGCAGCAATCAGATTCTGAACGGCCAAGACGCATGGCATCAGAACATTTATAGGGGAGATTTATCGTCTCCCTGCGGCACTTTTGTGGCATAAAAAAGTC
Organism: Bufo gargarizans; assembly: GCF_014858855.1. Classification (NCBI taxonomy): domain Eukaryota; kingdom Metazoa; phylum Chordata; class Amphibia; order Anura; family Bufonidae; genus Bufo; species Bufo gargarizans. The sequence goes on along the minus strand of NC_058080.1, from coordinate 590,175,120 downwards.
GCAAAGTATTTGTGACTTCTTTTTAAACGCCACTTGCGACAAACTTTGTCGTAAGTAATGTTTCTGCGTCGTCGTCGTCGCCACTTTCTGAAAAGGGATCGTGGAGAGGGCATGAAGTGGGCAGGGCCAGCAGGCATCTTCATTTGCTCCTGTCTTCAGGCGCAAATGCAGACAAATCTATGGCAGCTCCGAGCCGCAGTAGATTTCATTGTGGCACATGGACTAAATGACAATGCACCTAATATAAGATAAGGCCTGCACCTCATCATAAATTAGGCGCATCGTCCAGCAGCGCAGGTGATGTCAAAGACCGGCGTAAGACACTTTAACTGGTAAAGATGTTACCAGTGCTAATGTGTAATAAAGTGATGCTAAATATTGTCCCATTTCACGCTAACACAGTGTTATAGGTTCTACTGTCCATACATACAGTACATGCTACAGACATAGTGCACCAATCAGTAGTCAGACCTGCTAAAATGTGAAGTTTTGTGTATTGCGCCAAAATATGCGCATCATTAGTGCCGATTAGCGCAATCACGAATATATTGGAGCACTCTATCTGCATATAAAGCGATTTTAATATTCTGCCGTGCCAACCATTTTCTCCAGTCTCAGGAAAGTTCTAGCAGCTTGGAAAATGTAGCAAAAGTGACCCACGCCTGTATAGCGCAATCAAGAAAATAATGGCAAATTCTTGAATTTATTACAAATATTTGTCCAAATATTCACAAAATATCGCAAATTTGAATATTGCCATTGCCGCTCATCACTATTGCCCTAAGATGAAGCCTGTGAAGGGGGGATGATCAACTCAAGTTGTCTCTCTACTCTTTCTCCCATGGTCAGTGAGACCTGTGTGGGGCCAAAGGAAACTCCACATAGTGTCATAAAACGACATGAAGGATATAAATGTGAGCCCTACATTAGCCCTGCCGAGATGTCATACCGTTATAACCTTGCTGCATTGGAGAACTCCGTTATGGGGCAAAGGCTAATCTTTTTGTAGAATGGCTAGGAACATGAGGTCAGTCGCGACTACTCAGTAACAAGCCATACACAAGTCTGACAAATATTAGTATGCATCACAAAAGATCCCATCACAATTATCTGTCAATCATATAATACAAGAACATTATTTCTCTACACTTCGGTAAATGCAAACCAGCCAGCCATTAACTAGAATAATTATACTAATAACAGTATTAATTTTAGACAAAAGTTTACTGGCATATTCATTTCAGAAGGTGAATGCTCTGAATACACAATGTGCCACCAATAGCCAATACAGCCGCTCATAACCTGGCTAGCCACACATTACAGATATCACACTTGACTTGTTGTTGGTCAATCTGTGAATGTTTGTTGGCTTGGATGGCAATATGTTGAAGGTTAAACTGAAAAATGGACGATCAATCTCTGCACTGATCTGTGGCCTAGCCATGGCCTACATTGATGGGATGGGATGCAGATCTGCTGCTTGGTATGAATTAGTTTTCAATGCCAGAACCTGATGATGAAAAAAATTCAACATGGCATATTTATTCGCCTTCGGCTGGCATCTGTCAAGGCTCACTTGTGTCAATTGTGGCCTTTTTGGCTGTCCAAAATCTGTACTCTATGGTCAGCTTAAGACTCTGCTCACGCTGCTGTCATGGGTACTGTTTAAAATGGAACCCATGACACTCTGCCAGATCAGTCGTACAACTGATCCAAATGGTCAGTCGGATTCCATCAGTTTGATAGCAGGAATAGTCTAGAAAAAGATAAGACTGTACTGCATGTTTACAAGGTAGTATGGATTATCCCACTGAGATTCAGTCTTACAGATATCGCCTTGACGTGCGGCAGACATTTTTTACAAAATGTATTTTCCAAGCATCTCTAATTTATTAGCATAGCATTAGCATTACAATATGTTTTTGTACTTTATTTGGTTTGCAGAGAGCTGTTGCATTATATGCTGTGTTGCCCACTGAGATTCAGGGTGGTCCTATATGAGGTGAGTGTTAACACTAATCTCGAATATGGCTATGTACATGAGATGTGTGCAAGAAGTAACACATATATACACTGACAAGCAAAGGGGTAACTTTGTTTTTGAACTTTTGATTTTCAGTCTACATATCCCACCATCCACTATGGCTTCAAACGTTTGTCTATAAAATGATGGTAGTCTATCACTGTCACGGATGATCCGCGAGAATATTGAACTGTCCTCCCAATATTACTCTGCCTTATTGATCAGTAGGTCTAGTAAACAGTAATTATTTCCCTAGGCCCCAGAACCTACAATTTGATTATTCAGAGCGTCTCCTTCTGTCCTTCTGTTGTACCCAGAGAACAACATAGTCCTTTTGTTCAAGTCAGTCAATAGATGCCCAGCAGATAACTCAATTACAGCTGGCTTCCTCAGGTTGACAAAAGAACTTCCCTTTCTGAAGAGATATCACAGCTAGGTGTGAAGACTGCACCTGGGGGGAGCCATATGGTGTCGCTGCCATAAGGGTCTGTAAGCTAGCTTGCTGCAGACAGGCCGGCACCAAGGTTTCCCAGATTGCAACATGAATCTGAGATATGATTTTTACCTTTTTAAGAGAGACCATGCATCTTACGGACGTAAAAATTACATCATCGTGTCACTCAGAATTCACTGGACGTTTACATAAGACAAACATAACTCTAAGATGTGCCCAGGTAAAGTTATGGTGTTACCCCATCATAGAACCAGTTATAATAGTAATATTTGGTATCCCTGAACTCCATATTTTGTGGGGAATGTGAATATGTGCTTGTTACTTGTGTACAGCGGAGACATCCCGCGATATGGCACATGCCATATTTCAGAACGGACATTCACCTCAGGAATACAGCCTGCCCAGCAGGCGGACTCTCAATTCCCCGCCTTGATTCTGGGACCCTTTATAACAAAGACCTAGAATCTGCTAAAGGAGTTCTCCACTTTTAACAACACCTAAAGAGGGCCTCAGCCAGAGAACCCGTGGGCTGTAGGCATATTACACTGGACAAAGGTTTCTTGGACTTTATCCCTGCAACGGACTATTTCACCAACGGACATCTTTTCTGCGGAAACTAAGTATTTTCTTCCTTTTCTCCCTTTTGTTTATTGGACTATACTTTCCTTTATTATTGTGTTAATAATTACTGTGCATCTTGATCATTTGTATTGTATATAGATATATAATAAATGACCTCCAAGTCATTTCTCTAGCCATATGCCTGTTTTCAAACACTGCAAAAACTTACCCTAGCCTCTCCGAAGGGAAAGCTACTCGGTTGTGTTATCTAGATAGTGGGTTCCTTGCTCCCATAAATTGCAAGGTGGTGGCAGTTAAACTACCCTGTGTGTAGTTCCGGTCTGTTCGCTCACACGCTTACTGGCGGTCAATTGGCGGTCCAATCCCTGCGCTTTCAGCCTATCGACTGTACGGACTCAAGTTAGACTGTCGGTGTGCTGAAAGTGGCCGGGAGGCCTGTTTGCGGATTGACCACTAGGGGCGCTGTGACGGTTTTGTGACGTATTGTGGCCGCGGCGGTCGCAGTTCGTCACAATCACCATGGCTATCTCACACATAAATTGGACTTGCCACTATTTAGCATATGATTACTTATGCAGATTCTTGTCATGTAACTGCATTGTTACTGTTTTTCTCCTAAAGTTCTAAATTCCAATTTTTATTATTTTGTTAGTATTTTGTAAATCCATTTTTGGCTTTCAACACTGCCTGAATATTTCTGGGCATGCTCTCTATCATATTCAAGCATGTCTCGACCAAAATCTGTTCCCAGGTCTCTTCTACACGTTCCCAATGTTGGTGCATACTGGTCGACTCACTTGGGTACAAATACAGCTTTTTCTTCAACTCTACTTACAAGTGTTCGATTGGGTTGAGGTCTGGGTACTGTGGAGGTCAAGCCAGCAGCTCTACTTCTTTGTCATTGAACCATTTCTCCACCAATCTCAACTTATGTTTTGGGTCATTGTCCTGCTGGAACACTATATCGTCCTTCTCATACTCATTGTATTCGAGTGTACAAAGTAATGCATCTTGTAGGATACTGACATATAGCTCAGCATTGAGACCACCATCGATCCTGGTCAAGTATCTAACACCGTTGGCTATGAAACAACCTCATATCATCAAGCTTCCTACACCGAACTTGACAGTTCCTTCAATTTCTCGATCCACTAGCCCCCTTTTCACTTGTTTCTTCCAGATCCATTTGCACCCATCAGAGCCCAGTTTATTGACTTTCGTCTCATTGCTCCAAATTCCCCATTTCCAATCTTCGATGAGATGGATGATGCTGTTTCTCTTTTCTTGGGAAATCATCTTCATGGCTACTCCTGGATTCAAACCAGTAACCTTTTGCTTGGGTATCAACCTAATAACACACTGAGTTATTAGGGAATGTGCGAACAGGTTGTAAGTTGTAGTATACAAGAACAAAAGGACTGTTCCACCAACAGGAGCAAAACAGTAGCAATGCATTTACATGACAAGAATCTGCATTACTAATCATATGCTTAATAGTTGCAAGTCCAATTTATGTATGAAATAGCCAAGGTGATTATCTATAAAATGATGGTCTCACTTTCGAAGCTGTAGTGGATGGTGAGATATGGAGCCTGAAAGTCAAAAGCTCAAAACATTGTTACCCTTTTGCACGTTGGTGTACATGACTATAGAGCCCTAAAATCTATCATGTTTACAATTTTTTTTATTTTATTTCATTTTTAGATATATTGGTTGTCTATGATTTATTTTTGCATTTCGGTGATACTGTACTGTTTTTAAGACCTACTGCTATTATATTAGAGATGAAATCATCTATATGAACATCTGTAACAACTGTTTGAGGTTAACCAATTAAAACTAGAGGATTTGATGCCTTGGTGAGTGTCATGGCCTTATTTCTGTGGATTGTACTTGTGACTACATGTTGCCTCTCCTAAAGAATGAAATATCAAGGTTTCTAAGATACCTGGGGCTTTTATCATGATTTGAATATACTTGATATGTGTTCAATTCCTGTCCAATAAATGCTACCCGCTACATCTCTAGACGAACTTCTACTGATATTATACTATGAGATCTGGATACATTCCCATATCAGATGTTCTTTAGGACAAATTACCCAACTGCTACTTCTTTTGAATTATATTATGTTTAAATTAATACTGCATTATTGAAAACCTTTTTGATATGTAAGGGCTCTTTCACACCTGCGTTCTTTTCTTCCGGCATAGAGTTCCGTCTTCGGGGCTCTATGTCGGAAGAATCCTGATCAGTTTTATCCTAATGCATTCTGAATGGAGAGAAATCCGTTCAGGATGTCTTCAGTTCCGGACCAGAACGTTTTTTGGGCAGAGAAAATAGCGCAGCATGCTGCGCTTTTTGCTCCGGACAAAAATCCTGAAGACTTGCCGCAAGGCCGGATCCGGAATTAATGCTCATTGAACGGCATTAATCCGGATCCGGCCTTAAGCTAAACGTCGTTTCGGCGCATTGCCGGATCCGACGTTTAGCTTTTTCTGAATGGTTAACATGGCTGCCGGGACGCTAAAGTCCTGGCAGCCATGGTAAAGTGTAGCGGGGAGCAGGGGAGCAGCATACTTACCGTCCGTGCGGCTCCCGGGGCGCTCCAGAGTGACATCAGGGCGCCCCACGCGCATGGATGATGTGATCGCATGGCATGTCATCCATGTGCATGGGGCGTTCTGACGTTATTCTGGAGCGCCCCGGGAGCCGCACGGACTGTAAGTATACTGCTCCCCCGCTCCCCACTACTACTATGGCAACCAGGACTTTAATAGTGTCCTGGCTGCCATAGTAACACTGAACGCATTTTGAAGAAGGATCCGTCTTCAAATTCTTTCAGTTCACTTGCGTTTTTCCGGATCCGGCGTGTAATTCCGGCAAGTGGAGTACACGCCGGATCTGGACAATGCAAGTGTGCAAGTGTGAAAGAGCCCTTACAGTGTCATGTCTGAGTGCTGAGATGCCCCTTCCCCGCAGACAAGTAAAATGAGGTGGTAGAAGCGATCAGTTGAGTTTTGCGTCTGCTCGCTGCTGCAGACAACCTCAATAGAAAGTACAGTATATAGGGCTATCTAAATTTCCTTCTTCAACAAAAGTGCCGTCTGACCCAGGTAGAAGTACAGCTGCGTTTTAAAAAGATTAAAATAGACAAATCGCCAGGACCAGAAGGCAGACACCTGTATCCTAAGAGAACTGAGTAATGTCATAGCCAGACCCTTATTTAAAGACTAGCAAATGTGGTGCCAATATTCAAAAAGGGTCCAAAAACAGAGCCTGGAAACTATAGGCCGGTAAGTTTAACATCTGTCGTGGGTAAACTGTTTGAAGGTTTTCTAAGAGATGCTATCTTGGAGTACCTCAATGAAAATAAGCAAATAACACCATATCACCATGGCTTCATGAGGGATCAGTCATGTGAAACTAATTTAATCAGTTTCTATGAGGAGGTAAGTTCTAGACTTGACAGCGGCAAAAGGCTACTTTCACACTAGCGTTGTTTTAATCCGGCGTTCAATTCTGACACTGGAACTGCCCGCCGGATCCGGAAAAACGTGTGAAAACGGATTACATTTGAATCCTGATCAGGCTTTCGATCACAATGGAAAAATGCATTGGAAAAAACAGATCCGCCATTTATGGACTTTAACTTTTCACATTTTTCGGGTTTAACATGCAAAAGACGGATCCGTTTTGACTGAACACACGGGGCCGGATCCGGCGTTAATGCAAGTCAATGGGAAAAAAGCCTGATCAGGCGTTCAGTCAAAGTGTTCAGGCTTTTTGGCCGGAGGTAAAAATACTGCATGCTATGTTTTTCTGAAAAGCCTGATCAGTCAAAAAGACTGAACTGAAGACATCCTGATGCATCCTGAAGGACTGACTCTCCATTCAGAATGCATTAGGATAAAACTGATCAGTTCTTTTCCGGATTTGAGCCCCTAGGACGGAACTCAGCGCCGGAAAAGAAAAACGCTAGTGTGAAAGTACCCTTAATGGATGTTTTATATCTGGACTTCTCCAAAGCATTTGACACTGTACCACATAAAAGGTTAGTACATAAAATGAGAATGCTCGGACTGGGAGAAAACGTCTGTAAGTGGGTAAGTAACTGGCTCAATGATAGAAAACAGAGGGTGGTTATTGATGGTACACACTCAGATTGGGTCACTGTCACTAGTGGAGTACCTCAGGGGTCGGTATTGGGCTCTATCCTCTTCAATATATTTATTAATGATCTTGTAGAAGGCTTGCACAGTAAAATATCAATTTTCGCAGATGACACTAAACTGTGTAAAGTAATTTACACTGATGAGGACAGTATACTACTACAGAGGGATCTGGATAGATTGGAGGCTTGGGCAGATAAGTGGCAGATGAGGTTTAACACTGACTGCGGGCATTTTTCATAGAGTAAATACTTTGATCACTTGCAAAACAAAATTTGTAGTTTACATTTTACTGTGCAGATGGGGTATGTTCTACATTGGTAAAACAGTGCGCAGTTTATTTGAACATATCCGGGAACATATCCATTCAATTAAGATGGGTAAAGGGGTCCCCCGGTTGATTGATCATATTAGATCTGCACATAATGGCGATGTATCTGTCCTCAGGTTTGCTGGACTTGAAACCGTACTTCTCGCTCCCAGAGGGGGCGATAGGGGACGCGATCTATTGAAAAGAGAAGGACGCTGGATCATACCCTCCGCAGCCACTGGCCCCTTAGGTTTAAATGAGAAACTGGACATGAGCGTTTTTCTGTGACATTCATAAATATTATTTTTCTGTGATATCCATAAATATGACTGCTCTGATTATTGCTTTTAATCATATGTGTACCAATGTTTCTGTTTGGCTGACACACTAGGGTGCAGTTACGCCCATTCCATGATGCAGACACCACAATTAGTGCATTTAGTCAGCACCTGTGGTACTACTGGGCGTATAAAAATGCAGTCACTCCTTGAGTCAGTCAAACGTGGCCAGATGAAGAGTGGACAACGCAAAACGGCCGTCACCATGTTACCTGCGATTGTATCCTGTTTTGTATCCCTCCCCTCTGCTGAAATAAAAAGGACATTTTGCAACGTAAGGCGAGTGCCGCCATTTATCTTTATTCACTGGATATTTGCCTCTTCACCTATATGGCTGAGCACCACTTGTTGCTGCTTCTCAGTGATCACCTGAATACATTTGTGTCTCGGATCCAGATCCAGGAATTCTGGGATTTGTAGTGCCACCACTATTCTGTAGGAACTTGCAATGACTGAAAAATGTAAGGTTATGCACATGGGACGGAAAAATACATGTTACTAGTACATACTAAAAGGTAAAACACTGGGTAACACTGACATGGAAAAGGATCTAGGAATTTTAATAAACAGCAAACTAAGCCTTAAAAACCAGTGTCAGGCAGCTGCTGCCAAGGCCAATAAGATAATGGGTTCCATCCATCAAAAGGGGCATAGATGCCTGTGATGAGAACATAGTCCTATCACTTTACAAATCACTAGTCAGACCACACATGGAGTACTGTGTACAGTTCTGGGCTCCTGTGAACAAGGCAGACATAGCAGAGCTGGAGAGAGTCCAGAGGAGGGCAACTAAAGTAATAACTGAAATGGGGGGACTACAATACCCTGAAAGATTATCAACATTAGGGTTATTCACTTTAGAAAAAAAGACGACTGAGGGGAGATTATGTATAAATATATCAGGGGTTAGTACAGAGATCTCTCCCATCATCTATTTGTCCCCAGGACTGTGACTGTGACAAGGGGACATCCTCTGCGTCTGGAGGAAAGAAGGTTTGTACACAAACATAGAAGAGGATTCTTTACGGTAAGAGCAGTGAGACTATGGAACTCTCTGCCTGAGGAGGTGGTGATGGTGAGTACAATAAAGGAACTCAAGAGGGGCCTGGATGTATTTCTGGAGTGTAATATTACAGGCTATAGCTACTAGAGAGGGGTCGTTGATCCAGGGAGTTATTCTGATTGTCTGATTGGAGTCGGGAAGGAATTTTTTCCCCTTAAGTGGGGAAAATTGGCTTCTACCTCACAGGGTTTTTTTTTTTTTTTGCCTTCCTCTGGATCAACTTGCAGGATAACAGGCCGAACTGGATGGACAGATGTCTTTTTTCGCTCTTATAAACTATGTTACTACCGTATGTAGATGAGAGAGAGCACTCAGATGACAGCTCCTAAATCCTTGTTTTAGCAATCAGAGGGGCTTTCAGCACTAAGACCCCCACTTATCGAAACCTTGAAACGTCACTATGACATATAAAAAGTTTTTCTTGAAAGTGCAATTACTTGTTAAATAATTAGAACAGAAGGGGGGTTGTATGCTGATTCTTGGAATGACAACTCCAGCAGGGAGGAGAAATAGTTTTCAGCTGCTTTGATCATTCAACAAACAAGCTTGAAGCAGGTAGGCATTTGCTAAAAGCACAGATTCAGATTTATAAAGGGTAAGAGGCCAAAACCCCGTCAGATAAAATGTATTAAAGTCTCGTTTGAATGTGTGTGGATTTCAATTAATTTCAAATTCATGTTAAATAATTAGGTTTGACTAGAACCACAAACTATGTCCCAGTTTCCTCTAATTATTACACAGTGCTGGGAGAATACAGGACCTGTCATCCATGGTGGCAGGCCAAGATTGATCAATTAGTAACTAATTAAGGGGAATATGTGACATTTCCATCTGCGGGCAGAGAAGAAGGCGTGCCAAATATTATATTAACCTAAATCAGACACAAAATAAGTCTGTAAAATGGTACCAGTGGGATTCCTTTGGTACCTTTTATGCAGTATATTTAAGTGAGCATTTGATTCTCACTAGAAAGATGAAAGTTTCTGGTTGGTAATTGGATCTGTAATGGAAAACAGCATGACGTCTTTACCTTCACTTTCTCATACTAATAAAGCAAATAAGCACGTACCAGAACAGAAAGAATCTTTTCCTCAGAGCTCATAGTTTGCATTACTATAAGGCTCTGTTCACATCCTGTTTTTCCACTGTCAGGTATACACATTTGTATAAAGGCACAACATGTAACATTCCTATAGGTCCTGTTAAGATCTGTATGTGTGGGAAGGGTTGGCAATTACAGATTTGCACTCCCCAACAGGTTAAAAATCCAACTTATATTTATTTTCTTCAAAAACACATAATATTTGCAGTCATTTGGATCAACTCCACAGAAAGCTAAATACATAAACTAAATACCTGCCCGTCTGGGTGCTAACTAGACACAGCGGTTTTCTCACCTATGCCCTTAGTAACACAAAGTGGGCAGGGAATGGCAAGTCCCGCTGCCAAAATCTACTTGCCATTCCATAAAAAATCCAGCCCATTAATAACCATGACCAAAGTGCCTCAGAAAACTACACTTTCTACTAGCTTTCTAGATTATTTTACCTATCCCATCTAAGAGGGAAGCATACTTACCTGCTCTCTGCTATTGAATTTCGGCTCCTTTGCTTCCCCGCCACCGCGTTGTGGGCTTCGCTGGTAAGCTTCCGTTTGTTGCGTGTCATGTGGGTCATGTGACACACGGGGGACCCTCGTCACTGCTGCGACACGCGTCAAATTGGAAGTTTAGCAGTTGGGACCGGAGCGCAGCAGCAGAGAAATGAAGGAGCTAGAAGCCAGCTGGATGCAAGTATACTTCTCTGCACAGGTCTGTCCAAAAGGCCCCCTGAAGGCTAACAACCCCTTTAAGGTCCAAAAAGGCCCAGTCCTTAAATGGTCACTAACCTTTCACACAACTTTGTACAAACGACCACAAGAAACTTTGTAATATGTTTTATCAGTGAGAAATATCTAAAAGTGTCTGTGATCAGCTGTTTACCAGGTGCCCACCTCCCACGGTAATAGCTTTTAACTTTGACATAATCATCTCTGCAGGGGGATCATATTAGACATGCCAATGCAAGTCTATAAAGGGGGGAGGGAAGAGCAAGCAGGAAATAAGTGAGACACACACAGCCAGAGAGACTGCACAGCAACATAGGAAGTACTCCATTCACAAAAACACAGGTCAGTACTTCTCTGTAAAAGGTCCTCAATTATCCTGGAGCTGCTTCTGAGTGACTGTGAGACAGTTAGGAAGGAGATTTTCCTCTACTTTATTTGTGTGCAGTGGGTGGCAGCTAGTCTCCATACACCATGTCTGAGACAAGCACAGAGGAAAACTGCTATAAAATGCCCGATACAAGTCATGTAATGGCCTGCAATAGTGTTAGTCCTTCATGTACACACACTGTACTATTGATAAATGCAAAGTTTGTTGAAAGCTCAGAGCCGATTTAAAGGTAATTTGTCAGCTTCGAAACACCCCTAAACTACAGTAAGTGGCGTATAGGGTCAATGACTGTCATTTTTATCTTTATCCTGACTTGAATTCTGACGCTGTGCTCAGACAAACCATCAGTAAAAAGCATTGAGAGGACCCCCGGGCTCATGCACATAATGGCGAGGACTTAAGGAGGAGTCCTCTCAATGCATTTCACTGCTGGTTTGTCTGAGCTCAGCGTCAGAATGCAAGTGTGGATGAAGATAAAAATTACATAATCAGACTCAGTGTCATTTTGTCACGGAAGGTGTACAGGAAACAAGACAATACAAAATAAATATATGACTCACTGGATCCAAAACTAGGGAACAAAAAGGGAGACCCCTGCATAAGACCTGGCACTCTCCCTGACTGCTCAGCCTATGCGAACATCCCAATGGTAGATGATCGCATATCCTCGTACCTCGACTGTATAACACCTGAACACCCTACAATAGTGAGGGGACACGACCACCGGCTCCCTACACTAGACAGGGAGGGAGTCAGGGTCACCTGGGATCCAGCAAACAGAAAATCACAAATGAATGTACAACACTTTCTTGTAGAAGACTGGGAAATAGGATCAGCATGCACACACGCTCCAGGAAGTTGTATAAACCGCACACTAATGCATTATGGGGAGGACTTTAAAGGGATGCAATCAGTCCAACTACATGACAGCTGAGAGAGGCTAACGAGATGAGGAACTGAAAACCAAAACAAAGAAAGCTCAAGGAGGAGGTTCTGAAAGGCATCTGTCAGAGCTTCTCAGATGTCTGGTTGTGACACATTTACACCAGAGTTCCCCAACTCCAGTCCTCAGGGCCCACCTACCAGGCAGGATTTGAGAATATCCCACAGAATGAACACCTGTGGTAAGTCCTAAGGCATTGACACTAATTATATCACCTGCTCAATATTAAGGAAATCCTAAAAACATGACCGATAAGTGGGCCCTGAGGACTGGAGTTGAGTAACACTGATTTACACTACGAACTCCTCACGCTAGTTTAGAGGGGTTTTTGGAGCTGACAGATTCCCTTTAAGGGGTTAATGCATGCTTTTGGTTTAAGCTGCCGTGGAAGAAGCATTTACATTTTACAGAATGTTTCAATATTTATCCTAGTTGGGAGGGAGGTGTAAAATGCCAAAACTGCTTTTAAATGTTTCCCTTAAGCAAATCAACCTCTATAATTATTTTTCTATCAACCAAAATCACTATGCAAAGGATGAAACACCCTCAGCTAAAAGAGCCAATCAACTTAAAAAACAAGCAGACTCTGTTAAAAGCCAGAATCCGTTGACATTTTCAGTAAATGACCTTCTGAGCTTTTCTGAAATTAGGAGTACAAAAGACCTAAAAGTAATAAAGTAATAGCATCTACTGAAGAAAAAAAAAAGGCAACAGTACTGTGAGTGTGTAATATATATATATAAGGCTACTTTCACACTTGGGTTCGGAGCGGATCAGTCTGGTATCTGCACAGACGGAGCTGCTCTTATAATGCAAATGATGGTATCCGTTCAGAACGGATCCGTCTGCATTATATTTCAGAAAAAAGTCTAATTGTTAGTCACACGGATCCGTCCAGACTTTACATTGAAAGTCAATGGGGAACGGATCCGTTTGAAATTGCATCATATTGTGTCAACGTCAAACGGATCTGTTCCTATTGACTTACATTGTAAGTCTGGATGGATCAGTTTGCCTCCGCACGGCCAGGCGGACACCCGAACGCTGCAAGCTGCGTTCGGGTGTCCACCTGCTGAGCGGAACGGAGGCCAAACGGTGCCATACTGAGGCATTCTGAGCGGATCCGCATCCACTCAGAATGCATTGGGGCTGTACGGATCCGTTCGGGGTCGCTTGTAAGAGCCTTCAAACAGAACTCACAAGCGGAACCCCGAATGCAAGTGTGAAAGTAGCCTTAGTGAGAGAGACACAGAGAGAGAGTAGAGCTCTGGAGAGTCCCACTTTGTAAGAAATTAACCCAATGAAAAACTAATCAAAATGTGTCCCGCTGATATGCAGTAAATAGGGGCCTTATTCTATTAAAGGGGTTGTCCGGCCTTCAGCAAATAGAAGTCCTCAATCTATAGGCTCCTGACCTGTGTGCTTAACCATAAAGTACCTCGCTATCTATGGTCCCACTGCTGTTCCATTCCCGGTGACTTTCCAATCCCCACAGGACCAGGAAGTGGCTTGGTCCCGAGACCACTGCAGCCAATCATAGATGGTCACAGCAGCTTGCTACAGTTTGGTGTCAATTTGCGAATTTGAAGAATAGAGAATTTTTTAAGTGTGAGGAAGGTGTGTCAAAGGTGGATCCGTGCTACACCTCCCACTCCTTGAATGACAGCTCGAGGTTTCTGAATAGTCAGCTTGCCTGGCCCTGTCAATCAAGGAGAGGAAGGAGATGGCAGGAGGAGCAAGGGTGCACAGAGTGGCCGAGACCCGTTCAGTGCACTTAACTTCACATTTGCATATGGATTAAAAGTACTTTTTCTTCAGAATGAAGTGAAAGGTATCATTAAGTTCAGCTGAGCTGAGCCTACAAGGCATTGTATCTGGTTTAAAAGGCATCTGTCAGCATATTTGCACCTATGAAACTGGCTGACCTGTTGTATGTGTACTTGGCAGCTGAAGACATCTGTGTTGGTCCCAAGTTCACATAGGACCACGGGAGTGCGCATATTCCAGCACTTTTTTCTATACGGTGCAAGCACGACCACCGCTCCTGGATTGCAGGGGGGTCGTAACCAGAGTATGGCTACTTTCACATCTGCGCTTTCCCTTTCCGCTATTGAGATCCGTCATAGGGTCTCAACACCGGAGGAAAATGCCTCAGTTTTGTCCCCATTCATTGTCAATGGGGACAAAACTGAACTGAAGGGAACGGAGTGCACCAGAATGCATTTTGAGTGCATCCTGGGATGTGGAGAAAGATGGATCTGTCATGACTTACAATGTAAGTCAATGGAGACAGATCCGTTTTCTTTGACACAGATGCGAAAGTAGCCTATAATGTGATGGAAAAATTAATCTAGCCAGCAAAGGTAGCAATATGAACAATCACAATTTGTTAGTAAATGCCTTTTACTAACTTTCTCTACATGATAAATGCCTTTTACAGAAGTGAGACAACCCCTTTAAGGGTTTAACTCCTTAACGCAAAATCACATAAACCTGCTCCAATGTATACAATGGTATTTGTAACATTACGACCACTAACAAGCCTTATCATGTGAAATTCCTGTAGGAGTGCCATGTGTATTATTGGTGGCACTGTACCTTTTTTGCTTTTCAGTGTTTGAAATCTGACCTTGTTTTTGTACATTTAATCTAATAAAGACTGTGCATCTTTTGAGATATTGCTCGTTGCCACTCAGGAGTATTGCATGATCACGGGTACACCCCTTCCTGTGTTTGATATTGCTGCCCTGTACTAGATGTAAAAGACTCGCAAAGCATGTAACTAATAATATATGATAAAGGAATATCAATGTAGCTGTAGACAATGCTCTACTGGGAGACATCGCTACAGATACTTTACCTGGTGTGGCTGAGCTCTTTATTAAAGCTGCTTGTGTCTTTTCTTCTATGCCTCAGATACACAGAGGACCCGGAAGATGCAATCTTAAAGAAAGAAAAAGGAGACTAGAGCTTAGAACACAACAAAGTGCAGAATACTAAGAATATATGAAACCTCAAAGTAACTCTTAAATGATTCGATATTTTGAGGCTTTTGAACATGATAACTGCTTATTACAATCTCCAGGAACCGCCGCTCACTGTGTCTCTGAGGACTTCTCTGGATCTAGAGTGGTGACTATGGATTGTAGTGCCATTGTTATCATTTTTCCTTTCTCCTTTCATTTTCTCTTCTACATGACTGCAATGCTCCAACGGGTGTGGACCCGCTGTGCCACTTACTGGTTTGGCTTTGGGCCAAACCTGGGAGCGGAATCTAAGTGTTGCCCTGGTTTTCACTCTTTATCCCGCTCCAAAATGCGGAAGCTGGTCTTAGTTGCAGGGGAGACACCAGGTCGCTACTGCAAGAGTGGTCTCGGTTAAGTGGCAAGCACTGGGGATACAGTCAGGTGGAGCGAGCTGTCACTGGATAGAAGGCGCGCAGCAGCAGAGTCAGATGAAGCAGAGCTCAGTTAGTGATTAGAAGAGCTGGAGCTGTTAGAACAGCAGAGCTGAATAGCTCAGGTGCAGCAGGTGTAACAAGCTGAACCGCAGACAGAGGCGTGGTCGACAATCCGAATCATACACTTAAGAGCAGCGAGGTACAGGAGGATCAGGCAGAGACGAGGTCAGGATACAGCCTAAGGTCGGAAGCAGGATAACAACACAGGAACTACAAGCTGGAACCTTGGCTGTAGAAAACTACAATATTCCTCAGGCATCACAGGAAGGGGAAGCACCCTTATAAAGGTGGTGCCTGACCAGGATTGGAGAGAAGGCGGAATCAGGGGCGTGCACGAACCCTCAAAGAAAAAAGGACGTGTGAAGCCCCTACAAGGTGCAACTGAAGCTGTCACTGCCCGCGATAGTGCAGGAAAGCGGGTCCGGAGCCTGCAGCAGAGCCTTGTGTGCAGTTTGACTGAGGTACATAGCAGGATGCGCTGCACTTTGGCGACTGCCATTGTTACAATGACTTGATGTGGCCAAGGCTTTTGACTCCATAGAATGGTCTTATTTTATGTATGTCCTAACATGTTTTGGCGACCGATTTTGTAAATGGATATCGGTTATACATAAATTTCTTTGTGCATGAGTGATGGTGAATGGTCTATTTTCCTCCTCCTTCTGCTTACACAGAGGTACTAGACAGAGTTGTTCCCTCTTGCCTTTACGATTTGCAATAGTAATCGAACCGTTAGTTTTGCGGATTAGGCAAGGTCCAGCATATCTGTGAATTCGGAATGGCTCTCAAGAGAACCTCATATGGACTGCATGCTGACGACATGGCCTTATTCATGTCCTGCCTGATTGCTACCCTTCCCAGAGCTATATCCCTTAGCAATCTGCTTGGTAATTTTTCTGCTCTCCTTATTAGTGTTGGGCGAGCATGTTCGTGTGCGATACTCAAGTGTCCTCCACGCACATTTGTTTGCTGCTATGCAGCCAATAAACGTGCGCGGAGGTACTGGCACTCACTGTTATTCCGTAGCCATGCTGGCTACTAGCATTACAGTGATTAGCTAGCCGGAACGTGTCATCAGGTGCTATATAGCACCTGATGACAAATGGTTCGGCTCAGTCTGTCACGGTGGGGAGTGGGGGAAACCCCCCACCGTACAATGTCAACGGATAAAGGGGAAGCAGCTAGGCCAGGACGCAGGAATCAGGTCACCTCCTAAAGCATCCTGGATCGTAGGACGGCTCATACCTGGATACCTTTGGCCCTGAGTCGCCCTGATAATCCCTCACATAGAAGCAGAGGAGAGAAAACCTGTTCTTCCCAGACACGGAGGAACAGGAGTCTCAAAGGGCCTATCTGCAGGGAAAAGTGGAAGACTGAATACAGCAACACAGTCGGCAGGTGAGAACACCAGACAACACAGTTACCTGCCGCTGCCTCCACGACTGTAACCCGTGCATACGTACAGGAGCCCACACACCAAACAGGACTCTGTACCAACAACACCACACACAGGCATCTAGCACTCCTGATACTGCCTGGGCCCCATACAGCAAGGTGCACGGCAGCCACATGCAGCACTGCATACCGACTTATGGTTCACCCCTCCGGGAAACCAGCCTCCTCACGGAGGAAGACAAGTAAATGTTTAGCATACATGCTGGAAGACAACACCAAACATGGAACAACAAGCTAGACATGACAACACACCAAATACCTAACCCCACACCAAACATACACCACATGAAAGGAAGGGAAGACATCGCTGATGACATCGATGTCCTACAAGGTGGCCCTCAAGGACTGGGCAGATAGTACACCCTGGACTGGAGTCGAGCTCCAGCACCAACAACAGCTGAAGTACAACTAACTCCAGCCAGGAAGCCACAGGAGATAAAACCCAAGTGACCACACCCAGTCAGGGAGTTAACTATTCCAGCATCAGACAGGGGAAGGCTACAAATTAAAGGGGAAGTGCACACACCAGCCAACAATCAACAGCATGCGTGGCAACCATGTCATGGTGCGCACAGCCAAAGCCAAGACACTGAAACCACATGCCTTAACAGCAACACGTTGCCACCGGCAACTGCAAGCATATCAGAAGTGTTACGGCGCAGACAGCAAAGGCCGTGACACAGTCTTAGTCAGGGAGAGCTGCAGCAGAAGGGACAGATAGTGTAGGGACAAGAATTGTTTTGTTTTTTTAGGCAGGGTTTACTGGTGAAAGGTGTCAGAGACCCAAGTCTTTTAAGGACTATTGTTTTATCTGGTTGCCATATATATTATTAGTGCAACCTGCGCTAAATTGCGTGCAATTGTTTGGCCGCTGCTGACAGTGACACAACCTCTGCTACATCTGTTGTGTTACATTTGCGCTGAGAAATTCAGCGCAATTGTTGGGCTGCTGGTGACAGCGACATTACCTGCGGTACATCTCTAGTATAACGTTAGCGCATCTGAAATATCAGTGACATTCAGTTACATTTTTTCGCTGCTGGTGACAGCAACATTACCTGTGTTACATCTCCTGTATAACGTTTACACATCCTAAATATCAGTGACATTGAGTTTAATTTTTTCGCCGCTGGTGACAGCGACATTACCTGCGCTACATCTCCTGTATAACGTTTGCGCATCCTAAATATCTGTGACAGGCTACTTTCACACCTGCATTCAGGTGTCCGCTCGTGAGCTCCGTTTGAAGGGGCTCACAAGCGGCCCTGAACGCAGCCGTCTGGCCCTAATGCATTCTCAGTGGAGGCGGATCCACTGAGAATGCATCCGTCTTCCAGCGCTCAGCCTCCGCTCCGCTCAGTGAGCGGACACCTGAACGCTGCAAGCAGCGTTCGGGTGTCCGCCTGGCCGTGCGGAGGCGAGCGGACCCGTCCAGACTTATAATGGAAGTCAATGGGGACGGATCCGCTTGAAGATGACACCATATGGCTCAATCTTCAAGGGGATCCGTCCCCCATTGACTTTCAATGTAAAGTCTGAACGGATCCGCTCAGGCTACTTTCACACTTAGAAATTTTTCAAAGTTATAATGCAGACGGATCCGTTCTGAACGGATGCAAACGTCTGCATTATAGGAGCGGATCCGTCTGATGAAACATCAGACGGACCCGCTCCGAACGCTAGTGTGAAAGTAGCCACATTCAGTTTAATTTATTACTTACACTTACACTTACAAAACTTGCGCTACTGTGTGTGTAACATACTTTCAAGCATATATACCATTTAATATGCAGAAGGCGAGCAGTAAGGAACGGGGGAGTGGCCGTGCTGCTGATGGTGCACTCAGAGGCTGTGGCCCTGGGCGCGGTGAAACTGTGCCTGCTGCCAGAGCACAAGAAACACACTAATCCACGATACCTAGCTTCATGTCCCAGTTTGCAGGGCAGCGCAGGACACCACTCTCTAAGGCCTCATGCACAAGACCGTGACGGCCTCATGGAAGGCGCCCGTGTTGCCGGCAATATAAATGCCTATTCTTGTCCGCAAATCGCGGACAAGAATAGGACATGTTATATTTTTGGGGCGGGGCCGAGGAACGGATGCGGACAGCACACTGAGTGCTGTCCGCATCTTTTGTTGCTCCGCTGAAATGAATGGGTCCGCATACGAGCCGCCAAAACGGCGGTTCGGATGCGTACCCAAAAAACGGCCGTGTGCATGAAGCCTAAGTCACACCAGTGCGACCAGGTGGTCGGTTAGATTGCAGCAGACAATGCTTCCAGTCGGTTAAGCACCACCCTGTCTTCCACAAAGTCCAGTCTCAGTAGCCAAGAGTCTGGTCAACAGAATCCTCACCCTGATTCTCCTTCCTCCCACCATGGTGAGTCTTGGCAAACAAGTGATCCCACACTCGGATATTCCGAAGAGCTCTTTTCATCGCTTTTCCTTGATTTGGCCCTCTCGCCAAGCCCGCTTGAAGAGAGACAAGAGGAGATCTTGTGCACTGATTCCCAAACTCTTGAGCATCCACAGTGAGAAAAAGATGACGGTGGGGAACGGCAATTAGTGTTTCACGAGGTGGATGATGATCATGAGACACAGTTGCCAATAAGTCAACCGCAATTAGTGTCTCAAGAGGTTCATGATGAGGATGAGATACAGTTGTCAATAAGTGAGGTTCTTGTTAGGTCAACAAGTCAGGAGGATGACCAGTAAGGACGTGGAAGAGGAGGTGGTGGACAATGAAATCACTGACCCAACCTGGGAAGGTGGCAAGCCGAGCGAGGACAGCAGTACAGAGGGGGAGGGATCCGCAGCACCGCAACAGGCTAGAAGAGGCAGTGCGGTGGCAAAAGGAAGAAGACGGGCCACACCAAACAGGCCCACAACTGTTCTCCTGAGCACTCCCTTGCAGCAATCTCGCTTTCCAAGGGGTAGGTGTTCCACAGTCTGGCGCTTTTTTGAGGAAAGTGCAGACGATAAAAGAACTGTTATTTGTTACCTGTGCTGTACCAAAATGAGCAGGAACGTGAATACTAGCAACCTCACCACCACCAGCAAGATCCGCCACATGGTATCAAAACAACCTAATAGGTGGGCCAAACGCATGGGTCCACAATCAGTGTCTGCGGGTCACACCACTGCCTCCTCTTCCCCTGTGTTACGTGCTGGCCAATTCCCTGTCCAAGACGCAGGCCTGGATGCCTCCCGCCCTGCACCTGGACCTTGCAAGCACCATCAGCTAGCACATCTACTTCTGTGTCCCAGTGCAGCGTACAGATCTCCATACCCCAGGCCTTGGAACAAAAGCGCAAACACCCAGCCACCCACCCACAGGCCATAGCACTAAATTTCTGGCCCTGGAAATGTTGCCATTTAGGTTTGTGGACACTGAGGCTTTCCACAGCCTGATGAAGGCAGCCGTCCCTCGTTACTCAGTCCCCAGCCTCCACTTTTCTTCCCGGTGTGCCATCCCCGCCCTACACCAGCATGTGTCCTGTAACATCACCCGTGCCCTGACCAATGCAGTTATTGGGAAGGTCCACTTAACGACTGACACATGGACAAGTACTTTTGCCCAGGGAAGCTACATTTCCCTGTCGGCACACTGGGTGAAAGTTGTGAAGGCCGGGAGCGAGCCGTACCCTGGGATGGCACAGGTGCTACCGAGGCCAAGGATTGCGGGCCCTACTTCCATCAGGATTTCCACCACCACCTACATTAGTGGCTGCAACCCCCCTTCTTTTTTTTCTCCACTTCCACCTCTGAATTCTTATCTTGCAGCACCAGTCAGCCATCAGTCAGTAGCTGGAAGCAGAGTAGCACTGCAGTGGGGAAGTGGCAACAGGCCGAGCTGAAACTAATTTGCTTAGGTGACAAACAGCACACCACCGCAGAGCTGTGGCAGGATATAAGGGACCAGACTGAGCTGTGGCTCTCGCCACTCAAGCTACAACCAGGCATGGTTGTGTCTGATAATGGCCGTAACTTGGTGGCGGCTTTGGAGCCCGGCAAGCTCACACACATACCATGCCTAGCCCACGTGTTCAACTTAGTGGTTCAGCAGTTTCTCAAAACCTGCCCCAATTTGCCTGAGCTACTGGTGAAAGTGCGCAGCGTGTGTGCCCATTTCCGAAAGTCATCTACAGTTGCAGCTGGTCTGGCAACGCTGCAGCAGTGCTTGCAATTGCTAGCACACCGACTGTTGTGCGACGCGCTGGAACTCCACGTTCCACATGCTCCATGTTCCACATCTTTCCCAGCACCGACCTGGGAGTCCAAGATGCATCCAGACATCCTCCCCATGCTGTTTCCAAACCATTTCAGTGGTGTTTCCATAAATTTTTGACCTTTTCCTGTGAACCAGACACCCTCCCCTCTTCAGAGCAGGGGGGGCCTGGTTTAATGCTCGGGCTATCCCATTGACTTCCATTGTGCTCGGTAGAGCACCCGAGCATCCCAAAGTGTTCTACTCGAGCACTTTGGTGCTCGATCAACACTACTCCTTACCAATTGGCAGTAGGAATAACCGTGGGTGGGAAATTGAGTTTTGCGGTTTACAAGTAACCTCAATTTACATATCAGGGTGTTAATATAACTAGTGATGAGCAGCAAAGGCAATATTAGTTTTCGCAATATCTTGCAAATTTTTGGCATAATATTCACCATAAATTCTCAAATTCTAGAATTCATGATCTGCAGTCATGATTTTTTTGATTGTAAAAATCGTCAATGTTATATGCACGTATATGCACTCTATACAGGCGTGGGTCACTTTTGCTACATTTTTCAAGCTGCTAGAAGTTTCCTGAGACTGGAGAAAATGGTTGGCAGCAACTTTCGTGACTGTGAGGAAGAACTCCTGATCACTGTACGTAATTTTACATTACAGCACAGTTTTTTTATTACATTTCGCATGCATGGCAGAACAATAGCTTTCTATGCAGATAGAGTGCTCCAATATATTTGCGATTGCGCAAATCTGCACTAATGTGCATATTTTGTTTTGCACAATACATGACTATCACAACACAGTAATTCCTATCACACTACCTAACACCCTGCACTGGAACCAATCAGCCTATATCACTATCTAGGAAAATTTAACGATCCTCCTGCGCTCCTATTGAATAGATACGTGTCAGTCTACCTTTGTGGGGGAGACTCCGCTGCTAGATGTCTTGAAGGAGCTATTGTTCTCCCTACTAAAAAATTGTTGTATAAAGATATATCACCCGTAGGGGATATTAGACATCAGCGCTGATACACAATCAATTCAACTAGTCCTACTGAGGTGACACTATGCTTGGTGTCAGTCTAATTATTCATATGGTTTTGCTATGTGGGCTATTTATATTAAGATGTGAGTGGCTATCTTTGACGTCACCTGATACGAGTACGGTGGCCTCCGTGGGGCAAAAGGCTGTGACCTACGCGTTTCGAAGCCAAAGCGGGCTCCTTCGTCAGGGTCAGTCTACTTGCTATGTGCCGGAGGTTTAAATAGCTCGTCTGGTTTCCCATGGCAACGAATAAACACTGTTTTTGGAGTGTAAGAAGTGCTGGTTTGTGATGAATATATTGGATGTGATTAATTTCCTCATGGATTATGTAATCTATTGTGCGGTTACTCTTGTAATATCCTTTATTCATTGTTGGGTAATAGTATAAGGTAACGGCTGGGTTTTTAGAACATCAATGATGTGTTGTTTGTGTTTAATATTTTATATATATATATTTTATAATTTTTTATATGTATATTTTATATTATATGTCTAGGTTTTTGTTGCTGGTTATTTATTAGTGAAAGGCGAACAATTCAATTTCCTGGTTTAATCCATTGGGGGCCAGGCTGTTGCATCTAAAAATCCACTTGCTTTCGGCTCTGGACATAATTTTAATATAGTCACCTCCCCTCCTATCTTGCTTCACTTTTTCTATGCCACCAAAGCAAGATCCTGAAAATTTCCCCTGGTGGAATTCTGTGTAGTGACGTGATAGTGGGTGATTATCTGATTTCTTTTTGATATTGTTAACATGTTCTCTTATTCTGATTTTCAATTCTCTTTTAGTTCGCCCCACATACATTTTGTTACATGGGCACTTAATATAGTAAATTACTCCCTTGGTGTGACAGGTAATGTAGTCCTTTATCATATATTTCTCTTGTGGGGTGTTTATTTGAAATGTTGGTTTTACTTGATGTTTCGTGCTTTTACAATTGATGCACAATCTACAGGGGAAAAAGCCCTTTTTGGCACATGTTTTAGGGTTTGCTGTGTTATTCTTGATGGAGGGGGCCACCAAATTGGCCAAGTTGGGTGCTTTTTTGAAAATGAAGGTGGGATTATTGGGGATCTTATTACCAATAATTTTATCATACTTTAGAATGTCCCAGTATTTATGTATGATTCTTTTGAAGTTTTTAACCCCTACGCTATATGTGGTAATGATGGGTATTTTAATATCTTCGTGGCTACCTGGGTCATTTATTTCCCCTTTTTCTTTTTCCCTAGGTTTTTTTTCTTCTAGTAGGGTATGACGGTCCAGATTTTCTACAATTTTGGTGATGGGAGTTAGTTTTTCTAGTTTGTAGCCTTTTTCTATGAATTTAGTATTTAGCATGTTCGCCTCTTCTTGGTAATTGGTATTGGTAGTACAGTTTCTACGTGCTCTTATATATTGGCTGTAGGGAATATTGTTAAGCCATATGGGTAGGTGGCAGCTGTTCAAGGGAATAAATCCGTTGGTATCCGTTGGTTTGTGGTAGGTTTTCGTATGTAGTTTCCCCATTTTCGATGAATATGTTCAGGTCAAGGAAATTTATTTGTACCTTGTCGTAGGTCGAGGTAAAATGTAGATAAAAGTCATTTTTATTTAAGTTGATTAAAAAGTTATCAAGGGACGTAGTGTCCCCTTGCCAGATAAAAACAATATCATCGATAAATCGCTTCCAGAGGACCAGACCCGCACCGAGTCCCCCACGGGGGAAGATGGTAAGCTCCTCCCATCTGCCCATGTAGAGGTTTGCGAAACTCGGCGCGAATCTGGTCCCCATCGCGGTCCCCCACGTCTGGAGGTAAAAATCAGGTCCGTATTTAAAATAATTATGATCTAAAATGAACGTGATGCAGTCACCTATAAAATTTATTTGGTCACCCGACATGGTATTATCTTTGTTTAAAAAGTATTCTACGGCTTCACGTCCCTTCGTTTTTTCAATGACTGTGTAAAGGGCGGTCACATCAAGAGTACCCAAAATGAAGTCTGCCTGCCACTGGATGCCCTCTAATATTTGTAGGATGTGTTTTGTGTCTTTCAAGTAGGCGGGTAATTTGACTACTTTGTCCTGTAGCATTACATCGACATATTTTGATAGGTTAGAAGTGAGGCCTTCTATACCAGAGATTATGGGTCTGCCAGGGGGGTTAGTTTTATTTTTGTGGATCTTAGGTAGGTAATAGAATATGGGTATTCTGGGGGTTTGATTGTTAGTGAATTGGCTCTCATCTTTTGAGAGTGCACCCAGGTTTTTGCCTTTTAGGATTAATTTGTTCAGTTTGAAAGTGTATTGGTTTGTCGGATTGTCTCGTAATTTTTTGTAAGTTTTTGTATCTGAGAGTATTCGTAAAGCTTCTTTGTGGTAATCATCTATATTTAATATTACTAGGCCTCCCCCTTTGTCGGCTGGCCTGATAATAATTTGATTGTTTGTTTGTAGGGATCTAATGGCACTTGTCTCACCCTTGGTGAGGTTCTGAGGACCTTTTTTCCTTTTTTGATTCATATGGAGGAGGTCTCTGGTAACCAATGATTGAAAGGTGATCAATGGAAGAACTCTCCCTCCTTCATAAAGGCCTAAAATTTGCCCCCACTTCGAAATTTAACAGCTTTGACGCCTTTATTGGGGTCAAGAAATTTCTGCGAAACCTAGCCCTAAAAAAATTCTTCATCAAAAAAGAAAAATTTACCAAAATGAATAAAATAGTGAACCAACCGGTAAAAAACACCACTGAAATGGAAAGAAAAAAGAGCGATTCCACTAAAACCGCCAGCACCTACCAAAGGATTAGATCTGATAAAAATATAAATAAAAACAAAACTAAAAATAAAGAGTATATCGGATCAGTAGAAAGTGACACAAATACTAGATCGACTTCAGAAGACAAATTCAGACACACTGAGCTAAAACCAGTATCAAAATTTAATCCAATCACTGAATACTCAGATTCATTGATCACCTTTCAATCATTGGTTACCAGAGACCTCCTCCATATGAATCAAAAAAGGAAAAAAGGTCCTCAGAACCTCACCAAGGGTGAGACAAGTGCCATTAGATCCCTACAAACAAACAATCAAATTATTATCAGGCCAGCCGACAAAGGGGGAGGCCTAGTAATATTAAATATAGATGATTACCACAAAGAAGCTTTACGAATACTCTCAGATACAAAAACTTACAAAAAATTACGAGACAATCCGACAAACCAATACACTTTCAAACTGAACAAATTAATCCTAAAAGGCAAAAACCTGGGTGCACTCTCAAAAGATGAGAGCCAATTCACTAACAATCAAACCCCCAGAATACCCATATTCTATTACCTACCTAAGATCCACAAAAATAAAACTAACCCCCCTGGCAGACCCATAATCTCTGGTATAGAAGGCCTCACTTCTAACCTATCAAAATATCTCGATGTAATGCTACAGGACAAAGTAGTCAAATTACCCGCCTACTTGAAAGACACAAAACACATCCTACAAATATTAGAGGGCATCCAGTGGCAGGCAGACTTTGGGTACTCTTGATGTGACCGCCCTTTACACAGTCATTGAAAAAACGAAGGGACGTGAAGCCGTAGAATACTTTTTAAACAAAGATAATACCATGTACAGGTGACCAAATAAATTTTATAGGTGACTGCATCACGTTCATTTTAGATCATAATTATTTTAAATACGGACCTGATTTTTACCTCCAGACGTGGGGGACCGCGATGGGGACCAGATTCGCGCCGAGTTTCGCAAACCTCTACATGGGCAGATGGGAGGAGCTTACCATCTTCCCCCGTGGGGGACTCGGTGCGGGTCTGGTCCTCTGGAAGCGATTTATCGATGATATTGTTTTTATCTGGCAAGGGGACACTACGTCCCTTGATAACTTTTTAATCAACTTAAATAAAAATGACTTTTATCTACATTTTACCTCGACCTACGACAAGGTACAAATAAATTTCCTTGACCTGAACAGATTCATCGAAAATGGGAAACTACATACGAAAACCTACCACAAACCAACGGATACCAACGGATTTATTCCCTTGAACAGCTGCCACCTACCCATATGGCTTAACAATATTCCCTACAGCCAATATATAAGAGCACGTAGAAACTGTACTACCAATACCAATTACCAAGAAGAGGCGAACATGCTAAATACTAAATTCATAGAAAAAGGCTACAAACTAGAAAAACTAACTCCCATCACCAAAATTGTAGAAAATCTGGACCGTCATACCCTACTAGAAGAAAAAAAACCTAGGGAAAAAGAAAAAGGGGAAATAAAAGACCCAGGTAGCCACGAAGATATTAAAATACCCATCATTACCACATATAGCGTAGGGGTTAAAAACTTCAAAAGAATCATACATAAATACTGGGACATTCTAAAGTATGATAAAATTATTGGTAATAAGATCCCCAATAATCCCACCTTCATTTTCAAAAAAGCACCCAACTTGGCCAATTTGGTGGCCCCCTCCATCAAGAATAACACAGCAAACCCTAAAACATGTGCCAAAAAGGGCTTTTTCCCCTGTAGATTGTGCATCAATTGTAAAAGCACGAAACATCAAGTAAAACCAACATTTCAAATAAACACCCCACAAGAGAAATATATGATAAAGGACTACATTACCTGTCACACCAAGGGAGTAATTTACTATATTAAGTGCCCATGTAACAAAATGTATGTGGGGCGAACTAAAAGAGAATTGAAAATCAGAATAAGAGAACATGTTAACAATATCAAAAAGAAATCAGATAATCACCCACTATCACGTCACTACACAGAATTCCACCAGGGGAAATTTTCAGGATCTTGCTTTGGTGGCATAGAAAAAGTGAAGCAAGATAGGAGGGGAGGTGACTATATTAAAATTATGTCCAGAGCCGAAAGCAAGTGGATTTTTAGATGCAACAGCCTGGCCCCCAATGGATTAAACCAGGAAATTGAATTGTTCGCCTTTCACTAATAAATAACCAGCAACAAAAACCTAGACATATAATATAAAATATACATATACATATAAAAAATTATAAAATATATATATAAAAAATATTAAACACAAACAACACATCATTGATGTTCTAAAAACCCAGCCGTTACCTTATACTATTACCCAACAATGAATAAAGGATATTACAAGAGTAACCGCACAATAGATTACATAATCCATGAGGAAATTAATCACATCCAATATATTCATCACAAACCAGCACTTCTTACACTCCAAAAACAGTGTTTATTCGTTGCCATGGGAAACCAGACGAGCTATTTAAACCTCCGGCACATAGCAAGTAGACTGACCCTGACGAAGGAGCCCGCTTTGGCTTCGAAACGCGTAGGTCACAGCCTTTTGCCCCACGGAGGCCACCGTACTCGTATCAGGTGACGTCACCGCCGGCGGTTTCCCGGGTAACGAACCAAGCTCCCTCGCGACGCGCGTGCTTCCGGCCGGGGCCGCGCTGCTGCAGATAGGAGAGCGAGAAGAACGCCGGGATTTGAAAGAATACCAAACACAGAAAAAAGAAGAACAAGATAGAAGAAAGAAATATAACGACTTAACAGAACACCGACATAAGGAACGCTTTAGACAACGGAATAACAAGGTACCCAGGACAGCGTTTATATTAACATCCACCTCTGACTTGTCGCTTTACTTTCAGTGTTCACAATTTCATTATCTGCTCACCCCCAGTGAGCGATCACATACCCCGACTGACAAAGATAGCCACTCACATCTTAATATAAATAGCCCACATAGCAAAACCATATGAATAATTAGACTGACACCAAGCATAGTGTCACCTCAGTAGGACTAGTTGAATTGATTGTGTATCAGCGCTGATGTCTAATATCCCCTACGGGTGATATATCTTTATATATCACTATCTAACCTACACTGACTATCTCCCACTAACTATCTGTATAATATATATATATATATATATATATACAGGGCCGGCCTTAGGCCTTTAGGCACCCTGTGCGAAAAAGCTTTACAGCGCCCCATAGTGACCACGCCCCTCAGTAACCACGCCCCTCAGTAACCAAGCCCCTCAGTAACCACACGCTTTCAGTGGTCACACCCATTTCTCCAATATTGGCTCCATTTAAAACCTTCCATTCCGTTAAGGGCTCTTTCACATCTGCGTTCTTTTCTTCCGGCATAGAGTTCCGTCGTCGGGGCTCTATGCCGGAAGAATACTGATCAGGATTATCCTAATGCATTCTGAATGGACAGTCCGTCCTTCAGGATGCATCAGGATGTCTTCCGTTCCGGAACGGAACGTTTTTTGGCCGCAGCAAATAGCGCAGCATGCTGCGCTTTTTGCTCCGGCCAAAAATCCGGAACACTTGCCGCAAGGCCGGATCCGGAATGAATGCCCATTGAAAGGCATTGATCCGGATCCGGCCTTAAGCTAAACGTCGTTTCGGCGCATTGCCGGTTGCGACGTTTAGCTTTTTCTCAATGGTTACCATGGCTGCCGGGACGCTAAAGTCCTGGCAGCCATGGTAAAGTGTAGTGGGGAGTGGGGAGCAGCATACTTACCATCCGTGCGGCTCCCGGGGCGCTCCAGAGTGACGTCAGGGCGCCCCAGGCGCATGGATGACGTGATCGCATGGATCGCATGGGGCGCTCTGACGTCACTCTGGAGCGCCCCGGGAGCCGCACGGACTGTAAGTATGCTGCTCCCCCGCTCCCCACTACTACTATGGCAACCAGGACTTTAATAGCGTCCTGGGTGCCATAGTAACACTGAAAGCATTTTGAAGACGGATCCGTCTTCAAATGCTTTCAGTACACTTGCGTTTTTCCGGATCCGGCGTGTAATTCCGGCAAGTGGAGTACACGCTGGATCCGGACAACGCAAGTGTGAAAGAGGCCTAAGTCCCCAAAAAACAGATTACAAGCTATGATAAAAATACAACTTTTATTCAAAAGGTATTTAAACTTGTAACCCCTAAGGCCGGCCCTGGCAATAGGCGGCGGAGCTCGGCAGTGTCACAGGCGGAGAGAGCGGCCGGAGCGGCAAGTGACAGCGCGGACCTCAGCACACCATGGACACGGACTCTGGGGACCTGAGCGAGGGGGAGCTGTCACCAGGTAACAGCAACGCCAAACTTGTCTGCAGCACTGCTGACTGACAGCCGCACGTCCCGCTACAGATCAATCAACTTCATTGAAATGGGCGGGAGGCTGCATTCCGCTGGTAATGGGGGGGTTAACCCCTTTTAAAGGGTTAAAAGGAGAGAGCGCTGTGGCTCCCAGGGAGTGGGTGCTCCGCACGTGGGGCAGGAAGTTTGTTACGGGCATGCGGTACCTGAGCACCTGTCGCTGGTCATAGCAGGTGCTGCGGATTATAAACCGCAGTCAGTGCTCTGCACGGTAGTCACTGTGCCAATGATAGAGCTGCATAGGGTGGGACTGAGGGGGATGTAGCAGAGCTGCCTGGAGGTGCTGCTCACCTACCTGTTGTGTTATCATGGATGACATGCTCAGCTCTGCTACATCAAGAGCTGTGGACTATAAACCTGACACCTACTGGAGTGACCAGGTGCCAAGGCTGGTCCCTCAGACACTAGGTGGTTGTGATGTAGCAGGATTAAGCACACACTGTCAGTCTGTCCCCCTGTCCTCTATGAGCCTCCCCCCCCCCCCATGGCACATTTTTCCCACTCCATTATGGGCCACCACAGGGCCAGTGGCAGATGGGATCCATCCAGATGTTATCTTATCTTATCTTTGTACAAAATTGTACTTTACTACCAAATACCTGTAAGTAGTTCTGTGTGTTCTGACTTGTTATGGTGGTCCTGGTCCGGTGGAACACTGGAACTTGCTGCTTGGCTTTGGCTGGCTCAGGCGTCTGTTGTGGGCGTGGCTGCTGCTGGCTGGTGCTCGGGCTCGCTCCGCCTCCTTCTTCTCTCTGCCTGTGCTGCAGCTGCCTGCGTCACACACACTCCAGCAGCCACTGGTATGCTCTGCTCTGTTAAAGAGAGAGGCAGGCCAGGGAGCAGAGCGGAGCACAGAGCAGCCGCGGGCCCCGCCCCCTCCTCACTCAGTCTCTTAGTCCGGACTCCGGACCGTGACGTGACGGTGTCACGGTGACTTCATGTTCATGGCTCATGCTGTTAGATGGCCGGCGGGCCGCGGCGGCAACAAAATATAGTAGTAAGTAGTAGACTGACTTCACTTAGAGTTCGGCGGGCTGTGTCGGCCGCCCGGCGCCCCTGTTGCTATGGCGCCCTGTGCGGCCGCACAGCCCGCACACCCCAAAGGCCGGCCCTGTATATATATATATATATATATACTAACTATCTAATGTAATTGGATATGGATCCAGATGACTCAGCAAAGCACAGAACACAGCAATGTCACTGCTCTCTCTCTCTCTCTCTCTTTCTCAGAACTGCAAAAAAACTGTAGGAAATGGCTGCTGGGGAGGTTCTCATATAGTAAAGGGGTAGGCAACTTTCCTATTGGTTGCTAGGGATGTTGCTAAGCTCAGACAAAGATATTGAAGCCTTCTCATTGGCCCACAAGTAAGAAAGGAGGTTACTGATGAGAAAAAAAATCTAGAATATTCGCGATTACAAATATATATCACTATATTCTATATCTTTGCTAATTCTCAAAGTGCCGATATTCACGAGAAAAATTTGCAATTAGAATATTCACGATCAACACTAAATATAACAAGGGACCTAAATGTCCACACTTTAGAACATCTTAAAGATAGATTTACCATTTAGAAATGTCTTCCTCTCTCTGTGGCCAGAAAGATCAACTTATTAAAAATAATAGTGCTTCCCAAAGTGTTATATATATTGGAGCATGCTGATATTATGGTACCCAAGCGTTTCTTCTTCTCAGTTAACTCTTTGTTCTCATCATTCATAAGGGGTATGAGTAGACCTAAATTAAAACTTGCTAAGATCCAAGGACCTAAAAAGCTGACGGGAGCTACCTTGCGTGATTTTCCTTTGTATTAGCAGGCAGGCTCTGTTTTATATCCAGATGGACATCTTATTCCCCCTCACCCAACTCTGAACATTGTTTGCCCCCATTTCTGCCATTGCAATATTTGTGGTCTGTAACAGAACTGATTCTTACTGATTCTAAGGCTACCTAAACAAGTTTGGCCACATTCTAAAGTGATTCCCCGCTTCACTGCATAATGTATATACTGGAGACAAAACTTAGCCTCTCTCACCTAGGTAGAATTTCAAACTCAAGTACTGGTGAACTGGAATTTGTTATGTGTGAGGAGGACTAAGACATAGTGGAAATAACTAGACATGGCTGGATGATAACTATTACAGAGCAGTTAAAGATGACCTTTCATTACAATAAAAAATCTAAACTAAGTATGCTGACATGGCGAGCGGCGCCCAGGGAGTTCCCTGCACTATACCGGGAGAACGGAGCGGCGCCCAGGGATAATAGTAAGTGCAGGGAGATCCCTGGGCGCCGCTCTACATGTCAGCATACTTAGTTTAGATTTTTTATCATAATGAAAGGTCATCTTTAATGTACAAGGTTACAGTCTGTTTAGAAAGGATCGTCAAAACCAGAGAGGGGGAGGGGTCTGCCTTTATGTAAAGTCCTGTCTAAAACCCACAGCCACAAAATGGGATATCTTTAAAGGCATCCTAAACTATAATTGTGAGAGGTACATACTGTCACGGCTGGCGGTGGGGGAAACCCCCAGCCGTGCGGTACCCGAAGATGTTGGGTCGCTGCAAGGCCAGGACCACAGGATCAGGGAGCAGGTCACCTCCTAAAGTCTCCCTGATCTGACCCTAACTCCTAACCTGCATGGGCCGACCTTTAGGGTAGGAGGACCCATGCGCAGGAACCTCGGGTCCCTACTATCCCTCCGCAGGTCCCTAGGCTAGGAGCTGGATAGACTACCTGTTCCTCCAGAACACGGAGGAACAGGAGCCTAGAAAGGCCAAGCTGGTAATAAGGGGAATCCAATACCACTTATGGCAGTGGCAGGTATGTGGAACTACAATGCAAAAGTGCTGTCTGTCTACAACAACAGAAAAGACAACAGCACACACCATACATCACACAGGGAACCATAAGGTGCAACAAGCCAGCAACCACATACACATAAACATAACATCAGACAAGGTAACAAAGGTTTATGACCAGAAGGATGGTCCCCACCAGGCAGATGGAGGAGACAGGAGGCTGCTCCAGCCAGCATGGCTGAGAGCAACCTACTGAACCCAGCCAGGGACTGAGGCTTTATAGGCCAAGTGGCCACACCCAAACGGCCAGACACACCCAGTGACTCACACACACTGGGAAGGGAGTTAACCCTTCCTACACCACAGAAGAGAAGGGAAAACACCAACTTAAAGGAAAATAGCACACACACTCACTCACCTGTTACCGCTGGCAACGGCATGCGTGGCAGCCGTGTCCTGAAGAACAACCAGCAGGCCGAGACCCTGCCACCACATGCACACAACACCAGACGTTGCCGCGGACCACCGCAGGTGAAGGGAGGTGTCCAAGTGCACACAACCAACACAATCTCGTGCACAACAAACAAACAAGGAAGTGCACAATATCACACGTAGCCAAGGGCAACCGCACGCATGCCTGTTGTCTGCGGCAACCGCACCTGAGGCAAACCACTAAGTGCCCCCAGCTGCGGTTGATACAACACCAAACCGCGGGCAACAGCATGCGGCTCCCAAGGAGTCACGACCATGACCAAGGGTCGTGACGCATACCTTATGGGAATAAAAGGGTGAGAAACAAGAAAAAAAAATTGTGGATAAATAGAAATTTAAAGGGAGCAATGAATGACAAAAAGAAAGCATTTAAATTGCTAAAACAGGAAGGAAGTGAGGAATGTACTAAATGGTAAAACACTGGGTAAAACTAACATGGAAAAGGATATCTAAGTTTTAGTGGACAGCACTTAACAGTAGAAACCAGTGTCAGGCAGCTGCTGCCAAGGCCAGTAAGATTATGGGTTGCATCAATAGGGGCATAGATGCCTGTGAGGAGAACATAGGGGCACATTTATTAAAACCAGCGTTTTAGACGCCAGCCTTAATAAAGTCCTAAAATGGCGGTGGATCCACCAAAGTTATAAAGAGATGCTGGCCTCTTAATAAACTTTGGCGCATCCAGTGCCAGTTCAAAATGTAAGCCAGCTTCCAAGCTGTCTTACATTTAGACCATTTTCTATGCTTAAAACAGGTGTCGAAAATGGTAAATAAGACGGTCCTGCCAGCCCTTCCCCACTCACGTCTACAATTTTAGACCTGGTGTGAGCAGGGCGAAGCCACAGATAATGGCCCAACTAACTGTTGTGCCGAGATCTGCGCCTGAAATACTCCTAATTTAGGATTTTAGCATAGTAAATGACCCCCAAAGTCCTACCACTTTACAAATCACTAGTTAGACCACACATGGAGGACTGTGTACAGTTCTGGGCTCCTGTGAACAAGGCAGACATAGCAGAGCTGGAGAGAGTTCAGAGGAGGGCAACTAAAGTAATAACTGGAATGGGGCAACTACAGTACCCTGAAAGATTATCAACATTAGGGTTATTCACTTTACAAAAAAGACGACTGAGGGGAGATCTAATAACTATGTATAAATATATCAGGGGTCAGTACAGAGATCTATCCCATCAGCTATTTATCCCCAGGACTGTGACAAGGGGACATCCTCTGCGACTGGAGGAAAGAAGGTTTGTACACAAACATAGAAGAGGATTCTTTACGGTAAGAGCAGTGAGACTATGGAACTCTCTGCCTGAGGAGGTGGTGATGGTGAGTACAATAAAGGAATTCAAGAGGGGCCTGGATGTATTCTGGAGTGTAATAATATTACAGGTTATTAGATTTCTGGAGAGGCATTGATCCTGGGAGTTATTCTGATTGCCTGATTAGAGTCGGGACGGAATTTTCCCCCTAAAATCAGGAAAATTGGCTTCTACCTCACAGGATTATTATTTTTTTACCTTCCTCTTGATCAGCGCCTGCAGGTTAACAGGCTGAACTGTATGTGTGTATATATATATATATATATATATATATACTGCATATGTGTGTGTGTCCCAAGACTTAGCACTTCACTAAGCAGCCCACCAAGCAAATGGAAAATACTAGACAGCCACTATTGCCAGTGATCACTGTCCATCAAAGATAAATGCTAGCTGTACCATGTTTTAACGGTATTGCTGTTAGAGCCGCCTGAAATGCAATTTGATTCCCTGAAGGCTTTTCTATGACAAATGACATTGATAACAGAGTAGCAAAAATGGCAAAAGCTGGGGCAAGCATACAGAATTCCTATAAGAAAAACATATTATTCTGTATAAAATAAGACTAATGCACAGTTATGTTCAGTTAACTCTGATTCATCTCCATTATATCTAACCAAAGTCACTGATACCCCTGAAAAGTACCCCAAAGTAGGAGAGGAGCCAGATCAAACTGACAAATCTTTAGTCTCTATGTGTATACAGTACATCAGGAAAAGTTCCCAGTGTCTACTATGACCATGCTATTACATCCTTAAGGTATACATTTGGCTGCCATCTCTTTCACTAGTATTGAACAGTCAATGGCATAGTTTAGACCAAAGAATATGTGAACATAGCCTAGGCTCTAACACCTGCCATTCAAGGGGGTGTCCTAACTCTCCCCGGACAGCAGATGCTGAGGGAAAGAAGGATCAGTTATGTTAGATTTTAACATGCCGGATGTTCTTACAGAAGATAAGGTGCCGCCAAAGTGCCCCTCCTCATTGGGAACACGTGTATGGGGACAGGGGATCGGGAGGAACAGCTGTTAGCTAAACAAGTAGAGAGAAATCCCATATCAGATTGGTCAAGATAATCACCAATTTGTCCAAATAAGGTATTATGGGGGAGCAGGGAGAAATCCCAGCTTGCTCAATGGTGATTTTTGTCACATGGTCTCCTAATATTGAGATAGCTTTGGATTTTTAGTATGAGTGGAAAGCATGACAGTTAGATTTGGTAAAAGGGTTAATAAGGTGTATAAGATGGGAGGAATGGGAGGGTTTAAAAAGTTCATTTGAATTGAAGCCCTTGAGAAAGCTAAGGAGAAAACGGGGTCGGATTGCGAAGTTTTAATGTTGATGCCCTTTTTATTTATTCTATTTTGTAAGTATAATAAAAATGTTTTAAGCTATTCTGAAGTTGTGGTCCATCACCATTGGTGGAAACTCTGTCTCTCCGGGTGCCGAACTCCATATGACACACTGAGTGGGGGGATCTGGATGAAAGGAATCCAGACTAGAGAAGGGAGAAGTAGAGTCCATGAAGTTTGGTGGCACCCGGCAGTGCCTAATGTGCAGGGTGAGTTTGGTGATACACAATAGTTTGATCAGGGGTCCGGTGAGTAGAATACTGCATGTATCTAGAAACAAAATAGCATAGCGTTCCTGATGTCGTGCTCTAGCACAGATACAGCTTTACAAGTCCCCAACAGTCCCTGCGATCACGACTTGTATTTAAATATCCACTACAATGGGACTCGGAGCACAAATGTCTTTCTTATAGATTGCAAATAAGGTATTTTTATGTAAACAATCTCACCACATGTGGGCGATCGCACTGCCACCCAATAGGCTTGAAGCACTGCACAGCGTGCAAGCTGAATCACAGTCTTGGAATCTGTACACACATCCAGCCGCTATTCACACCATGCAGTTTCTCTGGATGGTGACTGATATGATCCTTAGGCCTCATGCACACGACCGTTGTGTGTTTTGTGGTCTGCAAAGTATGGATGGCGTCTGTGTGCGCTCCACAATTTGCGGAACGGCGCAGACAGCCATTAATATAACTGCCTATTCTTGTCTGCAAAACGGATAATAATAGGACAGGTTATATTTTTTTTGTGGACCACGGAATTCCGTGTGCTGTACGCATCTTTTGCGGCTCGGATGCGGACCAAAACAACGGTCGTGTGCATGAGGCCTTAGTGTGCCTTAAGAGGACAAAACAATGGAAAAGGCACCCTGCGTAAGATCCACAAGACATAGGGAACAGCCCCAATTTTATTCTACTCACAGAATAAAGCTTTTTAAAACGCATTTAAAGGCTTCTTTCCCTTTTACCTGACCGGTTTTGCCTTCACGCCCTTGAATAAAGCCATGAAGACTAAACCTTCTTGTGGATCTTACCCAGGGTGCCTTTTCCATTGTTTTGTCCTCCTAAGGGCTCATGCACACAACAGTATATATTTTGCAGTCCGGATCCGTCTACAAATTATAATCATTTGCACGCGGATTTCCGGATCTGGCAGGCAGTTCCGGCAACGGAACTGCCTGCCGGATCCTCACAACGCAAGTGTGAAATTAGGAGGCAGTGCCTGGTGCTCACATGTGGTGAGATCATTTACATAAAAAGGCCTTATTTGTGATATATAAGGAAGACATTTGTGCTATGAGTCTTATTGTAGTGGATATTAGAATATTGCATGAGCAGATAATATTCTTGTGGCAATATTGCGCTATTGGTGTGCACCTACAGAGGAGGTGAAAGATAGATGATCGTCAGAAGAATCATACCAGTGATTGATGGCACAGAAGGGAGAAGGAAGGTGTCCTCATAGCTTGATATTCTCCAGAGAGCAGCGCAAATCAACTTAATATACTGTTGTCTGGCTGAGGGAGTGAACCTACCCTTTAGTTTGATTCTGCAGAGGTCGGAAGAACAGATTCAAAGATAAGAACTATTGTTTTTACTTGTACTTTTAGGTTTAAACTTTTTACAATTTAAACACTGGAAGAACATTTTAGGGTTAGACCTCTTGAACACGAACGTGTGTGCCTCGTGGCCGTGTTGCGCGAACACCCACCGTGGGGCATCCGCGGCGGATCGCGGACCCATTCACTTTAATGGGTCTGCGATCCGCCCGTTTCGAAAAAAGATAGGACATTTTCTATCTTTTTGCGGAATGGAAGTATGGGACGAAACCCCATGGAAGCACTCCGTAGTGCTTCTGTAGGGTCCTGTTCCGTGCTTCCATTCCGCATCTCCGGATTTGCGGACCCATTGAAGTGAATGGGCCCGCATCTGTGATGCGGAATGCACACGGAACGGTGCCAGTGTATTGCGGATCTGCAAATACGGTCCACAATATGGCCGCAGAGCGCACATGTTGGTGTGCAATAAGCCTTAGTTTTACTCTCTTTGGCTACGAGCCTCTTTGTCTCCAACTCGGCTGCCTTTATCTGTCTTTTATACATTCTATTTTTCTCCCTATACTTTTTTAAGTGCTTGTTCGCTTTATTAATTTTTTTTTTTTTTTTTTTTTAAAGATCTTTTTATTGAAATGAGAATCCACAAGTACATTCATGAACAAAGAACATCATGTACAAAAATAGCATCAGAGCACATTTATACAGGCAGTTTGTTAACGTTGGATTCCTCAAATCACAATTTTACAATTTAAGCCCCCCCCCCACCCCACCCCCCTCATTCGTGACCCCATCCCGAACCCCCCTCCCAACTCCCCACCCCTGAACGCCAGTCCAGGACCATAGGACTAGAAGCGGTATCAGCACTGAGCCACTCCTCCTACACCCCCAAGAAAGTATTCCCCAAGTGCCACGTTACACCTCCAGCTTCCCTAAACTATTTGCAAGCTGGGCCTTTAGATACCAGCCAGTCTGTTTAAACGGAGCTATAAGTTCTTGTATTTCAACATCGGATAACCGTTTCTCTACGAACTTCCTCCACTTTTTGATGAACCTTTCCACTAGGCGCTCCTTGTCCTGCTCCACCTCCAATCTCTCCAGGTAAAGAACCTTCTTCATTGTCCCAATGACCTCCTCCCACACCGGACCCTCCCTCTCTAGCCAGTGCCGTAAAAGAGACTTCTTTACCGACATCAATAGAAGGTGCACACCAGGCTTAGCAACCACCGATCCCAATTCCTCTTCCTGGTTCAAAGGTATATAGTGGAATATGCACTGTTGTGGCGTGGGACCCACTATCTCTCCCCAAATGTCCTCTATCGAGTCAATGGCCTGCTTCCACAATGGCTGCACCATTGGACATTCCCAAATGGCATGTAGTAGTCCTGCTTTCGGGAGATTACACTTAGGGCACTCACGCAGATAATGAGCAGGGGCATCATGGTAGGATAAATTAAAAGCGTACGTTGCTCTATGCATCAGCCTCAGTTGCGTCTCCCTCCACTGCTCATTGTACATTGCTCGCCTAACCAGTTCCATTCCCGTCCTCATTTTTTTCGCTATATTTAGGTCAGATAACTCCCTTTCCCAAGCTTTGTATGCCCCTTTCACCAAGCCTATTGTCTGAATGCCGTGCAGACGCCTATGTAATTCAGAGAGGGGTACATGGGAACCATCACTACCTAGCAATGCCGCAAACCATGCCAGCCTCTCCGATTCCCCGACCGAGAGCGCCTGAGCCCTACAATAACTTCTAATTTGCTGGTAAGGAAGGTAGTGGGCTTCCTGGAAGCAAAACTGTGTTTTCACCTGATCCCAAGGTAGCCAGTGAAGGCCGGGAGTCTGTAGCAAGTCCTGAAGCCGCATGATGTTCTTTTCCCTCCATGACTGGAACATAGTGTTCTCTCTACCCTGGGGGAACGCCGGCAAAGACCACAGTGGAAGCCTGGGCAACAAGTAGCAAGGAAGGCCATAAATCTTCCTAATCGCCTTCCACGCCATTATGGTATCTTTCAATAGAATGGACTGTCTTATTGACACCGGAATGTCTTTCAGTCTGGAGTGAAGCAAAGCCTCAAGATCCTCACCCTCAGCTAGTTCCCTTTCGAAGGCTATCGCCGAATAGTGACCCGTGCCCCACACCCAGTCTCGCACATGTCTGAATAGCGACGCTAGGTTGTAGTGACGAATATTCGGTAGCTGCAGCCCCCCCTCGTCTTTCAGCATCGTTAATTTGGCATAGGCGATGCGCGGCCTCTTGGTTTTCCAGAGGAAGCGGTTGAACGCTCTCTGCATCCTAACAACATCCGTGTGTTTGAGCAGCAGTGGAATCGTCTGGAGCGGGTAGAGTAGCTTCGGGAAGCTTACCATTTTAATTAAATGGGCCCTCCCACACACCGACAATGGCAGATCCTGCCACCTCTCCAGTTCATTTTCTATTTTGAGGAAGAGAGGGGGGTAATTCAGAGCGTATATTGACGCAGGGGTACGCCCAATTTTAATTCCCAAGTAGGTCAAGTAATCTTTCCGAATTTCCACCCTATTTTGTAAATCATTCGCTACGGGGGATCTGTGATCCAGGAACAGTAGCTGGCTTTTTGTCGCATTGACCCTATAGCCTGTAGCACCACCATAAAGATTTAAAGCCTCTAACGTCCTCTCTAATTGAAGCTCCGGATATCTAAGATATAACAAGATGTCATCTGCAAAGCAGCTGACTTTCAGCTCCTTGGACCCTATTCTAATGCCGTCAAAGGTGTCAGATTTAATCAGCCATCTCACCAGGGGTTCCATTGCCAGGTTGAAGAGCAATGGGGACAAGGGGCAGCCCTGCCGCGTACCCTTTTCCAGAGTGATTGGCTTGGATAAAAAGCCCGGCACACTCACTCGTGCCTGGGGGTTATCATAGAGCGCCCTCAGGAAATTTCTGAAGCGACCTGTGATGTTAACCCTGTCCAGCACCATGTCTAACCATTGCCAATTGACATTGTCAAATGCCTTCTCGGCATCCACTGCCAACAACGCTGGAGAAGGACCGCTTTTAGACTCTTTATATCCGCTCAGGGCTGCCAACACCTTGCGTATATTAGTCACCGCAGATCTCCCTTTCATGAACCCTACCTGATGCGAACCAATTAAATTAGGCACACAATCAGCCAATCTATTGGCCAAGATTTTCGACAGGATCTTCACGTCCTGGTTTATCAGGGAGATCGGCCTGTATGCGCTGGGCTGCATCAAATCCCTTCCCGGCTTAGGGAGGATCTTTATGTAAGCCGTCTTGCCTGAGTCAGGAAGATTTCCCCCAGCCATAATGCTATTGAATATACCACTCAACGTCGGGGATAGTTCTGGGATCAAGGCCTTATAGAATTCCGCAGGGAATCCGTCCGGGCCCGGGGCTTTGCCATTCGACAGGGATTCGATTGTCGACCCTAGTTCCTCGTCACTGACGTCTCGGCTCAACGATTCCAGCATTTCGGTGGACAGGCGTGGCAGGTCTACCATGTCTAAGAGGTTCCTAGCTTCCTGGGGCCTGGGGGGATCACTCGCATATAGCGCTTGGAAGTAGTCGCCCAATACTCCCACAATATCTTTCGGCTGGGAGCATAACTTTCCCAATTTATCTTTAAGGGGATGCAGGGTCGTCTGTTTAACGTAGGGACGAGTTAAATTTGCTAGCAGCCGCCCCGCCTTGTTGCCCACCCGAAAGAACTTAGCCTTCTGATAATCCCCAAACCACTTTTCCTGCCTTTCCTGACAGTAGTCAAAACTGTGCTTGGCTGTAACCCATAGGACTTTATTGGGGGTTGTGGGATTTTGTAGGAATTCAGTGTATGTCTCCCGCACCTTCTGGGTGGCCTCCTCAAATTTTCTCCTTGCTTCTCTCTTTTTCCCTATCGAATAGGACATTATTCGGCCCCTGAGTACCGCTTTGGCCGCATCCCAGAATAGATTCTGGTTCGACGCCTGATCCGCGTTGTCCTGCGAGTATTCCCACCACCACCCTTTTAGCTTATCTGTAAAATCCCTATCCTTGGCTAAGTGCAGGGGCATTCTCCATATAAAATCCTGACCTCTGGGAACTGTGTCCACGATTTCCATAACCACTGGAGCATGGTCCGAGATTAATAAGTCAGAGATTTCCACCAATTTAACTCTGGACAGCATCCTCTGAGATGCCAAGAAATAGTCAATCCGGGACCATGACCCCTGGGCATGGGAATAATGGGTATATTCGCGATCCACTGGATGACGGTAACGCCAGGCATCATACAGGCCCGTTTTCTGTATCAGAGGGAGTAACGTCTGGGCCCTATACTGCCGAGTATTATTTTCGGAGGTACCACGTTTCCTGTCCTCCTGTTCGTTATGCACTCTATTAAAGTCTCCTGCCACTAATAGCATCTGTGAGTCCTCGCCTAAGATATCTTGCTCCAAGGACTTGTAAAAGTCCATCTGGGAGGTGTTGGGTGCATAGACATTGTGCAGGACTATCTGCCCCACCGGAGAATCTAAGCTCACTCGCATCCATCGACCCTGCTTGTCAGTAGATACCGAGGAAATCTCGTAGCGTAGGCGTCTATGGAACAGAATCATGATGCCTGACTTCCTGCCCATCGAGGATGAACCTACCACTTGTCCCACCCACAACTTTTGCATCCTACAAAAATCCGCCTCTTCCAGATGAGTCTCCTGCAGGAACGCCACATCTATTTTGAGTTTTTTAAGGTGGCGTAGCACAGCCATACGTTTGGCAGGGGACCTTAGGCCCTTAACGTTCCACGTGGCCACTCTCATTGATGATACTCTGTGCTTACGCTCTCCGCAGGAGAATCCGCCTGGAACCAGCTAAACCGACATTTCACATATTGGCACTTAGGTAGCAACAATCCTAACCCCTCTAGATCAGCGTTCACCCCCCCCCCCCCCTCTCCCTCCCTCCCCTCCCTCCCAGCCATGCCCCCCTACCCAACCCCACAACATTAACAAATCACTTATGGACTTCGCTTTTTTCGCGCATCCTACTGTGTAGCCGTTGTCGCTACCTATGCTAAACAGATTCATTAACTACCTCTAACTCTACTCCGCCTGCCAGCCCTTAGTGTATGGCTTAAACATAGATTTCAACACATTAACATGAATGAACCAATAAGTCCAGTGTTATCTCACGTGACCCTCCAGGGCGACCTCAACAGATGCTGTCAGACCTCACGGATGTCCTTTTCAGTTAGGGTCCGGATCTTGACGATCCAAGTCTGCAGGTCTAGGCATCGATCTCCCCGATCTCTGGCTGCCTCCTCTCCCCCTGACCGAGGAAATGGACCGCTGGGAGGACGTCGGTATGATATCTGAGAACAAGGGATCCGACTCCAATACCTCCGTTGCTTCCCCCGGTGAAAAGAAAGTATCCACCGTCCCGTCTTGGCGAAAGATCCTCAGGGTTGCAGGGTACAGCAAGGCAAACTTGACCTTGTTTCTAGCTAGAGCCGAACATACTTGCGAAAACTCCCTCCTGCGCTTCGCCACTTCTGCTGAGTAGTCGCTGAATAGGAGTATCTTGTTGCCCCTAATCGTTAAGGGCCGCACATTGCGACGGAACTTCGTCAGGATAGCGTCCTTGGCGGCATAGTTCAGGTACCTAACTATAGCAGCTCTCGGTCTTGCATTGTTGGATCGCGACCCCGCAGGTAGCGGTGGTCCCAGGCGGTGTGCTCTCTCCACCGTACATGTGCCCCGCAGCCCCAGGGCTTGCGGGATTTC
This sequence comes from Bufo gargarizans, assembly GCF_014858855.1. Lineage (NCBI taxonomy): Eukaryota > Metazoa > Chordata > Amphibia > Anura > Bufonidae > Bufo > Bufo gargarizans. The sequence continues at coordinate 590,132,348 of NC_058080.1, read as the reverse complement.
CACCTCGCAAATATCCGCCAGCTGGTTCGAAGGGATCGATTCTGGAAGGCCAATGATTCGCAGGTTATTCCTCCTAGATCGATTCTCCAGATCGTCCATTTTTTCTTTCAGATACTGATTGTCACGCAGGAGGTCTCTGATATTGCTCTGAGCTTTTTCCAGCTCTTCTTCCACTATTACCACCCGCTGCTCCACATCAGCGATCTGAGTGGTATGCTGAGCCACCTCAGACTGTAGTTGTTGCAGGGCCGACGAGACCGTGGCTTCCAGGGAGGCCTTGATATCCGGCGCCAGGAGTTTAGCCACTTCTATGGCCATGGACTTGCAGGAGGCTGTCAGCTCTTCTGCCGTGGTAAGCTCATATTCCCCTTCTTCTCCCTCCGAGCCTGATGCCTCTGCACTTTTCTGCGTCAGTTGCGATGCTGAGCGGGTAAGCCTGTGTCTCTTCTCAGCCACCGGCGCCATCTTGCCCCTCACTTTCAGGTCGTCACCCGGAGGAAGTGTTGCCCGTACTTCTTTCTGCGAACCGCCCCTGACAATGAACTTCTCCATCGATGCCCCCGACACTGTTAGGGGGTTCTGAGGGTACCTTTCGGTCCCGGTATGCGGCGGTTCACCCGTTAATCAGGCCGGCCGAACGGAGAGCAGCTTACTCGCGTCTCTCCATGCGCGCGCCGGAACCGGAAGCCCTTTATTAATTTTAATGCTTTCGACATCGCTTTTTTTTTTTTTTTCCCAGTTCCTGACCCTTTTATTACCATAAGGTATGTACCACTCACAGTAAAGTGAATGAAAGCTACAATTAAACATCATAGCAGGGAGGGTGTAGGGTATTGCACCCCTGCCGATTAGATATTGGAGGCCTGATGAAATAATTTACCATCAATAGTAAAATCCTGGAATGCCCCTTTGAAGGTTTTGGCAAATCTATTATTAGTGACTAGAATTAGAATACGCTCACGCACAGCAGTAATGGCGACACACCATTACTGCTCTGTAGGAATGTCCTTTTTGGCTAGTGTCATTTTTGCTGAGTTTTTTTTTAAATTACAATACCGGTAAATTATTTTGAGAAAAACAGGAAAAAAACAGCTTGAGTTAACACATTATTAGGCGTCACCCATGTGGCCGCATTACACCCGTGTGACCTGTGAGTAGACTCCTATGGTGTCCTACCGATTTCAGAGATGCATGCGCATTACAGAGATAATCCCTGCTATAAACAATGCTAATAACCACATAATACAGCACCACACACGCCATACAAAGTCCCTGCAGCTTCCGAGCCACAGGGGACGACATGGGCAGCTGTACTGCATATGGATTTAATGGCTCACCCTTTTGTTCAGTGGGGGCTTGGCTGAAGTTTCCAATCTGCTTTCTTCAGGCCTTTCTTTCTCAGCGTCAGTCTCTTCAGGTTTTGTATCCTGGAAATGAATAACACACGTAACTAATAAACTAATAAAATAATTAATACACAACAGCAGGTAAAATAATAAAAAGGATCCACTCTGGGAAATAGGAGAACAAGATAAAGTGAAATTCTGTCATTTTTCTGTTTCTTGACTTGTAATCACAACAAAAACCAAAATTTAACTTAAGTTAGGCCACTTTCACACTTGCGTTGTTTGATTCCGGCAGGCAGTTCCGTTGCCTGATCAGGCAAACTGTATGCAATGTCGGGATCCTGATCAGTCAGAAAAATGCATTGCAATACCGGATCTGTTTTTCCGATGACATCCGGCAAAACGGATCCGGTATTCATTTTTTTCACATTTTTAAAGGTCTGCGCATGCGCAGACCGGAATACTGGATCCATCAATGCGACATTTTGAATGCCGGATCCAGCACTAATACATTCCTATGGAAAGAAATGCTGGATCCGGCATTCAGGCAAGTGTTCAGTTTTTTGGGACGGAGATAAAACCGCAGCATGCTGCAGTATTATCTCTGTCCTGAACAGTCTAAAAGACTGAACTGAAGACATCCTGATGCATCCTGAACGGATTACTCTCCATTCAGAATGCATGGGGATGAAACTGATCAGTTCTTTTCCGGTATAGAGCCCCTAGGACGGAACTCTATGTCGGAAAAGAAAAATGCTAGTGTGAAAGTACCCTTAGGCATCCGTGTCTGATCAGCATTTTTTTGTGGATTGCACACCGACACGGACCATTCATTTCACATCCGTTTTTCCGTTCTGTAGGTTATAGATCATGTCCTATTCTTGTACGTATTGTGGACAAGAATACTGATTTCTACTGATAGGAGTGAAAAAAGTGCTAATTGCACATGGAATGTGCCTGCGTTTTGTGGATCCGTGGTTTGCGAACCACAATAGAGACACTGTTGTGTGCATGAGGCCTTACTTTACTTAAAAACCTGGGAACACAAAAAAGAAGAATCCGATGTAAAATTACAGGGGGCATTTTAGACCACAGATACTGTATTTAGACTTACTTTCCTGGAAAAAGCTGGGAATCTGATGGTAATAAAGTTCCATCACTCAGCCATTAGGTGGCAGTAGAACTCGTGTTTACCCTGCTCTATTTATTTTCTGCAGGTCTGACCTGGCGTTCTAATTGCGAGATATGAATGCATGCAATAAATATGTACACAGCCTGCCCGCCTCTCCGAGCTCCCATCAGCCATATGACTGAGCATGGACGCCAGCAATAAATGCACCATTAACCCAGTGAAAAATAGCTTTTAATCAAATTAATAGATCTTATCGGCTCCTAAAACACTTTGCGTTATTTGTAAACGCTCTTGGATCATCAGTGGAGTTTTCATTCCAAAACGCGGCGTATGACGAGAAATACATCATGGTTTTGTAGGAAAAGAACTTTAATCAGACTGTTCAGAGAGATTATAAAAAGTATTTACCGGTAACTCTCCTTGGAATATCTGCGTAGAGAGATAAGAAATATCCAGCGTTTGTTTCATTTCCATTCACAAGAGTGGGTCAGCTAAGTCGCCAATATCCCCTCTTACTAGGAGTACAAAAGCGTGCTACATATATTACGTAGGTATTAAATATTAGAAAAGCAGCCCAAGGCCCCTCATTTGTTTTTAAAAGGAGTCTGACGCCCCCAAAATCGGTTTCAAAGTAAGCATACCACCATGTAGGGTAAGGGCCCTGAAACATAATCACGTTTTTCTTGCGAAAATCTGGTCCTCTGATAATCAGAATTGCTTCTGTTTCATTTTGTGCAAATACGGTTTTCAGTTCACCGTCGGCAGGGCACACCAGTAATGCCACCCAGGCCGCTCCCCTGTTTGATTGATTTCAGAGAGGCTATCAATGACACAGGCTAATTCAGGTGCACCAAACAAAGCGGTCCCTACCAATGGTGCTCTGAAAACCTTAGCTGTAGAAAAGTAAGAAGAAGCATTGCTCAGGATTAGGCCTCATGCACACGACCGTTGTTGTGTTCCGTTCCCGCAAAATGGGGTTCCGTTGTTCCATGATCCGTTTCCTTTTTTGTTTCCGTGTGTCTTCCTTTATTTTTGGAGGATCACCAGACATGAAGGAAAGTATAAAAAAAGTCTAAGTCAAGTTTGCCATGCAAATGATAGGAAAAAAAAAGGACGCGGACGCGGATGACAATCTTGTGCGCCTCCGCATTTTTTACGGACCCATTGACTTGAATGGGTCCGCAAACCGTTTTCCGTGAAAAAAATAGGACAGGTTATATTTTTTTGATGGACTGAAACCACAGATCACGGACGCGGATGACAAACGGTGCATTAGCCGAGTTTTAAACGGACCCATTGAAAGTCAATGGGTCCGCAGAAAATCACGAAATACGGAACAACGGACACGGAATGAAACAACGGTCGTGTGCATGAGGCTTTACAGAAGTAGATTTTCACAAGAAAAGTAAGGCTATGTTTTCTGGCACCTGCCCGACATGGCTGTAAGCATACTTTGATTTTGGAGATGACAGACTACTTTTTGTAGAAACTGGGAAGGGGGCTCAAAGCCGACTCCATCTGGCTTAGTAAACATACTGAACTTGACTTTTATAGATGGGCAAATGGATTTCAGCTGATGCACTTTGCCTGCTATTCAGTTAATTTCAACAAATGTGACTCTCTAACCTCATAAAACCATTCTTCAATATATCCTAATGGCTGCCAATCTTGAATTGAGTGAAAACATTTTGATAAAGGGCTTTCAGGGACTCCATTTTATTAAAAACCAGGGTCAGAGTAGGTAAAATAACAAACAATCTTTACTTAACTTCTTGATCGCCCAACGCTCCTGTTAAACTGCCGCTCCGGTGTGCATATGCTGTGAAGATACGAGATGTGCAGCACCTGAAACTACGGATACTGGAAGCCTGTGCAAGCATTTCTCCTGTGGTGTTGCTATCAGTGTGTGAAGAGTGGGAGAAGAGGGTTGCATTGACAATCCAACACAATGGGCAGCACATTGCAGGGCTCCAGATGGCGACCAAAATGGTCGCCAATGCGACTTAGAATTTACAAATGGTGACAAGATTTTTTAGTCTTGTCGCCATTTGCAACTAGACCCTCCGCGGCAGCTCTGCATTTGAACAGCGGCGGGCACTGGAGCTGATAGTTCTCTGCCCCGCCGCCGCCGATGTTCTTCTCAGTCTGAGTCAGCTCTGTCACAGCACACAATAGCAGAGCCGCTGGCAGCAGGGAGGGGAGGGGCTCGGGAGGAGTGTCATCTGATCCTAGAGTGGAAGCTGCTTCTGCCAGCCCCTCCCCTCCCCGCCCACCAACCAATCAGAGCTGAGGCAAGGCAAGCACTAGCAGCTCTGACACAAGTACAGCGAGTCTAAGAAAGAATCGAATGAGTCTCAGGTTAAAAGAATCTAAAGATCCGACTTAGTTAGAGACTTGTTCGATTCTTTCTTAGACTCCCTGTACAGTGTGCCCCCCAACACCCCAGTATAAGAAACATTGGTGGCACAGTGCGCCCCCCCAACACCCCAGTATAAGAAACATTGGTGGCACAGTGTGCCCCCCCCCGAACACCCCAGTATAAGAAACATTGGTGGCACAGTGCGCCCCCCCAACACCCCAGTATAAGAAACATTGGTGGCACAGTGTGCCCCCCCCCCCCCCCGAACACCCCAGTATAAGAAACATTGGTGGCACAGTGTGCCCCCCTGAACACCCCAGTATAAGAAACATTGGTGGCACAGTGCGCCCCCCCAACACCCCCAGTATAAGAAACATTGGTGGCACAGTGTGCCCCCCCCCCAACACCCCAGTATAAGAAACATTGGTGGCACAGTGCGCCCCCCCAACACCCCCAGTATAAGAAACATTGGTGGCACAGTGTGCCCCCCCCCCAACACCCCAGTATAAGAAACATTGGTGGCACAGTGCGCCCCCCCTTCCCCCCCAGTATAAGAAACATTGTTGGCTCAGTGGGAAGTGCCAATGAGGGTTGAAAAATAATTTTAAAAAATTAACTCACCTCCTCCAGTTGATCGCGTAGCTGCCGGTCTCCTGTTCTTTCTTCAGGACCTGTGGTGAATCACATGGTCCATTACCATGGTGATGAATCATGTGATGTATCATGTGATGAGCACAGTGATGTCACCTTTGACAGGTCCTGAAGAAAGAACATAAGACGATCAATTGGAGGAGGTGAGTTAATTTTTTATTTATTTTTTTAACCCTCATTGGCACTGCCCACTGCGCCACCAATGTTCATTATATTGAGGGGGGCGCACTGCGCCACCAATGTTTATTATATTGAGGGGGGTGCGCACTGCGCCACCAATGTTTATTATATTGAGGGGGGGCACACTGCGCCACCAATGTTTATTATACTGGGGTGTTTGGGGGGTGCGCACTGCGCCACCAAAGTTTATTATATTGAGGGGGGGCACACTGCGCCACCAATGTTTATTATACTGGGGTGTTGGGGGGGGTGCGCACTGCGCCACCAATGTTTATTATATTGAGGGGGGCACACTGTGCTACCAATATTTATTATACTGGGGTGTGCACTGCGCCACCAATGTTTATTATACTGGGGTGTTGGGGGCGCACTGCGCCACCAATGTTTTTATATTGGGGGGGCGCACTGCGCCACCAATGTTTATCATACTGGGGCGTTGGGGGGGGCACTGCGCCACCAATGTTTATTATATTGACCTTCTACTATGCATTCTGTATTCAGAATGCTATTATTTTCCCTTATAACCATGTTATAAGAGAAAATAATACAGTGAATAGACTTTCATCCTAGCAACCATGAGTGAAAATTGCTCCGCATCCGCACTTGCTTGCGGATGCTTGCGATTTTCACGCAGCCCCATTAGCTTCTATGGGGCCTGCGTTGCGTGAAAAAAACACACAACATAGAGCATGCTGCGATTTTCACGCAACGCACAAGTTATGTGTGAAAATCACCGCTCATGTGCACAGCCCCATAGAAGTGAATGGGTCCGAATTTAGTGCGGGTGCATTCCGGTATTTTGAATGCCAGATCCGGCACTAATACATTCCTATGGGAAAAATGCTGGATCCGGCATTCAGGCAAATCTTCAGTTTTTTTCGCCTGAGATAAAACCGTAGCATGCTGCGGTTTTATCTTTTGCCTGATCAGTCAAAATGACTGAACTGAAGACATCCTGATGCATCCTGAACTGATTACTCTCCATTCAGAATGCATGGGGATAAAACTGATCAGTTCTTTTCCGGTATAGAGCCCCTGTGACGGAACTCTATGGGCTCTTTCACATCTGCGTTATTGTCTTCCGGCATAGAGTTCCGTCGTCGGGGCTCTATGCCGGAAGAATACTGATCAGGATTATCCTAATGCATTCTGAATGGACAGTCTGTCCTTCAGGATGCATCAGGATGTCTTCCGTTCCGGAACGGAACGTTTTTTGGCCGCAGCAAATAGCGCAGCATGCTGCGCTTTTTGCTCCGGCCAAAAATCCGGAACACTTGCCGCAAGGCCGGATCCGGAATGAATGCCCATTGAAAGGCATTGATCCGGATCCGGCCTTAAGCTAAACGTCGTTTCGGCGCATTGCCGGATGCGACGTTTAGCTTTTTCTCAATGGTTACCATGGCTACCGGGACGCTAAAGTCCTGGCAGCCACTGTAAAGTGTAGTGGGGAGCGGGGAGCAGCATACTTGCCATCCGTGCGGCTCCTGGGGCGCTCCAGAGTGACGTCAGGGCGCCCCACGCACATGGATGACGTGATCGCATGGCACGTCATCCATGCGCCTGGGGCGCTCTGACGTCACTCTGGAGCGCCCCGGGAGCCGCACGGATGGTAAGTAATCCGCTCCCCCGCTCCCAGCTCCTACTATGGCAACCAGGACTTTAATAGCGTCCTGGGTGCCATAGTAACACTGAAAGCATTTTGAAGACGGATCCGTCTTCAAATGCTTTCAGTTCACTTGCGTTTTTCCGGATCCGGCGTGTAATTCCGGCAAGTGGAGTACACGCCGGATCCGGACAACGCAAGTGTGAAAGAGGCCTATGCCGGAAAAGAAAAACGCTAGTGTGAAAGTACCCTAAAATATTAAGTTTAAATTCCGCCTTTCCCAATTTTACATATAAAATATATAAACAATAAATAAACATATTACATAGCACTGTCCAAACTATAACTAAATTATTAAAAAATATCTCCTATGCGGTGAGCATTCGCCATTTTTTTGTCACCTTGACTGTTCTATTATGGGCCGAATGTTTCATAAAATGCGAAATGCACGCGGCTTTTTTGGTGGTGTTGTTTTTTTTGTTTTTTTTGCGCAGTATTGAGTATCGCAATACTTTTTTATGGTGACGAAAGCGAATCAAAATTTTGGTATCAAAACAACCCTACGCCGATCTGATTGGCGTAGCGTTGTCACGATACCAAAATTTTGATTCGGTTTCGATTTGGCGCCTAAAAATTTGATTTGGCTCCTAAATTTTTCAGTTCAGGAGCCAATGGCTACTAGGTATTTTTTTTAGTCTGGAGCACTGCATTGAACACATTTTATAAGTGGTCAGAAACTTGTAAATAACTCATGAAAGAATAAAGTTACGTTAAAACCAAGCACACCATTGTTTTTCTTGTGAAATTCCCAATAAGTTTGATGTGTCACATGACCCTCTTCCTATTGAAAAAACTAAAGTTGGATTCAAAATGGCCGACTTCAAAATGGTCGACTTCCTGGTCTCAGGCTCGACTTGCCTGAAATGGCTGGGACCGTCTGCTCATCCAATCACTGGCTGCAGTGGTGATCCGCCTCAGATAGTGAGCGGGAAGTCCAAACTATTTCCAGTGAGCCAAGCCCAAGAAGTCAAGAGACGCAGCACCAGGGGGTACAATCAGAAAAGATTGTTTGACCCTTCTGTTACTTCACATTAGTCCCCGGAATACACTTTTGATCTCTACTTCTGGGTTATTAACAATAAGGGCTCATGCACAAGAACTTATTTTTTTTCTATTTCTGTGACCTTTAGGCGGATCCATTCACTTAAATGGGACTGCATAAAAAACGGAATTTAATTTCTGTACGTCCGCTCCGCAAAGTATATTATGGACAAGGATAGGACTGTTCTACTATGGGCAAAATGGCCGATATCAACAGTCGTGTGAATGAGCCCTAACTAACATACAGTCATTTAAACTGCTTGGAATTGTGCAGATTTTCACATGCTATATGGTTTCTTGTGATTTTGAAAAAATTGAATAAAACTGTGAAAAAAATACACCGACAATGTGTTGGATTTTTGGTGGTAGTGACAAATCCGCGTGCTTTAGGAAGCTTTCACATGGTCATCAGTATATGTAAGCAAAAAGCAGGAGTGAAATCTTCAAAAAAAATGAGGGCATCTCAACGTGGACCTAGCCAAAGTAATAGCCTCTGATGTGTTCTCTACGGCTGGTTTCACACGGGCGTTGCGTATTGGGGCCGGATGCGTTCAGAGTGCGTTCAGTGAAACTCGCACTATTTTGCAAGCAAGTTCAGTCAGTTTTGTCTGCGGTCGCGTTTAGTTGTTCAGTTTTTTCCTCGCGGGTGCAATGCGCTTTGATGCGATTTTTCACGCGCGTGATAAAAAACTGAATGTTTACAAACAACATCTCCTAGCAACCATCAGTGAAAAACGCATCGTACCCGCACTTGCTTGCGGACGCAATGCGTTTTTCACGCAGCCCCATTCACTTCTATGGGGCCAGGGCTGCGTGAAAAACGCAGAATATAGAACATGCTGCGTTTTTCACGCAACGCAGAACTGATGTGTGATAAACATCGCTCATGTACACAGACCTATTGAAATGAATGGGTCAGGATTCAGTGCAGGTGCTATGCGTTCACGTCACGCATTGCACCCGCGCGGAAAACTCGCTCGTGTGAAAGGGATCTAATTCAACATAATTGCAACTCTTGTCTACTGGCTGCAAAAAAATTAATCGGCAAATAAAGCTCAGGGTGACGCAGGTTGCAGGGTGTGCCATAAATGGCGGAGATGAGAATGCCCGCTTTACGTATGCTCTGCCTCCTACAATCACAGAGCTTAGGTGCTGGAGACTGCAGAAAGGAGTGGACATGCCATAAATGTCTGACATGGAATACCCATTTATATTACCCTGCGGTTATTCCTATGTGCCATCTGCCATCATCCATTTGTATGTAGCTCAGACAGGGAAGATTCTCCCTGCAGTAAACATCTGAAACCATTACACTGAGCCTTTTCACTCCTGTTTTTATTTCAGGCTCTCACTTGTCGGTGTTGGTAAAGCTGGCCACAAACTATAAGTGTTGAAGGCATTCCAAATTATTTTATAATTGGGCGATAATCATTTTGTGCATGAAGCTGAAAAGAAATAATTCCAACCAATAAAAATCTGCTTCAGCTGCATTCATCAGTCATGTTTTTTCTACATTTTATATGCTACAAAATGCTACCTTATCTGATGGAACAATCCCTGACCACATGAATATGGCCATCACAAAAGTGGGTCCCATGCTCTGGACCTCCTTACTCTAGGCAGAAAGGAGTGCACCCCAGGATATGCACCAACTGGTCTCCAGCAGTCTAAAACTGTGGCCCTGCTAGAAGCCGATGGGTTCCAGGAGAGGGATTATGCCAATCGGCTAATCATCGGGAGAGATGCTTTAGGACAAACGTGCGTTCTGTTGTAGACATCCAATCTTGTACCTCTTCCCCTGACATCACCCCTGCACGCCTACGAAATATCAGTGACTGTCTGTCCGTTGTCTCTAATATCTTGTCCTCTCTCTGAAATGGAATCTTTCAAAAACTGGAGGGTTTCCAACATCTACTTATCTCCTTAATATTTCACACGGATTCGTATACCACGGATATCGGGCGTGTGCGTTCCGCATTTTGCAGATCAGCACGTCCCCCCCTTTGTTAGAAATGCCTATTGTTGTCAGCAAAATAGACAATAATAATGTTTTTTTTTTTTTTTTTTTTTTTTTTACGAAGGCTGCGGACAAATTGTGCTGTCCACATCTTTTGTGGCCTCATTGAAATTAATGGGTCCATATCCGAGATGCATAAATGAGTGAGCAAAAATACAGCTGTGTGAATGCCTCCTACATGGGAAGTTCCCATTTCAGTGTGTGGTAGACACTGCCATAACTCCTAGGCAGCAAATCCACTATCTTGGGGCTATGCTCGACTCCGAGCTTTACTTCACTCCCAGCATCCAGTTACTTGCTCACATTTCCAGAATCCACCCCTTACTGTGGACACAGCAAACACTTTTATTGCTGCTCTGATTTGTTCTCATCATTCTTCATTACTAATCATTCTCCCTCTCAGGAAACTCTCTTATCTCCAATCTATCCTGAATGTTATAGCCTAGCTCATCTACCTGTCCATGCGCTACACTGATTCCCCCACCCTGTGTCAGTCACTGCACAGCTTACCCATCCCGTATATAATACAATTAGAATACTGTACAATACAGTATAGAAAACTTCTCAGCCCAGAAAACTCTCCGCAGTTCTGCACCCCGTAAATCTCCTCCCTGTCTACCACCCTACCCGTACTCCACGTTCTGCCAATCATCTAAAAATAATCTGAACTTCTCATTCCCGTCTCCAATACTTTTCTCATGCTGCACCACTTTTCTGGAATGTGTTACCCCGCACACTCAGATTCATTCCCAACATCCACACTTTTAAGGGGGCTCTTAAAATACACAGTTTTAGGCAGGACTATCACATTTCATAAAATGACTCCTATCGTTTTATCATCATTATTCCCGAAAACCTCGTTCAACAGTAACCCCATACTCCTTGCACGCAAATGCACATGATATCAGTGCACACTGCTCACTAGCTAAAGATTGGACCATAGAAAGTCACATAGACTCTTTCTTCCCTCCTTGTATCTTCTTTTTAGAAAACACAACTCCTATATGACTTTATTCTCCTGACCACTCCTTCTCAGTTTTGCTCTTTATTTTATATCAGTGCTAGCCTATAATAAACTGTAAGGCTTACTTGTATTGATCATACCCCTCTGACAAATGTATACACAGAAAGTATACATATACACTGGAGAACAGATCACACTTTCTAAAAGAGCTCATATAGACTAGAACATTTTTCATGCAATCAAATGGGGAGTGATACGCCACTTCTTTACATCAAAAGTAGAAATTACAGCCAGATGACTACCTTAAGGTTCCTTTACACAGAAAATCAATTCAAAGCCTCCAATGGTTCCGAGCATTAGATGGCTATTTAGAACACAACAACTATGGTGAGTATCTGTATGAGTAAATGGACCTTTAGGCACTTCACAACAGGGAAACAGTTTAAAGGGGTTTTCCAGGAGTGAAATCTTGAATACCTATACTTAAGGCCTCTTTCACACTACCGTTATTTTTTTCCTTTTTGCGGGCCGTTTTTTGCTTTCCGTATACGGTCTGTATACGGGACCATTCATTTCAATGGTTCCGCAAAAAAAAAACGAATGTACTCCGTATGCATTCCGTTTCCGTATTTCCGTCTTTCCGTTCCGATGAAAGATATAACATGTCCTATTCTTGCCCGCAAATAACAGTTCGTGGCTGCATTCAAGTCAATGTGCATGCAAAAAAAACAGAACACATACGGAAATGCATCCCTATGCCTTCCATATCCGTTCCTTTTTTGCGGAACCATCTATTGAAAATGTTATGCCCAGCCCAATTTTTTCTATGTAATTACTGTAAACTGTATATGCCATACGGAAAAACAGAACGGAAATGGGAACACAACGGAAACAAAAAAACGGAACAACGGATCCGTGAAAAACAGACTGCAAAACACTGAAATAGACATACGGTAGTATGAAAGAGGCCTAAGATAGATCAATATCTGATTGACAGGGATCTGACTCCTGGCATCCCTGCCGATCTGCTGTTTGAAGAGGTCACAGCACTACTGGTGAGCTATGGGGTGGGATACCAAGCACAGCCAGTATACCGATCCATGCTTGGTATCCTGTGATGAGGCCGCAGCGCTGTCCTTTTCCAACAGCTTGATTTGTAGGAATGTCTGGAGTTGGACTGACACCGATCCTGACATTAGGTTCATCGACATTGAACTCCCGGAAAACCCCTTTAAAAGGGATCTGCCACCAGGAAAATCACTGTTAATACAGAGCCAATGCCTTGTAGGGCTAGCTCAGCTTAATATAATGATACTTTTCATTTAACGATCTGTTGCTTTATTCTGGAGTTAAGTGCACTGAGGGTGGACCCAAGCCACTCTGTGCACCCATGCTCTTCCTGTGTCAGCCCCTCCCTCTCCTTCTTGATTGATAGGACTAGGTTACTGCATAGTCATCTTGCCTGGCCCTATTAATCAAGAAAAAGGAGCAGCTGGAAGAGGATGCAGAAGGCGCAAGGGTGCACAGCATGGATTGGGCCCGCCCTCGGTGCTCTTAACTGCTCATTTGCATATGGATTAAAATACTTTTTTCTCCAGAATGCAGCAACTCATCTGAGCTAGCCCTACAAGACATTGCGTCAGGTTTAACAAGAAATTTCCTGGTGAATGACCTTCTTTAAAACCCTTGACATACTCACCAAGTACCATGCGTTTACTTTGCTCCACAAAAAGAGAGTGCTCTCAAGTGTCATTAATCCATGCCCCACTGTATATGAGCTCACCATTATGTCAGCACTGTGGCTGGCAGGTGTTATGGAGGCCAGTGGCGTAACTAGAAATGACTGGGCCCCAAAGCAAATTTTTTATTGGGCCCCCCTCCATAAACTTGGAAACCCACTCCTCCTGTGCAACCCCCACTCCTGTGGTTAGTCAAGATCAATCTCTCAGATGAGGCCCAGCAACTGCTCTGTCCGTTTCTACAGTGTCACTGTATATAATGTCATTGTATAATACTGTTCAGGGGGCTCTGACAATAAAATCCTTTAGTCCTCCTCCTGGGAGTACCCCTTCTGAGTCCAGGCCCCAAAGCAGCAGCTTCCCCTATAGCTACGCCCCAGGAAAGCGCACAATGGTTGGGATGTTCCTATAATAAAGAACAGATTATAAATTACCTAGTAGATCCCTCTGTTTTCTTGGGGTTTAGTGATATTTTTACTGTGATTTATAGCAAAATAATGAAAAGTCTACATGCTTTTTGACATTTTTTTAAATTTTTTTAGGATCAGTGATATTCATTTTCTCATCAGAAATGAAACGTAAGAAAACACATGTGTAAAATGTTACAGAATATTGCTTTATGCTAAAAAAAAAAATGTGCATGTACAGAGGTACAATGATTGACTGTGGCCACTATATCTGACTCTATTATGGGGTCACTGTTGTTTGCTCTGCTATGGAGGAATTGGGGGTCATTTACTAACATCCCTATGAAGTGGATACACCTTATGTATAAAATCACGGAATATGAATTCATATCATCTCATAGATATGGACTAAATGGTTTTGACTTTTACACAACGACATCTTTCAGGTTCCCCTAGGTGGGGCCACGCAGTAATCTCCAGCGACAGTAAAATCAGGGTGGGGCAGGGTGGTTTTAGGGTTGGTTTATAAATTATTATTAATTGCCACTGTTTAGAAATATTTTATAATATATTTTTTTTTTTGTACTTGTTGATGGCTTTGGATTATATGTGGTGTCTGTGTATAATTTGTTAATAAAGATAAAAAATAAAAAAAACATCCCTATGCCAGTTTTTGGGAGTAAAAAAGTTACAAGACCCAGTTTTTCTACCTTTTTCAACATTTTAAGCTGGGAGTGGTGAGGTAGTAGCGGGGGACTTGGTGGTGGCTGGAACATCGACCCCAGCAAATTTACTAACATTTACGGGGGTGAAGTAGTTCTTTACTCCAGGTGCACGGACTGCTGGAGGATGTGCCTAATTTATGATGCACCATGTAGCTCATTATAAATTAGGCACCTAGTCCGGAGGTGAAGGGGGGACCGCCATAAAACATATTTTTTTTCTTCAAAATGAACCCCATTGAAGCTACCGTAGCCTTTTAAAATGGCATTTGACACCAAGGCCGGGACTGGATTTTGTCATGCCCTGCTCAGCCTATGTGCGGAGGTCTGCCAGGTTAGCAGCACGTGTGTAGCCTTTTTGTTTTTGTTTTGGAATTGAGCTATATCCGCCTCCCTTCAGTTGCACTGGGTGAGGTCGTTGATTTGAGTTTAAATTACGCCCACTCCCAGTGTCCTGTGCGGGTTATAGCTTCTGTCTGGCTCAGAGGAAGGAAGGAAGGATTTACTGTTCCTGCTCAGTAAAGATAAGTTGGTTTTGTTTTCTTGTGGTTGTCTGTCTAGGCTGTTAGAGAGACGCCTGCCCCCTCCAGGTCCTGAGGGAGCAGGCTGCCTCTTTTCCCCTTTCACCATCTTAGGAATTCTAGGGAATCTTCAGCCTAGGCACGAGGACACGTTATTCCCACCTTCAGGGTCTAAACGTGGGCACAGAAGTCTAGGGAGAGCTGGTAGGGATTTGTCAGGAGGTGACCTCTATCCCCAGCTTCTTGCCTAGACACTTGTTTGTTTATTTCCTGTGTATCTTGTACCCTGTCTGCCGTGACAGATTTAAAAAGAAGAGGAGACTTATTTTGGCACATCATACGTCACTTCTAAGTACTGTAGGTCAAGACTAAGGGCTCATGCACACGGCCGTTGGTCATCCTTTCCGTGCATTGGGGAGACGGATCTACAACTTGAATGGGTCCGTGATCCGTCCACACTGCAAAAAAAACAGAACATGTTCTATTTTTTGCAGTGCATAGGCACGGAGTGAAACCCAAGGGAAGCACTCTGTAGTGCTTCCGTGGGGTTCCGTGCCTCTGTTCCGCACCAGACCTTTTGGATTGCGGACCCATTCAAGTGAATGGGTCCGCATCTGTGATGCGGTGCAAAAACGTCCGGGGGGCGGTATATTGCGGAACCACTGTTTGCGGGCTGCAATACGGGCATGAACCCTAAGTTTGTATCCACTGTTTATAATCAGTTCCTGGCTTTGACTTCATAAAAAAAAAACACAGAACCAGAAACCAAACCTTAAAAACCGCACGCCTCATACTCAATATCCCTGCAACAATTTATAACATACTAAAGTTGATATGCAAATTATCATGCCTTGAAAAGTAGGCCAGGTTTTCTGTGCGACGGGAATCAAAAACATCTCTGAATAAATGAGTAAAAATAAAAAATAAAGCCATTTAAACGACTGCGAGGCAGGCGCGGCAGGATTAGAAAACTTTAGTTGCTTTCTTAAAACTTGTAATATATTTCACTCTGCTCTTGTTTCTATAGCTGTGAATGCCAAGCGTGAAAAGCAAGAAGAGTTAAGATGCTGCTTTCATCTCCTAGCAGTGGAAGACAGCTTGCGAGGTGGAGGTACGGGGAGGGAGTCTGCCAGCTGCTCAGCTCTGAACTACAAATTACTATGTCAGCCACCAGGCTATTTACAAGCACGAATGCTGAACGACTTTCATGTTGCACATCAGTGTATGAGGCCGGATGACTAAACCATCTAGTCACATCTAAACCGCGAGCGGGACCCGTCACAAACAGGACCCGAGATGTCCTATTTTGTTATGCTGTCGTACACATTTCTGAGGGAACTTTCTCCAGATTTTTCTCTTGATCTGTTTTAATTCAGTTCTATTAGTAGATAAAACCTTGGATTAAATTCTATGAAAAATGGCACTGAAACGGCGTAGGGCATGGTTTGCCTTTACAGATCTATGTTGTCACCCCCATCCTCACAGCTAGAGGGTCCACTGTCACCATGTCCCTATTTATTATCCTGTATTTAATACAAATATGACGTATCATGCAGTGGACAATGTTCTGCTACCATAACAGAAGATGCTGGGGGTCCTTTACAAAGACCAGCATTTTACGCCGGTTTTTGATCTCCCCTGCCTGCCGGAAGACGTGTATACGGTAATTTATGACGCAGCTACAGCAGCCCGTGCACCAGAGTGAAAATCTTCTCCACACCCTGCATCTTTCATACCTAGAACTGGCGTTAATGTAAGTGAATATGCGGCATCACCCCGGCCCCCGACATGCCCCCACCATTCCTAAATGGTGAGGACAACGCATAAAATGCCGCTTGCGACAAAATACTGTTCAAAAGTCGCAAAGCAAAGTCTTGCAACTTTTTTTTTTTACACCAGTTTTGCATTAGTAAATGACTCCGCTGTCTTTCCTTGCAGAGATCCAGCTGGTCTAATGCTCCCTGGCATGGGTGTAACTATATCCATAGCACTTGCTATGGGGTCCAGAGATTGGGGGGAGCCCAATCAGGTGCAAGAACATTGTACCTTTTTGTGAAGAATAACAATATGGTGCCTTGTTGCTATAATGTGGGTTTTCCGATACATGTGGCTATTATACATATCTTGAATTATTGTTGTTTTAATTTAACATGCGGGCTGCCATCTTGACTCACCCATCCGGCGATGCACAGGTAAGTCCTTACCTGTGCCTGTGTCGGGAGCTGATCTGAAATCAAATGCGGTCACTGGGAGCAGGCAGTTCCGATAACAGCCTGATAAAGGCCCCCGGCAGGTGTTCTCGGAACTGCCTGCTCCCGGTGACCGCATTTGATTCCAGACCGGCTCCCGGCACAGGTTACCTGTGCATCGCCGGACGGGTGAGTCAAGATGGCAGCCCGCATGTGTTCGCTGGCGAACACTGCGAACTGACCATCACTGCTTATAGACCCTGGGGAAATGTATGTAAGCTAGTCCTCCAGGAAGAAAACTGCCCAGAGGTATCTCAGCCAGCAAAAACTGTAAAACAAAGCCATTTACAGATAGTTGTGTACGGCCTGGCTGGGATGTCTAGGCATGTTTCAAGACTCTTTAATAGGTTAGATATTGACTTAAGGGGTAACTGAGTGGCACTAAAATTCCCCTGGAGGAGAACTAATTTGCATCATAGAAGTGGTTGTCGAGCCTTTAGGACGTAAATAGTCCCCAGCAGGCTGTTTTACCTCCTGAAAAAATCATACTCACCTCCTCAGCGCCGCTCCGTTACGGCTCCTTGGCTCCATTCATGGGTTTTTGGTTCCCCGGCCTGCAAACTTCTGTAAGGATGCAGGTAACATGTGCAATTACGGACAAGGATAGGATTGTTCTATTAGGGGCCGGCCATTCCACAAAATGAGGAATGCACACAGCCGATATCCTTGGTTTGCAGATCTGCAATTTGCGGTCGTGCGCATGAGCCCTAAAAGGACATCCACACAGGATGCGAGCACTGTGGATATTACGCAGTGGATTTGTATGCGACTAATCGGCAGTGCATTACAGTACCAGCAAGGTGGATGAGATTTTCAGAAATGTCATAAACAGGCTTCAGGAAATTAGCTGCAGGGTAAAATGACTTGTGTTTGCAAATCACAGTCAGGGCCGTCTTTAACGCGGGGCAAAAGGGGCAGCTGTCCCGGCCCAGTTGCTCCTGGGGGGCTCAAGACAACTGCCTCTTGAGCCCCGCTGGCCAGTGACTGGGAGCGCATAGTGCATGAGTGGCCCCGCTCCCATTCATTTCTATGGGGCGCTCGGCTATTTTTGGTGGCCCCATAGAAATGAATGGAGGGCGGCTATGCATGCGCAGCGCACCCTCCACTACTTTCCCCGCTCCGTTCTCCTTTGGGACCCGCACCTATCAGACAATGGGGGCATATCCTAGCGATGTGCCCCCATTGTCTGTGATGGCAAAACCGCTTTAAGTATTTACACCTTATAACTCATATAATAAACCCATAGTTTATACACATTCTTGTTTTCTGTGAGATTATTCTTTCTCGGCACTTCACGTCTTATACAAGAAAAGCACTCTATTTGCAGGACACGACTGCTGTCTCTGGGAGCTTTTAAAAGGAAAAAATTGCCCTCACTAGCCATGAAATGACAGCCATCAGTTTGGCACCCCATGATGGTAATGATAGTCCTACAGATAATAGCCCAACCATTATTAAAGCCCAAGTGGCTGGAATACTACTTCTGACTTTTATTCCGGCATCCTCTCTCTGTAGGCTTTACACTTGAGAAATCTGTGTTATTAAGCTGTCGGATCTGCTGGGAACATCTTCAGGGATATTGGCACCTGAAATCATCACAGACATGCTAAGAGCGCAGTAAGTGATGTTGCAGGAAGGACCAGCATTTATATGGCCATTTGCAATACAAAGATGTCACCAAACACTTTCTGGATCCTGTAAAGTATAGGAAAACCATGTTCACTTTTCCCAATCCATCATTATTTCTGCCGCTATTAATGCGGAAACTAGGGCTGCATGATATGGGAATTTTCTGCGATTGCGATTAGGGCACTAAAAATTGTGATAACGATATGTGATGCAATATTTTAAGGGAATTGTGCTAGAGGTCTATTTGCACTGTTATGGAGGGGATCTGTGGATGACACTGTTATGGGGGATCTGTGGATGACACTGTTATGGAGGGGATCTGTGGATGACACTGTTATGTGGGATCTGTGGATGACACTGTTATGGGGGATCTGTGGATGACACTGTTATGGGGGATCTGTGGATGACACTGTTATGGGGAATCTGTGGATGACACTGTTATGGGGAATCTGTGGATGGCACTGTTATGGGGAATCTGTGGATGGCACTGTTATGGGGAATCTGTGGATGGCACTGTTATGGGGATCTGTGGGTGGCACTGTTATGGGGGATCTGTGGATGGCACTATTATGGGGGATCTGTGGATGGCACTATTATGGGGGATCTGTGGATGGCACTGTTATGGGGGATCTGTGGATGGCACTATTATGGGGGATCTGTGGATGGCACTATTATGGGGGATCTGTGGATGGCACTGTTATGGAGGGGATCTGTGGATGACACTTATGGGGGATCTGTGGATGACACACTGTTATGGGGGCTCTCTGGATGGCACTGTTATGGGGGATCTCTGGATGGCAGTGTTATGGAGGGGATCTGTGGATGGCACTGTCATGGGGGATCTGTGGATGGCACTGTCATGGAGGGGATCTGTGGATGACACTGTTATGGAGGGGAGCTGTGGATGACACTGTTATGGAGGGGATCTATGGATGGCACTGTTATGGGGGATCTGTGGATGGCACTGTTATGGGGGATGTGTGGATGACACACTGTTATGGGGGATGACACACTGTTATGGGGGATGACACACTGTTATGGGGGATGTGTGGATGACACACTGTTATGGGGGATGTGTGGATGACACACTGTTATGGGGGATGTGTGGATGACACACTGTTATGGGGGATGTGTGGATGACACACTGTTATGGGGGATGTGTGGATGACACTATTATGGGGATCTGTGGATGGCACTGTTATGGGGGATCTGTGGATGGCATTGTTATGGGGATCTGTGGATGGCATTGTTATGGGGGATCTGTGGATGACACCATTATGGGGGATCTGTGGATGACACACTATTATGGGGGGTCTCTGGATGGCACTGTGATTGGGCATCTGTGGATGACACTGCTATGGGGGGATCTTTGGATGACACATATATAGCATCTTATGCTATGTGCCTTCCACAGATCCCCCCCATAATAGTGTCCCTGCAGTGTGAAGGGGCTGGGGGCCAGCATCTGTATTAGGAATGACAGTGGGGACCGGTGCAGTCCCTGTATTGTAATGCACCGTCCCCGCTCACTGTTGTATAATCTTATCTAACATGTAGGCATTGTTAAAATATAATAATTCTGTATAATCCAGCTGTATTACTTACAGCTAAATTCTGTAGAAGAGAGGAGGGAGGAGGCAGGCCGGGAGGACAGGCAGGCGACGCGTCACTCACTACGCCACGCCGCCTGCTTCATTCATAAAGTGGGCGGCGCCGGTGCATGACGTAGTGAGTGACGCGCCGCCCGCCCTCAAGGCCTGCCTTTACGGTAAGACCAGTGAGACTATGGAACTCTCTACCTGAGGAGGTGATGATGGTGAGTACAAGAAAGGAATTCAAGAGGGGCCTGGATGTATTTCTGGAGTGTAATAATATTACAGGCTATAGCTACTAGAGAGGGGTCGTTGATCCAGGGAGTTATTCTGATTGCCTGATTGGAGTCAGAAGGAATTCTTTCCCCCTAAAGTGAGGAAAATCATCTTCTACTTCACAGATTTTTTTTTCTTCCTGCTGGATCCACTTCTAACTTTGGCTAAAAAACCTGCAGGAAAATCTGCCTCAAAAGTTTCTCAAAAAAACTCTGTGTGAACCTACTGTACCCTTAAGTGCACTTTCTCTCTCCTTGCTGCAGTAGCCGGCATCTAGATGAGCCATACATTTTGTATTGTGTCCGGCACGCTTCCATCTTCAGCATTCAGGAGATACGTCACAAGGCCTAGCAGCTGATAGGCGGAGGGCCCAGGTGTCGGACCCTCACCAATCAGATACTGATGACCTATCTAGAGGATTGCTCATCGGTTTAGAAGTCTCAGATAACCACTTTAACATCTGAACAAAAGTCCATTTTAGGGTACATGCACACGATGAGTACGCACGTTTCTTCTGCGCGGATTTCCATGCAGGAGCATTATACAGTACCAGTAAAGTGTATCAGTGTACAATTCTCATGTTCAGTGCATAAATTGACTTGCCGTGCAGATTTCCAAGATGTCAGTTCTGTCTGTGGTTTTGGCCTCATGCACACGACCATTCTGTTTTTTGCGGTACGCAAACCGCGGATCCACAAAAACCGGAAGCCGCCCGTGTGCCTTCCGCAATTTGCAGAATGGAACGGGCGGCCCATTGTAGAAATGCCTATTCTTGTCCGCAAAACGGACAAGAATAGGACATGCTATTTTTTTTTTTTTGCGGGGCCAAGGAACAGAGTGCTGTCCGCATCTTTTGCGGCCCCGTTGAAGTGAATGGCGCTGCACCCGAGCCGCAAAAAAAAATGCGGCTCGGATGAGGACCACAACAATGGTCGTGTGCATAAGGCCTTTAGCTGCGGATTTCACCCTTTTCAAATAAATGCCAAGATCCGCAGCAAAACTGCTTCAAATCCGCACCAAAAACTGCAATTAGAAATTGCGTTTTTGGTGCAGTTTGGGTGCATAAACGCACAGAAATCATGCATGGATCTTCTGCGTGTTCACCCGCACCTACGTGCAGGTACCCTTAAGTGGTTTAGGCCATTGATTTTACTTACTGCAATAGGTAAAATATGCTGTAAAAATCCTCAACAGATATTGTAGGGCATGCCTGGAACCCACTGCGGGTTTTATGCTGTTCATCAATGGGGATTGTTAAGGATCCATCCATTTTCATTGTACTTTACATTTTTTTTGTAGATTTCCGGTGCAGACTTCCACCCTGAAAATCTTCAGCACTTATGCCACGCGCGAATCCTACCTGGTACTGTGTGGTGCCAGCGCTGTGCTGCAGTATTAAATCCATAATGTGTGAATGTATGGAGGCACGTGCCTACAAATAGCGTTACGTTGCATCATTAATACAAATACGGTACATCCACTTCCCAGGAATCCTGCAATTAACATATTACCAATTCCCACCATGACAGTGTGAATGAGATTTATAAACCAACATTACTATTTCAATTATCAAGCTGCTACCTCGTATACCCTCTTCCAACACAAATATGGTTGGTGGTCTTGCAACATTAACTCTGGAAATGAAAATACCTGTAATATTTCCTGAATGTGAACAACCCTCTATAAGTCATATATCATCTTGGTTTATATTAATGAGGTAGACACAGTGGAAATGTGCTTCAATAATTATAGTGAGAAGGAAGCGAGCCTAATCCAGCCATGATTCATACCACCTCGTCTAACCTAGATACAACACACAGTGGTTAGCGCATGAAAGTGAAGCATTAACCGAGAGGCCTCTGCGGGTTTGTATCCGCGCGGTGCAAATCCGGTCTAGTTTTTGCATGATTTTTTTGGGGCTGAAAGCAGGAGCAGATGGTAAAGAGAGAAGCACAAAAGAAAGTGTTAGGCCCCTTTCACACGGGCGAGTATTCCGCGCAGATGCGATGCGTGAGTTGAACGCACTGCACCCGCACTGAATACCGACCCATTCATTTCTATAGGGCTGTTCACATGAGCGGTGATTTTCACGCATCACTTATGTGTTGCGTGAAAATCGCAGCATGTTCCTCTTTGTGCGTTGCGGTGCGATAATCCACGCAACGCAGGCCCCATAGAAGTGAAAGGGGTTGCCTGAAAACAAGGACCTTTGGTGACGTCACAGTCATCACATGATCCATCACGTGATCTTTTACCATGGTGATGGATCATTTGATGACCGCAGTGACGTCACCACAGGTCCTTGTTGCTACACAAAGCTAAGATGAAGACAGAAGGAGATGCCGGGCAGCGCGAACAAGTGGACTAAGGCGAGTTAAAAAAAAAATATGTAACCCCTCCAGCGCTATTTTACTATGCATTCTGTATTCAGAATGCTATTATTTTCCCTTATAACCATGTTATAAGGGAAAAAAATATAATTTACAGAACACCGATCCCAAGCCCGAACTTCTGTGAAGAAGTTCGGGTTTGGGTACCAAACACTCGCGTTTTTTCTCACACGAGTCCAAAACGCATTACAATATTTTGCACTCGCGCAGAAAAATTGCGGGTGTTCCCGCAACGCACCCGCACATTTTCCCGCAACGCCCGTGTGAAAGGGGCCTTAGACTTTATTTCCTTTTGCTTCTGTTGTGCCAACATATCTCGCCGTGCTTGACGGAGACTGTCATCACCAAGACCTGTTCCCCATGGCGCTCCAAATCCCAATACTTTAGCTGAAACATACTGATGACAGAAACGTGGAGAAAATATAGGGAACTTGTCACATCTTTTAGGCTGTCCTCTCTGAGGGCACATAAAGTAGCCACAATGACTGTATAATATGAACATAGTCCACAGCTCACCTCCATTTAAGGCAGCACTCCTTAGGCCTCTTTCACAAGGGCGTTGCGGGTGACGTGCGGGAAAAGATGCGAGTGCACGATTTTTCTGAGCGAGTGCAAAGCGTTTTAATGCATTTTTTTCACGCGCATGAGAAAAATTGGCATGTTTGGTACCCAGACCCGGACCTGGACTTCTTCACAGAAGTTCGGGTTTGGGATCGGTGTTGTGTAGATTTTATTATTTTCCCTTATAACATGGTTATAAGGGAAAATAATAGCATTCTGAATACAGAATGCTTATTAAAATAGGGATGACGATGTGTCAGGAAGTGCACCGCGGGGGCCGGCCGGCATTATGTCTGGTTTAATAGGGTTGATCTAGTAACAAATACTCTTTAAGGATTAAATCCCCCCTCTGCCAAACGGGTCGGCTCGGACTGTTAGCAATGCATACAGGTGCTATGGTAAGGATGCTGTGGGGCGTGCATGATGATAATGGGATTCCGCATTGTGTGCTACTAGTCTTCTGACTTGTAATTTATTTCAGTCTGTGCAGAACTATTCCCATTGCAGAATGTAAGCATTTTCTTGTGACAGGAAAACAGTATTATTGCATATTAACGTTTGACAGCTGCACTTTTATGTATACACTGCACTTATTGCTAGTCTATGCATTTTGCTTACATAATTATTAGTACTTTCTTGGTCCGCTAATCTTCTGCTCTACAAAATGATATTTGTTTCCTGCTTTTCTGGAGAGAATAATTTGTTCTGCTACTGAAATCTGCAAAACTTTGATCCCTATAGCAAATAATTACAGGAAAAAATGAACTCAGAAATAATAAGAATATTACATTTTAAATTCCCTGTGTCATCAGCTCCCCCCCTCAGTGCCACCAGTCCTCTGTGCCATCAGCTCCCCCAGTGCCATCAATCCTCTGTGCCATCAGCTCCCCCCAGTGCCATCACCTCCCCACCTCCATAGGAATATTACATTTTAAATTCCTAAAAAAAATATTAAAAAAAAGTATTTGATGCCATATGTCTGTGGAACGATGGCACAATTACATTCTCTGGCCGCTTTTACCCTCCATTGGGGGGCCGCCTAAGTTAGTAATCGTGCCATCACACTGTGAGTGATATGTGAATTAGGTCATCAGTGGACCAAGTCTGATACCTCTTACCACTTCCCCTTTCTCATTGATTGACAGGAACAAGTAGCTCCTCCTGCTTTGTAATGTCGCGCCTGCGTTGTAGTTGTACAGTTTCGACACAAGCACATTGCATCGGGCTCAGCTTCCTCAATAGCAGAGATGACTACTGCGCATGTGTCAATGACATCTTCCACTACCAAAACTCTGCTGGGGAAGCAAAGCCAGATGCACTGCGTATACGGTAATAGTGTGGATTACAGCGCACACACAAAATTTGAGGGCCAGGCCAGATGACTGACCCTGTCTATCAAGGGGATGGGGAGGAGAAGCTCTGGTGCCCCAAAGGACTCAAACCCAGCCCTCAGTACAATGAAGACTTGGAGGGAGATTCATTAAACTGGTGTAAAGTAGAACTGGCTTAGTTGCCCATTGCAAACAATCATATTCCACCTAGGGCTGCAGCTATCGATTATTAGTAATCACGTAATCTATCGATTAATCCACTGATTAATCGAGTACTATAATAAGAAAAAAAATTAAAATAAAGTTTTCCTTTATAAAACGTCATCAGCCCCCACCATGCTATCATCATACCTCCGTGCCATCATCAGACCCCCATGCCATGAGTACTTTGTGCCATCAGCTCCCCCAGTGCCATGAGTCCTTTGTGCCATCAGCTCCCCCATGCCATCAGCTCAACCCCCCCCCGGTTGCCATCAGCTCCACTGTGCCATCAGCTCCCCCCAGTGCCAGTCTTCTGTGCCATCAGCTCCCCCCATGCCATCACCCCCCCCCCAGTGCCATCAATCCTCTGTGCCATCAGGTATATGTGCCATCAGCTCCCCCCATGCCATCAGTCCCCAAGTGTCATCAGCTCCCCCCAGTGCCATCAGTCCTCTGTGCCATCAATCCTCTGTGCCATCAGCTCCCCCCAGTGCCATCACCTCCATAGGAATATTACATTTTAAAGTCCTAAAAAAAACAAGCGCAAGTTTTTTATGCCCTATGTCTGTGGAACAAGATGGCGCAATTACATTCTATGGCCGCTTTTACTGTCCATAGGGGGGCCGCCTAAATTAGTAATTGTGCCATCACACTGTGTTTGTAGTGTCATTGAGAGGTATAGATCTGGAGGATTTCCAGACGGCTGCCACAGTATAGGCATAAAGTGGAATCCATCAGTCACAGGCTCTCATGTTAAGGCCTCATGCACACGACCGTTGTTTGGGTCCGCATCCGAGCCGCCAAAATGGGGCCGCAAAAGATGCGGACAGCACTCTTTGTGCTGTCCGCATCTGTTGCTCCGTTCCGAGGCCCTGCTAAAAAAATATAACATGTCCTATTCTTGTCCGCAAAGCGCGGACAAGAATAGGCATTATATCCGCGGTTTGCAGACCACAAAAAACGGCACAGTCGTGTACATGAGGCCTCATACGCATACCATTCGATATACTGTACATCCCTTTCTAGATTCCCCTCTCTAGAAAAACACAGCAGACACTGCAATTTCATACAGCAAAAAAAAAGATACTGACATATACAGTACAAGGCTTCCTTCGGATGGATATGTTTGATCTACGTGCGATGGAGTATGGGGCAAGCATACACCCCAAACAGAGCGTGAATTCAGCCAAATATATGGGGAGTCACAGAAGAGCAGGGATAAAGGCACTGGCTGCAGATGGAGAGGCTGGTCGGTGAAGAGAGGAGAAGGCAGCTTTTCATCAGTTTGAGGCAGATGAGTAGATTCACAAAATCTGGTGCTAATATGTCAAAGACTAAATGTCATGCAATGCAAGCATTATGGGGGTCATTTATCATTTGAGGTTGTTTTTGTGTATCGGTTTTTAAGTCTGTCTTTGCTTTGTGGGCCTGCACCAAATTTCTGAAATGGTGCATCTTAATAATATATCTGGAATTAGGGCAATGTGGTTTACATCTTTAGGGCCCATGCACACAACCGTATTTTCTTTCCGTGTCCGTTTTTTTTGCGGACCATATGCGAAACCCTTAATTTCAATGGGTTCGCCCAAAAAAATGAAGTTACTCTGTGTGCATTCCGTTTTCGTATGTCCGTATTTCCGTTCCGCAAAAAATAGAACCTGTCCTATTATTGTCCGCATTACGGACAAGGATAGTACTGTTCTATCAGGGGCCAGCTGTTCCGTTGAGCAAAATACGGAATGCACGCGGACGTCATCCGTATTTCTTGCGGATCCATTTTTTGATCGACCGCAAAATACATATGGTCGTGTGCATGAGGCCTTAGGTGTAAAAGTATGCCAAGGGTTGCCTAGTGTAGGTTACAACCTTTTAGTGACTTTTGCAAAAGTCGCACATTGTAAATGAGCCATAATGCAGGTCTAAAATCACTTTTAGCTCTTAAACAGAGACCACTGGTAAAAGAGGCGAGGATTAAGAAATGTCGCACATTTAACCAAATGTCGCAGTTGTCATGACTTGTGACTTTTTTAGACCAGAAAACTGACATATCTGATTTGATAAATGTCCCCCTACATATTTCATGTACAGAATGCAGAAAGAACCCTGCAGTGACCCGAGTGATCACTGGCGAGGAAGGGCTGACTGCGTGAAAGATCTAAAAAGCTCATTTCACATAAGGTTATTTCAACTAAAGCTAAGTGTATGCTGTCTATTTGATCTATAGGTTGAAATGATTATTCACTAGTGTGATGCCATTTTCTGGACAAATGGCAGAGAATAGGTCACCACAATTAAAGTCCATGCAGCTTAAAGGTCTTTATTTGTTTAATATCTCCTAGTCACTCACTCAGCGGGACCTACGAAGAGAGCTATACTGGCTCCCAGGCAGTCTTTTTTGGACCTGCGCCGCTGCAGCCAATGACTGGCAAAGACTGAACTCAGTAGTACTGTGTTCCCAAGCAGTCATTGGCTGCAATGGTGCACGTGGCCTCGTCCGTACAGGGGATCTGAAGTCCAGTGAAGACACCTTGGGAACCACGGGGCACAAAGGGAGCAGCATGGAGCAAGTAAGTATAGCCCTCTTTACAGGTCCTGCTGGGTGGGTGGGGGGAACTCCTGAACAACCTCTTTAAAGGTCCTTTTACATGGCATGATGTGGGACCATAAAGAGCGGCATAAACGCTCAAAAGTTAATTGTTGCTCGTTTAAAGGGCCTTCACATGGGCCAAATCGAATGGGGGCAGAATGATCGTTACTGAGTGCTCATCCCCCATTTTTACAGAAAAAAATTTCTGTACACAGATAAAAACAGCTCTTATATTGGCATACTGTTTCTCAAGTGCTGTCCATATCGGCCTCTACTACTCACCTCCTTGTGTAGCTTCTCCCATCTGTAATACAGCATGAGTTAATCGTCCATTACAAGATCAGCAGGTCCTGTATCCGGCAGAACTTCATTCACCTGTTAAAGAGAGTGCTGCACCCCTTTGGTTGTGATAGGCTCTGCTCAGCTTTCCTCAGAGAGGTAGGCTTAGTGGTGTACGGACCCTTAGACTTTCTATGAGTCTGTATACTGCTCAGCTCTACTTGAAAAGCCAATCACAGGTGAAAGGTGTAAGAAGGAACAAGGAGCCGTCTTTGACGGAAGATACGTGTCACCGAGGTTCCTGGCCTCGGTGAGGTAAGAACCAGGGTTTTTTCCTGAAGTGTCAGTTCTGTAGTGCAGTCTGACACTTCAGCTGTCAGAATGGCTGTAAAGCCAATCCGGGCCGGTTCTTATTGGGAGCAGCCAAAGAGCAGGGTGGGTGGCTGTTCCCCACGGTTCCAGGCCGGGTTTTGGCTGGAATATAAAAAACCCAGCCAGCATGTTCAGGTGGTGATTTATCCTCCATGACAGAGGAGCTGAGGAGTCTGTGGTTTGAAACACTGAGGCATCTGTTTGTGTGAGCCATAGGCTGGGGGAAACAGGCCACTAAAGACTGCTGCGGACTCTGGGTGAAAATCATCTGCTGACCAGGTGACGTCTTTTTGCACTGTGAACTTTGTGTGGTGTGAACAGGCACCAAAAACTGAACACTTTCTTTTGGCTTGTTTTCTTGCTATGTGTGAATAAACACTGAACTTTGATTTGAACCTTGTTTTTGCCTCTGTACTGCGTCCGCTTACCCTGCCTACCAAAGCGAATCCCCACAAAGGGCATAGCACTTAGTTGGGTACCTCCTACCTTTTCATTGATTGTGGGAGTCTCACCCCTGCAAATTAGAATATTTTACATCTGGTGGCATCAGAGAGGCTAAGGGTACTTTCACACTAGCGTTTTTCTTTTCCGGCATAGAGTTCCATCTCAGGGGCTCTATACCGGAAAAGAACTGATCAGGCATATCCCCATGCATTCTGAATGGAGAGTAATCCGTTCAGTTTGCATCAGGATGTCTTCAGTTCAGTCGTTTTGACTGATCAGGCAAAAGAGAAAACCGTAGCATGCTACGGTTTTTTCTCCGGCGAAAAAAACTGAAGACATGCCTGAACGCCGGATCCGGCATTTTTTCCCATAGGAATGTATTAGCGCCGGATCCGGCATTCAGAATACCGGAATGCCGGATCCGTCGTTCCGGCATGCGCATGCGCAGATCGGTAAAAATGCGAAAAATGTACAAGACGGATCCGTCGGTCCGCATGACAAGCGGAGAGACGGATCCGTCCTTGAAATGCATTTGTGAGACGGATCCGCATCCGGATCCGTCTCACAAATGCTTTCAGTCAGCGGCAGATCCGGCGGCCAGTTCCGACGACGGAACTGCCCGCCGGATCACACTGCCGCAAGTGTGAAAGTAGCCTTAGCTTCCTGTTCCTTTTGGAAGGAAAGCTGATTTGCATATCACTGGATTTCTGAGAAAAAAATTCTAATTTGCTTTCCTTCCAAAAGGGAAGGATTTGGGAGGGCAGTACAGTATCTCTCCTTGGGGAGAAAGCGCTATAACCCCTTAGCGCAGAACGCCGTGCATGTACGGCGGGGAAAACTGTGCCAGAACGCAGAACGCCGTACATGCACGGCATTCATTTAAATGCTCCACTGCCGAGATCGCGCACCTGATGCGCATATTACCGTGCTGTATCGGGGACCAAACATCTCCCCCTTGACAGCCAGGGACCGATCAGCTGTGGTCCCGGCCGCAGATCACCGCCGCAGATCCCGTCAGTTCATATGAGCGATCTCACTCGGGTGCGCATGCGCGCACACATCTCCTCCTCTTCAGGCACCCGGCTGTCGCTGAAATGAGAGGATCGGAGATGAGAAATAGCTGTCTGAACATAATTCATTGTGATTGGTCCTGACTGTGGACCAATCACAATGAGTTATGTACAGGACGCTATCTCTAACCTTCGATCCTGTCATTTCAGTCAGAGAAGTTGGAGGCAGTGCAGTTAGACCTGTGATAAAACACACACAGACCAAAAGTGCCCCTCATCTGTCTCCTGTGATCCTCATCACCCCTCATTTGTCTCCTGTGCCCTTCATCACCCCACTTATTAGTCCCCTGTGACCCTGTGCCTGTGTGCTGTCTGCCAATAGTGACAGTACATCAGCACCCCAGTCCCTGTCATCCATACCTGTTTTTGGCAAATCATTAGGGTTAGTTAGGGAGTTATTAGGGTTAGAGCTCTTGTTTTAGGGTAAGTTAGACGTTTATTAAAAAAAAAAAATAATAATAATAATAAAATAATAAAAAAATATTGGGGACGTCCGTACTTGTCCCCGATTATAAATACTCTGTTTCAAACCCCCCAATACCTCCGAACCTCTATCTTCTACCAGCTTCACAATTTTATTTTTCATTTTTTTATGAATATATATATATATATATATATATATATATATATATAAATTTTACAAAATGTCTCAACGGGTGTACAGCGCCGAGGAGGCTTATGAAATACTTGCCTCAGAGTCTGACGCTGACAGTGGAGAAGAAGAATCTTTTCTTGTGTATAGCTCTTCTTCTGATTCATCAGTTGACGAACCCTCTCACAGACGCAGTAGAGTTAGCAGCGCATTAGCTTCTACAAATGACCCCAGCTGGACTTCTGCTACTAACTTTGTACCTCAGTTGCCGGACTTTACGGCCACTACAGGCATTCATGTGAACACTGCAGGGTTCACGGAAGCTGATTTTTCCACCTTTTTTTTTCTGATGAATTGATAGACATGATGGTGGAGCAAACTAATATTTATGCCAATCAATTTTTAGCCGCCCACCCCAACTCATACTATGCAAGACCCCTTCAGTGGACTCCCACGACCCCTTTGGAGATGAATTTTTTTTGGGGGTCTAATACTTAATATGGGGATAATTAAAAAACCATCACTACGGTCATATTGGAGTATTGACCTTCTACATCACACACCACTATACCGCACCATTATGTCCAGGACCCGATTCGAAAGTCTCCTGAAATTTCTACATTATAACAATAATGCAGATTGTCCACCCCCTAATGATCCTAGATACGATCGTTTATACAAAATTCGGCCCATTATAGATCATTATAATCTCAAGTTTGCCCTTGTGCACTTCAAGGGCAGACTGCATTTTCGCCAATACCTGCCCAACAAACGGGCCAGATATGGCATCAAACTCTACAAACTATGTGAAAGCCAAAGTGGCTATACACATAAGTTTACGAGGGAAAAGATTCAAAAATTGAACCCCCAGAGTGCCCCCCTCTCCTTGGAATAGCAGGAAAAATAGTATGGGACTTGATTCCCCCCTGCTAGGTCAAGGGTACAACTTGTACCTTGACAACTTCTACACAAGTTTCCCACTACTGAAATGCCTGTTTTCCAGAGACACTGTTGCATGCGGTACTATCCGACGAAACCAAAAACATCTGCCTAAAAATTTTATAGACCAAAGGATAAGAGTGAGGGAAAGCAGGGCAGTTTGCAATGATAACATGATGCTTGTTAAGTACAAAGACAAGCGTGACGTCTTTGTACTTACTACCATACATGCCAACAGATCAACCCCTGTTCCAGTTCGTGGATCCACAGAATCAGTCCCCAAACCTGTGTGCATCCAGGACTATAATAAGTTTATGGGAGGGGTGGATCTGTCAGACCAGGTACTGCAACCATACAGTGCCCTCCGCAAAACTCGGGCATGGTATAAAAAATTGGCATTGCACCTGACGCAAATTGCCCTCTATAATGCTTTTGTAATTTACAGAAGTGCAGGAAACAGAGGAAAATTCCTGCACTTTCAAGAAAAAGTAATAAAAAACTTTTTATTTGGGGAACAGGAAGGGGAAGGGAGCAGGGCCACAGGAAGTGAGAGCAGAATAATACGAGGACAGCATTTCCCTGGGGTAGTTCCCCCCACAGAGACACGGAGAAGGCCACAAAAAAGGTGTCGGGTATGCTCCAGAAATGGAATCAGGAAAGACACAATTCATCATTGTGAGACGTGCCCCTCAAAGACGGGTCTTTGCA
The DNA here is from genome assembly GCF_014858855.1 of Bufo gargarizans. Taxonomy (NCBI): domain Eukaryota; kingdom Metazoa; phylum Chordata; class Amphibia; order Anura; family Bufonidae; genus Bufo; species Bufo gargarizans. The sequence goes on along the minus strand of NC_058080.1, from coordinate 590,100,386 downwards.
TAAAAGATTGCTTTAGAATCTACCACACCTCTGTTGACTTTAACTAAACCCCCTTTGATCATTTTATAAAACACCCCCTTGAAACTGTATGCTGGTAAAAATTCTAATTTCCCGTTTCTCCACATTTCAATTGGCATTCTAATAAAACCCATAACAAAGCTAAAAATTCTCATTACACCCCTAGATGAATACCTTGACGGGTGTTATTTTACAAAAGGGGACTAGAACTTTGTATGTTCTGGTAGCTCAGTGCCTCTGCAATGTGATGACATATAATATACAACATATTTCTTTGATATCATTTGAGACACTTGTTTCTTTTAGCTGCTATATTTGGCGACTATGTCCTACCATATAAAGCTTATATATATATAAAATTTGTAGGATACGGAATACATCAGGTGATGCTTATCAGTACACTGAACTTTACACTGTGCCCATACAGCAGTTTACGGCCACATATGAAGTGTTGCCATATTCAGGAGAGAATAGGTAACAAATTGTGGGTGTAATTTACTCTGTTACCCCTCGTGAAAATAAATAATGTGGGCCTAAAGAGACATTTTCTTGTAAAAAATTTAGATTTTCCTTTTTACAGCCAAATATTTCTAAATTCTATGAAACGCTTGTTGGGTCAAAGTGCTCGCTACATGCCTTGAAAAATTCCTTGGGGGGTATAGTTTCCAAAATGGGTTCACTTCTTGGGGTTTTCCACTGTGGAGGTACCTCAGGGTGTCTTCAAATGTGACATGGCACCTGAAAATTATTCCAGCGAAATCTGCCCTTCAAAAGCCATATAGCGGTCCTTTCCTTCTGCGCCCTGCCGTGTTACCATACAGCAGTTTACGGCCACGTATGGGGTGTTTCTGTAAACGGCAGAGTCAGGGCAATAAAGATACAGTCTTGTTTGGCTGTTAACCCTTGCTTTGTTAGTTGAAAAATGGGTTAAAATGGAAAATTAGGCAAAAAAATTAAATTCTCAAATTTCATCCCCATTTGCCAATAACTCTTGTGCAACACCTAAAGGGTTAACGACGTATGTAAAATCAGTTTTGAATACCTTGAGGGGTGTAGTTTCTTAGATGGGACACTTTTAGGGAGTTTCTACTCTAGGGGTGCATCAGGGGGGCTTCAAATGGGACATGGTGTCAAAAAACCAGTCCAGCAAAATCTGCCTTCCAAAAACCAAACGGCGCACCTTTCACTCTACGCTCCGCTGTGTGGCCGTACAGTAATTTACGGCCACATATTGGGTGTTTCTGTAAACAGCAGAGTCAGGGCAATAAAGATACAGTCTTGTTTGGCTGTTAACCCTTGCTTTGTTAGTGGAAAAAATGGGTTAGGCTACTTTCACACTAGCGTTCGATCGGATCCGTTCTGAACGGATCCGATCATAATAATGCAGACGGAGGCTCCGTTCAGAACGGATCCGTCTGCATTATTTTAGCATATAAAAGCTAAGTGTGAAAATAGCCTCGTACGGATCCGTCCAGACTTTCAATGTAAAGTCAATGGGGGACGGATCCGCCTGAAGATTGAGCTATATTGTGGCATCTTCAAACGGATCCGTCCCCATTGACTTACATTTTAAGTCTGGACGGATCCGCACGCCTCCGCACGGCCAGGCGGACACCCGAACGCTGCAAGCAGCGTTCAGCTGTCCGCCTGTCCGTGCGGAGGCGAGCGGAGCGGAGGCTGAACGCCGCCAGACTGATGCAGTCTGAGCGGATCCGCTCCATTCGGGCTGCATCAGGGCTGGACGGCTGCGTTCGGGTCCGCTCGTGAGCCCCTTCAAACGGAGCTCACGAGCGGACCGACGAACGCTAGTGTGAAAGTAGCCTTAAAATGGAAAATTAGGCAAAAAAATGAAATTCGCAAATTTCATCCCCATTTGCTAATAACTCTTGTGCAACACCTAAAGGTTTTACAAAATTTGTAAAATCAGTTTTGAATACCTTGAGGGGTGTGGTTTCTTAGATGGGGTCATTTATGGGTGGTTTCTATTATGTAAGCCTCGCAAAGTGACTTCAGACCTGAACTGGTCCCTAAAAATTGGGTTTTTGTAAATTTCTGAAAAATTTCAAGATTTGCTTCTAAACTTCTAAGCCTTGTAACATCCCCAAAAAATAAAATATAATTCCCAAAATAATTCAAACATGAAGTAGACATATGGGGAATGTAAAGTCATCACAATTTTTGGGGGTATTACTATGTATTACAGAAGTAGAGAAACTGAAACTTTGAAATTTGCAAATTTTTCCCATTTTTTGGTAAAATAGGTATTTATGCAAAATAATTAACTTTTGTGACCCAATTTTCGCAGTGTCATGAAGTACAATATGTGACGAAAAAACAATCTCAGAATGGCCTGGATAAGTCAAAGTGTTTTAAAGTTATCACCACTTAAAGTGACACTTGTCAGATTTGCAAAAAATGGCCTGGTCCTTAAGGTGAAATAAGGCTGTGCCCTTAAGGGGTTAATCGGTGTTAGGATACTTATAGGCCATACATGCTCCTCTGGAATTCTGTGAAGAAAGGGATGCAAATTAGCTCTTAGTCAGCTCTGATGCCACCAGATGTAAGGCAGCTATCCTATAAGTCAATGTTCGACCCTTTAAATAGGCCTTTAGACATGACTCGGATATTGAAAAAAAGATAAGCCTCTCTGATGCCAACAGTAGTAAGATATGCTAATTAGCAAATACGTTTCCAGAAACCCAGAGCAGTGTTGCCTAGACTACAATACTCCTCACGCATACTAGGCGCTCTCCGTAATGAGAAAGAGTACCCCCCAAACCTCCAACAAAGGCCTCTCAGCTAGCCAAGGCAATTGTATATGCTCTGCTAAATGGTTATCACCCTGAAAGAGCTCAGTGAAGACGAGATGCCGGCTTGGCTACAATCTAATTTAAGGCCTGTTTAAAAAACTAGCATTGACTTTGGATAGCTATGTTTTTCCTAATAGTGTGAAACACCCAGTTATTATTTCCAGTTGCAAGAAAAACTGGTTTGCATGTCTGTTTCCTAGGGTAACGATAGTTAGGTCAATCAGAATCCGAATATTTTGAAAAATTCCGGACAAATTCTGAATTGATTTGCTCATTACTAATAAGACATTTTAAAGGGGTTTTCCAATATTTAACAATGGGTGACCAATCCCTAGAATAGTCCATCAATAAAAGATCAGCCGTGGTCACTCCTGCTGATCAGGACCGGAGCCGCACACCTCCATCCATTGTGTCGTTACTGCAGAGCTGCTCTGATTGAAGTGGGTTGGAGAAGCATTACATTTACCAGCTCCATCCACTACACAATGAGCAGAGCTGTGAATTCACACTGAAACAGTTAATCAGGAGGGATTTGGGGTGTCAGAACCCCAGACGATCCTGGGGATAGGCCATCAATGTCAAAATCCCGGACCACCCCAATACAATTGTCTCTACTTATCACACAGAAGAGCATGCTCCGGTCCTGCACTCCGCAGCAAAACTGACGAGCAGGAAATGTCAGCTTATGGCATGCTCTAGTGTGAAAACCTTATTACAATAATACATTCCCTCCAAGTAATAGAGACAAAATGGACGTCTTTATTAATATTAGAAAGGTAATAATGTTAACATATTAATCTTAATGTGTCAGAGCTGACTAGCTGATGTTTACCTGCAGAGGACAAACTAAACAGTCAACTAGAGTCGTGCATGGGCTGTACCCCGTAGCCATCTAACGCCAAACCGCACCATGTAGCTTCCACTTTTATGCTTCTATACAGATGAGTGATAGGAGCTAAGAACATCCAGGCAGATGACATTTTATCACTTCAAATATCCTCATCTACCTTATGTGACGCTTAGAAAAGAACCAACAAAGCTTGAAGCAAAATGCCAGCATCTCTCATCAGACTGCTGAACACATTACTCCGATCCAGGAAACCCATATGGACGTAGCATTAATCTTCCAGCCCAGGAACAGGGATCATTTCCACCGCTTCACAAGCTGACACTGAAAATGTTAACAATCCTTATAAAATCAGCAACACAGATATTCAGTTCGCCACCGTTCTGCGCATTTTTCTTTTACTCTGAAAGCCACACAGGAATGCTTATACACTTAAAGGGGCTGTGTCGCTTCAGCAAATAGCATTTATTATATAGAGAAAGTTAATACAAGCCACATACTAACGTACTGTTATTGTCCATATTGCTTGCTTTGCTGGCTTGAATTTTTTTTCCATGACATTATACACTGCTCATTACCATGGTTACGACCACCCTTCAATCCAGCAGCGGTGGTCGTACTGGCAACCGCCATGTATAGAGAGGGTTCAGTGCAGCAACCCACTGCATCAAAGCCCCTGAGCATAATGCTGTACATGTACAGCACTATGCGTTAAGGGGTTAAAGGGAGTCTGACCGCAGCGACCTTCCTACTGCTTGCATACACACATAGCTGTGATTTACCTGATTTAAGCTCTGACTTTCTTTCCTAATATGGAAATTAAAGGCTATGTACACCTCTGGGGGCAATTTTTTTTATTATGGCATGGTACTCCTTTTTAGCAATTTTTTTTATTTTTTTTTCATTTAGTCTTTATTAAAAATATAGAGACCTTTTTCTGTACAGAGCTAAGATGCTGCAGTAGCAGTCTCTGGATTTTCTCTCTTTTCCATCAGTTAGGGAGCTGACGGGCTCCTTATCTCTGCTCTCTGACATTATAAACACTCATTATAGCTCAGTACTTATCTTACTGATAAGAATGTGGCTTAGGCTACTTTCACACTCACGTTTTGTGCGAATCCGTCTGCATCCGTTCAGAACGGATCTGTTTGTATTATCTTTAACATAGCCAAGACGGATCCGTCTTAAACACCATTGAAAGTCAATGGAGGACGGATCAGTTTTCTATTGTGCCAGATTGTGTCAGAGAAAACGGATCCGTCCCCATTGACTTACATTGTGTGCCAGGACGGAACCGTTTGGCTCAATTTCATCAGCCAAAGCGAAACTTTGTAAACTGATGCATTATGAGCGGATCCTTTTCCATTCAGAATGCATTAGAATGCAAACTAATCCGTTTGGGACCGCTTGTAAGAGCCCTGAACGGATCTCACAAACGGAAAGCCAAAACGCAAGTGTGAAAGTAGCCTGAAATTGGTGTTTATGACATCTTAGTAGTTTAGAGATAAGGTTTAATAGATGACCATCACAAAGTGAAAGTTAAAGGGATTCTGTCATCAGATTTTACCCCTTATAACCTAAAGATATCCTCATGTCCGGACTAAGAAAAAGAATCCTAAACTGGCCTTATTAAACCTCACTGAGGCTCTATTTGTCCAAAAAACAGGTTTTTATAACCTGCCAATCACTTACTTAAGGTGCCCAAGGGGAGGTCCGTTAATACAGGGTGCCCGTCCGGTGCCCAGCGCCGCCTTCCGTCTTCATCGCCGCCTTCTACAGCTCAGCGCCGCCTCTGCAATCCTCCCGTCCCTTTGCCAAATCCCGCGCCTGCGCACTAGGCTCGGCCTGATGCGCCCGTGCGGACTCCTGGCAGCAGCTTCATTCAGCGAAGTGCGCATGCGGCGGCGTCATGCGCACTTCGCTCAACCCTAATATGACCTGCAGATTGTCTGAGCTTAGTGCGCAGGCGCGGGATCTGGCAGAGGGACGGGGAGGATTGCGGAGGCGGTGCTGAGCTGTAGAAGGCGGCGCTGAAGACAGGGAAGGCGGCGATGAAGACGGAAGGTGGCGCTGGGCACCGGACGGCGAGGGGTGCGGACGGGCACCCTGTATTAACGGACCTCCCCTTGGGCACCTTAAGTAAGTGATTGGCAGGTTATAAAAACCTGTTTTTTGGACAAATAGAGCCTCAGTGAGGTTTAATAAGGCCAGTTTAGGATTCTTCTTCTTAGTCCGGACATGAGGATATCTTTAGGTTATAGGGGTAAAATCTGATGACAGAATCCCTTTAAAGTACCAGTCACACAGTTAGAAAACCAGTTTATCCTTTGTGACAAAACGGCTCAATATCTTTAATAAAGGCATCACCTTTGCTTTTGTTGTATCCAAGCTTCACTTTATTCTGTGGCCAGGCAGTGGCAAATCAGCCCCAGAAAAAAGTGGATCTTGGGTGCAATAAGAGCAAGGATGACCTCCTCATTGCACCAAGTCCCTAATTTCAATATTAAGAAAAAGTATCATCATTTAGGAACAGAGCCTTGGACCAAGAAAAGAAAAAATGCATTTTAATCAGGCGAACCACAGCTCTATGCAAACAGTTGGATAGGGAGGTCGCTGGTGACAGATTCCCTGTAGATAGTAAAGGGCACTGAGGTAAAAAGAAAACATTTCTACCCAGAGGAAACACTGAAGCCTCATCACAAATGGAATTTGAGATCTGCCGGTGACTTCATGATGCCTTATAGCTGTAACCCTTTTGGGACACTACCTATTTTTGTTTCTTCATTTTAGTTTTTCCTTCCCCGCCTTCCAAGAGCCATAATTTTTTTTGTTTTTTGTTCACATAGCCATACAAGGCCAGACACACAAGAGCAAGTTGCATGCAAGGAACTCTTAGCGTGTGTCAGTAAGAGGTCCTGTTCTGGCCGCCGTTCCTCTGACAGGATCACCCAGCATTATAAGTGAGTATTGTGCGATCCTGTCAGAGGAGCAGAGGTCAGAACGGGACCTCTCGCTGACCCACCTGCGAGTTCCTCGCATGCAACTCGCCCATGTGTGCCTGGCCTAAGGGCTTGTGTTATTAAGTAGTATTTTTTAACCGCACAGTTTTTGCCATAGTTTGTACTGAAAAACTGGAAAAAAAATTATCTTTCCACTGACATTGAAAAAAAGCAATTCTGCCAATGTTTTTTGAGTTTTGTATATACTACGTTCACTATGCACTAAAAATGACATGAAAGCCTTATTCACTTATACGGTTACAGCGATAACAAATTTATATTGTTTTTATCATGTTTTACTACTTTAAAAAAAATATAAAAACCTTTTCTTTGCATTGCCATATTCTGCCATAACTTTTCAATATTTCTGTCTACAGATCTATATGAGGACTTGTTTTTTGTTTTTTAATACTTTGCGTATACCATACAGGAAAAATATTTTTATATTTTAACAGTTCAGATATTTTCAGATGTGGCAATGCATGTTATGTTTTTTTAAATACTGTTTATATGTAATAAGGCCCTCCTGTGGTGCCCAAGACAGTATAATGCCCCCTGTAGTTCCACCAGTACTTATAGTGCCCCTTACACTTACAATAGCCCCCATATAGTACTTTATCTTACTGCTTACTGCTATGGCTTGTTGGTGGTATCAAATATGTATTTTATACGGTAAAATTAATTAAGCAAAAATAAAATCATGACTAGAGATGAGCGAATCGAATCCCACGAAGTGGAATTCGATCCGAATTTCCGGGGGTTATTCGATTTGCCTAGAAGCCGAATTTCCTCGTGCTTCGTGTCAATCGATTAATCCTGAAATTCAAACTTACCGCCTCCATTTGTGCGCGAAGGGCCGCCAGCCTCCATCTTGCTTGAAGATCTCGGCCGAAATCACGTGCGGCGTGATTTCGGCCGAGATCTTCAAGCAAGATGGCGGCGGCCGGCCCGTCGCATGCAAATAGATGCGGTAAATTTTATGTAATGTTTTTTTTTTATGTTAATTTCACACTGTTTGTACACTCAGATGTTGTGATCATGTATGAACACGGCATGTAAGGGGCACAATGACAGGGTGTCATTGTACCCGCTACTTACAAAAAATTTCGCTCATCTCTAATGACAAATTATAATTTTTTTTAACTGTAAAGTTAATTATTTTTTTCTCTTGGTTGCTTCTAAAATGACTATCATGCTTCTCTTGGTCGCTTGTATAATGTTGACTGTGCTAGATTGCAGGAGCTTTGATCCAGCACCATACATGTACAGCACTCTAAATTAAAGCCTAGAAACATGCTCCGTATATGTATGGCGTTTCGTCGTTATGGAATTAAAGGGATTGTCTGATTTCAGCAAGAAACCTATCATTACTGGCAATTGAACTAAATTATAAAAAGAAAAATGTTCTGGTTCTCCTCGACGGGTGTTTGCCAAGCTGTAGCACAACACCTGCTAAAGCCAATAAATGGTCTTAGTGAGGTCACAGCAGGATTGTGGATGTACTGGTGTTTTGCTGATAAGAGCAAGACTTTAGGCTCAGATACTCTTTAAAGAGTAACTTAACTGAAACTACAACTACAGTTCAAAGGAAGGTTTATAATTAGGGATGAGTGAACCCAAACTTTACAGGTTTGGGTTCGGTGTTGGGGTGGTGTAGGAATTTGTAGACGGAATGTAAAACGGAAGTCTTTAAGAAGCATGGATAATGGCCATACACTTCTATTATGGCTGGGGGCTAGTTATCTGGCAGGTAGGGCAAGACTTACAAAACCCTTCCACCAGTAAAACCGCTGTAGAATACGATCCTCAGTTTTCTGCAGCCCCAGGTCACCCCCAAGAATGTGTTGGTGGACTAGATCTAACACAAGCTTGCGATAAGCCTTGGGTACCACCAACGGTTCAATAGGCTCACCGCGTAGTTGGTTTACCAGATACAACATATCCTGATGAACCACAAAACGGGGAAACTCTGACTCTGCCCCAGGTTGTTGTGGTTCACCATCTACTATTAACACATCTTCCCAGGCGCGGGATAGGGTTGGGTCCCGAAGTTGGGCGGTACCAAAATTATCCCCGGAAACATTGAGGTCTGCCAATTCAGGACCCGGCGGCAAGTCCTCTACATCTCCCACCATCACACTTAGCAGGGTTGTCTCCCCCTCTTCCACTGAAGTGGCGGTCCCCCCTACCGCTGGACCTTCGGTTTCAGGTTCCCAGGGTTCTGGTCTCCCCCCTGAGCCGGGCCACTCTGCTAGGGTTACCCCTGTCTCATGGGTATCAGTCACTCTCATAGCAGGCCACAGTGCCGGGATTCCCGGGAAGTCTCTCCCTATTATGAGTTCATAATGTAGTTTTGTGGAGACAGCCACCTCTTGGGTCCATCTACCGGCCACCGTAGTTAGAGACACCAGCGCGGTGGGGTAGTCTTTTAAGTCTCTATTGATGCACATCACCCTGACTTTCCAGCCAGTATACTCAGTTGATCGTACCAGGGTAGCCCTTACTAGGGTCACTAGACTCCATGAGTCCAGCAGAGCCTCCGCCGGAGTGCCTCCCACTTCCACCTGGCACAAGTGATCTAGAGACTCTGGGGTACCTGTTGCACACAGTCTCCTGGCATATAGCGACTGACAGTAGCCATAGTTAGTGTCCATGGGCTCAACCCGATGGAGACAGTCAGCCCTTACATGGCCATGCTCCTGACACCGCCAGCAGACTATACGAGCCAGGTCTGCCGTGGGTACATCCTGGGTGGGTTTTATCAGCTCAAATCTCCGGGCCCGGGGTGGAGATTTCCGGAGTTTGCCGACCCCCCTCCCGACAGAGCCCGTTAGATTTCTGGTAGCTTCATAGTGTTCCATCAGCCCACCATCTCAAGGGCATTGCCAGGAGACACCTGACCGATCCAGTGCTGGAGAGAGTATGGCAAATCCCTCCAGAACATATTGGCTAATAGTCTATCCAGCATAGTTGTGGGACTCAGCACATCAAGCTGCAACCACTTTTGCAAGAGGTGGAGTAAGTCATAATACTGGGTCCTCGCAAGCTCAGCCAGCTTAAACCCCCACTGATGTACCCGCTGGGCCTGGACCAGCACACTCACCCCCAGTCTTGCTAAAATCTCACCCTTTACTTTTTGGTAGTTGGCCGCTTGATCGTTCCAGCAAGTCAAAATACACCCGCTGTGAATCTGATGCCAGGAATGGAGCGACGACCTCAGCCCACTGGTCACGGGGTAGATTTTTCCTGATGGCCACTTTCTCGCACATCACCAGGTAGGTTTCGATGTTGTCTGCGGGGGTCATCTTAGGAATCACAGCACAGACTGCTTTCCGGGCATCGTGGATGCTTGGGGTTGCTCCTGCTGTCTACAAAGCCATCACGTGTTGTAGCAGCAACTGGTTAGTCTCCTGCTGCTGCTTATTCGCCTCGTGGTTGCTGCAGGTTTGTATTTGACCTCACCTGGCTGTAAATCAGCCCAGCAGCACATGCTGGGAGGGAGGAAAATACCTATTTTCCCAGACAAAACCTCTCACTGTGTCACTATATATACACTATATTTGCACTATTGTCTTTAAATGACCCTGTACATATCTGAGTGTATTTCCCTGCATACAAGGGTGGTACTCCCAGTTGCTACAGAAATAGTCCTGTCTTCCAAGGACAGGTGGTACTCTCATTAAGAGCAGCTCAGGATGGTTGTGGTGGTAGTAATGTCACATCCAGCTGGAAGCATTCCATCTCCTTTATAGTACACTATACATAGCTGTGTACTTTGCCCTCTAGCGTGGTACCCCCAGCAACATTACATTGTATTGTCTCCTCCAAGGACAGGTGGTAATCCCATTAAGAGCATCTCAGGATGGTTGTGGTGGTAGTAATGTCACATCCGGCTGGAAGCATTGCATCTCCTATATAGTACACTATACATAGCTGAGTTCTTTGCCCTCTAGCGTAATAATCCCAGCAACCTTAAATTATGTTATCTCCTCCAAGGACAGGTGGCACTCCCATTTCAAAGAAGCTCTAGCTGGTGGAGGTACTCCTACCACATCCAGCTGCTGTTTCCTAAAGGGTCCAACACATGTATCTATGGGACACATGGTACTCCCATTTAAAGGAGCAGTGCCAGTGATACTTTGATAAGGGGGGGATGATGCCAATGCTGAGTCTGTCCAACTAAGTCGTGTTGCTTCCTTGGTACACCAGAGAAACTGTGGGAATGGAAAAAGAAGAGAGGGGGCTCGTGCCACCTGCCCTACAAATCGCTAACAAGATAATTGTTCATTAATCGTAATTGAGGTAAAATGTTCAATTAATTGTAATTTTGATTATAATGGCTTAGCCTTAGGAGATTTATTAAGAATAGTGTTGTGTAAACCAGTCTTGATTTTTCCTACATTGGCATGAGATGCTCCACAAATAGTAAGAGGCGCTCGTGGGCCAGAACTGAAATGCACTTTGAAAAGTGGCAAGGGTGTCAAAAAAGCTAAAAAGTCACAAATGTTGTCGCAAACGGGCACTTAGGACAAGATTTGCAAATTTTCTACGCCAGAAAATTGCTGTACAGCTATAATAAATTCCCATCCATTTTAGTAACAAAGACATAACATGAAAAATATAAACAGAGGAAGGAATCCATGGGGCTTTTAGTAGAAGATCCAAAAGACAAAATCGGGCATAATGAACCAGTTCACACTATCAATAAATAAAATGAAATGCAAGTGTATTTAATCTCCATGTCAGGCAGCGGTTGAACCCCCAAGGGGGGATGCCGAGCTGGCAGCAAGTGACGGCTCATTATTTTTGATTTTGACTGTGTGATAACTTGTCAGATATATTTCTCATGGTTGAAGATGTTAACATATTTTTCATTTACATGAAAGCAGACAAAGTGCAACTGAATGCAAATTTGGGCAAACAATATTTAAGATGGATGCCTCAGATATCAGTTTGTTCTGTTAATAGTGATACGTAGCAGCTTCTAGCACATTTGCAAGCCTTGGAAGAGCATTAGTATTTTATATAAGAGAATTGATTTTAACAAACAATCAATACATTATTTTAACAGTTTTTTAAAGGGGTTGTCTCATCTCAGACAATGGGGGCATATCGCTATCCCTAGAAGAGTAGAGGCCATAGGACAGAACCCTGAGGAACCCCAACATCAAGAGGAAGAGGAGAAGCAGTAGAGCCAGCGAATTTACACTCAGGGAGCGGCCATAGAGATAGGAAGAGAACCAGGAGAGACCTGGTGTCCTTAAGGCCAATTGAGTGTAGTATGGCGAGGAGAAGTTTGTGGTCTACAATATCAAATTCTGCAGAGAGATCCAGAAGAATCAGTAGAGAATAGTTGCCATTCCTTTTAGCTGTCAGGAGATCATTAGACACTTTAGTAAAGGCAGTTTCTGTGGAGTAGAGAGGATGAAAGGCAGATTGTAAGGGGTCAAGAAGAGAATAAGCAGAGAGATAGCTTATTAAGCGAGAGTAGACGAGACGTTCCAAAACTTTAGAGTAAATAAATAACGCTAAGTCATAGGCAGGTCTTCAAGGGGCTAATCATCTCAACTTGTTTGACCAACTTACACCATTAACAAAGATATTTGTCAATTACATAGATCCTAAAAATGGTCTAGAGGTCTCTTGGGAGAAACAATGTTACCCAATTGATTGATGGACTTCACCAAGGTGTCTGTCATCTGAATCTATGACCTAGGCTGCTAAAAGAAAAGACCAGGGCCTAGAGGAGCTGTATGAGGTGTAGGAAGGAACAAGGGGCCATCATTGATGGTCGGTGCGTGTCACTGAGGTTCCTGGCCTCGGTGAGGTAAGAGACTTTTTTTTCCCCTGAAGTGTCAGTATTGCAGATTGCAGTCTGACACTTCAGCTGTTCAGCATAGCTGTAAGCTGATCCGGGATGACTTTAACTGGGAGTAGCCAAAGTGCTGGGTGGGTGGCTACTCTCCACGTTCCAGGCTGGGTCTTGGCAGGTTTAAAAGCAGTGAGCACTGTCAGGTGGTGTGGATTACCTCCCTCTGACAGTGGAGCTGTGGAGATCTCTGCGCTGAGGTCTGAAGACCGTGTGTCAGGTGAGCAGGCTATCTTACAGCCTGCAAGTGGACTTTCTGAGGCAGAGCATTCAGCCGGGTGTGAACTGACACCCAGGATATCAGGTGAACGTTATTTTCATTTTTTTTGTGTGTGAAAAAGCACCAAGCCTGAAAAAGGGACTGTTGTGTCATGTTATGAGTGTAAATAAACACTGAAGATTGATTTAAAACCTGGTCCGTTGCCTCTATACTGCGTCCTCTAACCTACCAGAGCGAATCCCCACAGAGGTTACAAAAACATTATACATTTTTTCAAAAACAGTGTCACTCTTCTCTGTAGATACAGTAGTGTGCAGTATTGTGCTCTGAATGGGTCTGAGCTGCCATACTAGGCACATACTGTACTATGGACAATAGTGGCTCTGTTTCTTTAATTACATGTTGTTAAACCTATACAATCCATTTAATAACTTTTGTCTTATAATTAATTATTCTCACCGCGAGAATGCAGTGCAGTCTGCAGGCAGCATGTTATAGAGCAGGAGGAGCTGAGCATATTTGATATATATATATATATATATATATAGTTCTGTAAGAAAAAAGTCATTTATTCACATAGAACCGCCCATGTGACCCCTTAGCTCAGAATGAGCAGATACTTAGATAAGGGCCTCATGCACACAACCGTTGTTTGCATCCGTGGCCGTTGTGCCATTTTGCATTTCGGAAAATGCACCGTTTTGCAGCCGCATCCGTGATCCGTGTTTCCTGTCCGCCCCAAAAATATGACCTGTCCTAATTTTTTGACAAACAACGGTTCACGGACCCATTCAAGTCAATGGGTCCGTAAAAAAACACGGATGCACACAAGATTGGCATCCGCGTCAGAGGTCCGTGGCCGTAGGCTACTTTTACACAGACGGATCCGCAGATCCGTCTGCATAAAAGCTTTTTCAGAGCTGAGTTTTCACTTCGTGTTAGAATATACTGTCGGATCTGAGTTTCACGATCTAACTCAAATCCGATGGTATATTCTAACATAGAGGCGTTCCCATGGTGATGGGGACGCTTCAAGTTAAAATATACCATCGGATTGGAGAAAACTCTGATCCGATGGTATAAAAGGGACTCCTGACTTTACATTGAAAGTGAATGGGGGGCGGATCCGTTTGCAATTGCACCATATTGTGTCAACGTCAAACGGATCCGTCCCCATTGACTTGCATTGTAATTCAGGACGGATCCGTTTGGCTCCGCACGGCCAGGCGGACACCAAAACGACTTTTTTTTCATGTCCGTGGATCCTCCAAAAATCAAGGAAGACCCAAGGACGAAAAAACGGTCACGGATCATGGACCTACGGACCCCGTTTTTGCAGACCTTAAAAAAAAACGGTTGTGTGCATGAGGCCTAATAAAGTAATAAATAGTTTTACTGAATCTTTTCTCACAAAACTATATATTAGTCTGCTCACCTCCTACTGCTCTGTAACATGCTGCCTGCAGGTGTGACAGGTTCACTTTAAAGGGATACTCCAGGATTTTAGCATATGTCCAATAAGTAAGGTACAAAAACATATTATTTAAATCTTAGGCCTCTTTCACACTTGCGTTGTTAGGATCCGGCGTGCACTTCCGTTGCCGGATCCGAAGTGCCCGGCGGATCCGTAACACCGCAATTGAACTAAAAGCATTTGAAGACTGATCAGTCTTCAAAATGCGCTCAGTGTTACTATGGCAGCCAGGATGCTATTAAAGTCCTGGTTGCCATAGTAGTAGTGGGGAGCGGGGGAGCAGTATACTTACCGCCCATGCGGCTCCCGGGGCGCTCCAGAATGACGTCAGATCGCCCCATGCGCATGGATGACGTGATCCATGCGATCACGTCATCCATGTGCGTGGGGCGCCCTGACGTCACTCTGAAGCGCCCCGGGAGCCACACGGACGGTAAGTATACTGCTCCCCCGCTCCCCACTACACTTTACCATGGCAAACAGGACTATAGCGTCCTGGCAGCCATGGTAACCATTCAGAAAAAGCTAAACGTCGGATGCGGTAATGCGCCGAAACGACGTTTAGCTTAAGGACGGATCCGGATTAATGACTTTCAATGGGCATTCATTCCGGATCCAGCCTTGCAGCAAGTGTTCAGGATTTTTGGCCGGAGCAAAAAGCGCAGCATGCTGCGGTATTTTCTCCGGCCAAAAAACGTTCCAGTCCTGAACTGAAGACATCCTGATGCATCCTGAACGGATTTCTCTCCATTCAGAATGCATTGGGATAATCCTGATCAGGATTTTTGCGGCATAGAGCCCCGACGACGGAACTCTATGCCAGAAAAGAAATACGCAAGTGTGAAATATATATTGCTTTATTTGCACATAATATCAAAAACCTTCACAAGTCACATGTTTAAAACACTTTGGCCGCACTACATGCCAAGCACTCAAATATTGCAGTGTAGCATTGTGTGCATGAAATGCTTGGGCTTATGTTGTGACCCCCAAGTCCTGCAACCACTACAAGGCAGTTGAAAAAAACTCAAATCCAACATGATCACTGAGATCTATTGTCACCATGTAGCCCCAGTTTAAAGGGCTTCTGTCACCCCATTAAACCGTTTTTTTTTTTTTTCTTTACTAATAATCCCTACACTGCGATCTCATCATACATAAGCTAATTAATGATTTTCGTTCACTAGAATTTGTTAAAAATCGATTTTTGAAATATGTAAATTACCTTGCTACCAGCAAGTAGGGCGGCTACTTGCTGGTAGCAGCCACGTCCTCCGATGGTAATGACGCCCCCTCTGCTTGTTGATTGACAGATCCCGTCCGCTGGCCCTGCCTGTTTTGATTCAATATCTGGCGCCTGCGCCGCGGCCGTACCTCTCTTCAATCTGCGCAGGCGCACTGAGAGACGGCCACTCGCTCGGCCGCTCCATCCTCAATGCGCCTGCGCCGATGACGTCACATCTACACCCGGCGCAGGCGCATTGAGGATGGAGCGGCCGAGCGAGTGGCCGTCTCTCAGTGCGCCTGCGCAGACTGAAGAGAGGTACGGCCGCGGCGCAGGCGCCAGATATTGAATCAAAACAGGCAGGGCCAGCAGAGAAAGGGCCAGTGGACGGGATCTGTCAATCAACAAGCAGAGGGGGCGTCATTACCATCGGAGGACGCGGCTGCTACCAGCAAGTAGCCGCCCTACTTGCTGGTAGCAAGGTAATTTACATATTTCAAAAATCGATTTTTAACAAATTCTACTGAACGAAAATCATTAATTAGCTTATGTATGATGAGATCGCAGTGTAGGGATTATTAGTAAAGAAAAAAAAAAAACGGTTTAATGGGGTGACAGAAGCCCTTTAAATGGCTGATTCCTGTTTTACCCTTTTTATCTACCTAAATACCACTTTTTGAAAAACACATGAAATCTGGGTCAGAGAGCCAAAGTCTGAAAAATGCCCTGCAGATATTTTACTTCTGACCTTCACTTTTTGCTTGGTAACAAATTTAATGTCAGAACTCCAGAAATGCTGCATACTTTGTGTACAAATAATTTCCAATTTCATAGCTCAGCGGTATTCAAAGTCACTGTCATCCTTCTTACAAACGTGTTTTTCCTAAAGTCTATCAAACACTCAGCCTTAAAGCATGATTTATTTTAGAGCAGTGTTAACTCTATCCCATGAAAAATCCTTTTGGCTTTGTAAAATAATTTAACTATGGGGGCTGCCACACCCCACATCATGTTTGTTTTTGAGGTTGTAAAAAAACAAAACAAAACAAAAACACCACAAAGTCATGTGTTTTTCTTTGGGAGGAAGGATTTTTTTAGTTAGATGTTTTACGTGTGTTTTTATCTATGGAGAAGCCTAAAGGAATAAGCCTGAAAAAAATCACCATATCCAGAGTATGTTGTGTTTCGGAAAAAAAAAACCTCATGGAACTACAAAAAAAAAAAGAAAATGCAGTGTTTGCGGGAGTGTTATAATTTCCTATTGGCCAAACATTTAGGTGTCTCTGCAGGTTGGTGTTGCAAAGGGAAGCCATGAATGAAAACTCTTTCACTGATGACAGAACCCCTTTTAAGGCACATCGACAACTCTCAGACACACGATACTATATCAAAATGAAGGGAGACCCAACTCAGAAATATTTGAGACAGTCAAAAAAGGTCATCAGGGGTCTTCCTGCAGGATCCACGCAACTTTTAGACTTGGTACCTGAGAATCCCAGGATCAGGGTATTCTACATGCTTTCCAAAATACACAAAGCAGGGAATCCAGGGAGGTCAATCATTTCAGGTGTGGGAACCTGAAGAAATCTCAGATTGGATAGAGGGCATTCTCAAACCATTAGTGAGGAACACAACAAGTTATCTACAGGACACCACTGACTTATTGAACAAACTGTCAACCATAGGTCCCCTCCCTAAAGCCACAATCTTGGCCACCATGGATGTGGAATCCTTGTATTTGAATATCCCAGATTATTATGTATTAACTGCTTGCCGAGAATACCTGGAGGCGAATGGGATCGTCTCAGAGTCTGTACTACAATTGACCAAATTCATCCTCACCCATAACTATTTCTCTTTTGACAAGGATATATATTTACAGTGCACTGGGACCACCATGGGCAGTAAAATGGCACCGCAATATGCAAATCTCTTCATGGCAAAACTGGAAAATGACTTTTTGGTATCCTGCCCCAAAAAACCCTTGGCCTACTTCCGTTTCATTGATGACATCCTAATAATATGAAACGACTCTGAACATGAACTGATAAAATTTCAAGAACAAGTCAACAAATTCCATCCCACCATAAACCTGACCCTCAACTATTTACACACAGAAGTCAGCTTTCTGGACACCACCATAAAACTTCAAGACGGCTCAATACAGACATCCCTGTATCGAAAACCTATTGATCGGCTTACATACCTATAATGGGACAACTTCCACCCCAAACATATTAAAAAGTTCATCATCTATAGTCAAGCCATCAGATATAACCGAATCTGTTCCAGCCCTTCAGACAGGGATGAGCATTTACAACATCTGAAAAGGACATTTTTACACCAGGGCTATCATCCTGCTTCAATTGAAGATCAGATAACAAGAGCCACCAAGATCCCCAGAAGTCAACTTCTCCAATACAATGAAAAGAAACAGAACCAGCGCGTACCTCTGGTTGTGACCTACAACCCACAACAAGAGGTACTGAGGAAAACTGCCCAAAAAATACATCATGTCTTACATAAGGATGACTGAAATCTAAGGAACATTCTGATCAGATCATCAAGGCCATGTACCGCAGAAAAAGGAACCCATCCCTGTAATATAAGAAGATGCAAAACCTGTTCCCATATAATGACAACAGATAAGATACAGATCCCCAACACACAGCAGGACTATAAGATCCCTGGGACATTCACATGTTCTACATCTAATGTTGTTTATCTGATTTCCTGCACTAAATGTCCTGGTGGAAGCCTCTACGTTGCAGGTCTTTGATATTCTGTTGTTCTGTTGTTTTTCAAATGTCCATTCATTTCCCCATGTCTCTGTTCCTATTATATACAGTATATATATACACACAGCCTGTCCAAAAGAAAAGTCGCCACCAAAAATATTTTGTTGGACCGCCTTTAGCTTTGATTACGGCACTCATTCACTGTGGCATTGTTTCGATAAGCTTCTGCAATGTCACAAGATTTATTTCCATCCAGTGTTGCATTAATTTATCACCAAGATCTTGCATTGATGATGGTAGAGTCTGACTGCTGCACAAAGCCTTCTCCAGCACATTCCAAAGATTCACAATGGAGTTAAGATCTGGACACTGTGGTGGCCAATCCATGTGTGAAAATGATGTCTCATGCTCCCTGAACCACTCTTTCACAATTTGAGCCAGATGAATCCTGGCATTGTCATCTTGGAATAAGCCCGTGCCATCAGGGAAGAAAAAATCCATTGATGGAATAACCTGGTCATTCAGTATGTTCAGGTAGTCAGCTGACCTCATTCTTGGAGCACATACTGTTGCTGAACCAAGCACTGCCTCCACAGGCTTGTACAGTAGGCACTAGGCATGATAGGTACACCACTTTATCTGCCTCTCTTTTTACCCTGCCTCTCTTTTTACCCTTATGGCTACACAGCTGATGCACCCATCACTCTGTAACAGGGTAAATCTTGACCACATGACCTTCTTCCATTGCTCCATAGTCCAATCTTTATGCTCCCTAGCAAATTGAAGCCTTTTTTTCTGGTGTGCCTCACTGATTAGTAGTTTTCTTATGGCTACACAGCTATTCAGCCCCCATCCTTTGTGTTCCCTCCGCATTGTGCCTGTGGAAATGCTCTTACTTTCACTATTAAACATAGCCCTGAGTTCTACTGTTGTTTTTCTTCTATTCGATTTCACCAAACGTTTAAGTGATCGCCGATCACGATCATTCAGGATTTTTTTCCCGCCACATTTCTTCCTCGAATACAATGGGTCCCCACTATCCTTCAAGTTTTTAATAATACGTTGGACAGTTCTTAACCCAATTTTAGTAGTTTCTGCAATCTCCTTAGATGTTTTCTCTTCTTGATGCATGCCAATGATTTGACCCTTCTCAAGCAGACTAACCTCTTTTCCACGACCACGAGGTGTGTCATTCGACATGGTTGAATGAGAAGCAACTCATTGCACCAGTTGGGGTTAAATAACTTGTTGCCAGCCGAAAGATAATCGCCCACACAGTAATTATCCAATAGGAGGCTCATAACGATTTGCTTACTAGTAGTTAAATCCAGGTGGTGACTTTTTTGGACAGGCAGTGTATATTTCTGTTTCTTCATATATTCTAGTAGTACGTCTGAAGGGACTGGTGATGTCTCGAAAGCTCGCTATGTAACATTATTACTTCTATTTTTGTTAGCCATTAAAAGGTATCAAACCTGCAATACTCTTATTTTGTTTCTCTTAATGAGAGCACTAAACTAGTTTTCTATTGGATAACACGGTACCAGACTTTTTCATTTGCTATTTTCATTGCTATGTTTCTTCATAGCAGCTCAACAACAAAAAATCATGGCAGTGCGCAGTGCTAGATCTAATGGAGAAAAAGACCGGCACTCGCTGGATAAGATGAAAAGAAATTATTTTTTGTTGCCACATGAAGGACATAAGTGACGCGTTTCGACTCTACCGAGTCTTTGTCAAACCTTTTTGGATTTAATTGGCAGTGGTAGATCTGTCATAAGACTATAGTTGGGTCTATTGAGTTTTATCTCGGTGCCTGTCATTCTACCAGACAAAATAGTGCCGCGTGCTGCACCATTTTGTATGTCATTTTTGTTGGAATCTGTGATAGAAGCTCTTAACGTAGCCTCCAACACAGACGTGAACGAACCTTTAGGACAGCCTATATGTCAAGGCAATAATAATTCAGAATTTACCTGCACAATCTGGTAGAAGTCATAAAAATATTAATTGTTAGGCCTCATGCACAAAGCAGGAAGCCCTTATGGCAGCACATGGAGTTGTAGACTGCTAGTGCTGTTTGAATGGTTCCCTCCATGCAATGTTTCAAGGGCAGAGTAACTATGTATATATATGGCATCCGATGAAGTATTCCACCAAAACCATCCCCAACAATCACTGGAATGGGGTTCCAGTCTCCCCCTTCCTCTTCACTGCATGACTGCACTGAGGAGATAGCCACGAGAAAGAACCAGCATGCATGGTCAACTGTCATCAACAGAAGCAAGATGACTGCGGTGAGGAGAAATGGGGAACTTGAGATCCCTGGGGGTCTCATTGTGAGGTAAAATATGTTATTATAATTTGTTTCGAGCACTTGGTAGTAAGCCACTTGTATAGGCAGGCAAATGTATATATTTAGTTAGGGCTCAGCTGAGCAGTAGTTGAATTGTGTTTCGGGCCTAGTTGCATACTTAGGCCCTTCGAAAAGGCCACCAGATTTGTCAGTAGAGACAACTGTGGCATCAACACTGTCATCCCTATGATATTTATCTTAGAGCAGATGCTTACACTGATGCAACCAGAAATAGCGGAACAACAACAGCTTCCAATTTGTGCTGGCCGCCCTGAATCTGCTGGGGACCCACACAGACAAAGTCCCATGGAGAATAAAGTGAAGGAGGATAAGGTTGAGGAGCTACCACTGAAGAAGGAGTTTGTGTTGAAGGAGCACGAGGCTGATGATGACGATGACACTGGCGAACAATAAGCGCAATGAGGGGGCAGCGCCGAAAAGAAGGTAGACATGCTGGCAAGCTATATTACTCCAGAACATACTGTGTTCCATGACCCTATTGACTTCTTGGCAGGCAGACTGGAACAGTGGCTGGAACTAGCTCAGTTTTCACTGTACTGCCTTGTCTATCCTCCAGTGTGAGCTCAGAGGGAGTTTTCAGCGAGTCAGGTGGCGTTGTCACACCCAAACTGACAAATTTGTCCTTTTCCAATGTACGAAATGTTACTTCTGTCAAAATGAACGGGGCATGGATCTGTGAGGATTTTCACTCACCTCTGTCTGAGGCCAATGAATAGATCTGCCACTTTTGATGGTGGCTATTTATTGCAGCCCCATCATGCCAATGCTACTGTTTGCCTGCCCACCATCATGCTCTATACCATATGGAAGCTACTGCTGCCACCGCTGCTTCTTCCCCTAAAGCAACTACCATTACCCTGACCAGTTGCTACTATAACTACTACTTTTCGTAAAAAGTGGCACACACATGTAATCACTACCACCTTAAATGTTCCATGCTGTGCTGCCTTTACTATTGCTGCCACATACCACTATTGAATCTACACAACCTAGCCCTGACACTTTCCACAACCCCACTGCACTGCTTCCAAATAAAAGAGAGACTTTTTCTGGGCTTGTGAAGAGCAAGCCACAATTTCTTCTTAGAAGTTACATCTCTGTGTGTATAAATACAGGCAGGCATTCAAACCCTGTTGAGGCACAATGTTTGGACGCTTGTTTCCAACAAGCCACTGTTTTTACCAATAACACCGGGTTAACATTTTTTACTCCAGGTATTCCTGAAACCATAACTTTTTTATTTTTCCATTCACAAAAATAAAAACTTTGAAAATAAATAATTTTAATATTTGTATCATTATATTATATGTTGACACTCATTACTTTTTTATATTTACATCTACGGAGCTGTGTTCATTTTTTTGCAGTGTGATCTGTAGTTTTCAATGATGTGTAAAGTAAAAAAGTAAATAGACGTGTATTCACTCAACCTTTTACAGCAGTACCGCACCTCTTGGATCTCCTCAGTGCTCTAGAGCAGAGGTCAGCAAACCTTCGGCACTCCAGCTACTGGGAAACTACAATTCCCAGCATGCACCATTCATTTCTATAAGAGTTCTTATAAGTGCAGAGCCAGTATGCACGCTGGGACTTGTAGTTTCGCAACAGCTGGAGTGCCGAAGGTTGCTTACCTCTGCTCTAGTTCCGTCCACCCTAAAGGGTCGATTCACACGTCCGTATGTGTTTTGCGGATCCGCAAAACATGGACACCGGCAATGTGCGTTCCGAATTTTGCGGACCGCACATTAGCAGCACTCTCATCGAAAATGCCTTTTCTTGTCCGCAATTGCGGACAAGAATAGGACATGTTCTATTTTTTTGCACGGACGGATGAGGACATCACATTCCGGCCCCATTGAAAATGAATGGGTCCGCACCTGTTCCGCAAAATTGTGAATGGCTGTGAATCCTGGACAAATCTTCTGGCACTTGTGGTTAAAAACTCCAAGGGATTCATTTATGAAGCTAAAATACAACTACATTAGGCGTATTTCGGGCGCATATTGTGACGTAACAGCTAGTTGCGCTGCAATCTACGACTTCTTCCTGCAAACACCAGATCTAAAAAGTGGGTATGACGTGGGAGGGAAAGGGGATGGGCGTGTTTCAGGTGTAGAAAAAAGGTCTAAATGTAAGACAGCTAGGAAGCTGTCTTACATTTAGAAGCGACGGTGGATCCGGTAAAGTTAAGACGCCTCTTTAGAACTCCGGCAGATCTAACACCAGCTTAGAGGTTTATTAAAACTGGCATCTAAAACGCAAGTCTTAATAAATGTGCTCCCAAATTTTTATTTCAAGTGCATAAAAACATCATCATGCAATACAAAAAAAACATAAAAAAGCTATGCGTTTCAGATGAAACACATCATCCATCCTCATGGCCTGGTTTTCAATTATACCACATTGGAGTGTGTATGCCTTTTTTATCACTTTTTAGAAAAACATTTTTGGGGAGGTGAAGTGACAAAAAAAAATGGTGATTCGGCCATTTTGATTTATTGACTTTAACAAGCAATTGTTAGCTTGCCCCGTGAACTGCAATGGATTAACATTGCAGTCTCTTGGACTTGCGATATGTTCCTATGGAGCCCTGCTACCTACCTCAGAGTGTCATATCAATTTTCTGACCAACTGGAGCACTTTTGATTTAGGTACAATTGATTTAAACACAAATCATGTTTTTTTGAAACATTTGATGAGCCAGGCACAAAACAAATATTAAGAAAATTGCTCATCTCTAGTGAAGCACATTTTATGGGCTTGTTTGTTAATGAGTATGCTACACGATAAATGCCACTGGAGGATTAAAAGAAGACACTAGGCAATAGGAACATAAGCAGGAACAAGACATTTATGTAAAGTACTGTGTATACCTTTCCGTCTACTGAAAGGTAGGTGTCATTGAGCAGTAAAGGACATAATCCATCTAAAATATATACAGTATTACATAACATATTGCACATAAAAAGACTGTATCTATTGTTTGCAGAATGAAGGAGGTATTCAAGGTCAATATCTGATCAATGAGAGCGGAGCAGCTCTAATCAGCTCTATCCATTACAAACAATGGACAGAGCAGTAGTTTTGACACCCACTTCTGCTGCCAGAGCTATCGCAGAACAGCTGGTGGGTGGGATATTATACCCCTGATGATCAGATATTGATGGCCTATCCTGAGGATCAGCAATTAATATAAGACAATCAGAAAAGCCCCTTAAGCCCCATGACTGTGGAAAGGACTATTTCTGTTGTCAATGCACAGCTACACATTAGTGGTCAACCTCTGCTGCTCCTATTTGAGCATTTAATGGACCATATTTTTCAGACTAATAGACACACTTTTTCCCCCCCAACGTGTGCGGTTGAAATGGATAGTGCGAATGCTAATGACAACTTTATGGAAGTGGTCATTAGTATGCAGGAGGAGTGGTGAGTGAAGGACTGCACTGGCTGTACTCACCACTTCCTGGCCTTCTTCAAGACACTGCTCTGCACTGTGTCCTAACTGCGTACAGCGTCAAGATGTAATACATGTAGACACGCATTATGACCTGACCCTGTGCATCATAGTGTAGTGGGGGCAAAAAGAAGACCAGAGGAGGAATGGAGGTCTGAGCTGAAGTCTGAGGAGGAAAGAAGGTCTTATCTGAGGAATGGTGGTTTGATACAGACTTCTTCCATGGTAGATAAATTCTGCCACAGATATGCATGTGATACATCCAAATTTTATTGTGGATTTGGCCAGAGAGGGAAGTTGGATGAGTGATTCAATAAGAGCATCACACATTACACTAGTCAATGTAATGCCCTACTGTGGGCATCTTTATCTAGGCCTACTTAGACAACTATAGAGGTGCTATCCCAATTCTACAGTCTACTATTCTACTAACAAATAACATCTTCTCTTAACAGCAGCAGCTACAAAAACATTAGGACTGTTTAAAGCTCTGTCCTTACTGCCGCTAATAATTTCTGTCAGATTTCTGTTGCTTTATGACAGCAAGAAGAGGGTAGCCTGCAACTCTTTATTTGCTCTCAAAATAAACTGAAAACTGTGCCACTGAATGGATTTGTCTAGGGTATACTCCTGAAGGGGTTTTCCCCTGGCATTCACCCTTTTACCCTGTATGGTGGGCAAGGTTCTACCAGGTTGGTACCACTAAAAGTAGTTTCCATTCTGTGAGTGCTGACCCAAGCGGACCAAGAGACACTGGTGTGTGGCACCAAGGAGACAGAGATGTGGTCAGAGGGCAGGATGAGCAGAGTTCCTGCAATAGGGCAAAATAGGCAATACATATGCTTTATGAGACGTGTTATCTAAACGAAATTGCGTTAAGCAAACACCTTCAATTGCTTTTCAAAGGCTTTTCTTTCAAGATAACGCGATGAGTTAAGAAATTTGAGTTAAGAGTTTGTGTGTTAACCCTGCTACATCTGTAGGTCAGACATGTGAAAACACAAGACAGGAGCTAAGTAAGCTAGGAACCTTATTGCTCAGGCAACTTTCCATAAGGGAAGGTGCCAGATATCCCCAATGAACACTGTAACTGGCTGAGGACAGATTAGCCTGTGTACACGCTGGACCTTTAAGAGCCAGTGAGAGAATGTGCACTGCATGCACCCTATGGGGGCAAACCAGCAAGAACAGGAAGAAAGTGTATATGAACACAAGGGGCATGAGCTTAAGCACAACAGGGATGGTGAGTACTCTGGGAGCACCAGAAGAGGAGAGATGCTGAGAGACATGGACATCCAGCATTACAGAAACCCAACTGGAACCTGGCAGATCCAAAACAGCTAAATGGGATCTATCAGGTCTTGGTTAATAATGGATTTATCAAAGCTGCCATCACTTACCAATCACGAAAGCCATTGTGAACAAGTGTCATTCTGGACCATGTGTCCTTCCATATATTTTTCAACTAAAAATAGTAAACAATGTTTAACCCTTTCTGATGCAACTTATCTAAATAGTTTTATCTACAAATTGTGGTGAAGCTGGTTGTAAACAACGATTCGTTGGGGTTAAAAAAAATAGTCTCTCTGTATTTCCATTAAGCTAAAAGTCCTTGCAGGCTTTATGGAGGTTTATACTAAACCAGTTGTTTCAAGACCAAACAGAATATAATACGCTTGAAGATGAATAAGAACCTCTTTCTTTGTGAAGAGGAGTATGTACAATATCATTTCAGGCGATGAAGCTTTGTATTTGCTTGTGCTAAGAGACGCTGTAATATTGAGCAGCTTGATGAACACTCGAGAAAGATAATTAGGATACTTTATATTTTACATATTAGCAAAAAGGAAACTCAAACCTCGGAGGTTATGAAAAGCATTATGCAACGTTAATTAAGCTTAAATAGTCTCCATGGTAACTCGAGCCTGCAATGGTTGGTGATATTTCCCTATCTAAATTATGTTTTTACTGCTGTATAATTCTTTGCATTCACTTCTCAGCCTAGGATGTCCACCTCACCACTTATATTGTAACGGCAAAGGGTGTGGATGCACTGTACCAACTAACCAGTTTGACTTTGGGCTAGTCCTAACGGTGTTATCCTGGCACCCTCTGGTTTTCATCCTTTAACCCCTTCTCTGCAGGGGACATACCAGGCCTCTACCTCTTGGAATAGTTCAAGTGTATTTGGCAGCTGACCCATGGTGGTCAAATACACCATTGGGAAGCATCAAGGGGTAATGCAATACTCATAATCAGTAAACAGGGGAGGTCAGGGCAGTCAGAGATTGTAAAAATGTGTGAAACTAATAGAGGGATCTGGCCTTTGCTGCAGGAGACCCACTAGGCTGCTACGTTTTATAGTCCTGGTGTAATTGACAGCTGACCTATGGTGGTCAAAGACACTGATGCGAAGCACCAAGGGATCAGGTTATATTCTTATTGATAAACGGACAGAGGTCAGGGCAGGCAGAGTTTGTGCAAATCTGTGAAACTAATACAACGTCAGGGGCAGGTGGCGAAGGTTAAAGGGGCTATCCCATCTTAGACAATGGGGGCATATCGGTTGACTGATAGGTGCGGGTCCCACCACTGGGACCCGCACCTACAAGGAGAACGGAGCGCAGCCGCCCTCCATTCATTTCTATGGAGCCGCCGAAAATAGCCGAGCGCCGGCTCGGCTATTTCCGTCGGCCCTATAGAAATGAATGGGAGCGGTGGCCACGCATGCGCGGTGCACTCCCATTCATTTCAATGGGAGAGGCGGGGAGCTGCACCTGGTGGTGGACGGACCCCGGGAAACCCGGGGCCCTCCAGCCACAACTCTCCCCGGCTCCGTTCTCCTTGTAGGTGTGGGTCCCAGAAGCACACCTATCAGACAATGGGGGCATTTCCTAGCTATATGCCCCCATTGTCTAAGATGGGATAACCCCTTTAAGTACGGTACACAGGGTAAGGTTGGATCAGACAGCAGAGTAATAGAGTCGTTAAACAGGCAGAGGTTTTTTACACTGGAAGACAGTCAGAATAGTACACCTTCACAGGGTTAAACTAGTAAACTAGGAACCTAAGCTCAGGCAAGGAGTCAGTGGTCAGACCAGCCTTTACAGCAGAAGCTGACTAACCATTAGAAGCAGCCATGCAACTGCACACAGAGCAAGGAGAAAAGAGAAGCGGTGGTCACAAAAAAGGGAGTAGTACTGTAGGCAGTTCAATGAATAAAGTTATTAATAGAAGTAGTGGGGCAGCCACAGACATACGGTAGGTCGTCAATAGTATAACCAATGGGAGTCAGTAGGAAACATGCAGCATCCTGAACACGTTGTGTGGCCTTGTCATGGTGTCAAAGCCTGCAAGTGAGGGCTCCACAATCTGTCACGTTGATCACCATTGGTCTATTGACAGCTTTATTCCACTGTGAAAATCACTTTTCATGCAGTCTTGCTGATGGTATCTATAGTAATGATCACACATACTACATACTTAAAAAAATTGCAGTTGGTAATTTCTTGTCATGTGACCCATCCCTAGGAGCACCCCAAACCAACATGGGACTGCCCACTTATGGAAGGAGGTTACACAAGCCCCACCTATTTTCAGCCCTTGACAGCTTGAATTTGCCATGATGGTTTCTGAAAATTAGGGACGGCCCATCGAAATTCAGAAGTACTGGCAACTATGTCAACAAAATACTTCTTGCATGATAAGGCTTGTCTTACACAGGCTGGTGTCTAAAGGTAGGACCATTATAGGAGCAGAACAATGAAAATAGAACTGCTGCAATCGGCACATAACTCACTGGAGAGCCAAACAGATTCCACTGACTATAATGGGATCCATTCAGTTTGCTTTTTTGAGCAAAGCCACTATTTTTGACGAAATGTGTGATGGAGGCCCCGAACAGCGCCTCCAACGCAGATGTGAGAATACCCTAATAACAAACAGCTACAACATGACCTTGTGGTATTTGGCCGAATCTCAGATTAATCTTAACTGCCTGATGGCAACCAAGTCTTGCTCTCCCCTAGAAGCTAACAAGGAACATACTAATGAATTGTAAAATACATACATCTTATGGCATAATAGATGTTTTTTTGGCACACATGACCTCTGTCCAGAAGCTCACATGGCAGGGAATGGACCCACGGCACTGGAATGGCAGGGAACAGATTAGTGTTTTGTGAGTTTTATGCTATGTACAGTGTCATCCATGGCTTAGATAAATTTGTGCTAGAAGCTGGACAACCCACCTTGTCCATAACCCAACTTTGACCACATGCTGATCACCTTATCACCCAATCTGTGGGATCAATATGCTGTGGATCTCATTCTCCCTTAGAAGTAAAACTTGTTTGGGAAGACACGATAATGTATCCATGAAAAATAAACGTTTATTGTGCCTTCATGTGTACAGCGTCAAGACATTAGGGGGTCAAATATCAAACAGAAATGTGCCTAAATTAGGCGTATTTCTGGCGCAGATTGTGGAGCAAAGGTTCTGTGACTTCTCCCCGCTCACACCAGGTCTAACAAATGGGGCGTGGTATGGGCGGGGAAGGTTTCATTTACCACTTTCTACGCCTGTTTTAGGCTACTTTCACACTAGCGTTCGATCGGATCCGTTCTGAACGGATCAGATCATAATAATGCAGACGGAGGCTCCGTTCAGTACGGATCCGTCTGCATTATTTTTAGCATATAACAGCTAAGTGTGAAAATAGCCTCGTACGGATCCGTCCAGACTTTCAATGTAAAGTCAATGGGGGACGGATCCGCCTGAAGATTGAGCCATATTGTGGCATCTTCAAACGGATCCGTCCCCATTGACTTACATTGTAAGTCTGGACGGATCCGCACGGATCCGCACGCCTCCGCACGGCCAGGCGGACACCCGAACGCTGCAAGCAGCGTTCAGCTGTCCGCCTGTCCGTGCGGAGGCGAGTGGAGCGGAGGCTGAACGCCGCCAGACTGATGCAGTCTGAGCGGATCCGCTCCATTCAGACTGCATCAGGGCTGGACGGCTGCGTTCGGGTCCGCTCGTGAGCTCCTTCAAACGGAGCTCAGGAGCGGACCGACGAACGCTAGTGTGAAAGTAGCCTTAGGTGTAGAAAATAGTCTAAATGTAAGACAGCTAGGAAGCTGTCTTGCATTTAGAAGTGGCGGAGGATCTGCTGAAGTTATGTAGAGGCCGGTGCCTCATCATAACTCCAAGTATAAGGGTTATTAAGATCGTCATCTAAAACAACAGTCTTAATAAATGTGCCCCATAGTGTGCAGACTATGCTGTGCAATGTCAGGTCACGGTGCAGACCCAGAGAAGAGTGGAGAATGCAGGAAGATCGGCTAGATGGGCAGAGTGGTGGCGTTGTCTGAAGAGCTAAATTAATTTACTTATTTTTTGTCTGATCTGAGGTCTGATATGGGGGTCTGATGAAGATTGGGGGTCTGATGAAAAATATTTTTTTTCTGATTTTCCTTCTCTAAAGGTGTGCCTTATAATCCAGTGTATATCTGTATATGATATCATACATCATTTTATGCATTGATAAACCACTATATTCCAATGCTCTTTAGTAAAGGTCATTGCTCATAACCAATGATCCAAAAAACATCTATTTCCAGAAAGTAACATTGTGTACAGAGTCATATCCTAATCAAAAAGAGTTATATGGTGATCAAATTACTTATTTTTCTGACCGAACCAAAAACTGCAATATTGGGACCTGAAGCAGAAGAGATTTAACCTTTTAAATTTTTAGCAATGTTGACAGAAAGTTACTCAACTGTGAGCTCTAACACTAGAGGAGTTAAATGCATGTCAGCACACATTACCGTCCGGGAAGAAATTCTTCTCAAAAGGTCTAAGGAAAATTAAATCATTAGTATAATGAAGATGAGGTGTAGTTATTCTCAAAGTCATGGCTATCATGTGCTAATTAAAACTCTTGAGAATTCCTCAAGTGCTTCTCGACAGAAATCTGATTGCAGCCAATAAAGACGTTCGGATCTGGTACCTCACTCTGCTATTTTTTCCATCCACTTTATGAAATTATCAAAATGTTTCTGCATCTCATTTCTTCAGGGCCAGAAATAGAAACTGAAGCACAAACTGATCACGGAGGACCAATTTGAGATGTTTTATAACACGCATATGTAAGTCAACTGACTTATCTGCTCTCTCCCAGCAATAAAAAGGCGTCTGAGCTCGGCCCATCATATTTACTGACATCAAGTATACTTAGTGCTTCAAATGAACAGAACGGCCTGGAAGATAGATTATGGAGCCATTTATATGTCTTCTAAGCCTAAAATAGCAGTTGATCTAATGTGAACAAAGGAAGAACACATACACCCAGTCGTGGCAAAACTTGAAGAATCTCTGTAACATTCAATAAATCGTCATTCACACTATCATGTTTTCTAAAACAGTAAAATTTCTTTAAAGGGGTTCTCTATGAACTAAGAAAATTAAATTACTGAAAATACTTAAATATTAGTTTGTCATAAATTTATTCCCAACTACGTTTCATTACTTATAATGGCTCGTTTTGTCTAGGGAGCAATAATCCAGGGAAATAAAATGGCTGCTGTCCTTAGTGCACACAAAACCTGTCCTACTCACACAGCAGGACAAGTTACTTTACAACACTGAGCTAAAGAGCTGCCTTATCCTACTCTCCTACTTGTCAGAGATTATGATCCTGAACAGTGATGGCCAGTTCGCCGTGTTCGCCCGTGAACACATGCGGGCTGCCATCTTAACTCACAAGTCCGGCGATGCACAGGTAAGTCCTTACCTGTGCCTGTGACAGGAGCCGGTCTGAAACAAATGCGGTCATTGGGAGCAGGCAGTTCCGAGAACAGCCGCCGGAACTGCCTGCTCCCGGTGACCGCATTTGTTTCAGACCGGCTCGCGCACAGGCACAGGTAAGGATATACCTGTGCATCACCGGACTTGTGAGTTAAGATGGTAGCCCGCATGTGTTCACGGGCGAACTGGCCATCACTGATCCTGAATACAGTTTAATATGATTGTCAGCTGAATCTCTGTAGAAATTTAGTTCATGAGGAGACATGGAGTACAGGGAGGAGGTAGGTGTGTGGATAATAAGCAGCAGCACTTGTATACAGTCTCCATTACCACAGCCCCACATTACCACAGTCTGTCCTGTCCATCCTCTCTGTAATTCATGTCTCCTCATGAACTCCATTCCTACAGAGATTCAGCTGAAGATCTTACCATCTGTATTCAGGATCATCATTTCTGACAAGTAGAGCAGAGAGGAGGATAAGGCAAGTGCTGTAGCTCGTTGTGAAGTAACTTGTCCTGTGTGATTAGGACAGGTTTTGCGTGTGCTAATAGGACAGCAGCCATTTTATTTATCCTAATGATTGTTCCCTAGAGAAAATTTGTCATTAAAACTAATGAAAGATCTTTAGGAATATATTTATAATAAAATAATATTTTCATTTTCTTAATTCCCATAGAACCCCTTTAATCTGCCATTAATAGGACCTGATTAAATCTCCCATTAATAAAATACACAAAAATGGAAAAAACTAACTTTAAGGCCTCAAGCACATGAACATATTTTTGGTCTACAGGCATGATCATGTTTAGAATAACCTGCCCTGTCAATCAAAGTGCAGAGGGCGCAGCAGTTGCAGAGAAAGCTGTAGGGGTAACAGCAACACCCTTGTTGCTCCTAAAAGCTCATTTGCATATAATAAAACTTCATTTTTCTCAGCAATGCAGGGACATATGAACATGGGACCAATGCAGATGCCTTCAGCCGCCAAGTGCAAATGTAACAGGTCAGCCAGTTTCATGGGTACCTCTATGGCAGTCCTATATCACGTGGATGATACAGTATATAGGCCCCATAATAATTTGTCATCCAGAACCCAACATGATGATATGATATTAGACTATATAAAATGCCATCTGTCAGATGTTAAAAAGTCATTAAAGGATTATTATTAAGTACATGGAAAAGTACAAGTATTGCCTCTATAAAGAAAATAATAAACAGCGTATCTACTTAGGCTAATGTGAATAGATTGTCTCATCAAGACTGCGGTCCGCTGGTTAATTAGCATGCACGCTGCAGCGCCTACCTTAATGTTCTCCATAAAGCCAAACAATATTTCCTGATTATCCCATTCTGAAAATGGATTTATCCTAACATCACATTCAGTGTGTGAACATCGCTGTACTCATTTTATTTTACTTTTTTTTAACCTAAATGTTTGCTTATTCCTTCCTATAAATGTAAAAATAAAGTAAAACAGCAGCTAATTAAATGGCTAAAAGTTTTATTTTGCTAATTACTAAACGTGTTGTTCTCAGTGTGCGCAAAGACGACAACCTATAAATAAAATGATATTCACTTTTTACGTGATTTTCTTTCGCCCATTTCTCTAGAATGGGATTCATTTATATGACTTCATCTAAATGAAGAATTTATTATAGGGTTTTATCTGCTTCTCTGCTGTGCTTACTCATTTGAACAATGAACTGCAACACTTTAATGGAGGGTGACAAGGCAATCATAGATGTAATGCACATGGTACGCCTTACACAGGATTTATGCTCTAAATGCT
Organism: Bufo gargarizans; assembly: GCF_014858855.1. Lineage (NCBI taxonomy): Eukaryota > Metazoa > Chordata > Amphibia > Anura > Bufonidae > Bufo > Bufo gargarizans. The sequence goes on along the minus strand of NC_058080.1, from coordinate 590,067,748 downwards.
TGGTTTATTGGGACAAGGGACTAAAATATGCACCTCCGAGATATACAGTCCATGAGTGGGCCATATGTCCCGAAGCGGCATTGATCGGGCACACGGGAGCACACAGCATCATAGATTACAATGATGCTGCGCACATCTGGCCGTCCGCGGGACTGTTGTCCCGCACTCATAAGATCATATGAGTGCGGGACAATAGTCCTGCGGGTGGCCTGACGTGCGCAGCGTCATTGTAATCTATGATGCTGTGCGCTCCCGTGTGCCCGATCAATGCTACTCCGGGACATATGGCCCGCTCACAGACCGAATATCTCGGAGGGCATAAGGTCATGTGCAAGGGCCCTAAATATGACTATTTTATTAGATGAGGACCAAGAAAATTGTAACAAATATCTGATGATGCCTGTGATGATAGTTTCCATGTCAATCGCTCTGAACCACTTAGCACATAGCCCCCTAGCCCCCTTCCCCCCGCCCCTACAGAGACACTGAAGGCTGGCTTTGGGGGATGGCAAACTGTGCAATTGTCCAGCTACCCCATATCCTCCAGGGCCCAAATAATAGGTCCCCTAGAAGCAACCTACCTAGTGACAATTACACTGCTCTGTCTGTCCCATTTACAATGAATGATCTCATAGTAGAAAGGACTGTGCACGTGTCTTCTCTCTGTACTGATAGGAAGAAATATATATTACACCAAACCTGGACGTACTACAAATTGTATTATGCATTTTTATTGCTCTACTTTGGCCCGGCAAGTTGGCAAGGACAGGACCCTGTTCCTCCCCTCTTGGTACGAGAAGGCTAGTCCTGTCCAGAGACAGAGAGAAGGGGAAGCGAGCTGTAAAGCTCCGGCTCCTGTTACAGATCCTCCATACTGATCAGGTACTTTTCAGCCTAAAGTCAAGTCTGGAAAAGCTTGACTGCAGAGTGAACAGCTCTGGCCAGCATCTACAGACACTTCTGTAAGGTGAGGGACTACGGCTAAGACACCCATCACCCAGAACGTTACAAGGCCAGTACAACCTCAGTGCTTAACTGCAGCCATTTAACCTGCCTCCAGAGTCCATGCTGGTGCCAGAAAGAATTGCATTTGGAAATTGCTGCTGTTGAATGTACTTGAAGTTCTATGTTGCACTTAGTAAAAAAGACGGTTACATTTAACTCTGGCCTCCTTCTTCTGCATTGGCCCCCTGGGAGCAACGGCCTGAGAGAGTACACCGTGACACAACACTTCATCAAAGCCACTACCACTCCTATCCTCTACACCGACTCCTCAGGGGGCCGCTGCATATATACAGATGTCGACAAGCTAAACTTGAGGGTTAACACCTTAAGTAAACAACTGCATAAAAATGTTTATTGACTTTTTCAATGGATTTCAATGTCTATTGTCAACAGAAAATTGAGAGAACATTGTGACGTGTGTTATCAGAGTCAATTTTAGCTTGGCTTCATCTGTATATACAGTATATTCTGTATATATAATATATATATTTACATTAATAAAAAAGAATATTCTTACCTTCCCAAAACCCCTCTGTCGCTGTGCAACTTCTCCATCCTTCCTGCTGGTTTTTATTGCCCTGACTGCGGTGGTGACATGTCCATAAACCGTACGTGACCGCTAGCCAGTGGTTGACAAAATGATTTTAGCTCAAAATGAGTACAATGGAATATAAAAAAAATACATAGCTCATTTCTTATATTGTTGATGAGAATGTGACTTAAATAAGTGTTTATGTCCTCTTAGTAGTCTAGAGATAAGGTTTATTAGGTGACCGGCACAAAGTGAAAGTACCAGTCAAACAGTTAGAAAAACAGTTGGCCCTTTGTGACAGAATGGCTCGATATTTTTAATAAAGGCCAATTGAAAATATGATTTTTAGCCAAAAATGAGTATAATCCAATTATAAACAAAAATTGCCTCTAAGTTTTACTAAATTACACAGCTAGAATACTGGTGGTAAGTTAGTAGTAGTATATGTAAAATAAAAAAAAAGTAAAGTGCTTCTTTAATTTCATATAGTTTTTTTTTTTTCTTTCTGCCAAGATGTGCACAGCCGGCCATGATATTGAGAAGTGATCCGCTGCCAGGCTGACTCTAACCGGTTGCACTCTACTCTAATGATTAGATGTGTTAAGCCCCCACTACTTCACCCCTTTATTGGCATCTGATGGATGTCTTTATTTATCAGCCCTTAATAGAAATCATTGGTGTGGGAGGCATAATCACAATCCACACCAAGCATCATCTCTTAGACATTTCATTTCATGACCCATTCCCATACAGCCAGCGCTCCTGTCATGATTAGTTCTGGTTTGGTACAAAAACGGCAGTACACCAGCGTGCTTCTTTACTGGAGGAACTCAAGTGCAAAACAATACGAGCAAGGCATAGGGCTTGCTTCTCCAGTCTCCTCCTTGGCAGAAGAAGGGTTTGATGCTGAGAAAAAGCCTGAGCTAGCTGTCCCTCTCTCCCTCAGAAGGCTGGTACACTGGCTAAAGGCTGGTGATCCAGGGTCTGTGGCAGCATATCCTCGTCTCAGCGTCTTCTTCTTCTGGTCACTCATGCAGACTGGCATGAGTCTCCCCCTCTAAGCACTGGTTTCTAACTGCAGAACACTAGGGGCTCTGACTGCTCTCCTTATATACAGTTTCTAGATAGATTGGAACCTTCTAGTTGGAGGGGTGGAGTGGAGAAACTCAGCACAAACAATTACAAAGTTACCACTCCTGTCTGGCATAGACTTACATTAGGCTTTGTTCACATCACCGTTCAACCTTTCCATTCTCCTGCTCCATTTAGGAGCAGCAGAATAGAAAGGACGGATTCGGCACTTAACTGAGCCGAACGGAGCCTAAGGACCCCACAGACTATAATGGGGTCCATTAGGTGTTCGCTCAAAAGAAGATTTTTGAAGCGGAGACAAAAGTTCAGCATGCACTACTAGTTATGTGCCAAATCGGTCCTTTCCGTTCTCCTGCTCCTAAACGGGGCAGGAGAACAGAAAGGCTGAACGGTGATGTGAACAAAGCCTTAGAGCTTCAGTGATACTCAATGGCAATGACACAGCAGGTTTTCCAGACAAAAACAAGTTTCCAGACATAACAACATAGCTAAAACCAGACATTCAAAAGGTCAGGCTGTCTGGTTTTGGTGGCAAACAAATCTGTCTTTTTCCCTCCAAATCATGCTCTTTTTAACCCATAGAGGACCCTTGCTGTATATGTACGGCGCTGATTGATGTGACTTAAGGACCAGCACCACAAAAACACTGATGCCGGCGTATTAACCCCTTGTATGCCGCGGTCAAAGCTGACTGCGGCATGCAGAGGATTCGCTGAGGGTACGGGTGCCCTCTGCTTCCCCATCGGGTCCCCGCGCTGCAGTGGCAGGGACCCAATAGCAGAAAAGCAGCCCAATGCCTTACATAGGCATCGGAACTTGCCTTCTACGGAAGCCTGTGAGATCCAGTCTCTTAGGCAGGGTCTCACAGGCAGGCTGTAAGCATAAAAGCTGACAGCCAAAGCATTACAATACATGTTGTATTACAATGCATTGCAGAGGGGATCAGACCCCAGAAGTTGAAGTCTCAGAGTGGGACAAAAATAAAAAGTTTAAAAAAAAAGTGTTTTTCATAATAAAAATAAATAGTTTCAAGTAAAAAAATAAAAAAAATCCCAAAATAAAACACATAAAATTGTAAACAAAATAGAAAAATACACATATTAGGTATTGCCACGTCTGTAACGACCAGCTCTATAAAAATATCACATGATCCACCCCCTCACCTGAACACCGTAGAAAAACAGCTGTTTTTTGTTACCCTGCCTCACAAATAGTGTAATCAGGTGGGGGGTCTTCAAATGTGACATGGCAACTTAAAATTATCCCAGTGAAATCTGCCCTCCAAAAATCACATGGAGCTCCTTTCCTTCTGCGCCCTGCAGAGCAGTTTACGATCACAAATGGGGTGTTTCTGTAAACTACAGAATCAGGGTAACAAATATTTTGTTTTGTTTGGCTGTTAACCCTTGCTTTGTTACCGGAAAAAAAAAGAATTAAAATGGAAAGTCTGCCAAAAAAGTGAAATTCTGAAATGTAATCTACATTTTCCTTTAATTCTTGTGGAACACCTAAAGGGTTAACAGAGTTTGTAAAATCAATTTTGAAAACCTTGAGGGGTGTATTTTCCAAAATGGGGTAACGTTTTGGAGTTTCTACTCTAGGGGCGCATCAGGGGGTCTTCAAATGTGACATGGCAGCTTAAAATTATCGCAGCGAAATCTGCCCTCCAAAAACCATATGGCGTTCCTTTCCTTCTGCGCCCTGTCGTTTGCCCGTGCAATTGAGTTTTGTTTGGCAGTTAACCCTTGCTTTGTTACTGAAAAAACGGATTAAAATCTTCCCAAAAATTTTAATTCTGACATTTCATCTACATTTTCCTTTAATTCTTGTGGAACACCTAAAGGGTAAACAAAGTTTGTAAAATCAGTTTTGAATACCTTGAGAGGTGTAGTTTCTAAAATAGGGTCATTTCTATTATGTAAGCCTCACAAACTGACTTCAGACCTGAACTGGTCCTTAAAAAGTGGGTTTTGGAAATTTTCTGAAAGATTTCAAGATTTGCTTCTAATCTTCTAAGCCTTCTGACAAAAATAAAATGGCATTCACAAAAGGACCCAAACACAAAGCAGACATATGGGAAATGTAAAGTAATAACTATTATATGAGGTATGACTATCTGTTTTAAAAGCAGAGAATTTTTTTTTGTAAATTTGGTATTTTTTTTAATAAAAATGTAAAATATTGACTGAAATTTACCACTATCATGAGGTACAATGTGTCCTGAGAAAACAATCTCAGAATAGCTTGGATAAGTAAAAGTGTTCCAAAGTTATTACCACATAAAGTGACATGTCAAATTTCCCAAAAAACGGCTTGGTCCTTAAAGGGGTTATCCCATCTTAGACAATGGGGGCATATCGCAAGGATCATATCGCACCTATAAGGAGAACAGAGCAGAGAAAGTGGAGGAGGGCGCACTGCGCATGCGCAGCCGCCCTCCGTTCATTTCTATGGAGCCGCCGAAAATAGCCGAGCCAGCGGCCCCATAGAAATGAATGGGAGCGTTGGCCCCGCATGTGCGGTGCGCTCCCATTCACTTCAATGGGAGAGGCGGGGAGCTGCGCCTGGTGGTGGTCGGACCCTGGGAAACCCGGGGTCCTCCAGCCACAACTCTCCCCGGCTCCGTTCTCGTTGTAGGTGCGGGTCCCAGAGGTGGGACCCGCACCTATCAGACAATGGGGGCATATCCTTGTGATATGCCCCCATTGTCTAATATGGGATAACCCCTTTAAGGTGAAAAATGGAAGGGACCCGAAGGTGTTAAACCCTATGGCAGCTGTGGAAAATTACCAACTTCTCATTCAAAGTCCCAAAAGTATCTCAGTAGTCATTAACCATTTCCACAGTGCTGTGCAAATACAGTGCAAATGAACAGGATATATATCACAGCATACATATAAAGTGCAGTTAAACAGTATTAAACAGTGCAAGTTAACCCTTTCAAGTGAAATAAAGAAGTTTATAACTTTGTATGGGGAAACAGGGGCAACTGTCCACAAATGTCCAGACTTTACAGTACCCCTGCTCCAGGACACTACACATATATAGCGCTGACATTCTCTGCAGTGCAGTACAGGCATTAGCATCATTCATCGCTCTGACAAGAAAGTGGAAGCCGAACATGTCTGCAGTTTTATGAGCACTTGGAAGAACAAATTATTCTAACTTGCTCCTGGATCCAAATGAAATGCGGCTTTAAGTGAACTTCTATGTCCTAAAGGTAAAAGTTACTTTAGAGAAGGTTTATATTAAATTCAATTTAACCAGTATCATCTATCATTATGCCCTCTCTTACACAACCGTCAATTTAGACTTTACGCAGCTCTGGCGCTGAAATAAAATAACGCCTCTAGTCCGGGAAGGTAAAAAGGAAAAATGAAAGCTTCTCACTTTTTTTTTACGCAGTTCGAAGAGGAATCCTATTTTTCAAAGTAAACGTGAACACCCCGGTCCAGTAATTGTGACATTTTAGCACCTATGGTTATGGCTAATGACTGCCCACACTCCGAACGACATGGTCAGAACGGAACCTGGCATCTCACTTAGGCAGGGTTCACACTGGGCTTTCCATTGAGGTCATATAACTGAATATCCAAAAACAGTACAAACTTAGATGGCAACAGATCCATTCACTTCAATGAGGCAAAGTGAGCCCAATGGATTCATATTTGGACTCAGTTCGACTGGCAAAAAAAAAAGCAGGCCAAACAGGGTTCAAAGATTAACCCTTTGGGCTCCACTTCACTTACTTAAAGGGGTTATCTGAGATTTTTATATAGATGGCCAGTCCTCAGGATAGGTCATCAATATCAGATCAGTGGGGGTCTGACTCCCGGCACCCCCTGCCAATCAGCTGTTTGAAGAGGCCGCCACGCTCCGGTGTCTTCCTAGACCAGTGACATCACATTCATTGGTCACATGGTCTAGCGCAGCTCAGCCCCATTGAAGTGACCCCTACTGATCTGATACAGATAACCTATATCCAGAGGATAGGTCATCAATATTACACACCCAAAAAAAAACTTTATGTGAATGGACTTGTCGCAGTATGCATTTGAATACGGTTTTCAGATATTTAATAATATATCCTCGAAGGAAACCCCTGAAGAGGGCTAAATGTTCCGATGTAGCCTGTATCTGCGCATGCACCAGATGCATCCATTTGCTGCGCAGAATAGAAGGTACCCAGGAGCAGCCAGAGGAAGTGGTCGCCGCCATTCTGCAGCCCATGGACATGGAAGATGACAGGTGAGTATGCTTATGTCACTGACACCGGGTCACCAAATTGGCCAACCCCTTTAACTGACCATCACTAGACAAGTCAGGTGACCCTTGGTCCTATACATGGGGGGATGAACCGCCCATAACCATCACCAATCAACATGTCTACATAGACGATGCGATCAATGTCAGACGAGGGCTTGCTTATTTGTCAGGTGATAGGCAAGGATCGGGAACCAAAGTTCACACCATGTAAAAGGATCTGTAAGGGCATGAGACTGATACAGGATCCCATTGGAAGAACTTACAGGACCTGTAACCGCTCCTGACATGTCTGTTCTAGTAACTACTTGTGCCCCCATTGTAATTCAGGAACATCTATTCTTATGACTCTATGAAGTGCCATTCCCTTATTATTGTGTCTTCTAGAAGTTCTGAATGAATTACTAACATTTTCCATGAAGGTCCAGCTGAGTGCACCAGTTGGTGGGTGTCCCTGTACAATCTGAAGTACTGATTGGATAGTGTCCGACTAGTCAGGGATACAACCCCAACTAGTAATACTCAGCTGGACCATCACTGAAAACTGCTGGTAATTCATTCATAACTTCTAGGAGGATTACTAAAGAAATGGCACAACACAGAGTCATAGGACTAGATTCTCCAGAATGATTATAATATGGGCGATGCAAGTAGTTACTACAACCAGAGGCGAAGCTGTAGTTGGCGCAGAGGAGCCTGAGGGGACCCAAAGACACTTGTGCCACATAAGAAGACAGCAGTGTTATAGAAAGTGCATGCACCTCTGGCTGGGGGAAGGGGTTAGGTCAAGAACTTGGCATGGTGGCCGAGGGTGACGTTTCAATTTTTGCCTCAGGCAGAACGAAGGCCATCTGCACCCCTGGTCACAAAGCACTGAGGGAAGGGGGCCCAAGCTAAACTCTTGCACCAGGGCCCATGAACCTTTAGCTACACCCCTGACTACAACAGATGTGTCAGGAGAGGTGACAGGTCCTCATTAATACCACATGTTGGGGAGGGGGGCACTTAAAGGGTTTCTGTCATGAGAAATAAGGTGATGTAGCTGGCTGACATTAGTGATGTGGTAATGTCGGCAGTACATAACAGTGTGTTTTATAACTCCCTGCCTGACGCCGTTCTCTCAAAATAAAGACTTTTATAATATGCTCATGAGCCTCTAGGTGCTATAGCAGGCGCAGTGAGTTAAGGACGCTCTCCTGCTGCCGGCTTCCTCACTGCGCCAAAGGAAGGAAGGAAGCCGGTAACAGGAGAGCGTCCTTCACTCACTGCACCTGCGCCGAATACTAAACGGGGCGGCGCAGGCGCGGGACACTGAGGAGAACTCGAGAGTCAATTAACTGGACCTGGGCGTGCCAAAGGGTGCGTAGACCGAGCCTCTAGGTGCTGAAGCAATGCCCTAATAGCACCTACAGGCTTATTAGCATATTTTTTAAGTCTTTACTTTGAGAGAACGGCGGCAGGCAGGGAGTTATAAAGCACACTGTTATGTACTGCCGACATTACCACATCGCCAATGTCAGCCAGCTACATCACCTTATTTCTCATGACAGAAACCCTTTAAAGTGAAAAATCATTTATTCGGGTGTATGGACACTATATGGCAGCACAACGAGACCTTCAGAAACTATGAAGAATAATTTCACAGCATGGCACACATTTAAGCTAACCCCATTTTTTCCCCATCAATTCCTTAAAAAAATCTGCAAGCCTCCATATACTGTAACATTAGGGGTATACGAAGTTACGGTATGGACGATAGCAATTAGGCGTCATCTGACATCTAGAATATTCTCATGTGCATGCGCCATAGCAGACATCACAAATGTCCTGTCCTCTCTGTAATACTATATTATATACACACACTATCTACTTGTATGTATGTATACATGTATACACCTATATATGTGTATGTATGGATGTATGTATACACCATGTACTGGAAATGTGTGTATGTATGGATACATGTACAGTATACACCTATATATGTATGTATATAACATGTACTATATATATGAACAGCACAGTGGCTCAGTGGTCAGCGTTGGGGTCCTAGATTTGAATCCGACCAAGGACAACATCTGCATGGAGTTTGTATGTTCTCCCTGTGTTTGCGTGGGTTTCCTTCGGGTACTCCGGTTTCCTCCCACACTCCAAAGACCTACTGATAGGGACCTTAGATTGTGAGCCCCATTGGGGACAGCTTGATGCCAATGTCTGCAATGCGCTGCAGAATATGTCAGTGCTATATAAGTGCATTATATATATATACACACGGTGTAGGCTTTTACCTGCTCCTCTTGCCCCAGTGAGTGCAGGATGAGCTTCTTGGCCTCCAGGAACAGCGGGTGCCCCAGGTCCTCATAGGGCTTGTAGTTGGGGGCGTTGTACCCCTGCTGGGACAGCTGCCTCTGCCTGCGGTAGTAGTTGTCCCTGAACACGTCCTCCCGGGGGCGCTGTGCCCAGCACGTGTAATGTGAGGGGCTCCTGAGCCCCTTCTGATTGGGGACGGGCAAGGGTCTAATGAGCACATAAGTTCTGGGGTCGCTCTGACTCCCGGGCATGTCTACTCGGGTGGGCTAGGGTCCTGTTCCCGGATCGGTGTAACTCCCTGTAGTAACAGTTGCCGCCATGTGCTATACACACATATAGTGTCCTCTTCTGTATGGCCCCGGCGCCCTGGTTACCAGAACGCTTGGGTCATACTATTGCAGGCTGCAGGGGGAGTCTACGGGAGTAAGCTGTTAATATAGAAAATACTTTCTATTTGGCCACTTTTTATTAAAGGAACTATGCTTTAACTTAAAATTATCCATAGAAATACCACGTCACTGCCGTTACTGTTGCCTAGTGCCCCTCCCTCACCTAAGCACAATGGTTCCTCCCAGGGTCTGGCAGTGGACTAGTAAGTAGCGGGCGGCGGCGCGGTGCCCGGGCCTCTGCAGAGACGTTACTTATAGGCTGTAGCCAGGGCTTCTTGATGGCGCCCGCTGCCCATTGCTATACAGATTCCGTCATGTGGGGACTAGGATTCTGTGGTCTCTAACCTATGATCCCCAGCCGCTGCAGGACTGAAACTACCAGCATTCCATGTCAGAGCATGTTGAGAGTTGTACTTCTGCAACAGCTGGCGTGCCACACCAGGGCTGTAATTCATAGTGTCTGCCACATTGGCCCTGTGATAGTTTGTATATAATAGTGCGTTGGTGGTATAAAAATGCCCACTGTGGTGGCAATACTGTCTACCAGTGTGCCACTATATTGTTTGCCACACTGCCCCCATAACAGTGCCTACCATAGTGCTGCTATAATAATGTCTGCCACACTGCCCCATAACAGTGTCTACCACAGTGCCCCTATAATAGTGTCTGCCACACTGCCCCTATAATAGTGTCTGCCACCCGGCCCCTATAATACTGTCTGCCACCCGGCCCCTATAATAGTGTCTGACACACTGCCCCTATAATAGTGTCTGCCACCCGGCCCCTATAATACTGTCTGCCACCCGGCCCCTATAATAGTGTCTGGCACACTGCCCCTATAATAGTGTCTGCCACACTGCCCCTATAATAGTGTCTGCCACACACCCCCTATAATAGTGTTTACCACACTGCCCCTATAATAGTGTCTACCACCCGGCCCCTATAATACTGTCTGCCACCCCCCCCCCCTCCCTATAATAGTGTTTACCACACAACCCCTATAATAGTGTCTGCCCCCCCCCCCATAATAGTGTTTACCACACAACCCCTATAATAGTGTCTGCCACACTGCCCCTATAATACTGTCTGCCACACACACTCTATAATAGTGTTTACTACACAACCCCTATAATAGTGTTTACCACACAACCCCTATAATAGTGTGTGCCACACTGCCCCTATAATAGTGTCTACCACCTGGCCCCTATAATACTGTCTTCCACACACCCCCTATAATAGTGTCTGCCACACAACCCCTATAATAGTGTCTGCCACACAACCCCTATAATAGTGTCTGCCACACTGCCCCTATAATAGTGTCTGCCACACTGCCCCTATAATAGTGTCTGCCACACTGCCCCTATAATAGTGTCTGCCACACTGCTCCTATAATAGTGTCTGCCACACTGCCCCTATAATAGTGTCTGCCACACTGCTCCTATAATAGTGTCTACCACACTGCTCCTATAATAGTGTCTACCACACTGCCCCTATAATAGTGTCTGACACACTGCCCCTATAAGGCTACTTTCACACTAGCGTTCGGGCGGATCCGTTCTGAACGGATCCGCCCATAATAATGCAGACGGAGGCTCCGTTCAGAACGGATCCGTCTGCATTATATTAGCTAAAAAAAGCTAAGTGTGAAAATAGCCTGGGACGGATCCGTCCAGACTTTCAATGTAAAGTCAATGGGGGACGGATCCGCTTGAAGATTGAGCCACATTGTGGCATCTTCAAACAGATCCGTCCCCATTGACTTACATTGTAAGTCTGGACGGATCCGCACGCCTCCGCACGGCCAGGCGGACACCCGAACGCTGCAAGCAGCGTTCAGCTGTCCGCCTGTCCGTGCGGAGGCGAGCGGAGCGGAGGCTGAACGCCGCCAGACTGATGCAGTCTGAGCGGATCCGCCTCCATTCAGACTGCATCAGGGCTGGACGGCTGCGTTCGGGTCCGCTCGTGAGCTCCTTCAAACGGAGCTCACGAACGGAAACCCGAACGCTAGTGTGAAAGCAGCCTAATACTGTCTGCCACACACACTCTATAATAGTGTTTACTACACAACCCCTATAATAGTGTTTACCACACAACCCCTATAATAGTGTCTGCCACACTGCCCCTATAATAGTGTCTACCACCTGGCCCCTATAATACTGTCTTCCACACACCCCCTATAATAGTGTCTGCCACACAACCCCTATAATAGTGTCTGCCACACAACCCCTATAATAGTGTCTGCCACACTGCCCCTATAATAGTGTCTGCCACACTGCCCCTATAATAGTGTCTGCCACACTGCCCCTATAATAGTGTCTACCACACTGCCCCTATAATAGTGTCTGACACACTGCCCCTATAATACTGTCTTCCACACACCCCCTATAATACTGTCTGCCACACAACCCCTATAATAGTGTCTGCCACACTGCCCCTATAATAGTGTCTACCACCTGGCCCCTATAATACTGTCTTCCACACACCCCCTATAATAGTGTCTGCCACACAACCCCTATAATACTGTCTGCCACACACCCCCTATAAAAGTGCCTACCGCAGTGCAGCTATAATAGTGTCTTAAACACTGCCCTTATCATATTGCGTGCCACACTGTCCCTATAATATTGTCTGCCAAGTGTCTCCTATAATAGTGCCTACCACATTGCTCCTATAATATTGTCTGCCACACTGCCCCTATAATAGTGCCCATGTAATTGTTCCTAGCTTAATGCCTGTGTAATAGTTCCTGCCTGAGTCATTACATAAATTGTCTGCCACGCTACCCCTATAATAGTGTCTAACACAGCGCTCCTATAATATAGTCTGCCACGCTACCCCTATAATAGTGTCTAACACAGCGCTCCTATAATATTGTCTGCCACGCTACCCTTATAATTGTCTGCCACGCTACCCCCACAGCGCTCCTATAATATTGTCTGCCACGCTACCCTTATAATTGTCTGCCACGCTACCCCTATAATAGTGTCTAACACAGCGCTCCTATAATATTGTCTGCCGCGCTACCCTTATAATTGTCTGCCACGCTACCCCCACAGCGCTCCTATAATATTGTCTGCCACGCTACCCTTATAATTGTCTGCCACGCTACCCCCACAGCGCTCCTATAATATTGTCTGCCACGCTACCCTTATAATTGTCTGCCACGCTACCCCCACAGCGCTCCTATAATATTGTCTGCCACACAGGCCCTTCAATATTGTCTGCCACGCTGCCCCTATAATAGTGCCCATGTAATTGTGCCTACTTCAGTACCTCTGTGGTAGTGCCTGCCTCAGTCCTTATGAGAAGCATCTTTGTTCTGTCGGTGGTTTTCACTGACCGTTGGTAGGAGATGCTCTAAAAATCCTTTTTCAGGCTTCAAAGGGAGAACCGACCAACAACGAACCCTTTACAGACATTTTATTGGATGAAACCCTGACAGTCTTGTCACGGACATCATCATGGACGTAGTTTATGCTGTGTAAATACCAGACTGGATTAGTAAATCTGCTCCTCTGTGTATCTAAGAAACTCATACCAGCAGTGCCTATGGCAAGTACTGTATGTGAGACAGACCATGACCCAGAGGAGTCCATGGTCTACGCATCTACTAATATGTCCGTACATATGTTACTGTATTTCTCTGAAATTAGGAGAGGAGGAAGTAATAATCATTTTTTAAGACATTGATTTTGATGGTGCGGAAGCTTATCACTTTCTACCTTCCAGTCCTTGCTGCACGTTACATTATTATAGCAGGAGATAGATCATACCTGCCATGGTACCTTAAGGCCTCTTTCACACGACCGTTTTTCTTTTCCGTTTACGGGCTGTTTTTTGCGTTCCGTATATGGTCCGTATACTGAACCTTTCATTTAGATGGTTCCACAAAAAAAAAGGAATGTACTCCGTATGCATTCCGTTTCCATATTTCCGTTTTTCCGTTCCGTTGAAAGATAGAACATGTCCTATTATTGCCCGCAAATCACGTTCCGTGGCTCCATTCAAGTCAATGGGTCCGCAAAAAAACAGAGCATATACGGAAATGCATCCGTATGTCTTCCGTATCCGTTCAGTTTTTCGCGGAACCATCTATTAAGGCTCCATTCACACATCCGCAATTCCATTCTGCATTTTTCGGAACGGAATTGCAGACCCATACATTTCTATGGGGCTGCACGACGTGCAGCCCCGATCTGGAATTGCGGACCCGCACTTCCGGGTCCGCAATTCTGATCCTGAAAAAAATAGAACATGTCCTATTCCTGGCCACAATAGCGGACAAGAATAGGCATATTCTCTTAGTGCCGGCAATGTGCGATCCGCAAAATGCGGAACGCACATTATCGCTGTCCGTGTTTTGCGTATCCGTGGATCCGCAAAACACACACGGATGTGTGAATGGACCCTAAAAATGTTATGCCCAGCCCAATTTTTTCTATGTAATTACTGTATATTGTATATGCCATACGGAAAAATGGAACAGAAAACGGACACAAAAAACAGAACAACGGATCCGTGAAAAACGGACCACAAAACACTGAAAAATCCATACGGTCGTGTGCAGGAGGCCTTATACACATTGGAGAAATCCATCACAAGTCCAAGGTGGACTTTTCCAAAAATCCATGGTGAATCCATAGCAAATTCCACATCTGTATGATGCTGATTTGTGGTAGATTTCACTCGTCTAGACGGAAAGAGATAAAAGTTGACAAACCATGGATTTAAGATTCTGCGCAGCAGGTCAATTTCTGCCTTGAAAATTCCCATATTGTGTGGATTGTGCCCTCTTCCACTGTGATTTTCTGTCCTGAAATCCAGAAGGAACATCCACAACATTTCCATCCTGGGTGGATGGAGCCCTACTCTACTGGATATAGCCCAGTTTTGGCCTTCTCCTCTGTTTTGCCTTATACAGTATCATATTGATAACACCATAATTTTATCCATCTGCCTCCACAGTTTTCAGGTACTAACAAGAGCTTTGTATACATGCCATATTTTTGCTGGATTACGTCTTTGTTGAAAGATTTGAACTTCTGAAGACGTTAGAGCTTTATCATCACAAACTTCATATGATTTCCCTGAAAGTAATATTTGTGGTGGAAATATCTTTGTAACATGGCATCTTATGGAGATTTCAGTTTGTTTTCTCAAGAAATCCATATGACAGAAATATTCCGTATGAGACATAAAAAAGTACTGTATGTCTCAAAGACTTTTATGGGTGCCATATTACAGCTATAATTACAGGCTCTTCATATTTATGTAGTCTAACCGAAAAGGCTGCCCTCAGCTGCCTTTCATTTAATAATGAAGACCGCGCTGTATAGTCCTTCTTCATGGCCGCGCTGCACCATTAAACAGGTGTTGCTGGTATGGGGTTTGGCTGTACAGGTGGGGGCACAATATGCATATTATTGCTGTTTGGCCTGAGATTTTCTGCAGGTTATTTGACAGTAAACACTGAATATTAATCAGCTCTGGCATACCCACTTCTCCAACCCCAGCTCTCTCCTGCCCTGCAGGCGGGAGCCCTTCTTCTCCCATCTGCTTTTCCTTCTTTTTCACATAATCTAGTATAATAGAGAATTATCATCAGGAACATCCAGCTCCTCTTCTCTCAGCGTCTTCCTGACTTTTCGAGGACATGGGGGCTTTGAAGGCTGATTTAGAAGAAGTAAAGCCAGCAAACAATGAGAATGATCCTCATTAAGACCTGGTCCCCTAAGGGGTGCAGACTGGATGGTATTGGTTGGCACGCTGGTGGTGGAATAATAAAGGCTTCCATCTTATTGGTATTAAATTACATATCTTAGTTTATGGCTGATGCAGAAATACGTTAATGTAGGAATAAATGAATAAAACTGATGCAGTATAAGTCTCCCTGTACTCTCCCTCTCCAATATTCTTCTATTCATTGTTTTCAGCAACAGTCCCTGGCGCATGAGCGCTTGCCACATCTTCCCCTATACTCAGCTCAAAGGACAATGGCGCAGACAGCGCAGCCACCACTGATAGATTGAATGGTGGTCGTAACCATGGAAACAAGCAGTGTGTAATATGATGGAAAAATGAATCCAGCCAGCAAAGGAAGCAATATGGATAATAACAATACATTAGTAATTGGCTTGTATTAACTTTGTCTACATAATAAATGCAATTTGCTGAAATGACACAACCCCTTTAACCCCTTAAGGACGCAGCCCAATTTCACCTTAAGGACTTGGCCATTTTTTGCAAATCTGACCAGTGTCACTTTAAGTGCTGATAACTTTAAAACACTTTTACTTACTCAGGCCGTTCTGAGAATGGTTTTTCGTCACATATTGTACTTCATGACACCGCTAAAATTGGGTAAAAAAAGTGAATTTTTTTGCATAAAAAAATACAAAATTTACCAAAAATGTGGACAAATTAGCAAATTTCAAAGTTCAAGTTTCCCTACTTCTGTAATACATAGTAACACCCCCAAAAATTGTAATGACTTTACATTTCCCATATGTCTAATTCATGTTTGTATCATTTTGGGAATTATATTTTATTTTTTGGAGATGTTACATAGCTTAGAAGTTTAGAAGCAAATTTTGAAATTTTTCTGAAATTTTCCAAATCCCACTTTTTATGGACCAGTTCAGGTCCTAAGTCACTTTGTGAGGCTTATGTAAAAGAAACCATCCAAAAATTTTCATTTTAAAAACTACACCCCTCGAGGTATTCAAAACTTTGTTAACCCTTTAGGTCTTCCACAAGACTTCATGGCAAATGGACATAAAATTTAAGAATTTAGATTTTTGGGGAAAATTTTCCAATAAAATCAATTTTTTCCAGGAACAAAGCAAGGGTTAACTGCCAAACAAAACTCAATATGGGTTGCCCTGATTCTGTAGTTTGCAGAAACACCCCCTATGTGGTCGTAAACTACTGTTTAGCCAAACGGCAGGACATAAAAGGAGGGGAACGCCATATGGTTTTTGCAAGGCAGATTTTGCAGGACTGTTTTTTTTTTATACCATGTCCCATTTCCAGCCCCCCGTTGCACCCCTAGAATAGAAATTCCTAAAAAGTTACTCCATCTAAGAAAGTACACCCCTCAAGGTATTCAAAACTGGGTTTACAAACTTTGTTAACCCTTTAGGTGTTCCACAAGAGTTAATGGCAGATGGAGAAATAATTTAGAAATTTCTATTTTTTGGAAAAACTTTCCATTTTAACCCCTTTTTTCCTGTAATAAAGTAAGGGTTAACTGCCAAACAAAACTCAATATGGGTTGCCCTGATTCTAAAGTTTGAAAAAACACCCTATATGTGGTCGTAAACTACTGTTTGGCCAAACGGGAGGACATAGAAGGAGGGGAACGCCATATGGGTTTTGGAAGGCAGATTTTGCAGAACTGGTTTTGTTTATACTATGTCCCATTTCAAGCCCCCGTTGC
The DNA here is from genome assembly GCF_014858855.1 of Bufo gargarizans. NCBI lineage: Eukaryota > Metazoa > Chordata > Amphibia > Anura > Bufonidae > Bufo > Bufo gargarizans. The sequence continues at coordinate 590,050,719 of NC_058080.1, read as the reverse complement.
ACCCCTAGAATAGAAATTCCAAAAAAGTGACTCCATCTAAGAAAGTACACCCCTCAAGGTATTCAAAACTGAGTTTACAAACTTTGTTAACCCTTTAGGTTTTTCACAAGAGTTAATGTTAGATGGAGAAACAATTTTGAAATTTCAATTTTTTGGAAAATTTTCCATTTTAACCCTTACTTTATTACTGGAAAAACTAGGTTAACAGCCAAACAAAAGTCAATATAGGTTGACCTGATTCTGTAGTTTGCAGAAACTACTATTTGGCTAAACAGCAGGACATAGAAGAAGGGTAACGCCATATGGTTTTTGGAAGGCAGATTTTGCTGGACTCGTTTATTTACACCATGTACCCTTTCAAGCCCCCTGCTGCACCCCTAGAGTAGAAACTCCATAAAAATGACCCCATCTAGGAAACTGCGGGATAAGGTGGTTGTTGTTTTGGGACTATTTCAGGGTAAATATGATTTTTGGTTGCTCTATATTACACTTTTTTGAGGCAAGGTAGCAAAAAAGTTTAATTCTAAAATTGTTTCTACATTCGCTATTTAGTTTTATGGAACACCTAAAGGGTTAACAAAGTTTGTAAAGTAACTTTTGAATACCTTGAGGGGTGTAGTTTCTTAGATGGGGTTTTGGAGTTTCTAGTCTAGGCTACATCAGGGGGGCTTCTAATGGGACATGGTGTAAATAAACCAGTCCATCAAAATCTGCCTTCCAGAAACCATATGGCGTTCCCTTCGTTCTATGCCCTGCCGTGTGGCTATATAGCCATTTACGACCACATATGGGGTGTTTCTGCAAACTACAGAATCAGGGCAATAAATATTTAGTTTTGTTTGGCTGATAACCCTTGATTTATTACCGAAAAAAAGGATTCAAATGGAAATTTTGCCCAAAAATTTGTGTTTTGACACCGTTTTGATTTTATATTTTTAACGCTGTTCATCCGATGGGTTTGGTCAAATGTTATTTTTATAGGGCAGATTTTTACGGACGTGGCGATACCTGGTACTCCGGCCTGCTCTTTCCCGGTCTGAAAAGATCAGGTCCTGGAGGACTGCCTTATAGAACTGCAGGAATTTCCCTGTGTTGCCAGCGCTTCGGGATAGTACAAAAGAGTTGTACAAGGCAACCTGTACCAAGTAGACCGCAACTTTTTTGTACCATGCCCGGGTTTTGCGCATGGCATTATATGGCTTGAGGACTTGATCAGAGAGATCAACTCCTCCCATATACCGATTGTAGTCGACGATACAATCGGGCTTGAGGACCGTTGCCGGGGTACCTCGCACAGAGACGGGGGTGGTGCTGTTACCGTGAATTGTGGACAGTACAAGGACATCCCTCTTGTCCTTATACCTGACCAGCAACAGGTTTCCACTGATAAAGGCACGGGTCTCACCCCTGGGGATAGGTACCTGGAGGGGGTGGGCAGGGATTTTTCCGCACGGTCCCACAAGCGAACGTGGATCTGGCGGCAAGGGACCTGAACAAGGGAATGCTAGTATAAATGTTATCCACGTACAAGTGGTAACCCTTATCTAGCAGTGGGTACATAAGGTCCCACACGAGTTTCCCGCTAACACCCAGTGTAGGGGGACATTCTGCAGGTTGAATACGGGAATCTCGCCCCTCGTACACACAAAATTTGTAAGTGTACCCTCAGGTACTCTCACAAATTTTGTATAGCTTCACGCCATACCTCACCCGCTTAGTGGGAATGTATTGGCGGAAACGGAGTCTCCCCTTGAACGCAACGAGAGACTCATCAACCGCGACCTCCCTTCCAGGTACGTAGGCCTGCGCAAATTTGGCCCTGAAGTGATCGGTGACCGGCTGTATCTTATACAGACGGTCATGGGCAGGATCACCTCGGGGGGGGGGGGGACATGCTGCATTATCTGAATAATGCAGACATTTCCGTGTGGCCTCAAACCAGGGACGTGTCATGACCATACTGTACAGTGGGGTCTGGTAGAGGACGTCCCCACTCCAGTATTGCCTGACACTGGGTTTTTGCACTAGACCCATGTGCAGCACGAGGCCCCAAAATGCCCTCATCTCGGCTGCACTGACCAGCGTCCAGCCACCGGGTCTAGCCAAAAACCAGTCCGGGTGTTGAGCGAAGAACTGTTGGGCGTACAGGATCGTCCGCTCCACCTTCAGATTCAAAAATAAGTCATTTTAAAAAAAAAAGAAAAAAGTCCATTTCAGTAAACCCCACTGTGGGAAACTGTATTCCTGGATTGCCTACAAAATCCGGAATCTCGGGCTCAAAATCCACTGGGGGGCACCAGTTAAGTTCACCTGCAGGGGGCTCCGGTGGGCTTATTTGGTGGGCTCGTACTAGGGTGGGCCACAGGGTCCCTAGCATGTGGGGCCCCTGGCTCCGCCGCCTTGGGGGCTCATCGTCATGAGATGAGGAGGATGCGGATGACAAAAGGAACGTGGGGTCATCCTCATCCTCACTGGGGCTCTCGGAGTCGGAGACAATCTGGGCATATGCCTCGTCCACCGAGAACATCGGGCGGGCCATGGGTGTGTGTGTGCGCGTGTATGTAAACCTTTTGTTGTATGTGCGTGTGTGTGGGGGCACGGGTGTTCGCGTACTAAAAAGTAAAAAAATAAAAATAAAAAAAGTTCAAAGTTGCTGATCAGCGGTACAACGCTGATCAGCGGTGGGGCGGGCGATGCGCTAAATTGCCCGGACGCTAAGAGTGCCGGCCGGTCAGCACACACATAAAAGAAAAAAAATAATCGTGGTGGGGGAAGGGGGGGGGGGGGGCAAGTGGCAGGGGGGTCTAGGGTCTCAAAGCTGGAAAAAAAAAAGAAGTTTTGATAAAAGTGTTTTTTTGTTTTTTTTCCCCCTAACTTTTCCCTTCTATCCCTGCCTAACGGTGCCTCTACCTCACTGACCCTAACCTACCTGGAGGGTGATGGGTGCAGGAGGGTGATGGGTACCGATGGAGGGATCGCAGGAGCTGGTGCAGAACGGTGCTGCAGGATGCGGGTGCTGAACAGGAAGAGGAGGGGAGAGAGGAGCGCTGGAAGTTTGAATCTCGCTCCTCTCTCCCTGCACCAATCAGCACCCTGGACAGCAGCATTCAGCACCACGGCCAGCGCAGCCTTTCCCAAATGCACAGACTTTGATTGGTGGTGTGTAATCACACCACTGATCACAGTCTTTTTCCGGTTCATCAGGTCACCGGAGACCCGAATGGACCGGAAACGCAGCAAACCGCAGGTCTGAATTGACCTGCTGTTTTCTGTGATCGCCGATACGGGGGGGGGGGGTCTCATGACCCCCCCCGGCGTTGTGACAGGATGCCGGCTGAATAATTTCAGCCAACATCCTGTTCCGATTAACCCCTGCCACGCCGCAATCGCGATTTAAACCCATGACATACCGATACGTCATGGGTCCTTAAGGACTCGTGAAACATGCCGTATCGGTACGTCATGCGTCCCTAAGGGGTTAAGCATATTTCTAACACAGCTAATGGCTGTTTGACTTTCAGTAGATCTATCAACGACAGAAAAAGCTACTCCATGGTTTTCAAAGTCTATATGTACCATCAGACAGTGAGTTCATTTTCCTTTACCTTTATTTCCCATATGTCTAAATCATCGTTATATTACTTATGGTTACTCATTCCTCTTAAATTCCTGTGACTGTCCATTCTGCAACATCAAGTTTAAGACTTCATGTGTAAGTTAGCAATATGCTTGATGTTGGTAATTAGTGTTGAGCGAATTGAATTGACATCACCACGTGATCACGCTGGGCACGCATGGTGACATCATGCTCGCTGCAGGTCCTTTGGCATTTTTTCTTCAATCAAGACAGGAGCGGACGGCCTCTCTGCGATCAAGTGGATGAGGTGTGTATACATTTTTTTTTAACCCCTGAGGAGCTGATTGTCACAGATGCCACGATCAGTGTTGACCCTGAGGGGTTAAATGATGGGGAGGAGTGATCGCCGTTCCTCGTCATTGCGCCCGCTCCATACAATGGAAAATGATTCGTGACAAATTAATTCGGTGAAACAGCCAAATTTTATTTTTCAAAACTTCGCTCATTTCTACTTGAAATCCTCCCTCTCCGTGGAACATAGGTTTGACCCTTTATTTTTACCGTCCCCAGGACACTTGTCTGCGCGGAAAGAAAGGATTTCCATTAATTGATTCCTTATGGCAGAGCTATGTTTCATTGTAAAGTCTTCAGTAACCCAGTCGTCTTCCTCATATTGGAGAATTTATTTTACTATATGTGGACTATTTGGTACAGGTCATTAATACTGGGTAGTTTTTTTTTTTTACTGGAACCCATACCTAATCTGGATATATTTTTTGCAGTAGTTTGATAAATTACCCCATATGTCTTGATATGTTATGACACTGTATATAGCCCCCATGATGAACCATTGCTAAATGGGGACATGTGTTAGGACTCTATAATAGGGTACTTACTCTCCACGGATTTGTGATAAGTACTCATGCAATCACTGCACCATTGTAAGGCCTCTAGCTCTAAGGCCTCTAGCTCTGGGGGCCTTTCACCTCCCACAATTGAATATTTTACTTGGGAGTCATATATCATTACATCAAGGTATAAACTGAGTATACTCCTTGTCAGAGATCAGTGATTTGTGATTATTATTAGCCAAACACATAAGTGGATACAAAAGAGAGGTATAGTAAGGTCTTTATTTAGTACTTTTCCTCCATTTTGAATTCACCTCTGGCTTTGGGTTGCAAAAGGGCTACAAACTCTAAGGCCTCTTTCAGACGGGCATTGCGGGAAAATGTGCGGGTGCGTTGCGGGAACACCCGCGATTTTTCTGCGCGAGTGCAAAACATTGTAATGCGTTTTGCACTCACGTTAGTACCCAAACTTCTTCACAGAAGTTCGGTTCTGGGATCAGTGTTCTGTAGATTGTATTATTTTCCCTTATAACATGGTTATAAGGGAAAATAATAGAATTCTGAATACAGAATGCATAGTAAAATAGCGCTGGAGGGGTTAAAAAAATAAATAAAATTTAACTCACCTTAGTCCACTTGATCGCATAGCCCGGCATCTCTTCTGTCTCCTTTGCTGAACAGGACCTGTGGTGAGCATTCATTGCAGGAACAGGACCTGTGGTGACGTCACTCAGGTCATCACATGATCCATCACCATGGTAAAAGATCATGTGATGGAATATGTGATGACCGGAGTGACATCACCACAAGTCCTGTTCAGCAAAGGAGACAGACGAGATGCCGGGCAGCGCGATCAAGTGGACTAAGGTGAGTTAAATTTTTTGTTTTAACCCCTCCAGGTCTATTTTACTATGCATTCTGTATTCAGAATGCTATTATTTTCCCTTATAACCATGTTATAAGGGAAAAGAATAATGATCGGGTCTCCATCCCGATTGTCTCCTAGCAACCGTGCGTGAAAATCGCACCGCATCCGCACTTGCTTGCGGAGGCTTGTGATTTTCACACAACCCCATTCATTTCTATGGGGCTTGCGTTACGTGAAAAACGCACAAAATAGAGCATGCTGCGATTTTCACGCAACACATAAGTGATGCGTGAAAATCACCGCTCATGTGAACAGCCCCATAGAAATGAATGGGTCGGTATTCAGTGCGGGTGCAATGCGTTCAACTCACGCATCGCATCCGCGCGGAATACTCGCCCGTGTGAAAGGGGCATAAGTGTGTTTGCAGTCTAAGATTTATGCTAAGAAAACTAGTTCACATTTAGTAGCTGAGGTGAAGAAGCCCTTTAATAATGCACTCATGAAAAGCCTGAATCATTGCACATGTATACCTTGTATTATACTAGAGATTTATTTGATATATATAGTATTATGTAATGAAAATAAATAAATTGCAAATTTTTCCATTTTAATAGAAAACGCTGCTGTATACTTTTATTTGAAATGAATTCCTAATTTGCGTGATATCAAATAAGATTGATTGCCTAAGCTGCACAATAACGTGTGTTGCCTAAATGGAGATCGATGAAAATTATGTACAGATCTGATTTGTTGTACTCATTATCGGATTTATCTAATTTGAATGGATAGCTTTTGAGTGGCTGCTGGATATGTTTTGCAAACTGATAGACTTTTTTTGTTGTTGTTGCTTAAAGATGATCACAGAAATAGTGCTGAAATTGTAACACTGAAAACATCAAAACTTCATTTTATATTACTTTTTTACCCATAAGTAGTACAGTAGGAACAGGAGGTGTGCAGTTTATTGGCTGATATGCGACTGCTGGCATCATAGTGAATCAGCCAGCTTTTGGCTCTCATTCAACCAACACCTTCTGCAGAATGGATACTCCAAGAGAGAGCTGCAGATAAAGAGTGGAGTCAAACTTATTTCTGATATTAAGATATTGAGCTCTATAAGAAATCCAAGAAGAGGAAGGCGAGCAAATGGATGATGCCCAGAGCAAGGAATTGTTGGTGCAGGATGCATCAGCCCCTCTAAATCCTCTGATAAGATAAATGTTCATCCAAAAGGAGCACATCTGGTGTCCTAGGGCAAAAAATGCTGTTAAGAAGGCAGACAAGTTCAAAGCAGAACCTGCCATACCAAAGGAAATGAATTCTGCCAAAAAGTCAGCATCAAAAGAAAAAGACATCCCCAAAATAGAAAGCCCAGTTCACTCCCAGTGTTAAGTGTGGAAACACTACCCAGAGGTGCAAAACAACTTGTGACACTGGCCGTAAAGGAAGCTGGTGGAAATGTCAGAACAGCTGTGATGTAGGTGACAGATCAGAAATTAAGGATTCATATAATAAGTCACTTGCCAAGGTGCCAGCCGCAACAATAGCAGCCTCAAAGGGGAAGCCCATATTTTAACCTATGGCTGTGACCCCAGTGTCCTAGGGCAGCACTGTAGTAGTGATAACTCCTGCCAAGATGGAGGATGATGAGAGTAGCAAGTAGTCAGACAATGACACTTCTAGCCTAGTATTGCTGTAAAAGCTTCAGGTCCACCTACAAGTGTCTACACCGACCACTCAACATGTTCCAGAGTCAGATGCTGATACTGACTCCCCAACAGAACTGAAATCCTATGCAAGCAATCCAAAAACTGCTCCAAAACTGGCATCTTCAGTAGGGAAGACAACATTGCATGTGAATCTTCAGATGGTGAGGATGACCTTGCTCTAAAGGCAAATGTTCAACAGCTTCTTGATGCAAAGCAAGGAAAATCTTTACTCATTTCAAAGCTGGTCTCCATCACAAGTCAAGGCCGTGTTTGTGTATAACCCTGTTGCAGATCTCTGATGCCTTTTCAATCAGTGAAAATTAAGCAGCTGTTAATGTGAAAGAACTGGGAAATCTGATTGTAAAGTCTCAGAAGTACCCAAAAAAACAACTGCACCTGAGAAACTCGACAAACTGAAGAATCTCATTGTCCTCTCCAAGCCCAGTCTACCACAAAACCTTCCTAAACAAACCAGAATTCTATGACTAAGGACATATTTGAAACATGTAAGCATACTTTTACCCACATGATGTAACCATTTTAATGGTCTTCCCTAAAGGATTGCGTTAACTTGGGAAGTGCTAGGATTGAACTAGTTTTTTATAGTTCACTTTGCTCTTTTTTCTGACCCAGGCTGCCATGACACCTTCCCCCTTATTTTTGCAGAGTTTGTTGCTCAGACATATTTTGTCTCCTTGCTATTCCAGCACCCTCCATACCAATTTCCACCCAGGCATCCTCAAACTGCGGCCCTCCAGCTGTTGCAAAACTACAACTCCCAGCATGCCCGAACAGCCTACAGGTATTAGCCTACAGCAGGGCATTGTGGGAGTTGTAGTTTTACAACAGCTGGAGGGCCGCAGTTTGCGGATGCCTGCTTTAGACAAACTCCCCATCCTGCCACTCCTTTAACAATGCCATCTTACTGCTTTCCCCGTCATGGTGCCTGCTGCTGACCCAGGTGCCCACATTACTGTACCTGGTGTGTAGTAAAATACCCCCAAATACCATACTTCAGAATGGTCATAACTGTAGCAATACAGATAGTTAACCAGACAGTAACAGTTCCCCAGTTACCTGTCTTTCATGGCACTTCACATTAATAATTAGTTTTGAGCTAATGAAAACATCCGAAGTGGAATTTGATCATAAGTTTAGGGAAAATTCGATTTTCCGTGAAGCCAAATTTCCTTACCTTTGTGGTAACAAATATATATTTTTTTCTAAAATGGCTGCTGCACATGTTACAATGTGAACGTAAGAAGCCAGAGAACCTGATATGACCCTTAATGCCACATAGCTAGCCAATCAGCAGATGGGAGACTGCAGTGCAGGTTGTGTGTAATCGCCATGTAAATCTTGTTGAATTGCTGCCAAAATCTAATTTAATCTTCTAGTTTATATATATAATTACTGTGCCTCAGTGTTCTGTCTTCATACACATTCACACAATGTGCAGTCTGACATGCAGCATAAACCATTCCTGTCTTGCAAATAAGAGGACTGTTCTTTGTAGTCTAACTTGTTTATTGGTCAACAGGTTGTATTCTCTGTGCGATGCGCGTCAGTAAGAGATTGTACAAGTGTGCAGTAAAACTACAAGAATACAAATAACATGTATAAGTATAACGTATAGAATAGCACGTACTGTAACATTTTCATTTCACTGAAGCACATGGTTAAATGGCTGCCTAACTTAGGAATACATGTCTAACTAACAGTAGTAACAATTCCCTGAGTAACAATTACAACTAGCTGAACAGCTCTGCAACTCACAATATCCCTGAAACAAAGCTAGATCTCTCACCAGATATGCTTTCACAAGGATGTTGGAGTTTGAGAAGGAGATATGCAAAATGACAGCTATGCTGATGTGTCCTGGAGACTGGAGGCTTCTCTTTTCCAGGATGCTTTGCACTCCCACAATGCAGTAGTCTTTGCAACAGGAAAAACAAATTGTAATACAACTTAGCACTGCTAGATGGTGCTATAACCACACTAATCACTACAGAAAAACCAAAACTGAGGCAGACGTGATCTGTAATACATAGTAACATAGTACATAAGGCCGAAAAAAGACATTTGTCCATCCAGTTCGGCCTGTCATCCTGCAAGTTGATCCAGAGGAAGGCAAAAAAAAAACTGTGAGGTAGAAGCCAATTTTCCTCACTTTAGGGGAATAAAAAATTCCTTCCCGACTCCAATCAGGCAATCAGAATAACTCCCTGGATCAACGATCCCTCTCTAGTAGCTATAGCCTGTAATATTATTACACTCCAGAAATACATCCAGGCCCCTCTTGAATTCCTTTATTGTACTCACCATCACCACCTCCTCAGGCAGAGAGTTCCATAGTCTCACTGCTCTTACCGTAAAGAATCCTCTTCTATGTTTGTGTACAAACCTTCTTTCCTCTAGTCGCAGAGGATGTCCCCTCGTCACAGTCCTGGGAAAAAACAGATGATGGGATAGATCTCTGTACTGACCCCTGATATATTTATACATAGTAATTAGATCTCCCCTCAGTCGTCTTTTTTCTCAAGTTAATAACCCTAATTTTGATAATCATTCAGGGTACTGTAGTTGCCCCATTCCAGTTATTACTTTTGTTGCCCTTCTCTGGACCCTCTCCAGCTCTGCTATGTTATGATTCTCAAACTCGGCTGGTCAGAACACTTGGTATTAAAGTGCAGTCTAATATATCACCGTCTGCATCTTGTTGAACTGCTGGCACATTCACAGTTAATCTCTTAGTTCATATATAGAATTACTGTTCCTCAGTATTAAAGAGCAGTCTAATATATCGCTGCATGCATCTTGTTCAACTGCTGACACCATCCCCGTTAATCTTTTAGTTTATATATACAATTGCTGTGCCCCAGTATTAAAGGGGGTCTAATATATTGCCGTCTGAATCTTGCTCTGCTGACGCAATTTCCGTTAATCTTTTAGTTTTTTTATATAATTACTGTGCCTCAGTATTAACCCCTAAGGAACTCCAAACATGGCGCCCACTCGTGCCTGCAGCGGGCGCCATAGCCGCAGGGTTTCTGCTATTTTAAATAGCAGAGACCCGCAGCAAATGTATGCGATCAGCCATAAGGCTGATCTAATACATTTTACCCTTCAGATGCCGTGGTCAAATGTGACCACGGCATCTGATCAGTACGGAAGCGGAAGTCTCGCGCTTCCGCTCCGGTAACAGCGTTCCCTGACTGAGATTGGGGAACCTGTTACATCGCTAAAATACACCGAAGCCTCAAGCAAGCTTCGGTGTCTATTTCAGGAATATACCAATACAAGCCACTAGGGTGCAGCATTGTATTGGTATAGTGCAAATGAAATGTTCAATAGTGGCTATTTAGCCATCAATAAACACAATTGTTAGTTATTGTCACCCAAGGTGACTTAAAAAAAAAATGTTAAAAAGTTTTTACAAATATAAAAAAAAAGAAAAAAAAAAAAAGTTTAAATTACCCTCCTTTCCCTAAAATAAAAATACTTCAACAATAAACAAAAAAAACATCATGGGCATCGCCGCGTGCGAAAATTCCCATACAATTTAAATATAACAATATTAATTGCACCCGGCAAATGGCGTAACGGGAAAAAAATTTAAAACAGACAATTTGGCATTTTTTGTCACTTCAACTACCAAATTTTTTTTTTATAAAAAGCACATACTTCAAATTGGTATCACTGAAAAGAACAGATCGTCCTGCAAAAAATGAGCCCTCACAATCCCTCTGTTAGTATATATATATATATATATATATATATATATATATAAATTTGTGTGCCTCAGTATTAAAGGGCAGTCTAATATATCACAGCGTGCAGCTTGTGTCTTCAAGTGTCTATCCGGGAATGCCCCATGACCGTTTTCTCTCCTCTTTTAACAGTTCGTTATATTTTACTGCTGGTCATCTGCTGTACCATGAGGTACTGTTCAGGATGCAAGGGTTAAAAGGTAAATATAACTTCAATTATTAGGTAAAATGTATATAGTGTAATTACAGAGTACCTTCACCAGTGTAAAACGCAACCATGTGCTGTCTGTGATCATTAAAAATCACCTAATTTGTGCCCTTAACCTGTTACGGACACAGGGCGTATCTGTACGCCCTGTGTATTTCCGATCAACGCAGCGCGGCGGGGGCGGTGATCGGAAGCCAGTGCCTGCTCAAATCATTGAGCAGGCACCTTGGCTAAATGCGAGGGGGGGTCCCGTGACCCCCCCGTGTCAGCGATCGCCCCAAACCGCAGGTCAATTCAGACCTGCGGTTGGCTGCTTTTCAATGGTGCGGAGGCGGCGGGAGCAGGTGCCATCGGGTCCCCATGCGGCTGTAGGTTGGACCCGATGGCATGGAAGGCAGCGTGCCTGTGAGATCCAGCCCCCTGGATCTCACAGGCAGGAAGCTGTATGAGTAATACACACAGTATTAGGCCTCATGCACACGACCGTTGTGTGCATCCGTGGCCGTTGTGCCGTTTTCCGTTTTTTTTAACGGACCCATTGACTTTCAATGGGTCCGTGGAAAAATCGGGAAATGCACCGTTTGGCAGCCGCATCCGTGATCCGTGTTTACTGGCCGTGAAAAAAATCTGACCTGTCCTATTTTTTTCACGGCCAACGGCTCACGGACCCATTCAAGTCAATGGGTCCGTGAAAAATCACGGATGCACACAAGATTGTCATCCGTGTCCGTGATCCGTGTCCGTTTTTTCTTATCATTTCAATGGCCAACTTGACTTAGACTAAAAAAAAACGGTCGTGTGCATGAGGCCTCACTCATACAGCCTATGCATTCCAATACAGAAGTATTGGAATGCATTGTAAAAGGGATTAGACCCCCAAAAGTTGAAGTCCCAAAGTGGGACAAAAAATAAAGTATAAAAACAGCTGAAAAAATAAAGTTTTCCCCCAAAAATTAAAAGTTTTAAGTAAAAATAAACTTGAAATAAAGTTAAAAAAGAAAGTAAAAAAAAATGGTAAAAAATAGGGAGAAAAAAAAAAAGTTGACATATTAGGTATCGCCGTGTCTGTATCGACCGGCTCTATAAACATATCACATGACCTAACCCCTCAGATGAACACCGTGAAAAATAAAAACTCTGCTAAATAAACAATTTTTTTGTCACCTTACATCACAAAAAGTGTAATATCAAGCGATCAAAAAGTCATATGCACCCAAAAATAGTGGCAATCAAACCGTCATCTCATCCCGCAAAAAATGAGACCCTACCTAAGATAATCGCCCGAAAACTGAAATAAACTATGGCTCTCAGACTATTGAGACACTAAAACATGATTTTTTTTGTTTCAAAAATGAAATCATTGTATAAAACTTACATTAAAAAATTGTATACATATTAGTTATCGCCGTGTCCGTGACAACCTGCTCTATAAAAATACCACATGATTTAACGTGTCAGATGAATGTTGTTAAAACCAACAAAAAAAAACTGTGCCAAAACGGCTATTTCTTGTTACCTCACCTCACAAAAAGTGTAATATAGAGCAACCAAAAATTATATACCCTAAATTAGTACCAACAAAACTTCCACCCTATCCCGTAGTTTCTAAAATGGGGTCAATTTATTGGAGTTTCTACTCTAGGGGTGCATTAGGGGGGCTTCAAATGGGACATGGTGTCAAAAAACCAGTCCAGCAAAATCTGCCTTCCAAAAACCGTATGGCATTCCTTTCCTTCTACGCCCTATTGTGTGCCCATACAGCAGTTTACGACCACATATGGGGTGCTTCTGTAAACTACAGAATCAGGGCCATAAATATTGAGTTTTGTTTGGCTGTTAACCCTTGCTTTGTAACTGGAAAAAAAATATTAATGGAAAATCAGCTAAAAAAGTTAAATTTTAAAATTGTATCTCTATATTCCATTAATTCTTGTGGAACACCTAACAAAGTTTGTAAAAACAGTTTTGAATACCTTGACGGGTGTAGTTTCTAGAATGGGGTCATTTTTGGGTGGTTTCTATTATGTAAGCCTCACAACGTGACTTGAGGCCTGAACCTGGTCCCTAAAAAGTTGGTTTTTGAAAATTTCTGAAAAATTTTAAGATTTACTTCTAAACTTCTAAGCCTTGTAACGTCCCCCAAAAATAAAATGTCATTCCCAAAATGATCCTAACATGAAGTAGACATATAGGAAATGTAAAGTAATAACTATTTTTGTAGGTATTAATATGTATTATAGAAGTAGAGAAATTGAAACTTGGAAATTAGCAAATTTGGCATTTCTTTGTAAATAAAAATTAATTATTTTGACTCCATTTAACCAGTATAATGAAGTACAATATGTGACGAGAAAACGATCTCAGAATGGCCTGGATAAGTCAAAGTGACGGATTTCCAAAAAATGGCCTGGTCCTTAAGGTGAAATAAGGCTGTGTCCTTAAGGAGTTAAAAAATGTTGCCCCTATCAAGGAAGCCTTTAAAGACCTCTATAATATCCCCAAGGAATATCTTAAATCCTGGTGGGAAATACAATCTCTTAATAAATACATTAAAAATTATATTGTTCCAAAGAGGTTACGTATTTATATTCATCCAGCTACGAGGGTTTCCACTCCTGAATTTGTCAATAAGTGGGAAGCCATAGCTTCAGAGAGTTCCATACAATTTATGAAATTATTGGTAGAAGAGGAGCAACAGAAGATTCACCTCTTTGAGAAACGGATTAATTAAATTAACACAAAGTGCATTGAATTTTTAGGATCATACAGAATTTAGCAAACGCGAGTCAGAATTAGAAACAAACATTGGCAGATATAAATCTATTCTGGGTGATCGTAAACATAGGCAATTCTTCAGAGATGTCGGTGAATTTAGAGATAAGACAGCTTACATTAATCCCTAATAGACCAATATAGGGTCCAATATTGAAACCTCTATATCTGAAGCAGGTAGCCTAGACCGTGACACCCCTAACTCACAATACACTAGTGATGGAAGAGGTGGTTATAGAAGACGTGGCCATGTAAGAGAGGGTAGGAGGTACCAAAAGAGAGATAGGAAAAGGAACATCTTCCCTACATCCAACTCTACTAAGGCTACTTTCACACTGGCGTTTCAGGGTCCGCCTGTGAAATCCGTTTCACAGAATGCATCAGTTTGGCTCCGTTCCGCCTCCATTCCGCTCTGCTCGCAGCGTTTGGTGTCCGCCTGGCAGTGCGGAGCCGAACGGATCCGTCCTGACTTACAATGGAAGTCAATGGGGACGGATCCGTTTACATTGACACAATATTGGTGCAATTGTAAATGGATCCGTCCCCCATTGACTTTCAATGTAAAGTCAGGAGTCCCTATTAATATACCATCGGATTGGAGTTTTCTCCAATCCGATGGTATAGTTTAACTTGAAGCATCCCCATCACCATGGGAACGCCTCTATGTTAGAATATACCAGCGGATTTGAGTTAGATCATGAAAACTCAGATCCGACAGTATATTCTAACACAGAGGCGTTCCCATAGTGATGGGGACGCTTCAAGTTAGAATATACTAAGAACTGTGTACATAACTGCCCCCTGCTGCCTGGCACCACCCGATCTCTTACAGGGTGCTGTGATCCACACAATTAACCCCTCAGGTGCCGCACCTGAGGGGTTAATTGTGCGGATCTCAGCCCCCTGATCGGGTGCTGCCAGGCAGCAGGTGCCAGCCCCCCCTCCTTCCCCAGTATTAAAAGCATTGGTGGCCAGTGCGGCCCCCCCCCCCTCCCTCCCCAGTATTAAAAGCATTGGTGGCAAGTGCGCCCCCCTTCCCTAGTATTAAAAGCATTGGTGCTATAAGCAATGCGCCGCACAGACCTGTCACTTACCAGTAGGAGGAGCGCCGGTCGGCCACAGACAGCACATGTAAGTATAAGCTAAGTAACCATGGAAGCCAGGACTGCAGTAGCGTCCTGGCTGCCATGGTAACCGATCGGAGCCCCAGCGATTAAACTGGGACTCCGATCGGAAATGCCGCTCCTCTGCCACCAATGATGGGGGGGGGGGTTGTTAGCCTGTGGCCACTGCCACCAATGCTTTTAATACTGGGGAGGGAGGGAGGGGGGGGCCATACTGGCCACCAATGCTTTTAATACTGGGGAAGGAGGGGGTCTGGCCCCTGCTGCCTGGCAGCAGCTGATCATGGGGCTGAGATCCGCACAATTTACCCCTCAGATGCGGCACCTGAGGGGTTAATTGTGATGAGCACAGCCCCCTGTAAGAGATCGGGTTGTGCCAGGCAGCAGGGGGCAGTTATGTACACAGTTCTTAGTATATTCTAACTTGAAGCGTCCCCATCACCATGGGAACGCCTCTGTGTTAGAATATACTGTCGGATCTGAGTTATCATGATCGTGAAAACTCAGATCTGAAAAAGCGTTTATGCAGACGGATCTGCACTGAACGGATACCATTGTTTGCATTTATAGGTGCGGATCCGTCTGTGCAGATACCAAACGGATCCGCACCTAGCGCAAGTGTGAAAGTAGCCTAATCAACAGACATGGAGAGACACCAATACGCCACAGACCACCCGACCATCTTCCCTAGGGGAGTCCACATTGGGAGGTTCCAATTTATCTTTGTGTTCCTCTACCTCCTCTTATTCTCACAATGCCTCAAACCTGTCATCACCCTCTACTTTTTTAGGGCAAAGTCTACGACCGAACTCTTACACCCTACGACAACGGACACAAATCCAACATAAATAGAAATTCGGGTTATGACCCCTCATTGATTTTGGGTACTACACTAACAGACTCTGAACTAAAGGGCTATCATTTGTACCTACTACTAGGTTTACTGTTTTTGACTGGATTAAAGATTTACATCTATTCATTAGAAAAATCCGTTGGCATAAAATGTTCACACAAATAAACAATAAAAAATGTTTAGAATTGGGAATAGAGCTTGAGGATCTTCAGGGTGTAGAGGATTTTGCCCAGTTGATCGAAGAAAATAGAGAGAGAGAGGCAAGGGAGCATTTACTACTCTGAGGAATAAAGATAGAAAGATGCCACCTAAAGGGTCAGATTATCACATTGATCTATTTTTAAACTCAGTAATTAGAGATCTGGAACATTTGGAATAATGTGTTGATACCCCCTATCATTCTAAAAATTACTCTACCATGGCAGGTCTCAAAAATCTCAGTGAGAAAAAGGATTTAATTGTTAAATCATCAGATAAGGGGGGGAACATTGTGATATTAAACTGTAAACAGGGAAAACAGATGTGCTTATCACTCCTTTCAGATACAAAAAGTTATGAAATATTGGTGCAGGATCCTACCACTCAGTATCAACTGCAACTGTCAATTTTGCTAAAGGAGGCGGTAGACAATCATTGGATAGATTAGAATGAGTATGGATTTCCAATTGTCTCGGGGTTGAAAATCTGACTCAAAATGCAGGTATCTACATCGATAGAATTCTACATCCCTTTGTCCTATCCCTTTTTTACCTATGAGATACAGAAAGAGTCTATTGCTTTTCTAGATATTCGGCTATGGAAAAAAGATATGATTCAGACATCCCTACATCGTAAAGATACCTCCACTAACAGTTTTTTGCAATGGGGGAGTTTTCATTCTATTCCACTAAATAAGTGAATCCAAAAGGGACAGTTCCTGAGAATACGGAGGAACTGTACAAGTGATGAGGATTTTGAGAAAGATGGTACCATTCTGTATCAGAGATTTCGAGAAAAAGAATACCCGTGAAAAGTGTTAAATGAGGCATGGGAATTTGCATGGAAAACGATATGACTAAGTTATTAACCCCCAAAAGCAGACAAGAAGATAAAGCTATACGTATCATTGGAACTTTTGATTCCTTGGCACAAGAAGTGAGAAATGTACTTGGTAAATGGTGGTCACTCCTGAAAACCGATCCGGATATTTTGGGATTTATTCCAGATTTTCCAGCAATTACATATACTGTAGACGTGGTAGCAATTTAAGAGATACCTTGGTTCACAGCCACTTTGAGACTAATAAAAAAGAGACATGGCTAACCAATAGACAGACTGGTACCTTTCGTTCCGGCCACTGTAAAGCTTGTCAATTTATCGATAGAGGGTCTCAATTCTCAGATTCTGGTGGACACAGGGTATACTATACCCGTTCTTTTGCTAACTGCAATACTGAGGGTGTAATATATCTATGTAAATGCATGTGCAATTTGATGTATGTAGGTAAAACGTGCCATGCATTCAAGAGATGGATTTTGGAACTTGGGGGATATGAGAAACATGTGACTTTGAAAGCATAATGGTGATGTCAGAGTTCTGACCTTTGGTGTGTTAGAGATGATAAGGACAGGTATTAGACGTGGAGATCGTGACACCACAGAAAGTAGCTTGATGGACTTATAGGTTGAACACTATTACCCCTTGTGATCTCAATGAATATATTGATTTGTGTGCCTTATTTAAATAATTATGTGTTTGGACTAGCCCTTCTGTTGTTATTATGTGTATCTATGGGTGAGGTAGGGTGCTATTTATTATTTTAATTTTGCACCTAATATTCATCTTATAATATGAGGTATAGTAGCCTCCCTTCTATTTTACCTCCCCATTCCCCATCCGCTAAGCTGATATGAAGTGACAATGATAAATGGCAAAATACTATTTTTCAATAGTCAAATAATCTTCTTGTAGTAACAGGGTATAGTGGCTGCTCATCTGTACAATTATTTTTATGCCCAATAGTTCCTCTTTCCTTTTTTCTGTATTAATCAGTAATATGGGCCTTACTGACCAAGCGTTTTTATTTATTTATTATTTATTATGTATTTGCGTTCCACCACCGACATCCGGTCACGTGACTTCCGGTTTTCGGTGCGCGGGTATTTAGGGCGACGCTGATTATATGCCGACATGGACAGAAACCAGACTTTCCATCAAGATGGCCACCACTTACTGCACCACCAATGCTCCTGAACGGACCCAGACTGATCCCTTATCGTACCCCTCCAGGCTTGGCATCTCATCTAGGATTTAGTAAAGTATAATCATATCCTCCCCTTTCTGTCATAGCGACTATTATGTTTATTGGCCTATCATGTGTGATGTCGGGGGAGCAAGGAGGAGATTCAGAGGATGCGTGGCGGTGCTGGGCTCCTTCACAGTGGGTGTGGCTGGGCTCCTGAAATGTTGGTAACAGCCCCTTGGACTCCTTACTAGCCTAATTTACATATGTATAACATAGTTTTTTTGACTAAATAAAAGCACTCAGAGCTATGGGAAATGTTTATTGTGGATGTGCTAGTGGCGATCTAACAGTGCATGTCCTCAGCTCTATAGGCTAAACCTAGCTGACAGAATCCCTTTAAGCTACACTAGTGACTACCTGACATCTGATGTCTATATCTATCAGAACTGTGAAAAATGTATATAGTGGTCAACTATTGGCCCTATGTGGCCCCTTTATGTCATTCTCATACAGAAGTGCATTTTCAGGAGATTGCAGGCCACAACAGCAATAATTTGCATATTGTGCCATGCACCTAACCAGCCAAACCCCATACCATCAACAGCCCCTGTTTGGCAAACATATTATATGGTAACTACTAGTTTTCAGGCTCCTGTCCCTTAGGCTACATTCACACAACCATATGTGCAGGGCTATGGAACGGACATACGGATGCGCATAGCACACAGTTTTGCAGACCCATTGTAATGAATGGGTCTGCATCCTATCCGCAAAAAAAAAACAACGGAATGGACACAGAAACAATGAATGTAGCCTTATGGCAATAATCCTGCGGAAATGTTTGATCCATCCATCACGTTTGTCCCATCTGATATTACCCGTAATACATGTTTCAAGTGAAATATCATCACCATAGTATATATTTGTATAGTTTGCTATTTTACACTTGAAATATTGAAATCATTCTTTCTTTTTAAAGGGATTCATGTCTACAGTGTTAAAAAATAATTTCTGTTCTTTCAGTAGTTTTCCATTTGACAGAACAAAGCCCTTTAAAGTTTTAAAAGGGTATTCCTATCTGAGACAATGGGGGCATATTGTTAGGATATGACCCCATTGTCTGATAGGTGCGGGCCCAACCTCTAGGACCCGCACCTACAACGAGAAAGGAGAAGGGAGAGCTGTGGCTGGAGGACACTGGATTTCCCCGGGTCCGTCCACCACCAAGCGCTGCTCCCCGCTTCTCCCATAGAAGTGAATGGGAGCGCCCCTGCTCCAATTAGTTTCTATAGGTAAGATGGAAATAGCCAAGCTAGTGCCCGGCTATTTTCAGTGGCCCCATAGAAATGAATGGAGGGTGGCTGCGCATGCGCAGTACGCCCTCTGTTCATTTCCCGCTCCGTTACCATTGTAGGTGCGGGTGCCAGAGATGGGACCCGCACCTATCAGACAATGGGAGCATATCCTAGCAATATGCCCCCATTGTCTGAGATGGCAAAACCCCTTTAATGTGTAAATTTTTATATTTATTCTCAGTCCTTTTTTAAAGTTCTTCATTGTTTGTATTGTTTTCAGAGCATATAGTACGGGGCCCATTTTGGGTTTTGCATTTTAATTTTTTCCTCCCAACGTTCCAATAGCCATAACATTTTTAATTTTACATTCATATACTGTAGCCATATGAGGGCTCTCCCTGTAACTGTCATAGCTTCTAACACTAGATATGACTGGTGGTAGTTAAAGAATGGAACGGAGCATGTGCATCCACCTGAGTGATGTTAATGAGGTGGACAGCGAAATAAGGAAAAGAACAAACAGCAGGTGGCGCTGTACAGTTATGTTTTATTCAACAAATCAGTGGCTTTACAAAAATTTTAACTCAAAAGCAATTACAAAAGTTTTCAGATCCAGGTGTTGGTTTGAAAAATGTAGAATATTTTTGGTGGGACGACCCCTTTCACCACCCAACCTTTCTGTTTCCTGCAGGACTGTCTCCTTGTCTTTTTGTATTGTAAAATGGTTGACTTTTGCCGAAAATGAGGTTTAGCCCAAATATATAGTAGGAGTTTGGATAATTTGTTTACCATCTCTGCAAAATGTTGCCCGATAAGAGTGTACCACATATATGTGATGGCGCGTGAATGATTTCCAGAACTGTTTAATCCCTTAGTGACCAGCCTGTTATGGGCGTTACTGACCAAGCGTTTTTATTTTATTTTTTCATTGTCGCTTTCCAAGAGCTGTAACTTTTTTATTTTTCCGTCTGTATAGTTTTTTGCGGGACAAGTTTTAGTTTTTAATGGCGCCATTTTGGGGTAAAAATAACTTTTCGATTAACTTTTATTAACTCTTTCTGGGAGGGTGATGGGAAAAACAGCAATACTGCCACTGCGTTTTTACGTTGTAATTTTTATGACGTTCATTTTTTGGTATAAATAACATAATATCTTTATTCTCTGGGTCAAAACGATACATATAGTTTTTTTTTTCCATTTTACTACTTATTTGCAATAAAAACCCTTTTTTTAGATTTTTTTTCCATTGCCGCTAACCCATAACTTTTTTAATTTTCTTTCTATGGATTTGTGTGAAGGCTTGATTTTTGCGGGATGACTCGTATTTTTCATTGTTTTCATTGTTTTCATTGTGGAGTAAATTAGCAATTCTGTCTTTTTTTTTTATGGAATTCACTGTAGTGAATAATTTACATGATATTTATGCCAAACATATGGGGGAGATTTTTTTTTGCAATTTTTTTGCCGGTCTGGGCTGTTAGAGCCATGTGAGAGCCGGGCCCCTGCTTCCTGGGGGACCCATGCAGCGCTTAGACTAGTCCGCCGTAAAAAAAAAAGTGGCGGCCCAGCGTAAGGCCCCTTAGTGACCGCCGTGAAAAGACGTATGGGTGGTCACTAAAGGGTTAACATTCAGTTTTCTTATAGATATGACATTTCTTAGATGAACACCACATATTGTAGCTATGTGCAGTTGATTTAAATATTTCACTGCATAATAATAATATTTCATCTTGTGTACACTATTTGCTAATGTATCACCTGCTGCAGAATATTTGACAATTGTAACTTGAATGGGTTTCCATGACAACATGGCACTTAAGATATTTTTATAATTTACAGTCATGGTGAATATTGCTTAGTCCAAGGTAAGTTCTGGGAAATGGCATTTGCATGGTATTCCTGTGAATCTATGATAGTTATTCAGAACAGGGCATAGTTCAGTGAGGACCCAGAATATTACTGACCTGCCTCCTCATGATTATAGGAAACTTCTCACATTTTAGGTTTAATAGCAAAAATTGTGTAGTATTGTGTTAACCAGAAAAATGTATCTGATGTTAAAAGTTTTATGCCATGATTGATGTAAAAATGAAATATATAGTACAGGCGTGGCCAAAAGTTTTGAGAATTACATAAATATTGGAAATTGGAAAAGTTGCTGCTTAAGTTTTTATAATAGCAATTTGCATATACTCCAGAATGTTATGAAGAGTGATCAGATGAATTGAATAGTCCTTCTTTGCCATGAAAATTAACTTAATCCAAAAAAAAACTTTCCACTGCATTTCATTGCTGTCATTAAAGGACCTGCTGAGATCATTTCAGTAATCGTCTTGTAAACTCAGGTGAGAATGTTGACGAGCACAAGGCTGGAGATCATTATGCCAGGCTGATTGGGTTAAAATGGCAGACTTGACCTGTTAAAAGGAGGGTGATGCTTGAAATCATTGTTCTTCCATTGTTAACCATGGTGACCTGCAAAGAAACGCATGCAGTCATCATTGCGTTGCATAAAAATGGCTTCACAGGCAAGGATATTGTGGCTACTAAGATTGCACCTCAATCAACAATTTATAGGATCATCAAGAACTTCAAGGAAAGAGGTTCAATTCTTGTTAAGAAGTCTTCAGGGCGTCCAAGAAAGTCCAGCAAGCGCCAGGATAGTCTCCTAAAGAGGATTCAGCTGTGGGATCGGAGTGCCACCAGTGCAGAGTTTGCTCAGGAATGGCAGCAGGCAGGTGTGAGCGCATCTGCACGCACAGTGAGGCGAAGACTTTTGGAAGATGGCCTGGTGTCAAGAAGGGCAGCAAAGAAGCCACTTCTCTCCAAAAAAAACATCAGGGACAGATTGATCTTCTGCAGAAAATATGGTGAATGGACTGCTGAGGACTGGGGCAAAGTCATATTCTCCGATGAAGCATCTTTCCGATTGTTTGGGGCATCAGGAAAAAGGCTTGCTTGGAGAAGAAAAGGTGAGTGCTACCATCAGTCCTGTGTCATGCCAACAGTAAAGCATCCTGAGACCATTCATGTGTGGGGTTGCTTCTCATCCAAGGGAGTGGGCTCACTCACAATTTTGCCCAAAAACACAGCCATGAATAAAGAATGGTACCAAAACACCCTCCAACAGCAACTTCTTCCAACAATCCAACAACAGTTTGGTGAAGAACAATGCATTTTCCAGCACGATGGAAATAAGGCAAAAGTGATAACTAAGTGGCTCGGGGACCAAAACGTTGACATTTTGGGTCCATGGCCTGGAAACTCCCCAGATCTTAATCCCATTGAGAACTTGTGGTCAATCCTCAAAAGGCGGGTGGACAAACAAAAACCCACTAATTCTGACAAACTCCAAGAAGTGATTATGAAAGAATGGGTTGCCATCAGTCAGGAATTGGCCCAGAAGTTGATTGAGAGCATGCCCAGTCAAATTGCAGAGGTCCTGAAAAAGAAGGGCCAACACTGCAAATACTGACTCTTTGCATAAATGTCATGTAATTGTCGATAAAAGCCTTTGAAACGTATGAAGTGCGTGTGATTATATTTCACTACATCACAGAAACAACTGAAACAAAGATCTAAAAGCAGTTTAGCAGCAAACTTTGTGAAAACTAATATTTGTGTCATTCTCAAAACTTTTGGCCATGACTGTACATGACAATCTCTTTCTAACAAAGCTAGGACCAGCCCTGTACCTCACATGGATCCAGAGATCCCACCATTCATTGCTCTAATTTTTGTGCTAGATTTATTTCAGGCTGGCAGCTCAGGGTTGCTTCCTTTCTTAGGGAGTGTGTCCTTTCTGCTGCAGCTCTCTCCCTGTAACTGCCATAGCTTTTAACAGAACATACCACTGGTGGCAGTTGAACATTTAAACTGAGTGCGTGTGACCACACCAAATTTTAGTTTTTAATAAAGATTTAAAGTGTTATGAAGTGTCTGGCTCAAAACGGATATGTTTAACGTATGAAAATGTATTGTCTTATGTTTCCATTGGTCTGCCATTCACTGTAATGTGAAAAAAGGTGCACATTTTTATAAGTTTTTGTTGCAGGACAGAAAAGCATGGTATGCTACACTATTCAGTCCTGCAAAAAAAAAAAAAAACATACAGAAACATAAACAGTGACAAACGGAGTCAAATGTATGCACTTTTGAACTATAGATAATGTAGTAAGGCAGCTCTCACCTGCGTTGGTTGTGAACACCCCTTGTGCACGGATGCCGCACCTGGATGCGGTAAAGTCCAGAAATTTGAAAAAAGAGTATCCAGCTCAATTCAGGTGAAATTAAGAATGACCTTTATTCCAGCGTTAAAATCCGTAATGCAAGTATAAATCTACATGTTTCAGACCTCTTAGATATATATGGGTCCTTCCTCATGACAAGCATGAATATGAAATGGAAGCAGCTCCCTATATATCCTAGACTAACCCCATGTTGATAGCTATCACCTGGGAGGAGGAGACATAGGGAGGTGGTTCCATGCAATTTAATTAGGTTAAAAAAAACTACAACCCACTTTTGAACTATGTTTGCCCAGTTACAGTCTATGGGTACGTCAAGCCATACGTTTCTATACGTATTTTCTGTTTACAAACGTATTGGCTTGACGTATAACAAAAACGAGATGTGAACAGCCCCTAACTTGTATTTGATACTGCTCATTCTGGGCTTTGAAGTCATGGAGACGGTCCTATCAGTGATTGACAGCCATCTCTGTATACACAGTTATAGGGGGAAGGCTATCAATCACTGATAGGGCCACCTCTTTGACTTTAAAGGGTTACATAAACAAAGAACCATAAACAGGCATGGTACATAAATACTGCGCCAGAACCAAGCACAGTACATAAATACAGACCCAGGACCAAGTTCATTACATATACCGGTATATATATGGCATCAGAACCAGGTATTATACATAAATATAGCACCAGAACAAAGCTCATTATATACAGTGCAAGAACTAAGCACAGTATTTAAATATATCACCAGAACCAGGCATGGTACTAAAATGCAGGATCATAACCAAGCACAGTACATAAATCCAGAACTAAACTCATTAAATAAATACACCACCAGAACTAAGCACGGTACATACATGTAGCACCAGAACTAAGCTCATTTCATAGATACAGCACCAGAACCAAGCTTATTGCATAAATACATCAGCAGGACCAATCACAGTACATAAATAAATAACAGAACCAAACTCAGTGCATATATACAGCACCCAAACCAAGCACGGTACATAGACCACTACAACCAAGCTCATTACATAAATACAACACCAGAACCAAGCACGGTACATATATACAGCACCAGCTCAGAAATAACTCAATACAGATATAATTTGCACAGTCAGGTTATCCCTTGCCATATAAATATGTAAAGTGGTACACTACAGGTATGCTGGGAGTTGTAGTTTCACAAAAGGGAATGCTACCACCCATCATCGTGCTGTAAACCATATGAGTGACTACACTGACTGCACTGATCAGACAGAGTTAGTGGCTAAATAAACATTTACATTTATTGACTTACAGGCAATGTCTCCTCCAGAATTATTCTCTTTCCTTTTCTCTTCATCTAGGTCTGACACCATGATGACTTCATCCTGCCATGACTTGTGTCTGCAGACTTTGCTGTCCAGATGTCTTCAGCTTCTCGATTTACCAACACATCCACACCTTAGTGCCACATGCTGTGCCCTGAACATAATAGCAACATACACTGTCCTCCTAAATACTTTTATGTCACATATCAGGACCCCTTAAAATAAAGCACTAACAACAAAGTGCTCTTAAAGGCTATGTACACCTTCTGAATCAATTTTTGTTTATGATTGCATTTTATTCATTTTTGGCTAAAAATCATATTTTAATTGGCCATAATTAAAACTATTGAGCCCTTCTGTCACATAGGGTTAACAGTTTTTCTAACTTAAACTAGTAAGAGGACATAAACACTTATTTAAGCCACATTCTTATCAGTAAGATAAAAACTGTGCTATAATAAGTGTTTATGATGTCAGAGAGCGGAAATTAGTCCATTAGAAAATCCTGAGGCTGCTACTCAGCTGCATACAGAAAAAAGGTCTCCATATTCTTAATAAAGACCAATTGAAAAAATGATTTTTAGCTCAAAATGAGTACAATACAATAATAAAATTAAATTGCTCCCAAAGGTTTCATGGCCTTTAATGGTAGTGTGCATTATAGATAGTAACACACATTCTGTACCCAAAATATATAGTACCTAATGCTCTGTGCCCCATTATATAGTGCCACACACTCTGTGCCTCATGTATATATAGCCTCATGTTCTGTGCCCCCTCTATATAGTGACAAACACGTTGTGCCCACTGTATATAGTGTAAGGTTCTGTGCTGCTCTGGGTCCCCTTCATATGGTGCCAGATTCTGTTTTCCCTTTAGATATTGCCAGGATATTTCACCCCTGTATATAGTGTCAGGATCTGTGCCCTCTTTATACTGTGCCTCTTCCCCTGTGTTATATGGTCTGTAAAAATTCCCTGTTAGTGTCCCCACACAGGTTTCCCCCCTCCGTGCCCCCACAGTTAGGTCTCCTTTGCAATATAATAACCCCTTAGTGCCCCCACACCATAAAATGCCCCCATAGTACCACTACACAGTAAAATGCCTTATAGTGCCCCTTCATAGTATTGTGTCCCATTAGTGCGCTCACACTGTAGTCATGCCCCCATAGTTCCCCCACATAGTATAATGCCCCCACACAGTAGTTATGCACCCATATTGAACCCACATAGTAGTTATGCCCCCTTAGTAGCTCCACATAGCAGAATGCCCCCATAGTGCTTGCACACAGTAAAATGTCCCCCATAGTACCCCACATAATAGGGTTGTGGGCATCAGGATGCAAATACAGTGGAAATTGGAACACACTCAGGGCCAGGACAAAATATTTTGGTGCCCTAGGAAGATGACCCCCCCCCCCCCCCCCCCTATGTAGAATCAATTAAAGTCTACCTTACTTGTTAAAAACACATTTTAAAACATTTACAAGGCACAGATACAGAATACTAAGGTATTTAATCCAGTCACTCACAACTAATGTTTCTCTGACTGGAGTCACTTTTTTTCTTCCCTATTTGCCCTAGATCACCATGAAAGGTTCTGCCAAAGAGTTCAGAGTCTATTTGGCCAGTGAAGTAACTATTTGTATTATGGCAAACTTCATAATACACACCTCACCTAATGCAGAGCCTCATAATACACAACTCAGCTGCAGGAGATCATCATAATACACACCTCAAATGTTGAAGAACTGTCACAGTCCCTCCTGTGACAGAGGTTAGAAGATCTGAGAGACTGGCTGCATGTTAGGTTATCTGACAGCTGACAGTTTTCACTTGTTGCAGTGTTGTGGTTTGGAATGACCACACCTCTTGTCTCAGGTGTAGCTTCTGGTCATCACTGCTCCTCTATTTAGTCTGGACTTAAACTTCTTACCATGCGGTTCATATTATCTGACTGGAGTTGGAAGAGCTGGTGTGTTGTCCTCATCTGAGTTTCTGCTCTTCCATTTTCTATTGAAGATAAGTGTACTTCCGTTTGTATTTTGTTTCCCCCTTTTGCTCATTGTTTTCTAGGCCTCAGGGAGACGCTGGTTCGTTCATCTGGGAAGGTAGTGTGATTTTCTTTGTTGTGCTCCTATAACAGCAGAACAGCGAAAGTCACTAGTGCAGATATGAACAAACCATAGGACAATACATGGAGGGGGTAAAAGAGAGAACTAGAACTCCCAGCATATCCAGGCTGTTATTATGGGACACCAGTGGACATTATAAAGAGAGGGGTATAACACAAAAGAACTACAGATTCCAGCATGTCCAGGACATTATTCTGTAATACCAGAAGACATTACAGAGAGGAGGTATAAGAGGAGAGAATGACAGAAAACAGCATCTCCAGACTTATAATAGGGCATCAATGAAAATTATATGGAGAATGATATAATAGGATAGAATTATAATTCCCAGCATTTGTAGGATGTTATCGTGGGCTATCAGAGGGCATTACATGGAGTGAGTACAAGGAAGGAACTACAACTCCTAGTATTTGACAACATAAAGGAAGAGAAACCACTAACGTCTCCTCCACACACAGCTTCACCCCTCACATGACATCACACAGGTCCTTCACCACTTCTCCTCCGTACTGATAAGCTCTCCCTAGGACGCAGATGCAGCTGAAAGTTGTGACGCTGTCTGACCTGCCTGTCAGGGGCCCCATGCAATTGAGTGGCTTGCGTATTGGTAAAGATCACCTTTGCACACATAGCCCTGGTTGTTTAGTGGTAGTTATACACTTCTGGTTTGGGACGATGTCACCTTATATCAATTTGTTGTGATTCTTCTTTTTTTTACATCTATTTGAGGATTTTCCTTCTTTTTTTTTTTTGCTTTTTTAAATAAAAAACAGATACAGACAAGCTGAAACTCGAACAACTTGCTTTAAAAATGCCACATTATTGAAACTTTATTGCACACAGAAAGGAACAGCATTGGGTACGAAGTGCTAACATTTGAATTTCCATATTGCTTTGGGACTAAAAACTACATTTTGTTCAATTTTAACCTGTCTTAAACCAGTACAGTTCTTGAGCTCTTTTTAAAGATCCCATTTGTGATTTCACTTTAAAATGTAGCACATAATAAGCATTCAACAGACTGCACAATGTAGTAATAAGCTGTTAACAATGCATTATCTTCCATTCCACTGCATGTCATTTCATGCGTCATTTACTGCATTACTTTCCAAACTACGTGATAAAAGCAGATTTTTAAAGGAGCCATAGCCTTGCAACAAATGCACAATTAACTCTATCCATGGCTACAGGGAACCCAACACTTTGAAATCCCTTTCAGCTCTTATACTCAAAGAAATATGTCCTTGTACAGCTTATAGGGTTTCTCCAGGCTTTTAATATTGATAACCTATGCTAGCATAGGTCATCAATATCAGATTGGTTGGGGTCTGACACCCAGCACCCCCACTGATCATCTGTATGAAGGGAAGACGCACGCTGTGTGCATGTGCCGTCTCCCGTCTCTCAGTGCAAAGTGCAGATCTAGTCATTTAGACTGAGATGGGGTTGTTATTGTAAGTCAGTCTGAACGGAAGATGCCCGACACAATGCGCCACCGGGCTTTAAGCTAATGTATGAGAATTTTAAACCACTTTTTAGACAGGACCTTGGAGCTGGTATTATATGTGAGCACAGAATGCTCCAAAATTTATCTAAGGGTACTTTCACATTAGCGTTATTTTTTTCCGGCACTGAGTTCCCTCATAGGGGCTCAATACCGGAAAAGAACTGATCAGTTTCATCCCCATGCATTCTAAATGCAGAGAAATCCGTTCAGGGTGCATCAGGATGTCTTCAGTTCAGCATGCTGCGGTATTCTCGCCGCCCAAAATTCTGAATCAGTTGCCGGAATGCTGTATCTGGCATTAATTTACATTGAAATGTATTAGTGCCGGATCCGGCATTAAAAATACAGGAATGCTGGATCCGTCTTTATGCGCAGACCGGTAAAAATGTGGGGGGGAAATTAGAAACGGATATGACAAACGGAGAGATGGATCCATTCTTGCAATGCATTTGTGAGACGGATCCGGATCCGTCTACAAATGCTGTCCGTTTGCATGCAGATTGCCTGATCCGGCAGGCAGTTCCGGCGAGGGAACTTCTTGCCGAATCACTGTGCCACAGGTGTGAAAGTAGCCTAAGACTGCCACAAAATAAGGCGCAGAGTAGGAGTGGACAAAAAGTGGTCAGAAAAATTGACTAGCATGTCGCAAATGGATACCAATTCTGGTGCACACATTTAATACTTTCTTTTTAGTGGAACGAGCTGCGCCACAAATTCTGGCGTAAATAAAGTAAGATTCTAGGTGTGCATGCATTTATATATCTCCCCTGTTGTCTCTGATTTAAATGGCCTTTTCTAAGCACCAGAAATCTCTCATCTGTGCCAATTGTTAAAGACTGTGAACTGCCATAACTAAAATGCTAAGAAATAAACTGTGATGAAGCTTCAGCGGGTAGCACAGTGGCTCAGTGGTTAGCAGGGGTGGATTGGCCATAGAACCTACAGGGAAATTTTCTGGTGGGCCAATGACCCCAGGGGGCTACCCAAGTCCTCCTCAATGCCACTGACCGGGTACATAATGACCTCTCAATAGTAATTAATGCTGTGAAAATCAGGTACTCATGTACCCAGCCAGTGACCACACATGCCCTCCTGAATTCAATGGCTGTGGCCTGCATCTCACCTCCTAAGCCCCCTGTTCCATAGACAACTGGAGGAGGAGGACAGAAGATGATAGCTATAGATGGCCACCACAGATGGACAGCTTTTGGGGCAGTATATTGTGCTACACTGTGTTATTTGGTTCTGCTGGGATGGTCTTTTTCACTATGGTAGTGTTGACCCCACCTACTTGTGTTGCCCCGTCTTATGTTAAATTGGACCTGCTTACAAAACCGGGCCCTTTAGTTGATGTTTTTTTTCAGGACCGCTTTAAGTTTCCAGTCTGCCCCTAGTGGTTAACACTGGTGCTTTAAGTACTGGGGTCCTACATTCAAATCCAACCAAAGGCAACGTCTGATTGAGCCCCAATGAGGACATCAAGTAACAATAATGTCTGTAAAGTACTGCAGAATATGCCAGCGCTATATAAATGAGTAATAAATAAAAACCACAAGATCTAGAATGATATACCCCAAGGGGTACAATACTTGGCTTGGGCTAATATTAATCTTAGCCTAGGAACCAAGGTGTTTTACTAGTCCATCTCTTCTGGTAAATACTCTTTTTTAGTTGCTGTTACATGATAAAATAATCTGTGTGAGGCAGATATCTTGGCAGTCATATAATGGGAAGCATGAAAATACAAAAAGACAATGAACAATATGTGGTTTTGTAATTCCCATAATAAAGAATCAGAGACGCTGAGACCATAGTGTTCAAGTACGCCTTGTCTTCTTGTCCTCGTCACCATGTTTATGCCCTGCAGAGCTTCTGTAATGAGCTTTGTATCTTCATTTCTAGGGCTAAAACCAGAACACAAAGAAATTGTATTGGTGTGATTATATCCCAGCCAGAGATACAAGTGGCAGAGCTTAGTGTTTCATGTCATAACTGTTGATTGGGAGACCAGAACCTCAACCTGTCACAGGGCAGAATTCAAGGACTCCTCACCAAGCTTCAGCATGAGGCTGGCAGTACCATTTGCTGCCTCAGCTTTCTTGTGTCATTAAACTTTAAGGCCATTAAGCATCAGGTTAACACTTTCCCTTGAGGCTGGGCAAAAAGTTGTGCATTCGTCCCTTGACACCTACTGAATGTCGGCTGTGTTTTTCTTACCTCGCAGTCATTGTTCTGGAGAAACAATTACATTTCACATTATTAAAGTAATTCATGTAGGAAAGAAAACCCAATTTAACTGTCCACCGGGAGGAAACATAACAGGGGGAAGGTAATGTTAGTTGGAAAGTTTACAAATTCAACATGACAGATTGTTATTTTGATTGTCTACGTTTGGAAGACAGCAGCCTTTATCAGTGAAGTGTGCTTCTGAACATTACATTAATGCAAGCATATGAAAAAATCAATTCACATCAAGCTCAGTACAGACGACCAACCCAATGACAAATGAAAATCTACTCCATTATGATAACCCAATGGAAATATCTAAGAAGGTAAAAGCATAGCACAAAGCATAATGTCAAATGGATGCAAATCTGGAGCATCTACGGGTCATTATTCATGATTCTATAAGGTAATAATCCAAGGTAACAAGAACTACATCCTAAGGAAAATCGTCTGTTAAAAATATAATCACCACCAGTCTGTAATAGAATGAATTATATTCATATAGACCTGCTCTTTATGTATATACAACATGCAGATTTCTGATCCTTGTAGCTTTGATTTGCACTTTCTATTATGATTATCAAGTAGATGCACAAATGTCTGAGTACCAGCTATTGTACTCTTCTGGAAATTCACTGTTACGGGGTCGTGTCACTTTGGCAAATAGTATTTATTGTGAAGAGAAAGTTAACACAAACCACTTAATAATATATTGTGATTAACCATTAATGATTTAACAGTGATCATTTTTCTAAATATATTTAATTAACAAATCCCCACCCCTTAGAAAAAAATAAACCTATACTTACCTGACTGTTGTCTCCCCTGGTTACGGCCACCGCTCTTCTCAGGAATCGCGGTGGCCGTGCGTGTGCAGACGTCTTCTTTTCTTCTCCCGGCCGGCCGCGCACTGTACTGAACGTGCACGCAGAGTCTGGCCAGGAAGAAGTCACCAGGGCGCATGCGCGGACTCGGCATGCGCGTTCAGTACAGCGTGCGGCCGGCCAGGAGAAGACATCAATGAAGATGGAGCCCGCCCCCTGCCGAAAACCAGGAAGTGTACGGCGCGCCGGGAGCAGGTAAGTATAAAACCGCGTCTTGAGAAAACCCCTTTAAGGGTTTCTGTCACCTGAAAAATGGGTATTAAGCTGGCTGACATTAGCGATGTGCTAATGTCAGCTAAACATAACTATATTAGTGCTATCTCCCTGCCTGAAGCCATTACTGAGAAAAACAAACTTTTATAATATAATAATTAGCCTCTAGGAGCATGGGGGGGGGGGGGGGCGTTGCACCTGCTTCTAGAGGCTCCGTTTGCCCACCTATTTTCACACCCTTCATCTCTTGATTGACAGGGCCAGGGCAGAGCTGCTCTCCTCCAGCCGTGTCTACTGCGAAAATCCTGCGCCATCCCGTTCAGTATTCGGCGCAGGCGCAGTGAGGGAAGGATGCTCAACGGCTGCTGGCTTCCTCACTGCGCCTGCGCTGATTACATCAGAGTGCTCCCGGAGGAGAAGACAGCCGGCATCGCCGAGAAGGAGGAGGAGATTCGAGTGACGTCGCTGGATCCTTCTATGTGGTAAGTATATTCCTTGTTGCCCAGGCTCTTTATTCCCACTTATACCACCAGTGATCAAGGGGGAAAATAATAAACTATATTTTAGAAAAAATATAATAAAATACTAATAATTAATATATTTATAAACACTATATCATTAAAAGTTCATTTTTCTCAGTAATGGCTTCAGGCAGTGAGATGGCACTAATATAGGTATGTTCAGCTGACATTAGCACATCGCTAATGTCAGCCAGCTTAATATCCATTTTTTTGGTGACAGAAACCATTTAACCCCTTTGGGACACAGCCTTATTTCACCCTAAGGACCAGGCCAATATTTGCAAATCTGACCAGCGTCAGTTTAAGTGGTGATAAGTTTAAAACGCTTTGACTTATCCAGGCCATTCTGAGAATGTTTTTTGTCACATATTGTACTTCATGACACTGGTAAAATGAAGTCCAAAAAAATTAATTTTTATTTATTAAAAAAATACCAAATTTACCCAAAATTTGTAAAAAATACCAAATTTCCAAGTTTTAATTTCTCTACTTCTATAATACATAGTAATACCTCCAAAAAGTAGTTATTACTTTACATTCCCCATATGTCTATTTTATTTTTTGGGGATGTTACAAGGCTTAGAAGTTTAGAAGCAAATCAAAAACCCAATTTTTAGGGACCAGTTCAGGTTTGAAGTCACTTTGTGAGGCTTACATAATAGAAACCACCCAAAAATGACCCCATTCTAGATACTACACCCCTCAAGCTATTCAAAACTGATTTTTACAAACGTTGTTAACCCTTTAGGTGTTCCACAAGAATTAATGGAAAATAGAGATACAATTTAAAAATTTCACTTTTTTGCCATATTTTCCATTTTAATAATTTTTTTCCAGTTACAAAGCAAGGGTTAACAGCTAAACAAAACTCAATATTTATGGCTCTGATACTGTCGTTTACAGAAACACCCCATATGTGGTCGTAAACCGCTGTACGGGCACACGGCAGGGCGCAGACAGAAAGGAATGCCATACGGTTTGTGGAAGGCAGGCTTTGCTGGACTGTTTTTTTTGACACCATGTCCCATTTGAAGCCCCCCTGATGCACCCCCAGAGTAGAAACTCCATAAAAGTGACCCCATATAAGAAACTAAACCCCTCAAGGTGTTCAAAACTGATTTTACAAACTTTGTTAACCCTTTAGGTGTTCCACAAGAGTTATTGGCAAATGGAGATGAAATTTTAGAATTTTAATTTTTGGGCAAATTTTCCATTTTAATCCATTTTTTCCATTAACAAAGCAAGGGTTAACACTCCTGGAGTAGAAACTCCAAAAAAAGTGACCCCATTTTAGAAACTACGGGATAGGGTGGCAGTATTGTTGGTACTAGTTTAGGGTACATATGATTTTTGGTTGCTCTATATTACACTTTTTGTGAGGCAAGGTAACAAGAAATAGCTGTTTTGGCACCGTTTTTATTTATTTTTATTTACAACATTCATCTGACAGGTTAGATGTAGTATTTTTATAGTCCAGGTTCTCACGGATGCGGCGATACCTAATATGTATACTTTTTTTTATTTATGTAAGTTTTACACAATGATTTATTTTTTGAAACAAAAAAAATCATGTTTTAGTGTTTCCGTATTCTGAGAGCCATAATTTTTTCAGTTTTTGGGGGCGATTACCTTGGGTAGGGTATGATTTTTGCAGGATTAGATGATGGTTTTATTGGCACTATTTTGTGAAGTAAGGTGACAAAAAATGGTTTATTCAAGCAGCGTTTTGGTGTCCGTCTCCAAAGCGGAATGGAGACTGAACTGATGCAAACTGATGCATTCTGAGCGGATCCTTTTCCATTCAGAATGCATTAGAATGCAAACTGATCCATTTTGGACCGAATGTGAGAGCCCTGAACGGATCTCACAAATGGAAAGCCAAAACGCGAGTGTGAAAGTAAACTAAGTTTGCTGTTCACTAAAATTCCTAGGTCCTTTTCCATTTCAGTGTTAGGCCGAGAGTATTACTGTAGTGCAGCGGCGGCATGAAGCGCACGTCGTCATAGCAACCAATGACGCCGTGCGCTCCTGCGTTCAGCAGGATGCCAGGCCGGGATACCACAGACCACTCATGGCCGTGTTCCACGGTCGTGTGCATTCGGCCTTAGCCAGTGTTTTACCGTTTAGTATGTATGGGTGATTTGCATTATTCCTTACCATGTGTAAAACCTTACATTTGTCAGTGTTAAACCTCATCTGCCTAGAATCTATCCAGATCCGTCTGTAGTAGTATACTGTCCTCTTCCGTGTAAATTACTTTACACAGTTTAGTGTCATCTGCGAAAATTGATACTTTACTATGCAAGCCTTCTACAAGATCATTAATAAATATATTGAAGAGAATAGGGCCCAATACTGACCCCTGAGGTACCCCACTAGTGACAGTGACCCAATCTGAGTATTTACCATTAATAACCACCCTCTGTTTTCTATCACTGAGCCAGTTACTTACCCACTTACAGACGTTTTCTCCCAGTCCGAGCATTCTCATTTTATATACTAACCTTTTATGTGGTACAGTGTCAAATGCTTTGGAGAAGTCCAGATATACGACATCCATTGATTCGCTGCTGTCAAGTCTAGAACTTACCTCCTCATAGAAACTGATTAAATTAGTCTGACATGACCGATCCCTCACGAAGCCATGCTGATATGGCGTTATTTGCTTATTTTCATTGATGTACTCCAAGATAGCGTCTCTTAGAAAACTTTCAAACAGTTTATTGACGACAGATGTTAAACTTACCGGCCTATAGTTTCCGGGCTCTGTTTTTGGATCCTTTTTGAATATTGGCATCACATTTGCTATGCGCCAATCCTGTGGAACACTCCCTGTCAGTATAGAGTCCTTAAATATCAAAAATAAAGGTCTGGCTATTACATTAATTAATTTTCTTAGGATACGGAGGTGTATGCCATCACTGCGCTCATGACATGGTCCATCACCACGGTGATGGACCATGTGATGAGCGCAGTGACATCATCAAAGGTCCTTTAGCCAGGTCCTGAAGAAAGTATAAAGAAGAGGAGAACCGCTACACGACCAAGTGGATGGGGTGAGTTAAGTTTGTTTATTATTTTTAACCCCTCAATGGACATTTTACTAAGCATTCTGTATTAAGAATGCTTAAATTATGCTTATATTATTGTGCTTATTATAATGCTATTTAAGCTATTACCTTTGATGACGTCACTGCGCTCATCACATGGTCCATCACATGGCCCATCACCATGGCGATGGACCATGTGATCAACGCAGTGGCGTCATCAAAGGTCCTTTAGCCAGGTCCTAAAGAAAGTAGTAGAAAGAAGATGAGATCCGCTAAATGACCAAGTGGATGGGGTGAGTTAAATTTGTTTGTTATTTTCAACCCCTCAATGGACATTTTACTAAGGATTCTGTATTAAGAATGCTATTATTTTCCCTTATAACCATGTTATAAGGGAAAATAATAAAATCTACATAACACCTAACCCAAACCCAAACTTATGTGAAGAAGTCCGGGTTCGGGTCTGGGTACCAAACATGCAGATTTTTCTCACACACGTGCAAAACGCATTAAAATGCTTTGCCCTTGTGCGGAAAAATCATGCATCTTGTTCGGCCCTTACACGCGACACCAGTGTGAAAGAGGCCTTAATCTCTCGGTATCTAGTTTGGCTGCTTTTATTTGTTTTTTACATATTCAATTTTTTTCCTTATAGTTTTTCAGTGCTTCCTCGCAACCCTCCTGTTTTAGTGATTTAAGTGTTTTTTTTTTTGTCATTTATTGCTTTCTTTACATTTCTATTAATCCACATTGGTTTCGTCTTGTTCCTTAACCTTTTATTCCCATAAGGTATGTATCTTTCACAATTAGATTTTAGGATGCTTTTAAAACTATCCCATTTTGTGGCTGTATTTTTTATTTTTGACGACTTTGTCCCAGTTAGTTAGGCCTATGGCCTCTCTTGGCTAAATTTAGCTTTTTTGAAGTTTGGTATTTTTGTTCCTCCCTGAAGAAACACTCTTTTGAATGATATTTGGAAGGTTATTACTTTATGGTCACTATTTCCCAGGTGTACCCCAACCTGCCCATCTGTTTTGTCAGGTCTATTGGTTAATACTAAGTCCAATATAACTGTCCCTCTGGTCAGGTCCTGAACCAGTTGGGAAAGGTAATTGTCTTTAGTTATTGCAAAGTAAAAAAATAAAAATTCCCCAAATAAGTAATTAATATTTTTTTTTATAAATAGAAAATAAATTAATAATATAGACATATTTGGTATTGCTGCGTCCGATAAACACCATAAAAATAAATAAAAACTGTGTAAAAAAAAGCCATTTTTGTCACCTTACATCACAAAAAGTGCAACACCAAGTGATCAAAAAGGCGTATGTCCCACAAAATGGTACCAATAAAACCATCACCTCATCCCGCAAAAAATTAGACCCTAAGACAATTGGTTAAAAAATAAAAAAGCTATGGCTCTCAGACTATGGAGACAGTAAAACATAATTTTTTGGTTTAAAAAATGCTATTATTGTGTAAAACTTAAATAAATAAGATAAAGTATACATATTAGGTATTGCCACGTCCGTAATGATCTGCTCTATAAAAATGTCACATGATCTAACCCCTCCAGGTGAACGCTGTAAATATAAATAAATAAATACAAACTGTGCTGAAACAACCAATTTTTTGGTCACCTTGCCCCATAAAGTGTAAAAATGGTACCAATATAAACGTCAACTCTTCCTGCAAAAAACAAGCCCCTGCACAAGACGATCAGCAGAAAGATTTAAAAAAATATGGCGTTCAGAACATGGAGACACAAAAACATAATAAAAAATTAAAAAAATGCTTTATTATGTAAAACTGAAACAAACAAAGAAAGTAGTCATATTTGATATTGCATCCGAAACAGCCTGCTCTATAAAAATAGCACATGATCTACCCTGTCAGATGAATGTTTTAAAAAAACAAAAATAAGAAAACACTGCCAAAACAGCAATTTTGGGTTACTTGCCCCACAAAAAGTGTAATATAGAGCAACCAAAAATCATATGTACTCTAAAATAGTACCAACAAAACTGCCACCCTATCCGTAGTTTCTATAATGGGGTCACTTTTTTGGAGTTTCTACTCTAGGGGTGCATCAGTGGGCTTCAAATGGGATATGGTGTCAAAAAACCAGTCCAGTAAAATCTGCCTTCCAAAAAACGTATGGCATTCCTTTCCTTCTGCGCCCTGCTGTGTGTCCGTACAGCAGTTTACTACCACATATGAGGTGTTTCTGTAAACTACAGAATCAGAGCCATAAATATTGAGTTTTGTTTGGCTGTTAACCCTTGCTTTGCAACTGGAAAAAAAATATTAAAATGGACAATCTGCCCAAAAAGTGACATTTTGAAATTCTATCTATATTTTCCATTAATTCTTGTGAAACACCTAAAGGGTTAACAAAGTTTGTAAAAATCTGTTTTGAATACCTTGAGGGGTGTAGTTTCTAGAATGGGGTCATATTTGGGTGGTTCCTATTATGTAAGCCTCACAAAGTGACTTCAGACCTGAACTGGTCCTTAAAAAGTGGGTTTTTAGACTTGCTTCTAAGCTTCTAAGCCTTGTAACATCCCCAAAAAATAAAATGTAATTCCCAAAATGATCCAAACATTAAGTAGACATATGGGGAATGTAAAGCAACAATTTTGTAGGTATTACTACACTACGTGCAGAATTATTAGGCAAATGAGTATTTTGACCACATCATCCCCTTTATGCATGTTGTCTTACTCCAAGCTGTATAGGCTCGAAAGCCTACTACCAATTAAGCATATTAGGTGATGTGCATCTCTGTAATGAGAAGGGGTGTGGTCTAATGACATCAACACCCTATATCAGGTGTGCATAATTATTAGGCAACTTCCTTTCCTTTGGCAAAATGGGTCAAAAGAAGGACTTGACAGGCTCAGAAAAGTCAAAAATAGTGAGATATCTTGCAGAGGGATGCAGCACTCTTAAAATTGCAAAGCTTCTGAAGCGTGATCATCGAACAATCAAGCGTTTCATTCAAAATAGTCAACAGGGTCGCAAGAAGAGTGTGGAAAAACCAAGGCGCAAAATAACTGCCCATGAACTGAGAAAAGTCAAGCGTGCAGCTGCCAAGATGCCACTTGCCACCAGTTTGGCCATATTTCAGAGCTGCAACATCACTGGAGTGCCCAAAAGCACAAGGTGTGCAATACTCAGAGACATGGCCAAGGTAAGAAAGGCTGAAAGACGACCACCACTGAACAAGACACACAAGCTGAAACGTCAAGACTGGGCCAAGAAATATCTCAAGACTGATTTTTCTAAGGTTTTATTGACTGATGAAATGAGAGTGAGTCTTGATGGGCCAGATGGCTGGATTGGTAAAGGGCAGAGAGCTCCAGTCCGACTCAGACGCCAGCAAGGTGGAGGTAGAGTACTGGTTTGGGCTGGTATCATCAAAGATGAGCTTGTGGGGCCTTTTTGGGTTGAGGATGGAGTCAAGCTCAACTCCCAGTCCTACTGCCAGTTTCTGGAAGACACCTTCTTCAAGCAGTGGTACAGGAAGAAGTCTGCAAGGTAAGAAAAACATGATTTTCATGCAGGACAATGCTCCATCACACGCGTCCAAGTACTCCACAACGTGGCTGGCAAGAAAGGGTATAAAAGAAGAAAATCTAATGACATGGCCTCCTTGTTCACCTGATCTGAACCCCATTGAGAACCTGTGGTCCATCATCAAATGTGAGACTTACTAGGAGGGAAAACAGTACACCTCTCTGAACAGTGTCTGGGAGGCTGTGGTTGCTGCTGCACGCAATGTTGAACAGATCAAAACACTGACAGAATCCATGGATGGCAGGCTTTTGAGTGTCCTTGCAAAGAAAGGTGGCTATATTGGTCACTGATTTGTTTTTGTTTTGTTTTTGAATGTCAGAAATGTATATTTGTGAATGTTGAGATGTTATATTGGTTTCACTGGTAAAAATAAATAATTGAAATGGGTATATATTAGTTTTTTGTTAAGTTGCCTAATAATTATGTACAGTAATAGTCACCTGCACACACAGATATCCCCCTAAAATAGCTAAAACTAAAAACAAACTAAAAACTACTTCCAAAAACATTCAGCTTTGATATTAATGAGTTTTTTGGGTTCATTGAGAACATGGTTGTTGTTCAATAATAAAATTAATCCTCAAAAATACAACTTGCCTAATAATTCTGCACTCCCTGTATGTATTATAGAAGTAGAGAAATTTTAACTTGGAAATTTGCAGATTTTTCCAAATTTTGGGTAAATATAGTATTTTTTGTCATAATATAATACCACATAGTAGAAGAAACAATAGCTCCTCTATATCAGTATCAAATGCTGTACCCCTATAACACAATACCCTTGGCTCTTATATATGTCCTATAAAAGCTTGATTTTACTACTGAATACAGACCTTACACAACCAGCTTATCTCTGTTATTACAGTAAATTAAATGACCCTTAGGGATCCTCTCTTAGGTTTCTTATTATGGCTAAATAAAAAATAAAAAGTGTAATTACTGCCTTAATATGAAATCTGGGTTGACGTGTTGGATAATTTTCTATTCTGTAAAGGTGCCAAATTTGAAAAACCTTTTTGTGAAAATTAGAAGCACAGTTTACAGACTTATTATAATAAAAGCTTCTCTGTGTTTCTAAGGAGGTCAGCAATATATAACTCTGAAGGTTGTGTCAATACTCAAAGGAGAGACCAAGAACGGCGTTAGGGGGGAGCAAACTGGGCAATTGCCCAAGGCCCCCATTGTCTAAGGGGCCCCTTGCTGCTGTTCAGCTGAACGTCCGAGGAAGCAAACGGGCGGACAGCTGAACAGCTGCACTTTACAATTCAGTGTACGGCCCCTCCCTCACATGTAAGAGAAATCATTACCCTAGTGCTGACAGGACCTGCCATAATGTCTGATGCAGGAGGCGGAGCTCAACAGAGAAGAGGGGATGAAGGACCTGTGATTACCTCACCATCATGTGACAAGAACAGGAGGCGGAGCTCAGCAGAGAATAGTGGATGAAGGACCTGTGATGACCTCACCATCATGTGACCAGAACAGGAGGCGGAGCTCAGCAGTGCAGTAAAGTAATGAAGAAGACCAGAAATGCGTGTGAAGAAGTATAGATTCAATGTAAGTGCAAGGAAAATGCTGGGAGTTGTAGTCCTCTCCTCTTATACCTCCTGTTATATAATATCAGAGTACATTACAAGAGGAGGTATGAGGAGAGGACTACAACTCCTAGCATGTCCAGCTTGTTAAGTAATATCATAGTACATTACAAAAGGAGGTATAAGAGGAGAGGACTACAACTCTCAGCATGTCCAGGCCATTATTATATTATACAATATCAGGGTACAATACAACACCCTGAATATGCTGGGAGTTGTATACCTCCTCTTATAATGTACTCTGATATTACATAATACCTGCTTGGACATTCCGGGAGTTGTAGTCTTCTTTTATACCTCCTCTTGTAATGTACTCTTATATTACATAAAAACGGCTTGAAAATGCTGAGAGTTGTAGTCCCATCCTCTTATACGTTCCCCTGTAATGTGCTCGGATATTAAATAATAATGGCTTAGACATGCTGGGAGTTATAGTCCTCTCCTGTTATACCTCCTGCATTAATGTGCTATAGATTAGGGCCGGGACGATGGATAGGGGAGGTTTGTCATCCGCCTAGGGTGCAACTTCGCTACCCATAAAGGGGTGTGCACTTATGGCGGTCCAACTTCACAAGCCTCAGGCCACTAGGGCTACTTTCACACTAACGTTACCATTTTCGTTATTGAAATCCGTCATAGGATCTCAATACCGGAAAAAATGCTTCTGTTTTGTCCCCATTCATTGTCAATGGGGACAAAATGTAACTGAACGGAATGCTCCAAAATGCATTCCATTCCGTTCTCATACCGGAGAGCAGAATGCTGCGGTTTGCTTTCCGTCCTGGAATGCGGACACACAATGCAATTCAATGGGGATGTGATGTTCTCTCTGACAAAATAGAAAATGGATCTGTCCTCCATTGACTTTCAATGGAGTTCATGTCAGATCCGTCTTGGCTATGTTAAAGATAATACAACTGGATCCGTTCATAACGGATGCAGATGGTTGTATTATCAGTAACGGAAGAGTTTTTGCTGAACCCTACCGGATCCAGCAAAAACGCTAGTGTGAAAGTAGCCTAGGCCTTAAACCTGTAAGGCATTAGAAAAGAGCAAGAAGCCGCAATGACATCACTGCAACCTCCTCCTCTGGGTCTTGCATGATAACATCATCACGTGAGACCCCGAGCAGGAGTGGTGATGTCTTTGTGACCGCATGCATCAGGACGCAGCAACACAAGCTACAGATAAAACCGTAGTCTGCATCACAATCAGCGGCGGGGGGACAGGAGGGAGGCAGGTTTTTTTTAAATACTAAATGTCCACACTGCTGGGGGCACCAGGAATGGTGGGGAGGAATGGAGGAGCATTATATACTGGCACTACAGAGTACATTATATATATACTGGCACTATGGGGGGAGCATTATATATTGGAACTAGTGGGGGGCACTACAGGGGGACATTAGAGCCACTGGGAGCATTATGGCTATATTATTACTACTAGAGTACTGTAGGGGCGTTATTATTATTTGAAGCAATATGGAGGGCATTGCTACTAATCAGGGCTATCTTGGGGAGTATTATCACTATTGGGGGCA
Source organism: Bufo gargarizans (assembly GCF_014858855.1). NCBI lineage: Eukaryota > Metazoa > Chordata > Amphibia > Anura > Bufonidae > Bufo > Bufo gargarizans. The sequence goes on along the minus strand of NC_058080.1, from coordinate 590,008,659 downwards.
CCATTACTAATGAGGGCAGTCTGGGTGTACAGTATAGTGTTTGTGAACATGGGGGGAGCAGAACAGGCACAGTATTAGGGTCCATTCACACGTCCTGTTTTTTTTCATCCTGAAAAACGGTCCGTTTTTTGCGGATCCGTTGTTCCTGAAAATGTTTCCGTATGTCATCCGTTTTTTGCGGATCCGCAAAAAACGGAAACATGTATACATTTCAATAATCAAATAAAGTTGTTTGGATTTCTTTGAAAAAAAATTGAAAAAAAAAAAAAAAAAAAAATTTGTTATGTGTTTCCAGGAACGGAATCCGCAAAAAACGGATGACATACGGAATGACATCCGAATGTCATCCGTTTTTTGCGGATCCATTGACTTTGTATTGTACCAGGATCCGATTTTTCAGGACAAGAATAGGACATGTTTTATATTTAAACGGACATGCGGAACGGAACAACGGAAACGGACAGCACACATTGTGCTGTCCGATTTTTTCCAGGACCCATTGAAAATGAATGGGTCCAGATCTGGTCCTGATCTGTTCCTGAAAAAACGGAACAGATCAGGAAAGAAAAAACGGACGTGTGAATGGACCCTTAGGGGTAGCTTCAAGAGGTTCTCTGGGTTTTTTCATATTGATGACCTATCCTTAGGATAGGTAATCAATATTAGATTGGCGGGGGTCTGACGATTGACGATCAGCTGTTCAAGGAGACGTCGTGCTCTGTGTGCACGTGGCGTATCTCTTCTCTCTTCCTACTCTGCTGCTGTATGTCTATGGGACAGCAGCAGTGAACAGCACGCGCCATCTCCTCAAACAACTGATCGGCGGGGGTGTCGGACTGTGTTTTTAGCATATTATTACAAGATGTGGGCTCCCTCTTTTGATTTTGCCCAGGGCCACATTTTGTCTAAAACTGGCCCTGGGAGAGACATAGTCCCAACGTCTGCTACTCTGGTCTAGATGGGGCATGAGCTGCCGAAGGAGCCATGTCATTTATAATGAGGCACAGTCCGCGCCCGAATGAAATCTCAGATTTCAGTTGTTTTGTCATTATTTATGTCAGATTCTGGCGCAAATAATGAAGAATGAGTCGGATCTGATGGCACTGCCCACGCTCTGCCATTTTCAAGCCCCACTTCGCCCTTGCATGCCCTCTTTTTCATAAAACACCAAAGGTGACTAGAAAAGTTGCAAACTGGGTGGATTTGCAACTTTTCTATTTCTAAAAATAATAATGAATTTCCCCTATTTTGTCTCCCTGTCAGAATATATATCAGCAGCACTTCTTGCTCTGTAGTGCCAGGCATGCAAACTTATACAGAAAATTAGGCCATTGGACCCTTGCGGTAAATTACTGTTATTTTTTCCATATATAGCTGATTGAAATAAAAAATAAAAAATTTCAATGAAACGTGTACTATGCTCTGCTGGAATGTCGCATCTTTGGTGCAAACAGGACCTTTTTTGTCATGTAGAGGCTCAACACTATTAGCTTAAACAAGGTTTACAAGCTTGATGGTTTATTTCTCTCAAACTTGGTGGGTAACACACTTAGAATCACATTTTATTAAGACCAGCGTTTAAGACACCAGTCTTAATAAACCCCTAAGCTGGCGGTGTTTCCACCGAAGTTATGAAAAGGCGCCGGCCTCTCTATAACTTCAGCGCATCCAGCGCCAGTTCTAAATGTAAGACAACTTCTGAGCTGTCTTACATTTACCCCATTTTCTACACCTAAAACAGGCCCGTCCCCTTCCACAATCTTAGAACTGGCCTGGCGACCGCCATCTGCGCCTGGAATACGCCTATTTTAGGCATATTTCAGCTTAATAAATGACCCCCTTAAACCAGAGAACAGAAGTGCAGTTGCAGAAAATGTTACAGACTTGGTTTAGGCCTATTGACCAGGTTGAGCCTAAAATCGCCAACGATTCTCTCCCAAATCTTCCATACTGCTTGGGTCCAAGGGTTACCACACCCTACTACAGCATGCTCTGCCTTAGGCATTGTTCATGTAGTTATAAGAGGATAACTACTTATCAGCCACTTACTGGTGTGGTCACCTGTTGACATTTTCCGTTGTGTAGTCTAATCAAGATACCCTCTCCCTATCAGTTACGACGTAGTCTTGACCAAAACATGGGGTAACACCAGTCCTAATACGATTGTGAAGATTTTCATGGATAACATTCAGCTACTGGCGCCCTTGTAACAGACTATCTAACCTCTGTCACTCTCTCTCATTGTTCAAGTGACCCCTTTAAGGGCTTTGGCTCCATGACCTGTCTCATTCTCTCTTTCACACCATCCTCACATAGTGGTTCCTTGTGCTCCAATCCTCCTCAGGCTTCAGTGACTTTGTTGATTTTTCTCTCTCCCTGCCAATTGTAATAAAGGATATATTTCCTTATAAAGGATATAAGTTGATTGGAAAATGAAGGAATAGAATTCCAGGGTTATGAACCGAGGGGCAGAAGAAGTGACAACATATGTAGAATCAGATTGATAAGGCTAAGTGAATAGGGAAGTATGTAGACATATTAGGAAATGTGTAAGAATCTAAGTAGGAGTGTATAAAAGAGGGTATGTATAAATAAATATATAACGGAGGATAAATCATGTAAAATTGACTCATTGGTGGCAGCCTGGTAGGAGAGTAGGAGATACAGAACAAAGAGGCTGTGATAAAGAGGTAGGTATATTTAGAGCTATATAAGAGTATATAACTAAGAGTATATGCAGGAGGGTGTATATGAATCTATAGGAGAGGATAATTCATGCAAGTTCACCTTATTAGTAGCAGGAGGGTAGGAGAATCCTGGATGCACTGCTCGTTTGTCCAGGGTGTTTTATAAATGGCCAGTCGGAAGTAGCGCCGGCGGGTGACGTCAAAGGTGGTGACGTCATCATGTCGGCGTCTAGTGGGCGGATGCATGTGCAGGAAGTAATAGAGGCTATGTGCAACGCAGCTAACTCTAGAAGCTGTGCGCATATTAAGTAGAATGTTGGTGTGTAGTAAGGGTATGACAGAGTAGACAAAAAGTGTATGTATGAGGGAACGGAGCAAGCGTGTGTGTAGTGACATTGTTGGGTTATAAAGGAAGGATAAGGACAGTGTAATAGATATGATGTAAAGCTCAAACATGATATAATAAAGACATAAGGCTTATTAACATTATAAAAATAGGATGATGTATACATAGATTCCATATGTTATACAATCATAAGCAATATAATATACACTCACCTAAAGAATTATTAGGAACACTATACTAATACGGCGTTGGATCCCCTTTTGCTCTCAGAACTGCCTTAATTCTACGTGGAATTGATTCAACAAGGTGCTGATAGCATTCTTTAAAAATGTTGGCCCATATTGATAGGATAGCATCTTGCAGTTGATGGAGGTTTGAGGGATGCACATCCAGGGCACGAAGCTCCTGTTCCACCACATCCCAAAGATGCTTTATTGGGTTGAGATCTGGTGACTGTGGGGGCCATGTTAGTACAGTGAACTCATTGTCACGTTCAAGAAACCAATTTTCCAGTCTTCAACAGTCCAATTTTAGTGAGCTCGTGCAAATTGTAGCCTCTTTTTCCTATTTGTAGTGGAGATGAGTGGTACCCGGTGGGGTCTTCTGCTGTTGTAGCCCATCCGCCTCAAGGTTGTGCGTGTTGTGGCTTCACAAATGCTTTGCTGCATACCTCGGTTGTAACGAGTGGTTATTTCAGTCAACGTTGCTCTTCTATCAGCTTGAATCAGTCGTCCCATTCTCCTCTGATCTCTAGCATCAACAAGGCATTTTCGCCCACAGGACTGCCGCATACTGGATGTTTTTCCCTTTTCACACCATTCTTTGTAAACCCTAGAAATGGTTGTGCGTGAAAATCCCAGTAACTGAGCAGATTGTGAAATACTCAGACCGGCCTGTCTGGCACCAACAACCATGCCACACTCAAAATTGCTTAAATCACCTTTCTTTCCCATTCTGACATTCAGTTTGTAGTTCAGGAGAATTGTCATTGACCAGGACCACAGCCCTACATGCATTGAAGCAACTGCCATGTGATTGGTTGACTAGATAATCGCATTAATGAGAAATAGAACAGGTGTTCCTAATAATTCTTTAGGTGAGTGTATACAATTATTGAATGAAGTTATATACATAGACTGTAGAAGTAATCATGATAAAAATAAAAGAAGCCAAACAATACAGGAAGGGGAAAATGGTGTAAATAAAGATGTCAAAGAAAAACGGGAGGATTTAAAAAAAGCTATGTTAATGAAAAATAATAAGCAAAATCAAGACGAAAAATGAGTACAGAGGTTAGGCGTTAGTTAGGAAAGACTGCAATCATGGAAGTAAGAGGAAAGGAGATGGAGGGGGGTGGTTGGCCTTTGGAGGGGAAGGGGGAAGTTCTCACCCATGGTCGCCTAATTCCAATAAACGTGTCTGGAATAAAGACAAAAAAATTGCATTATTATCACGATAGAGACAGAAAATCACATTCTTTATTTAGTCCTTTAGGTGCTAACGTGTCCAATATGTGAATCCAAAAGGATTCTCTCCACTGTAGTTGTAAAATCCAGTTTCCTCCTCGCCTTGAAGAAGGTATCTGCTGAATAACTTGAAATCGGAGCTGTGAGATTTGGTTTTTGTATTGATCAATGTGTGCTGGTATTGGTAAAACTAACTGTTTGATTCTGATTGTGGATTTATGCTTACATACAGTGCAGACCAAAAGTTTGGACACACCTTCTCATTCAAAGAGTTTTCTTTATTTTCATGACTATGAAAATTGTAGATTCACACTGAAGGCATCAAAACTATGAATTAACACATGTGGAATTATATACATAACAAAATAGTGTGAAACAACTGAAAATATGTCATATTCTAGGTTCTTCAAAGTAGCCACCTTTTGCTTTGATTACCGCTTTGCACACTCTTGGCATTCTCTGAGCTTCAAGAGGTAGTCACCTGAAATGGTTTTCACTTCACAGGTGTGCCCTGTCAGGTTTAATAAGTGGGATTTCTTGCCTTATAAATGGGGTTAGGACCATCAGTTGCGTTGTGGAGAAGTCAGGTGGATACACAGCTGATAGTCCTACTCAATAGTTAGAAATTGTTATATGGCAAGAAAAAAGCAGCTAAGTAAAGAAAAACTGAGTGGCCATCATTACTTTAAGAAATGAAGGTCAGTCAGTCCGAAAAATTGGGAAAACTTTGAAAGTGTCCCCAAGTGCAGTCACAAAAACCATCAAGCGCTACAGAAGAAACTGGCTGCACATGCGGACCGCCCCAGGAAAGGAAGACCAAGAGTCACCTCTGCTGCGGAGGATAAGTTCATCCGAGTCACCAGCCTCAGAAATCGCACGTTAACAGCAGCTCAGATTAGAGACCAGGTCAATGCCACACAGAGTTCTAGCAGCAGACACATCTCTAGAACAACTGTTAAGAGGAGACTGTGTGAATCAGGCCTTCATGGTAGAATATCTGCTAGGAAACCACTGCTAAGGACAGACAACAAGCAGAAGAGACTTGTTTGGGCTAAAGAACACAAGGAATGGACATTAGACCAGTGGAAATCTGTGCTTTGGTCTGATGAGTCAAAATTTTTAATCTTTGGTTCCAACCACCGTGTCTTTGTGCGACGCAGAAAAGGTGAACATGCCTGGTTCCCATTGTAAAGCATGGAGGAGGAGGTGTGATGGTGTGGGAGGCTTTGCTGGTGACACTGTTGAGGATTTATTCAAAATTGAAGGCATACTGAACCAGCATGGCTACCACAGCATCTTGCAGCGGCATGCCATCCGGTTTGTGTTGGACCATCATTTATTTTTCAACAGGACAATGACCCCAAACACACCTCCAGGCTGTGTAAGGGCTATTTGACCATGAAGGAGAGTGATGGGGTGCTGCGCCAGATGACCTGGCCTCCACAGTCACCGGACCTGAACCCAATCGAGATGGTCTGGGGTGAGCTGGACCGCAGAGTGAAGGCAGAAAGGCCAACAAGTGCTAAGCATCTCTGGGAACTCCTTCAAGACTGTTGGAAGACCATTTCAGGTGACTACCTCTTGAAGCTCATAAAGAGAATGGCAAGAGTGTGCAAAGCAGTAATCAAAGCAAAAGGTGGCTACTTTGAAGAACCTAGAATATGACATATTTTCAGTTGTTTCACACTTTTTTGTTATGTATATAATTCCACATGTGTTAATTCATAGTTTTAATGCCTTCAGTGTGAATCTACAATTTTCATAGTCATGAAAATAAAGAAAACTCTTTGAATGAGAAGGTGTGTCCAAACTTTTGGTGTGTACTGTATTTGATCTCGGATATGTTGGGTGGTTTCCCCCACATATGCTAGGCCACATAGGCATTTAATTAGATATACTACATAGGAGGAATCACACATGTAGTAGTCTTTGATGGTGAATTTCTGACCTGTGTGAGGATGGGTGATGTAGTTGCCTCGAGTAATGTTTAAGCACTGGGCACAATGAAGACAGGGGAAGGTACCGTATCCAGGGTTTTGTAAGAAGCGTTGTCATGGTATGTTAGTGATGGGTCCAATATCCGCATGGACAAGTTTGTCCCTGATGTTACGACTGCGTTTATAACAGATCAGAGGAGGATTCTGGAATTCCTGTATAGAAGGATAAGCTTGTTTCAGAATTGACCAGCTATCTCATACCATTTGATGGATTTGGGGCATAATTGGGTGGTAGGTAGTAATGCAAGGAATACGTGGAGTGTTGGTTTTGGTACTCTTAGTTGTTCGGGCTTCTGCAGTCTCACGTCTGGTGAGTGGTGGTGGGTATCCCCTCTCAGTGAATTTTTTGCTCATCTCAGTTAATCGTGTTGTGTGGGTAGTTGGATTCGTGACTATGCGTTGAACTCTCTTAAAGTGAGAGCGTGGGAGTGCTCTTTTGGTTGCGTTGGAGTGGCAACTGGTATAATGCAGTAAACTGTTCCTATCTGTTGGTTTATTGTATAAATCAAATTTAAGATGGCCATCAAGGTCTTTTTGTACTAATGTATCAAGAAAGCTAATCTCGGAAGTGTCGATATGTATCATGAATCCTAGTTTGGGGTATACTTTGTATAAGTCATTGTAGAATGTAAGCATACTGGATTTGGGGCTCTCCCAGAAGGAAAAAATTATCATCAATGAATCTAAGCCAAATTCTGACATGATGAATAAATAAGGGATGGGTGTATACATGATTTTCCTTGAAATATATCATATAGGAATTAGCGTAGGGTGGCGCTACACTAGCCCCTATTGCGGTCCCGCGTTTCTGCCCATAAAATTGGTCCCCCACTAAAAAGTAGTTCTCATGTAGTACAGGTGTCAATAGTTGTATGCAAAATTCCTGTTGTAATGTAGATACGCTGGATTGGGACGAAAGTAAGGCGGTTGCAGCCTCCAAACCTTTGTTATGTGAAATTAAGGTTTATAAACTATTGACATCCATTGTAACCAGCAGAGTTTCTGGGTTAACGGGAATATCCTGTAGTTTAGATATAAAATAATTTGTATCTAAAATGAATGAGCGTCAAGTCTTGATCAGGGGTGTTAGTGTATGGTCAAGAAATATGGAAAGTGGTGATAGTATGGAGTCAGTGGAAGCAACAATGGGACGACCTGGTGGGTTCTGTAGGTTTTTATGAATTTTCAAAAAGTATGTAAAAGACAGGAATGACTAGGTGATGTTTTAGTGAGAAAGGTCTTCATCTCATCATTAATTACATTTCATGATTTGTAGTATTCCAGTGTTCTCGAGATTTTATTGGCAATGATGGGTGTAAGATCTGCTTTAAGCAATTTGTATGTTTGACGGTCTGATAACTGTGACATGACTTCATTTAGGTACATGGATTTATCTATGACCACGATGGCTTCTCCCTTGCCAGCTGGTTTTTAAATGAGTAAATTAGCTTCCTATGTGTTTGTAATGTTTGGATGGCTGTGTTTAAAATTGTCATGTTTATGTTGGTCTAGGATATGTTGAATGGGATCTGTGGTAATTTTGTTAGTCTACTTTCACACTCCCGTTTTGGCTTTCTGTTTGTGAGATCCGTTCAGGGCTCTCACATTCTGTCCAAAATGGATCAGTTTGCATTCTAATGCATTCTGAATGGAAAAGGATCCGCTCAGAATGCATCAGTTTGCATCAGCGTTTTGGTGTCCGTTTGATGAAACTGAGCCAAACTGACACAATCTGGCACGATAGAAAACGGATCCATCCTCCATTGACTTTCAATGGTGTTGAAGACGGATCCGTCTTGGCTATGTGAAAGATAATACAAATGGATCCGTTCTCGCTGCATCTCTTGTTCGAGGAGAAATATTTCTAAAGGGCTAGATTGGCCTAAAAAACGTGGTGGCCTAAATGATCTCTCGCTGTCAGATCCGGAGGAGCTGGGGTGCTGCACAGGACATGATAAAATTGAGGAACATTAACCAAGATGTGACCGCAATAATTTCCTTTGGAAAAATGATCAAAAATAAACTTGCAATAGTCAAAAAATCTCCAGCATGGCAGTAGTTGTCATAAATAATTGAGCTTATTAAGGTATGAGCTTCTTTTACTTGCACAAGGAGACCAAACAGCATGAAGATTCTATTCTGATCTACATTTATTCAGAATTCTGTTTTTATACCAAAAATACATAGAAACACCTTGGTGTTCAATCACAATAGGGTTCCTCGTTCCTTGGAAACCTTTATCAACAAATATTAGTTAAGTGATGTAGCTTGAGAAGACTGAAAGGACAATAAATCTTATCATAATTCATGACTTTCACTCTAGTTTTGTTGTCTGGAACTAAAGATTTAAAGGGGTAGTTGTGGCCATCCCCTATAATAACGGATCTTATCCTGCAAATATCAGCAAAAGATACATGTGTTGATCTTTGCTATATCTTAATTTTTAAATTGAAATTTAATTATTAGAAATTCAGATTAAATGATCCAACTGGTCATTCCATATTAAATTTCTCCTACAGTAATCTCACTATATTATAGTAACTTGCAAGCTACAATGAGATGTAGCCCGGGAATAGGATATACACCAGTGGGTGCTGCATTTCTCCACTGGCAGTGAAGATACACATCAGATCTTTACCAGTGAATCCATGAAACACACCAATATGCACTGGTTGTAGTTTAAGCAAATAACTCCCCCTCCCCCGCCACTTAATTACTGGAACCTGTGTGACTTGATTGGTATGGTTTGCCTATATGGACAAGACACAGGGCTTCTAATGGGGCATTTACAAGCAATGAGCAAGAAGGCAATTATCGGAAAGGGACTGTTCCTCCCTGATGACTGCCTTCTCGTCAGTGGAGGAAAGACCTGCGCTGTATGGGGACGAGTACTGCAATCGCTAATTTTCATAGAGATTCATTGTTTAGCAGATCCAGCTGTTGGCCAGCCAAAAAAATAATTGCATGCAACAGTTTTTGTCCAACCGAAACCCAACATTTATGCTGGAAAGTATCTGGATCACCGCAGGACCTCTTTAGAGTCAATGGGGACCCAGCGGTGAACTAGGTGGATCTGGCAAAATCTGTCAGACCGTTCTCTTCCGTAACAACTTGCTGGATCGCTTGACAGAGATGTGAATGAGGCCTTAGGCTACTATCACACTAGCATTTTGGCTTTCCATTTCTGAGATCCGTTCAGGGCTCTCATAAGCGGTCCAAAACGGATCCGTTTTGCCCTAATGCATTCTAAATGGAATAGGATCCGCTCAGAATGCATCAGTTTGCCAAAACGCTGCTTTGTGCTGAGCAAGACCAATGTAAGTCAATGGGGGACGGATCCGTTTTCTCTGACACAATAGAAAACGGATCCGTCCCCCATTGACTTTCAATGGTATTTAAGACGGATTTGTCATGGCTAGAGAAGACATAATAGAATCGGATCCGTTCATGATACATATTATTGTAACGGAAGCGTTTTTGCTGATTCATGATGGATCTGCAAAAAATGCTAATGTGAAAGTAACCTTAGTTATTGCACCTAATTTGCCAAGCATCTGTGGCATGGACTGCTAACTTAGTAGTAATGGTCATAAATAAAGACGCACTACAAGTAGTCTAGAATTTGTGAAATGATAGAAATAAAATAGATTTATCAAAATAGAGTATTCCCCAAAAATGATGAGAAAAATCATCATAATTTTGTAGTCACATTTTATTTCAAAGTTGCATAGTTTTCACTTGAAAGGGAGTCTATGCTCATATAAATTAAAGGGGTTATTCCATGACTAATGTAAAAAATGAAAATCGGACATCATATAGTACATAACAGGGATGGACAGCACTCCTTAGTATCAGTGCGGTGGGTGCACGTCTCTTGGGGGGTGGTAAAAATACCCCCAATCCAGCGTACATATCAATCGATAAGCAAAATAAAAAATAGGAGACAGCACATCCAAAGTAATGGAATTTAATCCGGATGCAATATTTCGGTTCAAAACAGCCTTTGTCAAGCAATTCCATCACTTTGGACGTGCTGTCTCTAGTTTTTTATTTTGCTTATCCTTTATCATCTAGTACATGACAGTCTCTTTCTAACAAAGCTAGAACCAGCCCTGTACTTCACATGGATTCAGAGATCTCTCCATTCATTGCTCTGCTAGATTTATATTACGCTGACAGCTCAAGGGGACTGTCTATTCTGCAGCAGATAAGGGTGTGTGTACATGCTCTCCCTATCACAGCTCAGCTGAAGGATACAACTGAGCATGTGCGGCCTTCTCAGTGAGCAGGACAAAGAAATAAGGAACAAAAACAAACAGCAGATGGCGCTATTTAGATACTTTTTACTGAATAGCTCAGTGGCTATGCAACATTTTTAATTACATGCAATTACAAAAATATTTATATTCAGGTGCTAGTTTGAAAACTAGAATATATTTCGCGAGACAACCCCCTTGGGAAAGAAATGCTTTTTTTTTTTTTAGCAAAATATCTGCTTGGGCACTTTCTAACTTGCGACCTATTATTTAAAAAGGAGCTTTTTTTTTTTACCTTTCCACTAGTCAAGATTACTTCTGACTTTAAGCTGTCTTCCTTTTTGGTGATAAAGTGTTATTCAGGTAAGTCTTTCTTCCTTGAGTTATCATGTTTTCCCTCTCCAGAGCTAAAATGAGCGGTGAATGCTGCCTTCCAATTCAGTGACTTAGAAAAAATACAGGTGGCAATTACCCAGCGATGAATGTAAGCAAACACATTGCTGTTACGGCTGTGATAATTATTTAGTAAGGGCTGTATTCCTGCTGTGTTGCTGGTTGGATGGCATCTTTAAGACACCAATTTAATGTAATAAAAACATCAATATAATGTAAACAGCCACAAATCACCCCTGGCAATGCACATGACTGCCACCTCTATGATATTCAATGAATAAGTGTGTCTGTATTCCCAGTGGAAAGGAATGAAATAGCTGCCTATGAGAAATTATTATTTTTTCTTCATGTGAAATGATTTGTCTGGGTGAATTCATCGAGGCATGTCTGTCATTCCTTTATTTGCAATACAAGAGGATGTACAGTACGTGATTCTGCTGCTGAAAAGGAGGAAAATTACCCCTTGCAAAGATATACTTCAACTTAGCTGAGAGAATTGAGCATCTAATTGATAGGTCTTAAGAAAAGCAAACCAGTGTTATCGGACCATTTAAATAAAAAACAATCATTTTTATATTGAGCAGCTGCCATTGGCTTAGACTCTCGAAGTTGCTATTTAAATGTATTCATTTTTTTCCAATCACTTGAAGGTGCACCGTTCATTATATTCCTATGATTAAACAAATAGTTCAAGGTGAAACTCAATCAGACGAAGAAGGGAAGATGTAAAGGCAGAGCTTCCTGATTACCAAGGAGTAAATAGATACAAGAAAAAAAGCAATTCCTCACAACTTAATTCATCCAACTGCATTTTCCGTGCTGTCTGATGACTACAATAGATTGTGAGAGGGCAGGAGACATCAACAAATTACTGTGGTAGAGCTCATCCAGGGGTGCACCATCAATGGGGCCAGGTGAGGCGATCGCCTTGGGCAACACCAGGTAGGGGCAAGAGGGGGCAGCCAAAGGGCCATGGGCTGAAGGGAAGGTGTTAGGTTAAGAAATTGGCATTGGGAAGGAAGGGGGGCGCCGTTTCAGTTTTCGGCTCAGGCAGCAGAAAGGCTAGTTGCACACCTGAGCTCATCTACATAGTAATTAATGGGTGGGGGGAAATCAGGGTAGATTTACTAGGCCTGTAGGTGGCGTAAACTTAGACAGGCTGTCTAGACCTCCTCCAGATTTATCACAGGAGCACAGGTGTGGGGATAGACACATTTGCCTAACTCTATATGAATTGCTGGTTGGCTTACCTTGACAACCTTTGTCGCACTCTGCTGTTTCGTGCTGCGTATAGGGTTCCCACCCCGTCTTCAATGTAAATATAAATCACAGCAATAAAAATGTTTTGCTTGTATTAGCGTGGATTTGTTTTTTAGAGTTATACAGTGTTAGCGACTAGGGATGAGCGAATAGACTTCGGATGAAACATCTAAAGTTGATTTGCATGAAACTTCATTCTAATACTGTACGGAGCAGGAGCTCTGTACAGTATTAGAATGTATTGACTCCAAAATCATAAATTAATTTGTACTGTAAAAACCATTTCCCGAACTCGGGTTTGGTTCCAGACAACAATGAAAGTGTGAAAGTTTTCGGCTCGCAGGCCTTCATCAGACACTATGCCGCATTTGGGTATGTGGATAAAGTTGTGGAAAAAGGTAGACGTATAAGCGCCCAGGTAACCGATGTAGACACCACAGGGAAGAATGGCGCTCATTCTTCCGTGTGGTGTCTTGACACCGGTTAACTGGGCGATTATATGTCTATCTTTTTCCACAACTTTATCTACGTACCCAACTGTGGCATAGTGTCTATTGGGTCATCCAATATTTTTGTCCTAGAAATTACAGCCAAATTCAGTCTTTTATAAATGGTTTCACAATTCTATATATCGAGGTTCAGCTTTTAACCTGCTTTCTTTAGATAGGAAATATAGCTCTGGTCAAAATATTTGGTAGGGCTCATGTTCATGATCCACATTTTTTGCGAGTCGGAATCGGACCCATTCACTTCAGTGGGGCCAAAGAAGATGCGGACAATACACTGTGTGCTATCCGCATCCATATTTCCGTTCCCCGGAGCCCGCAAAAAAATAGGACATGTCCTATACTTCTTTTACTTCCTATACTTGTTTTACGGACAAGGATAGGATTGTTCTATAGATGACAGGAAGTTAAGTTCCGCAAAATGATGGAGTGCACACGGCCATCATCCATGTTTTGCAGATCCAGAGCACTTATTCGGGGTCTCTAGAAGGCTTGATGACATTATTGGCCTGCTTGTGTGTAGCTTTTCTCTGCAATCTATATACCCTTGTGTGTTGACCCCTCAGCCTCCTCTAGGGTTGTTTTTTCCTCACTGAAGGTTTCTCCCATCCTTGCTGCTGTTTTTACAAATTATATATGTTAAATTAATGTATGTTAAATAAAGACTCTTTCATGTTTATATATACATGTGTTTTGTGCTAATTTTTGGTGTGTTCACAACTGGAATGGGCGGAGTAACTGGGTGGAGTGGCTTGAGTAACTGTTGTGTGGTTGGAGTGGCTGGAGTAACTGTGGAAGGTTGGACTGGGCAGAGAAAGTGAGTGAGAGTGAGTAAAGATAGTAAACATTACACTAACCAATTTATTGATTAAATTTAAAAAGTGCACATGGCAAGCTTGATAGAGTGAGAAATGCATTTCAACTTTTATTTATTTATATAGCACATTTAATTGCAATGTTGTTGCACAAAGTGCTTCACAGTTACATTAAAACATACATTTATAAAAACATTAGCAGCCGATTTGTGTAGGTGGGCTTGAAAATGAGGGAGTGGTGGCAGTTTAGAAATCATGTTCTGATTTTTCAGCTCACACTCTAGCTTTTGTCACTCTGCTGGCTGCTCACTCTACAGCAAGGGCAGAGAAGAGCGGTTTAAAACAAACTGCTCTAACTTGCTCACTTCACTGGCGGTTGCCATATTCAAACAGTTGTAGTTTAAAACGTATAAATCCTACACCGAAGAGCTTTACATTGTGAGAATCACAGGACCCAGACCTACATTTTGATGCATAGTATATTCTCTGAAATATTAAAAATGAAGGCACAGTCGCAGTTTGGCTAGAGTGGAGTTTCAATCAATGTCAATCAGCGTTGTGAGTTGAAAACAAATGGTCATATTGTGAAAACTATCAGGACTATGGCTTAGCTTAGGACATGTTTAGTGGCAGCAGGGTTAGCTAAATGTTTTGATATTAAATCTGTGGTAGTGGTGGCAGTCTAAAAATCATGTCCTGATTTTTTAGCTCACACTCTAGCTTTTGTCAGCTCCCACTGTAGTTTTGAACATTCCACCATTCATTCCTATGGGACCAATTTCGCCACAAAAACGCTGATATTTCATGAACCATATTAGTGTCTATGTAGTGTAAAAACTGTGGGAGAAGTTAGAGTGGTAAATTTGGCTATAATAATAAGAATATGTATGTGAGATAACACGGTGTGGACTTGCCATGCAAGAACACTTAATAAAGTCTTCATCTTTTTATTTTTATCTTTTATTTATATATTTATCTTTCTATTTTTGTCTGTGCAATGGTCAAAGCTGGTGTTCTCTACTTCTCTTCAGGCTCAGCTGACTAGCTGCCCCTCTTTATGATAAGCTCCTCCCATGGAAGGATTCAAGGAATGAAATCTACAGGTAGGTGGATGGAAAAATGGTGCCACACTCCACATAAGTAGAAAAATATGGAGCATTGGAGGCATCTGTCCCCTAAATAAACATCTGCCCCCATATAGTGTGTCATGTGTTGGCTTGAAGGGTTGGGCTCTCTAGCAGGTGCATTAACTGCATGTGTAGATATATAAAGATGCGTAGGCCAAATTTGTTACGTGTTTTAGATGACTGACTAAGGCAGTGGCAGCCCAGGAGGAGCAAGTGGAAGATGAGAGTGGTTGTTACTCTGGCAAGGATAGTTATAAACGCAGATAACAGGGATGTGCAGTGATAATAGGGTGGACCCTTTCTTCCCTCAGGGCACACCCTGATTTTGGGGTTTCTGCCTGGTGGTAATTGCGGTGTCCTTAGTGTTTTAGCAGGGTGCAAGGCAAAAGGTATAGGTGCAGTAACCAGGTCAATTGTAGGCCAATTGCAGTAAATAAATCTTTTTTTTTTTTTTACTTAAGTGCAGATTATAAGTAGTAGTACTGTCAACAGTAACAAGGCACAGTTCCAAAAGTAGTTTACAGTGCAATTCCTCCCAATAGCAATGTATGGATGGATAGCAGCAATGATAGGGATTGTGGTACTACTTATGCACAGTCATGAAGAGATAGATGTCAGTTGTTGAATAGGAATTTAAACAAAATTATTACATGTTTTGCTAAATCTCTTTCCTATAAAGATATATATGAATCTGCTCATCTCCCCTGCTCTATATCATTCTGCCTGCAGATTACCCTGCATTTTTATATTGTGGGGTTTTGCTCTGGTAGATAGGGTAAGTGGACGCAGTACAGAGGTAAAAGACAAGCTCTTAATGCAAAGCTTCAGTGTTTAGTCACACTTGAAGCAAATGCACAAAACAATGCATTACTTTGCAGTCTTGGTGTTTACTTCACACACAATGGAAAGTACATCTTGGTGTTACTTCTGTGGTGTCTTACACGGTGAAGTAATTGAGGGTATATATGTGTCTCCCAGGTTCTTAGCATATGCTGAAGAAAGTTATTTAGGAAAGGGTTAAAAAAAACTAAGCCTAGGTAATGATGAGCTGCACCTGGGGAGTTGCTAGATAACTGGGCTGACAACACACTTGCTCAGAACTCCCTGGGAGTGAGAAAAGCCACATCTCACTGAGCGACCCTGAAGGTCCAGAGCCTGCAAACTGCAAGCATCACAGGTTGCTGTTCAGACAGCGTGCTTATTTTGGGTGGACTGAGGATAGCTCATCCACATCCTAGAGAGTGACCTATTGTTTATTTAGAGCCTGGACAAGGCTAGGTGTTCCGTTTATGTTTTTGTGTTTTAATGCAACCTGTGAAAGAAAGCTGGCAGGAAGCCAGTTGAAATGCACTTCTGTCTCCTGAGGTCTCCTTGTGTGAAATAATCTGACTAATCCCACTACCTTTTCACCTCTGGAAAGGTGAGCTAAATAACGGACTATCACAACTGGTGTCTGATGCGGGCAACGACACCTCGGAAAAGCTGAATGCTGCAGTACTGTGTGGGAACTTAAAGGGCCAGAAGCCTGTTGGCTCAGTGGAACAGGTGCTGCTGAATACTGCCAAAAAAAAAAAAAAAGTGGAGTTAAAGGGGGCTTGCTGCTGTAAATTTTTTCTGGTCCAGGAACATGCAAACAAAGTGCAGCAAGAAGCTAATCGGCAGACAGAGGATCTGGCGCGGTCTATGGCGATGCAACTTACCGCTCTAAACGAGATGCAAAACAAATATTGTGTTGCTTTGACTGAGGTGGTGCAGCGCTTTGCAGACCAGACCCCTTGGTCGACTGAAAGTGGTCCCATGGGGAAGAAGGACATATGTGCTGGGAACTACCTACAAAAGATGGCTGCCACGGATGATGTGGAGGCTTATTTGATGACCTTTGAGCGCACCGCTGAGCATGAAAGGTGGCCACCAGATCAGTGGGCGGAGTTGACAGCCCCCTTTCTGAGTGGAGAGGCTCAGAAGTCTTATTATGATTTGGATCCTGCCGACGCTCAGGATTACTGTAAGCTGAAAGCGGAGTTTTCGACCCGTCTGGGAGTTACTTTGTCGGTTCAGGCCCAAAAAGTGCACCTTTGGTTTTTTTTAGGCAGACAAACCAGCTCGCTCCCAAATGTACGACCTGGTACACTTAACCAAGAAGTGGTTACAACCAGATGTTCTATCGGCAACAGAGGTTGTTCCATGTGTGGTAGTGGTCAGATATCTTAGAGCCCTTCCCCCTGAAATATGCAAGTGGGTTACCCACGGTGACCCCAACAGCGCGGATGAGTTGGTCTTTCTGGTGGAAAGATATGCTGCAGTAAAGGACCTGGTACAAAAGCCCTGCCTAAGGCCTCATGCACACAACAGTTTTTTTTCACGGTCTGCAAAACGGGGTTCCGTTGTTCCATGTCCGTTTTTGTTTTCCGTGTGTCTTCCGTGATTTTTGGAGGATCACCAGACATGAAGGAAAGTTAAAAAAAAAGGCGTTTTGGTGTCCGCCTGGCCGTGCGGAGCCAAACGGATCCGTCCTGACTTACAATGCAAGTCAATGGGGACGGATCCGTTTGACGTGACACAATATGGGGCAAGTGCAAACGGATCCGTCCCCAGTTGACTTTCAATGTAAAGTCAGGGTATATTTTAACTTGAGGCATCCCCATCACCATGGGAATGCCTCTATGTTAGAATATACCATCGGATTTGAGTTATATCGTGAAAACTCAGATCCGACAGTATATTCTAACACAGAGGCGTTCCCATAGTGATGGGGACGCTTCAAGTTAGAATATACTAAGAACTGTGTACATGACTGCCCCCTCCTGCCTGGCAGCACCCGATCTCTTACAGGGGGCTGTGATCCGCACAATTAACCCCTCAGGTGCCGCACCTGAGGGGTTAATTGTGCGTATCATAGCCCCTGTAAGAGATCAGGTGCTGCCAGGCAGGAGGGGGCAGACCCCCCTCCCTCCCCAGTTTTAAATTCATTGGTGGCCAGTGCGGCCCCCTCCCTCCCTCCCCTGTATTACATTCATTGGTGGCCAGTGCGGCCTCCCCTCTCCCCCCCCTCCTAATTAAAATCCCCCCCCATATACCATGGCCCCAGTTGTGCCCTCATACATATACTATGACCCCAGATGTGTCCCTATACATTTATTACGGTCCCAGTTGTTCCCCCGTACATTTATTATGGTCCCAGTTGTTCCCCCGTACATTTATTGCGGTCCCAGTTGTGCCCCCATACATTTATTACGGTCCCAGTTGTGCCCCCATACATTTATTACGGTCCCAGTTGTGCCCCCATAGATATATTATGGCCCCAGTTGGTGGCAGCGGAGAGTTCCGATGGGAGTCCCAGTTTAATCGCTGGGGCTCTGATCGGTAACCGTGGCGACCACGACTCTACTGCAGTCTTGGCTGCCATGGTTACTTAGCAATTTTAGAAGCAGGTAACCTGCCAGGTAGTGATAATACCCACTCTCATGTATGACGTAATGCTGGGAGGGATTTTCCTTTTTTTTCTGGGAATTGTGGGGAAAAAAGGGTTAAAGAGCCAACAGTGGTTACGATCTCTGGAGAAAGGGCAACAGGAGTCACAGAACCTGAGCTTCTTCATGAGGTTCTGTCATCTCCTGATGGGGCCGTGTTTCCTTTTGATGTAATATCAGGGGACACCGAAACCACTGATGTAAGTGGGGAGCCAGAGGAGAGGGTTGACAATGTCTTAGCGGATATAAAGGTTTCACGCGACAATTTTGCCACAGCGCAGCTGAATGACCCTACTTTGGTTCGGGCCCGGGTAAAAGTTAAAAATAATAAATGGTGTTCTGGTTTACCCAGATGTCACGCTTGCTTATCCCCATATCGTGATGCAAAATAACTTACTGTATCAGGTAGACAAGCAAGGTGAAGACATCGTAGAACAACTGATAGTTCCCAAGCTATTTAGGAAGATGGTCTTGGATCTAGCACATGGTCATTTGTTGGGGGGACATCTGGGGATGGAAAAGACAAAATAACACATTTTAATGCGTTTCTTTTGGCCAGGGCTAGTAGCAGAGGTGCAAGATTACTGTGCATCTTGTCCCGAGTGCCAATATACAGCTCCGTCCCCAAACTTTAGAAGCCTATTGGTACCCTTACCCATTGTGGAAGTGCCATTCGAACAATCTGGTAGGCCCTATAGTGAAATCAGCTCGCGGACATCAGTACATACTGGTGATCCTAGACTACGCCACCAGATATCCAGAAGCTATTCCATTAAGAAATATGACGGCAAAGACCATAGCCAAGGAGTTGGTCCTGGTGTTCAGTAGGGTTGAGATCCCTAAAGAGATCTTAACGGATCAGGGCACCCCATTTATGTCCAGGGTGACCAAAGAATTATGTCGGCTATTCAGGGTGAAGCATATCCGAACCTCAGTCTACCATCCCCAAACGGATGGATTGGTGGAAAGATTCAATTAAACCCTGAAAAACATGCTGAGAAAGGTGATTGCCAAGGATGGTAGGGATTGGGGTTGCCTACTTCCCTATTTACTGTTTGCCATACGAGAAGTACTGCAATCGTCTACGGGATTTTCACCCTTTGAACTTCTGTATGGCAGGCAGCAACGAGGGCTACTCGACATAGCTAAAGAGACGTGGGAGCAAAAATCTGCCCCATACCGCAGTATAATTAAGCATGTGTCACAGATGCAGGACCGGATCAAGGCAGTCATGCACTTGGTTCGAGAACATATGCAGCAAGCCCAACAGGCCCAAAGTAGAATATACAACCGGGGTGCGACACTGCATCATTTTAGTCCAGGGGACCAGGTGCTTGTATTAATACCCACAGTAGAGAGCAAATTCTTAGCAAAATGGCAAGGGCCCTTCACAATTGTTAAAAATATAAGCGAGGTGAACTATCTAGTTCATCAGCCCGGGAAGAGAAAACCCGAACAGAACTATCATATTAACTTGATAAGTAGTGTTGATCACGAATATTCAAATTGCGAATTTTAATCGCGAATATCGGCACTTTGAGAATTCGCAAATATTTTGAATATTGCAAAATATATTCGTAATCGCGAATATTTGATTTTTTTTAAAATACCAGTTTATGCGAATTTTGTGCGAATTTTCCAATCAAGAAAATAATGCCTGGAGATCGCGAATTCTCGAATATATGGCGAATATTCTCCCAAATATTTGCGAAATATCGCAAATTCGAATATTGCCCCTGCCGCTCATCACTATTAATAAGGCCCTGGAAAGATAGAGAAGCTCTGGTGGTAAACTCGGTACCACGAAGCTACACCATACCTGAGCTTAGAATTGCTGAGTCCCTGTTTCCCCATCAAAAACAGGAATCACAGGAATTCGTTATGAGAAATAACGATTTCTTCTCAGAACTCCCAGGCCTCACTCATGTGATCAAACACAATATTGTCACAGAACCCAGTGTTAAGGTAAAGATTAAGCCCTACCGGGTCCCCGAAGCGAGGCGCGAGGTCATTACCCAAGAGTGTAAAAAAAGTGCAGGCGGTTGTGCATTCACTAAGACAGGCGGGTCTCACCGCAAACCCTAAAAAGTGTGCCATCGGCTTGGCAGAAGCCAAGTATTTGGGATACACCATTGGGCGAGGTCTGATCAAACCCCAGCTAAACAAAATAGGCAATACAAAACTGGCCTAGTGAGGTTGTTTTTGGGAATTGCAGGGTATTACAGAAGGTTTATCCCTAATTTTTCATCTATGGCGGTTCCCTTAACCGATCTTACAAAAGGAAAAAATTTGGTGATGATAAAATGGACCCCAGAGGACGAGAGGGCGTTCCAATCCTTGAAACAAGCCCTGTGCTCCCAGCCGGTACTGGTATGTCCGGATTTTCATAAACCCTTCTTACTGCAAACCGATGCTTCGGAGGCTGGGTTAGGAGCAGTGTTATCACAAATAATTGATGGGGAAGAACACCCTGTCTTATACATAAGTCGGAAGCTGAATGACCATGAAAAGAGGTATGCCACTGTAGAGAAAGAGGCTTTGGCCATTAAATGGGCCCTGGACGCTCTCAAATACTACCTACTGGGCAGAGAATTCACAGACCATGCACCCCTAAAGTGGATGCAGAATAACAAGGAAAAGAATAGTAGGGTTACCAGGTGGTTTCTGTCCCTCCAGCCTTTTAGGTTCACAGTACAGCACCGAGCAGGCAGCCTCCAGGGAAATGTAGATGGTTTGTCTCGTACTTACTGTTTGTCAAGCCAGGGTGCCCCAACCCATAGGTTAGTGCAAAAGGGGGGGAAATGTGGTGTCTCACAGGGTTAAGTAATTGAGGGTATATATGTGTCTCCCAGGTTCTTAGCATATGCTGAAGAAAGTTATTTAGGAAAGGGTTAAAAAAAACTAAGCCTGGGTCCTGATGAGCTGCACCTGGGAAGTTACTAGATAACTGTGCTTTCAACACACTTCCTCAGAACTTCCTGGGAGTGAGAGAAGGCACATCTCACTGAGCGACCCTGAAGGTCCAGAGCCTGCAAACTGCAACCATCACAGGTTGCTGTTCAGACAACGTGCTTATTTTGGGTGGACTGAGGATAGCTCATCCACGTCCTAGAGAGGGACCTGTTGTTTAGTTAGAGCCTGGACAAGGCTAGGTGTTCCGTTTATGTTTTTGTGTTTTAATGCAACCTGTGAAATAAAGCTGGCAGGAAGCCAGTTGAAATGCACTTCTGTCTCCTGAGGTCTCCTTGTGTGAAATAATCTGACTAATTCCACTACCTTTTCACCTCTGGAAAGGTGGGCTAAATAACGGACTATCACACTTCACACAACTTGGAAAGGTCATATAAGACAAGTCACCTTGATGTCAGTTCTGCCTTCAGCAGTCCACGACAGGCTTTAGGGGGCCTGTTTCCTCGGCCCATAGGTGTCACTTCTCCAACCTGGCACCAAGCCTCAGATCCCAACACAGAGATCCTGCTGCTGAGCCCAGCTGCCTATTTAAGGACAGCCAGGTGGTGCCAAAAATCCAGACCAGCAAATAAAATCCAGTCCGGTATTTGACCCCACCTGGCTGCAAATCAGCCCGGCAGCATACGCTGGGAGGAAAATACCTGTTTTGCCAGACCATTCCCCTCACTGTGTCACGTATTCCCCCCCCCCCCCCATTGTTCAACCCTGAGAAGGTGAACACTTGCCAGACAATGTACTTGGGACAGGACATCCGTGTTTCTCTACGGTCGGCCTGCCCTGTGTTCCACTATAAATTTAAAGTTCTGTAGGGAAAGGAACCATCTGGTGACCCAGGCATTTCTGTCTTTGGCCTGGCTCATCCACTTGAGAGGGGAGTGGTTGGTCACCAGGCGGAATTTTCTCCCCAACAAATAATAACGGAGAGACTCGAGTGCCCATTTTATAGCCAGGCACTCTCTCTCCACTATACTGTACCTAGTCTCGGCTGGGGTGAGCTTACGGCTGAGGAAGACAATGGGATGCTCCTCCCCGTTCACTTCCTGAGACAGTACAGCACCGAGAACTACTTCGGAGGCATCAGTCTGTACTATAAATTCCTTTTTGAAGTGGGGAGTCACCAAAACTGGGGACCCGCACAGGGTCATCCCAGTGAACCATCACTGACTTGCGTCCCTTCAAGAGCCCTGTTAATGGCGCGGCCACCGTAGCAAAGTGGGGGACAAACCTCATGTAATATCCCACCATTCCCAGGAATTACTTTACTTGCCTAGTGGTGACAGGTCGGGATCAATTCCGTATCGATTCTATTTTGTTTACTTGGGGTTTGATGACTCCCCACTCAATGACATACCCCAGGTATTTAGTCTCCCCTAACCCTATCGCACATTTTTTGGGGTTAGGGTTTAGTCCAGCCTTCCAAAGGGAGTCCACTACGGCCTGCACTTTAAGTAGGTGACTTTCCCAGTCGGTACTGTGGATGACAATAACGTCCAGGTAAGCCGAAGCATACCAATGATGTGGACAAAGCATAACGTCCATAAGTCGTTGAAAAGTGGCAGGGGCGCCATGCAAACCAAAGAGAAACACTTTAAGGCCCCATGCACACGGCCGTGGAACCGCGCCTGGATCCCTCC
This sequence comes from Bufo gargarizans, assembly GCF_014858855.1. Classification (NCBI taxonomy): domain Eukaryota; kingdom Metazoa; phylum Chordata; class Amphibia; order Anura; family Bufonidae; genus Bufo; species Bufo gargarizans. Next base: position 589,985,732 of record NC_058080.1, on the reverse strand, counting down.
TGAGAGCAGGAGCGCACGGCGTCACTGGTTGCTATGACGCCGTGTGCTCCCTGCTGCCGCCGCAATACAGTAATACACTGGTATGATCTATACCAGTGTATTACTGTACTGTGCCGGCAGCAGGGAGCGCACGGCGTCATAGCAACCAGTGACGCCGTGCACTCCTGCTCTCAGGAGGGATCCAGGCCGCGGTTCCACGGCCCGCACACGGCCGTGAAACACGGCCGTGTGCATGGGGCCTAAATTGGTACAGCCCATCTGGTGTGATGAAGGCAGTTTTCTCTTTGGCAACCTCCGTCAAGGGTACCTGCCAGTACCCTTTGGTGAGGTCCAAAACAGAAAAATCCTGGGCTTGTCCTAACCTCTCGATAAGCTCATCCACCCAGGGCATGGGATACGCATCGAATTTAGAAATCTCATTTAGTTTACGAAAATCGTTACAGAACCGTAACGTCCCATCCGTTTTGGGTATTAAAACTATAGGGCTGGCCCACTTACTTTTAGACTCCTTAATAAAGTCTAGTTGCAGCATTAGCTGCACTTCCTCAGAGATGGCTTGTCGCCGAGCCTCGGATACCCTGTATGGTTTTAATCTCACTTTTGCCTTAGGCTCAGTGACAATGTCATGCTGAATTGTGGAAGTGCGTCCGGGGAGGTCTGAGAACACATCTGTCACGGCGGACAGGAACTCAGATACACAGACAACCAAATCCCAGGGCTTTGAAAAATTCCTCCACCGACCGGAGGGCCAGCGAACCCGAGAAAAAGCCCAGGATTGCGCGTCCCCTTTAACCCCTTAGGGACACAGCCTTATTACACCTTAGGACCAGGCCATTTTTTGCAAATCTGACCACTGTCACTTTAAGTGGTGATAACTTTAAAACGCTTTGACTTATCCAGGCCATTCTGAGATTGTTTTTTCGTCACATATTGTACTTCATGACACTGGTAAAATAAAGTAAAAAAAAAATTTTTTTTTGCATAAAAAAATGTCAAATTTACCAAAAATTGGGAAAAATTAGCAAATTTCAAAGTTTCTCTACTTCTGTAATACATAGTAATACCCCTAAAAATTGTGATGACTTTACATTCCCCATATGTCTACTTCATGTTTGAATTATTTTGGGAATGATATTTTATTTTTTGGGGATGTTACAAGGCTTAGAAGTTTAGAAGCAAATCTTGAAATTTTTCAGAAATTTACAAAAACCCAATTTTTAGGGACCACTACAGCTCTGAAGTCACTTTGCGAGGCTTACATAATAGAAACCACCCAAAAATGACCCCATTCTATAAACTACACCCCTCAAGGTATTCAAAACTGATTTTACAAACTTTGTTAACCCTTTAGGTGTTGCACAAGAGTTATTGGCAAATGGGGATGAAATTTGAGAATTTCATTTTATTGCCTAATTTTCCATTTTAACCAATTTTTTCCACTAACAAAGCAAGGGTTAACAGCCAAACAAGACTGTATCTTTATTGCCCTGACTCTGCCGTTTACAGAAACACCCCATATGTGGCCGTAAACTACTGTACGGCCACACAGCGGGGCGTAGAGTGAAAGGTGCGCCGTTTGGTTTTTGGAAGGCAGGTTTTGCTGGACTGGTTTTTTGACACCATGTCCCATTTGAAGCCCCCTGATGCACCCCTAGAGTAGAAACTCCATAAAAGTGACCCCATCTAAGAAACTACACCCCTCGAGGTATTCAAAACTGATTTTACAAACTTTGTTAACCCTTTAGGTGTTGCACAAGAGTTATTGGCAAATGGGGATGAAATTTGAGAATTTCATTTTTTTGCCTAATTTTCCATTTTAACCCATTTTTTCCACTAACAAAGCAAGGGTTAACAGCCAAACAAGACTGTATCTTTATTGCCCTGACTCTGCCGTTTACAGAAACACCTCATATGTGGCCATAAACTACTGTACGGCCACACAGCGGGGCGTAGAGTGAATGGTGCGCCGTTTGGTTTTTGGAAGGCATGTTTTGCTGGACTGGTTTTTTGACACCATGTCCCATTTGAAGCCCCCCTGATGCGCCCCTAGAGTAGAAACTCCATAAAAGTGACCCCATCTAAGAAACTACACCCCTCAAGGTATACAAAACTGATTTTACAAACTTTGTTAACCCTTTAGGTGTTGCACAAGATTTAATGGAAAATAGAGATACAATTTCAAAATTTCACATTTTTGGCAGATTTTCCATTTTAATATTTTTTTTCCAGTTACAAAGCAAGGGTTAACAGCCAAACAAAACTCATTATTTATGGCCCTGATTCAGTAGTTTACAGAAACATCCCATATGTGGTCGTAAACTGCTGTACAGGCACACGGCAGGGCGCAGAAGGAAAGGAATGCCATACGGTTTTTAGAAGGCAGATTTTGCTGGACTGGTTTTTTTGACACCATGTCCCATTTGAAGCCCCCCTGATGCACCCCTAGAGTAGAAACTCCAAAAAAGTGACCCCATTTTAGAAACTACGGGATAGGGTGGCAGTTTTGTTGGTACAAGTTTAGGGTACATATGATTTTTGGTTGCTCTATATTACACTTTTTGTGCGGCAAGGTAACAAGAAATTGCTTTTTTGGCACCGTTTTTTTTTTTGTTATTTACACCATTCATCTGACAGGTTAGATCATGTGCTAATTTTATAGAGCAGGTTGTCACGGACGCGGTGATACCCAATATGTATCAATTTTTTTTATTTATGTAAGTTTTACACAATAATTTCATTTAAAAAAAAAAAAAATGTTTTAGTGTCTCCATAGTCTAAGAGCCATAGTTTTTTTAAATTTTTGGGCGATTATCTTAAGTAGGGTCTCATTTTTTGTAGGATGAGATGACGATTTTATTGGCACTATTTTGGGGTGCACATGACTTTTTGATTGCTTGCTATTACACTTTTTGTGACGGAAGATGACAAAAAATGGCTTTTTTTACACCGTTTTTATTTTTATTTTTTTACGGTGGTCATCTGAGGGGTTAGGTCATGTGATATTTTTATAGAGCCGGTCAATACGGACGCGGCGATACCTAATATGTATACTTTTTTTTATTTATGTAAGTTTTACACAATGATTTCATTTTTGAAACAAAAGAAATCATGTTTTAGTGTTTCCATAGTCTAAGAGCCATAACTTTTTCAGTTTTTGGGCGATTATCTTGGGTAGGGTATGATTTTTGCGGGATGAGATAACGGTTTGATTGTTACAATTTTGGCGTACATGCGACTTTTTTGATCACTTTTATTACCTTTTTTGGGAAGTAAGGTGGGCAAAATTCCAATTTCATCATAGTTTTTAATTTTTTATTTTTATGGCGTTCACCGTTCGGGTAAAGTAACATTACCGTTTTATAGATCAGGTCGTTATGGACGCGGCGATACCAAACATGTGTAGGGAATTTTATTTTTTTCATTTTTAATCAGTGATAAATGTGTTTTTTGATTTTTACTTTATTTTCACTTTTTCCACTTTTTTTTTTTGACCCAGACCCACTTGGTTCTTGAAGATCCAGTGGGTTTGATGTCTGCATAATACAGTACAGTACAATATATATTGTACTGTACTGTATTTTACTTACACTTTGTCTGAACAGATCTATGCTTTCAGCACAGATCTGTTCAGAACCATGGACAGCAGGATGCCTGAGAAGGCGTCCTGTTGCCATGGGAACCTTCCCCGTCTGCTCAGTAGTTGCCAGAACTGCGCAGACGGGGAAGGGTAAGGACGGGGCTTGGGGGGGCTGCCTGGAAGCTCTCTCCCTCTCCATTCGGGGGGCTGCAAAGGCACAGCAGCCCCCCGATGGGAGAGGGAGGGAGCTCCCTGAGCTGTTAACCTTTTCCATACAGCGGTCCGTACGGACCGCTGTATGGAAAGGGTTAAACGGCTGACATCGCATCACCGATGTCAGCCGTTTATACCAGGGTGCCAGCAATGTGCTGGCACCCTGGTATACCCACTAGACGCCAACGATTATGCAATGGGAGGCGGGCGGGGGATCGCGATCCCGCCTACCGCACCGCCCGCCTCCCGCACCGCCCGCACCGCCCGCAACCCTCCCCCTGCACCTCCCACCGTGTGAAAAATAACTCAGGGGTGCAGGGGGGAGGGATACTGGAAAAAAAAATTAATCCTAAAGTCTCTGATCCCCGCGGTCAGGGACCGCGGGGATCAGAAACTGCAGAAATCGCAGCAAACCGCAGGTCTGAATTGACCTGCGGTTTGTCGCGATCGCCGACATGGGGGGGTCACGGGACCCCCCGCGCATTTAGCCTAGGTGCCTGCTCAATGATTTGAGCAGGCACCGGGTTCCGATCACTGCCAGCCGCACGGCAGTGATCGAAAATGCACAGGGCGTACATGTACGCCCTGTGTCCTTAAGTACCAGGGCACAAGGGCGTACCTGTACGCCCTGTGTCCTTAAGGGGTTAAGCAGAGACATGATGATACCATCCGCACCCCCTGTAAATTTCTCGGGAAGAGCGACTTTAGGCTCCCCACCAATTTGACCTGCACCTGATGCCAGAACCCTCTGACACTGTGTGACCGAACTACGCAGATCCGCAACCTCTAGGGATAATCCCTGCATGCGGTTAACCAGTGCATCAATTGACGCCATTACAAAACCGCTGAGTAATGGCAGTCACAGTATGGTGGGTGATAATGTCACGGCGGACAGGAACTCAGATACACAGACAACCAAATACACAAGTGTCTAGGCTAGATGCTGGGGACAGGTCACCTCCTAAGCACATCCCTGACTTCTCTCCCTATGCTGCTAAGCCCACATTCAGACCTTAATGGTAGGAATGAAGTGTCCTCGTGCCTGGACTGCAAACACCCTAGAATCTCTGAGATGGTGAAAGGGGAGAAGGGGCAGAAGACACACAAATAGCCTAGACCGCACACAACACAAATAGAAATCAAACTTATCTGAGCTGGAACAGACAATCCTTCCTTCCTTGAATCCAAGGCTAGACTGAAATCTATAACCCGCACGGCCCTCTGGGATTGAAGGCAATTTAAGCCAATGACCCCACCCAGAGCACCTGAAGGAAGGCGGATCCAGCATGATTTCAAAACAAACAAAAGGTTAGACATGTGCTGCCAATCTGACAGACCTCCGCACACTGTCTGAGCAGGGGATGACAACATCCATGTTCCTGCTGACAAACTCCCTGGCCTTCTGAGTCTGTTTAGAGGAGAGGCTGTCAGCAATCTTCAGTGTGGCAACTGCTTCCCTTGCATCAGATCGAGGGTCCGTAACCTCTTCCTCTAGATAACTTGACCGCGGGCTGTCGTCAGTACCGGTCTCCCTATTTTTCCAAGGTTTGAGTAAATTCACATGGTACACCTGCTTTTGCTGCCCTGGCTGGTGTACCTTGTAATTTAGCTCTCCAACTTTTTCGATTACTTCATAGGGTCTCTGCCACCTAGCCAGGAACTTACTGTCCATGGTCGGTACCAGAACCAAAACCCGATCTCCCGAGTTAAAGAGCCGGACCCAAGCCTGCTGATTATAGACCCGACTTTAAGCTCGCTGAGCTGCCTCCATATGCTCTCTTACAAGAAGCAACACTGTTTCCATACGTTCCTGAATCTGGGTGACGTATTCAATAATACTTTTATATGGGGGTGGGTTGTGGCTCCCACGCCTCTTTGGCTATGTCCAACAGACCATGAGGATTTGTCTGCCATATAGCAGTTCGAAAGGCGAAAAACCCAGTAGAGGCCTGGGGCACCTCTCGCAATTAGAACATAAGATAGGGCAGAAGGAGGTCCCAGTCCTTCCCATCCTTAGACACCACTCTGTTTAACATGTTTTTTTATGTTTGGTTAAACCTTTCTACCAGGTTGTCAGTTTGCAGATGAGCCGCTGAGGAGCCAGCACACAGCGGGTATTTACTACATTTATGTTTCTCCACATGTCACTTTTTCTTTTTTCTTTTTTTCCTTGGTTTTGTCCGGGAGTTTCATGCACCTTATAGACAGGTGAATGTGGATGTCTGCTTTTTTAATGCTGTTCGCAGTGTCCCGTATGTGCTGACCCCTCAGCCTCCTCCTTGGTTTTGTATCCTCCATTTTGTTATGGCTGCTGTCTAAAATAATTTTCTATGTACTGTATTGTAATATTTTACCTCTAATAAAGCTTGTATTTACCACTTTCTCACTAAAGTGTGGTGTTGCAATTTGTTTGTGGCTCAGTTTACATGTTTTTGCCCTCTTCATAGTATTTAAACTATTGATCCAATAATTATTTTGGGGATCGCCGCACGGACCGCTTTCCAGACATCATGGACGTGTTCCTGCCGTCTGTATAGCCATCACACGTTGTAACAGCAGCTGGTTAGTTTCTTGCTGCTGCCTGTTAACATCCTGTTGTTGCAGGTTGGTTTCTCGCTGCTGCTGGTTGGCCTCAACAAGAGCCTTCACTATGGCCTCCATTTTGTCGAGGGTCACGGGTTGAAATTTAGAGGGTTTAATGCAAGACATACAACCGTGCCTGATGCAAAAATGAAAAACAACAATACTTCTGTGATCACGCCTGCCTCACTGCGCTTGCCCGCATCCTCCACCACTTGTGGGGTTTCGCTCTGGTAGATAGGGTAAGCGGACACAGTACAGAGGCAAAAGACAAGTTCCTAACGCAAAACTTAAGTGTTTATTCACACTTGAGGAAAATGCACAAAACAATGTGTTACTTTGCCGTCTTGGTGTTTACTTCACACACAATGGAAAGTACATCTTGGTGTTACTTCACACAAATTGGAAAGTTCATATAAGACAAGTCACCTTGTTGTCAGTTCTGCCTCCAGCAGTCCACAGCAGGCTTTAGGGGGCCTGTTTCCTCTGCCATGGATCTCACTCCTCCAACCTGGCACCAAGCCTCAGATCCCAACACAGAGATCCTGCTGCTGAGCCCAGCTGCCTATTTAAGGACAGCCAAGTGCTGCCAAAAATCCGGACCGGCAATTAAAATCCAGTCCGGTATTTGACCCAACCTGCCTGCAAATCAGCCCGGCAGCACACGCTGGGAGGAAAATACCTGTTTTCCCAGACCATTCCTATCACTGTCACACAATATTTGAAAGTTCACTGTATCCTGCAATACTGTATGTCTTTGTTTCTTTTGTGATAATAAAAAAGCTAAACAAAAGCAATTAAGAATTTCTCTCAATTTCTTTTTTTTTTCTCACCTCTGCTACCCTCTGAGGTCCTTGTTTGGCCCAGTCATCTGTGAACTCTTGGAGGACAAGATATCAAAGTATGGGCAGCTTACTGATTTCTGCTGACTGTGGTGAGATGAACAAATTGCTTCTGCATTATATATTAGAATGTGTGATTCCATTGATTTACAGTGAAATAAGACACGAACATAAGGACACTAAATTATGCATTCTTACATCTCTGTCCTTGTTCTCCTTTAGGCGCTGTGTTGTGTTCAAACTAGAGCTGAAATCAATATATCGGCTTATGCACACGAACTTATTTTTTTTTCCGCTTCCGTTCCGGGTTTTTTTGCGGACTGTATGCGAAACCATTTACTTCAATGGGTCCGCAAAAACAATGGAAGGTACTCTGTGTGCATTCCGTTTCCATATTTACGTTTCGCAAAAAAGTAGTGCATGTCTTATTATTGTCCGCAAATCACGGTCCGAGGCCCCATTCAAGTCAATGGGTCCGCAAAAAATACGGGATGGACATGAAATGCATCCGTATTTTGCGGATCCATACTGTAGAATTGCTATTCCCAGCGCATATTACTCATGTGTTTAGTGATTAATAAGTTACTGTTTCCGATTCGCAAAAGACGGATCGCATACGAAAACCCTACGGATATGTTTTGTGGAATAACGGAATGGAAGAGGACTTAAATCGGAGAATAAAAAGCTCAGATACGGAACAACAGATCCGTGAAAAACGGACCCCAAAACAACAACGGTCGTGTGCATGAGCCCTTAGACTGGTTTTTCAAAATGCAATTTTATACAGGTTTTTTTTTTTTGTCCAGCCAAAGTGAGAAGTGGATACAAAAGTATACGGGATAGACTAAGACTGGTTTCATTATATAGTTGCTAACCAAACAGGTCAATATGGGGTTACGTGCTCTTAACCCTACTGAAGTTTAGAAAAATACATGGTGTATAATCTTAATTGACCAGTATATTGAAACAAGTAAAATACTAGTTTAATACACTATCAGGATGGGATAATCAAAGACCATAGGTGTCTTAGAAATCTAGAACTGCACTGTGTGAACAAGCCATGGCACGGTTTTTGGTGCAGTTATTAAAGAAGGTTTTCTGGGGCTATAATATTAATGGTCTCTCCTTAGAATGGGCCTTAGGCTGCGTTCACACGGGCGAGATTTCCGCGCGGGTGCAATGCAGTAGGTGAACGTATTGCACCCGCACTGAATCCTGACCCATTCATTTCAATGGGTCTGTGTACATGAGCGTTTTTTTTCACGCATCACTTCTGCAATGCTTTAAAATCGCAGCATGTTCTATATTCTGCGTTTTTCACGCAGCCCTGGCTCCATAGAAGTGAATGGGGCTGCGTGAATAACGCATTGCATCTGCAAGCAAGTGCGGATGCAATGCGTTTTTCACTGATGGTTGCTAGATGTTGTTTGTAAACCTTCAGTTTTATATCACGCGCGTGAAAAATGCATCAAAACGCATTGCACCCGCGCGGAAAAAACTGAACAACTAAACGCAATCGCAGACAAAACTGCCTGAACTTGCTTGCAAAATGGTGCGAGTTTAACTGAACGCACCCTGAACGCATCCGGACCTAATCTGTCAAGCTCGTGTGAACTCAGCCTTATATGTCTGATTGGTAGGAGGCTGACTTCTTACACCACAGCTGATCCACTGAATAAACAGCGATTCCATTGAGGAATCACCCTTTTTAGATGCCATTAGTTTATTCCCTGTACCAACAACCAGGGCTGTGGAGTCTAAGTAGAAATGTAGAGACTCCGACTCCAGCTTAACCCCTTAAGTAATGGGCCCATTTTTTCTTTTGCTGTTTTGTTTTTTCTTCCCCACTTTCCAATAGCCATAACTATTTTAGTTTCCCATTAATATAGCCATATGAGAGCTTTTGCGGGATAAGTTGTTGTTTTTTAAAGGCACCATTTAATTTACCATTTCTGTTATTGGAAAACGGGAAAACAATTCTTTGTGGGGTTAAATTGAAAAGAAAAATACACAATTCTGCCAAGGTTTTGGGGGTTTTGACATCACAGGGGCTAATGACATAATGTTTTTTTTTATAGTGCCGCTCAATACAAATACAGCGATACCAAACATGTATAGTGTTTTGTTATTTTTTAAGTAAAAAAAAAAAAATTTTAAAAGCTAAATTTTCTTTGCATCACCATTTTCTGACAGCAATAACTTTTTTTTTATATTTCCATCCACAGAGCTGTATGAGGGCTTGTTTTTACGGGACAAACTGTTTTTATTACCATTTTTGTGGATGCCACGTGCAAGGAGGCACATGATTCACACGAGTGAATCCATGCAGGATACTTACCTTCTGAGCACAAACATATTCGATGTTCAGCTCCGGCAATAGGTACTGGGGTTAGCGGCTGGGTTACTTTGTTCTTGTGGCTTAAATGCATGACAAAATCAAGGTTAGAGTCAGTACGGGCAGAGTATTGCCACAATAAGATACCCTATCACCATAGGCAAATCAGCCTAGAGACAAATATAAAAGTGAAATAAATGTTTAGGCAAAATGGACATGTTTATTTCTCTCAATCGCTTATTTCTTTAACCGTTAGCCCACTCCACTCGAGGGGAATACTATAAGCAGGCTGTATCAATTGTGGAATCATGCCCAGTTATTGGGATATTTGTGTCCATAAAAAAATAAAAAATAAGTTAAAGTTCCACAGACAGTTTGGGGCAAAGGTGTTTGCTGGGAAATTCGGATGAAAAAGGGGCAGTAGCATTGGCACCGGTATATTTTTTGTTTTCTCTTTATCAGCACCAAGAAGCGACATTTAGAATGTAGCAAATTAGATCAGTGGGTGTGATCTTGGGTCAAGTTGTTGTCAGTTCGGTGCTGCTGCTTGCCAGAGGGTAGGTACGTTCGGCAAGGTCGAGTCACCGTATGGGTGCACTAGTTTTCACTTAGGTCTTTGTGGTGGTGGGTTCACGTAGATCCAACATAGTAGAGCCTACTGGTTGGGGTGATGGACATGGCTAGGGCCGGCACAATTCGGGCGGTCACGTCTATAGAACAATCATACGCAAGACCTGTCACGACTACAGGCACGTTTTTTTATGAAGTCTGTCACGACTACAGATTTGATCATAAGTCCTGTCACGACTACAGGCTCGATATTACGAAGTCTGTCATGACTACAGACACGGGGTTATGAGTCCTATTAGCACTACAGGCACAATATTACAAATCCTATCATGACTACAGACACGAGGTTATGAGTCCTGTCACGACTACAGGCATGTTATTACGAAGTTTGTAATGACTACAGACACGAGGACATGAGTCCTATCATGACTACAGGCAAAATGTTACAAATCCTGTCACGACTACAGGCACGGTCATAAGTCCTGTCACGACTACAGGCACAATATTACAAAGTCTGTCACGACTACAGACACTATCATAAGTCCTGTCACGACTACAGGCGCAATATTTTACGAAGCCTGTTACTACGACAGGTACAAGGCTAGTAAGCTGGTAATGGCCACAGGCATGGTGGTCTCGACGGTCCAGTCACGATTACAACACACAATGCAGGAGCAATGTTGGTCCTGACAGGACAACTGCCATGGTTAGTACTTGATTGGTGGAGGGTATAGGCACGGTTCGATATCCGTGTCACTGCTACCAGCACTGTTATGGTAGCGGGTCCCGAAACAGGCATTAGGTAGCACGGGCTTATTAAAGAGGGCATAAGTAGGCTCTGGTTAAGGTTGGTTATTTCTCATGTAATGTCGCTCATTCTGTTTTAGTTACCTTATATCATACGCCTCTGACATCGAGGGAACATCTTCGTTACATGGAAGTGTTGATCTCCAAACTCAACAGGGCGCTGTTCCTTTAGTGAGGTCTTGGACTATTCCTAAGTTGACAAAGGAGTTCTTGAAGAGGGGGGTACCTTCCCCAGCAGCAGCTAGGAAGCAGAATTTTATTTTATTTTTTCGCCTCCTCTGCTTAGAGGTTACAGGTCCCAGTCAGGAGATAATGTCCATGAACACTATACAGACGTCTCTTACCTAACTTCATGCAGTGTTCAAGTCAATGGCCACATCCAGTTCAGACATCCAGACTAAGTTGGAGACGATGGAGAATAGGGATGTTTCGTCTAGCTTAGTGGTACAGAGACTTCAAGTGGCCTCAACATCACAAGCTAGGGTTGCTGGTGGGTCAGTCAATTTTACCCGACATAGCACCGTCACATTATATTATAGATAACATTCGCAATGACATTCTTGAGAGTAAGGACTTCATAGGAAGTTAAATGTTCTGAGTTTGTTCTAGCATTTAGTACATTTCGTGATGTTATCTGTCCAGTCAGTCACATAGGAGGGAAGAGTGGGACCGGTATTTTTATAAGGTGGTGAATTCAGGTCTTAAATATGGGGGTACGGCTTCTTATGACTACTACTGTTCGTTTCAGCTAAAGCAGAATCTGTCCTCGCTCAGTCCAGACACCTTACTGGTTGGTCTAATATCAACACAGAATTGTTTTGTTGCCACTTCACGGGTCTTAAGGCCCGGCTTGTACTACGTGCAATTCTTTCTCGCATACAGCTGATTGGTGTTACACTCTTAATTTACTGTAAAAAATAAATAAAATAAAAAACAAAAGAGAGACTAGGAACGTTCCAGGTCCATCACCTAGCAATAGCAGTGTCGGTTAAAGGGTTGTTAAATTGAGCCGGCCGATTTAGTGTTTTGGTAGGTCACAAGTTTGAATTTTTTTTAATCCTACAGCGTGTCACTATAGTCAGTGTAGGATGATTCCTCACTGTGCCTGCGCCGACTACGTCACAGTGAGGAAGACAGCACCAGGAGCGCGGATTTCACTCACTGCGCCTGAGCCGAATACAGAAGTGAATGGCGCAGGCACGGGATTTCATCAACGGTGTATTGAACTCTGACATCAATCAAGAGGAGTGGGGCAGGCAGAACGGAGAACCTGAGCGGGATAAAGGGTGAGTAGACGGAGCCTCTAGGTGCTGAATCTATGCCCACATAGCACCTTGAGCCTCATTAGCATTTTACAAAAGTGTGTATTTTAGCAAAATGGCTGCAGGGAGAAATGTAAAAATACATACTATTATGTAGTGCTGACATTAGCACATCGCTAATGTCAGTCAGCTACATAACAGTAATATTAACCTACAAAAGGCCACCTGTCGACTAGACAGTTTACAAATACCACTTGTATGACATCCAAGGTACACCAAAACTAACAAGTGGAGAATGGTGTAAAAAATGTAAATTTATTGATAAAATACAAAAGATGGAGCTACTACAGAATTACAAGAGTACGGAGAAGCACAGGGTCACGGACGCCACAGTTCACCAAAGTGTCTATGAATGATGACACATTAACAGGTACCGAAATAAAGTGCTGATGTGCATTTAAAGGTGACCAAAATGGCCCAATATAAAGGTTCTACACAATATCTACAAACAAATAATGCAATTAGCCCTGTTGATGGCAGGGGAAAGGCACAGCGTATCCACACATGGCATTAAAACCGTGAAACAGCAGACCATGGAAGTGAAATTCTCTGATGGAGATCACAATGTAAACAATAGTTACCATGGATGTATGGAGAGACTCACTATGGATACGTGCAAAGTCACTAGCAGGAGTTAGGACAGAGAGATATCAGTGTAGAACGTACCTGAAGACATGGTGGTGAGTGGGCGTGAGGACCCTGAGCGCACAACCTCGACGCGCGTTTCGCCCTACGGCTTCGTCAGGAGTAATTCTGATGGTAGAAACCCTATAAGGCTCAGTTAAGGACCATCCTGAGCGCGGCGGGTTCAGGATGTACTTGACGGCTTAGGAAATGGTTTCCACACGAGTTGGTTGCATTACCTCACTCATATGATGAGTGTAGGCACCTTCTGTCGGCCTCAAAACCCAGGGTCAGTCTCGGAGCTGATTTAGACGAAGTTAAATAAGGGAAATTTGCTAGGACCATTGGGTCAGCCTCCTCTTGTCTGTAGGAGGGTGAGTCCCTGTCGGAGGGTCACACAAAAAACTAAAACACAAAAAGGGCTGTTATACGATTTGTCAGCCCAACGTTCTTTGTCTATCCCTAGTCTATAAAACCGAATTAACTAATTATTCACAGTAGCGTTTACGTACTAACTCAATGTGTATCTTTTTACTGCCTAAATAAAGTACGCTAAAATTATTTTTATTATATTAATTATTAAAATTATCTGCAACAAATTAGGCTTGGTAGGGTGAGAGGGGATATCTCAGACTGATGATGCTGATCCCTACAATCATCCCTACCACTAGAACTCCAAAATATAAGGAGTCAATAATATGTGGCGTGTTCCTCTATCTGCCTGGGGCAAACTGGTAACATCCATACATAGGTACCTGATTTGAACAGTGAGTAAGTGTGACAGGTCTCCTATAAGAGAGACACTGCACACCCCACAATGTCAGGTAACACTACTAGGATAGTCCAATCCCCAGCCGGTGATAAAATATAGGAACAAGCCACTAGGCTCCTCCAGTCAGCAAGTCAGTCTGTAGCTGTTTCCACAGAAATAATTTTGCTCGACGCGTTTCTCTTGTCCAAAAAGGGCTGTTATACGATTTGTCAGCCCAACGTTCTTTGTCTATCCCTAGTCTATACTCCTTGATACAATCAGAGGAGTTCTTTATAAAGTTTCTTCTGTTGACAAGGCCGCTCAGTGGATACTCCTTTAGGTAAAGGTGCATGGTTGTCAAAAGTGGACATTGCAGATGCTTTACTCCTGTCACAACCTGAGTTATGGCAGTGGCGCGATATCCGGTGAGAAGGCCATGTTATATATTTTTTCAATCTGTGTCAGAAATACGTCTAACATAGACGTATTTCTATATAATAAATGGTCACCTAATTGTATTATTATTTGGGGCTAGGGATAATCCCTTTATATTATATAGATTCTAGTGTATTATACTGTGTCCTGTATTTCCCAGTAGAAAACGATCCTTGGGAAGCACAGTCCTCATAGCTGACCACCAGGACCAGCTAGTTCTGTCAGTACATGGCGGCCTCCCCTCTCCGCCACGCTGCTCCGCTGTGTACTGGTGCTTATTCTGACACTAGGGCTGGGTTCACATCCTATTTTTGCCATCTATTTAATGCATACCAAAAATGTGTTAACAGATGCCTCAGACTGATGCCGTACAGTGGCGTCCATTCACCATACAGTTCCATGCTAGAAAAATAAATAAATCGTTAATGCATTTTTTAAAGGACTCTGCAGGATACAAAGACGTGGCGTGCTGAACATTTGTATACATCAAACTAATAGGAAATAAAAATCTTCTAGGCTCCAGCAGGGCACATTTTAGAAAGGGGGGGCTACATCTCTCCAGGTCCAGCCAGGTTAAAGCTTAAACAGAAGGTGGAAATGCCACAAACTACATAATGGAGGGCAGTGTGGGGGCAAATTACTTAGTAGGGGGCAAATTACATAATAGAGGGCAGTGTGGGGGCAAATTACATAATGGAGGGCACTGTGGGGGGCAAATTACTTAGTGGGGGCAAATTACATAATGGAGGGCAGTGTGGGGGGCATATTACTTAAAGGGGTTCTGTACTTTGTTTTAACTGATCTATCCTCTGGATAGATCATCAGCATCTGATCGGCGGGGGTCCGACACCCGGGACCCCCGCCGATCAGCTGTTTGAGAAGGCAGTGGCGCTATAGCAGCACCGCGGCCTTCTCACTGTTTACCGCTGGCCCAGTGACATCACGACTAGTATCAACTGGCCTGTGCGGGGCTAAGCTCCATTCAAGTGAACAGAGCTTAGCCCCGCCCAGGCCAGTTGATACTAGTCGTGACATCACTGGGCCAGCGGTAAACAGTGAGAAGGCCGTGGCGCTGCTGGAGAGCCACTGCCTTCTCAAACAGCTGAACGGCAGGGGTCCCGGTTGTCGGACCCCCGCTGATCAGATGCTGATGATCTATCCAGAGGATAGATCATCAGTTAAAACAAAGTGCAGAACCCCTTTAATGTGGGGCAGTGTGTGAGCATATTACTTAATGTGGGGGGGCATATTACTTAATGTGGGGAAGAGTAGGGGGCAGTATTACTAATTATGGCATTCTAGAAGGGAATTACTATTGGTGGGACTATGAGGAGCACTATTACTATGGGGCTCTATTATTTCTTCAGGATAGTATTTGAGGGTATTGGGGAGCACAGCAAGCCGCAGGATAACACTGTGGGGACTCCAGGTTGAGGGATGATGATAGAAAAGTGAGGACACTAAGATGTCCGTGTGTCACACTCTGCAGAGACGAGACGCAGCTGAAAGAAGTGGCTGGACCAAATGGAGAAGATGATGACATAGACGTCACCTAGGAGGCCCTGGATGTGAGAGGTATGTGCTGCTGTATAGTATAGTGTATTTATGTATGTGTACCATGTATATGGTGTATTTATGTGTATTGGATATATATGGTGTGTGTGTCGTGACATCGTGCGTCCGCCGTTGAGTAGGGAACCTGTTCTCAAAAATTTTACTCCGACCCCCCCATTGTTGATCTGCCTGCTAGCACCCCCAACCCCCCCAAAAAAATCCCCCCCCGTTGGCAATCTGTCTGCTTAGCCCCCCCTCCCATGTCAGCAGTCTGTTTACTATCCAAACCCTCCCCCCCGCATTACCGCTTGGGTCAGTCGGCAGGCTCAGTGAAGGATGTGAAGGGATGTCAGCGGCACCGCAGTGGCAGGGCGGAGCTTGAAGGACGTCCCCTACGTGACTCGTCCCAGGGGGGGGGGGGTGACACAATTTTCTACCGCACAGGGTGACACCAGCCTTAGCAACGCCACTGCTTAGTATTAAGGCATTCTTGGCTGGTATATAGCATTACTACTGTGTTCAACACCCCGATCAGCCGCACTTTTTTTTTAGCGCATCTCATCAGAATGTTGTTGAGAGGAATTCAGGGACTAAAGTCTAAAGTCAGTCTACGTGTCAGCCGGGTCAGGGCAGATCTTAGGTCATTATCTGACTTGTTGTAAAACAAACTCTTTGGTTGTAAAGTTAGTTTGTTGATTGGAAACAGCTATGTATTTGAGGTTATGCGGGTTCCTTAGGCTGAGTATCATGTTAC
Source organism: Bufo gargarizans (assembly GCF_014858855.1). NCBI lineage: Eukaryota > Metazoa > Chordata > Amphibia > Anura > Bufonidae > Bufo > Bufo gargarizans. Next base: position 589,969,368 of record NC_058080.1, on the reverse strand, counting down.
ACATGCATGGATTGCCTTTTCATTATGTGTGTCCCTTCTCTCTTCCCCTAGCTTCTGCTCTCTTGTCTCCTCCCCTCTTCTTCATTCTGGCTTCACCGCTCATCTCAGCTACTTGCTCTGTTAGCTGCTCACAGCATGATTTATTGGCCTATCCATTTGTTCAGGTGTATGATCTGCACAGTTTGGAATAAACTTCTTCACGATCTATAAGGTGTTGTTTGGATCGAGTCACTGTCAGCCAATTCACCTAAGATTGATGGTTACCGCTATCTCATCACAACTGTAAGTTACAGAGATCACACTTTCAATGCTTAGATTGGAGAGGCAGAACAGTAAAAAAAAAATCAATAAAGGGATCTTACAAGATCTGCAAAATATCTTTCAAGGGATCCTTGCTAACTATGCATGTATAGTGAGATATACAGTACAGACCAAAAGTTTGGACACACCTTCTGATTCAAAGAGTTTTCTTTATTTTCATGACTATGAAAATTGTAGATTCACACCGAAGGCATCAAAACTATGAATTAACACATGTGGAATTATATACATAACAAAAAAGTGTGAAACAACTGAAAATATGTCATATTCTAGGTTCTTAAAAGTAGCCACCTTTTGCTTTGATTACTGCTTTGCACACTCTTGGCATTCTCTTGATGAGCTTCAAGAGGTAGTCACCTGAAATGGTTTTCACTTCACAGGTGTGCCCTGTCAGGTTTAATATGTGGGATTTCTTGCCTTATAAATGGGGTTGGGACCATCAGTTGTGTTGTGGAGAAGTCAGGTGGATACACAGCTGATAGTCCTACTGAATAGACTGTTAGAATTTATATTATGGCAAGAAAAAGGCAGCTAAGTAAAGAAAAACGAGTGGCCATCATTACTTTAAGAATGAAGGTCAGTCAGTCCGAAAAATTGGGAAAACTTTGAAAGTGTCCCCAAGTGCAGTCACAAAAACCATCAAGCGCTACAAAGAAATTGGCTCACATGCGGACCGCCCCAGGAAAGGAAGACCAAGAGTCACCTCTGCTGCGGAGGATAAGTTCATCCGAGTCACCAGCCTCAGAAATCGCACGTTAACAGCAGCTCAGATTAGAGACCAGGTCAATGTCTAGCAGCAGACACATCTCTAGAACAACTGTTAAGAGGAGACTGTGTGAATCAGGCCTTCATGGTAGAATATCTGCTAGGAAACCACTGCTAAGGACAGGTATCAAGCAGAAGAGATGTATTTGAGCTAAAGAACACAGGGAATGGACATTAGACCAGTGGAAATCTGTGCTTTGGTCTGATGAGTCCAAATTTGATATCTTTGGTTCCATCTACCGTGTCTTTGTGCGACGCAGAAAAGGTGAATGGATGGACTCTACATGCCTGGTTCCCACCGTGAAGCATGGAGGAGGAGGTGTGATGGTGTGGGGGTGCTTTGCTGGTGACACTGTTGGGGATTTATTCAAAATTGAAGGCATACTGAACCAGCATGGCTACCACAGCATCTTGCAGCGGCATGCTATTCCATCTGGTTTGCGTTTAGTTGGACCATCATTTATTTTTCAACAGGACAATGACCCCAAACACACCTCCAGGCTGTGTAAGGGATATTTGACCATGAAGGTGAGTGATGGGGTGCTGCGCCAGATGACCTGGCCTCCACAGTCACCGTACCTGAACCCAATCGAGATGGTTTGGGGTGAGCTGGACCGCAGAGTGAAGGCAAAAGGGCCAATAAGTGCTAAGCATCTCTGGGAACTCCTTCAAGACTGTTGGAAGACCATTTCAGGTGACTACCTCTTGAAGCTCATCAAGAGAATGCCAAGAGTGTGCAAAGCAGTAATCAAAGCAAATGGTGGCTACTTTGAAGAACCTAGAATATGACATATTTTCAGTTGTTTCACACTTTTTTGTTATGTATATAATTCCACATGTGTTAATTCATAGTTTTGATGCCTTCAGTGTGAATCTACAATTTTCATAGTCATGAAAATAAAGAAAACTCTTTGAATGAGAAGGTGTGTTCAAACTTTTAGTCTGTCCTGTATATGGACACTGGAATATAGCAGAATATATGTACAAGCCTGTATACTCCAGCCAGCAAGTAAATCTCAGCATAAGATTCATTAGTTTTCTGCACAGATTATTAGAGAAACTGTTCATGGAACTGTTATATAATCAGCTCCTAGACTGGTCTGTATTGTCACATGCATTCTGCCTGCAAGTCAATCTAAGCTCTGTATGCAATCAAAACTAACTTTGCAGCAGCCATTGCTAAACTTCTCGCTGACTCCCCCTCCCACTGGTTGCCTATAAAACCCTCTCCCAGAGCCAGAAGATTGATACATTTCTATGCAAACACATACCTTGTGATTTAACCCTCTGCTTGCCATCACAATGCACCAGCAAGGCAATGTACAATCTGAGGAACCTAATACACAGAAAGACCCTGAACAAAAGATCAGGAGTCAGATCCTCAAGGCCACATAAAACAAAAACCAGTGGCGTACCTACCATATAGGCAGACCACGCAGCTGCTATGGGGCCCGTGAGGAAGAGGGGCCCGCAGTGGAGGAGAATCCCCGCCCCCGTCTATCTTCCTGTCTCCCGTCTGCTAGCCCCGCCTCCCGCCGGCTAGCTCCGCCTCCCGCCTGTTAGCTCCATTATGCCCGATTCCTCTCTGGATTGCCACTACCCCACCAGTAATGAAGTAAGTGACCACTTGTAGGTGAGGACAGTGCAGAGGTGTGTGTGTGAGTCACTCAGCTTTCCCAGGCTATTCCTCTGCACATATGCCATTCAGAACAGGAGGAAAGCTGGGTGCTATTATGTAATGTGACTCAGCTTTCCTGATGTCCTGCATGGCACAAGTGCAGAGGCAGGAGCAGATATGAGGGGAGGTGGGAGCTGTGTTACTCAGCTTTCTCAGACTATTCTCGTCTCTCCACATGTGCCATGCAGGACAGCAGAAAAGCTGGGTGCTATTACATCATGCAATGTCCCTCAGATTTCCTGCTATCCTGCAAGGCATAAATGCGGATAATAAGAACATGGAAAGGCAGGGGGAGGGGTTCACCCAGCTTTCCCAGAGACTCCTGTCTCTGCACATGTGTCATGCAGGATAGCGAGTAATGACAGTGTCTCCCAGCTGTCCTGCATGACACAGAGGATATGGGAAGGGGGGCACTCGCTTCCTCAAACTTTTCTCATGTCTATGCGCATGTGCAATGCAGGACAGCAGAAAAGCTGGGTGCTGTTACATCATGTAATGTCCCTCAGCTTTCCTGCTATCCTGCAAGGCCTAAATGCAGATAATAAGAACATGGAAAGGCCGGGGGGAGGGGTTCACCCAGCTTTCCCAGAGACTCCTGTCTGCACATGTGTCATGCAGGATAGCGAGTAATGACAGTGTCTCCCAGCTGTCCTGCATGACACAGAGGATATGGGAAGGGGGGCACTCGCTTCCTCAAACTTTTCTCATGTCTATGCGCATGTGCATGTGCCATGCTGGACAGCAGGAAAGTTGGGTGGTGTTACATCATGTAACGCCCCAGATTCTTGTCAATATATGCTGAACACCGCCGGGACCTATCAGATCCCATTCTCTATAAGGCTACTTTCACACTTGCGGCAGGACGGATCCGACAGGCTGTTCACCATGTCGGATCCGTCCTGCGGCTATTTAGCACGACCGCCGATCCGTCCCCATTGACTATAATGGGGGCGGAGCTCTGACGCAGCATGGCGGTGCACGGCGAAAGCCGCCGGACTAAAAGGTACTGCATGTCTGACTTTTTAGTCCGGCGACTTTCGCCGTGCACCATATAGTCGATGGGGACAGAGCGGCGGTCCGGCGGCACGGCGAAATAGCCACAGGATGGATCCGACATGGTGAACAGCCTGTCGGATCCGTCCTGCCGCAAGTGTGAAAGTAGCCTAATGGGTCTGTTGGGATCCGGCATGAGTACTGCCATTTTGTAGAACAAAATACTTCTGCATGAGGTGGGGCAGGGGATAAGTTAGGGAGGGTAGTGAGAGGAGCCCGGGCGCATAGTAGGAGGGACTAGGAACGGGCATGGGGGCCCAATCTAAATTCTTGCTATGGGGCCCAATGATTTCTGTGTACGCCCCTGACAAAAACGTTTAGTGAAGCCAACCTGGAAAGTCCAAGAGAACTATGAGGCTGACAAAGAAGAACTACTGCAGAACATCAGCCACTCATGGTCTAAAACTATTGAATGCATGTCAGCTCTGTCTCAACCAACTCATAAGGTATTGCACCTAGAGGGCGCTGTTAAGCAGTTGAATGCTGCCTATGAGAACTACCAAAGACTGTCTGCTAAATATGCTGATCTCTTAAAGCGGTACAACACAGAAAATTCCTTAAAAGAATTACAGGAATTGAATGAGCTCAATCTTGAAAGAGACAATCTAGCAATACAAACAAGGACAAAAACAGATGTAAAAATCGCACATCTCCATGAATCTAGATCCCATTACTCCACAACTTCTAAGCGCTCCACACGATCTTGCAAATCCTTAAGATCAACATCTACTCTCAGCCAACGACTCATCAAAGCCTGCGCTGATGCAGAAGCTTCTAAAATCCAGGCAGTTTTCACCCAAGAGAAACCAAAGATGGAAGCTGAGGCTGCACAGAAGAAAGCGGAAATTGAAACTGAGGCTGCACAAATGGAAGCTGAGGCTGCACAGAAGGAAACTGAGGCTGCACAGAAGAAAGCAAAAATGGAAGCTGAGGCTGCACAGAGGGAAGCTGAGGCTGCACAGAAGAAAGCAAAAATGGAAGCTTAGGCTACACAGAAGAAAGCAAAAATAGAAGTCTTCAAAAAACAATGTGAGCACGCCAAAGACATGGCAAGACTAAGATTCTTAGAGCAGGCTGTAAGTGACAATGAAAGAGGTGTCAGTAGCCATCACTCTGTTATATCTTATGCATCAGTGTCAGCACAGACCTCATCAAAACTCCATCACTCTGTCATAGCAGCCAAAGAACTCAACCAAGGTGTTGTCTCTACATCCATTACACCTTCTCAAGTGGCAGAAACAGGTACGAATAGAAATGACCTACCACACTATCGCACTAACCTGCCACCCTCTAACCAATCCACTATTATGCGGCTACAAACCAAAACACCTTTGGACCGTACACCAGCTCCAGTGTTAAACGCCTCAGCACCATCTTATGTTTCCAAGTCATTCAACGTCAATGTACCAGCTACTGCAACTAACTTTGTTCTGCCTACAATTGTATACCCAAAGTCTGAAAACACAGACATGTCGCAGTTTGCCAAGTACATCCTTCGCAGAGAATTCACTAGGACGGGCCTCACCATGTTTGATGACAAACCTGAAAATTGCAGAGGCTGGAAATTCACCTTTAAAGCAACAATCAGTGAATTAGATATCACTGTTGCAGAAGAATTTGATCTTCTCATCAGGTGGCTAGGTCCTCAGTCAGCTGAACGTATCAAGAGACTTAAAACCATTTACATTTTCAATCCTGCTGAAGATTGTGGCGGAACCCGCCTCGCCACTGGGCATTGGAGAGGACTGGCTACCCGCCTCCTACCTGCTGCTACTGGCCCTATAAGGACCATCCGTGGACATGTGACTTTTGGGAACAATAGCCTTTGAGACTGTGTAGCAGATTGCATTCGGGCTGTCTTGAATATTGTGTATGTTGTTATGGGTTCGGTTGGATTGTATTGCGATGTATTGTGGGCTGTGTGTATCTTGCTCTTGCTGTGATGTTAAAGGCATTGCTGTTCTGTGCCTCTTCTCCTCCCCCTTTTCCTGTCCCTCCTCCATCTCCCATCAGCCCTTGCTATTGTCGGGCCCCACCCTTCCTTGTACCATAGACCTCCATGTGCCCTATTGTATGCAAATGAGGCTGTTGGGGGGGTTTAAAGTAGGTGTGCTAAATGTCCAAATAAAGTGAGTTCCTGTTTTTACCCTCAAGGTGAAGTGTCGTCTCATTCTTGGGGGAGGATTTATTGCATGCTGTCCCAGTTTGACTGCTAGGAGTGTAAACCTATTCGTATGGTTTCCTATTCAACTGTCTACAGCATTCATATGCTTGAAGAGGATTTATATGCTGCTTCGGTTCGGTGATTGTGGTGTCTGCCAGAGTGCTTGGAAACCTCAGGAAAACGCTAGGAGCATCCGTCAACGGAGGTACTCAGTCGGGGTGCCAGGTGATCCGTTACATTGGTGGCAGCAGTGGGATGGCGTCCTGGTGTGAGAGGAACAACACCCTGGAGACACAGGAATTATTATGGAGCGGCATAGAACCAGCGAGTCCCTGGACAACGCTCGAGGTAGGAAATGAATTTAACCGGAGGTTACAGAACCTCTTGGCACCACTGGTCAAGCCAATAGGAGAGGCAACCAGGTTGGACTGCAGAGAGAGTGCACGATAAGAGATGTGGGAAGAAACCCTAGAAGGTGTCCAGCGTTGGCGAGGTGAGCGTCTTCCCAGCAAGGAGCAGCGGTTACAAGCCAGAGTGGCCCTACGGATACCTATGCTGGGAGAACAGGCCCAGGAGGAATTGGTGATGCAACTTAATTCACTTGCATGGAGGGAACTGGGTCTCGATGATGCATACCAAGCGCTACGTTGGTACGCGGTTCAGCGGGTTCCCGGAATGGCCAAATTTGTCAAACCCGAGGGCAAGGATTATAATGGCCCTGGCTTATTATGGGGGGCCTTTTCAGAACCGGAATTTGGGAGTGCGGCAGAGTCACGGCTTTGGGACATATTTGACTACAGAGAGGCCGTGCTGGATCTCCCTATGGCCGAAGACCTAAGGCCAGACCTGATTGAACTGGCTGTCCAGGAATGGGAACTGGAGCAGGATTACCAGCACCTGGTCAGCTCCAGTTGGTCGCCCTATACCCCTGCAAGTACCACCAGAGCAGTGGGAGATCGAACAGAATTATGCGGACTTATATGATCCAGTGACACCGCCTGTCTCTAACCTGATGGGGCTTATGGACTGTACACCATTGGGAGCGGTGAGTTTCGTTCCCCCTCCCCAACAACTAAGCCCGTCTTTAGGAGACCTGCATCCGGTACCTCCTACTCCCCAACCAGCCCCAGAAATGAGGGACCTCACAGACTGGTCCCTGGAAGACCCACAGATGGCCGGTGGAGATGGGACTGCGGTCTCTCTACCAGCCCTACAGGGATGCTGGGCAGTTGGCCCAGATCCCGAGCGGCAGAATATTCCACCGGGAGGGGAGAGTCTCGTTCCCCCTCCCCAGCAGCAGCCTAGCCCACCAAGGGGAGACAGTAAGCCCCACAACAGTGCATATGGGACCGTAGTCTCTGCACCTACACCACTGGGGATAGGGACAGTCTGTCCTGGTCCCCAACAGCAAGACAAAGTATTGGAAGGGGAGACAGTCGCTTTTCCCCTACAACAAGAGAGGGTGTCGCAGGGAGAGGAGCCTGTTACCCCCTCTCCCCACTGGCAGTCTACGGTTCAGGGAGAGGAGCCTGTTACCCCCTCTCCCCAGCAGCTGAAAGTGTGTAAGGGAGAGGAGTTTGTTACCCCCCCTCCCCAGCGGCAGCCTAGCACACCAAGGGGAGACAGTACGCCCCACAACAGTGCAGATGGGACCGTAGTCTCTGTACCTGCACCACTGGAGATATGGACAGTCTGTCCTGGTCCACAACAACAGGACAATGTATTGGAAGGAGAGGCAGTCTGTTTTTCCCTGCAACAAGGGAGGGTGTCGCAGAGAGAGGAGCCTGTTACCCCTTCCACCCAGCAACAGATTTGTTCCACCAGGGGAGAGGGCACCCTGGTTACCTTCCCCCCAAGCCATGGATCTACAACTGGGCACAAGTGGCAGGGGGCCATAGGGACAACTACACCCTTTGAGAAAAGCCGGCTGACTATCAGAGCCCCAGACCGACTGGAGGTCTGGAGTCTGGATAGTCTCAATGGGAAAGGGGAGAAATGTGGCGGAACCCGCCTCGCCACTGGGCATTGGAGAGGACTGGCTACCCGCCTCCTACCTGCTGCTACTGGCCCTTTAAGGACCATCCGTGGACATGTGACTTTTGGGAACAATGGCCTTTGAGACTGTGTAGCAGATTGCATTCGGGCTGTCTTGAATATTGTGTATGTTGTTATGGGTTCAGTTGGATTGTATTGCGATGTATTGTGGGCTGTGTGTATCTTGCTCTTGCTGTGATGTTAAAGGCATTGCTGTTCTGTGCCTCTTCTCCTCCCCCTTTCCTGTCCCTCCTCCATCTCCCATCAGCCCTTGCTATTGTCGGGCCCCACCCTTCCTTGTACCATAGACCTCCATGTGCCCTATTGTATGCAAATGAGGCTGTTGGGGGGGGTTTAAAGTAGGTGTGCTATGTCCAAATAAAGTGAGTTCCTGTTTTTACCCTCAAGGTGAAGTGTCGTCTCATTCTTGGGGGAGGATTTATGGTATGCTGTTCCAGTTTGACTGCTAGGAGCATAAACCTATTCGTATGGTTTTCCTATTCCACTGTCTACAGCATTCATATGTTTGAAGAGGATTCATCTGCTTCTTCGGTTCGGTGATGGTGGTGTCTGCCAGAGTGCTTGGAGACCTCAGGAAAACGCTAGGAGCATCCGTCAACGGAGGTACTCAGTCGGGGTGCCAGGTGATCCGTTACAAAGATCTCAACGCTGCTTGGGACAGACTTGATCATAGCTTTGGCAGCTCTGAGGCCATCGAAGATGCCTTACTCAAAAGGTTGCAAGGCTTCCCAAGGATGACAGCTAAAGACAATCTAAAGCTTCAAGAACTTAGTGATCTTCTACTAGAGCTTCAACTAGCTAAGGCTGACACCCACCTACCAGGTCTTAGTTACCTTGACACCCCTCGTGGCATCAACCCTATCGTCCTTAAGCTACCATATGGCGTCCAAGAAAAATGGGTTAGTCTAGGATCTACTTACAAGAAAAGGTATGAAGTAGCCTTTCCTCCTTTTTCCTACTTCTGTACCTTCATAAAGGAAATTGTAGACTCTAAGGATGACCCAAGTTTCTTCTACGGTGACTGTAACCCTCTTATTACACCACCTCCAGGACCTGCAAATGCGCGCATAACGCACAGAGACCATAGGGGTCCAGTGTCAGTGAAAAGGACTGATGTTCAACCTGCACCTTTTACTGTTCTTCCGAAGACTGGACAAAACAAGAAACTTGAGGATCCGAATCGCCAATGTCCCATACATACCAAGCCACACCCACTTAAGAAGTGGATCGGTTTCAGAAAGAAACCTCTACAGGAACGCAAGGAACTTTTAAAGGAATTTGGAGTTTGTTTCAGATGCTGTGCTTCCACAAAACACCTGGCAAAAGACTCTAAGGCCATCATTAAGTGCATAGACTGCAGTAGTGACAACCACGTTCAAGCCCTTCATCTGTACCAACACAGCACTACTCCATCCACTGACATTTCCCCCAGGGCAAAGCTTGGCGGGGAGCACTCTGAACAAACAGCAACCTCCACCCCAGTGTTCTCAAAATGCACTGAAGTCTGTGGGGGAGGACTCTGTGGGAAATCCTGCGCTAAGAGATATGATTGGTTCGTGTATATGCAAAGGGCAAACCCGAAAGGGCCATAAGACTGTATACCATTCTCAATGACCAGAGTAACCGATCTCTCGCTTATACCCTAGGTACTTGTGCAGGGATTACAGAAGTCTGGGGTAGAAGAGCCAGTGACCTTGTAGTTACTCCTCTCAACGGCAACTTGGAAATACCCTTGCCTACTATCATTGAGTGCAATCAGATCCCAACTAACAAGGATGAGATTCCCACTCCTAAAGCTGCCTTGCAACATACTCACTTGAAAGACATAGCTGATCAAATACCAGACTTTGATGAGAATGCTGATATCCTGTTGCTACTTGGGAGAGACATCCTAAGGGTGCACAAGGTGCGCCATCAAATCAACGGTCCACATGATGCACCTTACGCCCAGCGTCTGGATCTAGGCTGGGTCATTATTGGCAACGTCTGTCGTAGCAACGCCAGGAAACCTCTCTCGGTTTCTTCCTTTAAAACTCATGTCCTGCCCAATGGATGCACTACTTGCCTTCCAAGACAACAACATCACTATCGTGTGAAAGAAAGACTGTGTGTCAGAGGTACGCCAGAGAGCATCATACTCGATGATAGGACAGCATTTATCTTTCGGGATGACAACATTGGTAACACAGTGTTTGAAGTGACCACAAAAGACAATGAGTTAGCAGTCACAATGGAAGACAAGGAATTCTCGAGAACCATGAGTAAAGAGTTCTATCAATATGATTCTAACAGCTGGGTGGTGCCGCTACCATTCCGCACTCCAAGGAAGAGAATTCCAAATAATAGACAACACGCAGATTCACGGTTCATCTCTTTAGAGCGTAACCTAAACCGGAGATGAAAAAACATTTTGTCGACTTTATGCAGAAGGTGTTTGAGAGAGATCATGCTGAACCTGCACCCCCTCTTATACAAGGAGAAGAATGCTGGTACCTACTGTGTTTTGGTGTCTATCATCTTCGTAAGCCTGACCAGATTAGAGTGGTCTTTGACTCAAGCACTCGCTATGAAGGCGTTTCTCTCAATGACAATCTTCTCTCAGGACCTAATCTGAACAACAACCTCTTGGGAGTCCTACTCCGCTTTAGACAAGAGCCAATTGACATTATGGCCGACATTCAACAAATGTTTCATTGTTTCATCGTCCGTGAAGATAACAGAAACTTCCTCAGGTTCCGATGGTATCGCAATAATGATGTAAACAACGAGGTCATAGACTATCGGATGAAAGTTCACGTGTTTCGGAAATAGCCCTTCCGCCGCAGTTGCCATTTATGGACTGAGAAAAACTGCCCAAGAAGGCGAACAGGAGTTTGGGACGGATGCACTTCAGTTTGTGGAAAGGAACTTCTACGTGGATGACGGTCTTAAGTCCCTACCTACGGATGAAGGCCATTGACCTTCTCACCAGAACCCAGAACATGCTCGCCACTGCCAACTTCAGACTAGACAAAATCATCTCCAACAGCAATAAGGTAATGGGAGCATTTCCTTCCGATGATCATGCAGTCAGTGCCAAGGAATTCCAACCAGAGTCTGTCCTTTCCCTCGCACAGCACAGCCTTGGATTGCTGTGGGATGTTAAGTAAGATACATTCACATTTCAAACATCAGCTTGCGACAAGCCCTTCACAAAAAGAGGAGTAATGTCTGCAGTGAACAGTATCTACGACCCTTTGGGATTCATAGCACCCTTTACTATTCAGGGTAAGATATTACTCAGACAACTCACTACAGAGAACACTGACTGGGATAGCCCTTTACCCAAGGAGAAACAACAAAGGTGGGAATCCTGGAAGCAGTCCCTCCAGGCATTGGAACAGTTCAAGATACCACGCTCTTACACTCCTGCGTCCTTGAAGAATGCCACCAGACAAGAGATCCATTTCTTTTCGGATACATCCATGGAAGCCATAGCTGCTGTAGCTTATCTCCGAGCTGTACACTCTAACGGTGGAATAGGAGAAGGATTCGTCATGGGAAAAACCAAGTTAACTCCAAAGCCTGCACATACCATCCCAAGGCTTGAACTCTGTGCAGCCATGTTAGCTGTTGAAATTGCTGAGCTTATAGAGCACAAAACAGACCTTGACATTGATTCCTTTGACTTTTACACAGATAGCAAAATCGTGCTAGGATACATACATAATCAAACAAGACAATTCCATGTGTATGTTGGCAATCGAGTGGAATGCATCAGGAAATTCTCCACGCCAGAGCAATGGCACTATGTACCCACCGACCTTAACCCTGCCGACTTAGGCAGTTGTGCAGTGCCTGCTGCTACATTTCTGGATATATCATGGATATCTCCACCAGTATTCTTGAATGAAGAATTCTTCTCAAGGCCTGCAGAGTCTATCTTTGAACTTGTCCAGCTGACTCTGATAAGGAAATCAAGACAATTGCAGTTACACTTAGCACCTCAGTGGAAGCAAAGGTAAAACTGAAATCTCGTCGATTTGAGTGGTTTTCTAAGTAGTCTTCGGCTGTACGAGCGACTGCACGTCTTATTCACATTGCTCATCACTTCGCAAGCAAGGATAGCATAAATCGGAAGTGGCACATTTGTAAAGGATTCCCCACTATTGCAGAAGTTGCTCAAGCGGAAAGAGTCATCATCCAATGTGTCCAACATGAAGTATATTCGCAAGAGATCCACAACTTGTCAAAAGGACTCAACCTATCCAAGGATAGCCCTCTATACCAGTTGAATCCTATAATCAGAATAAACTACTTCGCGTTGGCGGTCGCATTGCAAGGTCTACTGCGATTAGCGAGGAGCGGAATCCTCTCATCGTTCCAGGCCGTCACCACGTTACTGCTCTTATAGTCAGACATTACTTTAATAAGGCCGGCACTTCACTGAAGGCGCAATCAGGTCTACTGGTTTCTGGATAATCGGGATGAAAAGATGTATATCCTCCATACTCCATAAATGTGTCAAGTGCCAAAGACTAAGAGGAAAGCATCTAAATCAACAAATGGCAGAGCTACCAACAGACAGATTGGGTATCAAAGCACCCTTTACCAATGTCGGTATTGACGTTTTCGGCCCCTTGACCATAGTTACACGTAAGACCCATGGCGGAGTCGTTAATAATAAACGTTGGGCCGTGCTGTTCACTTTTTTGAGCATTCGTGCTGTGCACATTGAAGTTATAGAAACTATGGACTCTTCTTGCTTCATTAATGCCTTCAGAAGATTTGTTTCCATACGTGGACCTGTTAAGTTAATTAGATCCGACAGCGGAACAAACTTTACAGGAGCAGAGAAAATGGAGAACTTCTTAAATAGCAACAAGTGTAAGTGGGAATTTAACCCGCCTCACTCTTCTCACATGGGAGGTTCTTGAGAACGTATGATCGGAGTTTCGAGAAAAATCCTGGACTCTATGCTGCTGGATCACAAATCTCAGCTTACTCATGAAGTCTTGGTCACCTTCCTTGCTGAGGTGTCTGCCATAATCAATGCTAGACCTTTTGGTTCCTGTTTCCACGGACTCAGAGTCTCCAGTATTGCTAACCCCATCTACCCTTCTAACTCAAAAGAAAGGAATAGCTAGTATTCCTTCTCAGGACTTTGATTTTACCAATGTTTACAAACATCAATGGAAACGTGTTCAACATCTTGCTAATGCATTTTGGAGCCGTTTGAAGATGGAGTACCTTTGCAACCTTCAAAGTCGCAGAAAATGGGAAGTAGGCAAACCCAACCTGCAAGTTGGAGACATTGTTCTCTTCAAGGATAAGGACGTTCATCGTAATAATTGGCCTATGGGTCTTATCACAAAGACTATTCCAATTAACGGTGGCAAGGTACGGAAAGCAGAAGTCAAGGATAATGAAAGAAGGTTCTGCTAGACACTACTTCAGACCCATAAACGAGCTAGTACTGCTTCTGCCTAAACAGGAAGATGAACTCCTCACACCAGGTTGATACAAAGGGAGGTAAGAAGGACTGGTGCTGTTGCTGCCTTGCCCTCTGAAGATGGACTCACGGAACTATCTACTTCCTACCGTTCCACTTCAACAGCTTTTCTACAAGTATTGTAGTAATGTTTTCTTGTTTATGTTCCTTTGTTCTCTTTGTTGCAGATGTTCCAGTAGAAAAACATCTATATTTCATGGACTTGACCAAGGTTATTATTGTTATTAGAAATCATAGATTTCGATGGGGAGTATCATGTTACACATGCATGTTTTGCCTTTTCAATATTTGTGTCCCTTCTCTCTTCCCCTAGCTTCTGCTCTCTCTCTTGTCTCCTCCCCTCTTCTTCATTCTGGCTTCATGCCTCATCTCAGCTACTTGTTCTGTTAGCTGCTCACAGCATGATTTTTTTACCTATCCATTTGTTCATCGGTGTATGATCTGCACAGTTTGGAATAAACTTCTTCACGATCTACAAGGTGTCGTTTGGATCGAGTCACTGTCAGCCAATTTACCTAAGATTGATGGTTACCGCTATGTCAGCACAACTGTAAGTTACAGAGATCACACTTTCAATGCTTAGATTGGAGAGGCAGAACACTGAGTATGTTTACCCGTTCAGTATCGCAGAAAGCTTCTACGAAAAGGTCAGCTTGTGGGATGGTACTTATGTTATATTTAGCCTCTGGTTCGTTGAGAATATCTCAGCCTGGGGTATTAGCAGAGGTAAAATACTTGGCTGCAGGAAACAATTGGTGTCGGTCAGGGTCTTTTTTGAGTGGCTAGAGTTGGTCGGAGGGGCTCCAGTTGAGTCGCCATTGTTAGCCTCTAGTGGCGCTCCACTTAGTACTCTGACCTTCATGTAGTACATTCCCATTCGGTTAATCAATATGAGGTGAATCCGATGTCGATATCGGGCCACTCTTTCAGAATTACAGCGGCATCCACGGCTTCAAAACATTACATTTCGGTGCATGTCATTAAGAGGTTGGGTAGGTGGAAATCATCCTGTTATGTATGGTACACTTCAGATACTGATCTGGGTACTGTCGTCAGACTGCTAGGTGGCAGCCGTTGCTACCTCCTCTTCCTCATCCGATGCCAAGAATGGCTGTGCATCGGTAAGGTCTGGGAATGGAAGGGAAAATAATTCCTGTGACTCGAGTGGAGGGGCTATGGTGGTGGTGGTGTCTTTGCACACAGCAGAGAGTTCGGAGGGTGCAGATACAGAGGATGAGGAGGGTGCAGAAGCAGAAGGCTGAGTGAGCCACTCAACTAACTCTGGTGCGCCCTTTGAAGCAATCGCACGCGCCTTCTCCAACTTCCCACTTAGGCTCCGGCCTGGTGCACCTGCCCGACTCCTACCATCCCTGTGGAACGGTCTGCCTGTCATTTTCTAAATGACCCTCTGCCTAAGTCCGTAGAGAAGAGCAGTATTTGTGGAAGAAGGTATATCGCAGCCCTCAATCAGTATTTGATGGTAAAAGGTATATAGCAATAGCATCCCATAATCAGTATTTTGTGGAAGAAGGTATATGGCACCCCTCAATCAGTATTTGTCAGAAACAGGTATATAGCACCCCTCAATCAGTATTTGGCAGAAATTGGTGTATGGCACCCCTCAATCAGTATTTGGTGGAAACAGGTATATGGCGCCCCTCAATCAGTATTTGATGGAAGAAGGTATATAGCAATAGCACCCCTCAATCAGTATTTTGTAGAAAAAGGTACTTGTGTGGATCACAGTGCCCTGTCAGAGGTTGGATGCCACCGGGCAGCAGGGGGCCAGTATGTATGCGCCTGTTGGTATACTCTAACTTCAAGCGTCCCCATCATCATGGGAATGCCTCTGTGTTAGAATATACCATCGGATTTGAGTTTTCACAATCTAACTCAGATCCGATGGTATATTCTAACCACCAGGCATTACCTTGTGGAGAGGAGTATGCCAAAGGGGTTTAACTGTACTGTTTGGAGGAAAAAAAAAAGTTGAATATTCTAAAAAGTGTCAAAACAAATATATTCGCTATATTGCTATATATTAATTTTTTAGAATATTCGTCTTTTTTTAACATCTAAAGTCATGATTCCTCCCTGCTTCTTGATTGTGGGCCAATGACTCATTGACCACAAGCATTTTAAGCAGGGAGGAATCCTTTGTTCATATAACGAATATATACCAGTATATTTGTAATATTTGCGAATTATCGAAGTTGCGATATTCGCCATTAATATTCACTATTCGAATATTTGCGCTCAACACTATTGGCGGAAACGGGTATATAGCACCCCTCAATCAGGATTTTATGGAAAAAGGTATAAAGCAGTCCTCAAGTATTTTTTGGGGGGGCAGCAGGTATATCACACCCGCTGCAATTAGTTGTTCCAATAGCGTTGTCCCTCTATCTAGCTGCGTTATCACAGCAGAACCGCACACAACTGCTGCACAATACAAATGCACTATAATATAATTTCTATGTTAGAAAGTATATTATAAGTATATCACACCTATACCAGTCCTTAAAAGGACTTTTGTGGCCCTATTAGCTAGCGTTTGGTGTCCCTAACTGTCCCTGCTCCAAAATCCAACCTCTCCCTACACTGGCAAAACACATAATGTAAAATGGCTGCCAGATCGGGTTCTGTTATAGGGTTGGGTGTGTCCATGTGCTGAAACGTCTCAATTGGCTGTCCTGTCCCACCTGATGGATGTGTCATGGGTCAAAGATCGGCACTATGCAAAAATATATGGCACCTGCGAATATCGCCATATGTTCGCATGTTTGGCAAATTGTGAACGAGCAAAGTTCGCCGCAGAATGACCGCTAGGTGAACCGCAAGGCCATGTAAATATATTATGGCTAAAACATCAGTAGTGGTTTCCCACATATTATGCATTCATACACTTGCAAGAAAAAGTATGTGAACCCTTTGGAATGATATGGATTTCAGCACAAATTGGTCATAAAATGTGATCTGATCTTCATCTAAGTCACAACAATAGACAATAACAGTCTGCTTAAACTAATAACACACAAATAATTAAATGTTACCATGTTTTTATTGAACATACCATGTAAACATTCACAGTGCAGGTGGAAAAAGTATGTGAACCCTTGGATTTAATAACTGGTTGAACTTCCTTTGGCAGCAATAACTTCAACCAAACGTTTCCTGCAGTTTCAGCTCAGACGTGCACAGCGGTCGGGAGTAATTTTTGACCATTCCTCTTTACAGAACTGTTTCAGTTCAGCAATATTCTTAGGATGTCTGGGGTGCATCGCTTTCTTGAGGTCATGCCACAGCATCTCAATCGGGTAGCGGTCAGGACTCTGACTGGGCCACTCCAGAAGGTGTATTTTCTTCTATTTAATCCATTCTGTTGTTGATTTACTTCTATGCTTTGGGTCGTTGTCCTGTAACAACACCCATCTTTTGTTAAGCTTCAGCTGGTGGATAGATGGCCTTAAGTTCTCCTGAAAAATGTCTTGATAAACTTGGGAATTCATTTTTCCTTTGATGATAGCAAACCATTCAGGCCCTGATTCAGCAAAGCAGCCCCAAACCATGATGCCCCCACCACCATACTTCACAGTTGGGATGAGGTTTTGATGTTTGTGTGCTGTGCCTCTTTTCTCCACACATAGTGTTGTGTGTTTCTTCCAAACAACTCAACTTTGGTTTCATCTGTCCACAGAATATTTTGCCAGTACTGCTGTGGAACATCCAGGTGCTATTGTGCAAACTGTAAACATGCAGCAATGTTTTTTTTGGACAGCAGTAGCTTCTCTGTGGTATCCTCCCATGAAATCCATTCTTGTTTAGTGTCTTACGTATCGTAGATTCGCTAACAGGGA
This sequence comes from Bufo gargarizans, assembly GCF_014858855.1. NCBI lineage: Eukaryota > Metazoa > Chordata > Amphibia > Anura > Bufonidae > Bufo > Bufo gargarizans. Next base: position 589,951,984 of record NC_058080.1, on the reverse strand, counting down.
TGTTAGCATATGCCAGAGACTTGTGTAAGTCTTTAGCTGACACTCTAGGATTCTTGTTCACCTCATTGAGCAGTCTGCGTTGTGCTCTTGCAGTCATCTTTACAGGACGGCCACTCCTAGGGAGAGTAGCAGCAGTGCTGAACTTTCTCCATTTATAGACAATTTGTCTTACCCTGGCCTGATGAACAACAAGGCTTTTGGAGATACTTTTATAACCCTTTACAGCTTTATGCAAGTCAACAATTCTTAATCGTAGGTCTTCTGAGAGCTCTTTTGTGCAAGGCATCATTGACATCAGGCAATGCTTCTTGTGAAAAGCAAACCCAGAACTAGGCGAGTGTTTTTTATAGGGCAGGGCAGCTGTAACCAACATCTCCAATCTCATCTCATTGATTGGACTCCAGTTGGCTGACACCTCACTCCAATTAGCTCTTGGAGATGTCATTAGTCTAGGGGTTCACATACTTTTTCCACCTGCACTGTGAATGTTTACATGGTGTGTTTAATAAAAACATGGTAACATTTATTTATTTGAGTGTTATTAGTTTAAGCAGACTGTGATTGTTTATTGTTGTGACTTAGATGAAGACCAGATCATATTTTATGACCAATTTGTGCAGAAATCCATATCATTCCAAAGGGTTCACATACTTTTTCTTGCAACTGTATATATTAGAAGTATGAAAATATATACAGTACAGACCAAAAGTTTGGACACACCTTCTCATTCAAAGAGTTTTCTTTATTTTCATGACTATGAAAATTGTAGATTCACACTGAAGGAATCAAAACTATGAATTAACACATGTGGAATTATATACATAACAAAAAAGTGTGAAACAACTGAAAATATGTAATATTCTAGGTTCTTCAAAGTAGCCACCTTTTGCTTTGATTACTGCTTTGCACACTCTTGGCATTCTCTTGATTAGCTTCAAGAGGTAGTCACTCTTGGCGTTCTCTTGATGAGCTTCAAGAGGTTTTCACTTCACAGGTGTGCCCTGTCAGGTTTAATAAGTGGGATTTCTTGCCTTATAAATGGGGTTGGGACCATCAGTTGCGTTGTGGAGAAGTCAGGTGGATACACAGCTGATCCTACTGAATAGACTGTTTGAATTTGTATTATGGAAAGAAAAAAGCAGCTAAGTAAAGAGAAACGAGTGGCAATCATTACTTTAAGAAATTAAGGTCAGTCAGTCTGAAAAATTGGGAAAACTTTGAAAGTGTCCCCAAGTGCAGTCACAAAAACCATCAAGCGCTACAAAGAAACTGGCTCACATGCGGACCGCCCCAGGAAAGGAAGACCAAGAGTACACCTCTGCTGCGGAGGATAAGTTCATCCGAGTCACCAGCCTCAGAAATCGCAGGTTAACAGAGGCTCAGATTAGAGACCAGGTCAATGCCACACAGAGTTCTAGCAGCAGACGCATCTCTAGAACAATTGTTAAGAGGAGACTGTGTGAATCAGGCCTTCATGGTAGAATATCTGCTAGGAAACCACTGCTAAGGACAGGCAACAAGCAGAAGAGACTTGTTTGGGCTAAAGAACACAAGGAATGGACATTAGACCAGTGGAAATCTGTGCTTTGGTCTGATGAGTCCAAATTTGAGATCTTTGGTTCCAACCACTGTGTCTTTGTGCGACGCAGAAAAGGTGAACGGATGGACTCTACATGCCTGGTTCCCACCGTGAAGTATGGAGGAGGAGGTGTGATGGTGTGGGAGTGCTTTGCTGGTGACACTGTTGGGGATTTATTCAAAATTGAAGGCATACTGAACCAGCATGGCTACCACAGGCATTTAGAACATTTCAGGAGTTTCAGAAATTGTATTCCAAAATAAATACGGCTTAAACGGGTTATCCAACCCCTATAATGACCCCCCCCCCCAATGCCCAGGCCCCAGGGGGGCTAGTTCCCATCGCGGCTGCTACCCCCATTGTTTTTTTTATAGTTTTTCAAGGCAAAGTAAGTAAATAAACCTCTTTATGTCTGGTGCCCTACTCACAGCGTCCAACAAAACACTGAGTGCCGCAAAACCTACTGTATCTGGACCCAGGGATCAGACACCATCATTCAGACTTTTATGACATAGTTAATATGCCATAAAAGTCCTTGGTTGAAGAAAGACTGACTGTGGAAGGCCCATTCAATTAACTAAAGCAGGGGAAATATATTTTCCATTTATTAGAATATAAGTATTCATGGTCTCTAATGGGGTAGTCAACAAAAGAACAGATTTTCCAGTTACAGTATAATAATGATAAACTCTATATGGAAGCAAATAGGTAAATGCTAAATGTTCCTTCTCACCTCACTACTAATTTCTTTACTATGCAGAAAACATTTTACAACAACATAAAACGCAACATTAAAGCAAATGTATCACAAAGAGCTTTCTGCGTGCAATCGACTTAATAGCAGCGGTTTGACTTGATTTCAGAATGACCTGTTCCCGTACAAGATATTGGATGCAATACATTACATTGCTAGAGTGCAGAACTGGAACAAACTCCTGCATATACAATGACCAAGCAATGCTATGAACCTGCTCTAATATCCTCTTCTCCAGTTATACTGTTTACTGCTGCCTGGAGACAAAACTTCTCCGATAAATGCTAGTTACATTCTAGTGGCATGTATAGAGGAGACAAATCTGTTATGCATCCAAATCAACATATATATTTTTTTTATCTTTTACCTTTCTTATTTTTTTGCTATTGCACGTCCTTTGTAGGCTCAAATTATATTTCTGTATTCACAAAGCTTACTTTGGTCAGAATTAAAATAATTATGGAGCATGATATTGATTTAGCAGTGTGCATTGGTGTAGGCGGAGGCATTTTTCACTGAAGGTTGCTGCTCTAAATATATATGCTTTGATGTTACATGCCGCAGCTATCACAAACATGTGTCCTGGCATTTTTCATTGGATTAGCAAGGCGGTTGTGTGGGCAGTTCTTTTCCTGTCTAAAATAATGGATCTCTGACGGAAATGGCTGCATTGGATGCCAAATGTGCATAACTGATGCACAGGATCCTTTTTTTTTTTTTTTTACAGGATCTAGTTTTCGCTTTATTTTTCTGTTCGGACGGATCAGAACAGAAAAGAGTGAAATGAAATCCACACAAAAAATCTGCATAAACAGTTGATATGCTGCAGATTTCTAAACCTGGCAGGTCAATTTCTGCATGGAAAGAAAAAGCAAGGCGTACATAGGATTGGTCTAATCTCATGGACTTTGCTGGTACAGTTTTTTACTATTTTATATTTATCTCTATTATATAATCATTTTGTATTTGCACTAAAAGCACTTTAGTATATTGGTTTGCTCTCATTAATGAATGTTTTAGGTTATACCTTCATATGAACTAGGTCTTCTGTATATTAGGTATATTTATTATGTAGTAATGTATTCACATTGGCACTCTAAGTATTTTGAATAGGGATAGGTTTTTTCACTTGTCAATATTTTATTTATTTTTTTCATTACATATTTCAGTAGTTTTAAATATATATTATATACAAACCGGATTCCCAAAAAGTTGGGACACTAAACAAATTGTGAATAAAAACTGAATGCAATGATGTGGAGATGGCAAATGTCAATATTTTATTTGTAATAGAACGTAGATGACAGATCAAACGTTTAATCCGAGTAAATGTATCATTTTAAAGGAAAAATACGTTGATTCAAATTTTCACGGTGTCAACAAATCCCAAAAAAGTTGGGACAAGTAGCAATAAGAGGCTGGAAAAAGTAAATTTGAGCATAACGAAGAGCTGGAAGACCAATTAACACTAATTAGGTCAATTGGCAACATGATTGGGTATAAAAAGAGCTTCTCAGAGTGGCAGTGTCTCTCAGAAGCCAAGATGGGTAGAGGATCACCAATTCCCACAATGTTGCGCAGAAAGATAGTGGAGCAATATCAGAAAGGTGTTACCCAGGGAAAAATTGCAAAGACTTTGCATCTATTATCATCAACTGTGCATAACGTCATCCGAAGATTCAGAGAATCTGGAACAATCTCTGTGCGTAAGGGTCAAGGCTGTAAAACCATACTGGATCCCGTGATCTCCGGGCCCTTAAACGACACTGCACCACAAACAGGAATGCTACTGTAAAGGAAATCAGAGAATGGGCTCAGGAATACTTCCAGAAACCATTGTCAGTGAACACAATCCACCGTGCCATCCGCCGTTGCCAGTTGAAACTCTACAGTGCAAAGAAGAAGCCATTTCTAAGCAAGATCCACAAGCTCAGGCATTTTCACTGGGCCAGGGATCATTTAAAAGGGAGTGTGGCAAAATGGTCTGTGGTCAGACGAGTCATGATTCAAAGTTCTTTTTGGAAATCTGGGACGCCATGTCATCCGGACCAAAGAGGACAAGGACAACCCAAGTTGTTATCAATGCTCAGTTCAGAAGCCTGCATCTCTGATGGTATGGGGTTGCATGAGTGCATGTGGCATGGGCAGCTTGCATGTCTGGAAAGGCACCATCAATGCAGAAAAATATATTCAGGTTCTAGAACAACATATGCTCCCATCCAGACGTCATCTCTTTCAGGGAAGACCCTGCATTTTTCAACAAGATAATGCCAGACCACATTCTGCATCAATCACAACATTGTGGCTGCGTAGGAGAAGGATCTGGGTACTGAAATGGCCAGTCTGCAGTCCAGATCTTTCACCTATAGAGAACATTTGGCGCATTATAAAGAGGAAGGTGCAACAAAGAAGGCCCAAGACGATTGAACAGTTAGAAACCTGCATTAGACAAGAATGGGAGAGCATTCCCATTTCTAAACTTGAGAAACTGGTCTCCTCGGTCCCCAGACGTCTGTTGAGTGTTGTAAGAAGAAGGGGAGATGCCACACAGTGGTGAAAATGGCCTTGTCCCAACTTTTTGGGGATTTGTTAACACCATGAAATTCAGATTCAACATATTTTTCCCTTAAAATGGTACATTTTCTCAGTTTAAACTTTTGTTCCGTGATTTATGTTCTATTCTGAATAAAATATTAGAAGTTGGCACCTCCACATCATTGCATTCAGTTTTTATTCACGATTTGTATAGTGTCCCAACTTTTTGGGAATCCGGTTTGTATATATATATACACAGTACAGACCAAAACTGTGGACACACCTTCTCATTCAAAGAGTTTTCTTTATTCTCATCACTATGAAAATTGTAGATTCACACTGAAGGCATCAAACCTATGAATTAACACATGTGGAATTATATACATAACAAAAAAGTGTGAAACAACTGAAAATATGTCATATTCTAGGTTCTTCAAAGTAGCCACCTTTTGCTTTGATTACTGCTTTGCACACTCTTGGCATTCTCTTGATGAGCTTCAAGAGGTAGTCCCCTGAAATGGTTTTCACTTCACAGGTGTGCCCTGTCAGGTTTAATAAGTGGGATTTCTTGCCCTATAAATGGGGTTGGGACCATCAGTTGCCTTGTGGAGAAGTCAGGTGGATACACATCTGATAGTCCTACTGAATAGACTGTTAGAGTTTGTATTATGGCAAGAAAAAAGCAGCTAAGTAAAGAAAAACGAGTGGCCATCATTACTTTAAGAAATGAAGGTCAGTCAGTCTGAAAAAGGAATGGACATTAGACCAGTGGAAATCTGTGCTTTGGTCTGATGAGTCCAAATTTGAGATCTTTGGTTGCAATCACCGTGTCTTTGTGCGACGCAGAAAAGGTGAACAGATGGACTCTACATGCCTGGTTCCCACCGTGAAGCATCGAGGAGGAGGTGTGATGGTGTTGGGGTGCTTTGCCGGTGACACTGTTGGGGATTTATTCAAAATTGAAGACATACTGAACCAGCATGGCTACCACAGCATCATGCAGTGGCATGCTATTCCATCCGGTTTGCGTTTAGTTGGACCATCATTTATTTTTCAACAGGACAATGACCCCAAACACACCTCCAGGCTGTGTAAGGGCTATTTGACCATGAAGGAGAGTGATGGGGTGCTGCGCCAGATGACCTGGCCTCCACAGTCACCGGACCTGAACCCAATCGAGATGATTTGGGGTGAGCTGGACCGCAGAGTGAAGGCAAAAGGGACAACAAGTGCTAAGCATCTCTGGGAACTCCTTCAAGACTGTTGGAAGACCATTTCAGGTGACTACCTCTTGAAGCTCATCAAGAGAATGCCAAGAGTGTGCAAAGCAGTAATCAAAGCAAAAGGTGGCTACTTTGAAGAACCTAGAATATGACATATTTTCAGTTGTTTCACACTTTTTTGTTATGTATATAATTCCACATGTGTTAATTCATAGTGTTGATGCCTTCATAGTCATGAAAATAAAGAAAACTCTTTGAATGAGAAGGTGTGTCCAAACTTTTGGTCTGTACTGTATATATATATATGATATTAGTACAGACCAAAAGTTTGGACACACCTTCTCATTCAAAGAGTTTTCTTTATTTTCATGACTATGAAAATTGTAGATTTACACTGAAGGCATCAAAACTATGAATTAACACATGTGGAATTATATACATAACAACTGAAAATATGTCATATTCTAGGTTCTTCAAAGTAGCCACCTTTTGCTTTGATTACTGCTTTGCACACTCTTGCCATTCTCTTGTGGAAGTGGCGTCCGAGATCCCCAAGGCCCAAGCCAAGTAATTGTAAGTTTTCATGTGGAATATGTTTGTTATACACATATAGTCTAGACTGTGCCACACAATATACAGTATACCGCTACACTGTGTAGTCTGTTCTATACGCACCAGTTTTGTTTTGTGGCGGCGGACAGAAAAAAATCTGGAAGTGCCCCTCCCAAGACCACTTGAATATGACAAATGGGGAAATCCCTCAGGAGGTTGCTACGCTATTCTATTAATTGTTTTGAAATTAGGTGGTCACTAGTACCTGAGCGTAACTTTGCAACCTTACTGACTAATTTTAAATCCTGGATCCGCCACTGTCCCCCGCCTGCTGCTTGTGATGGGTAAGCCGGCCGCCACTGGCACTGCCCTCTGCCTCAGCAACATGGGCTCAGGGCAGGCCATGGGGGCGCAACGAGCGGTGCCGCGGCGGCGGGAAGCAGGAGACAGGAGTGCAGCCGCAGGTCCTACCTAGAGGTGAACTGACTGACTGTGTGTCAGCCGCCCTCAGCCAGAGCCCCAGATTGATAAATTATTGCACTTTTGTTCTTTGTGTAGTGCGTGGCTGGAGGTGGGATAGGGGCATGGCTGAAGGTGGAACATGGGCGTGGCTGAAGGTGGAACATGGGTGGGGCCTGGAAGGGGCCCCTTGATTTATTTTGCCCGGGGGCCCTGAGGGTTCTCAGTCCGCCCCTGAGTGGTAACATGCAAAATGCACATCTAGGCATGGGGGTTGGATCTTACACGCCGCTTTATTCTGGTATGGCATTCATTCTTAGTAGTGTTTTTTTTCACTGATCCTTATTCAGGAGTAGACTTCACCATAGATACATGATTAGTCACTTCTGGTCACAGTTATGCAGGCTTCAGTATACAGTAAGTGTTACACAGAGAATTTACTTTTGTAGTTACAGTGCCATTAGTAGTTAGATTGGTCATTGTCATCATTAATGTTAATAGGGCGTTTTTGGTCCTACCCACGGTTGGTATTCTATTTCCTTATTAATTGGGGTTACTTGGTTATTTAATATTGTATATTTAATAAAGATCTTTTTATTCTCAGTTGCTTATTGTATCTGGTTGGTGATTAATACGAGTAGCTGAGCCTTTTCTGCTGAAGTTAATTACAGGACTTTATTCAATGATATTTACTTTGCTGGTACAGTATTATGTTCAGTGGCGTTGCAAGGGGGGTGCGGGGGTGCGGGCCGCACCGGGTGACACCAGTCTGATGGAGTGTCACCCAGCCGCCGGACTGACTTACTGCAGTGCAATTTCAATATGTTACATAATTTAATTAATCACCTTGGTAGGTCTGGCTGGCGGCTGCTACTACAATGGGGTGTCACCTGCCCCCGCCGGGGGCCGGTGACACCCCATTGTAGCAGCAGCTGCCAGCCAGATCTACCTAGGTAATTAATTAAACTATGTAACACATTGAAATTGCACTGCAGTAAGTCCGGGGGCCTTATTTACTACTTACTTACAGTGTGGGCCTGCGGCTGCTACTGTCTTATCTGGCGGGCGGCGGCTGTCCTGCCTCCATGTGTGCCGTGCGGCGCTCAGGCTGAAGGAGGCGTGACTGACTGTCAGTGGGGCCGCGGCGGAGGGAGGCGAGAAGGCGGAGCTGCTCTGTCTGCTGTGGCCTGTAAAAGCTGCCCCTCCAGGCTGGCAGCAGAAGAACACAGAGTAACACTGAGGCACGACTTGTTGGCCGACCCTGCTGGACTCTAGTCTGGAGAAGACACCTTAAGGCAGAGCCAGCTGAGATTCGAGCCAGGACCAGACCGACCCCACTCCAGCCAGACCCCAGTGATATATCAGGTACTGTATTGTAATTGTAACAGAGAGGGGGAGATGGGGGACAAAATGTACAAACATGTCTGTGCCATGGAGCCTGGAGGGGAAGAGAAGAAATGTCTGTGCCACCCATGGTGGGAGGGGATCATGGATGACATGACGAGGGGACCCGGGACAATGATGAAGGGAGGGACAATGTTGGAGTCTGTGCCATGGGGAAGAGGGGGTGACATCCTGTCACCGTCACCCCCCTTTGGCACAGACTCCAACATTGTCCCTCATCATGTCACCCCCCCCTGATGGTGCAGACTCCAACATTGTCCCCCGTTAGGGAGCATAATGGATGGGGGGCTAACGGCTGACATGGGGGGCATGATCGATGGGGGCTGACGGCTGTCATGGGCATGATGGATGGGGTGCTGACGGCTGACATGGGGGGCATGATGGCTGACATGGGGGGCTGATGGCTGACGGCTGACATGGGGGTAATGATGGATGGGTGCTGACGGCTGACATGGGCATGATGGATGGGGTGCTGACGGCTGACATGGGCATGATGGATGGGGTGCTGACATGGGGGGCTGATGGCTGACTGCTGACATGGGGTGCTGACGGCTGACATGAGGGCATGATGGCTGACATTGGGGGCATGATGGATGGGGGCTGACGGCTGACATGGGCATGATGGATGGGGTGCTGACATGGGGAGCTGATGGCTGACGGCTGACATGGGGTGCTGACGGCTGACATGAGGGCATGATGGCTGACATAGGGGCATGATGGCTGACATGGGGGGGCATGTCGGATGGGGGCTGACATGGGCATGATGGATAGGGTGATGACATGGGGGGCTGATGGCTGACATGGAGTGCTGACGGCTGACATGAGGGCATGATGGCTGACAGGGGCATGAGGGCTGACATGGGGGGGCATGATGGATGGGGGATGACGGCTGACATGGGCATGATGGATGGGGTGCTGACATGGGGGGCTGATGGCTGACGGTTGACATGGGGTGCTGACGGCTGACATGAGGGCATGATGGCTGACATAGGGGCATGACGGCTGACATGGGGGTAATGATGGTTGGGGGCTGACGGCTGACATGGGCATGATGGATGGGGTGCTGACATGGGGGGCTGATGGCTGACTGCTGACATCGGGTGCTGACGGCTGACATGAGGGCATGATGGCTGACATGGGGGGTATGATGGATGGGGGCTGACATGGGCATGATGGATGGGGTGCTGACATGGGGGGCTGATGGCTGACCGCTGACATGGGGTGCTGACGGCTGACATGAGGGCATGATGGCTGACATGGGGGGCATGATGGATGGGGGCTGACGGCTGACATGGGCATGATGGATGGGGTGCTGACGGCTGATATGGGGGGCTGATCTGAGGTATGATTAACATTGGGGGTCTGATTGGTGGTCTGACCTGAGGTATAATGGAAAATATTGTTTCGTATTATACTCCTCTAAAACCTATGTGCGTCTTATAGGGCGAAAAGTACAGTCCTCAAACCAGATTGAAGCAGAGTGAAGATATCAGGACCACACAGAGGAGAAGCCAGCTGCAGAACCAGGACCAGGTGAGCTGCCGGGGGGGGGGGGGGGGTCGCCGAGATGTAGCTTCGCTTGTGTTGCCAAAAAATCCTTGCACAGGCCCTGGTCACGTCCGTATACTATGAAAGACATGACTGCAGTTACGGAGAAAGATTTGCAAATTTTATCTGATGTGTCCTTCTGGGAGATACCGGTTCCAGATCATTTTCGGGTAGAAATTATGAAAAGAGGAAGTGCTTCTTTCCAGAACCAAGATGGTCCTTTTAGTGTCACCAAAAGGCCAGATGAAAAAGCTGCATCAAAGGGAGAAGTGCGCCAACTTTCAAAAGTGTGGTTTTACAAGGTCATGCCAAACGGAGAGAAAATTCTGAGGACATGGATGGTTTACTCACCTGTCAGCGGGAATTTTATATTGCTTTTGTTGCCGACTCTTTACCAGCTGTACTACAGATACAACATCCAAATTTGTCACTGGGTTTCAGAAGTGGTGGAAACTGAGCCCAAAGGTATATAATCATGAGACATCCAAAGAGCACTTATACTGTCTGGAAGTGGAAAACTTTGGCAGCAGGACTGAGGCTGCATGAACCATTAATGCCCAAACTATTTCTAGGATGGAGACTGAGAAGAAAAAGTGGAGGGACATTTTGCACAGATTGCTGGATATTACATTGTTTATTGCCAAGCAGAATCTGGCATTTCGTGGTCACAAGGAAGATGAGTCTTCTTTGAATAAAGGGAACTTTCTTGAGATGGTTGAGATGCTTTCCAAGTATGATCCGGTACTGAAGGAACACCTAATTAGGTTAAAGTGGCACACCAGTAAACTTAACCTGTCTGTCTCCTATCTGTCTCCACAAACTCAGAATGAGTTTATAAGTGTCCTGGCAAATCATGTGACGGTGAAGATTGTAACGGACATAAAGTCTGCAAAGTACTTTGGCATCATGTTTGACAGCACGCCTGACGTATCTCATACTGATCAGATGTCTGAAGTGATCAGATATGTACACATCACCAACAGGAAAGTTGAGGCAAAATAAAAATAAAATTGGATTTTTCCCTTTAAAGGGGAAAAAAGCTGTTGGCCTCAGTTCTGACATTCTTCAAAAATTAGAAAGTGATGGACTCAACATAATGATGTGCCGCTCTCAGGGTTATGATAATGCTGCTACTATGGCTGGAATCCATGGAGGTGTACAATCCATTCTGAAGGGGGAAAACAGGAAGGCTATTTTTAATAGATGTGTGGACCATTCCCTTAACTTGTGTGCTCAAAATGCATCTTGCGTGACCTTTTTTGGAACTCTGCAGACAATGTTTACTTTTTTTGCTGCTTCCACCCATCGATGGGATGTGTTAATTGACCATGCTGGAGTGTCAGTAAAAAGACTATCCACAACACGCTGCAGTTAAGCCAGTTAAGCCAGTAAAAGAAAAATGTTACATGTTTGTGTTGGCACTTGAAGCTCTTTGTGAACCATGTGAAAATATGGACACAAGAGGAGCAGCACAAGGTCTTCTACCTGCTGTCTATGACTTTACTTTTCTATGCTACCTGCACTTCTGGTCTGATGTACTGAGGGAAGTTAACCCTTTCATGACCAAGGGTCATTGATGCCCCAATGTCCAGGTCAAAATTTACAAATCTGACATGCGTCACTTTATGTGGTAATAGCTTTGGAACACTTTTACTTATCCACACCATTCTGAGATTGTTTTCTCGTGACACATTGTACTTCATGACAGTCATAAATTTGAGTCAATATATATCACCTTTATTTATGAAAAAATCCCATATTTACCAAAAAATTGTAAAAATTAGCAATTTTCTAAACTTCAATTTCTCTGCTTCGAAAACAGAAAGTGATACCTCATAAAATATTTATTACATAACATTCCCCATATGTCTACTTTATGTTGGCATCATTTTGGAAATGTTATTTTATTTTTTTAGGACATTACAAGGCTTAGAAGTTTAGAAGCAATTCTTAAAATTTTTAAGAAAATTTCCAAAACCCACTTTTTAAGGACTAGTTCAGGTCTGAAGTCACTTTGTGGGGCTTACATAGTGTATACCCCCATAAATGACCCAATTATGGAAACTACACCCCTCAAGTTACTTAAAACCAATTTTACAAACGTTATTAACCCTTTAGGTGTTCCACAAGAATTAAAGGAAAATGGAGATGAAATTTCTAGATTTCACTTTTTTAGCAGATTTTCTATTTTATAATTTTTTTTTCTTTAACACATTAAGGGTTAACAGCCAAACAAAACTCAATATTTATTACTCTGATTCAGCGGTTTACAGAAACACCCCATATGTGGTTATAAACTACTGTACGGGCACACGGCAGGGCGCAGAAGGAAAGGAATGCCATACGGTTTTTGGAAGGCAGATTTTGCTGGATTGGTTTTCTGAACGCCATATGTTTTTTATTTTTCTACCGATCGTCTTGTGCAGGGGCTCATTTTTTGCAGAAAGAGTTGAGGTTTTTATTGGTACCATTTTTGGGTACATAGGATTTTTTGATCATTCATTATTACACTTTATGGGACAAGGTGGCCAAAAATTGGCTGTTTTGGAACAGTTTTTTTTTTTTTTAACAGCGTTCATCTGAGGGGTTAGGTCATGTGACAGTTTTATAGAGCAGATCGTTACGGACGTGGCAATACCCAATATGTATACCTTTTCTTATTTATTTAAGTTTTACACAATAATAGCATTTCTGAAACCAAAAAAATTATGTTTTAGTGTCTCCATAGTCTGAGAGCCATAGCTTTTTATTTTTTGGGCGATTGTCTTAAATATGGGCTAATTTTTTGCGGGATTAGGTAACGGTTTGATTGGTACTATTTTGGGGTATATACGCCTTTTTTGATCGCTTGGTGTTGCACTTTTTGTGATGTAAGGTGACAAAAATGGCTTATTTTTTTACACCGTTTTTATTTTTTATGGTGTTTATTGGACGGTGTTGATGATGTGATATATTTATAGAGATGGTCGTTACGGACGCGGTGACACCTAATATGTGTGTTTTTTGTTTTGTTTTGTTTTTTTATAGGAAAAGGAAATTTATTTTTTACATTTTTATTTATTTATTTTTACTTTTATTATTTTCACTTTTTTTTTTTTTTTTTATCAGTTCCCTTTTGGATCTTGAAGATCCAGTGGGGCTGATGGTTGTACTATACTTTGCAATGCTCTTGCATTGCAAAGTATAATACAATCAGATGCCTGTAGGTGTCAGCACTGGACGCCTATACCATGGCAACCGGACGCCTTTGCAAAGCGTCCGGTTGCCATGGCAACCATCGGGCGCTGCGATCGCAGCAGCCCTGATGGTTGAGAGAGAGGGAGCCCTCTCCCTCTATTAACCCTATGGATGCCGCTACTGCGGCATCTATGGGGTTACAGCAGTGTCAGCATAGAGCTGACACACGCTGCTGATGGCGGCGGCTCAGGAATGGAGCCGCCGCCATCACACACAGAAGGAGGACCGCATCGAGGGCAGGGGACGGGGCATCGCTGGAAACTGGGGAGAGGAGAGGGGGGGCAGCATTTCATTATTTACAGGAAGGGGCTGCAGGAAGGGGCGGACCGCATCGGGAGGAAGTAGCAGGAGAAGATGATGGACAAGAAGGGGGCGCAGGTCGGGGCAGGAGGGGGCGGACCGCATCGGGGGGGCAGGACAAGAACGGGGCACAGATAGGGGGCTTCAAGGGGGCACGGGGGCTTCAGGACACATTACCGATTTCAGGCTCTGATCTGCAGACCGCAGATCAGAGCCTGAAACCGGCATTTTTTTCACACAGCGATCCGATTAGTTAGTCTGCACAGACTAACCAATCGGATCGATTGCCGGCAAGGGGCCACTCTGATTGGTCCCTTGCCGGCATTACTGCACTGTATGCTGTCCGTGACAGCATACAGGGCAGGGGCAGAAGCTTTAATCCAAGCGCTTTGCAGCGCTTGGATTAAAGAGCTGCCAGAACGTATATATATGTGGTAGCTGCACGGGGTATGTGCAGCTATCACGTATATATACAGATTGCAGTCGTGAAGGGGTTAATGATGCACAGCAGTACCTGCAGACTAAAGGCTTAAGTCTCGATAAAGTGGTGACAAAGCTTGAGACACTAAGACTTTTTCTGTGTGAGGAGCGCAGTCACCTAGTCGAAAATGCAATTCAGCAGGCACTTTTAAAAGCTGATGAATATGGAATTGCAGTAGAGAGAAGAACCAGGTTCAAGAAGAGGATGGCAGGGGAACTGGCAAGAGATGCTGGAAGCCCAAGTCTCCAAGAAGAAAATAAGAGGGCGATGTTTGAGTGCATTGATCGCTTTCATTTGGAACTCCAGACCAGATTAAGAGCCATCATGGAAGTAGCAGGCATGTTTGAGGCTGTTCAAGCAAAGAGTCTCATCTGCCACTGAAGGAGAATTAAAGGTGTCCATTCCAAAACTGACCAATTTCTATGATGAGGTATCTGAGAGTGAGCTGTTACTGGATATACCAAGGTTCAGATGAACCTAAAAGCAGCAAAGTTGGACCTAGAAGAAGTCAAGATTGGGCAGCTTTACAAGTTTTGACCTTCATAGCTGAATGGGATTTTATTGAGTTTCTCCCATACCTTTCACTATGTCTGAAATTATTTCTCACACTCTGCGTATCTGTGGCTTCGTGCGAGAGGAGCTTTTCAAAACTTAAACTTATCAAAAATTATCTGCGATCTACAATGGGAGAGTCTAGGCTTTCCGATCTTGCACTGTTGTCAGTTGAAAGCGAATTAGTGCAAACCATTGATTTTGATGAAGCAATTAATAGTTTTGCAGCTTTGAAGGCCAGGAAAGCAAAGTTCTGAATTGATTAAGATGTTCTATAAGTGCACTTGTATTTGTTCCTGTAAAATTTTGTGTTATTTAATTAATTATTTATTATTCATGTTGAATTTTGTGTTATTTAATTATTTATAATTTTCTCCTGTTAAATTTAGTGTTGTAAAATGTTATTTGTTCAGTAAAGGGGTTGGATTTAAAATAAATATCTGTTAACTAGGGCCTCCAAAGCTGGGACCCCCTTGATTAAGAGAGCCCCCATGCCTCCTCACTGCATGAGCTCCTTCTCACTCTTCAAGCATGTACCCAACAGCCACATTAATGGCTATGGGGCTTGTGTGAAAGCTGAACTCTTACCTGGCCAGGTTGCTGGTGGTGCAGCTGCTGCCGTACCACTTAGGCTACTTTCACACTAATAATTTGGCTTTCCTTTTGTGAGATCTGTCATGGGCTCTCACAAGCGGTCCAAAATGGATCAGTTTTGCCCTAATGCATTCTGAATGGAAAAGGATCCGCTCAGAAAGCATCAGTTTGCCTCCGTTCAGTCACCATTCCGCTCTGGAGGCAGACACAAACGCTGCCTGCAGTGGTTTTCTGTCCATCCTGGGATGCTGAGCGAGACGGATCCGTCCTGACACACAATGTAAGTCAATGGGGACGGATCAGTTTTCTCTGACACAATAGAAAACGGATCCGTCCCCCCCATTGACTTTCAATGGAGTTCATGACGGATCTGTCTTGGCTATATAAGACATAATACAACCGGATCCATTCATGATGGATGCATGTGGTTGTATTATTGTAACGGAAGCGTTTTTTCAGATTCATGACAGATCCGCAAAAAACGCTAGTGTAAAAGTAACCTTAGTTGTGGTGAATGTGGCGCAGTTCCGTGACTTCACCCAAATTTAATTCAACAGGCATTATTATTACAAGCTGTCCATAAAAATTGTTTCATCATTCTGGTAATGTGGGACACTTCATCACCATCACCACAATTTTATTCTTGTCTGCAGCAATCATTCTTCTGGTCAGCTGTCTGGAATTGCATTGTAATTCTGGAAATGTGGTACACTTTCAAGCCTTCACCCAATTTCAAGTCACCACTCTCCTGCTATCTCTACTACAACAAGTAGCAGACGCTGCAGTGATGCACTTCAGCAAATGGACATGCACCACCTGAACAACTCGGTTCAGTCGTATCTGGACTGTGCCCTTTGTCTGGCACATAACCTGTTCCCTGATCCCACTTACTTCTGGGGAGACAGATTGGAACAGTGGCAGAAACTTGCCCATTTTGCTCTCTCTGTACTGTCTTCCCCATCCTCCAGTGTCATCTCAGAAAGGATTTTTTCAGTGTGGTTTTCTTCACACCCAAACAGATAAAAATTTTCCCTGCCAGTGTACTAAACATTGCTATTGACAAAATGAATGAGCCATGGTTCCATAAGGATTTTCTACACCCAGGAGTCATGTGGGTGGTCATGCATAGCCATACAGGGAAGCATGCCAGTCAACCACCCACTAGATACTACCACCCACTGGACTCCTAAGCATAGAAAGCCCCTGACTATTGTTTATTTTTTATATTTTATATATAAGACTCTCTCTCCATCCATTCCCAGGATATGTCCCTCTCTTAGTTCAGGCACCTCATGTGATAATTCACTGTGGTTTGCCAGGGGGGCATTAACCACAGCACTTCCCGCTTCCCCCAAGTTGTAGTCCCTATGTTCTCTGTGACGCTGTCCAATCATGGCAAACAACTGGCTTGGCTGAGCATGGTCTTGCGAGAACGTACCTGGATGTTCTGCTGCAGGTGCAGCCTCCTCCCCTGTCCACACCACATGACTCCTGGGCATAGAAAGGACAGGGATTTGAGATACACTTGATGCCAAGGTATTTAGAAGTATACCAAAGAAATGTATGACAAAAAGGCACACTTGTGAGCACTTCTTGGAGTGGGTGCTTAGCATAAAGTCAAAATGTTATATGAACTTAGCCTTGCAGAATGTGTAGCCTGTTGACGGGCAGTAGGGATGCCGTAGGGAATGTGGCGTGCCTGCTTTATTGTCTGATAGTGAGAGTGTATTAGGTTATTTAACATAATGCAGTTACTTAATACATTAGTCTGCGGTGTCCTAACCCAATGGAACACTTTAATCATGAATGGCATTCTTTAATTTTCTTTAATTCTTTAATTTTTCACTGGCGACCTAATTGAATGGAGGCTGAATCATTGCCTGCTAAGTTTAACACAATTTTTGTAGATTGTAAAACTGGCTTGTGACAAACATCTATAACAGTTAAAGATTTGGTTAGCCCTCTGGGTATTATTTGCAGTAAAATTTAAACATTGCTATTTTGACAAGGATGGTTAATGCAAGTAATCAAGTTTACAATTAGCGTTTCTGCTGCCTTCGGCGATTGCAAATCATTGTTTCAAAAGTTAGGTACTGAATGCCCAAAGTAATTCTCTGCATAGTTTTCAAGAGGATTAACTACTTGTTAAGAAACTATTGCTTGGATGAAGTGGTTTGTAAAGTGCACTTGACTAAGGTCTGAACGTGCTTTTGACAGAAATGAGCATTTTATCTTACATCTACATTTCGTTATATTAAATATGGAAATATTCTATTTAGCCATTTCTTGGTGAAATCTGTGATGTTGGACCGCAAAGGGGCCATTAATCAAGAAAGAGTGGGAGACATTTTGGGTTAAGGCTGAGAACGACTCGGCACTTGCAGCCTCATTTGCTCATAAATTTTAACTTTTATGCCTTTATTAGACCACGGTGCACATTATTTAAGGCATATTGTAGATACTTAATGTGTATGGCCACCTGAAAGGAGTTGTCTGATTTCATCAATAATAAGGAGTCAGGGTAGCCGACTGTTGGGCTCCCCAAACATCAACTGTAACATAGTAATATAGTTTGTAAGGCTAAAAAAAAAAATCTGTCCATCCAGTTCAGTCTGTCATCCTGCAAGTTGATCCAAAGGAAGGCAAAAAAGATTAGTGAAGTAGAAGCCAATTTTCCTCATTTTAGAGGAAGTTCCTTCCCGACTACAAACAGACAATCAGAATAAGGCAGGTCCGCAATATGCGGGCACCGGCAGTGTGCTCACCTGAATGGGTCCGCAATCTGGAGCTGCGGTGCAGAACGCCGGCACAGAACCTTACGGAAGCACTATGGAGTCACTGCCTCCGCACTCTGTTGCGGTGCGGATGGATCACGGACCCATTCAAGGTGAATTGGTCTGAATCCATTGTGGCAGCCGCACAGATGGTGCCTGTGCATTGGGAACGGCAATTTGCAGTCCCCAATGCACGGAACGGCCGAACAACGGCTGTGTGCAAGAGGCCTCACTCCCTGGATCAACAGTGTAATATTACACTCCAGAAATACATCCAGGCCCCTCTTGAACTCTTTTAGTGAACTCACCATCACACCTCCTCAGGCAGAGAGTTCCATAGTCTCACTGCTCTTTCCGTAAAGAATCCTTTTCTATGGTTGTGTACAAACCGTCTTTCCTCCAGACACAGAGGATGTCCCCTCGTCACAGTCCTGGGGATAAATAGATGATGGGAGAGATCTCTGTACTGACCCCTGATATATTTATACATGGTTATTAGATTTGCCCTCAGTCGTGTTTTTTTCTAAACAGAATAACCCTAATTTTGATAATCTTTCAGGGTACTATAGTCCCCCCATTCCAGTTATTACTTTAGTTGCCCTCCTCTGAACCCTCTCCAGATCTGCTATGTCTGCCTTGTTCACAGGAGCCCAGAACTGTACACAGTACTCCATGTGTGGTCTGACCAGTGATTTGTAAAGTGGTAGGACTATGTTCTCATTACGGCATCTATGCCCCTTTTGATGCAACCCATTATCTTATTGGCCTTGACAACAGCTGCCTGACACTGGTTTCTACAGCTTAGTTTGCTGTTAACTAAAATTCCTAGGTCCTTTTCCATGTCAGTGTTACCCAGTGTTTTACCATTTAGCATGTACGGGTGACTTTCATTATTCCTCCCCATGTGCATAACCTTCTCTGACCAAGTCTCTAATCTATCCAGATCCGTCTGTAGCAGTATACTGTCCTCCTCCTTGTCAATTACTTTACACAGTTTAGTGTCATCTGCAAAAATTGATATTTTACTATGCAAACCTTCTACAAGATCATTAATAAATATGTTGAAGAGAATAGGGCCCAATACTGACCCCTGAGGTACTCCAATAGTGACAGTGACCCAATCTGTGTGTGTACCATTAATAACCACCCTCTGTTTTCTATCACTGAGCCAGTTACTGCTTTGGAGAAGTCAATATATATGACATCCATTGATTAGCCATGGTCAAGTCTAGAAATTATCTTAGAAACTGATTAAATTAGTTTGACATGAATGATTCCTCATGATGCCATGCTAATATGATGTTATTTGCTTATTTTCATTGAGTTACTCCGAGATAGCATCTCTTAGAAAACCTTCAAACAGTTTACCCACGACAGATGTTAAACTTACAGGCCTATACATTGATTGGATTAGAGGCCCAACCCACAAATCATGGCTCATATTGGAAAACGCCTTCTTGCCTTCTCCTACTCGGGCCCTCCTGCTGGCCGACAGACCACCCCTAACACTCAGCTACAATCCAAATTCCATGATCCGCAACACTCTAAAGGTCTGGAGGTGATTCTCGGCCAGCTCCGGAGCCCTAACACTGCCCTCCCCCCTCATGCTTGTAAAAGATGTCATCGCCTTAGCTCCCAAGGAGTTAAGAGTTGTCCAATCCCCCTAAGGTCATCTGCGATTGCCATTTCAGAGCTATTAGAGCCTGATGACTGTGTGCTTTCTGATCTGGAGTTCTGCAAGAAACTCAAAATACGAATCCATAACCCCATCCTCATGCGATTCCTTAGCTCAGAAGCACTCCTTCTTGCAAAAAAAACCCCTCTCTCGAACGAGACTAGCTGGTTTGAGAAGATAGTGAGGCTCTCGCTACACCCTCCTAAAACTATATCCACGATATATGAGCCATTGAAATCTCCCCCCTCTCAGACAAAGTCTGCTATAATTAGCCTTTGGGAGAAAGACCTGCAGAGAACCCTATCAGCTTCTGAAATTACAAAACTACTGATCACTCCACATAGGATCTCCAGATGCGTCCGCATTCAAGAAAACAGCTATAAAATCTTCTCACGTTGGTATAGGACTCCAGACAAAACCTGCATATACACTCACCTAAAAAATTATTAGGAACACCTGTTCTATTTCTCATTAATGCGTTTATCTAGTCAACCAATCACATGGCAGTTGCTTCAATGCATGTAGGGTTGTGGCCCTGGTAAAGACAATCTCCTGAACTCCAAACTGAATGTCAGAATGGGAAAGAAAGGTGATTTAAGAAATTTTGAGAGTGGCATGGTTGTTGGTGCCAGACGGGCCGGTCTGAGTATTTCACAATCTGCTCAGTTACTGGGATTTTTACGCACAACCATTTCTAGGGTTTACAAAGATTGGTGTTAAAAAGAGAAAAACATCCAGTATGCGGCAGTCCTGTGGGCAAAAATGTCTTGTTGATGCTAGAGGTCAGAGGAGAATGGGCCGACTGATTCAAGCTGATA
Organism: Bufo gargarizans; assembly: GCF_014858855.1. Lineage (NCBI taxonomy): Eukaryota > Metazoa > Chordata > Amphibia > Anura > Bufonidae > Bufo > Bufo gargarizans. The sequence goes on along the minus strand of NC_058080.1, from coordinate 589,931,499 downwards.
GAAGAGCAATGTTGACTGAAATAACCACTCGTTACAACTAGAGTTGAGCGAACACCTGGATGTTCGGGTTCGAGAAGTTCGGCCGAACATCCCGGAAATGTTCGGGTTCGGGATCCGAACCCGATCCGAACTTCGTCCCGAACCCGAACCCCATTGAAGTCAATGGGGACCCGAACTTTTCGGCACTAAAAAGGCTGTAAAACAGCCCAGGAAAGAGCTAGAGGGCTGCAAAAGGCAGCAACATGTAGGTAAATCCCCTGCAAACAAATGTGGATAGGGAAATTAATTAAAATAAAAATTAAATAAATAAAAATTAACCAAAATCAATTGGAGAGAGGTTCCATAGCAGAGAATCTGGCTTCCCGTCACCCACCACTGGAACAGTCCATTCTCAGATATTTAGGCCCCGGCACCCAGGCAGAGGAGAGAGGTCCCGTAACAGACAATCTGGCTTCATGTCACCAGAGAATCAGTCTGCATGTCATAGCAGAGAATGAGGCTTCACGTCAGCCACCACTGCAACAATCCATTGGCATATATTTAGGCCTAGCACACAGGCAGAGGAGAGGTTCATTCAACTTTGGGTAGCCTTGCAATATAATGGTAAAATGAAAATAAAAATAGGATTGAATGAGGAAGTGCCCTGGAGTCCAATAATATATGGTTATGGGGAGGTAGTTAATGTCTAATCTGGACAAGGGACGGACAGGTCCTGTGGGATCCATGCCTGGTTCATTTTTATGAACGTCAGCTTGTCCACATTGGCTGTAGACAGGCGGCTGCGTTTGTCTGTAATGACGCCCCCTGCCGTGCTGAATACACGTTCAGACAAAACGCTGGCTGCCGGGCAGGCCAGCACCTCCAAGGCATAAAAGGCTAGCTCTGGCCACGTGGACAATTTAGAGACCCAGAAGTTGAATGGGGCCGAACCATCAGTCAGTACGTGGAGGGGTGTGCACACGTACTGTTCCACCATGTTAGTGAAATGTTGCCTCCTGCTAACACGTTGCGTATCAGGTGGTGGTGCAGTTAGCTGTGGCGTGTTGACAAAAGTTTTCCACATCTCTGCCATGCTAACCCTGCCCTCAGAGGAGCTGGCCGTGACACAGCTGCCTTGGCGACCTCTTGCTCCTCCTCTGCCTTGGCCTTGGGCTTCCACTTGTTCCCCTGTGACATTTGGGAATGCTCTCAGTAGCGCGTCTACCAACGTGCGCTTGTACTCGCGCATCTTCCTATCACGCTCCAGTGCAGGAAGTAAGGTGGGCACATTGTCTTTGTAGCGTGGATCCAGCAGGGTGGCAACCCAGTAGTCCGCACAGGTTAAAATGTGGGCAACTCTGCTGTCGTTGCGCAGGCACTGCAGCATGTAGTCGCTCATGTGTGCCAGGCTGCCCAGGGGTAAGGACAAGCTGTCCTCTGTGGGAGGCGTATCGTCATCGTCCTGCCTTTCCCCCCAGCCACGCACCAGTGATGGACCCGAGCTGCGTTGGGTGCCACCCCGCTGTGACCATGCTTCATCCTCATCCTCCTCCACCTCCTCCTCATCCTCGTCCTCCTCGTCCTCCAGTAGTGGGCCCTGGCTGGCCACATTTGTACCTGGCCTCTGCTGTTGCCAAAAACCTCCCTCTGAGTCACTTCGAAGAGACTGGCCTGAAAGTGCTAAAAATGACCCCTCTTCCTCCTCCTCCTCCTCCTCCTCCTGGGCCACCTCCTCTTCCATCATCGCCCTAAGTGTTTTCTCAAGGAGACATAGAAGTGGTATTGTAACGCTGATAACGGTGTCATCGCCACTGGCCATGTTGGTGGAGTACTCGAAACAGCGCAACAGGGCACACAGGTCTCGCATGGAGGCCCAGTCATTGGTGGTGAAGTGGTGCTGTTCTGTAGTGCGACTGACCCGTGCGTGCTGCAGCTGAAACTCCACTATGGCCTGCTGCTGCTCGCACAGTCTGTCCAGCATGTGCAAGGTGGAGTTCCACCTGGTGGGCACGTCGCATATGAGGCGGTGAGCGGGAAGGCCGAAGTTACGCTGTAGCGCAGACAGGCGAGCAGCGGCAGGATGTGAATGCCGGAAGCGCGAACAGACGGCCCGCACTTTATGCAGCAGCTCTGACATGTCGGGGTAGTTGTGAATGAACTTCTGCACCACCAAATTCAGCACATGCGCCAAGCAAGGGATGTGCGTCAAATTGGCTAGTCCCAGAGCTGCAACGAGATTTCGCCCATTATCACACACCACCAGGCCGGGCTTGAGGCTCACCGGCAGCAACCACTCGTCGGTCTGTTGTTCAATACCCCGCCACAACTCCTGTGCGGTGTGGGGCCTGTCCCCCAAACATATGAGTTTCAGAATGGCCTGCTGACGTTTACCCCGGGCTGTGCTGAAGTTGGTGGTGAAGGTGTGTGGCTGACTGGATGAGCAGGTGGAAGAAGAGGAGGAGGAAGCCGAGAAGGAGGAGGTGGCAACAGGAGGCAAAGAATGTTGCCCTGCGATCCTTGGCGGCGGAAGGACGTGCGCCAAACAGCTCTCCGCCTGGGGCCCAGCTGCCACTACATTTACCCAGTGTGCAGTTAGGGAGATATAGCGTCCCTGGCCGTGCTTACTGGTCCACGTATCTGTGGTTAGGTGGACCTTGCTACAGATGGCGTTGCGCAGTGCACACTTGATTTTATCGGATACTTGGTTGTGCAGGGAAGGCACGGCTCTCTTGGAGAAGTAGTGCCGGCTGGGAACAACATACTGTGGGACAGCAAGCGACATGAGCTGTTTGAAGCTGTCTGTGTCCACCAGCCTAAATGACAGCATTTCATAGGCCAGTAGTTTAGAAATGCTGGCATTCAGGGCCAGGGATCGAGGGTGGCTAGGTGGGAATTTACGCTTTCTATCAAATGTTTGTGAGATGGAGAGCTGAACGCTGGCGTGTGACATGGTTGAGACGCTTGGTGACGGAGGTGGTGGTGGTGGTGTTGGTGGTACATCCCCTGTTTGCTGGGCGGCAGGTGCCAACGTTCCTCCAGAGGCGGAGGAAGAGGCCGAGGCGGCAGCAGCAGAATAGGCCGAGGCGGCAGCAGCAGAAGAGGTAGCAGGGGGAGCCTGAGTGACTTCCTTGGTTTTAAGGTGTTTACTCCACTGCAGTTCATGCTTTGCATGCAGGTGCCTGGTCATGCAGGTTGTGCTCAGGTTCAGAACGTTAATGCCTCGCTTCAGGCTCTGATGGCACAGCGTGCAAACCACTCGGGTCTTGTCGTCAGCACATTGTTTGAAGAAGTGCCATGCCAGGGAACTCCTTGAAGCTGCCTTTGGGGTGCTCGGTCCCAGATGGCGGCGGTCAGTAGCAGGCGGAGTCTCTTGGCGGCGGGTGTTCTGCTTTTGCCCACTGCTCCCTCTTTTGCTACGCTGTTGGCTCGGTCTCACCACTGCCTCTTCCTCCGAACTGTGAAAGTCAGTGGCACGACCTTCATTCCATGTGGGGTCTAGGACCTCATCGTCCCCTGCATCGTCTTCCACCCAGTCTTGATCCCTGACCTCCTGTTCAGTCTGCACACTGCAGAAAGACGCAGCAGTTGGCACCTGTGTTTCGTCATCATCAGAGACATGCTGAGGTGGTATTCCCATGTCCTCATCATCAGGAAACATAAGTGGTTGTGCGTCAGTGCATTCTATGTCTTTCACCGCTGGGGAAGGGCTAGGTGGATGCCCTTGGGAAACCCTGCCAGCGGAGTCTTCAAACAGCATAAGAGACTGCTGCATAACTTGAGGCTGAGACAGTTTCCCTGGTATGCATGGGGGTGATGTGACAGACTGATGGGGTTGGTTTTCAGGCGCCATCTGTGCGCTTTCTGCAGAAGACTGGGTGGGAGATAATGTGAACGTGCTGGATCCACTGTCGGCCACCCAATTGACTAATGCCTGTACCTGCTCAGGCCTTACCATCCTTAGAACGGCATTGGGCCCCACCATATATCGCTGTAAATTCTGGCGGCTACTGGGACCTGAGGTAGTTGGTACACTAGGACGTGTGGATGTGGCAGAACGGCCACGTCCTCTCCCAGCACCAGAGGGTCCACTAACACCACCACGACCATGTCCACGTCCGCGTCCCTTACTAGATGTTTTTCTCATTGTTATGGTTCACCACAACAACAAATATATTATTTGGCCCAATGTATTGTATTCAAATTCAGCGGGATATAAATTTGAGGCCTAGTATTTAGGCGCTGGGTGACCGGTATGGATTTAGTGACAGAATTAGACTTGGAAATGCACAGAAGCGTGTGTGTGAAGTTATTCTGAATGACCCTATGTGCACCTTGAATATTATATACCCTTTTTGGGATAGATTTCAAATAGCTCTGATATAGCAGGAACCACTAAATTATGAAATTGCTAAATTGGGAATTGTATTTCAACCCAGAACAAAAAATGTGCTTTGACGGACACTAAATATCTTGCCCAGCAACAACAGTACAGCGGTAACGAGAGATTTAGCAGGATATAAATTTGAGGCCTAGTATTTAGGCGCTGGGTGACAGGTATGGGTTTAGTGACAGAATTAGACTTGGAAATACACAGTAGCGGGTGTGTGTGAAGTTATTCTGAATGACCCAATGTGCACCTTGAATATTATATACCCTTTTAGGGATAGATTTCAAATAGCTCTGATATAGCAGAAACCACTAAATTATGAAATTGCTAAATTGGGAATTGTATTTCAACCCAGAAGAAAAAATGTGCTTTGACGGACACTAAATAACTTTCCCAGCTACAACAGGACAGCGGTAACGAGAGATTTAGCAGGATATAAATTTGAGGCCTAGTATTTAGGCGCTGGGTGACAGGTATGGGTTTAGTGACAGAATTAGACTTGAAAATACACAGTAGCGGGTGTGTGTGAAGTTATTCTGAATGACCCAATGTGCACCTTGAATATTATATACCCTTTTAGGGATAGATTTCAAATAGCTCTGATATAGCAGAAACCACTAAATTATGAAATTGCTAAATTGGGAATTGTACTTCAACCCAGAACAAAAAATGTGCTTTGACGGACACTAAATATCTTTCCAAGCAACAACAGTACAGCGGTAACGAGAGATTTAGCAGGATATAAATTTGAGGCCTAGTATTTAGGCGCTGGGTGACAGGTATGGGTTTAGTGACAGAATTAGACTTGGAAATACACAGTAGCGGGTGTGTGTGAAGTTATTCTGAATGACCCAATGTGCACCTTGAATATTATATACCCTTTTAGGGATAGATTTCAAATAGCTCTGATATAGCAGAAACCACTAAATTATGAAATTGCTAAATTGGGAATTGTACTTCAACCCAGAACAAAAAATGTGCTTTGACGGACACTAAATAACTTTCCCAGCTACAACAGGACAGCGGTAACGAGAGATTTAGCGGGATATAAATTTGAGGCCTAGTATTTAGGCGCTGGGTGACAGGTATGGGTTTAGTGACAGAATTAGACTTGGAAATACACAGTAGCGGGTGTGTGTGAAGTTATTCTGAATGACCCTATGTGCACCTTCAATATGATCTACCCTTTTAGGGATAGATTTCAAATAGCTCTGATATAGCAGAAACCACTAAATTATGAAATTGCTAAATTGGGAATTGTATTTCAACCCAGAACAAAAAATGTGCTTTGACGGACACTAAATAACTTTCCCAGCTACAACAGGACAGCGGTAACGAGAGATTTAGCAGGATATAAATTTGAGGCCTAGTATTTAGGCGCTGGGTGACAGGTATGGGTTTAGTGACAGAATTAGACTTGAAAATACACAGTAGCGGGTGTGTGTGAAGTTATTCTGAATGACCCAATGTGCACCTTGAATATTATATACCCTTTTAGGGATAGATTTCAAATAGCTCTGATATAGCAGAAACCACTAAATTATGAAATTGCTAAATTGGGAATTGTACTTCAACCCAGAACAAAAAATGTGCTTTGACGGACACTAAATAACTTTCCCAGCTACAACAGGACAGCGGTAACGAGAGATTTAGCGGGATATAAATTTGAGGCCTAGTATTTAGGCGCTGGGTGACCGGTATGGATTTAGTGACAGAATTAGACTGGGATATGGCCAAAAAATAACCACACTATTGCTGGTTAAATGCACTTGGTGACGGGCGCAGCTTGCCCCTGATGTAGTATATGGCCAAAAAATAAACAGACTATTGCTGGTTAAATGCACTTGGTGTCACAGCTTGACCAACCACACTACTGAGGGTTAAATGCACTTGGTGACGGGCGCAGCTTGCCCCTGATGTAGTATATGGCCAAAAAATAAACAGACTATTGCTGGTTAAATGCACTTGGTGTGACAGCTTCACCCTGATGTAGGCTTTAGCCAGAAAACAACCACACCATTGAGGGTTAAATGCACTTGGTGACAGGCGCAGCTTGCCCCTGATTTTGTATATGGCCAAAAAATGAACAGACTATTGCTGGTTAAATGCACTTGGTGTGACAGCTTCACCCTGATGTAGGCTTTAGCCAAAAAACAACCACACCATTGAGGGTTAAATGCACTTGGTGACAGGCGCAGCTTGCCCCTGATTTTGTATATGGCCAAAAAATGAACAGACTATTGCTGGTTAAATGCACTTGGTGTGACAGCTTCACCCTGATGTAGGCTTTAGCCAAAAAACAACCACACCATTGAGGGTTAAATGCACTTGGTGACAGGCGCAGCTTGCCCCTGATTTTGTATATGGCCAAAAAATGAACAGACTATTGCTGGTTAAATGCACTTGGTGTGACAGCTTCACCCTGATGTAGGCTTTAGCCAAAAAACAACCACACCATTGAGGGTTAAATGCACTTGGTGACAGGCGCAGCTTGCCCCTGATTTTGTATATGGCCAAAAAAGGAACAGACTATTGCTGGTTAAATGCACTTGGTGTGACAGCTTCACCCTGATGTAGGCTTTAGCCAAAAAACAACCACACCATTGAGGGTTAAATGCACTTGGTCGCAGCTTGTGCTGGCGCACCACAAGACACAAAATGGCCGCCGATCACCCCAGAAAAATGTGACTGACAAACGGTCTGGGCAGCCTAAAAACAGTGAGCAATTGAGGATCAGCAGCTCAATGATCCACAGCTGCAGATCGATCAGTTAATCAAGTCCTTTGGAGGAGTTAATCTGCCTAATCTCGCCCTACTGTCGCAGCCGCAACCTCTCCCTACGCTAATCAGAGCAGAGTGACGGGCGGCGCTATGTGACTCCAGCTTAAATAGAGGCTGGGTCACATGGTGCTCTGGCCAATCACAGCCATGCCAATAGTAGGCATGGCTGTGATGGCCTCTTGGGGCAAGTAGTATGACGCTTGTTGATTGGCTGCTTTGCAGCCTTTCAAAAAGCGCCAAGAAAGCGTCACAAAAGCGCCAAGAAAGCGACGAACACCGAACCCGAACCCGGACTTTTACGAAAATGTCCGGGTTCGGGTCCGTGTCACGGACACCCCAAAATTCGGTACGAACCCGAACTATACAGTTCGAGTTCGCTCATCCCTAGTTACAACCGAGGTATTCAGCAAAGCATTTGTGAAGCCACAACACGCACAACCTTGAGGCGGATGGGCTACAACAGCAGAAGACCCCACCGGGTACCACTTATCTTCCACAAATAGGAAAAAGAGGCTACAATTTTCACAAGCTCACCAAAATTGGACTGTTGAAGACTGGAAAAATGTTGCCTGGTCTGATGAGTCTCGATTTCTGTTGAGACATTCAAATGGTAGAGTCTGAATTTGGCGTAAACAGAATGAGAACATGTATCCATCATGCCTTGTTACCACTGTGCAGGCTGGTGGTGGTGGTGTAATGGTGTGGGGGATGTTTTCTGGGCACACTTTAGGCCTCTTAGTGCCAATTGGCCATTGTTTAAATGCCACGGGCTACCTGAGCATTGTTTCTGACCATGTCCATCCCTTCATGACCACCATATACCCATCCTCTGATGGCTACTTCCAGCAGGATAATGCACCATGTCACAAAGCTCGAATCATTTCAAATTGGTTTCTTGAACATGAGTTCACTGTACTAAAATGGCCCCCACAGTCACCAGATCTCAACCCAATAGCGCATCTTTGGGATGTGGTGGAACGAGAGCTTCGTGCCCTGGATGTGCATCACTCAAATCTCCATCAACTGCAAGATGCTATCCTATCAATATGGGCCAACATTTCTAAAGAATGCTATCAGCACCCTGTTGAATCAATGCCACATAGAATTAAGGCAGTTCTGAAGGCATATGGAGGTCCAACACCGTATTAGTATGGTGTTCCTAATAATTATTTAGGTGAGTGTATAACCTGGTACCTCAGACGTATGCTGGAGATGTCACAAAGAAAGGGGCTCATTCTTCCACATATGGTGGTTGTGTGAATTAATTGAACCCTGGTGCACAACATAGTCAAAATCTGTAATCAAATCTGCCAAACCTCCTTACCCGGCACTCCTGAATTAGCTTTACTCTCCCTGGGGATGGAGGGGATGGGCCCCCATAAAACATCCCTTTTTTCCCTCCTGATAGCAGCAGCGAGACTATTACTACCAAAGCACTGGCTCTCCTCTGAGATCCCAAGTGTGGACCACTGGATTAATAAGGTGGACCAGATATATAGGCTTAAAGAAATCTTGCACTGGGAACAACGCTCCAGACCCACCTTCCTCCAGATATGGACTCCCTGGAGAAATTATAGAAAATTCTTAGTACTCACCCCTGTCCTATCCCCCAGCTTTCATACCAGTACTGAAATGGTCATGCGCCTGAACCTGCCCAACATGTTACACACACTTTTTTTTCTAGCTACTCATGCCTAACTGTTCATTCAAGTTTTTACAGCTGATTGATTCTGTTTACTACCTGTCTCGACTGGTCCGCACCGGTCTTTCGATGTAATTCCCATCTGTTCATGTGTCTGTTCATTTTAAAAGGCTTATCTGTGATGTAATTTGATAGTGTACATGGCTATTTACAAACTTTTGATAAAACAATAAAAATTGTTAATAAAAAAAACCTTACAGGACTATAGTTTCCAAGCTTACCGGCCTATCGTTAATCTGTGATGAAACCCAATTGCAATAGTTTTTAATGTCCATGCAGCACTACCAGTGGGTTACTTGCAATGTTGGCAGACCATAAGACTGCTACAGGGCCCAGGGGGAGAGGGGATGGGACTGAACTCATCCAGTGTGAAAATACTGCATAATCAAACATCCACCACTAGGAGGAGCTCAATGCAAACAGATAATTACAGCTCCCATGGTAATTGCATGAATTCATGTGCACTGAGCTCCCCCTAGTGGTGGCTTCAGGCAAACAGCTGTGCAATAGAAGGGACTCAGGAGACTTATTAATGTATTTTTGCCAGTTGTTGATGTAAATGCATTGATAAACATGGTGTTCGGAATGAGCACAATAATTTTGAAGAACCTGCTTCTCTTTTTCCAACATAAAGGTCAGATAAAGTGGTGGAGACTGAAGGCATTTGTGTTATTTGCAGTTGTATTTAAAATGTCTTCTTTAATTAAAAAAAGGCAGGAGTTTGTCAGAAACCTGGGGCATTGCACTTTGCATTTTGCACTGCCTGGGAGTGTCTGATGCATGCACACTTGAAAACTGGGTGTGGCATTGGGACCCATACTAAGTTTTGCTATGGGGCCCTATGAGATCTGTGTATGCCCCTAATATCAATATTTATGTTATATCACTAGCATATTTCACAAATAATCAGATAGGTCCGGGTCACACCTCTGAGGCTCTTATCTCCAGAACAGAGCCACCGAAGTGAAGCAGAGCACCTAACACATGCACAGTGTCCTCTTTATTCATTTCTAAGGGATTTCTGAAAATAGCTGAGCAACTATTTTGAATGGAGAGCAAGCTATGGAAGTGCAGCCTCCCCTCCATTCACTGCTATGGGACTGCTAGAAATATCTATTTTCAAAACTTCCATAGTGGTGAATGGAGGCCTGGTGGGCATGCGAGACTGCTCTCGCTTCACATGAGGTACCCTGTTCTGGAAATCGGTGTGGGCCCCAGAGGTGAGACCCAGGTCTATATGACATTTGTGGCATATGCTAGTGATATGCCATAAATGTTGAGATAGGACAACCCTTTTAAAAAGTTCTCATTTAAATCAATGGACAGTCTTTGTAATGCATGATATGCTGGTTCTTCTGAAAGTTCCTCTTTGTAGCTTTATATCTAAGGCTAGGGCTAGGGCAGTGTTGGATTTCTTGTGGCTGCCGCAATGATCCTATTCATTTCTATGGGATCACTGCTGCTCAGCGATCCTGGCCGCGGCAGGTGTCGCGCAGCCAGTGTCCCATGTAGTCCTAGCCTAATAGTTCAGAATGCAGACTACTGCCTTTTAACATAGAATTCACTAAGGAGGTATTTGTAAATATAGGGGGTCATTTACTAAAAGAAATTTGCCTATTGTTGGCATATTTCTGGAGCCAAAATTTGCGCCGCAATCTGCCACTTTTCCCCGCTCACGCCAGGTCTAAAAAAGGGGGAGTGGTGTGGGCAGGCAGGCCTGTCTCATTTATCATTTTCTACACCTGTTTTAGGTGTAGAAAATGGTCTAAATTTAAGCCTAGAAGGAAGCTGGCATAGATTTAGACCGGTGGTGGATGCGCCAAAGTTATGTAGAGGCCGGCGGCTCTTCATAACTTCGGCGGATCCACTGCCAGCGTACGGGGCATATATAGACTAGTGTCTAAAATACCGGCCTTGATAAATGACCCCCATAGTTTTTTAAACTATACAACCCTTGCTAGACTTTTTCAACTCGTTGCTGCAAGAAATGGACATATGTCATTCCATGTGGACGTCCGTATGGATCAGTGCATTGTAAAAGTGAATTGAACCGTTAGGTTGTCTGTGTGCAGTCTGTTTACCACATGGAAAAATAATACTGTTGTGTGAATCAGGACCACCATTAACTGAGTTACATTGAATAGAATAGAACACAAACCTTTTTGGAAAATGTCTGTAGACAACAGTAGGTTCAGTTTCTGCTGTAGCTAAAGCCTACATGTTATGACCCTCAGGCATTCACCTTAAAATTCGGCACTCGAAAAAACTGTAGTAAAGGAGATAGAAAACCATAAAACTTGATATATTACCTCTGCATGAACACCCAGAATAATTGCCATTTACCCATAAAGAGTAATATAATTGGGAAAGAAGTCATTATCACTCCTTGATAAGATTTCAATGAGCACACACAACTATTTGAATCTAAAGACAAACAAAAACCATCTTTTATTTCTGTGTTGCAAAAATGTGGTGTGCTGCCATGCAGAAAATGTGTGTCTATTTACACCAGATTTTGAGAGAATGTCTAAAATTTGTAAGCTTATTCATGAAGCGTGGCAGTGGCTCTTTGCATGGCTTATGGTGATAACCGTATTGAGGTCGATAACGGTAACCTAAGGGAATTATGGGACTCTGGATCAGTGCTTGATGAATAGATTCATTAGTAGCTTATGATCCAGGAAGCCTCTGTTGCCTTGTCACTTTAGAGGTAATTCATATACAGCAAAATGTTAATCAGTATTCACTCATTTTTGGACCTACTTTGAATTTTTAAACTTTTTTTCTCTAAAAAATTGAGTATTTTATTGGTGCTAAAAGCAAATTCTTCCTATTTTTATTAGGGTACTTTCACACTTGCGTTTTTCTTTTCCGGCATAGAGTTCCGTCCTAGGGGCTCTATACCGGAAAAGAACTGATCAGTTTTATCCCCATGCATTCTGAATGGAGAGTAATCCGTTCAGTTTGCATCAGGATGTCTTCAGTTCAGGATCCTGATCAGTCTTACTAATGCCATCAGTTAGCATACACTTTGCCTGATCCGGCAGGCAGTTCCGGCGACGGAACTGCTTGCCGGATCTCTCTGCCGCAAGTGTGAAAGTAGCCTTACCTGTTTACTTTTGATAAACTAGATTCTAAACAACATCTGCTTGCTGATCCCATGGAAGATCTATTCTGGATATTTCTTTTGCATTCGGACACATATTCAGTTAAGACATTTTTTTCTTGTATCTTTGTACTTACGTTGCACATTTGCTATGACGGTATAAACTAGGGGCCAGATTTATCTAAGGAAAGCTGGCTTAGTTGCCCATAGCAACCAATCAGATTCCACCTTTCATTTTCCAAAGGAGTTCTGAAAAAGGGAAAGGTGGAACATGATTGGTTGCTATGGGCACCTAAGCATTTTTCCTTTATACCAGGTTTGATAAATCTACCCTTAGGATATCAGTGACTGTGTATATTTCCAATAAAGACTCACGTTTGTTTAAAATGGTTGTCCATAGAGATGAGCGAACCACTCAAGATTCAGTTTGGCTCAGGTTCACCGAATTTTTGAAAAAGTTCAGTTCAGACCTGATTTGATTCGGACCGAAGCAAAGTTGCTTCAGTTGCCCTGAAAATTAACATAAAGGGTGTTTAAAAATACACTGTACTGGCACATGTGCCGGATGTGTTACGCTGGCATGAGATTATGGGATAAAAAAAAAGTGGCTTGTGGTACCAAGTTTTAAAAAATTATGCCTTGACAGTGTCAGTATGCCTGCCCATATGACACACACAGCTGTTGATTGTCAGAAGAAAAACTGGCTTATTGTGAATGAGCCTAAAAAAAATCTCCTTTTTTATTTGGGAGTAGCAGCAGTGCAGTGTGGATGTGGAAAGGGTACGGATATATGGCATGCGGCCGCAATAGTAGCGGCAGAAGAAGCAGCACAGCATGGAACATACAAGGCAGTAGATTGGCTGTGTATGTGTAGTAGTAGTGGTAGTGGGGGCAGATGCTTTGGGTTAATAGTAGTGGCTGTAGGGGATTCGCAGTGAGGAGCAGCAGCAGCTGAGGCAGCGTCAGCCATACAGTACATGATGGCAGATAGGCAGCAGCATGATGTCGGTGGCAGCAGCCATACACAACATGATGTTTGGCAGGCTGCAGCAGTGGCATGATGGTGGTGGCACGATGGAAGCAGGCAGGCAGCAACTGTGGCAAGATGGGACACTGTCAGCAAGGCCAGATTGATCAGCCTCAGCCAAAGGAGTGTGAAAATCCTCCCGAATCCAGGCTTGGTACATTTTGAAAAAAGTTATGTTTTGGATATTGACGGAGGATGACTTTGCCCCTTTGGGTGTCACCACTACCCCTGCGGCACAGAAAACCCTCTGATGACACTAGAGGCTGGGCTGGGCAAGAAAGAAGAAAATGAGCCTGCTGTGCCAGTTTGGGCTACTGTTCCATTCTGCCTACCCATAAATTCATGGTGTAAGGGAACAGGGTATGTCCCAGAGACTGACCAGTGTTTAGGTAGGCCTGAATCTGGGTGTTGAGGCAGGAGCTGTCAGCTTGTTGAATAGCCTCAGCCTAGTGTGGCACCTTGAAAAACTGCTGTTGCAGCTTCTGCTGGTTGTGGTGGCGTTAGTGGTTTGACACTGCAGGGGGGCAGAGAGGAGCCTCCCTTTCAGACATGCTGGAGGCAGGCATTTGCTCGTCATAAGCCGGGCAAGCTACATACACAGTGTTTCCTAGTAATGTAATTTGGCCTCCCTTTCTGCAGGAGGAAAATATTCCCCCATTTTTCTTTGATAGCAAGGGTCTAAAAGTATGGCTATCCAGTAATCATCATCCTGCTTGATGTTGAGCATGCCCGAGGAGCCAGTTCATTCCTGCTCCATCCCCCATTGAGATGATTGGGTGTCCTAGCCATTGCCATCATCGTCCTGTTGCTCCTCCACCTCCGACTCCTCCTCCTTTTGCAGTGGCAGCTCCTCATCCTCCTCTATAGCAGATTCACTTTGTGGGTCACCAACACCTACAGGACAGACAGCAAGATGCCTTAGCTGTTCTTCTGCTGCCATCCCCCTGCTTCAGCATCTGTTCTAAGATAAATATGAGAGGGATGACATTGTTCATTTTGCAGTGGCCCCTGCTGACAAAACTTTGTGGCCTCTTCGAAGGGCTTCAGCACCCGACAGGCATCTTGGATGAGTTGTCACTGCCTGACCTTGAAGCAGCACATCCCCACTGCTGCTAAGGCTGTCTGGTGCATAACAAAATCGTTCATGGCTTTCCGCTGCTTATACAGATGCTTGAGCATGTGCAATGTTAAATTCCAGCGAGTTGGCAAATTAAGCAGATTAAACGGTGTAGCCGTTCTGTTACTGCAAGTCAAATAGAGCATTCCTCGCCACGTAAGAATGGCTGAAATGCTTGGACAGTGTACTTATATTAAAAAGGTTGTCTCACTTAAAGGGTTTCTGTCACCACAATTATCCCTATTAAACAGGCTGACATTATACTGTACATGTGCAAATGTCAGCTGAATCGAACTGTGTTATTCTTTTTCTTAGGTATTCCCCCGTTTTTGTGCAACTTTAAGTTTTATTATATGCAAATTAGCCTCTAGGAGCAGGGGGGCATTGCTCCTGCTCCTAGAGGCTCCATTCTCCCACCTCATATCGCTCCCTGCCATCCTTGATTGACAGGGCCCTGTGTCCTGGGGAAATATCACGCGTGCCAATCTCACGCTCATCCCATTCAGTATTCGGCGCAGGCGCAGTGAGGGAAGGATGCTTGCCGGCTTCCTCACTGCGCCTGCGCCAAATACGTCACACTGCTCCCGGAAGAGAAGACAGCCGGCATCGCAGAGAAGAAGGAGAGTGCTGTGACGTCGCCGGATCCTCCTGTGTGGTAAGTATTTTCCTAATTGGCCAGCTCTTTATTCCCACTGATACCACCAATAATCAAAGGGAGCATTAAATGAAAGAATATTTTATATAAAAAAGTGATATTAATTATTATATTTATGAACACTATATCACCAACGTATCAAAGTAATTTGGCCACCAGATAATATATACATATATTTAGATATATAGGGTAATCATGTCCCCCCTTAGACGTCTCTTCTCGAGACTAAATAAATGTAATTATTTTAATATTTCTTCATAACTAAGACCCTGCATGCCCCTTATCAGTTTAGTCGCTCTCCTCTGTACTTTTTACAGCCCCAGGGCATCCTTTCTATGGACTGGTGCCCAGAACTGAACTGCATGTTCCAGATGAGGCCACACCAACGCTTTGTAAAGTGGTAATATTACATCCCTGCCCGCGATTTCATGCCTCATTTAATGCATGACAATATCCTGGTGGCCTTAGAAGCAGCTGATTGATATTGTATGAACCTCATGCATTAACATGGATGTGGAGGGGCGTCTCAGGGTCCATAAGTCGGGTTAGATATATGGCTTATTGTTATAATTGTTTGCTGTGAATGATAATCCAGTATTGTCATTAGTGAGATAACAAATTTTTCTCTATACATGATGTCTATTGGGACACTGTGATAGGTGTTCCCTGAGGAGCCCAAATTATTATTGTGGGCAAAAAGCATGGTGTTGTGAACTATAATGGCTTAGGTACCCATAGTACAAAATCTATACTGGCAAACAGTGTACTTGGAATCCACTGGATGATAGTTACATTTTCTATTGCACATGTGAACATTGTAGAATTTGTGTACTCAGCATTTATTAATTTAAATATCTAGAATAACAACTGTGTGTACTGAGCATTTATTATTTTATGTATCTAGAATAGGCCACATCATATAAGCATTGGGCATACCATCAAGGTGTTGCCTGTGTCACCGGTCTTCAGGGCCATCCTAGGGCATACAGGAGGTTCCTGAATACGGGATCGCCCCTATTGGGGCGGTCATTCCGTTGTTTAGGCAGGGATTATCAGAGCATAGGGTAAGCATTAGGGAAAGGTCCCAAATCGATTGCTATAACCCTACCTGAAGAACAGTCCCCTGCAGAACCTTGGAGGACTCAGGACCACCGTGTCCCAACCGTATCTATTATTATTTGCTTTGCGTATTTGTTTTTGTGGGGTTGTTTTAAAAATTAGAATAAAGGCTACATTTTAGAATTAGTGGTACTCTGTGAACATGACATTGTATGCTGTTATTTGATCTACCATCTACACGGACACCCAAATCCTTCTCTATAAGTCACTCTACCAGTGTTATATCCCCTAGGACATATGAAGCACAGAGATTATTACTACCAAGATGAGTAACTTTACATTTATCCACATTAAAACTCATTTGCAAAGTTGATGCCCAATCACTCAGAGTGTTCAATTCAGCTTGTATTTTATGGACATCTTCCATAGACTGCACAGCACTACATAGCTTAGTGTCATCTGCAAAAATAGAAATGGTGCTATTAATCCTGTCCTCGATGTCATTTAATAAATAAATTAATGTATCGTTATTATCCATATTGCTTCCTTTGCTGGCTTATTATTTTTCCCATCACATTATAAACTGCTTGTTTCCATGGTTATGACCACCCTGAAATCCATCAGTGGTGGTCATGCTTGTACACCATAGGAAAAAGCATCTACCTCTTTGGTGGCAGGGATCGTGGGAGTACAAGTAGGCTAGTGCTCTTTCCTATAGTGTGCAAGGACAGCCACCACTGCAGGATTGCAGGGTGGTCATAACCATGGAAATGAGCAGTGCATAATGTGATGGTAAAATAAATCCAGCATGCTTGTGTTCACTTCCTTTACATAAATCCTATTTGCTGAAGTGAGACAACCCCTTTAAATGTTGCACAACTAGGTTGAAGACATGTGCCATACAGGGAGTATGTGTTATTTCCCCCAGGTTCAGGGCAGCCAGGATGTTGTGCCCATTGTCACTAACCACTTTCCCAAGTTGGAGTCGGCGGGATGACAGCCAGTGGGATGTTTGCTGCTTGATATACTCTATCAACAGCTTGCCGGCGTGGCTACTTTCATCTCGGCTGATCATCTCCAGCACAACGTGGCAATGCGTGGCTTGACACATGTGATAGGAAGAAGGGGTAGTGCAACCGACGCTGTGCCCTACTGCTGTTGTGGACAGGAAAGCGCCCGCGGAAGAGACGGCATAGGAGGCGAAAAAGTACTTGGCGTTGAGACAGAAATAAACGGAAATGGATGATTGAGGCCTGATGACAAATATCACATTATCACTTACAGATAATTTTGTGCGCTTCCCTGTGTTTTGGTGTAGTAATTACCTACCATATGCTGGTTTTAATAAAATTGAACAACCCCCAAAAATAATAATTTGCACCGTGTGGAGAAAGAAATAAACAGAAACAGATGATTAAGGCCTGGCGCCTAATATCACGTTATCACTCGTAGATAATATTGTGCGCTACCCTGTGTATTGGTGTAGTGATCATGTATATGCTGGGTTTAATAAATTCAACAACCCGAATTTTTTTTTACACCGCATGGATACAGAGAAAAAAAACCTGGAGATTCAGGCCTGATGCCGTATATTGTGTTTTCACTCACAGATACTATTGTGCACTACCCTTTGTACTGGTTTATTTACATTGAACAACCACCCCCCACAACAAAAAAATATTGAAACCATGTCGAGACAGAAATAAACAGAAATGGATGATTGAGGCCTGACTCCAAATATCACGTTATCACTAACAGATAATTTTGTGCGCTACCCTGTGTTTTGGTGTAGTGATCACCTACTATATATGCTGGTTTTAATTAAATTTACCAAACCCCCCCATAAAATTGCAATTGCAAACAGAAACGGATGTTTGAGGCCTGATGCCTAATATACCTGGACACTAGCCCATGGACAATATCTTTATTTCATCTTCAATTCACTTTATCATTTTTGCTAATTATCTTTTATGTGTATTTTGAAATAAAAATTATGTTTTACCTAATAAGAGTTCCCAGTTTCACAATTGATATTATTTCTCTCTGGGTAGATTAGTTGGAGGTACAGACACATTGACCCCACGACCTGTTAGTACTGATCATGTATATGCTGGTTTAATTACATTGGACAGATCTAACCCCCCAAAATTGCAATAAACGGAAACAGAAGATTGAGGCCTGATGTCTAATATCATGTTATCACTCACAGATAATATTGTGCGCTACCCTGTGTATTGGTGTAGTGATCTTGTATATGCTTGATCTTGTATATGCTGGTTTAAGTAAATTAAACAACCCCCAAAAATAGCAACTATGTGGCGATAGAAATAAATGGAAATGGATAATTGAGGCCTGAGACCTAATATCACGTTATCACTCACAATTAACCCACTTTTTTAGGAGTGGGGTCACTTTATTAGGGGAGGGTCACTTTATTGGGGGGGTCACTTTATTAGGAGTGGGGTGACTTTATTAGGGGGGTTACTTTATTGGGGGGTCACTTTATTAGGAGTGGGGTCCTTAGGGGTACCTTAGGGATGTCTCGGGGCACAGCTCTGCACATAGCCAGGAGCACGTAGTCAGGAGCAGGCAGTGTGACGACTTAGGGGCGGAGCAGGCATGTGTGACAGGGAAGTCTGCTCCACCCCTCATCTGCCTGCTCCTGTGCTCCTTTCAACTTTCCTACTCCTCCCTCCTCCATAACAGTGCTTCTGCCCTACCACTCAGCAATTGGTGAGGTCGGCTAGTCCCTAACATAGACAGCCCGCAGAGGCGACCAGACCCTGCATCACCATCTGCGGCGGCACCCGGTCCCTGCCTCCGAACACCCGCAGCACGCCTGGCTCCTTCCGCCAAGCACCAGCAGCACGGCCGGCTCTTTGATTGCATTGCAGCACAGCAGCATGACAGTTAAAAGTAACTTCAGAGGCCACAAGCGCCGGATATGTTTTTTCCCTATATTGCCCCCATAAGACGCACTAACTTTTTTCCCTCATTGCGTCTTATAGGGTGAAAAATACGATAAGTGTAGGTCTGGCCAGGAAGGGAGGTTTGCCAACCCCCCTCAAAATGTGCACAATCCCTTTAATGTTGACAAATTATCAGTTATTCTTCTTTAAATGTATTTATTCCCTTTATAGCAATCTTGGTATACAGTTTAGTGTCTATATTCTTAAATGGGTTTATATATTATGCTTTTGTTATTTTTCTTTTAGTTAGAAAAATGTTTAAAACATTATTTTTTAAATTTGCCATGTGTTGTCATATTCTGACACCCATAACTTTTTATCTTTCCATTTGAACCGAATGGGGGTTTGTTTTTTGCAGGTGAGCTGTACATTTAATTTGTATCATGTTGGGGATTTCTGGCTTTTTCTTTATTTTCTTCAGCCATTCACCATGCAGGTTAGACAAGATAATATTTTAATACGTTGGATGTTTATGAATGCAGCAATAATAAATATGTATATGTTTTACGTGATAACTGGGAAAATTAGGGCAATTATGATTTTTTTTGTATTTGTGTTTTTCTTTAAAATTTCAAAAAACTTTTTCTTTTTTTTCTCCTAGGGGACGTCAACCTGCGATGACTTAGACAATAAACTGGAATACTTCTGAATTGCAGTGTATTTTTCCTTTACTAGACGCCTTGGTGTCCCAGACCCCATCTGTTTTAATCATGAGTATTGCGTGATCATATGAATACAAATGAGTAAAAAAATGCATACACACCAAACTTGTTTAGAAACATTTAATACCCATGATTTTTGCAAGACAATCAAATGAAAAACACCATCTATATTTTCCAATATACATACAAACCTAGAGTTACATCACACCCCAAGCCAATTTTTTTTTTCTCCCACAGTGCACAATGGAAAAAGCTCAGCTTTTGTGATCTCTAGTAAGGAATACAAACTGACACAAATCTAAGAACATGTAAGACCTTAAGAATATGAATCAGAATTGCATGTTGCTCTACTGTTTTCATGAATTAGGAGTCTAGAGCATTTTGTAATGACATATTATGTAGTGTAATCATTAGTGACTTCATGTAAACTGGATATATAGGTATTGCTTCAAATAGAATGAGACATCTAGAACTCTATACTGTATGTGATGTCCAACACTGGCAGCTACTGTTCTATAAAATGTGTTTTATTTTCATGGAACAATTAAGGTCAAGAAACATGCTGACTGCATCATACAGATAGAATCTAATAAATTACATGTGGTAAAATTACTAATTACATATGGTAAAAAGAATGGTATATTTGTATTTTTATTTGTAGGTCATCCTTGTCAGGCAACTCTTGACTAAACAGCAATGAAAATGTTACACGTCATGATCTAAAATAAGTATTGAACATGTACCCGCTCAGCTGTCACTGCATCCAAGAGATGGCAAAGACCCGGTTCCGGAAATATTATATGTCTAGAGTAGGTTCTAATAAGGCTTAATTATACAGAAATCACAACATACTGGATACAACGTACTCTTCTGGGTCACTAATGCAGCTTTGTGTGGAATTCAAGTGAGATTCTCCAGAGGAGGCTTTCTTTTGGCTTAGATTATGAAGCATTAACTTCCTGGGGGTCAAGAGGAAGCTCATAGGTGTAAGTATCATCTCCTTGCTGATTGTAGGAAGGGACCAATGGTGCTTCAATTATAAGTAGACCCTCCGGAGAAAGAGAGGCAAACACTGTCAGGGGATCCACTTCTGTGGGCAATCTAAAAAGAAACAGGATATTTACTGTTAGTAATGGCATAGTGAACAATTCATACAATACATGCTCCCAAGATTATTTCCTTGCTACAAATAGCAAAGCTAAACACAATAACATTATACAAAAAAAAAATGAATATAAATTAATTCTGTATTATATAAAGAAAAAAGTTTTGACACAGAACTTACATAGTACAATTGAAAAAAGACATCCATCAAGTTCAACTAAGGGATGAGTGGGGATGCTAATTTTTGTAAAGAGGATTGTGAACCCGACTTCTACACATTTAAATATGCATTAATGTTATTTAATTTTCATCATTTATCTAAGCCTTTTTAACATTGTCCACTGTTCATGCTGTGACCACCTCCTGAGTTGAGTATTACACATTTTCACAGTTCTTACACTAAAGAAGCCTTGTCACCTTCTAGAGACTGAACCATTTCTTCTCCAGATGGAGGCATTGCCTCCTTGTCTGTTGAGGGGATTTTACATGGAACAGCTTTTCACCAAATTTTTGTACAGGCTACTTATATATTTGTATAAGTTCATAATATTCCCAATTAGATGCCTATTCTCAAGACTAAATAAATGTAATTGTTTAAAAATGTTTCTTCATAACTAAGGCCCTCTATGCCCCTTTTTAGTTTAGTCGCTCTCCTCAGTACTTTTTCCAGCTGCAGAGCATCCTTTCTATGGACTGGTGCTCAGAACTGAACTGCATATTCCAGATGAGGCAGCACCAAAGCTTTATAAAGTGGTAATATTATATCCCTGTCCCGCAATTCTATGTCTTGTTTAATACATGACAATATCCTGGTGGCCTTAGAAGCAGCTGATTGACATTGTATGCTGTTATTTAATCTATGATCTACAAGTAGACCCAAATCCTTCTCTACAAGTAACTATGCCTTTGTTACCCCCCACCCAGTACATATGATGCACGTAAATTATTTGTTACCCAGATGCATAACTTTACATTTATCCACCTTAAATCACATTTGCGAAGTGTATGCCCAAACATTCAGAGTGTCCAAATCAGCTTGTAGTTTATGGATATCTACCATAGACTGCACAGTACTACATAGCTTAGTGTTCTCTGCAAAATTAGAACCAGTGCTATTAATCTGATCCTGAACATAATTCATAAATAATTAAATATTAGAAGACTCATCACTGAACCTTGGGGTACACCACTTATAACCCGGGACCATTTAGAATAGGAGTCATTGACCACCACTCTCTGGACACAGTCCTCCAGCCAGTTTTCAATCCAATTACAAACTATACCATCCAAGCCTATAGACCTTATTTTACCTATTAAATGTCTATAATGGACAGTATCAAATGCCTATGCAAAATCCAAGAACATTAGTACATCCTTAGCTGCCCCTCTGTCCAGGCTTCTACTCACCTCCTCATAGAAACAAATCTGATTATGGCTGTATTACACCAACAGATCATCTGATAGATTTTCTGATGGCCAATTACACACACAGATCTTTTGCTATACACACAACTATTGGTCTAATTGAACAGAAATCGGTCAGATGAACTGTTGGTGTAAATGCACCTTTAGAACCCCTTTTTTTTTAATATGGGCACGACATTTGTCTTGTACCAGTCACTTGGTAATCCGTCTGGACTCAGAGCTTTGTTCAAATTTACCTTATTTAGCTTAGCTTGCACCATATCTACAGTTAACCAATTTAGTATATTACTGGATGTATTAATAGCACTGGCACCACCGATATCCGCTCCTTTCTTTTCTTTTGTATATAACAGAGCTAAAAAAAAACATTTCGTAGCTCTGCCTTTTCCTGATCCTCGGTGACCATCTCTCCTTTGCCATTATTTAGTGGACCTACCTGCTCTGACCTTGTTTTTTTTAGCGTTTATATATTTAAAACATTTTTGGGGATTTTTTGCTATATTTGGCCACCTGCCGTTCATTTTATGTTTTTTCCAGATATTTTTTATAGATTTTATTAAGCTCTTTGTAAATTTCAAAGGTTACAGCTGACACCTTAAAGTTGTACTTTTAAATGCCCTTTTTTTGACATTTATTGCCCTTTTTACAGTAGCATTTACTTACAGAAATACATTTTGCTATGTCATTACCCAACTTAGATTTAAAGCTCTGTCATTTATCCTCTGTACAATTTTGAGACTATAGATATTCCCAGTCTATGCCCTGAAATGCTGTCCTCAATCCGAGGAAATTGGCTTTTTTTAAAATTAAGTGTTTTTGTCCTCCCAGCCAGAGTTTGTTTTTTATAGTTCAGGGGGAATATAATAGTAAGGCTGTTAACAGCCTGCATTTGTGGGAGGGGCGTCTGGCTATTTATCCCCCCTACCTGCCGCTCAGCCAGGCGCCCGAGCCTCACGCACCATTTGCGGTTTCGAGCTCCCTCCTCTTCCGACCCGAATCCTGCTTCCGGTATCCTGCGCTCACGTGCCGCCGACATCCGGATCGCAGCACGCCAGCCTGCCAAGTAATCGAGGCTCAGCTGGCTCCGTTCCAGCTGTGTCTCCCACCCGACCTGGTTTCCTGCCCCCTGCTGGTGCAGGCTTGGTTGCCGCTCCCCCCAGCATGATGCGCTCGCACGAGTGCGGGGAACAGGGTTGGGGGAGCGGCATCTTAGTCAGTGAACTGCCGGTCACATGCCGGCTCAGTATGAGAGCCTATTGAATTAAAGTGGTGTCATAGGTAGATTCACATGTAACCATGCTATTTGGCATATCCGTTAGAAGCCTATTTGTTTTTTAAGGGCTTTTAGCTCAGGAGGCATGGTCAAATTCTGGTTTTGGGATGCAGGTCGCTCTCCTGCTTTCAGGGGGGGCGCAGTTTTATTTTGGGTCCCCTGCCAGATTGTTTGGGGCTCCGTACATTTAATTTTAAGTTCATCTGCCTTGCATCACAATACCAGAATTTGCGATTTACGTGATTTCACTTTACTGTCTCAGAAAACAGTGGTTTCTCGTTTTCTGGTTCAAATCTGCTTCTGTCTCCTGGTCTTTACGTATGGCTGGGGTCCCCTGGCCCTCCCGGGATCTCAGTGCCTCCCGGATCGCCCAGGTTGTCGATGTTCCTGGATCGCCCAGGTTGTCAGTGTTCCTGGATCGCCCAGGTTGTCAGTGTCCCTGGATCGCCCAGGTTGTCAGTGTCCCTGGATCGCCCAGGTTGTCAGTGTCCCTGGATCGCCCAGGTTGTCAGTGTCCCTGGATCGCCCAGGTTGTCAGTGCCCCTGGATCGCCCAGGTTGTCAGTGTCCCTGGATCGCCCAGGTTGTCAGTGTCCCTGGATCGCCAGGTTGTCAATGTTCCTGGATCGCCCAGGTTGTCAGTGTTCCTGGATCGCCCAGGTTGTCAGTGTCCCTGGATCGCCCAGGTTGTCAGTGTCCCTGGATCGCCCAGGTTGTCAGTGTCCCTAGATCGCCCAGGTTGTCAGCGTCCCTGGATCGCCCAGGTTGTCAGCGTCCCTGGATAAATTTTTCAGGGATCTTTCTTCGTCATTGGATGGTAATCATTTTGGGCCCTTCACTAGCCTGATTTTGAAAGCGGCCATGTATCTCACCTTTTATGGATTCCTCCGGCCTGGTGAGGTTCTGGCGGGTCCAAATCGCCATATCCATCCTCTGAAGCAGCATCAGTTATGGGGCCAGGGCCATTACACTCCCCTGCTACCTTCCACCAAAACCATTCAGTCAGGACCCCCTTCCGAGGTTAAATTCTATCCCACGTTGAACGATTGTTGCCCAGTTCAGGTGCTGCATCAACTGCTAGCCCTCATCCAAGGTTCATCACCAGATAGCCCGCTCCTGCCACACGCAGGCAAGCCTCAGCACCCTCAGTTTATATCTTTCATCCGTGCCCTCGCCCAGGGTCTAGGCTATGACCCCAAGGTAATTTCGGGCCACTCATGTCGCCAGGGGCAGCCTCCGCTGCTTCTCGGCATCAGGTGCCAGCTCATGTCATCCGGTCCATGGGGCGGTGGCGGTCCTCCTGCTTTACTAGGGATATACCCAATCCTCAAGTAGAGATATCTCGTGCCTTTCGATCACTGGCTTTGTAGTTTGCAATAAAGTGTTGTACCTAACTGATGTTTTTTGCGCCCTTTTTTTCACTGGTGTACCCGCGCCCGTGGCTCCCGGCACAATTCAGCCACTATGTTCAGGGCGGGTTTCTCTGCGTGCGCCGGCGTTGTCCTAGCCCTGACCATAAATAGTAAGGCTGTTAACAGCCTGCATTTGTGGGAGGGGCGTCTGGCTATTTATCCCCCCTACCTGCCGCTCAGCCAGGCGCCCGAGCCTCACGCCCCTCCCTCCCGCCCTTTTTCTCAAAGCTCCCTTCAGGTATGCCCCCTTTTTTTCACTGGTGTACCCGCGCCTGTGGCTCCCGGCACAATTCAGCCACTATGTTCAGGGCGGGTTTCTCTGCGTGCGCCGGCGTTGTCCTAGCCCTGACCATAAATTATATTGTGATCACTATTACCAAGGGTTTCACGAACAGTAACATTTCAACTAGCTCTACGTGGTTATTATTCTTTTGTACAGAGGATATTCTACAAACTGGCCCATAAAGCAGTCTTGCAGCAAGTTGAGGAATTTGCACCCTGTTGCAATTGACGCAGAACTACTTGAATTTAATTTTTTGTTTTCAAATGTTCGGGATGTTTGGGGAAATAAAAAGTTGCTTGGTTGGTGCCCATTTTGAATACTGTCCAGATTCCAGACCCTTTTGTGCAGTCTTGGCACCTTTGTTTCTGAGTTTGTTCCAACACAGCAGATTTTTCCCCCCATACATTTTATAAAGCTCTTTGTAATTTTCAAAGGCTACAGATGACCTCTGTATGAAGGGGGTGGTTGTCTGGTTTACTTTATTAGCTAAGCCAGTCCCTTTCTCTACCTTTGCAGCCATATAAGGCCTTTTTCACATATCATTGAATCACAAACAGCACACATACCCACTGTCTTTATAGTGTGTTTTTACACATCAGTGATTTTCCATAGACCATGAGTCCATAGTGACACCATGGAAGCATGCCCTATTTTGACCATGAAAACCATGGACACAAAACGGATGACAGTCATTTTTGGTCTGTGGGCTGTTTGGTCTGTTTTCACAGACTTTTGGTAAGAGATGCTCCAGAAATTCATTTTCAGCTGAGCAGTGTCTGTGGAATACAGATAATTCTCTGAGAGCAAAAAACAAACACATGGACCAAACACAGATTCTTTATGGATCTTTATGGATGAACCATTGACCATCTTGTCACAGATGTCATCATGGACACAGACATGTTAATGAGGCCTAAGGCTGGCTTAGCTATTGAAATAAAACAGACAACTAGCACTTTCATACACATCACTGACACAGAGAGTGGGAAGAAACTCTCTGCTGTGCCAGAACAGATGAGGAAGCGGAGGTGCCCAGAAAACAAGACTGGAATCAGGACATTAGGCAGTACTCAGAATAAAAGTATGTTAGTAAGTTTGATCAGTTTTCTTTAAGCAAATAAGAAAATAACTTTTTATTTCCCAGAACAAGCCCTTTATTACATAAGAAATCATTTTTTAATAAATCAAAGTGTCACTATGCACCCTTACAGAGCACATTATAAACTCTGGGGGAAAGTTGTTATCCTGTAAATATGTATATATATATATATATATATATATATATATATATATTATATTTATTATTATTATTATTATTAATTATTTATTTATTTTTTGCTTTATTTTTGCTCCATAATTTGCAATGTTTTCAGCTTCTTGCCACTTTTCTTCCGGATTTACTATAACTTGTGCCAGAAACAAGCATAAGTTATAGCTCAAGTCTTCACCAGCTCCTGGCTGGCGTAGACTTCAGTTTCTGGCACACGGATGGCCAGAGATGTGACTAATTTATTAAGAGTCATTTAAAACTTCACAAATTAGATGCATGTTAGTCCAGCGCAGGGGCTCAAGACTGCCATATGGGAACACTAGTCTTAATAAATGCCCCCCACTTATTATATAAATATAAGGCTGTTGTTGTGTCACTATATTAATACAGGGAAGCCCCTCTAACTGCTCAAATAGAAGTGCATGCAGTTTTATCTCCACTGCTGATAATACTTATTTTCACTCAGAGGTACAATTTTCAGTTAAACACATAAATCATGATCCTATCTCTATAGCAGAAAATTCTGTAAAACATGTCATCTCCGCCTGTTCTTTGTCTGCTGACTGCCAGTTTCATACAAGTGTAATTGATTGATGAGTCCATATTATAACATTTTATGGCATATGCTTGGCATAGACTGTCACTGATAGTAAAGAGACAGATTATGGAGAGCTTATTACAGATGGACAGTGAAACGCAGCTTGCTTTTTACATGATAATGTACAGAATATGGAATGGCACAAATAATCTCTAATCTTCTACTTCCATAGGCAAATAATACGATTAACTATTGATATCTATATAAACTAGATATTTGCTCATATGGTAGATATCAGGCCTCAGGTAGCACTTTAAAAACATAGTTATGCCGTGAAGTCCATATGTAGAACATGGACCTGGCCAGAGACAATTGTCTTTAGTGGAATCCACATCCATGAGACGTGAACCAGAATAGGGCATTCCTCTGAGTGGCGAAATTGAGGTTAAGATGACCTTGTATGGGTTCATGTTCTGTCTATGTGAAGTCTGTTGCACATGCGGAAAGCACGTGGATTGCAAAAGCGCCCATCTAAATCAGTCCTTAAGGAGCAACAAATGATAACATTTCTTAAAGGAACACTGATATACTGTGATTAGTGATGAGCGAAGTATTCAAAAATTCGATTCTGCTGTTTCGTCGAATTTTACAAAAATATTCGCTTTGTGATGAATTACTTCATCATGAAGCACATTTCTTTGTAAGTAGTGGGTGGAATGACACGGAGCAGCAATTGCGCTGCCCCCGTCATTGTACCCCTCAGATGCCGTGTTCGTAGCTGATCGCGGCATCTGCCATTGATATTATAGTGTAACATAAAAAAATAAAAATAAATCATTCTTACCTCATCCATTTGATCACGAAGAGCTGGTCACCGCCATTTTGATTGAAGATATAGCACAAAATCTCACACGGCGAAATGGTGGTGGCCAGCTCTTTGCGTTCAAACAGATGAGGTAAGTATCATTTTTTTTTTTTTTACTGCCATTCAGGGAAAATCGATTCGCTACCACAAAGTATGAGAAAATTCGGCGAAATGAATTTTTCTTGAAATTCGGATCAAATTCCACTTGGTCCGGATCAATTCGCTCAACGCTAACTGTGATTTACTGTATATAGAGCTGGGCCTAAAGGGAGGTGCATGACACAGGGAGTGAATCCCTACATTATGTAACTCCTACTCACAGATTCTGAGCAATCCCTGAAAACTGTACTCGGTTATCTCTGATAGTCCCACAGAGAAAGAATGGAACGGCAGAGCACATGCTTGATCACAACTCCATTAATTCAGGACAGGATACCTTGGATCCACTCAAGTGGATAGGGATACGTTTATATATCATGGTACAAACCCTTTAACTATTTGACTCCTAGACCCCTAGGTTTTCTTAGAGTAAGGCCTCATGCACACGACCGTTGTTGTGTCCCGTGTCTGTTGTTCCGTTTTCCGTGATTTTCTGCGGACCCATTGATTTTCAATGGGTCCGTGGAAAACTCGGCTAATGCACCGTTTGTCATTCGCGTCCGTCATCCGTGTTTCCAGTCCGTGAAAAAAATATGACCCGTCCTATTTTTTTCACAGACAACGGTTCGCGGACCCATTCAAGTCAATGGGTGCGAGAAAAAACACGGAGGCACACAAAATTGTCACCCGCGTCCGCTTTTTTCCTATCATTTGCATGGCAAACTTGACTTAGATTTTTTTTTTTTTTACTTTCCTTTATGTCTGGTGATCCTCCAAAAATAAAGGAAGACACACGGAAACAGAAACGGACAGGGATCACGGAACATCCCCTTTTGCGGACCACAAAAAAATACTGTCGTGTGCATGAGGCCTTACCCATGGCTCCACTAGACTATCAAGGAAACTGCAATTGGCTTCCTTACTACCCAAGACCACCAGAGATACTAGGATTAATCCCATGGGTGCACTAGACCATGAGATATACTGATATTAACTCCCTTTACTGTCCTGGACCACCAGGAATATTGAAATTAATTATTTCACTGCTCTAGATCAACAAAGATGCTGAAACTAACACCTTTAGTATCATAGACCACCAGTCATTCAGACATTAACCCCTTCCCTGTCACCAGTGAGACAAACATCAACCCATTCACAGCTGTATACCACCTGGGACACAGAAAATAAACTTTATTCTTTTAGACCTGGCTGATGTTTAATACCATTTGCCTGGCTGCTATGTGGGCCTATATGTCTGACTGTTTTGTAGCCAATGTTTAGGATGCCATAATCCCTTATTGTAATATATATTTGATATGGCCCAGCTTAGAGTAAACAGCACCTAGGTTGAAAACTGCCCCACTAACCAGCTACAAGAGGCAGCACTGCGTGCCAAATACAGGATTTGAGATCACTTTACCCACTTGCAACGTCACCAGCATCATTTCATGAGTCAGAAGACAGGATGACAGGCTAATGGAGGGAGACAGGAGAGTCATCTGCCTAATACCATCTGTGGTATGTCACTGCATACTTCTAACATATAAAAGCTGACTTATTGTGTCTTCTCTGTAGACAGCTAAAATGCAGCTCCAGTTTCCTCGTACATCTAAGGCCTCTTGCACACGACCATATGTGTTTTGCGCTCCGCAAAAAAAAAACACGAAACGGAAATGGAATAAAAATACGTTCGTGTGCAAGAGGCCTTAGGCTAAGTTCACACTTCAGTGTTTTGGTCAGTGATTTCCATCAGTGATTGTGAGCCTCCATAGAGATAAGGTATAAGGGAAAGATCTGCACCTGTTCTGTGTTTAGAGCAGCACCTGGTTTGGACACTTACACGTCCGTAAGGACACCTGCAATGTAATAGAAAATGCCTTTTCTGGACCGCAATTGCGGACAAGAATAGGACATGTTCTATTTTTTTTCAGGAACGGAAGTGCGGATCCCGAAAAAACAGATCCTGTAAAAACAGATGCGGATCCTGGAAATGCGGATTCACATCCGTTCCAGCCCTATTGAAAGTGAATGGGTCCGAAAATGTGGACCCAAATTACGGATGTGTGAATGGACCCTAACTGATGGAAAAACTAATCAAATAACTGGTGTGAACTCAGCCTAAGGGCTCATGCACACAAACGTATTTTCTTTCCTTGTCCGTTCAGTCTTTTTTGCTGACCGTATGCAGAACCATTCATTTTAATAGGTACGCAAAAAAAACACGGAAGTTACTCCGTGTGCATTGCATTTCCGTATGACCGCATGTCTGTTCCGCAAAAAGATAGAACATAATGGACAAGGATTGAACCAAGGATTATCCGCATAATGGACAAGGATTGAACCATTCTATTAGGGACCAGCTGTTCCGTTCCGCAAAATATGAAATGCACACAGACGTCATCCGTATTTATATCCGCAAAATACATATCGTCGTGTGCATCAGCCCCAAGGGAGAGTTCACATGGCCGTTATTTTTATATTCTTCTGATCCATTAGAACAGAAAAAATAATCCTGTAAAAAAACGCATCCTGTTTCACATTTGGCATCCATTTGAGCCAATTCGGTCTGAGATATGTTTTTTAGACAAAAAAAGTACTGTATGCAGGACTTTTTTACCGTCTAAAAAACGGATCTCAGATGGCAATGGCTCAAATGGATGCCAAATGGCCATAACTGATGCACAGGATCCATTTTCTACAAGATCCTGTGTGTTTTTTTCCCTTTCTTCTGACAGATCAGAAAATGGAAAAATAACGGTGATGTGAACTCTCCCTTAGTGCTCATGCACACGACCGTGTAGCGGCGTGGCCTGTGCTGCAGACCGCAAATTGCAGACTGCAAATTTGAATGGGGTCCGCAATCCGCATCCGATGGTCCACACCCCAAAAAAGTGTTTGCACTACTTTTTTGCGGTGTGGAGGCACGGACATAGAACCCATGGAAGCACTCCGTAGTGCTTCCGTGGGGTTCCGTGCCTCCATTCCGTACCGACCTTCCGGATTGCGGACCCATTCAAGTAAATGGGTCCGCATCCGTGATGCGGTGCCAGAGGGGCCAGGGCCCATATTTTGCGGACCTGCTGTTTGTGGGCCACGATATGGGTCTGACCAGCACACGGTTGTGTGCATGAGCCCTTAGCTGCATATGGAAATCCTAGTATTGTTTATTGTAGCGCTAATGCTGTGCAAAAATGTTACCTCGCCACTCATACAGAAACCCCCTTTATCTGGATTCCTAGCTAATGGCAGCTGCAGACATTGCTCTGTACCAGTCATACTAGGAATGTCATTGCATTGCAATTGGCAGAAGGACAAGAGCCGTTTTACTAGGCAAGATTATACAATTTGAACAATAGATTCTAGTACGATATGAATGCTTCTTGCCCAATATAATTTTGCTGGGTGTTTTCCTCTATTTAGTAGACGCTTGTCATTACATATTTAACTTATAATGAGACATGCGCCTAGTCATAAATGACATGCCTCCTCTGGCAGTGCAGGGCCCATTAAGACTAGCGTAGCACATTCCAATCTTGATAAATCAGGGCCTTAATATATTAAAGAACAGAAAACCCCACTTAGGGTCCATTCACACGTCCGTATTCCTGGCTCCGCATATGTTCCTTAATTTTACGGAATGGGTCCATTCATTTCAATTGGGCTGCAAAAGATTCCGTGGCCCCGCAAACAAGATAAAGCATGTCCTATTCTTGCCCTCAGTCGCGGACAAGAATAGGCATTTCTATCAAAGAGCCGGTCATGTACCAGTATCCGTGTTTTGCAGATCCGCAATTTGCAGACCACAAAACACTTATGGACGTCTGAATGGACCCAAACTTTGGGAAGTGCGGCATTTAATTTTTATTGCATGGGTTGAGTATTTTTATACATATAAATATTTATTCGCTTTATTTACAATAACCTGAATTTAATTTCTATTTCTATCTTTTTAATGATGGATGTGAATCTGACACAGTAGCCAATGCCTCTTCCAACATTGCTGCGTTTACGGTCTGAATAGTTTTTTTCCCTTCCCATATGTTAGGAGTGGCTGCAGTGCCTAATTAAAACTTTATGAACTTTGTCATAGAACCTTATAGCGTATGTCTAATGCTTACAAAGCACATTAATAAAGAATAGACTTCCATGCCCAGAATAATTAACATTGAGATACTGTATGTGCATTATGCATGGAATCCTGTTTCAGTAACTGCAGACTTGGGGGTCATTTTCAGTGAAATAGTAAGTAATATAGAGCAGAGCTCAAGCTTAAATGGGTTCTGCAACCAGTTTTCAGCCTTAGGCCTCATGCACACGACTGTTGTTTTATTCTGTGTCCGTTGTGCCGTTTTTCAGGATTTTCTGCGGACCCAGTGGTTTTCAAAGGGTCCGTTGAAAACTCGGCTTATGCACCGTTTCTCATCCGCGTCCATGATCCGTGGTTCCAGTCCATCAAAAAATATAACCTGTCCTATTATTTTCATAGAAAACGGTTCACGGACCCATTCAAGTCAAAGGGACCGCTAAAAAACGCAGAGGAACACAAGATTGTCATCCGCGTCCGTTTTTTTTCCTATCATTTGCATGGCAAACCTGTCTTAAACTTTTTTTTACTTTCCTTTATGTCTGGTGGTCCTCCAAAAATAAAGGAAGACACACGGAAACAAAAACGGAAATGGATCACGGAACAACGGAACCCCGTTTTGCAGAATGGAACACAACAACGGTCGTGTGCATGAGGCCTTAGTGGAATTGGCCCATTCACTACTCACATGTCATTTACTAAAGAGTCAGGATGATGTTAAAAAATCTCTCTCATTTACAGGCCCACTATTTTCTCAGTTTGGCTGCAGTGTTTCCATGACCTCTACTTTATCTCACATATCTCAGGTTCTGATAACTGCCAGATACATATTGAATACTGTATCTGCAGGTAATGTGAAAAGAAAGGTTTCTAAACTGCGCTGGTCTTTTCATAATCTGATCTTATATAAGCTTATTTTCGGTTTGGTGGTCCTTTAGAACATTTATACTTGTGTTTGCTCCATTCTCAACCTCTTTTTTTATATTGATGGCCTATCCCAATGATAGGCCTTTAATATGTGATCAGCGGGGGTCCAACACCCTGCACTCCTGCTGATCAGCTGTGCCAGAACTACATAGCTCCGTTCATTGTGTAGTATCTGATCCACTATACAACAGATGGAGCTGTGGAATTCCAGCGCCTACTTCTGGCACCAGAACTACCCCCAAACAGCTGAATGGCAGGGTACCCCCAATAATCAGATATTAATTGATTGTTCCTGACTGTATCATCTATTTCATTTTTCCATTTCATGTTAATATGAACAAGACATATAACCTGTCCAACGTCCCCCTTAACCAGTTCGAGACTGGTCCATTTACTCCCCTTTTGATGGGGCTCCATTTTTAAGAGTCATAAGTTTTTATTTAATATATATATATATATATCTATCTATAGTGACACAGTAAAGGGAATTGTATGTGTGCTGCTGGACTAATTAGCAGTCAGGTAAGGTCAAACACCGGACTAGATTGCAGGTGCCGGTCTGTTTTTTTTTTAGCACCTAGCTGCCTTCAAAAGACAGCTGGGTTCATGAAGAAGATCTCTGTATTGGGATCTGAGGCGTGAGGCTTGATGCATGCCCGCAACTTGTCTGGGAGGACAGGGGAATGACATCTAAGACTGGGACTCTTTAAGCGGTACCCGCAGCATGGTGTGAAGTGAACACCAGGACTTGACCTTCTTATGCGGTATCTGCAGCAAGGTGTGAATGGAACACCAGGGTTTAAACTAAGGTGACTTTGTTTATATTTTGTTAACCTGACAAATCTGAATAAACACTGAACTGTTTAAGTTAAAGACTTTGTTATTGCCTGTATACTGCGTCCGCTAACCTGCCTACTAGATCGAATCCCCACAAATATATATATATATATATATATATATATTACAGTTGCAAAAAAAAGTATGTGAACCCTTTGGAATGATATGGATTTCTGCACAAATTGGTCATAAAATGTGATCTGATCGTCATCTAAGTCACAACAATAGACACTCACAGTCTGCTTAAACTAATAACACACAAAGAATTAAATGTTACCATGTTTTTATCAAACACACCATGTAAACATTCACAGTGCAGGTGGAAAAAGTATGTGAACCCCTAGACTAATGACATCTCCAAGAGCTAATTGGAGTAAGGTGTAAGCCAACTGGAGTCCAATCAATGAGATGAGATTGGAGGTGTTGGTTACAGCTGCGCTGCCCTATAAAAAACACACACCAGTTCTGAGTTTGCTTTTCACGAGAAGCATTGCCTGATGTGAAGGATGCGTTGCACAAAAGAGCTCTGAGAAGACCTACGATTAAGAATTGTTGACTTGCTTAAAGCTGGAAAGGGTTATAAAAGTATCTCCAAAAGCCTTGCTGTTCATCAGTCCACGGTAAGACAAATTGTCTATAAATGGAGAAAGTTCAGCACTGCTGCTACTCTCCCTAGGAGTGGCCGTCCTGTAAAGATGACTGCTAGAGCACAGCGCAGACTGCTCAATGAGGTAAAGAAGAATCCTAGAGTGTCAGCTAAAGACTTACAAAAGTCTCTGGCATATGCTAACATCCCTGTTAGCGAATCTACGATTCATAAAACACTAAACAAGAATGGATTTCATGGGAGGATACCACAGAGGAAGCCACTGCTGTCACAAAAAAAACATTGCTGCACGTTTACAGTTTGCACAAGAGCACCTGGATGTTCCACAGCAGTACCGGCAAAATATTCTGTGGACAGATGAAACCAAAGTTAAGTTGTTTGGAAGAAACACACAACACTATATGTGGAGAAAGAGGCACAGCACACCAACATCAAAACCTCATCCCAACTGTGAAGTATAGTGGTGGGGGCATCATGGTTTGGGGCTGCTTTGCTGCATCAGGGCCTGGACGGATTACTATTATCGAAGGAAAAATGTATTCCAAAGTTTATCAAGACATTTTGCAGGAGAACTTAAGGCCATCTGTCCACCAGCTGAAGCTCAACAGAAGATGGATGTTGCAACAGGACAATGATCCAAAGCATAGAAGTAAATCAACAACAGAATGACTTAAACAAAAGAAAATACGCCTTCTGGAGTGGCCCAGTCAGAGTCCTGACCTCAACCCGATTGAGATGCTGTGGCATGACCTCAAGAAAGCGATTCACACCAGACATCCCAAGAATATTGCTGAACTGAAACAGTTCTGTAAAGAGGAATGGTCGAGAATTACTCCTGACCGTTGTGCACGTCTGATCTGCAACTACAGGAAACGTTTGGTTGAAGTTATTGCTGCCAAAGGAGGTTCAACCAGTTATTAAATCCAAGAGTTCACATACTTTTTCCACCTGCACTGTGAATGTTTACATGGTGTGTTCAATAAAAACATGGTAACATTTAATTCTTTGTGTGTTATTAGTTTAAGCAGACTGTGATTGTCTATTGTTGTGACTTAGATGAAGATCAGATCACATTTTATGACCAATTTGTGCAGAAATCCATATCATTCCAAAGGATTCACATACTTTTTCTTGCAACTAACTGTATGTATATATATATATATATATATATATATATATACACACATTATGTGAACATCACAGCGGTAGAAAAAAGAGAAGGTTGGTCTGCCAGCGGCTGTGGAGGCAATCCAACATCCATATATATAAATTCAAAGAAATTCCACGGCACTCCCAAAAAGTTAATCATGTCTTTAATCACCAGACATGATTCATATTAATATAAAAATAAATCATATTTGACTTTTTGTGTGTGTAATTCTACATAATTAACAATAATGTGAAACTCAATGCAGGTGTATATTTAAAAATATTTTATTTAAAAAACGACAGTATAAACACTAACCAGCATGGACCCCAGTAGTTCAGTGTGCTAATGGCGTCCTAGTGGCATTGCACATCACCCACTGCACATGCGCAGGGTTCGTTCCTACTTCCTACAAGTGTAACGCACCTGTGACTCAATCACATGAACGCACATGTGACTCAATCACGTGACTGCATCTCCTATGGAATGCATATTGAACTGCAAGTGTCACAGTAGATGTTAGGTCACATGATCGCTATTGAAGATCACATGATCGTAATAATCAACATTGTGTAATTCCCACTATTGTGATCTAATAATATGTAAAGATTACTATAAAGTATTGGGGCAGATCTTGGGGTGGAAGATTATATAAGTCAGCCCGAGATTCCTCCATGTATACCCACATCTTCAAATGTAGGCAAAACATGTTGGAGGGAGACATAAGTTGCTCAGTATCTGGTCGTCAGACTCCGAATGCAACTATGTCCAACCACAATCTAATATAGCATAAAGTATCCAAGTACTATTGTGGCATATGGGAGGATATTTTTTCGGGTCTTACATCACTGTACAATTACATACAATGAATCAAGAACCCCAACCAATTATATCATGTTCTCTTGTCCAGACAAACCTTCGAACAAGTTATATATTGCCCTAACCCCCCTCTGCTGGCAATTATAAAAATATGTGTGTAATAATCATGCAGACTATAAAAACCACACTAATTGGGATAGAATTCCCATAGTATAAATATTATTCATAGAGGAAAAACACAATGGGACTATACAGTCAAGACGTCTCATATATGTATACAAAATAAAGAAATTAAATAGTGTATTGTCTGATAGCAAGACTGTCAATTGTGGGGTCAATGCTGGTTTTACATCTGGAGTGTTCACTTCTTCAAGAAAGAAAAAGTTATTTTTTAGAAAACTATTTTATTATTTTCAAAATTGATTTTTATTATTTGTGTTTTTGTATATTGTATACATAGCACCAAAAATACATTAGAATCAGATCTGTCAAAATAAATATCAAACAGAGAAAAGGAATTATGTAAATCCAAGGTTTAAAATCCAAATTTAATCTACTACAGTAGGTCTGAGTGTATTAAGTTTTGTAATCCACTGTATTTCCATTTTTTTCAGGGCTAAAGCTCTATTAACCCCTTTGTGAGAAATGCATGCATTTTAAATCACTTTCTCTGTGTGCCTGTTCTGTAAAATGTTTTGAAACAGGTAAATTCATACATTTCTTTCTTATGGTATATCTATGTTGGTTTGAACAAGTTTTAAAATCCAAAGTGATCTCTCCAACATATAATAATTGACACGGGCACCATAATACATAAATCACTTGTGTAGAATCACAAGTTAAATAATGAATAATCTTGTGTTTCTTTGTCATTATGGGATGTATAAACATATTTCCTTTTTGTATATATCTACAATTAATACAATTTAAACAGGGAAAACATCACATTTTTTGTATACGTAAAAAACTCTGGCCTACCATTTTTTCAGGGCCTATGTCCGCATAAACCAATTTAATTGTCATACAGGAGACCTCAGAATTTTAAAGATAAATTGGTTCATGCTGACATAGGCCCCCAAAAAATGGTAGGCCAGAGTTTTTTACATATACAAAAAATGGGATGTTTTCCCTGTTTAAATTACACAGCTGCATTGAGTTTCACATTTTTGTTAATTATGAGTAATTACGCAAAAATTTGGTAAAATATTTTTATTTTTTATATTAATATGAATCATGAAACGCATGTTGAATATTTATGTATATGTTAGTTTATGAAATGATACCTTTGTATAATCATGTTTGCTATTTTGATTTGTTAATTATTATGAGCAATTACCCTATGGGGTCTATATTTATTCACTGAGCACCAATGTATTTTGTCACTGCTTGAGAAAAATCCCAGTGAGAAGACTGAAACGTCGCGGTCTGGGGATTAAAGAACACTACTTTTAATTCACTTTTTGGAAGTGCGGTGGAATTTCTTTGAATATATATATATATATATATATATATACAGTACAGACCAAAAGTTTGGACACACCTTCTCATTCAAAGAGTTTTCTTTATTTTCATGACTACGAAAATTGTAGATTCACACTGAAGGCATCAAAACTATGAATTAACACGTGGAATTATATACATAACAAAAAAGTGTGAAACAACTGAAAATATGTCATATTCTAGGTTCTTCAAAGTAGCCACCTTTTGCTTTGATTACTGCTTTGCACACTCTTGGCATTCTCTTGATGAGCTTCAAGAGGTAGTCACCTGAAATGGTTTTCACTTCACAGGTGTGCCCTGTCAGGTTTAATAAGTGGGATTTCTTGCCTTATAAATGGGGTTGGGACCATCAGTTGCCTTGTGGAGAAGTCAGGTGGATACACAGCTGATAGTCCTACTGAATAGACTGTTAGAATTTGTAATATGGCAAGAAAAAAGCAGCTAAGTAAAGAAAAACGAGTGGGCATCATTACTTTAAGAAATGAAGGTCAGTCAGTCCGAAAAATTGGGAAAACTTTGAAAGTGTCCCCAAGTGCAGTCACAAAAACCATCAAGCGCTACAAAGAAACTGGCTCACATGCGGACCGCCCCAGGAAAGGAAGACCAAGAGTCACCTCTGCTGCGGAGGATAAGTTCATCCGAGTCACCAGCCTCAGAAATCGCAGGTTAACAGCAGCTCAGATTAGAGACCAGGTCAATGCCACACAGAGTTCTAGCAGCAGACACATCTCTAGAACAACTGTTAAGAGGAGACTGTGTGAATCAGGCCTTCATGGTAGAATATTTGCTAGGAAACCACTGCTA
The DNA here is from genome assembly GCF_014858855.1 of Bufo gargarizans. Taxonomy (NCBI): domain Eukaryota; kingdom Metazoa; phylum Chordata; class Amphibia; order Anura; family Bufonidae; genus Bufo; species Bufo gargarizans. The sequence continues at coordinate 589,893,062 of NC_058080.1, read as the reverse complement.
AGGACAGGCAACAAGCAGAAGAGACTTGTTTGGGCTAAAGAACACAAGGAATGGACATTAGATCAGTGGAAATCTGTGCTTTGGTCTGATGAGTCCAAATTTGAGATCTTTGGTTCCCACCGTAAAGCATGGAGGAGGGGGTGTGATGGTGTGGGGGTGCTTTGCTGGTGACACTGTTGGGGATTTTTTCAAAATTGAAGGCATACTGAACCTTTATGGCTACCACAGCATCTTGCAGTGGCATGCTATTCCATCCGGTTTGCGTTTAGTTGGACCATCATTTATTTTTCAACAGGACAATGACCCCAAACATACCTCCAGGGTGTGTAAGGGCTATTTGACCATGAAGGAGAGTGATGGGGTGCTTTGCCAGATGACCTGGCCTCCACAGTCACTGGACCTGAACCCAATCGAGATGGTTTGGGGTGAGCTGGACCGCAGAGTGAAGGCAAAAGGGCCAACAAGTGCTAAGCATCTCTGGGAACTCCTTCAAGACTGTCTGGAAGACCATTTCAGGTGACTACCTCTTGAAGCTCATCAAGAGAATGCCAAGAGTGTGCAAAGCAGTAATAAAAGCAAAGGGTGGCTACTTTGAAGAACCTAGAATATGACATATTTTCAGTTGTTTCACACTTTTTTGTTATGTATATAATTCCACATGTCATAGTTTTGATGCCTTCAGTGTGAATCTATAATTTTCATAGTCATGAAAATAAAGAAAACTCTTTGAATGAGAAGGTGTGTCCAAACTTTTGGTATGTACTGTATATATATCTCATTATTATTATTTTTCTTGTGCCATTTTTTTTTTTACTTTTTTAATTGCACTGTGCAACTAAAATATTTAATTTTATTATGCCCCTTTCCATGGGGCGGGACATGTCATTTTTTATTTTTATTATTTCTTTATTTATTATTTCTTTATTTTATTTTATACTTTGTGCCTCCCTAAACTCTTCCCACATTATCACGTACATGTACGTGAGCGAATGTGGCTCCTTGCTGCATTCTCACGTGCATGTACGTGATGGGATTGAGCGGGTGCAGGAACTGAACCCGCCCGATCCGCAGCAAGGGCCTTGCTGTTACTGTTAGCCATGCCCCTGCTGCATTCACTGGTATCGGTGTGTGTGGTGATGCTGGCGGATTAACCCTTTCATGTGCGGTGCTCAGTGCTGACCACGGCATGTGCGGAGCATTCAGAGGGAGGTGGCTCCCTCTTACTCCATCGCCCCCCGTGCTGCACTGGCAGGGGGTCGATGATTGCCATGGCAGCCCTGATGCCTTACACAGGTATCGGAGCTGCTAGCCTATGGAAGCCCAGGAGATCCAGCCTGAGTGCTAGGTCTCCTATGCAACTTCCAGCATCTCACTATGTGAGACGCTGACAGTTCAATTCAGTACAATACAGTATCGCTGCATCCATATAGACTGGCTCTATAAGAATATCACATGACCTAACCTCTAAGGTAAACACTGTCAAACTGTGCTAAAAAAAACATTTTTTTTGTCACCATACGTCACTAAAAGTGCAACAACAAGCAATCAAAAAGGCGTATGCCCCCCAAAATAGTACCACTCTTACTGTCAACTCATCCTGCAAAAAATGAGCCCCTGCATAAAACAATCGCCAAAAAAAATAAAAATATGCCTCTCAGACTATGGAGACACTAAAACATGATTTTTTTTTTGTTTCAAAAATATTAGTTTATAAAACTTTAATAAATAAAAAAAGTTGACATATTAGGTATTGCCACATCCGAAATGACCTGCTCTATAAAAATATCACATGATTTAACCCCTCAGATGAACACCGTAAAAAAAATAAAAAATAAAAACGGTGTATAAAAAGCCATACACACTCCAAAATTGTACCAATAAAACCGTCATCTCATCCCGCAAAAAATGAGATCCTACTTAAGACAATTGTCTAAAAAATAAAAAAACTATGGCTCTAAGAACATGGAGACACTAAATCATGATTTTCTTAGTTTCAAAAATGCTGTTATTGTGTAAAACTTTATTAAATAAAAAAAGTGTACATGTTAGGTATTGCCATGTCCGTATTCACCTGCTGTATTAAATTATCACATGACCTAACCCCTCAGATGAACACCCAAAAAAAAAAAAAGTGTCAAAAAAGCCATTCTTTGTCACCTTACATCATAAAAAGTGTAATACCAAGCGATCAAAAAGTCATACACACTCCAAAATTGTACTAATAAAACCATCATCTCATCCCACAAATAATGAGACCCTACATAAGACAGTCTATCAAAAATAAAAAATAAACTATGGCTTTCAGAATATGGAGACACCCAAAAAAAAAATAATCTATTTTTTTTTATTATGGAAAACTGAAACTACCAAATATGACTACTTTTTTGGGTTTTGTTGCATCTGTAACAACCTGCTCTATAAAAATACCACATGATATAACCTGTCAGATGAACATTGTAAATAACAAAAAATAAAAATGGTGCCAAAACCAAAAAGTGTAATATAGAGCAACCAAAAATCATATGTACCATAAAATAGTACCAACACAACTGCCACCTTATCCTGTAGTTTCCAAAATGGGGTGCATCAGGGGGTCTTCAAATGTGACATGGCCCTCCAAAAATCACATGGCGCTCCTTTCCTTCTGCTCCCTGCCATATGCGCGTACAGCAGTTTTACAATCACAAATGGGGTGTTTCTGTAATCTACAGAATCAGGGTAATAAATATTGAGTTTTGTTTGGCTGTTAACCCTTGCTTTGTTACTGTAAAAAATGGATTAAAATGGAAAATCTGCAAAAAAGTTAAATTCTGAAACTTCATCTCCATTTTCCTTTAATTCTTGTGGAATACCTAAAGGGTTAACAAAGTTTGTAAAATCCGCTTTGAATACCTTGAGGGGTGTAGTTTGTAAAATGGGGTCATTTTGGGGTGGTTTCTATTATGTAAGCCTCACAAAGTGACTTCAGACCTGAACTGGTCCTTAAAAAGTGGGTTTTGGAAATTTTCTGAAAAATTTCAAGATTTTCTTCTAAACTTCTAAGCTTTCTAACATCCCCAAAAAATAAAATGGCATTCATAAAATGATCCAAACATGAAGTAGACATATGGGAAATGTAAAATAATAACTATTTTTGGAGGTATTACTGTCTATTATAAAAGTAGAGAAATAGAAATTAGCAAATTTGCTAATTTTTCTAAATTTTTGGTAAGTTTGGTATTTTTTTTATAAATAAAAATGAATAAGTAAAATCATTTTAAAGTTATTACCACATAAAGTGACAGATTTGCCAAAAGGGGCCTGGTCCTGAAGGTAAAAACTAGCTTGTTCATGAAGGGGGGTTAAGGTCATTTGGGGAACATTTAACTTTACATTTGATTTTTTAGCTAGCAGAAGGACTCGGCTTCGAATGGGTGTATTTCATCTATTTCATTTAATGTTTGTGTGTGTCGTTAAAAGATATCAACAGAATCCCCCATAAAAGTGACCTCTACAGCACTCCGCCCCTTTAACCACCTCCGGACCGCCTAACGCGCCGATGCGTCCGGAAGGTGGTTGCTTTTCTCCTCCTGGACGCATCGGCGCGTCATCTCGCGAGACGCGAGATTTCGCCGCAGCTGGCCCGCACATGCGCATCGCGGGCCGGCATTTCATAGAGGAGTATTTCGTCAGGACCTGCCAGCCAGCGATCATTGGCTGGCAGGTTGCTGATTTTCAAAAAAGCCAATCACAGAGCCATATAGCAGATCATATTTGTAAATATGATCTGTTATATGGCTGCCTGCTCCTCTGCTGGTTCTTTTCGTCGGTTGGATCCAGCAGAGGAGCAGGCTTCACAGTGAGTACACCAACAGTACATACTTAGCCCCAGATCACCCCCCTGAACCCCTATTAACCCTTTGATCACCCCTTCTAGCCCCTGTCAATCACTAGTGAAAGGAAAAAAAGTGATCAGTGCAAACTGTCACTTTTTTTTTTCACTGGTATTGACCGTTAGGTTTTAGGTATAGTTTAGGTCCCTTGGTTAGGTAGTTAGGGATCAGTTAGCGCCCAGCCCACCGCACCGCAGTCCGTTATTCGCTGATTAGCGTATCGCTAATCAGCATTTGTACTTTTATAGTATCTGGAAGTGATCAAAACTGATCACGGTCAGATCTATAACTGTATTAGTGTCACTTTAGGTTCGCCCTCCACCCAAAACGCAGTGTTTGCCCGATCAGGCCTGATCGGTCGCCCACACGTGCGTTCGCCCACACCCGCCCCACCGCAGTGACAAAAAAACATTTTTTTTTGATCGCTGCACATCCACTTTACACGCACTGCGGCGATAAAAAAATCACTTTTGATATTTTTTATCAACCGCAGCGGCCTCCGGTACTTCGCTAGCCTCCCCTTTGTAAGACAGGCTTGCTTTTTTTACCTGGGTAGTCTCAGGGAATACCCCTAAATTTAGTTGCCCACATGTCAAACAGGGGGTATTCCTCTGAAGAGGCCTACAGGCTTCTGACCCAGTCGGATGAGGAGTGGGAACCCTCATCTGATGAATCCAGCGGGTCAGAATACGAACCTGTAGAAAGCAGCGGCTCTCTGACCCAAAGTTCGGACGAGGAGGCTGAGGTCCCTGATAGAACCAGGCGTACCCGGCCCCGTGTTGCTAGACCGCAGGTTGCGCAGGATCCGCTTCAAGAGCATCAGAGTGGGGCTGGTGCTGCCGGATTACGTGGTGAGGCATACACCAGCAGACCAGCCCATCCTGGACCTAGTACCAGCACTGCCGTACAACCTGGTGAAGTAGCGAGCACCAGAAGGGCAGTTGAAGCTGGTACGGTGGCACGAGCAGTAGTGACCCCGTCGCAGCCACCGCAAAGACGTGCCCGTAGAGCCCCTAGAATCCCAGAGGTGCTGGCAAACCCTGATTGGCAGCCCCCAACTTCAGCCGCACCTGTAGTTCCCCCTTTCACCGCCCTGTCTGGAGTTCGGGTTGAGACAGCTCAGATCGGTTCGGCCCTGGGATTTTTTGAGCTGTTCTTGACTGCGGAGCTCTTAGACATAGTCGTGGCAGAGACAAACCGGTATGCCACACAATTTATAACCGCTAACCCGGGAAGCTTTTATGCCCAGCCTTTCCGGTGGAAACCAGTCCAAGTTTCCGAATTTAAAACTTTTCTGGGCCTCCTCCTCAACATGGGCCTGACAAAAAAACATGAATTGCGGTCATATTGGTCCACGAACCCAATTCATCACATGCCCATGTTCTCTGGTGCAATGTCCAGGACACGATTTGAGACCATCCTGCGTTTCTTGCACTTTAGTGACAACACCGCCTCCCGTCCCAGAGGCCACCCTGCTTTTGACCGGCTCCACAAAATTCGGCCCCTCATAGACCATTTCAACCAGAAATTTGCAGATTTGTATACCCCTGAGCAAAACATCTGCGTAGACGAGTCCCTAATACATTTTACCGGGCGCCTTGGCTTCAAACAATACATCCCAAGCAAGCGCGCCCGGTATGGGGTCAAATTGTATAAGCTCTGTGAAAGGGCCACAGGCTATACCCACAAATTTCGTGTCTATGAGGGAAAAGATCAGACCCTGGAGCCGGTCGGTTGCCCTGACTACCTGGGGAGCAGTGGGAAGATAGTTTGGGACTTGGTGTCACCCTTATTCGGCAAGGGGTACCATCTTTATGTGGACAATTTTTACACAAGTGTGGCCCTCTTTAGGCATTTGTTTCTAGAGCGGATTGGCGCCTGTGGTACGGCGCGAACTAGTCGCGCGGGCTTCCCCCAACGGCTCGTTAGCACCCGTCTTGCAAGGGGGCAGAGGGCCGCACTGTGTAACGAAGAACTGCTCGCGGTGAAATGGAGAGACAAGCGTGACGTTTACATGCTCTCCTCCATTCACGCAGACACGACAATACAAATTGAGCGAGCAACCCGTGTCATTGAAAAGCCCCTCTCAGTCCACGACTATAACCTCCACATGGGAGGGGTCGACTTCAATGACCAGATGTTGTCTCCGTATTTAGTTTCCCGCAGAACCAGACGCTGGTATAAGAAGGTGTCTGTATATTTGATTCAATTGGCGCTGTATAATAGTTTTGTTCTCTACAGTAAGGCTGGGAGAACTGGATCCTTCCTCAAATTTCAGGAAGAGATCATTGAGAACCTCCTGTATCCAGAAGGTTCCGTGGCCCCATCCACCAGTGTAGTTAGCCGTCTACACGAGCGACATTTCCCCAATGTCGTTGCTGGTACCTCAACCCAACCGTCACCCCGAAAAAGATGTCGTGTCTGTAGCAGGAGTGGAATAAGGCGTGACACCCGGTATTTCTGTCCTGACTGTCCTGACCACCCTGCCCTATGCTTAGGGGATTGTTTCCGAAAGTACCACACACAGGTACACCTAGCATAGGGATCACATCTCACCAGGATAGGCACACAGGGCTATTAGGGCCCATTCACTCACTGCTGCTGCAAACCTCTCCTTTCACCTGGGACAAAGTGCATAACGCACTTCGCCACATCTTTGGGCGATTTGCGCTTTGCACATTGACCCATGGGGGAGGAGAGGTTTGTTCTATAAAGGTAAAAAAACAAAAAAAAAACAAAAAAAAAAAACAGGTAAGCAAACAGGTTAATGTTTAGTTCCAAAAGTTAAAGTTACATGTTCTGTTCCAAAGTTAATAAAATTATTGCGTTGTGGCCTGGTTTTTTCATTTTTTTTTTTTTGTCTTTTTACCTTCCAGGTGGACCAACCGATGAACTAGCTGCAGCACCGATGTGCATTCTGACAGAAGCATTGCGCTGCTGTCAGATTACACGCAAGTCGGTGTATGCGGCGCTGCAAGACGGGATTTTCTCCTCTGCAGTGACAGATACGTTTGCCGAAGCATACGAGCTGAGGAGGAGGCGGCGTTCCTATGCTTTGGCAAGCATTTTGTATATATATATATATATATATATATAAAAAAAAAAATCCCGGCAATGATTTATTCATCCACATCGATTGATGCGAATGGAGAAATCTGGTTTGCCAGGGCATACGAGCTAAGTGGGTATGGATGTAGGGCGGAGCTCCTATGTCCTGGCAGACGCCTTTCCCCTCCATTTTTTTTTTTTGGCAGAGATTTTTTCATCCACATTGATCGATGCGAATGAAGAAATCTGTGCCGTTCATTTTTTTCTTTCAGCCCAGAAGCTGAACGGAAAAAAAAATCTCATTACCTGTATGCTCAATATAAGGAGAATAGCAGAAACTCCTAATGCTGGCCATACATGTAATGATTGCGGAGACCCTCAAATGCCAGGGCAGTACAAACACCCCACAACTGACCCCATTTTGGAAAGAAGACACCCCAAGGTATTTGCTGAGGGGCATATTGAGTCCATGAAAGATTGAAATTTTTGTCCTAAGTTAGCGGAAAGTGAGACTTTGTGAGAAAAAACAAAAACAAAATCAATTTCCGCTAACTTATGCGAAAAAAAAAAAATTCTATGAACTTGCCTAGGCCCCTCATTGGATACCTTGGGGTGTCTTCTTTCCAAAGTGGGGTCACATGTGGGGTATTTATGCTGCCCTGGCTTTTTAGGGGCCCTAAAGCGTGAGAAGAAGTCTGGGATCCAAATGTCTAAAAATGCCCTCCTAAAAGGAATTTGGGCCCCTTTGCGCATCTAGGCTGCAAAAAAGTGTGACACATCTGGTATCGCCGTACTCAGAAGAAGTTGGGGAATGTGTTTTGGGGTGTCATTTTACATATACCCATGCTGGGTGAGAAAAATATCTTGGTCAAATGCCAACTTTGTATAAAAAAATGGGAAAAGTTGTCGTTTGCCAAGATATTTTTCTCACCCAGCATGGGTATATGTAAAATGACACCCCAAAACACATTCCCCAACTTCTCCTGAGTACGGCGATACCAGATGTGTCACACTTTTTTGCTGCCAAGGTGGGCAAAGGGGCACATATTCCAAAGTGCACCTTTCGGATTTTGCAGGGCATTTTTTACACATTTTGATTGCAAGGTACTTCTCACACATTTGGGCCCCTAAATTGCCAGGGCAGTATAACTACGCCACAAGTGACCCCATTTTGGAAAGAAGACACCCCAAGGTATTCCGTGAGGGGCACGGCGAGTTCCTAGAATTTTTTATTTTTTGTCACAAGTTAGCGGAAAATGATGATTTTTTTTTTTTTCTCTTTTTTCCTTACAAAGTCTCATATTCCACTAACTTGCGACAAAAAATAAAAAATTCTAGGAACTCGCCATGCCCCTCACGGAATACCTTGGGGTGTCTTCTTTCCAAAATGGGGTCACTTGTGGCGTAGTTATACTGCCCTGGCAATTTAGGGGCCCAAATGTGTGAGAAGTACCTTGCAATCAAAATGTGTAAAAAATGCCCTGCAAAATCCGAAAGGTGCACTTTGGAATATGTGCCCCTTTGCCCACCTTGGCAGCAAAAAAGTGTGACACATCTGGTATCGCCGTACTCAGGAGAAGTTGGGGAATGTGTTTTGGGGTGTCATTTTACATATACCCATGCTGGGTGAGAAAAATATCTTGGTCAAATGCCAACTTTGTATAAAAAAATGGGAAAAGTTGTCTTTTGCCAAGATATTTCTCTCACCCAGCATGGGTATATGTAAAATGACACCCCAAAACACATTCCCCAACTTCTCCTGAGTACGGCGATACCAGATGTGTGACACTTTTTTGATGCCAAGGTGGGCAAAGGGGCGCATATTCCAAAGTGCACCTTTCGTATTTCACCGGTCATTTTTTACAGATTTTGATTGCAAAGTACTTCTCACACATATGGGCCCCTAAATTGCCAGGGCAGTATAACTACGCCACAAGTGACCCCATTTTGGAAAGAAGACACCCCAAGGTATTCCGTGAGGGGCATGGCGAGTTCCTAGAATTTTTTATTTTTTGTCGCAAGTTAGTGGAATATGAGACTTTGTAAGGAAAAAAGAGAAAAAAAAAATAATCATCATTTTCCGCTAACTTGTGACAAAAAATAAAAAATTCTAGGAACTCGCCGTGCCCCTCACGGAATACCTTGGGGTGTCTTCTTTCCAAAATGGGGTCACTTGTGGCGTAGTTATACTGCCCTGGCAATTTAGGGGCCCAAATGTATGAGAAGTACCTTGCAATCAAAATGTGTAAAAAATGCCCTGCAAAATCCGAAAGGTGCACTTTGGAATATGTGCCCCTTTGCCCACCTTGGCAGCAAAAAAGTGTGACACATCTGGTATCGCCGTACTCAGGAGAAGTTGGGGAATGTGTTTTGGGGTGTCATTTTACATATACCCATGCTGGGTGAGAAAAATATCTTGGTCAAATGCCAACTTTGTATAAAAAAATGGGAAAAGTTGTCTTTTGCCAAGATATTTCTCTCACCCAGCATGGGTATATGTAAAATGACACCCCAAAACACATTCCCCAACTTCTCCTGAGTACGGCGATACCACATGTGTGACACTTTTTTGCTGCCAAGGTGGGCAAAGGGGCGCATATTCCAAAGTGCACCTTTCGGATTTCACCGGTCATTTTTTACACATTTTGATTGCAAAGTTCTTCTCACACATTTGGGCCCCTAAATTGCCAGGGCAGTATAACTACACCACAAGTGACCCCATTTTGGAAAGAAGACACCCCAAGGTATTCTGTGAGGGGCATGGCGAGTTCCTAGAATTTTTTATTTTTTGTCGCAAGTTAGTGGAAAATGAGACTTTGTAAGAAAAAAAAAAAAAAATAAAATCATCATCATTTTCCGCTAACTTGTGACAAAAAATAAAAAGTTCTATGAACTCACTATGCCCATCAGCGAATACCTTAGGGTGTCTACTTTCCGAAATGGGGTCATTTGTGGGGGTTTTCTACTGTCTGGGCATTGTAGAACCTCAGGAAACATGACAGGTGCTCAGAAAATCAGAGCCGTTTCAAAAAGCGGAAATTCACATTTTTGTACCATAGTTTGTAAATGCTATAACTTTTACCCAAACCATTTTTTTTTGCCCAAACATTTTTTTTTTATCAAAGACATGTAGAACTATAAATTTAGCGAAAAATTTATATATGGATGTCGTTTTTTTTGCTAAATTTCACAGCTGAAAGAGAAAAATGTCATTTTTTTGCAAAAAAATCGTTATATTTTGATTAATAACAAAAAAAGTAAAAATGTCAGCAGCAATAAAATACCACCAAATGAAAGCTCCATTAGTGAGAAGAAAAGGAGGTAAAATTCATTTGGGTGGTAAGTTGCATGACCGAGCGATAAACGGTGAAAGGAGTGTAGTGCCGAAGTGTAAAAAGTGGCCTGGTCATGAAGGGGGTTTCACCTAGCGGGGCTGAAGTGGTTAAAGGGATTCTGTCACCTCCCCTAACCCAAAAAACGATTTTAAAGCAGCCATGAAGCACAGCTTACCTTGAGTAGGCTGTGCTCTTTGATCTTGTAATCCGTCCAGCAGTTTCTTCAAAAAACGACTTTTATTGATATGTAAATGAGTCCTGAAGGTGCCCAGAGGGGCGTTTTGTTCATCTTAGAGAGCCCAGTACCGCCCCTCTTACAGTGCCCAGCCCGCCTTCCTTGCACTGTCTATCCGCCCCCAGCCTGCCACAGCCTCTCCTCCCTCTCCTCCCCCTCCCTCACGGCCGAACGAACTTTCGCACAGGCGCAGTACCCACTGAGGGCTGCGCCTGTGCGATCAGCAGGAGACTGAGGGCAGGAGCTTCATCCTCGTCACTGGGCATGCGCCGAGCCCAGTGACGTCCGATGCTCGCTCTTCCCTGCTGACTGAGGGAAGAGCGAGCATCGGACGTCACTGGGCTCGGCGCATGCCCAGTGACGAGGATGAAGCTCCTGCCCTCAGTCTCCTGCTGATCGCACAGGCGCAGCCCTCAGTGGGTACTGCGCCTGTGCGAAAGTTCGTTCGGCGTGAGGGAAGGGGAGGAGAGGGAGGAGAGGCTGTGGCAGGCTGGGGGCGGATAGACAGTGCAAGGAAGGCGGGCTGGGCACTGTAAGAGGGGCGGTACTGGGCTCTCTAAGATGAACAAAACGCCCCTCTGGGCACCTTCAGGACTCATTTACATATCAATAAAAGTAGTTTTTTGAAGAAACTGCTGGACGGATTACAAGATCAAAGAGCACAGCCTACTCAAGTTAAGCTGTGCTTCATGGCTGCTTTAAAATCGTTTTTTGGGTTAGGGGAGGTGACAGAATCCCTTTAACAGTGAACTCCACAGTCCCCCACCCCTTAACACTTACCCCCCCCCCCAGTGCCCCGCCACTTTAAAATGGAACCTTCACAGCAGCCCATCCCCTTAACTTTGACATTCACAGCACCCCGCTCGTTTAACAGTGAGTTTAGCAGCACCCCACTCCCTTGACAGTGACCTCCTCAGGGGCCCGCCCCCTTAACAGTGACCTCCACAGTACCCCGCTGCCTGAACAGTAACCTCCACAACAGTTGCTTCTTTAATAGTAGCCTCTGCCCCCTTAACAGTGACCTCCACAGTGTCCACCCCTTTAACAGTGACCTCCACAGCGCCCCAAACCTTTAATGCTAGGGCTACACGACGACATGTCGTGCAACATTTTGTCTAAACTTTTATAATGATGTGCTATGGTGTCGCACTGCGACATGTAACATGCTGCGAAAGCGACACGACAGTTGCAAAATAATACATCCAAGATGGATTTTTCTGCAACTGTCGCAGTTGCAGCATGTCACATGTAGCAGTCCAACACCATAGCCTATCATTCTAAAAATGTTCACGCAACATCAATGTCGCGCGACACATTTAGCAGTGTAGTTGTGCCCTATGTGTCATGCGACTTATTGTCATCGTGTATCCCTAGCCTAAAGCTGACCTACAGTAGTGAAGAAAAATGGCTGGGTTGTTATGGAAACCTGGAGTAAAACTGTGTGTATGTGGAGACTAAGGGCCTGCGAGCTTCTATTAGCTGATAAGGGACATGTGACCTTGTGTATGGCAGTTGGGATATGAAGAGAAAGACTTGCAGGCCTGTATTGGCTAATGCAAGTCATTTTTGGGAAATGTCTCCGGAACAGTATGTCCTAAAAAGCTGTGACCCCCACAAGATTTCTTTCCAGGTAACAAGGGATGTTTATACCAAGTTTAGTTGAAATCGATGGTTGCTTTTTGAGTAATTGCGGAACATACATATATACGTCCTTCTTTATATAGGACGCATACACTCACCTAAAGAATTATTAGGAACACCATACTAATACGATGTTGAACCCCCTTTTGCCTTCAGAACTGCCTTAATTCTACGTGGCATTGATTCAACAAGGTGCTGATAGCATTCTTTAGAAATGTTGGCCCATATTGATAGGATAGCATCTTGCAGTTGATGGAGATTTGAGGGATGCACATCCAGGGCACAAAGCTCCCGTTCCACCACATCCCAAAGATGCTCTATTGGGTTGAGATCTGGTGACTGTGGGGGCCATTTTAGTACAGTGAACTCATTGTCATGTTTAAGAAACCAATTTGAAATGATTAAAGCTTTGTGACATGGTGCATTATCCTGCTGGAATTAGCCATCAGAGAATGGGTACATGGTGGTCATGAAGGGATGGACATGGTCAGAAACAATGCTCAGGTAGCCTGTGGCATTTAAACGATGGCCAATTGGCACTAAGGGGCCTAAAGTGTGCCCAGAAAACATCCCCCACACCATTACACCACCACCACCAGCCTGCACAGTGGTAACAAGGCATGATGGATACATGTTCTCATTCTGTTTACGCCAAATTTGGACTCTACATTTAAATGTCTCAACAGAAATCGACACTCATCAGACCAGACAAAATTCTTCCAGTCTTCAACAGTCCAAGTTTTGGTGAGCTCGTGCAAATTGTAGCCTCTTTTTCCTATTTGTAGTGGAGATAAGTGGTACCCGGTGGGGTCTTCTGCTGCTGTAGCCCACCTTTCTTTCCCATTCTGACATTCAGTTTGGAGTTCAGGAGATTGTCTTGACCAGGACCACAACCCTACATGCATTGAAGCAACTGCCATGTGATTGGTTGACTAGATAATCACATTAATGAGAAATAGAACAGGTGTTCCTAATAATTCTTTAGGTGAGTGTATATGACCACTAAGATCAGAGCAGAAAGAGACATTACCACTGTGACAAAATGGTGAAGAGTTATATGTGTATTAGTGTTTGGTGTAATTATGTTATGTTGTGTGACCTGGTTATGAAAAGACTGTCAGCACCTCTCTTTCTCTCCCTCCCTCTCGTTATCTCCCAATGTACTCTGGAGGAGCTCAGACCAATGCCATTCTCGCTAGAGCTGTCTGGAGCTATTAGCAGGTGGACGCCTGCGGAGTGGTGCAGACAGAATGTCTGGGGAGGGGAAGGGGGATGTGATGGAATTTTAGTTTTATCTGATCACAATTTCTGTATATAATTTTGTGCAGTTGCAGATTTTTGTTTCACCTACACTGAGTCTCGACCAGTGACTGGGGAAACTGGGAGCTACAGATCAGCGGTTTTCTGAGTAAGGAAGAATACAGAGGCGGACATACTCTTCCTGAGTACGTCTGAAAACACCCGGTGTCGGGGGGGCAGCTAATGGCAGACGAGGACGAGCTTCTCTAGTATCACGGGTGATGCTAGGGAGGATCATCGTCCCTGTCCCCCTTGCCATTGGCTGCTCTACCACGACACCGGATGTTTTCATCCATGCACGGGGAGAAGCAGCAGTGGTGGTGCGGGGACCAGAAGCGGCGCAGGGAGCGGGAAGCCAGGTAAATATATTAAATGTGAGGGGGCCGGCATATGGGGGGCATTTTATAGGATTGGATAACCCATTTAATGGGATTGAGTTGCGATACCATGCACAGCTGCTATACAATGTACAACTTTGCCTGTTAGACAATGAAGGGACCACAGCACACTTGCAGCACCTCAAACATACATTCTTGCAGTACCCACTCTTTTTCTGTTAAATAATGTCTTGCTAGCGTTTCCCTTCACAACGTTACTCAAATGTATAGGGAACTGCAGCCGGCGCCATTCACCAGATTGTGTCTGGCCTCGGCACTGCTGTTCAGGGAAAGACTGTGATCTGCATTCTCCTAGCAATGCCATCAATTTACAAGATGAGAATACCCCTTTAGCAGAATAATGCCTTTAGGGTCACTATAGCAATCTGTTAATAAATATCTATACATAAAATTGAAATAAGGAGTACTTCAGAGAAAATAGGCTTTAGGTCCAAGTAATGAATATTCTCAACAACGGATAGCAGAAGGCATTCTTCATCATGTAAAGGCTGCAAAATTAATTTCACCTTTGATTACAAGAGCCAAGGGAAAACAAGTATATTCATAAACGATGAATAAATAATGTTTGTAGTAGCTCAGTACTAGTAGACACGCAGAATCAAAAGAATCCTGCTCAGCCAACACAATGCTCATCTGCATGAGCTCAAGGTCCTTTAGAGGAGGGAAACAATTATTGTAATAAACATGTCGGGGGAAGCTATTTTGCTGCTATGTGCTTGATCTACAGTGCTATTTCCCCCCCCCCTCCCCTTTTAGTTTCCATCAGGCACACATCCTCCCACAGAAAATTTCCACCATTCTAATGAAACATTCCATAACATTGCTTAAACTATTCATTATATGTATTTTACCAAAATCTCTATTGTTCAGATCACTGAAAATAAAGTGAGTCCAGCAGCCTGCACTGACTCACATGTTCTCTGAGATACACTGTATGAAAAGACTGCCTAAGTTTAGAGAGAAAAAAAAGCATAATGGCTGTGCTTATTTGTACTGTGAAACAACAGTTATGTTTGTGGTTCGCTAATTTTTTTTCCAGCCATATTATTCCCTGTTTCAGTTGCACAACTAGATGCATTTCACTCAGAGGTAGGGGGCGTTTCCCTTCTGTGGAAGTCTGTCAGCACTGTATTGCTGTGATCTCCTTTCCCTTACTTCTCACTATGTTTATTTTCAGCTCCAGAGCTCACAGAACAGATAAGGAGGGTATATCACACAGACACACAGGAGGCTCCTATAATCTTCAGAAGCAGTGTAGAAGCAGTTCTTTTATCACGCTCAGGATCTCAGCTAGCTCTGACGCTCCCCCATTTCCTGAGAGCCGTCTTCTGTGTCTCTGTTACCAGGGACGGAACTTGCCTGAAAACAGGCAAATTAGGTGGAACAGAGACCAATTGTGGCCATGACAACTTTGTTCATGGGAATGCAGGTATATTTTTTAAATGAAGTGATTTAGAAATTTGCTAGTTACACCATTTTCTATTAAATTTAATTAAATTGTGTGAAAGTTCAGGGAGTCTTAAAACTTCCCTGTGCTCTCAAGATGACCATGTCTCTGGATACACCAACACCTACATGGTTTTGTGAGAGTTGTATTAGACTAGTACTTTATGTCTAAAAGTCATACATTTACCTCTTGTTTGTTATTTATGTCTTATATTTTACATTTATGCTTAGTTAAAACTAACCTTCCCCATGCTACACATTGTGCCAAACCTCACATCGTATTGCATCCTCTCAGCCACCTATTCATTTATTACTTAACTAATGCCAAAAATGTTCTCAACTTAGTACATGCATCCCCTTGTAATAACAATTCTGAATTGCCAGCTGTGAGGAATATGGATCATTATTTAATGGCAGCCATGATATTCATCTGATTCACCCTTGTCAGTGTACCTGCACAATAAGTTCTCACTCCAACCATCTGATTGTCAGATAGCAGAGGTAGTGAACTCCACAGGGGTTCTGGCTTCAAGGAGGCCACATGCGTACGAGTTCACACCTCAACCAGCCAGTACGGAGGCCAGCTAATCCTACAGAAAAACCTCTCTGTAGGGGGTGTCAGCCTTTGCCCAGATCTATCATTCCCCTCCCCCAGACATCATGGAACCGGCAGTTCATAAGGAATTATGAATCGCCCGTCCATCCCAGACATAAGTCAAATATATTTGACTTATGTCTGCCGTGGACCTAAATGTGGATGGCACACAGTGTGCTGTCCGCACCCTTACATCAATTCCACCTTCCCGCAAAAAACATCCATTTTTACAATTGTGAAGGATGTACGAAAGGGTAAAGTGCGGAACGCACACGGTAGGACCTCAAAACAGACACAGTCATGTACATGATTTGTAATATTTTATGACTACTGGATAATTTTATCCATGTTGTTTCCATGTACAGCTGAATATTACAATAGACGCTGACTCCTGTTTTCAGAGGTATATCTGATAAACATGGGCATCCAGAAGAAGACTTTTACAGAGCATTCTCAGAATCAGTTCTTTGTTCCTCCATGATGGTTCAGTGTGTTAGCAGACCTGGGCCTCCCAATTCTTTGATTTATACATGTCACTGTGTACAACAGATGCATCCTCTGGTGTAGTCATGAAGTTCTAAGGAATTTAAATCACTTTTATCTTCCTCTTTTATGGCGCCACTTGTGAATGATGCCCTATTTGCTGTTGTAACTAGAAATTGAAACAGATGGATTGAAATGATTCAATGTTAACTTTTTCAGTGCCAGCGAAAAGCTTTAAAAAGAAACTACCGCACGCATGAAGTTGTTTTATAGAAGATTTATCCTGGTGTAAGGAAACTGCCTAGAGAGATTGTTCCATATTTACTAGGGTTAGTGTAGCAGTTTATGGCATTGTTTGCACCATTTCCTGACACAGACACATATATTATGTATTTCCAATATAGTATGCCTTTAAGCGGCTGCTCAAAAGTAGGCATTGTTTAGTGGAGTTGTAACTTGTGGCAAGTTTACTATCGTCATGCACAAGTTTTTCTGGTGCAAAATAATTATGTAAATTCAGCCAAGGCAACAGCAAGACTTAAAAACGTTGCGTGACACAAAACTATGAGAGGCTTGTCTACAACTTGCTGTCACATGGCTAGTTTAGAACTGTGATTTGGCTGTACAAATGCAGGAAATTCTTAGGTGCGTCACGTATCGCACGTGATTTACCTTAAAATCAATGGAGTGAAAGTTGCTTGCGACCTAAGACACAAAATTAATCAAGTCTGGATTTTCTGTCACGTCACAGTTACAGCGGGTCGCACTGCGCACCATTGACAATTATTATGTGCAATGTCATGCCACAGTGCAGCCTACCCTAAGGCCCCTTTCACACGGGTGAGTTTTCCGCATGGGTGCAATGCGTGAGGTGAACGCATTGCACCCGCACTGAATCCAGACCCATTCATTTCTATGGGGCTGTGCACATGAGCGGTGATTTTCACGCATCACTTATGCGTTGCGTGAAAATTGCAGCAAGCTCTATTTTGTGCGTTTTTCACACAACGCAGGCCTCATAGATGTGAATGGGGCTGCGTGAAAATTGCAAGCATCAGAAAGCAAGTGCGGATGCGGTGCGATTTTCACGCACGTTGCTAGGAGACGATCGGGATGGGGACCAGATCATTATTATTTTCCCTAATACCATGGTGATGGATCATGTGACGGACCATGTGATGAGCGTAATGACGTCATCAAAGGTCCTATTCCTCACAGAAAAAGACAGAAGAGATGCTGGCTGCACGAACAAGTGGATTACGGGGAGTTAAATGAAAAAAATGTAACCCCTCCAGCCCTATTGTACTATGCATTCTGTATTCAGAATGCTATTATTTTCCCTTATAACCATGTTATAAGGGAAAATAATACAATCTACACAACCTTGAAGCCAAACCCGAACTTCTGTGAAAAAGTTCGGGTCTGGGTACCACATTCAGTTTTTTATCACGCGCGTGCAAAACGCATTGCACCTGCACTGAGAAAAACGGAACTACGGAACGCAATTGCAGTCAAAACTGACTGCAATTGCGTACCTACTCGCGCGGGTTTGCCGCAACGCATACAGACCTTATCCGGACACGCTCGTGTGAAAGAGGCCTAAGAGTTTGCTTTAAAAGAGAAAAGAGAGATAGTAGACCTTTTAGGTTACAAAAAGCCAAAATGTTGTTATAGGTGGACATTTGCTGTTCTTAAGGGAACTTATGACCATGAAATGCAATTCAATCTGCAGGCAGCATGGTATAGAGCAGGAGGAGATGAGAAGACTGATATATAGTTTTATGAAAAGGTATAGGTAGAGAGCTTAGTGGTATTGGTATAGGTATAGAGCTTACCAGTGATTGACAGCTATATCTATAAGTGCGTATACAGCTATAGCTGTCGATCACTGATTAGCAGTTCCTATATGACTCCTAAGCTCAAAATAAAAAGATAGATGAATAAGAAACTATAAATTAATCTGCTCTGCTCCTCCTGCTCTATAACATGCTGCCTGCAGATTGCACTGCATTCTGATGGTGACCGGTTCCCTTTAATTTAAAGGGTTTGGTACAATGTTTATTAAAATTGAAATTCTTTTTGTAAAAATGAAGGTCACAAAGGCTTTATGGCAACATCCATAAGTAATTATACACCATACCTCCCAATTGTCCTGAATCCAGCGGGACAGTCCCGGATTAAAGTGGCTGTCCCACTGTCCTGGTCTCGCTTTCTGGCAGCTGTACCGGCTTCCATAGGAGGCAAAGACAGTTGCCTGTATTATGATGAAGCAGAGAACCGGCATCGGCTCCTTGCTTCATCATCCCTCCCGCTGCTGGCTCTCCACTCCTCTGGTCTGTGTGGGGTCAGAGCCAGCCTGCAGTCAGCCTCGGCTCCGCCTCCTCCACAGACTAGAGCAGCCGATGTCCTGCTGCTGCTGCTCTAAGCAAGAAGGTAAGTATGTGGTGTTTATTTTTTTAACTTTCCGTGAGGGGCACAATGTGGGCATATTACTGCATGGCACAATGTGGGCATATTACTGTGGGGCACAATGTGTGCATATTACTGGGGGCATAATGTGGGCATATTACTGGTTGCACAATGTGGGCATATTACTAGGGGCACAATGTGTGCATATTACTAATGGCACAGCTAGGTATATTACTGGGGGCACAACTGGACTTAGTACTGGGGGTCACAGCTGGCCATATTATTGGGGGCACAGCTGGGCATAATTCTGTGAAGACACAATGTGGGCATAAATACTGTGCGGTGGCATGAAGGGGGAATAATTACTATGTGGGGCATTAAGGGGACTGGGTGGGATTAGGTGTATAGTTATGTTTTGGGCGAAGTTAGAGGTGTAGCCTATTGTGGAAAAAAAATTGCCTTGCACCGCACAATGTGTCCATCTATATTTGTTTACAAAGTTGGGAGGTATGATACACTGCTTATCCTACTCATATCAAGAATGTAAAATAACCAACCTGGTGGAGTAGTAGAATTTGGGTGGATATGCTAACTAGTTTATCTCCATCAATTGTATTGCAGGAAAATGTGATGAATAGAACATTTGGGAGTGGTGCTGATATGTAGATGACGGCTCTCGCTCTTATTCTCACAATTATTTTTAATATAATAGTAATCACATAATAACATTACACATCTGAAGTAGGAAGAATATGTCATTAAGTCACCACATTGATAGGTGATGGTGAAGTTTTATGCATCAGGACACTTGCTTTAGCAATATGGGAGAAATGTCAGATCGGGCAATGACTGTAATCAGACATCAGCTCAGCACAAATTAAATGCAGTAGTCACGAATAGCTGGTTATGTCTCCACTTGTAACATATTTTGAATTCATTTTTTGGGATGTTATTTTTAATTTTCCATTAAAATATTCTAAAGAATCTTAAAATTCAACAGTTTTCACCCTGACCATTAAGCTTAATAATAGGCACCACTTCTTGGTTTGTATAGGTCACTTTTCAGCAGTCACCTCATTATCATTACAGGCATGATTAGCATTATGAATAGCACCTGTATGTATAGCTTATCTGACCTCTGCCCAGGTCACAGAGCATGCCTAGAAACCTCTACCACAGGAGTCAATAAGGTTTCTTCCTCTCCGTTGTGTCTATGGCCCATGGTGGCTGCTGTAAAGCATCTCTCTAAATGCTGTTAAGAACAGCTCAGCCAAGATGGCCACCCCCATAATCATGTTCAGGAAATAGATTAAAAAAATTATATGTCCAAATATATATATATATATATATATATATATATATATATATATACTTATCACTATCTGTTTTTGACTAGCAGAGAAAAAATTAGGTGACACATTCCGTGTAAAGAAGACCTATGAGCTCTGCTAATAGCTCAATAATTCTATGATATGTCTATGTTGTGCCACCCCTCCAGTATTCCTACTAAAGTTTATTAATAAATTGCTAGTTGAAGTACAAACGGGTGTTACCAGTTGAGGGTGTGTCCCTGCACTGATTGTCTATTGTCAGCATGAGCAGACCTGGTAACGCCCAGATGGATCTTTATTACAGACCACTGGCAATTTATTCATAAACTTCTAGCAGGAATAATAGAGAAATGGCACAACATAGAGACAGAATAGTTATTACAAGGGGACACAAGTCAAAAACAGACCTGTCTGGAGAGGTTAGGCTGGTTTCATATCTGTGGCACCAATTCTGGCAGGCTGTTTCAGCAGAGAACAACCTGTCAGAGTTCTCCGGATCCAGCACTGCCGGATGCTTCCAGAATGCCTGCTGGCCCCATTAACTATAATGGGGTCCGGAGGAGATCTGACCGCAATCCAGCAATATGTGAGAATTGGCTGGACAGAACCCACTGTGCACAGTTTTTGTCCACCTATTTGTAGTGTGCAGTCCTGGCTTGGGGAGCAAGTTGGAGGCAGATGGACAATTAGATGATACCCATGAATCAGCTTTGTAACTCATTTCTCATGATTACATCAATTATTTACTACCATGTGCTTCTATTATGCGCTCACAATTGTTAGGTTTTTATCAGTCCAACGCTCACCTGTGGTGGCCAGTGGCCACATAATTTTGTGGTAGAATTGTGCAGGCATTGGGCACCGCAAGTGGGCAGAGTTTCAGCCATTCGTGACATTGGACCGTGCCATCTCAAATCAGTGCAGCTGCTTACAAAGATGAATTATGATTATTTTTGTTGAAACTGCCCAGCTTTTTGCAAAAATGGAATTGCATTAATCTGGTCAAAATGTAAGTAATATTTTGGACACCAACACAGAGCTTCTTTCACCCCATATTCATGAGCATTCATTTTAGGCCAAGGATAAGACAAAATGTATACTGAATTCAGCACAACGCAAACTTTAAAGGGGTTGTCCACCTTCTGGTTATTGTTGACCAAAGTGTTTGTGAGATGATTATATGGCACTTACTAATATAACCTTTGTTAAAATTCTGCACCATTTTATATGGTATGCTTTCTTATACACAAAATCTTCTGTGCCGTCCACATAGAGGTCCTGTCCATAAAATGGCTGCTAATGGAGGGTGATGTGACCAGACAAGTCACCTCCATGTGACGTCTCCTCCATTCAAACACACTACACCTGCTCTAAAATCACAACAGAACAAGTGCAGAAGGCAGGAGACATCACATGGAGGTGAATTGCCTGGTCACATGACTCTACATCAGCAGCCATCTTATGGACAGGATCTCTGTGTGGACAGTACAAAATACTTTGTAAACAAGGGGGCATACCTTATGAAATTTTGAAAATAGTGCCGAATTTTACCAATGACTATATTAGTAAGTGCCATATAAATCATCTCACAAATACATTGGTCAATAGTAACCAGAAAGGGGTCAAACCCTAATTGAATGGCTGATAGTGTTTTATTTTGCTATCCAAATGTATCTGTCAAAGCTAATCAACATTTGGTGACAAGGAACCTACTACTACAGCCTGGTAGCTTGGTACACATAAAAAATACATATATCCATTGCACCCTGTATTATTACTTGTACAGCATGTGACAGTAGACTATGCTCCTGCTTGATTTAAACTGAATGTTATGCTGTTCATGTATAGCTGACATAACCCAGAAACATAAAGAGTGCAGAAATTTTTACCAGAGTATATTCTCAAGTCTACTGTCTCAAATATACTCCAGTAGTTCAACCTAATAGGTTAAAATTTCTGCACTGATTAATATAACATGCTGGCTACTTGTTGCCACCACTAGGGGGAGCTTAAAGGGCTTCTGTCACCCCACTAAACGCATTTTTTTTTTGTGTACTTATAATCCCTATCCTGCCATATTGCCATACATTATGTTATTAATAATTTTCGTTCAGTAGATTTAGCCAAAAATGTACTTTTATGATATGCTAATTACCTTTCTACCAGCAAGTATGCTTCTGTGATCGTAGCTTAAATTTTAACCACTTGCCGACCACTCATTGAATACATACAGCCCGGTGGTCGGCAAGCATCTCTGCATGGACTTTTTAAACTGTCCTCACATAGACCCTAGCTGTGGGAGCAGGGAGGTCACTGTCAGTGACAGCATGGCTCCCCTTAGAGAAGGCAATGATAGGTTTTTACAGCCCCTGCCTTCCTGATTGCTGCATAAACAGCACTCAATGAGCACAGTGTATACAGATCAGGAAGCGGCAAGGGCTCATGCATGTTGTCCGTATTGCGGTCCGCAAACAGTTG
Organism: Bufo gargarizans; assembly: GCF_014858855.1. NCBI lineage: Eukaryota > Metazoa > Chordata > Amphibia > Anura > Bufonidae > Bufo > Bufo gargarizans. The sequence goes on along the minus strand of NC_058080.1, from coordinate 589,870,492 downwards.
AATAGGTCCGCAATCCAGATAATACAGTGCGGTGTGGAACGGCGGTACAGATCGGAAGCCACGGAAGCACTATGGAGTGCCAAAATGTAAGCACATGGTCGGTGCCTATGCTGTGGACTGTAAATTGCAATGCGCACTGACCCATCCAGCACACGTTTGTGTGCATGAGCCGTAAATCCAAGCGGTCAGGTGCACAACCTCTCTGGGGGCTTTAACCCCCCTGTGACTGGTGCTACTATATCAGATGCAGTGACAGGAGAAAACAGCAAAAAAAAACTAATGTTGAATGTCCCCCAAAAGTCTTGTATGACCTTAAGGGGGCAAAAAGTGTAAAAAATAAATAAATTAAAAGTGTAAAGAAAATAAAGTAAAAAAAAAAAAAAAAAGCCACACTTCGGCTTCTAGCCCCACCTCCGGCAACCATGACCCACACATCCCATAGGTCAAAGTGACCATGAGAGGGGACAGCAGATTTTATTTGCACGTTGTGCTATAAACAAAAAGAAAAATTAAACATCGACTTTTTTCTTAAATTTTTTGGGCTATAAAAAAATAAAAGCAAAAAAATACTAATGTAAAAATGACATAAACAAGCCCCATATAGCACAGAAAAAAGGTGCAAAAATTATTTATATGACGTAAAAAAAGTTATGGCTTTCAAAGACGTATGTGCTAAAAAACAGCAAATTCGCCGGTCAGGAATGCGGTAAATTGCCTGGTCTTAAAGTGGTTCACGTCATGTAAACCCTTGTAGAATCACCATGGAGCTTTGGCTGTAGAGATGAAATACAATCTCTCTAAATCCCACCACGCCCTTCACGCCCTTATTAATGGGTCTAATCTTTACACGGAGAGAGAAAGTTGTTATTTGCCTGCCTTGCTCTGACCTCACTGCCTCCTTAACCTGTTTTTGCAGATCTTCGTAATCCTTTTCTGTCACTAATCAAAGCCGGAGCTCCTGTTTGTATAATCAGCCTGGTATATCATCCAGGGACAAGTCCAAATAACTCTGGAAATTCTCAGCATTGGGCGCCTGGATCATTACTGCTACGAAGCTATAATTGCCTTCTGCCTGGTTTTGTTGACAGAAAACGTTACAGCAAAAAAGAGAAAAAAAGAAAACTAAAATACTATAAAAGACCCAAACAACCTTCACCAGATCCCTGGCAGACTATTTCTAGTATGTTCTGGATAGAGAATTTTATTAGCAGTGCATGGCTAGATCATGGCTTATTAAACTGTAGGATAAAAGCCCTGTGTCATCTGAGCAGTCGACAATAAACTGCAGGAACAGACAATTCCAGCACAAGTTCTTCCAGCACGCTGTGTATAAATAAGCTGACAGTGTGTTTGCCTTACACCTCATTGTAACTTTCTGTTTAATCTGCAGAGTTTGGACAACGTTCACAAGTGCATGGCGTGAAGTTTTTTAAAGTTTCTGCAAGCTGAAGACAGGAATCAGCAGCATTCATGGCAAGCATCCAATTCTATGTGACGAAAAATTTTCATCCATACAAGGACTTTTAGGCGCAGGCTTTGCAGTAGCATATATAGAAGAAGAGCCTATATGACTAGAAGCCAAGGGGATGCTAAACTGTTTAGACCTAAACAATGCTAATTATATAGCCATATTAATAAGCCATCAGTTGGGTCTTAAGAGTGGTTGTATTTCTTTATAAAGATTGAGAGTGAGAGAGTGCCTAGTATGCTGCTCTGGTTTTCTGAAAAATATATATGCGTCGTCTGGGGGATATTCTTTCTCATTACGGAGAGCACCTAGTATACATAATACATGTTTAGAGTATTGTACGCCCAGCAATGCCTATCTGGGTTTCTGGGAAATATATTAAAATATTTCTTTCTAAACCTATCTAATGCCAGCAGATGTATGATGTGCTAATTGTCCTATGTTTTCCCCCAGAAACCCAGAGGAAATTTCACTGGCTTACAATATTCCTCATGCATACACAGTGCCCTCCATAAGGAGAAATAGTACCCAAACCAAAGGCTCTCAGGCAGCCAAGCAAAGTTCCTTTGCTCAGCTCTGTTAAAGGGTAGTTATTCAGAAAGAGCTGGGCTCCTGGTATGAGATACCTGGTTTTCATTCTTTTGGGAAAAGAGACTAGCTTGCATGTCTCTTTTCCAGACTAGCATTATGTTGGGATGCAGACACAGCAATAAATAAAAAACCTTAGTATGAAAAAGCATTGATTGAATAGTTTGAGGCTACCACCAAAGGTAACTCCTATTATGAAAAGCACTGATTGAACAGTTTGAATATCGGCACTTCGAGAATTCGCGAATATTTAGAATATCGCAAAATATATTCGTAATTGCGAATATTCTATTTTTGGGGAAATACCAGTTCATGCGAATTTTATGCGAATTTTCGCAATCAAGAAAATAATGCCTGGAGATCATGAATTCGCGAATTCTCGAATATATGGCGAATATTTGCCCAAATATACGCGAATTATCGCGAATTCGAATATTGCCCCTGCCGCTCATCACTAGCTACCACCAAAGAAAAATCTTATTATGAAAAAGCACTAATTGATAAGTTTGAGGCTGCCAACCCAAAGAACTGTACAATTAACTGCAATACCACATACAGTGCAGTGCATAATAACAAATATATAACTAATATAACATAGAAAATGTAAATAGTCATCACACTCAAAAATTAGTAAAAACAAATAAAGTGTTTATTCACCCATGTTGACGTGACATTTCGGCTCAATACTAGAGCCTTTCTCTAGTATTGAGCCGAAACGTCGCGTCTACACGGGTTAACAAACACTTTATTTGTTTTTACGAATTTTTGAGTGTGCTGACTAGTTACATTTTTATATTTGGGCACTGGTATAGTTCCATTGGGCTTGCACCTCACTTTTTGCTTTTCTATACTGATCCTGGTGCTGCCATTTTGCATTTGTAATATAACATACAGCTATCCAAAATGTGTGCGAGTGACATCAAAATATATATGATATTTTTTCTTCTTCATTTTGTTTTTACCATTTACATTGATTTAGATGTCATCCAATTATGTTACTAACATGTCAGGATCAATGTCATCCAATTATGTTACTAACATGTCAGGATTACAGTTACTACAACCAGTCCAGTCTGAATTATCCAGAGAAGAAGCTCCAAAACGTCAGTTTGCACACCACTGCACTGCCTCAGTTTCTTGTTGTCCTGTGCTTTAAGTTCAGCCTCATCATGTGGACATTGTTTGGTTTCACCCTCATTGTCTATATAACTAATGGGTTGCATAATGACATGTACTTTAAGATATGGATATTAATGTGGGTGGTGCTTTGGATCCATACAATGAGTAAACAATGTTATTCTGACATGTTTGTGATTGTGAGAAATAGGTGCAATTAACTGATGACGTCCTCCAACTTTTTGTGGTGTACCTCATTCTTCAATTAACATTTGTTGTGCTGAGCAATACGACACCCTACAATACAGTTCCATACTTGTATACCAGTCAATATGCCTTAATGTCCATTTGATAAGGCTGTGCTGTTAGAAGACAGAATAGGGAGTGTTACCAAAAGAAAAGTCTTGTTTCTCAACTCCACACCAGGTAAACCCCATAGATCATGATTTATGGTGGGAATGTGAAGTTGAGACCTGTCTGTCATACTGGCAAAAACTGCTGGACCTTAAAGCCACATTGATATTTTAACAGATCTCTAATTGTTTATTGGTTGCTTATTGTCATTGGCAGGGGTGCACCACCATTGAGGCGAGGTGAGGCGATTGCCTCAGGCAGCACCAGGTAGGGGCAAGAGGGGGGCAGCAGAAGGGGGATTATCTGTTTCTGCAGTATAATATTTGGAAGCACAGTGGGCATAGTATGTGGTGCTGTATTACCCTGTATGTTAGTAGCTTTGTATGTAATGTTTTCCAAGTATGTCTTTAACAGTAGGGCTAGAGGGAAGGAGTTAGGTTAAGAAATTGGCATTGCTGGGTTGGGGCGCCGTTTCAGTTTTTGCTAGGTGCTCCCCTGGTCACTGGCCATACGGTTTTTCAGATTAACCTGTAAAACCACAGGTTATTACAATAAACAACTGAAAATTTGTAATGATCTACTAAAAACTTGCTACGGCCTGCACATCGCTGCCACATCTCGACCACACATCATGTGTGTTCCTAACCTCAAGGATATCCATAAAGAGAACTCATGGCAATCCCTAATGAATGACAATCGTTATTTTACCTGCACATCACAAAGCCCACTTTCACACCGTCAGTATTTTACATTAGTATTTCTAAACAGGTTCAAAATACAGAATAGATACAAATCTTTCCATTATACTTTTTCTCTCCTGCTTTTGGCTGACAAATACTAATGTTAAATACTGACTGTGGGAAAGTAGCTTAAAGGGGTTGTCTCATTTCAGTAAATGGCATTTATTATGAAGACAGAGTTAATACACTTACTAATATATTGTGATTGTCCATATTGCCTCCTTTGCTGGCTTGATTAATTTTTACATTACATTATACACTTCTAACCAGGGGTTACGATCACACTGCAATCCAGCAGCAGTGGCCGTGCTTGCACAATAGTAGAAAGCGCCGGCCTCTCTGGTGGCCTGAGCTATGAAAGCGCAGTAGATCCCGTCCCAGCCACCTCGTATCTGCGCTGCAACAGTGGCCGTAACCTCTGGAAATGAGCAGTGTATAACTTGATGAAAAATGAATTCAGCTAGCAAAGGAGGCAATATGGACAATCACAATGAATTAAGTGCCTTGTATTAACTTTCTCTACATGATAAGCGCCATTTGCTGAAGTGAGACAACCCCTTCAAGGCTAGTTTTACATGCTCCACCTGTGACCGAATCCAACCCGTCCCACAGTAGCCAATGGCTGTGCGCTTTTGTAGGTGAAAGAAGGTATGACCTGCAAAATCAGGTGGCCACTGCCACCTCAGCTATGGTACATGTGGCAGACGAAACATAAAAATTCTGCCTAAGGAAATCCTTGACTTGTTGGGTCATGTGAGGGCTGGAGTTGAGAAATATTGCTCCAAGGGCTCATACACGCAAGCATTTCTCAGAATTTTTGCGTTGCAAGTGCTTTTTGTGGCATTTTATATTATGTACTGTATATGCATTTTTGCAGGTGCTTTTCAGAACCTATAGAGAAGCCCATGGTAAAAGATACATTGCACAGGTCATGTTGTGTTTAAAAAAAATGCTACTGACCCAAAAAATACCTCTACAACTCCACAAACCATAAACCCTTGCATGTGGTGAAAGATCAAACCATGGATAAGGTTTATGAGCAGCCACGGTACGGAGTCTACGCCAAATTCTACCTGCAGCAGATGCTATGTGAACATCCTCGGCGATGTACAGTATGATTATGCTCCTCTTTGAGATACTACTCCCCTCGTTTCTATAGCCATCCTTCTGTCCTTACTGCTTCAGTTCAATTTTTATCTCACTCTTTGACCGGGGCTGCCGTCATTTTTGTAGCACAAGCTATTGTCAAATGACTTTCATGCAGATTCATTGCAACTTTTTTTATTGATACTGTATCATTGCTGCAAGAACATCTTATGAAAAACTAGTATAGTTTGTATGTACTTTGTAAACCTTATGACTGTGACTATCATAGCTGCCATCCTACAAAACATCTGTCTGTAGGCACAGCCTACCTTCTGATTCCTTTATTAATAGAGTCCATGGCTACTTTCGGCTCAGCCTGGTGCATGCGATTTACTACTTCTTAGATCTGATGACAGGGATTATCCTTTAAATCTTTTCTGAAGCATATTGAGAGTATATATAAAAATGAAAAAATGCACTACTCATTTTGGAATTTGAACCTTTCTCATGTGGATTAAAGCATGGATCTACGGTACCTCTAGTGAGTCAAATGTCAACCTATGCTTCTTTGTAAGGCAATTATGTAGCATAGACTATTTATATTTGCAGAATCACTCCCTTTTGACAAATTTTACATGTCCATCTGCATGACAGCTTTTAAGCTGTCACTAGACTGTCACCAGAAATTGTGACTATAGCTTTAAATAACCGCAGAGAGATGGTGATCATTGCTGGCATTTTCTAGATGATAGGAGTCAGAGGTCAGCAGCTGTGATCAACAGTCACAAGTACTTACTGAATCTTCTTGGTAAAGTTCTTTGAGACTATTCCTCCTTCCTTTTGCTGTTCTTCATGGTTTCCTATGATTAGAAACAAAAGAGAACAGAATAAGATGCAAACCATTATCCAATGTATTGTGCTGTATATTATGCTTTCCTTAAAAGGTCACTGTACTTTCAGTAAACTTATGCTATTTTGCTATTATGCTTTAATTGCACAATTCGCCCCCCTCGTTCTAGAGATCGAGGTTTTTACATGGAGGCCGTCTGCCTGCTAGCTGTCTACTAAATTATCTACTAAGTTGTTTACTAAACATTGCAGCCTCATCTCATTCAAGTAAACGGGACTCAAAAATACACCAAAAGAGAAATAAATAGCACAAAAAAAACTAGAAAAAGACATAGTATTTTGTTTTTTATTCTCCTATAGCTGTGATGGCTAACCTCTGGCACTCCAGCTGTGGTAAACTACGACTCCCAGCATGCACACTTGCTTGGCTGTTCTCAGAACTCCATAGAATTGAATGGAACATGCTGGGAGTCATAGTTTCACCGCAGCTGGAGTGCCAGAGGTTAGCCATCACTGTCTTATAGGCTTTAAAATGCTTGTCCAGTCTTTTTTTTTTATAGTGATAGCCTATCCTCAGGATAAGCCATCAGGCCATCAGTATCTGATATGTAAGGGTCTGATACTCCTCACTTCTGCTGATCAGCTGTTTTGGAGTAGCTCTGATGGCTGAAGTAGACACAGGAACTGCACATTTCTGTCCATTGTGTAGGAGATGGAGCTGGTTACTGCAGAGGTGATCCCATTCACTTCAATGGTACCTGTGCTGCAGTAACCAGCTCCATCTGCTCCAGAATGGACAAAGATGTGTACTTCTGGTACCTACAAAGTCTAAGGCGATATAATAAACAATTTAACCTAGAGTTAACACCCCTGCCTTGCAACACTAGGGTGTTTAATTCAAATTTAAACAAAACCAACATCTGCTTAGTGTCACCATCTAGTTTACCTTAGATTCATTTTCAAGACCTATGCGCACTGTCAATTATTCATTTTAAAGATGTCTGCTTATTGTTATCCATCACCTATCCACAGGATAGGTAATAAATGTGTAACGACGGGCACCACTGATGGAATCCACACGATCACTACAACAGAGGTCCTGGGTAGTGACTGATGAACATCGGCCGGGAGGATTCGCGAACTCCATCAAATGTTTGCGAACCACAAGTACGCGGCCGGACCCCATTCACTTTAATGGCGGGCGAACCTGAAAAACCTTCAGGTCATATTTGCAGCCACCAAATACTTACTAGAAGTGCACAAATCATCCCACAACGTGGACAGTGACATACCAGAGGGGATAAATGTTAAAAATTCCCACAGAAAACATGTATTTTAATCAGGGGCCATCTTTGTGCATCTTAAAGGGAAACTGTCAAAAATGTGCCCTGCTGGAGCCCTGGAAATTTTTTATTTTAGACTACGGGAGTACAGTCTCCAAACATTAGGCATTCACCGGATAAAAAACATCAAGTGATTATGTGGCTGGAGCTATATTAGACAGTCAATGGATATCAATTTTACAGCAGGCCAGTGGAGTACAGGCCCCAAACATTAGGCATTCACCGGACAGAAAACATCAAGTGATTATGTGGATGGAGGTATATTAGACAGTCAATGGATATTAATTTTTCTGCAGGCCAGTGGACTATAGGCCCCAAAAATTATTAATTCACCGTACAGAAAAAATCAAGTGATTATGTGGCTGGAGGTACATTAGGCAGTCACCGTCTAACAATTTTTCCTTTTGGCCAGTTAGATTACAGGCCCCAAAAATTATGCATTCACCGTACAGAAAAGATCTAGTGATTATGTGGATGGAGGTATATTAGACAGTCAATGGATATCAATTTTACTGCAGGCCAGTGGACTATAGGCCCCAAAAATTATTAATTCACCGTACAGAAAAAATCAAGTGATTATGTGGCTGGAGGTACATTAGGCAGTCACCGTCTAACAATTTTTCCTGTTGGCCAGTTAGATTACAGGCCCCAAAAATTATGCATTCACCGTACAGAAAAGATCAAGTGATTATGTGGCTGGAGGTATATTAGACGGTCAATGGATATCAATTTTACTGCAGGCCAGTGGACTACAGGCCCCAAAAATGATTAATTCACCGGACAGAAAACATCAAGTGATTATGTGGCTGGAGGTATATTAGACGGTCATTGGATATCAGTTTTAATGCATGCTAGTGGAGTACAGGAGCCAAACATTAGGCATTCACCGGATAGAAAACATCAAGTGATTATGTGGCTAGAGGTATATTAGACGGTCATTGGATATCAATTTTACTGCAGGTCAGAGGAGTACAGCCCCCAAACATTAGGCATTCACTGAACAGAAAACATCAAGTGATTATGTGGCTGGAGGTATATTAGACGGTCAATGGATATCAATTTTACTGCAGGCCAGTGGACTACAGGCCCCAAATTTTTGTAATTCACCATACAGAGAGGAATAATTGATAATGTGGCTGGAGGTACATTAGGTGGTCACCGTCTAACAATTTTCCTATTGGCCAGCTAGATTACAGGCACAAAAAATTATGCATTCACTGTACAGAAAAGATCGAGTGATTATGTGGCTGGAGGTATATTAGACAGTCAATGGATATCAATTTTACTGCAGATCTAGTGGACTACAGGCCCCAAAAATGTTTCATTTAACATACAGAAAAGAACAAGTGATTATGTGGCTGGAGGTATATTAGACGGTCATTGGATATCAATTTTACAGCAGGCCAGTACAAATACATGTTTAAACAAACTAAAAATATAAAATAGGATTAAAAACATGGCTAACGAAATCCCCCCTCTTGAAAGAACCCCAAATGATAATAATTGAAATGTGATAACACGTGGTCGTCACAGGTGTTGAATTCCTCCGTGGCCCCAAACATTAGGCATTCACTGGACAGAAAAGGCCTTTTATGCTGCTGTATTTACATAAGACAGGGACCATTCTTTATTCTGGGTAGTGGTGGATATGTCTGGGCTGGCATGAGGAAATTCAATTAAACATGGTCGTCACAGGTGTTGAATTCCTCCGAGATCCATTCCTCATTCATTTTTAAAAATGTGAGGTAGTCCACGCTGTCGTGAGCTAGGCGACTGCTCTTATCGGTCACGATTCCCACTGCTGCGCTGAATGTCCTTTAGGACAGGACACTCGACGAGGGGCAAGCCAACAGTTCCATGGCAAATTGTGCCAGCTCTGGCCACAGGTCAAGCCTGCACACCCAGTTTTCAAGGGGTTCCTCACTTCTCAGAGTGTCCACATCGGCCGTTAACCCGATGTAGTCGGACACCTGTCGGTCCAGGCATTCCCTGAGGCTGGATCTGGAGGGCGACTCTCGATGGGTTGGCTGCAAGAATGATCTCATATCCGGAGTGACCAACAGATCTTCAAACTGCCCTCTTCTTGCATGCGCTGTAGGATTGGTATTCGCAACTGTTTCTCTGTGGGTGGAAATTCCTCTGCCAGAGTCCGCAACAGCAGAATGCAGCATCTCTCAAAGCAAGGTCTGAAAATGCTGCATTCTGACAGCCCTCTGTGATGCTGGTAACATGTCCGCCATTTTGTGTTTGTACCGGGGGTCTAAGTACATTGCCACCCAGTACTGGTCCTTGCCCTTTATGCTTTTTATACGGGGGTCCCTCTTCAAACACTGGAGCATGAAGGCCCCCATTTGCACTAAATTGGAAGCGGTGGAATGGCCTGGCTCCTGCTCATCGCCCAGGAGAATGTCGTCCTTGGTCTCCACCCCCCAGCCACGTACAACACCAGAGATCCAAGAAAAGCTTAAAGCCTGCTCTTCTTACTCCTCCTCTTCCTCCTCCTCCCCCCAGGCACCATCCTACTCTTACTCCTCTTCAGACTCCTTGTCTCAGATGGAGTAGCCCCCTGGGAATTTATTCAGCATTGCGACTTCCTCATCTTCCTGCTCCTGCTCCTCGACAGCTTGATCAATGACACAACGCAATGCACGCTCCAGTAAGAAGGCGTAAGGTACGATGTCACTGATGGTGCCCTGGCTGCAACTGACCAGTTTGGTGATCTCATCAAATTGCTGCAGAAATCTGCATGCGTCGCGCATGAGCAGCCACTGGTGCGGTGAAAAATAACCAAGCTCCCCAGAACCTGTCCAGCTGCAGAGTTCGTACAGGTAGTCATTAATGGCACGTTTCTGCTGGAGCAGCCTATCAAGCATATGCAAGGTGGATTTCCAGCACGTCGGGCAGTAACAAATCAGACGTCTGAAGGGCAAGTGGTGTCGCCGCTGAACGTCAGTAAGGCGAGCCATGGCCGTGCAAGATCTTTTAAAATGGCAAAATATTTTCCTGGCCTGCCGCAAAATGTCCTGGACCCGGGTATTTGGCAATGAATCGCTGCACGACTAAGTTCAGGACATGTGCCATGCACGGCACGTGTGTAATTTTGCCCTGTTTTAGCACGCTCAGCAGATTGGCACTGTTGTCGCACACCACTTTAAAAACTTCAAATTGAGCGGGGTTAGCCACTGATCGACCTGTGACCGCAGAGCTGAAAAGAGTGCAGGACCAGTGTGGCTCTTGGCTTCCAGGCACAACAGCCTCAGCACAGCATGGCAATGTCTCGCCTGGCACATCAAATAGGTTCTGGGTAGCTGGGCGGGTGCAGTGGAAGAGGCGGTAGTAGTGGAAAAGGTGGAGTCAGCCGAGGAGGAGACGGAGAATGGAGTAGAAGGAGGAGAAGAAGAGGCAGGCCTGCATGCAATCCATGGCGGTAACACCAAATCCACACGGGTGCCACGGGTTGCATACTTGACAGCCGTCAAAAGGTTCACCCAGTGGGCAGCAAAAGTTATGTACCTTCCCTGCCCGTGTTTGCTAGACCACGTGTCTGTGGTCAGATGTATCTTGCCGCTGAACATGGCCATATAGCTCTGGGATGCCCTTCTGGGAGAAATGTTTCCTTCTGGGGATCTTCCATTGCGGTGTGTCAATGGCCACAAATTTTCTAAAGGCCTACGAATCCACCAGTTTATATGGCAGTAGTTGCCGGGCTAGCAGTTCCGACAAGCCAGCAGTCAGCCATTGGGCAAGCGGGTAGCTGGCGTCATCAACTTTTTAAGCTCGAACATTTGGGCCATGGAAGCCTGCCTTTTGCCAGATAAACGCGACAACGGCACGGTGGAAGGTGGAGTGGAGGACAAATGGGAAGACAGAGGAGAAGAGGCAGAATGTGGAGCGTTCCGTGGAGCCATGGGAGTGTGGCTTTGTGGGTTCTGACGGTTTTGCTTCCACTGGACTCCGTGTTCCCTTCTTAAGGTGGTCGTCCTTAGATGAGTGTTAGGCTTACCGCAACTTATGCGTTGCCAGCACAGGCTGCATATGGCAACACTATTGTCAGCAGCTGACACGTTAAAAAAGCCCACACTGCACAGCCATGTGCCGGCATCCTGGGAGCGCCAGATGTGACCATGCATGGTGGATGGGTTGCTCCAGATACATTTGCAGTCTGCTTTTTGCCTCCTGTGCACTGCGAGTTCTGCCTACTTCTCTTCCTCCTCCGATGCCAAGAATGGCTGCACATCGGTAAGGTCTGTGAATGGATGGGAAAATAATTCCTCTCACTCGAGTGGAGGGGCTATGGTGGTGGTGGTGGTGTCTTTGCGGGAGCACACAGCAGAGAGTGAGGAGGGTGCAGACGCGGAAAGCTGAGTGAGCCACTCAACCAACTCTGGTGCGTCCTTTGATGTAGTCGCATGTGCCTTCTCCAACTTCCCACTTATGCTCTGGCCTGGTGCACCTGCCTGACCCCTACCAGCCCTGCCTTTTCCTCTGACTGTCATTTTCAAAATGACCGTGTGACAAAGTACCTATAGAAGAGCAGTATTTGTGGAAGCAGGTATATCTGTCACGGATAAAGGGGAAGTTGAAAACACAGATACACGCAAAAGGAAATAGACAACAGTCTAGGACTCAAAAGCTAAGTAAGAGGGATGTTGACCTCCTAGTAATCCCTAGGCCTTTCCCTAACTCCTGCCAGTATGAGCAGATCCTGATGGTGGAAATTCTCATACGCCATATACCTTTCACCTCTTAAAACTGATGAGCCCTAGGATAGGTAGCAGGAGTCGAGACAGCTGGTTCCTTCCCAGATGAAGAAACCCGCGTCTCCCTGAGGCCTAGAACCAAAACACACCTGAGAACAACAAACAGAAAAGGCAACTAGTATTTAGCTTAGAGATGTGTGGAGAAGCAGGAGATCCAAGACAAACAAGCTCTAGCAACTCCAAGAGGAAATATCAACCGTATGGTCAGCAGTGTGAGGTGGACCTAAATAGAGCCTCATCACTGATAACAACCAGAACCCGAGAAGAGGTAAGATCCTGCCAAACAATAACATACAAGGAGGAAAACAGAGAGACCTGTCAGATAGCCTCACGTGCAGCAAGTCTATCTGATCTTCTTACCTCTGTCACGGGAGGGACCGTGACAGTACCCCCCCTTCTATGGGTGACCTTTGGACACCCAGGACCGACTCTATCAGGATGCGCCGTGTGAAAGGCCTTCACAAGGCGAATGCCATTCACGTCGGTCGCCGGAACCCACATTCTTTCCTCTGGACCGTAACCCTTCTAGTGCACAAGATACTGAAGAGATCCACGAAGAATACGTGAGTTCACTATTCTGGCAATCTGAACTCAAGCTTACCATCCACCATGACAGGAGGGGGTGACAGGGAGGACGGTTCAGCGGCTTCGACATATCATTTAAGCAATGACTTGTGAAACACATTATGAATTTTCAAAGCCTGTGGAAGTTCAAGACGAAAAGCCACCGGATTAATAATGACAGAGATCTTGTATTGCCCGATAAACCTTGGCCCCAACTTCTAAGAGGGCACCTTCAACTTAATGTTTCTTGTGGACAGCCACAAAGAATCACCGACTCTCAGGTCGGTACCACTCATACGTCTCTTGTCAGCCATACGTTTATACTTTTTGCCCATTTTATTTAAATTGTTTCGAATTTTCCGCCAAATAGATGACAACGAAGAGGATAAACTTTCCTCTTCAGGTATTCCAGAAGTCTCAGTACCAGAAAATGTGCCAAACTGCAGATGGAACCCATATACACCAAAAAACGAGTACAGAACGCCTTCCAGAATCTGGAAACAAATTGAGTCCCTCTATCAGATATCACATCAGAGGGAATGCCATGTAGTTTCACAATGTTATCGATAAACACTTGAGCAAGAGTTTTGGCTTTAGGTAAACCTGATAATAGTATAAAGTGTGCCATCTTTCTGAAGTGGTCAACAACCACCAGAATCACAGTTTTCCCAGAGGAATTAGGCAAATCTGTGATAAAGTCCATGTACAAATGAGTCCAGGGTCGGGATGGGATAGACAAGGGAAGTAGATATCCTGAAGGCCGAGTATGAGTCACCTTAGCACGCACACAAGTCTCACAAGCTGCCAAATAGCCCTCAACACATTTACGTAACCCCGGCCACTAGAATCTCCGGGAAATGAGAACCACAGTGGATCTTCTCCCAGGATGTCCCGTAAGAACAGTATTGTGATGTTCCTTAAACACCTTGTGTCGTAGTTCCGAAGGGACAAACAACTTCCCTGGAGGACAGGAAGCAGGTGCCTCCCTGGGCCTCCAACACCTCTGCCTCAAGTTCAGGATAAAGGGCAGATACAATAACCCCATCAGCCAATATCGGAGCAGGATCCTCCGAATCACCCCACCCCGGGAAAGCTACGCGACAAGGCATCCACGTTGACGTTTTTAATCCCAGGGCGATAAGTGACAATGAAATTAAAAATGGTATAAAACAACGACCATCTGGCCTGCCTTGGGTTCAGATGTTTAGCCGACTCCAGGTAAGCCAGATTTTTGTAATCAGTAATTACCATAATGGGATGAATCGCTCCTTCCAACCAATGACGTCATTCCTCAAAAGCCAATTTAATGGCCAGCAACTCTCTATTACCTACATCATAATTTATTTCGGCAAAAGAGAGTTTTTTTAGAGAAAAAAGCACAAGGGCGCCATTTGCTAGGAGAAGGACCCTGCGACAAGACTGCTCCAACCCCTACCTCTGATGCGTCAACTTCCACAATGAATGGTTGTGACACATCAGGTTGCACCAGAATGGGAGCAGAAGCAAAACATTCCTTTATCTCTGAAAAAGCATGTAATGCTTTTTCAGATCAGACTGAGAAATCCACACCTTTCTTAGTCATATCAGTTAAAGGTTTAAGAGCAGTTGAGTAATTCAAGATACATTTACTGTAGTTGTTGGGGAACCCCAAAAGTCGCATGAGTGCCTTCAGATCTTCGGGTCGATCCCAGTCCAACACAGCACAGACTTTTTCTGGATCCATACGAAAACCCGAAGTTGAGAGTAGGTACCCCAGGAATTGCAGTTCTGGGACCGCAAATACACACTTCTCAATTTTAGCATACAATTTATTCTCTCTCAGGATCTTTAAGACCTGTCTCATGTGATCCTCATACGTCTCCATATCAGGGGAATAAATTAAAATATCATCCAGGTAAACCACCACAAACCAGCCCACCAGATGATGAAAGATGTCATTGATGAAGTGTTGAAAAACAGCAGGAGCATTGGTAAAACCAAAAGGCATGACCAGATTCTCAAAATGACCTTCAGGAGTATTAAAGGCTGTTTTCCATTCGTCCCCTTCCTTGACTCTTATCAGATTATATGCCCCCCTCAAATCCAATTTAGAGAACACCTTGGCACCGACAATGTGATTGAATATATCTGGGATCAAAGGAAGGGGATAGGGATCACGGATAGTGATGCGATTAAGCTCACTGAAGTCCAAACATGGCCTAAAAGTTTCATCCTTTTTTTTAACAAAGAAAAACCTACTCTTTCGGGTTCAGAAAGATTATACAACTGAGACTTTGGCAATCTAGCTCCGGGAATAAGGTTGACGGGGCAATCATACTCCCGATGAGGAGGCAACTCCTGGTTTCCACCCTCAGAGAAAGCATCAGAAAAATCCAAAAGGAAAGAAGGTAACATTTTAGTAGTTACAACAGAAAGCGACGTGCTGAAACAGTTGTCAATGCAGTAATCACGCCAATCGAGAATCTGTCTTGCTTGTTATGTTTGGTTAACCATGATAAACCTAGCACCAGAGGAGCAGGCAAACCCTCCAGCACAAAACATGAAATGGATTCAATATGAGAATCTCTCACCTTTAGGCCGAATGCACACGGCCGTTGTTCACGGCCGTGAGCAGTCAGTGGAACTGCGGCCTGGATTCCTGCTGAGAACAGGAGCGCACGGCGTCATGGGTTGCTATGACGCCGTGCGCTCCCTGCTGCCGCCGCAGTACAGTAATACACTGGTATAGATACCAGTGTATTACTGTACTGCGGCGGCAGCAGGGAGCGCACGGCGTCATAGCAACCCATGACGCCGTGCGCTCCTGCACTCAGTAGGAATCCAGGCCGCGGTTCCACGGACCGCTCACGGCCGTGAACAACGGCCGTGTGCATTCGGCCTTAGGCGAATATCCTACACCATTTGAGACAGACACGTTTGAGAGAGAGGGTGGAATCAATCGCAAACACAGAAATGTTTTTGTCTAATGCGCTTGTTGTCAAACCATGCATACGGACAAATTGGCCATCCACTAAGTTAACCCCTGCCCCACTGTCAATAAATACTTCAATTTCCACAGTTTTGGAGTCTAGCGCCACCTTGGCAGGCAGGAGAAATCAGGTACTACCGGTAAATGACAAAAGTACATTCTCAGATTCCCCATCCACACTACCAAGAGTGAGAAGAGGACTAAACACATTCGTTTTTTTTTTTACTTTTTCACCTTGATGTTTAACATAAGGACATGTGTTAATAAAATGTCCTCCTTTACCACAGAAAAAGCTAAGTCTTTTCTTAACCCTAAAGTTTTTATCACCTGGTCCAGGAGTGACCTGCCCCAGTTGCATTGGCTCATCACCAGACATGAGCTCTAGTGTCTCTTTAACCAGAATGCCAGAAGATACCGCTTCCCCATATGATAGTACGTCCCGGGCAAGAGGAACTTTAGATCTCTCCCGCAGGTGTCTATCAATATGTACAGCTAGAGACATGGCTGCCTCCAATGATTCTGGATTTTTGTGGAATGCCAAGGTCCTTCAGGTTCTCAGACAGCCCTTGACAGAATTGACTATGGAAAGCTGGATCATTCCACTCCGTATCAGTTGCCCACCTCCTAAATTCAGAGCAATAGGACTCTGCAGAACACTCTCCCTGCCTCAAACCATGTTATTTAGATTCGGCCAGGGAAACCTGATCTGGGTCATCGTAAATACGGTCCCAGAGGTCCCAAAAATTCCTCTACTGACTGTGATCCGGTTGGCAAGGAGAAAGCCCATGACTGAGCGTCACCTTTGAGTAATGAGATAATAATCCCCACTCTTTGACTCTCGTCCCCAGAAGAGTTGGGAAATAGTCTAAAATATAATTTGCACGACTCCCTGAACCAAACAAAGTTGTCACTTCCCCCGGAAAACCTATCCGGGAGAGCGACCTTAGGTTCAGGGCAGGCTTGGTTCCCACTGCCGGAACCCTCCGCCTGTGGTCTCTGAAAATGTGCAACGGCCGTACGGAGGTCAGCTACCTCTAAAGACAGCCCCTGCATACGATCTACCAGTTTAGAAACAGTATCCATAGTTGCACTGAAAAACACAAAGGATAAAGTTTTTTGGGGCGGTTGATAATGCCATGAATAAAGGGGAAGGGGAAAACACAGATACACACAAAAGGAAATAGACAACAGTCTAGGCCTCAAAAGCTAAGGAAGAGGGATGGTGACCTCCTAGTAATACCTAGGCCTTTCCCTAACTCCTGCCAGTATGAGCAGATCCTGATGGTGGAAATTCTCATACGCCGTATACCTTTCCTCTCTTAACCAAAGAACAAAAACACACCTGAGAACAACAAACAGAAGAGGCAAGTAGTACTTATCTTAGAGATGTGTGGAAAAGCAGGAGATCCAAGACAAACAATCTCTAGCAACTCCAAGAAGAAATATCAACCGCATGGTCAGCAGTGTGAGGTGGACTTAAATAGAGCCTCATCACTGATAACAAGCAGAACCTGAGGCGATGTAAGATCCTGCCAAACAACAACATACAAGGCGGAAAACAGAGAGACATATCAGTATTTTGTGGAAACAGGTATATAGAACCCAATAATGAGTATTTGCTGGAAGCCAGTAAATCAAATCCCTCAATCAATATTTATGGGAAGCTGGTGTATCGCAGGCCTCAATCAATATTTGGTGGAAGTCGGTATATCAATACCCTCTATCAGTATTTTGTGGAAACACATATATAGAACCCAATAATGAGTATTTGCTGGAAGCTGGTAAATCAAACCCCTTAATCAATATTTGTGGGAAGCTGGTGGCCTGCGATAGGCTAAAATCAATATTTTGTGGAAGCCGGTATATCAATCCCCTAATGAGTATTTGCTGGAAGCTGGTAAATCAAACCCCTTAATCAATATTTGGTGGAAGACAGTGTATCGCAGGCCTCAATCAATATTTAGTGGAAGCCGGTATATCAATACCCTGTATCAGTATTTTGTGGAACCCAATAATGAGTATTTGCTGGAAGCTGGTAAATCAAACCCCTTAATCAATATTTGCTGGATGCTGGTGTATCGTAGGCCTCAATCTATATTTGGTGGAAGCCGGTGTATCACACCCCTCAATCAATATTTTGTGGAAGCCGGTGTATCACACCCCTCAATAAGTATTTTGTGGAAGCAGGTATATCTCACCACTTAAAGAGAATCTGTCACTAGAATCATCACCATTAAACTAAAACTATTGTCTTGCAGCACTTACTACCTCCTTTCCAGATGTGCTTTTCTTTCCTTGCTGCTTAGTTTCTATCTTGAAAAAAATCCATTTTATTCCTCATGCAAATGAGCCAGTAAGGTGCCCAGAGGGGCGTTATTTTTGTTTAAAGGTGCCCAGAAACACCACCATTGAGTGCCCAGTCCCACCCTCCAGCAGAGCCCAAGCACGCCTCTCCTCGGCTCATACTCTACGCCCCCAGCAGCGCCGTTGTCCCCCCTCCCCCATATCACTAACAGCAGAGAACCCCGCCCACCCTTGCCTTCAGTGTCACTGACAAATCTCACCGCACTCTTCCAGCAGAGGATGAAACCGTCACTGGGCTAGGCACATGCCCAGTGAAACATTTGAGGCTGATGCCCTCAGTTGAACCGAAAGAGTGGAGGCATGAGGAATAAAATTGATTTTTTCAAGATAGTAACACAGCAGCAAGGAAAGAAAAGCACATCTGGAAAAGAGGTAGTAAGTGCTACAAGACAATAGATTTAGTTTAATGGTGATGATTCTCGTGACAGATTCCTTTTAATCATTTTTTGGGGGGGGGCAACAGGTATATCACACCAGTTGGAATTAGTTATTTGAATAGCGTTTGTCCCTCTATATAGCTGCGGTATCTCAGCAGAACCGCACACAACTGCTGCACAAAACAAGTGCACTATGATATACTTTCTATGTTAGAAGGTATATTATAGGTATATCACACCGCTCTATCTGTTTTTTTGGGGGGAGCAACAGGTATATCACACCTGTTGCAATTACTTATTCCAATATAGTTTGTCCCTCTATCTAGCTGCGGTATCTCAGCAGAGCCGCACACAACTTCTGCACAATACAAATGCACTATAATATACTTTCTATGTTAGAAAGTATATTATAGGTATATCACACCCCTCAATCAGTTTTATTTTTTGGGGCAACAGCTATATCACACCAGTTGCATTTACTTATTCCGATAGCGTTTGTCCCTCTATCTAGCTGCGGTATCTCAGCAGCACTGCACACAACTGCTGCACATTACAAATGCACTATAATATACTTTCTATGTTATAAGGTATATTATAGGTATATCACACCTCTCAATCTTTTTTTTTTTTTGGGGGGGGGGGGGGGGGCTACAGGTATATCACACCAGTTGCAATTGGTTATTCCAATAGCGTTTGTCCCTCTGTATAGCTGCAGTATCGCAGCAGAACCGCACACAACTGCTGCACAATACAAATGCACTATAATATACTTTCTATGTTAGTAAGTATAATATAAGTATATCACACTCCTCTGAATGTCACACCTATCGATAGCACACCTATACCAGTCCTTAAAAAGACTTTTGTGGCCCTATTAGCTAGCGTTTGGTGTCCCTAACAGTCTGTCCCTGGTCCACACAGCAACCTTTGCCTACACTGGCAAAAAACTGAATGTAAAATGGCTGCCAGATTGGGTTTATTTATAGGGTAGGGGGTGTGTCCATGTGCTGAAACCTCTCAATTGGCTGTTCTGTTCCACCTGATGGATGTGTCATGGGTCAAAGTTCTGCACAACTGCAAAGAATATGGCGCTGGCGAACATCGCCATATGTTCCCCTGTTCAGCGAACTGCGAACGAGAAAAGTTCACAGTGAAACGACCGCCAGGTGAACCACAAGGCCATCTCTAGTCCTGGGCACTCCATTCTGGAGGAGTTTGAAGGAAGCGGTAGTCAACCTGTGAACCCTGCCATTCCATTCAGTGCCTATGGAACGGATGGAAATTGATTAGCCGATTGGTGGGGTCCAAGCAGTCATACATTTATTACCTATCCCATGGTTAGCTGCTAAATGATTTTTGTGGGATAACTCGTCTACATGACTGTATGGCCATGTGAACTCTGTGCTGCGTTGTGGACCCATTCACTTGAATGGGTCTGTGATCTGCAAGATACGGCAAAAGATAGGACATGTCCTATCTTTTGCAGTGTGGAGGCATGGATCGGAAGCCCACAGAAACATTCGGAAGCCATTCAAGTCAATAGGTCTGCACTGCAGCATGGAGTTCACACGGCCTGTTCTCGTATATTGCGGACTGCTATTTGTGGTCCGCAACATGGCCATGGTGGCCATACGTTCATCTGAATGGGGCCTTACCTTGAGGTTAAACCTATGCAGAATCACACATTTCATGCAAATACCATAGCTGTAATACGGCTCCAAAAGTGCAAGAGGCCTCTACTGTACCTCTATGTCTCTGGTCTGGAGGCACACAGGGGTTTTTGTAGTACAAATCCGGCTGGAAATTTTTTTTTTCCATGCCCCATACAATACCACATGTTTTGAGCCTTTCCCTGTTAGAAGTATAGCTCTGTACATATGACACCACTACTAGAGCCTATATGAGACCACAGACACTATGCGACTCTATACTAGTGCATACCCAATTTTTTGGATGGTCGAAGATGGAGACTTATATCTTTGCGTGTAAGATCCAGTAACTGGCTTAAGTGGGTCATGACATCAGTCAGTGATTGGCTAAGTAATATTCACTGTCATTTCCTGCCATAGTGGCAGTAAGTAGGATTCAGCCAGACCTGTCACCATCAGAACTGCAGCGTCAGGGAATTAATAAGGTGCAAAAATTCATTTTTTTTTTTTTTTTACAGCGCATTTGTGGCCTTAGGACATATTTTTCCTTGAGCTTCCTCTTTAAGTATCAGTACAAAAATAATCTTATGATAAATATATTTTTACATCCAAATGGTATCAAATAATGAAAACAATATATATGTATAGGAAACAAGGTAGGAACTAAGCAGGTCATTGTGATTCTCCCTATCTCCCAAGACCACACTTGGCCGATCATTGTCTAGTGTTAGAGTAATGCAGAAGACTCCACCTCGAGAGAAGAGAGGTGGCTGCTGCCTCCATGCCAAACCAAGCAAAATTAACATAACTAACTGGGCAATATCTCTGGAAAGGTATCATCACGAAAAACGGAATACTCAGGGGCCTGGTCGAAATTAGGTCAGGTACTCAGTTTTTTTCAGTTTTTATTATAATAATCCTGTTTTATAGGCACATTTTGATTTACTTACCGGTACATATTTTAACTAATACCTTTTTCTCCTATAGAGATTGTTCACCTTCCTGACCTTATAACATATTCAATGACAGATATGTTAAATAAGTTGGTGAAATGGGAGACATTTATTAGCTTTTTTGTTAGTCATAAGTCATTTTTATGCTAATGTTTGGTACTTTAGAGCCAGCAATTACATCTGTGAGTAGACGCAATCACTGCTGGAAATCTTCTGAGTTATTTTCATCCGCCCTTTTGAACCTTATTTTTTTTAAATTGGATTAAAAAGTAGCAAGTAGGAGTCAATGATATGGCAATAAGCTAGTCAGATTCTTTAACGCATATTAATTATAAGAATAATCTGAGCTGTTATTTGGTGTTCTCTTTCAACCCTCCCTATCAGCTGTTCATTAATCTATTCTCATGCACATGGCCCTTTGGCGCAGCTGTTACTGAACATGTCAGAAGGGTCATTTGCAGCTCTAAAGATATTCACACACCAGTTGTCCTACAGATAGTATTATTCTCTTACATCTAAAAATAAATGTACTAATCAAATACATTAAAATATTGCAGTCCATATCGGCACATTATGGGCCTATCATGTAACATACAGTGTAGGACTAGGGTTCCTTGGGCCCACTTGAGGAACTTGTTCTCAGGGGCAGGGCCCGACCTTTGTATTGTTATTAAAGTCTCATAGAATCAAAGAAATGGACCCTAGTGGCCATTGATTAGCCCCAAAGCATCTCCAAATGGGATTTTTCTCTTGGACCTTTGGGGCTGTATGTAGTAGGCCAGTCCGAACCTAGTCACATAGCTTACCAATATCATATCATATGTGTATCCAGTGTCGGACTGGGATGCCTAGGGCCCACCAGTAAAATTTATTTTGGGGGTCCACCATACGGATACATTCAAATGTTTGTTAATCACACAGCAGCAGACAGCAGCAATACTCTGCAAGATGTTTGATTATGGGTTTCCCTGGTGGGGCACCTTGGAAAAGAGGATATTGGTCAGCCTGCCTCTATCTATATGTCATATCATTTTAAACTGGGTAGTTTCTTTAATAATCTAGTTTTTATATGAACATACTATAGGCTGGTTAAGGTACAGTACCCTGGCTATATGTATGTAGTACAGTCAGTCTATTGGGTTATGTTTCACTTGTGCAGGGGGAGAAACACTAGTGGCCCACCTTGCTCAGGGGCCCACTGGGGTATTCACCTGTATTACTTTGGGTCAGTCCAAGCCTGCATATATCTATTTTGTAATTTTACCAGGGCTGTGGGTCTGAGTTGGAGCTGAAGTTGGAACCAAAGTTTAATTAAAGTGGTTGTCCAGACTTTTACTATTGATGACAATATCAGATCAACGGGGGTCCGACACTCCCGCAGATCGCTGTATGAAGAGACGGCGTTTAAAGGGGTTGTCCAGACTTTTACTATTGATGACCTATCCTCAGGATAGGTCATCAATATCAGATCGGCGGGGGTCCGACACCGGGCGCCCCTGCCGACTAGCTGCATTAGGAGACAGAGCGCGCAGTGCACAAGTACCGTCTCCCGTCCCTCTTCCTGTTCACCGCTGCTGTCTATGGCAAAGACCAAAGACTGCAGAAGCAAACAGGAAGAGATACAGGAGATGGCACGTGTGCACTGCGCGCTCTGTCTCCTAATACAGCTAGTCGGAAGGGGCACCGGGTGTCGGACCCCCGCCGATCTGATATTGATGACCTATCCTGAGGATAGGTCATCAATAGTAAAAGTCTGGACAACCCCTTTAAACGCCATCAGAGAACTTTGGCTTACTGACTCTACAGCCCTGAAATTTACACTCCATATCATTTTAGATTCTAGTAATTTTGGAGAGGAACTAAGAAGTAAGATTTTTTGTACATACAGAGCTGTGATCTATTTTGAGAACAATGCAAAGTTTTGCATGGCGTCACTCATTCTAGGCCTGGATAGGACTAATCTCAGCACATCAAGCTTCACATCCACACCAGAATTCTCAGGATTCTCTAATACATTTGTGCTGGATTTGTCATAGAAATCACGTATGGCATACACTGGAGGAGATATATAAAACTGTCTAGAAGAGAAATTGTATTGCCCAAAGCAACCAATCACAGTGCAGCTTTTATTTTTGATCAAGTTCTTGACAATGAAAGCTGTGGTGTTGATTAGTTGCTATGGGGAGAAAATATTTTTTTTTGTTTTTTTCTTCTTTATTTAGTGCAGGTTGTTTTTTATGTTAAAGGGGTATTCTCATCTTCCCTTTTCCTACTTACCTTCCTTGAGCACGACGTTCATTTCCTGGATTCTTCTCCCGGCCGGGCCGCGCTTGTGCAGAAAACTGAAGATTTTCTCCCGGCCGAGTTGCGCATTGTCCTGAACACGCACACCGCCGCGCATGCGCCATGGTGACTTATTCCTCGCCTGTATAGTAAAGAGCCGGCGTGAGTGTTCGCGGCTCTGTACTATACTGGCCAGGAAGAAGTCATCATGGCACATGCGCAGCGGCGCAATGGAAGAGTTTTTGCAGATCCATGATGGATCTGCAAAAAACGCAAGTGTGAAAGAAGCCTAACACAGCTAGAACCAGCCCTGTACCTCACATGTATCCAGAGATCTTGTCATTCATTGCTCCAATTATTCAGCTAGATTTATTTCAAGCTGACAGCTCGGGGGGCATGTCCTTTCTCAGGGGACGTGTTCCTTCTTCTGCAGCTCTCTCCCTGTAATCATCACAACGTCTAACAGTAGATAGGGCTGGTGGCAGCTGAAGGATGGAATTGAGCATGTCCATGAAGAGAACAGAGAAATAGGGATAACAAACAAGAGGTGGCACTATAGAGGTGCATTTTACTGAATAACTCAGTGGCTACAATAATATTTTAATTACATGCTATTCCAAAAGTATTCCGATCCAGGTGCTTGTTTGAAAATATTTTCCTGGGATGGCCCCTTTAACCCCTTTACAACATCCGCAGATGTTGGGTCTTTAAAGATGGTGCGGGTGGCTAGTGGGTTAATGATGTTTCATAAAGAAGCAGGAAATCCGGAATTGTGTGCCTCACGGGCTGGAAAGCCTCCCCCGATGGAGGAAGGTATTCATTCAAAGTAATGAGCTTGAGGCTGTATTAAGCTTCCATGCTCTTTACATGTGTGACTATTTTAAACTCCTATAAATAACCCAAACACCATACGAAATGGTTTTTGGACCCTTGACAAAGCGCAATAGCGAAACGGACGTTGGGCCGGTCTCCTGCACCCGGGTATGTACTGTATAAATGTTTATTAGCTTGCAGCTGTAGTGGTAGGACTCTTTGTCTCTTAGGAGACAGTGTAGGTGTTCCTAGCTTTTTTTCCATATGGATGCCTGTTGGTACTGACTAATTATCATATTATGGGCAGGTGGCATTAGTGCACATGGGCTGTATAGCTGCTTTATTTAATCGCATTCTAGTCCCGTGGTTGCTGGGGCTATATGTTTTCCCCATATTCTTGCACTTTCTCATATACGTTTTTTATCATTTATTGTCTTGATGTATGTACAACAATAAAGTATTTTTGTGGATCATCTCGTATGGTGTTTGGGTTATTTATAGGAGTTTATGGTAATTTTCCATATGTGACATTGTGGGGTCTTTCACGTCTATTGGAGCTAAATGTATGCCTATTTCTGTATTATTTCTGTATAGAATAATGGCGAAAATTCCATTACCCTACACAAATTTCAATCTGATGAATGTATGTTGTGGTCCACTTGGGGACCTAATAAAAAGAAGAAAAAAAAGAGTAAAAGAAAGTTTTAAAAAATATAAAAAATAAAAGATATATAAGAATTCAAATTACCCTCCTTTCCACAAAATCTAAATACTTAAACAATAAAAATAAAAAATCAACATCATGGGTATCTCTGCGTGTGAAAATGCCTATACTGTTGAACTATAAAAAACGTATCCTATATGATGAATGGTGTAACAGAAAAAAAATTGCAGATTCACAGTTTTTTTCATCACTTTACCTCCCCAAAAAATGGAATAAAAAGCGATAAAAAGTTGTACACAACCCAAAACTACATAACTATAAGAAGGTAAGAATATGGTGATGAAAAGAATATTTTTTTTTTCAGGATTAAAACACAAGAAAAACTATACATATGTGGTATCGCTGTAATCATGCTGACCTGGAGAAAAAAAAGCACAAGTCATTTTTACTGCATAAAGAACTCCATAAAACCAGATCCTGTTTTTTTTTTTATTCCACCCCATTTGGAATCTTTTCCCCACTTCCCACTACATCCTATGTAATATTAAATGGTGTTATTAGAAAGTACAACTTGTTCCACACAAAAAAAGCCCTCATATGGCTATGTGAACGGAAAAATAAAAAAGTTATGGCTCCGGTAAGGCAGGGAGTGAAAAATGAAAACGCAAAAAATGGAAAATCACTGCATCAGGAAGGGGTTAAGGCTAGGTCTACACTACGAAAATGTCACGTGACAATTTTTATAATGATAGTCTATGGTGTGGCACTGCAACATACGACATGCTGCAACTGCGACGAGATGTTGTATGTCGCAGTGCAACACCATAGACTATCATTATAAAAATTGTCGCGTGACATTAATGTCGTGCAGCACATGTTGCAGTGTAGTTGTGCCCTATGTGTCCCGCGACCTAGCCTAACTAAGCATTAAGCAGTCCAAGACTGGGACATTTATTCCTCTTCCTGAACAGATACATTTTTTACTCTATTAGTACATGTACCTTCGAAAGCCATAGCTTTTTTCCATTTGGTTACTTGAATGTGCCCCTTTTTGTACATTTTCAGTTAGGGCTCATGCACACGACAGTATTTTGCGTTCAGTATACTGGCCGTTTTTCAGTTCAGTATGCGGAACATATACTGAACCATTCATTTCAATGGTTCAGCAAAAAATACTGAAGTATCTCTGTGTGCATTCTGTTTCAGTATTTCCGTGCCGTGAAAAGATAGAACATGTCCTATTCTTGTCCGCAAATCACGGTGCTTGGCTCCAGACAAGTCAATGGGTCCGCAAAAAAAGGAACACATATGGAAATGCATCCGTATGTCTTCCGTATCCGTTCCGTTTTTGCTGAACCATCTATTGAAAATGTTATTCCCAGCCCAATTTTTTCTATGTAATTACTGTATACTTAATATGGCATACGGAAAAACGGAACGGAAAAAACGGGGTCTTGGCTGGGTCTTCTTGGAAACACAACGGAAACAAAAAACTAAACAACGGATCCGTAAAAAACAGACCGCAAAACACTGAAAAAGCAATACTGTCTTGTGTATGAGCCCTTATGCAGTTATGCTTTGTTGTCATGCCATTTTTATTTTAATATTATTATTATTTTTACATTTTTTTTAACGCCAGAAAAAGAAAAAAGAAAGAAAAATAACTTTTCACATATTTTAATTATTATTTATTTTGATGTAGCTTTTTTTGTTTTATTTTACATTTTTTTTACTGCTGATTTCTATTGTACCAGGGCCTGACATATTACCCTCAGTTACAGGAGGAATACAGCCTCCTGACATGTACTGCGGAGCTGATCAGGGTCTGCCAAGAAGACCCAGCCAAGACCCCTGCCAAGAAGACCCAGCAGCTGGTGTAGTTACCCATCCTCAGGGACCACATGATCACTAGGACTGGAGCAAGAAGCAGCTGTCACTGACAATAGGCTCCCCACTCTTGCAGCTACTTGATCCCTGTGCTGCTGCTATCTCTGCAAGGGCATTCAGAAAAGTCCTTGCAGAGTTAACGTTGACCGCCTGGGCATATATAGTCTATTTTTAACAACTTGTATGCGAGTGGTTAAACAATAAAATTATGTAATTATGGTCTGTTAAGTTGGTGCATTATATAAATCTATTAGGTTATCATAATGATGACCATTTAAAAGGTCAGACGTTGTGACAGGCACCATGTGGAGAGCACCTAATGGCAATGAGCAGACTTATAGGCCATCCAGCCACCTCTGGGAAAAAGTTATGCAAATCAGCATTGTTTCCAGGTTCAGATCTGACCAAGGACAACATGTGCATGGAGTTTGTATGTTCTCCCCATGTTTGCGTGTATTTCCTCTGGGTACTCTGTTTTTCTCCCACAATTCAAAGACATACTGATAGGGAACTTAGATTGTAAGCCCCATTGGGGACAGCTTGATGCTAATGTCTGTAAAGTGTCTGTGAAGGTTCTCATTTATCCAGGTCATGGTATATATCTGTAAAGAATAATTCAAGGCAACTGGACGTACTGTAGATTTCTTGAAAACGTTTCACTCGTTCTTCCAACGAGCTTTCTCAATTTTTGTACAATCACTCAGAATTGAGAAAGCTTGTTGGAAGAACGAGCGAAACGTTTTCAATAAATCTACAGTATTCTTTACAGATATAATGTATGTAAAGCGCTGCAGAATATAGTAGCGCTATATAAGTGCATAAAATAAATAAATTGGAAGTTAGATAATTAAGTTAATGCTTGACCTTTGAAACAACCATTTAGGCTTATAGCCAAGCCAGTTCCTCATCTGCAGACAGCTATTTCAGGTGCTTGGCCCGAAACAGTTGAGCAAAGAGAACTGGCTTAGCTGGGTGAGAGGCCGATGTATGCGATCTGGGGGCTGCAACTCTAACTCTTCTGGTGGAGAGTGCCTAGATATGAGGAATAAGTGGTTAAACATTGATTTATGGGATAGCTACCCTTCGGCATAGATTTATTTTCTATTTTGAGAGAGAGCTAGTTTGCATCCTTTTTCACAGAGAAGCATTTCATGGCCTATAAGACTAATTATACCTATTGCATGCTCTCCATCTTAAGAAGAAATATTAACCCCCCCAACACCACCCCAGCCTCTCACCCAGTTAAAGGGGTTGTTTCACAAAAAATATTCTACAGTTTTTAAACAAGCACCTGGATCTGAATACTTTTGTAATTGCATGTCAATAAACATTTAGCATAGTCACTGAGTTATTCAATAACATGTATCTGTATAGCACCACCTGCTGTTTGTTCTTTCTCATTTCTTTGTCCGGCTCACTGAGAAGGCTGCATGTGCTCAGTTTCATCTTTCAACTACCTCTGGCGCTGTGATAGGTAGAGAGCTTTAGCAGAAAAGACACGCCCCTTAGCTGCAGCAGAATAGATACTCCCCCTGAGCTGCAGCAGAAAAGACACGCCCCCTGAGCTGCAGCTGAATAGACACTCCCCTTAAGCTGTCAGCTTGATATAAACCTACTAGAGCAATGAATGGTGGGATCTCTGGATCCATGTGAGGTACAGGGCTGGTTCTAGCTTTGTTAGAAAGAGATTGCTGTGTACTATATGATGTCTGATTATCATTTTTTACAGTAGTCATGGGATAACCCCTTTTAGACAGTTTTCCCTACTTTATACTGATGGGGCGGGGGGGGGGGGGATTACCTGTGTGCAGATGAGGTACTGACTTAGGACATAGTTTATTAATAGGTGATCAATATCAAAGTTGTGGAAAACCCCTTAAAGCAATGCTTCTTTATCTGATACTTAAATTTTAGGTAGAATTAGGTAGAATAATAGGTACCTGGTGATTGCGTAGAAAATATATGGAAATTGGTAACCTTTAAAAATTAACTTTTAATAATACTTATAGTAAAATAGTTGCCCTTAGGTATAGATGCAAGAAAAAACGGAGTGGGCATCCACCCAGGGCTCTGGGAACGTATCTGTGGGTGATGTATATGATCTGTCACTAGGGACCCCCCAACCCCTTTTTCCTACTCCTTCAGGAGAAGCTGGGCAGTTGGAGCACTGCAAGGGACACATTTAGGGGCAGTATAGGAGGTTGCGGTGTACTAGGAGAAGGGTCCTTTGATCAGGGTAATAATAGGGGCTGAGACCCAGCATCCCCTTCCCCCTCTTCCCTACACCCTCCCTAGGAGTACCGTATACGTACCACGAGTAGGGTGGATGCCCACTCCATTTTTTATTGCATCTATACCTAAGGGCAATTATTTTACTATAAGTATTATTAAAAGTTAATTTTTAAAGGTTACCAATTTCCATATATCCTCTTTATAAAAAGGAAAAAAGTAATTTCACCTAAAATACACATTTCTGCTGTAACATTGTTAGTATATTTCTTTATCAAGATTTCACTGGAATGGCAATAATTATAATTGAATTCTACTAAAGTTGCTGCAGGTTCATCTATTATTCATTAATGTTTACCATGGAAACAAGTGAAGAGCCTTATACCAGCACCAGGTTCTGTGAATGCCGTAGTTCATGGGATCTAATAATAGATGGTTAAAGTGAACATGTCAGGTGACATCGAGCGACCGAGCACAGGATATGATCGACCGAGCGCAGGATAGGATGGGTAGAGAGAAGCAGAGTTCTGTGATATAGAAGTGTATGTGATTTGGAGCAGAAATCGGACCGGACTCCTAGGAGAGACTGTGAAAGTGATCGGTAGTGATGAGCAAAGTATTCATAAATTCAATTAGTCTGCTTCGCCGAATTTTACAAAAAAATCCACTTGGTGACGAATGATGAAGTCATGAAGCACATTTCTTTGTAAGTAGTGGGTGCAATGACAGGGAGCGGCGATTGCGCAGCTCTTGTCATTGTACCCCTCAGATGCCGCGTTCATACATGATCGCGGCATCTGATATTTATAACAGAGTGCAAAAAAACAAAAAATGATACTTACCTGATCCATTTGCTCATGATGGGTCAGCTGCCGCCATCTTGCTTGAAGGTCTGGTGTGAAATCTTGCGCGGCCTGAGAAGATGTCATCATGACAGCCGGCACCGCATACGGGATTTCAGCCAAGATCTTCAAGAAAGATGGCAGGGGCAGGCCCGTCACGAGCAAATGGATCAGGTAAGTATTTTTTTAATTATTTTTTACACTCTGTAATTAATATCACACAGAATCAGTGAGGTAAATATGCCCTTTTTTTAAATTAATTTTCACTGTGCTTAGAACTTTTAAATATATTTTTCTTTTTCTCAACAACTCCTTAAATCATCACTACTGCTCTCTTAAAGAGGACCCGCTTCCTCTCCTGACATGTCTGTTTTATTTACTACTACTCCCCATGTAATAAATTCTGAAGCTCTTTGTCTTCTAACTGTAAGTTGTACAATTCCTCTATTATTCCTACTAGGAGTTTGTGACTAAAGAGACAACACCTTATTTAAAAGCCCCACATTCCCATACATGTATGGCGGATGTAGCTAAGGGGTTAATGGGGTGTACCTTATTAGGAAATTCTGAATAAATAGAAGGGCTCCCTCATTTTTGGACCTCCTTCACTAACATTGAGCTAAGACGTGTTACAAAGAGCATCTTTTGTTCTGGAGAGCTCAGAGTGCTGCCTCTGTAGATGGCCCCTTTGAATTTTAATACTTTTATATGACGTAGCTTGCCATACACATTATTAACCAAACCCATGGATTCCCTGATGGCAGTTCTCAGGGACAGGAGAATAGTGCAGTTACAATTCAACATGCCCGACCCTCTTGTTCCCAGAGGAGATAAGACACCCCCAGAGGTGTCTCCAGCAGTTTATCCCCCTCTTTCTACTGAAAACACATACACATGTAGCCAAATAGGGCTGGGAGGGAGAGATGCCAGCTGAAAGTGGTCAGCAGTAGGCCAGACACACACAAGCTACCGTTTTTCATTGAGTGAAACTCGCAGCGTGTGTCAGTGTGAGGTCCTGTTCTGACCTCTGCTCCTCTGACAGGATCGCACAGCATTATGATGATTTATAAAGCTGTGTGTCCCTGAGAGTCCTGGAATCTATTGTAGTACACTGACAGCATTATGACCGTGTAATACAATACAATACACTGACAGCATTAATTCAGTGATTACTAAGAAATGAGTAACAACTGCTATGTGGTCATTGCCATTGATTTTTGAAAATTAAACCTCACCATACATATTAGGTCCATGTTGGCTAAACTTCCCACCATCTAATGTGTCTCCTGATACTCTCCCAACATCAGGTGTCGGATCCGGCACATTGGATTTCAACATTCCTAAAAAAATAAGCTGCTTCCAGAGATATCTGACAATGGCTTTCTTCCCACTCCCCAGTCACTACCTGAGCCGAGCGTGCGTATGGCTGAGAGGATCGGGAGAGATTAGGGGATATTCCAGCACAAGTAAAAAGCTGTCCCAGGGGCTACACATGCTGTAAAATAGAACTTATGGGGTCACTGCTGAGCGTCACTCTCTGTTCAGGAAGTAGCTGTGAATGTCACTCAGCCAATCACTGGCTGGGGTAGGGTCTTCACTGCAGCCAGTGATTGGCTGAGGGCCTTCACAGCCACTGCCTGCTGTGTCAGGACAGGAGCAGGAAGTGGAGCTCAACAAAGAACTGGGAACTGTCAGAACGGCAGTAGCGGTGGAACAGTGAGGTGATTATACTAAGCTGTGCTATTTTTTAAAGCATGTGTGCACCATGAGACAATACTTGTGCTGGAATAACCTTTGAAGGCTTTTTTCCATAATATGGGACAACATCTGCCAGACAACTATACCACTAGCAAGGTATTTTCTTACACACAAGAAATTATAAAGAAAACCCTCATGTAGAGTATATCTCGTCTGAACCTATGTCACATCTGTAACAGTGGTTCCTGTAGCTGTGCCATAAATCAATTAACAGAGATGTCTAATAATAATGAGAAAAAAAAATTAAAAAAAGGCAGAACATTTTAGATAATTTTTATCTATCACTGTAATATACCAGAATTGTGCTGGTGATAATAAAAGGCCCATAGAGTCACCTGGGCAATAGTATCAGTTATATGGCTTTTTGCCTCAAGATGCCTTCTACAACATGGTATGGCTAATGGTACATCTAATGTGTATTTAATACTTTTCATAACCAACCAAAACACCCAGTGTGCATTGCAAGTCACCCAGGGGCGTCGTTCAGGCTGTAAGTGCTTCTTCTCACAAAACTCCTCCCCAGCCTCTTGCTTGGCCCACCCTGTAAGCCTCTTGTGTCATCCAGTGTACTGGCTGAGATCCCGCCGGCGCATGCGCACTGCATGGAACGATGCTGGTGACCTCGGCGGAATATGTGGGGTACAGTATTTGTTTACACTGCTTTGTACGCCCCTTGTTACAAACTAGTTAATCCTTTTAACCAGGTACATTTATACAACATGAGAATAAATTTATTGGACCAGATTTATTATGACTGTCTTAAATTTAGACCGGGCCGACAGAATACACACGGTTTTTATCAGTGACTGACACCATGTAATAGATTTGGTTCATCTTGCTAGACATGTTACACACAGTAAAATATTGGTTACTTACATTAGAACAATATGTTGAATCAAAATTCTGCCACAATCTTCTGCTTTTGATCCCTCCCCCTTTTCTAAACCACACCCCTTTCTATAGACCCTTTTCAAAACTGCAGAAAGTGTCTAAAAGACATCATAAATTTGGCACAAGGCATGCATGGCAGTTTTTTAAGTAAATTGAGCCTTGATTTCTAGCATGTTTTGCTTAGTAAATCTCCCCCGTTGTCTCCTTAGCTATAGTTGCTCCCTATCAGGATTAACTTTCACAGCATGTACTTTACTTAAAGCTCAAAAGGCACTTAGCTTTTTAATCCACAAACCCGTAAAACATAAATTTTCCCTTTAAAGGGTACCCGTCACTGTGAAAATTCAGTGTATACGGCAGAAAGCATATTATAGAGCAGGAGGAGCTGAGCAGATGGGAAAAGATTCTGTATAAGTTGCCTTTTATTAATTTACACCTCTGCTCTTTCTATGCTTTCTAAGCTTAGGATTCATGTCTACAGACCTACTTAGTGATTGACAGCTATCTCTGTATGCTTAGGCTACTTTCACACTAGGGTTAAAGTTTTCCAGTATTCAGTTCCGTCATACGGGCTCAATACCGGAAAAAACGCATCAGTTTTGTCCGAATGCATTTCGAATGGAAAGCAATCAGTTCAGTATGCATCAGGATGTCCTCATTTCCATCCCTTTTACAGTATTTGACTGGAGAAAATACCGCAGCATGCTGCAGTATTTTCTCCGGCCAAAATTCTGGAACACTTGCCAGATCTAGCATTAGTTTACCCTGAAATGTATTAATGCCGGATCCAATACCAAGTGTTCAGGAAATTTACGCATTGACGGATCCGGTTTTCCGGTCTGCGCATGAAAATAAATAAATACCGGATCCGTTTTTTCCGGATGACACCAGAGAGACGGATCCGGTATTTCAATGCATTTGTCAGACAGATCCGCATCCGGAAACAAATGATACCCCTTTGCATACGGATTTCCGGATTCGGCGGGCAGTTCTTCTAACGCTAGTGTGAAAGTACCCTTAGTCATGCAACGTTAGTTGTCAATCACTAGGTAGGCCCGTCCACATGACTCTTAAACATAACAAGAGGAGGGACTTAAATGACAAGTTTTACTGAATATTTTTCCATAAAACTATATATCAATCTGCTCAGCTCCTCCTGATCTATAACATGCTAACCACAATGTCATGGAGACAGGTTCCCTTTAAGAGTTAAGAAACTCCTACAGTGCAGCATTGTGCCTATTCTAGAAAGTTCTGTACCTTTAAGAATCTCTTAGTCTATCACAATAGCTGTTAAATGCAGTGAAACATATAAACGTTTTGTGATTGCATCTGAAGGTCACTGCTCTACAAGCACAACTCTCAGGTAGAAGTAGTTAAAATATTATGGCAGGAGAACGAGGATACTAAATCCTGTATATACAAAGGTTGGATAATTCAGAGCTTCATCCCTTCTCTGTCGGTAGCCTGCCGTATAAGGATAAAAGATCTGACGTGGGTTTAGTTGTCATCTACAGATATTTCTGTCATTTCTAAATTATGTACCAAAGATTGTGGATGTCCTGCGCCAACCATATGATTGTTTCTTTATGTCAAGGTTAGTTTACCATTCACTCACCTGACACTTCTACAAATCCATCTTTGGTTTTCACTGTCAGTTCCTCTGGCTTGAAACTTTGTACATTAACACACACCTTCCAGGGCTGGCTTGGGGTGGCCACAGTGTTACGAGGTTCAGGGTACCCAGTGTATCTAGCACTGTATCCGGGAGGGGAGGCACCAGTTGTCCGTGCCAGGCCTGATCTCAAAGGGCCTGACCAGGAGGTAGTGAGCCTAGGCCTTGCCCACTCTGGCCAGTCCATGGTTAAGTCATCTGAAAATCCAAAATCATCATCCAGGATACGTGAAGACAAGCCTTGTTCTCGGAAAGGGTCCCGGCCTCTGCTAAGTCTACTTGCGGGATAATGACAAGTGAAGGGCAATTGACTGTCTGCCATATCCGTGCAAAAAATGTGACAGCAAAATATAAAAGAATAATTCCAAATAAAAAATTTATAGCTTTCAGGTAAAGTGTGCGGCTATGATCAGTTACTTCCAAAGAAAGGATATGCAGAATGAAACTGAGCCAAGATAAACTTGAAGTATTAGAAATTCTTCAGAGAATTAAGCAGAGTCATTGGGAGTGAGAGCAGCGTCTTGATCCTCTGGCTTCAGTTCTGAAAATGCCCTGCACCAGCTTTAATAAACATCACAACCATCAGCCGAGAAAGTTCTGTAAACTTCTGTGCTGCAGGGAATGGCTCCTATTTATATCCTTCTGTTCATGCTTGCAGCCTGTGGCCTGTCAGCTGGGTATTTGGAGCCTATGAAACACCCTCTAAGAATCTGCTTGTACAACAGCTGATGACTCCCAGAAGGGACTGGACATATAACTCACGGTGTCCAATTTTAGACGGGCTCCTCTTGCTGGTCCCTCCTTTACCACTCTTCTTTTTCCTCCCCCTCTTCTGTGTCCTCCTCCCTTTTATTTCTGCCAGGCAGGGATGTGTCTGAACACATTTGTATGAGTGTACCTTAGATGATGTCATACTCTGATTTCATTGCTGCAATTAAACAGGGTTATTAGAAACCAGGCACCTTCTCTATCCTTATCCAGTTTAAAGTGCAGTTACACAACCATTCCCTCATTTGTTAGACATTTACCATACATGACATTTCTGCTCAAGTTCTGCTGCCAGCTCAAATTATAGTAATATATGGAACAAAAAGACTCCCTTGGGCAATGAATCTATTGTTTGCAAGGGGTGACATTTTTACAGACTAATTGCAGTTATATGCCAATAGCCTGATGTATGGTGTCGGAGCAGAACCCACCCAGGAAGAAGAAGAACTGCTCCACCGAGGTCACAAGTAGTGCTGCCACTCCGACAACACCACTAGTCCTTTCCTTACCCAAACAAGCTGTGTTGAAGGAACGAGTTCCAACTCAGTTTTGGTGTGGGGTGAGGTCCAGCTGCTAAATGGTACTATGCTACGCTCTACTGGCAGA
Source organism: Bufo gargarizans (assembly GCF_014858855.1). NCBI lineage: Eukaryota > Metazoa > Chordata > Amphibia > Anura > Bufonidae > Bufo > Bufo gargarizans. Next base: position 589,834,897 of record NC_058080.1, on the reverse strand, counting down.
GGCAGAGCAGAGAAAAAGCTTCAGCATCCTGATGACAAGCATTGATGCAGCTAGTACATCACCTGCTCATAAAGTATGATAAGCAAGGCCCCATATAATCACCGAGTTGAGCACCAGGTGAGTCAGTGTGGCCATGAGGTATGTTTTGTGCACTTATCCACAGCTGGGAGTGAGTGCCAGTCAAGGCCTGAGGCTCCTGCTGCTGCAGCAGGACTATGAAGATCAGAGCCTACAATCATCCAGCCAGGAGTTCACCAAGAACTGGTATACAGACTAGGCCCAGGGAAATAGGCCACAGTGACACAGCAGCCCATGATATTCAGAGACTCCTGCAGGATGGGAAGAGAAGGAATCTTCGCAGGTTTGCCACCAAAGCAAATAAGATGACTGCAGATGGTGTGGTATCCTCCAGATGAAACAGCTGCAGGCAATGGCTACAGATGCAAGAGCTGCAGCGATGGTGTCCAGTGACAGGTATGACCAAAGTGCCAGGTAAGAAGCTAAGTACCCGAGAGAAGAGCTAGTAGGGCTAGTGCCACCAGGCCTGAAGAGGAGTCAACATTCAGGCCTGTGTGTCATCACCTTTGAAACCTGAAGCAATTAGAGAAACAATGCCCTGGGAAAGTGTTACAATCTGCAAGTTGATAGGGGAACCTGAGTTTTGGCACTTGAGGTCTAAAGGTCAAACCATTGCCTCTGGATCATGCAGTTTCTCCTTGGGAGTACTATAGTGTAAATGTGGACTGTATATAGTTGAAAGACTGTGCATTTATGAGAGTGCCACTACATGAGAACCAATACTCTTGATGTACTCTTTCTCTCTCTGCCAAGCATGTGAGCCCCTTTGTAGTGTAAGCACTCAGCTATGTGTCCTCCTATGAGAGAATGTAATACTTTGGAGAAACCACAAGTTATGTTCCCTCATATTGAGTGAACTGCACCCTTTAAATATGTGATGCAACAGTTCAATTGTGAGAACCCTCCTACTCAGGGCCGGTTTTAGACAAAATGTGGCCATGGGCAAAATCAAAAGTGGGGCCCCAAATCTTGTAATAATGTACTAACAACACAGTTACACTCTGTCAATTCCGGGCCTCCCTCACAGATTTACACCCCATAAAGCTCCTCACACAGTTCTTCACCCTCATGGCCTCAGAATACGCCACATGCCCCCTCCCCTCACAGCAATGAGTTCCCCTCACTCACGGCATCTGAGAGTGTTAAAAACTGGAAGCACAGGATTCCTCTTCAGGAAATATAATAAAACCAAATAATGTAAATCACCCCCATTCCCCAAAATAAAAAGAAACAAACAAAAAAATAATATAGCATTATGGGCATTGCTGCATGCGATTTCCCAAGAAAATTGAGCAAAAAGTGATCAAGTCATACACACCCCAAAATCGTATTGTCAAAAACGACAGATCGTCTCCATAGACATAACTATAAAAAAGCTATGAGGGTCAGAATATTGCGAAGAAAACAAAAATTATTTTTTACGAAGTGAGTCCTGATGAGGCTTAGCTTGCTGCAGTGAGCAGGCCTATACAGGGTCTTGAGTGGGGGGGCTGTTGGGGTTGCCACCTTTCCCAACAAAAAATACTGGTTACAAAAAACATGGTTATTTGATCATATTTTATGTTTTGCTCCATTTTTTTTCACAACTTTCAACCTTAACCTCTGAGCTATAGAGCTCCATATTAAACTGTTGCAAATATATTATGGCTAAAAACCTCAGTAGTAGTGTAATGACTGGCGTCATGCACAGGGAGGGAAAAGGGAAAGCCCTGCCCAAGGGAGAGGGAAAGGTGGTGACCCCTGACTCACCTTGCGGCTGGCACCTGACTGCCCTGACGTCCCTAGACGGGTTCCTCACCCGTGCGGCGATCACGTGCCTAAACCCTGGCTTTCCCTAAAATGAGCCCTAGATAGTGAACGGGCCGGTGGGATCGCTAGTCTGCACCACTGACACTAAAAGGAAAACACCAGGCAGAGGACAGACAATACAAACAAACACATAAACCCAGGTGGACGACCACAAAGGTCCAACAGGGATCCGGAGGGAAACGTTCTGGACCAACAACCAGAGAACGCAGCAACACAGCTCCAGTGGGTCAGTATAGAAGTCCAGGCAGGAAGCTCTATATCTGGCAACCAGAGAAGTGCGAGAGGGGAATATAAGGAGGTTGGGAGTGCTGGACAAGGAACAGCTGAGGAGAAGGAGCTACGGATCCCTGAGTGAGCCAAAAAGGGTTGCAAAGCAAACCCAGAAAGCTACCATAAGGAAACAGCCCTATCTTACTACATAGAGCGCGCAGCCAACCGCTGCAACTTCCTGACCCTGGGTATAACGGAGTCAGGCGTGGTTCTTGACACCCTCGTGACAGTACCCCCCTCTCTACGAGGGGTCTCCGGACACTCAGGACCAGGTCTCTCAGGATGAGAGGCATGAAAAGCCCGAACTAGCCTGTCGGCGTTTACCTCAGACGCAGGAACCCACATTCTTTCCTCGGGACCGTAACCTCTCCAATGCACCAGATATTGAAGAGAGCGGCGGACCCGACGAGAATTAACAATTTTGGATATCTGAAACTCTAGATTACCATCCACAACAACAGGAGGGGGTGGCAGGGGTGACGGTTCTAGAGGTGGAACATATTTTTTGAGTAACGACTTATGAAAGACGTTATGGATTTTAAAAGTCTGAGGTAGCTCCAGGCGAAAAGCCACGGGGTTGATGATGGCTACAATTTTGTAGGGGGCAATGAACCTAGGACCCAGTTTCCAAGAGGGAACCTTTAATTTAATATTCCTAGTAGACAACCACACATAGTCATTCACTCCTAGGTCCGGACCTGACGACCGTCTCTTATCAGCCATGCATTTGTATTTACCTCCCATATTTTTCAAGTTAGCTTGCACCTTCTGCCATACCGATGAAAGAGATGACGAAAACCGTTCCTCTTCGGGAACCCCAGAAGACCCCCCCTCTTTAAAAGTACAGAATTGGGGATGAAAACCATATGCACCAAGAAATGGTGACTTGCCAGTGGATTCCTGACGACGATTATTTATGGCAAACTCAGCTAACGGTAAATATGATGACCACAACTCTTGGTTTTCAGACACAAAACATCTTAGATATGTCTCAAGGTTTTGGTTGGTATGCTCAGTCTGTCCATTCAACTGAGGATGGAAAGCTGAGGAAAACGACAAGTGTACCCCCAAACGGGAACAAAAAGCTTTCCAAAATTTAGAAATAAACTGGGTACCCTGATCCGAAACAACATCGGAAGGGACCCCGTGAAGCTTCAAGATTTCACTGATGAATACCTGAGCAAGAGTCTTAGCATTAGGTAGTGCGGGTAACGCAATGAAGTGTACCATTTTGCTAAACGTGTCCACTACTACCAAAATAACTGTTTTACCCGCAGACAAAGGTAAGTCAGTGATACAATCCATTGACAGATGTGTCTATGGTCTATTGGGAATGACGAGTGGTATTAGAGACCCTGCAGGACGTGTATGCGAAACTTTTACGCGCGCACAGGTAGAACAAGAAGACACAAAATCCAATACATCCTGACGCAACCTTGACCACCAAAAATGACGAGATAATAGCTCCAAGGTTGCTTTACTACCCGGGTGCCCAGCAAGTGCCGAATTATGATGTTCCTTTAATAATTCAAAACGCAGGTTCAATGGTACAAACAATTTCTCTGAGGGGCAAGAGACCGGGGCGTCCCCCTGGGCCTCTAACACCTTTCCCTCCAGAGCAGAGTGTACCGCAGAAACAACCACTCCTCTTTGAAGAATGGGTACCGGATCACTCACATTACCCCCTCCAGGGAAACAACGAGATAGTGCATCAGCCTTGGTATTTTTTGCCCCAGGACGATAGGTAATAACAAAGTTAAACCTGGTAAAAAATAGCGACCACCTAGCTTGTCTAGGAGTGAGACGCTTAGCTGATTCGAGGTACAGAAGATTTTTGTGGTCCGTAATCACAGTAACGGGGTGGACTGCCCCCTCTAAAAAGTGACGCCATTCTTCAAACTCTAGTTTAATAGCTAATAGTTCCCTATTGCCAATATCGTAGTTCTTTTCTGCTGCAGATAGTTTTTTAGAAAAGAAAGCACAAGGACGCAATTTGCCAGGAGACGGACCCTGGGACAGCACCGCCCCCACTCCCACCTCTGACGCATCGACTTTAACAATAAAAGGCTGAGTGACATCAGGTTGGACTAGTACAGATGCCGAGGTAAACCTGTCTTTTAGAGAGGAAAAAGCAACTTTAGCGGCGTCAGACCATTTAGAAAAATCAGTCCCCTTCCTAGTCATGTCAGTAAAGGGTTTTACAATAACTGAATAATTTTTAATGAATTTCCTATAGAAATTCGCGAAGCCCAAGAACCGTTGCAGTGCTTTGAGGTTCTCAGGAAGATCCCAATCTAAAATTGCCTGGACCTTCCTAGGATCCATACGGAAACCTGAAGCAGATAAAAAATAACCTAGGAATTGTATCTCCTGAACTGTGAAGACACATTTTTCAATTTTAGCATATAATTTATTCGTCCGTAGGACCTGCAGTACTTGTCTGACATGCACCTCATGTGTTCTCGGATCAGACGAATAAATTAAAATATCATCTAGGTATATTACCACAAACCTGCCGATTAGATGACTAAAAATGTCATTAACGAAATGTTGAAAGACGGCAGGAGCATTGGTTAGACCGAAAGGCATAACTAGATTTTCATAATGCCCCTTAGGGGTGTTAAAAGCTGTCTTCCACTCATCCCCCTCCTTGAAACGAATCAGATTGTAGGCCCCCCTAAGATCAAGTTTGGAGAACCACCTAGCACCCGCAATCTGGTTAAACAGGTCAGGAATGAGAGGAAGAGGGTATGGGTCTCGGATGGTTATCCGATTTAATTCGCGAAAATCTAGGCAAGGACATAGACCCCCACCTTTCTTTTTAACGAAGAAAAACCCTGCAGCCACGGGTGAAGAAGAGGGTCTGATGTGTCTCTTAGCCAAGCTCTTGGAGATATAATCTTTCATGGCTTGTCTCTCTGGACCCAAAAGATTATATAACCTGGTCTTGGGTAATTTTGCGCCGGGAATAAGGTTAACCGGGCAATCATAAGGACGGTGAGGTGGTAACTTCTGACAACCCTTTTCAGAAAAAACATCCTCAAAATCCGAAATAAATGTAGGTAGGGTAGTTATGGAGGCGACTAAGCAATTGCTATTTAAGCAATTTTCTCTGCAATGCTCACTCCACTCCGATATCTCCCTGGCCTGCCAATCCACCACTGGATTGTGCGCTACCAACCAGGGAAGGCCCAGCACTACCGGAGTGGGAAGCCCCTCCAGAACATAACATGAAAGCATCTCGTTATGGTGGTCCTCTACCCGAAGGTGTAAATTATGAACAATGTGGGTGAGGTTTCTCTGAGACAGAGGAGCAGAATCAATAGCGAATATGGGAATAGGTCTCTGTAGTGTACAGAGAGACAAACCCATAGTGCAGGCAAATGGGCATCTGTCAAATTTACCCCTGCTCCACTGTCTAGAAAGAAAGAAATAGTCTCCGTCTTAACACCAAAAACAATAACCGCTGGCAACACAAATTGCAATGTACGTATGGAGGAAACATATACCCCCCGGCTGACATCCTCCACACAGCCTGGGGTTAGTAGTTTTCCAACGGTCTTTTGATTCTGAGGAAAGAAGGATAGACATTAATGAAATGACCCCTCTCCCCACAAAAAAAAAAAAAAACACGCCTACGGCGAACCTCAGGAGGACGGACCTGACGAGTGGTTCCTCCTAGCTGCATAGGCTCGTCTAAGTCCGTACAGACTAACTGCTGCTTGGGAGGGGTTACCAATTGCTCCGGTTTTTTCAACCTGTCCCTAAGGCGTCTATCTATTCGGATAGAAAGGGACATAACCGCATCAAGGGAAAAGGGGGTCTCATATAATGCAAGCGCATCCTTAACCCTTTCGGATAACCCAGAGCAGAACTGACTCCTGAGAGCCGGGTCGTTCCATTGGGTATCCGTATCCCACCTACGGAAGTCAGAGCAATACTCCTCTACCGGCCGCTCTCCCTGTAGGAGTCTCCATAATCTTGATTCAGCCAGTGCGACTCGGTCAGGGTCGTCATATATGAGACCCAAGACCCCGAAAAACTCATCCACTGACCTAAGAGTCTGGGAATCAGTGGGTAAAGAGAACGCCCAGGACTGCGGGTCCCCCTGCAGCAGGGAAATAACAACCCCCACCCGCTGTTCTTCATTACCAGAGGAGTAAGGGCGCAGTTTAAAATATAATTTACAGGCCTCACGGAATGTCAAAAACTTGTCCCTTCCCCCAGAAAATCTGTCAGGGAGAGGAACCTTGGGTTCCACAACAACCTGGTTATCAGTAGCAACCTCTGGGCTTGCGGTAAGTTGTAATTGCTGCTGTTGCTGGAGGACCGACGCCTTCAATCCTGCCACCTCCAAAGACAGGCCATAAAATTGCTTGGACAGAGCAGAAATTGGATCCATACTGGATTCTAAGTAGGTAAAAATATTATTATTATTTTTTTACCTACACAAAATAAGGGCCAGATATAATGTAATGACTGGCGTCACGCACAGGGAGAGAAAAGGGAAAGCCCTGCCCAAGGAAGAGGGAAAGGTGGTGACCCCTGACTCACCTTGCGGCTGGCACCTGACTGCCCTGACGTCCCTAGACGGGTTCCTCACCCGTGCGGCGATCACGTGCCTAAACCCTGGCTTTCCCTAAAATGAGCCCTAGATAGTGAACGGGCCGGTGGGATCGCTAGTCCGCACCACTGACACTAAGAGGAAAACACCAGGGAGAGGACAGACAATACAAACAAACACATAAACCCAGGTGGGCTACCACAGCAGACCACAAAGGTCCAACAGGGATCCGGAGGGAAACGTTCTGGACCAACAACCAGAGAACGCAGCAACACAGCTCCAGTGGGTCAGTATAGAAGTCCAGGCAGGAAGCTCTATATCTGGCAACCAGAGAAGTGTGAGAGGGGAATATAAGGAGGTTGGGAGTGCTGGACAAGGAACAGCTGAGGAGAAGGAGCTACGGATCCCTGAGTGAGCCAAAAAGGGTTGCAAAGCAAACCCAGAAAGCTACCATAAGGAAACAGCCCTATCTTACTACATAGAGCGCGCAGCCAACCGCTGCGACTTCCTGACCCCGGGTATAACGGAGTCAGGCGTGGTTCTTGACACCCTCGTGACAAGTAGTTTCACCTCAATTATGCATTCATATATATCAGAGGTATCATTTTATATATATTTTTTTAGTAATAACATATTTATTTTGTGCCATACATTTTTTTACAATTACCAAAAAAATATATAAAATGATACTTCTGCTGTATATGCATACCTAATACTAGAGAAACTTCTATGAGGTTTTTCAGCAATGACTTAGCATTGAGCTCTAGTGGTTAAGGTTCTTACCTTTAATGTAGATGGTTGTGAGTTCGAATCCACACAGAAACATTAAAAAAATAGAGTCTAAATTAGACAATAAAATATACAAAGGGGCGTATCTCTTTGTATATGGGCGGCACTGCAGGACCTGGGACATTACTCCCCTTTACACGCCCCTCTCCTGTGATTGGTTACTCAGGCCAGCTCCCTCGCTCGGTTTCCCAGCGTATCCCTATTTATAGAGTAGGAACGGGCGGGCGCGCGAGGCCATATCAGCGCCGATGCTGCTGCACGTCCCATGAGCAGCGTTCTCCACTTGTTCCCTATTTTAGGCAACCATTTATGGAACCAGTACCCACTTACCCCTTGCTCCTGAATAAGTGCCCGCTACAGGGTTAACAGAAACACGTTGAGCAGGGCTTGTTCCTATTAGGTAGCCTCATACAAGCGGCAGAAGGGGCTCTCCAGAATCTGTCCTGGTGTTAGTAACACAGACACTCCCAGGCAGCCCTGGGGAATTGAATAAACCCCTTCTGTAAAGTGGGATAGCTGGACCAGAGCCTCTATTAAATTAAAAAGAGACTTGGTCCTTTGTTGTCACGATTTGGGGACCTACCGCAGTTACATGATTTTCAACTGTGTTCATCCATAAACAGTGTCCATGAATTCTGTGGCGGTAGTCCGTAATACAGTTGAATATATACTGTACCCCTGACTCTTGGTCCTATCTGCCTATCTCTGAATTATAAGAGAGGGATTAGCTGAATTTTAATTCTAATTAAGTATCTTCAATAAAGTTTTGTTATTTAATTTTAACCGCTCTATTAGGCAGTGAACTAATACTTAGATATAAGAGACGGAAAACCACCCTACTTAGTCATCTGTTAAAAATATTATATGTAATTGACACAAGTTAACAGGTCTTAATTGTCAGAACTAGGTGGATCTGTATCCTTTCCCCATATGGAGGTGGAGTTAGAGGCGTCTAGAGCTATATAGTGAAGTGAAATACACTCATCACAGCCCTGGAGTGTAACCAGACAGAGACAAGCAAAAATGTAGACAAAGACGTTTGGATTCACCCTGTGGTTGCATGGTAGAAGAGAAATGTTGCTCCCTTTTTCTTGATGCTTAAACTGAAGCCAGCTAGGGAAATGCAGTGTTAGAAAAATTGCTTTAACCTCCTCAGGACCGCTGCACCCAGGGATGCGTCTTTGCGGCGGCCCTGTAATTCCTCCTGGACGCGCCGGCGCGTCATCTCGCGAGATTTTTGTCAGAGCCGGCCCGCGCATGCGCATCGTGGGTCGGCAAAAGTTAAAGCACAAATTCGTTATCAGCCTGCCAGCCAATGATCGTCGCTGGCAGGCTGATGATTTCCAAAAAATCGAATCAGAAGCCATCTAACACATTATATTTATAAATATAATGTGTTAAATGGCTTCTCTGCTCCTCTGCTGGTCCTTTTCGTTGGTTGGTTTAGGCAGAGGAGCAGACATCACAGTGAGTACACACCAAACACTACACTTAGCCCCAGATCACCCCCCATCACCACAATTAACCCCTTGATCACCCCTTGATCGCCCCGTCAATCACCTAGTGAAAGGGAAAAAAGTTATCAGTGTAAACTGTCACTTTTTTTTTCCACTGGTATTGACTGTTTTAGGATAGTTTAGGCCCCTTGGTTAGGTAGTTAGCGATCGTTTAGTGCCCAGCTCACCGCACCGCAGTCACTGATTCGCTGATTAGCGTATCACTAATCAGCATTTGTACTGTTATAGTATCTGTAAGTGATCAAAACTGATCACAGTCAGATATATAATAGTATTAGTGTCACCTTAGCTCGCCCTCCACCCAAAACGCAGTGTTTGCCTGATCAGGCCTTTTTTTTTATCACTGCACAATCACTTTACAAGTGCTGCGGCAATAAAAAAATCAGTTTTGATATTTTTTATCAATCGCAGCAGTCTCCGGTACTTCGCTAGCCTCCCATTTGTAAGACAGGCTTGCTTTTTTTCTTGGGTAGTCTCAGGGAATACCCCCAAAATTTAGTAGTCCAAATTGCAAATAAGGGGTATTCTTCTGAAGAGGCCTACAGGCTTCTGACCCAGTCGGGTGAGGAATGGGAACCCTCATCTGACGAATTCAGCGGGTCAGAATATGAACCTGTAGAAAGCACTGGCAGTCTGACCCAAAGTTCGGACGAGGAGGGGCGAGGTCCATGATACCACCAGGCGTACCCGGCCCTATGTTGCTAGACCACAGGTTGCGCAGGATCCGCTTCGAGGGCAGCAGAGTCGGGCTTGCGCTGTCGGATTATGTGGTGAGGCATACACAAGCAGCGCAGCCCATCCTGGACCTAGTACCAGCACTGCCGTACAACATGGTGAAGTGGCGAGCAGCAGAAGGGCAGTTGAAGCTGGTACGGTGGCACGTGCAGTAGTTCCCTCGTCGCAGCTACCGCACAGACAGGCCCGTAGAACCCCTAGAGTCCCTGAGGTGTTGGCAAACCCTGATTGGCAGCCCCCAACTTCAGCCGCACCAGTAGTTCCCCTTTTCACCGCCCAGTCTGGAGTTCGGGTTGAGACAGCTCAGATCGGTTTGGCACAGTTTTTTTTTTGGGCTGTTCTTGACCGCGGAGCTGTTGGACTTAGTTGTGGCAGAAACAAATCGATATGCCACTCAATTTATAGCCGCCAACCCAGGAAGCTTTTATGCCCAGTCTTTCCAGTGGAAACCCGTCCAAGTTTCCGAAATTAAAACTTTTCTGGGCTTTCTCCTCAACATGGGACTAACAAAAAAGCATGAATTGTGGTCATATTGGTCCACAAACCCAATTCATCACATGCCCATGTTCTCTGCTGCCATGTCCAGGACACGATTTGAGACCATCCTGCGTTTCCTGCACTTTAGCGACAACAGCACCTCCCGACCCAGAGGTCACCCAGCTTTTGACCGGCTCCACAAAATTCGGCCCCTCATACACCACTTCAACACTAAATTTGCAGATTTGTATACCCCTGAGCAAAACATCTGCGTAGACGAGTCCCTTATACATTTTACCGGGCGCCTTGGCTTCAAACAATACATCCCAAGCAAGCGCGCCCGGTATGGGATCAAATTGTATAAGCTCTGTGAAAGGGCCACAGGCTATTCCCACAAATTTCGGATCTATGAGGGTAAAGATCAGACCCTGGAGACGGTCAGTTGCCCTGACTACCTGGGGAGCAGTGGGAAGACAGTCTGGGACTTGGTGTCACCCTTATTTGGCAAGGGGTACCATCTTCATGTGGACAATTTCTACACAAGTGTGCCCCTCTTCAGGCATTTGTTCCTAGAACAGATTGGCTGCTGTGGCACCGCGCGACCTAGTCACCGGGGCTTCCCCCAACGGCTCATTACCACCCATCTTGCAAGGGGGGAGAGGGCTGCCTTGTTTAAACAAAAACTGCTCGTGGTGAAATGGAGAGACAAGCGTGACGTTTACATGCTCTTCTCCATTCACGCAGACACGACAATCCAAATTGAACAAGCAACCAATGTCATTGAAAAGCCCCTCTGTGTCCACGACAATAATTCGCTCATGGGAGGGGTGGACTTCAATGACCAGATGTTGGCTCCCAACCACCAGTGTAGTAAGTCGTCTACACGAGCGACATTTCCCCAGTGTCATTGCCGGTACCTCAAACCAACCGCCACCCCGAAAAAAATGTTGTGTCTGTAGCAGGAGTGGAATAAGGCGTGACACCCGCTATTTCTGTCCTGACTGCCCTGACCACCCTGCCCTATGCTTAGGGGAGTGTTTCCGGAAGTACCCCACACAGGTACACTTAGCATAGGGATTGTATCTCACAGGACAGGCACACAGGGCTATTAGGGCCCATTCACACAGAGCTGCTGCAAACCTCTCCTTTCACCTGGGACAAAGTGCATAATGTACTTCGCCACATCTCTGGGCGCTTTGCTCTTTGCACATTGTCCCATGGGGAAGGAGAGGTTGGTAAGCAAAAAAGTTAACGTTCTGTTCAAAAAGTTAAATAAAGTTTATATGTTCCGTTCAAATGTTATTATAAAGTTAATAAATTTATTGCGTTGCGGCCTGGTTTTTTCTTTTTTGTTTTGTTTTTTGTGGACCAACCGATCGACTAGCCGCAGCACTGATGTGCATTCTGACAGAAGCATTGCGCTGCTGTCAGATTACACAAAAGTTGGTGTATGTGGCGCTGCAAGACGAGATTTCTCCTCTGCAGTAAAAGATACGTTTGCCGAGGCATATGAGCTGAGGGGATGGCGGTGTTCATGTGCGTTGGCAAAAACTTTACATATAAAAAAAATAAAAAAAATCCCGGCAATGATTTATTCATCCACATCGATTGATGTGAATGGAGAAATCGGGTTTGCCAGGGCATACGAGCTAAGTGGGTATGGATGTTGGGTGGAGCTCCTATGTCCTGGCAGACGCCTTTCACCTACTTTTTTTTTTTTGGGGCAGAGATTTTTTCATCCACATTGATCGATGCGAATGAAGAAATCTATGGCGTTCATTTTTTCTTTCAGCCCAGAGGCTGAACGGAAAAAAAAAATCTCATTACCTGTATGCTCAATATAAGGAGAATAGCAGAAACTCCTAATGCTGGCCATACATGTAATGATTGTGGAGACCCTCAAATGCCAGGGCAGTACAAACACCCAACAAATGACTCAATTTTGGAAAAGAGACACCCCAAGGTATTCATTGAGGGGCATATTGAGTCCATGAAAGATTGAAATTTTTGTCCCAAGTTAGCGGAAATGGAGACTTTGTGAGAAAAAACAAAAAAAATCAATTTCCGCTAACTTGTGCCCCAAATTTTTTTTTTCTATGAACTCGCCATGCCCCTCATTGAATACCTTGCGGTGTCTTCTTTCCAAAATGGGGTCACATGTGGGATATTTATACTGCCCTGACATTTTAAGGGCCCTAAAGCGTGAGAAGAAGTCTGCCCTCCTAAAAGGAATTTGGGCCCCTTTGCGCATCTAGGTTGCAAAAAAGTGTCACACATGTGGTATCGCCGTACTCAGGAGAAGTTGGGCAATGTGTTTCGGGGTGTCATTTTATATATACCCATGCTGGGTGAGATAAATATCTTGGTCAAATGCCAACTTTGTATAAAAAAATGGGAAAAGTTGTCTTTTGCCGAGATATTTCTCTCACCCAGCATGGGTATATGTAAAAAGACACCCCAAAACATATTGCCCTACTTCTTCTGAGTACGGCGATACCACATGTGTGACACTTTTTTGCAGTCTAGGTGGCCAAAGGGGCCCACATTCCAAAGAGCACCTTTAGGATTTCACAGGGCATTTTTTACACATTTTGATTTCAAACTACTTCTCATGCATTAGGGCCCCTAAAATGCCAGGGCAGTATAACTACCCCACAAGTGACCCCATTTTGGAAAGTAGACACCTCAAGGTATTCCGTGAGGGGCATGGCAAGTTCCTAGAATATTTTATTTTTTATTTTTTTCTTACAAAGTCTCATATTCCAATAACTTGTGACAAAAAATAAAAACTTCCATGAACTCACTATGCCCATCATGAAATACCTTTGGGTGTCTTCTTTCCAAAATGGTGTCACTTGTGGGTTAGTTATACTGCCCTGGCATTTTAGGGGCTCTAAGGCGTGAGAAGTAGTTTGAAAGCAAAATGTGTAAAAAATGCCCTGTGAAGTCCTAAAGGTGCTCTTTGGAATGTGGGCCCCTTTGCCCACATAGGCTGCAAAAAAGTGTCACACATGTGGTATCGCCGTACTCAGGAGAAGTTGGGCAATGTGTTTTGGGGTGTCATTTTACATATACCCATGCTGGGTGAGATAAATATCTCGGCAAAAGACAACTTTTCCCATTTTTTTATAAGTTGGCATTTGACCGAGATATTTATCTCACCCAGCATGGGTATATGTAAAATGACACCCCAAAACACATTGCCCAACTTCTCCTTAGTATGGCGATACCACATGTTTGACACTTTTTTGCAGCCTAGGTGGGCAAAGGGGCCCACATTCCAAAGAGCACCTTTATGATTTCACAGGGCATTTTTTCCACATTTGATTTTGTAGAACATTGTAGAACCTCAGGAAACATGACAGGTGCTCAGAAAGTCAGAGCTGCTTCAAAATGCGGAAATTCACATTTTTGTACCATAGTTTGTAAACGCTATAACTTTTACCCAAACCATTTTTTTTTTACCCAAACATTTTTTTTTATCAAAGACATGTCGAACAATAAATTTAGAGAAAAACATATATATAGATGATGTTTTTTTGAAAAATTTTACAACTGAAAGTGAAAAATTTAATTTTTTTTGCAAAAATTTCGGTAAATTTAGATTAATAACAAAAAAAAAGTAAAAAATGTCAGCAGCAATGAAATACCACCAAATGAGAGCTCTATTAGTGAGAAGAAAAGGAGGTCAAATTCATTTGGGTGGTAAGTTGCATGACCGAGCAATAAACGGTGAAAGTAATGTAGTGCAGAATTGTGAAAAGTGGTTTGGACATTAAGGGTGTTTAAGCTAGGGGGGCTGAGGTGGTTAAAGGGGTATTCCAGTTACATTAAGTTATCCCCTATCCACAGGATAGAGATATATATTAATAGGTGGAGGTCCTACCGCTGGGATAGGGGTTCAGATCTTACACAAGGGATTTTTATGCCTGTGCCTGTGAGTGGTATGCATGGCAGAAAGAATTTATTTGGACACAGATGTACCATTGGTATGTTTTCCATTTAGCGCACCTCTTGGCTTTTTTGATCTGTGTGTTTTGAGTCTTTGTAGTGTGGCCATTAGTTATATGGGAGGCACACCTGTACTTGAGATAGGTTTTTGTATTGTATACCCTTTGCTTGATTATACCAATTAGGATTTCTGCTCCATGCATTACAGATCATGGGGGTACATCTCTCATCACTACAATGATGGGGCTGCTGGCAGGGCATTGTTTGACTGTGTTCAGTCCCTGCTAATCAATATTTATGTAATGTAAATCATGTTATTTTTTATTGAGATATGAATAAAATTGATCTTTTATTAATTGAGATTGGTGTGGTCGTAATCCGTCTTTGTTGTGTCTTATGTGGAGCAACAAACAGTCAACAGTCTCAAATTCTATCAATGAGGGCACAGTCTTAGTGGAAGTAGGAAAATTTAACTAAGAGGCATGACGAAGTGGAATTCGATCCGAATTTCAGGAAAATTTGTTTCCCACCGAATCTGAATTTCCTCAAGCTTAGTGGTAACGAAGCACATTTTTTTCTATAATGGCTGCTGCACGCGTGAGGACATGGAGCAAAGAACTCTGGGAAGGCGGAATCACTCATAATGCCATGCATGCAGCCAATCAGTAGCCAGCCAGCCCTGTGACGTCACAGCCCTATAAATACCCTAAGCCATCTTGGATTCTGCCATTTTCCTGTACTTAGTGCAGGGAGAGACGTTAGCAGGCGCTAGGGACAGTGCTAGAAAAAGCTTCATTGTGCTAAAAAAACTACAAGTGCAGGGAAAGATTAATCAAGGTGAAGGAAAAGGATAAGGAGGAATCATTCCACAGCATTTATGTTGAACAGGGTTCAGTAGGGGAGGTTACAGCCTGGGTAATAGGAACAATCCTATTACACCTTGCTGTACTGACTGGGCACCCAAATTGCCATTATACAGCTCTGTAATTCCAGCAAACAGTTTTTGTTATTGGGCTGCAAGTGTTGTTTGATACAGCCATTAATAGGGTTTATTTCTGTCTTATTTGCCCTTGTGCGGTGCAGTTATATGTTCTAAAGCATTTTTTGGCTTGTATTAGTGGGAAAAAAGGGCTTATTAGCAGTTGTGTGGTGAAGTGCGAAAATTGCAACGCTTTTTGTCGTGTATTAGTGGCAAAAGAAAAATATATTTGCCATTCAGTGGTGCAGTTATATGTTCTAAAGCCCTTTTGTCGTGCATTAGTGGCAAAAGAAAAATATATTTTCCGTTCAGTGGTGCAGTTATATGTTCTAAAGCCCTTTTTGCTGTGTATTAGTGGCAATAGTAAAATATGTTTGCCGTTTAGCGGTGCAGTTATATCTTCTAAAACCTATTGTGGCATGTATTAGTGGCAAAAGAAAAATATATTTGCCATTCAGCTGTGCAGTTATATGTTATAAAGCTCTTTTTTGTGTGTATTAGTGTGAAAAAAGGGCTTATTAGCCGTTGTGTGGTGAAGTGAGAATATTACAGACTTTTTTGGCGTGTTTTAATTTCCTTTTTATTAATTTATTTGATCTAACAGTATGTCAGACAGAGAAATGTGAGGCCCTGCACAGGGGAGTGGCAGAGGCCTAAATGTTTCTGGTCCAGGCAGAGGTCACAGCAGAGTAATGGGCCGTGGCAGCAGAGGTCACTTCGAGAGGCCTGAGCTCCCAGTGTCAGCTGGTCCTGATGCTCCTGATCCTAGCCCTCCTACTCCTCGTCAGTCATTCCATCAGCAATCGATCACCGGAGCGATTGCCAATAGACAACAGTATGCGTGCACTCATCCAACGACGCAGAAGCTGAACATGCTCCTGTCCAAGTTGCTGGTGCTGCAGTCCCACCTTTTCCAAGTGGTGGACTCAGCACCTTTCAGAGAACTGATGGTTTGTGCCGAGCCGAGGTGGAGAGTCCCAAACCATCATTTCTTTGCCAAATAGGCAGTACCATCCATGCACATGTATATAGAACAGAAGTTGGGCCAGTCTTTGAGCCTGTCGGTGTCTGCCAATGTGCACGGCAGTGCCGACGTGTGGAGCTGTAACTATGGTCAGGGGAAATACATGTCCTTTACGGCCCACTGGGTGAATGTGGTTCCTGCACAGCCACACCAGCAACTTGGCCAGGTGATGCCGCTTCCGCCTCCACATTCTCACGCTGTTGGTCATGCAACAATGTCTGCCTCTGCCTCTTCCACAGTGTCCTCAGCCTTCAGTGCAAGGACAATTCACAGTGCCCCTCCAGCATACCACATGTGCCGGGCATGGCAGTGTCACACTGTTCTGCACCTCGTTTGCCTGGGCGAACAGAGTCACACAGGGGAGGAACTGCTCAGTGTCCTTCATCAAGAAATCGAATCCTAGCTTTCTCCGCGACAACAAAATCGGAACCATGGTGACCGATTACGGGAAGAACATGGTTTCGGCGCTGCGTCAAGGAGTGCTGAGCCATGCGCCCTGCATGGCACACGTGTTCAGTCTGGTTGTCAAGCGGTTTCTGAAGTCTTCCACCCATCTGCAAGACATCCTAAAAATGGCCAGGAAACTTTGCATGCATTTCAGCCACTCATACCCGCAAAGCACACTCTACTTGAGCTGCAGCGGCAGAATGGCATCCGGCAACATAGGCTGATATGCAACGTTTCTACCCTCCATATGTTGGACCGACTATACGAACAGAGAAAGGCCATAAACGATTTCTTGATGATCCAAACGGACAGGAGTACTCCCTTGTGTAACTTCGATGTCAGCCAGTGGCAGCTCATGTGTGACACCTGCCGTTTGCTCCGGCCCTTTGAGTAGGCCACATTATTTGTCAGTCGCCAGGACTAGGGGATGAACAATGTCATTGCACTGCTTCATGTCCTGGAACAGACGCTGGTAAATCTGGCTGGTCAGGGGAATGGATACAAGGCGCTAAGATCTCATGGCCACATGAGCCCTGTGGGGGCTGAACTGGAGTAGGAGAAGGACATTGGAGCACAAGCAATGTGTAGCAAAATGGGTGGTTTTGCTACACAGGTGACAGGAGAGGAGGAGCAGGAGCAGCCAGAGGAGCTACAGGGCAATGAGGAAGAGGAGGCATAGGACCCAAACACACCATGGCAGTATGCAGTGGATAGGGAGGCAGGGAGTCCCTCCTAGTCACTTGCACAAATGGCCCGATGCATGCTCACTTGCTTGCATAGTGACAGCCGAATTGTCACTATTAGGCAGAGGGATGACTTCTGGCTCTCCACTTTGTTGGACCCTTGCTACCAGTCCATGGGGGCCTTTTTTACACCCGCTGAGAGGGAGGAAAAACTGAACTACTATAGAGACATCCTATGTAGTCAGTTGGCCGCTGCCATCGTCCATCCTCTCGCTGGTCTGACCGGGAGGGGGGGGGCCCTCTGCCCTCACGTTCCACTGACTGCCATGGCTGCTGGGGAAGGTTGGGGTGGCAAGAGCAGCACCAGCTCCATCAGCAGCAGCCTGTGTCTAGGGTCGCTGATAAGCAGCTTTCTTTACCCGCATAGTGAAGAAACTACTCACCAGCAGCTAGACATAGAGAACCTGGACCAGCAGGTTGTGGCTAGTGATGGATGAACATTGGCCGGGACGGTTTGCGAACATGCGTTCGTGATCAAATGTTCGTGAACCTGAAAAACCTTCAGATCATATTTGCAGCCACCAAATACTCACTAGAAGTGAACAAATAGTCCCACAACATGGACAGTGACATACCAGAGGGGGATCATTGGCAAAAATTCCCACAAAAAATATGCATTTTAATCAGGAGTCATTTTTATGCGTCTTAAAAGGAAACTCTCAAAAATGTGCCCTGCTGGAGCCTAGAAAAATATTATTTTAGGCCACCGGAGTACAGGCCCCAAAAATCTGGCATTTACCTGACAGAAAAGAACTTGTGATTATGTGGCTGGAGGTACCAATGTACCTCCAGCCACATAATCACAAGCATGCACGCTGTCACTAGATAAAATTTTTACTGTAGGCCACTGGAGTACAGGCCCCAAAAATTTGGCATTCACCTGACAGAAAAGAACTTGTGATTATGTGGCTGGAGTACATTAGGCGTTCACTGGATAAATTTTTTTACAGTTGCCAGTACAGGCCCCAAACATTTAGACATTCACGTGACAGAAAAGAACTTGTGATGATGCGGCTGGAAATCTGCAAAGAAAAGGGGGCTTAGTCAGCACATTCCAATGCGCAGGTGCACGCTGTCATGGCCATGACTCCAGCAAATCGTGCACTCCTGATTAGCCTGTCTGGCCCATAGGCTGATTTTAATTAGTTTTACTATAAATCTGTGGCCTGCTCTCACTACATTCATTGCAAGCTGGTATGGAGTGGGCTCGGCATGCATGTTGGTACCTGCATCCCTTGGAAGTAATGGAGTCCATTATTGCACCAAAAATGGTAAAAGGCAGAGTGGACCCAGCATGCATGTAGAACCAACACTTCCTGAACTTTATGGGGACCATTATGGCGCATAACAGGTAGTATTTAGTGTTAGGTTCCCGTCTTAAGGAGATCTCCTTGACGTTCAGCAGACAGGCTCAAATGGTTTTGTACAAAATGCATTTGCTAAGCATCTCACTTTATAAATAAGCGTAGCATTAGCACTATTATATTTTTTGTGACTATGGCATTATTGTACTTTATCTGGTTTGCAGAGTGCTGTTGCATTGTCCTTTTTTCTCGATGTGGCTGGAGGTACATTAGGCGCTCACTGGATAACATTTTTACTGTAGGCCAGTACAGGCCCCAAAAATTAGGCATTCACCTGACAGAAAATAACTTGTGATGATGTGGCTGGAGGTACATTAGGCCGTCACTGGATAACATTTTTACTGTAATCCACTGGTGTACAGGCCCCAAAAATTAGGCATTCACCTGACATAAAAGAACTTGTGATTACGTGGCTGGAGGTACATTAGGCAATCACTGGATAGAATTTTTACTGTAGGCCAGTACAGGCCCCAAAGATTAGGCATTCACCTGACAGAAAAGAGCTTGTGATGATGTGGCTGGAGGTACATTAGGCGGTCACTGGATAAAATTTTTACAGTAGGCCACTGGAGTACAGGCCCCAAAAATTTGGCATTCACCTGACATAAAAGAACTTGTGATTATGTGGCTGGAGGTACATTAGGCGATCAGTGGATAAAAATTACAGGCCCCAAAAATTAGGCATTCACCTGACAGAAAAGGCGTTTTATGCCGCTGTACAGTCAGGTCCATAAATATTAGGACATCAACACAATTCTAAAAATTTTGGCTCTATACACCACCACAATGGATTTGAAATGAATATGTGCTTTAACTGCAGACTGTCAGCTTTAATTTGAGGGTATTTACATCCAAATCAGGTAAACTGTGTAGGAATTACAATAGTTTGCACATGTGCCTCCCACTTGTTAAAGGACAGAATAATAATCATAAATAAAACTTTCACTTTTTAATACTTGGTTGCAAATCCTTTGCAGTCAATTACAGCCTGAAGTCTGGAACTCATAGACATCACCAGACCCTGGGTCCCTGGTGATGCTCTGCCAGGCCTCTACTGCAACTGTCTTCAGTTCCTGCTTGTTCTTGGGGCATTTTCCCTTCAGATTTGTCTTCAGCAAGTGAAATGCATGCTCAATCGGATTCAGGTCAGGTGATTGACTTGGCCATTGCATAACATTTCACTTCTTTCCCTTAAAAAACTCTTTGGTTGCTTTTGCAGTATGCTTTGGATCATTGTCCATCTGCACTGTGAAGCACCATCCAATGAGTTCTGAAGCATTTGGCTGAATATGAACAGATAATATTGCCCGAAACACTTCAGAATTCATCCTGCTGCTTTTGTTAGCAGTCACATCATCAATAAATACAAGAGAACCAGTTACATTGGCAGCCATACATGCCCACGCCATCACACTACCACCACCATGTTTTACAGATGAGGTAGTATGCTTAGGATCATGAGCAGTTCCTTTCCTTCTCCATACTCTTCTTTTCGCATCACTCTGGCACAAGTTGATCTTGGTCTCATTGGTCCATAGGATGTTGTTCCAGAAATGTGAAGGCTTTTTTAGATGTTGCTTGGCAAACTCTAATCTGGCCTTCCTGTTTTTGAGGCTCACCAATGGTTTACATCTTGTGGTGAACCCTCTGTATTCACTCTGGTAAAGTCTTCTCTTGATTGTTGACACACATACACCTACCTCCTGGAGAGTGTTCTTAATCTGGCCAACTGTTGTGAAGGGTGTTTTCTTTACCAGGGAAAGAATTCTTCGGTCATCCACCACGGTTGTTTTCAGTGGTCTTCTGGGTCTTTTGGTGTTGTTGAGCTCACCGGTGTGTTCCTTCTTTTTAAGAATGTTCCAAACAGTTGTCTACACCTAATGTTTTTTTCTATCTCTCTGATGGGTTTGTTTTGTTTTTTTCAGCCTAATGATGGCTTGCTTCACTGATAGTGACAGCTCTTTGGATCTCATCTTGATAGTTGACAGCAACAGATTCCAAATGCAAATAGCACACTTGAAATGAACTCTTATCTGCTCATTGTAATTGGGATAATGAGGGAATAACACATACCTGGCCATGAAACAGCTGAGAAGCCAATTGTCCCATTACTTTTGGTTCCTTAACAAGTGGGAGGAACATATGCAAATTGTTGTAATTCATACACCGTTCACCTGATTTGGATGTAAATACCCTCAAATTAAAGTTGACAGTCTGCAGTTAAAGCACATCTTGTTCGTTTCATTTCAAATCCATTGTGGTGGTGTATAGAGCCAAAACTATTTATGAACCTGACTGTCGTGAGCTAGGCGAGTGCACTTATCGGTCACGATCCCCCCTGCTGTGCTGAACGTCCTTTCGGACAGGACACTCGACGAGGGGCAAGCCAAGAGTTCCATGGCGAATTGTGCCAGCTCTGGCCACAGGTCAAGCCTGCACACCCAGTAGTCCAGGGATTTTTTTGCTTCTCAGAGCGTCCACATCGGCCATTAATCCGATGGAGTCCGACACCTGTCGGTCTAGGCGTTCCCTGATGCTGTACCAGAGGCTGTCGATGGGTTGGCTGCAAGAATGATCTCATATCCGAAGTGACCAACACATCTTCAAACCACCCTCTTCTTGCAGGCGCGGTAGGATTGGTACCCGCACCGGTTTTGCTGTGGGTGGAAATTCCTCTGCCAGCGCCCGCTACAGCAGAATGCAACATCTCTCGCAGCAAGGCCTGGAAATGCTGCATTCTGCCAGCCCTCTGTAATGCTGGTAACATGTCCGTCATTTTGTGTTAGTACTGGGGGTCAAAGTATGTTGCCACCCAGTACTGGTCCTTGACCTTTATGCTTTTTATACGGGGGTCCTTCTTCAAACACTGGAGTATGAAGGCCCCCATTTGCACTGAATTGGAAGCGGTGAAGCGCCCTGATGTCCTGGTACTTAAGGACACAGGACGTCCCTGTACGCCCTGTTTATTTCCGCCATCGAGTCCCCATGCGGCTGTAAGGGGGAACTCGATGGAATGGAAGGAAATACGTTTTCCCCCCAAAAATTTAAAGTTTCAAGTAAAAATAAACAAAAACTTTATTTTCCCCAAATAAAGTTAAAAATAATTGGGAAAAAATAGGGAAAAAGTAGACATATTAGGTATCGCCGCTTCCGTATCGAATGGCTCTATAAACATATTACATGACCTAACCCCTCAGATGAACACTGTAAAAAATAAAAAATAAAAACTGTGCTAAATAAACCATTTTTTTGTCACCTTACATCACATATATCGCAGCTCTCAATCAATATTTTGTGGAAGCAGGTATATCAAACCCCTTAATCTGTATTTTGTGAAAGCAGGTATATCGTAGGACTTAATCAATATTTTGTGGAAAAAGGTATATTGAAACCCTTAATCAATATTTTGTGGAAGCAGGTATATCACAAGCCTCAATCAATATTTGGTGGAAACAGGTATATCGAACACCTTAATCAGTATTTTGTGGAAACAGATATATCGCAGCTCTCAATCAATATTTTGTGGAAGCAGGTATATCAAACCCCTTAATCTGTATTTTGTGAAAGCAGGTATATCGTAGGCCTTAATCAATATTTTGTGGAAAAAGGTATATTGAACCCCTTAATCTGTATTTTGTGGAAGCAGGAATATTGCAGGCCTCAATCAATATTTTGTGGAAGCAGGTATATCGAACCCCTTAATCAGTGTTTTGTCGAAGCAGGTATATCGCAGCCCTCAATCAGTATTTTGTGGAAGCAGGTATATCAAACCCCTTAATCAGTAATTTGTGGAAGCAGGTATATCGCAGCCCTCAAACAGCATTTTGGGTGAAGCAGGTATATCAAACCCCTTAATCTGCATTTTGCGGAAGCAGGTATATCGCACCCCTCAATCAATATTTGGTGGAAGCAGGTATATCAAACGTCTTAATCAATGTTTTGGGGAAGCAGGTATATCGCAGCCCTCAATCAGTATTTTATGGAAGCAGGTATATCAAACTCCTTAATTAGTATTTTGTGGAAGCAGGTGTCTCGCAGGCTTCTATCAATATTTTGTGGAGACAGGTATATCAAACCCCTTAATCAGTATTTCGTGGAAGCCGGTATATCGCAGCCCTCAATTTGTATTTTGTGGAAGCAGGTATATCAAACCCCTTAATCAGTATTTTGTGGAAACAGGTATATTGCAGGCCTCAATCAATATTTAGTAGAAACAGGTATATCGACCCCTTATTCAGTAATTTGTTGAAGCAGGTATATCGCAGTGCTCAATCAGTATTTTGTGGAAGCAGGTATATTGTAGGCCTCAATTAATATTTGTTGGAAGCGGGTATATAAAACGCCTTAAACAATATTTTGTGGAAGCAGGTATATCGCAGCCCTCAATCAGTATTTTGTGGAAGCAGGTATATCAAACCCCTTAATTAGTATTTTGTGGAAGTAGGTATATCGCAGGCCTCAATCAATATTTGGTGGAAGCAGGTATATCGAACCCCTTAATCAGTATTTTGTGGAGCAGGTATATCGCAGGCCTCAATCAATATTTTGTGGAAGCAGGTATATTAAACGCCTTAAACAATATTTTGGGGAATCAGGTATATCACAGCCCTCAATCAGTATTTTGTGGAAGCAGGTATATCAAACCCCTTAATTAGTATTTTGTGGAAGCAGGTATATCACAGGCCTCAATCAAAATTTTGTGGAAACAGATGTATCGAAACCGCTAATCAGTATTTTGTGGAAGCAGGTATATCGCAGGCCTCAATCAATATTTGGTGGAAGCAGGTATATTAAACCTTTTAATCAGTATTTTGTGGAAGCGGGTATATCACTGTGCTCAATCAATATTTTGCAGAAGCAAGTATATCAAACCCCTTAATCAGTATTTTATTGAAGCAGGTATATCGCAGGCCTCAAGCAATATTTTTTGGAAACAGATATATCGAACCCCTTAATCAGTATTTTGTGGAAGCAGTTATATCGCAGCCCTCAGTCAATATTTTGTGGAAGCAGGTATATCAAACCCCTTAATCAGTATTTTGTGGAAGCAGGTATATTGCAGGCCTCAATCAATATTTTGTGGAAGCAGGTATATCAAACCCCTTAATCAGTGTTTTGGGGAAGCAGGTATATCGCAGCCCTCAATCGGTATTTTATGGAAGCAGGTATATCAAACCCCTTAATCAGTATTTTGTTGAAGCAGGTATATCACAGGCCTCAATCAATATTTTGTGGAAACAGGTATATTGAACCCCTTAATCAGTAATTTGTGGAAGCAGGTATATCGCAGCCCTCAATCAGCATTTTGTGGAAGCAGGTATATCAAACCCCTTAATCTGCATTTTGCAGAAGCAGGTATATCACACCCCTCAATCAATATTTGGTGGAAACAGGTATATCAAACCCCTTAATTAGTATTTTGTGGAAGCAGGTGTCTCGCAGGCTTCTATCAATATTTTGTGGAGACAGGTATATCAAACCCCTTAATCAGTATTTCGTGGAAGCCGGTATATCGCAGCCCTCAATTTGTATTTTGTGGAAGCAGGTATATCAAACCCCTTAATCAGTATTTTGTGGAAACAGGTATATTGCAGGCCTCAATCAATATTTAGTAGAAACAGGTATATCGACCCCTTATTCAGTAATTTGTTGAAGCAGGTATATCGCAGTGCTCAATCAGTATTTTGTGGAAGCAGGTATATTGCAGGCCTCAATTAATATTTGTTGGAAGCAGGTATATAAAACGCCTTAAACAATATTTTGTGGAAGCAGGTATATCGCAGCCCTCAATCAGTATTTTGTGGAAGCAGGTATATCAAACCCCTTAATTAGTATTTTGTGGAAGTAGGTATATCGCAGGCCTCAATCAATATTTGGTGGAAGCAGGTATATCGAACCCCTTAATCAGTATTTTGTGGAAGCAGGTATATCGCAGGCCTCAATCAATATTTTGTGGAAGCAGGTATATTAAACGCCTTAAACAATATTTTGGGGAATCAGGTATATCGAAGCCCTCAATCAGTATTTTGTGGAAGCAGGTATATCAAACTCCTTAATTAGTATTTTGTGGAAGCAGGTATATCACAGGCCTCAATCAAAATTTTGTGGAAACAGATGTATCGAAACCGCTAATCAGTATTTTGTGGAAGCAGGTATATCACAGGCCTCAATCAATATTTTGTGGAAGCAGGTATATTAAACGCCTTAAACAATATTTTGGGGAATCAGGTATATCGCAGCCCTCAATCAGTATTTTGTGGAAGCAGGTATATCAAACTCCTTAATTAGTATTTTGTGGAAGCAGGTATATCACAGGCCTCAATCAAAATTTTGTGGAAACAGATGTATCGAAACCGCTAATCAGTATTTTGTGGAAGCAGGTATATCGCAGGCCTCAATCAATATTTGGTGGAAGCAGGTATATTAAACCTTTTAATCAGTATTTTGTGGAAGCGGGTATATCACTGTGCTCAATCAATATTTTGCAGAAGCAAGTATATCAAACCCCTTAATCAGTATTTTATTGAAGCAGGTATATCGCAGGCCTCAAGCAATATTTTTTGGAAACAGATATATCGAACCCCTTAATCAGTATTTTGTGGAAGCAGTTATATCGCAGCCCTCAGTCAATACTTTGTGGAAGCAGGTATATCAAACCCCTTAATCAGTATTTTGTGGAAGCAGGTATATTGCAGGCCTCAATCAATATTTTGTGGAAGCAGGTATATCAAACCCCTTAATCAGTGTTTTGGGGAAGCAGGTATATCGCAGCCCTCAATCGGTATTTTATGGAAGCAGGTATATCAAACCCCTTAATCAGTATTTTGTTGAAGCAGGTATATCACAGGCCTCAATCAATATTTTGTGGAAACAGGTATATTGAACCCCTTAATCAGTAATTTGTGGAAGCAGGTATATCGCAGCCCTCAATCAGCATTTTGTGGAAGCAGGTATATCAAACCCCTTAATCTGCATTTTGCAGAAGCAGGTATATCACACCCCTCAATCAATATTTGGTGGAAACAGGTATATCAAACCCCTTAATCAGTATTTTGTGGAAGCAGGCATATTGCAGCCCTCAATCTGTAATTTGTGGAAGCAGGTATATCAAACCCCTTAATCAGTATTTTGTGGAAGCAGGTATATTGCAGACCTCAATCAATATTTGGTGGAAGCAGGTATATCAAACGCCTTAAACAATACTTTGGGGAAGCAGTTATTTTGCAGCCCTCAATTAGTATTTTGTGGAAGCAGGCATATCAAACCCCTTAATCTGCATTTTGCAGAAGCAGGTATATCGCACCCGTCAATCAATATTTGGTGGAAACAGGTATATCAAACCCCTTAATCAGTATTTTGTGGAAGCAGGCATATTGCAGCCCTCAATCAGTAATTTGTGGAAGCAGGTATATCAAACCCCTTAATCAGTATGTTGTGGAAGCAGGTATATTGCAGACCTCAATCAATATTTGGTGGAAGCAGGTATATCAAACGCCTTAATCAATGTTTTGGGGAAGCAGGTATATCGCAGCCCTCAATCAGTATTTTGTGGAAGCAGGTATATCAAACTCCTTAATTAGTATTTTGTGGAAGCAGGTGTATCGCAGGCTTCAATCAATATTTTGTGGAAACAGGTATATCGAACCCCTTAATCAGTATTTTGTGGAAGCCGGTATATCGCAGCACTCAATTTGTATTTTGTGGAAGCAGGTATATTAAAACCCTTAATCAGTATTTTGTGGAAGCAGGTATATTGCAGGCCTCAATCCGTATTTTGTGGAAGCAGATATATCAAACCCCTTAATCTGTATTTTGTGGAAGCATGTATATTGCAGGCCTCAATTAATATTTTGTGGAAGCAGGTATATAAAACGCCTTAAACAATATTTTGGGGAAGCAGTTATTTTGCAGCCCTCAATTAGTATTTTGTGGAAGCAGGTATATCAAACCCCTAATTAGTATTTTGTGGAAACAGGTATATCACAGGCCTCAATCAATATTTGGTGGAAGCAGGTATATCAAACGCCTTAAACAATATTTTGGGGAAGCAGGTATATCGCAGCCTTCAAACAGTATTTTGTGGAAGCAGGTATAGCAAACCCCTTAATTAGTATTTTGTGGAAGCAGGTATATAACAGGCCTCAATCAATATTTTGTGTAAACAGATGTATCGAAACCCTTAATCAGTATTTTGTGGAAGTAGGTATATCGCAGGCCTCAATCAATATTTGGTGGAAGCAGGTATATTAAACATTTTAATTAGTATTTTGTGGAAGCAGGTATATCACTGTGCTCAATCAGTATTTTGTGGAAGCAAGTATATCAAACCCCTTAATCAGTATTTTGTGGAAGCAGGTATATTGCAGGCCTCAATAAATATTTGGTGGAAACAGGTATATCGAACCCCTTAATCACTATTTTGTGGAAGCAGTTATAACGCAGCCCTCAATCAATATTTTGTGGAAGCAGGTATATCAAACCCCTTAATCAGTATTTTGTGGAAGCAGGTATATCGCACCCCTCAATCAATATTTGGTGGAAACAGGTATATCGAACCCCTTAATCAGTATTTTGTGGAAGCAGGTATATCATACCCCTTAATTTTTTTTTGGCCACCACAGTCATATCACACCACCCTATTTATTTGGGGCAACAGGTGTATCGCAGCCCTCAATCAGTATTTTGTGGAAACAGGTATATCACACCCCTCAATCAGTTTTTTTTGGGGGGGGGGGGCAACAGGCATATCACACCCGTTGCAATTAGTTGTTCCAATAGCGTTTGTCCCTCTATATAGCTGCGTTATCGCAGCAGAACCGCACACAACTGCTGCACAATACAAATGCACTATAATATACTTCCTATGTTAGAAAGTATATTATAAGTATATCACACCCCTGAGTATATCACACCTATTGATACTACACCTATTCCAGTCCTTAAAAGGACTTTTGTGGCCCTATTAGCTAGTGTTTGGTGTCCCTAACAGCCTGTCCCTGCTCCACAAAGCAACCTCTCCCTACACTGGCAAAACACAGAATGTAAAATGGCTGCCAGATTGGGTTCTTTTATAGGGTGGGGGTGTGTCCATGTGCTGAAAAATCTCAATTGGCTGTCCTGTCCCACCTGATGGATGTGTCATGGGATGGGTCAAAATTCGCAGTGCTATGCAGAAGCATATGGTGCAGACAGACATCGCCATATGTTTGAATGTTTGGCGAATCGCGAACGCACAAAGTTCGCCGCGAAACGACCGCCAGGCAAACCGCAAGGCCATCTCTAGTGATGGCATACTTGGAGTGCACCCTGCCAGCCTTCATTGAAGATCCGGTGGACTACTGGGCAGCCAAACTGGATTTGTGGCTGCAACTGGCCGAGTTTGCCCTGGAAAAGCTGTCCTGCCCGGCCAGTACTGTGGCATCAGAGCGGGTGTTTAGTGCAACAGGGGCCATAGTAACCCAAAGAAGGACTCGCCTGTCCACCCAAAATGTGGAAAGATTGACCTCTGTCAAGATGAATCAGGCGTGGATCAGCCAGGATTTCCACCCACCAATGCCTGATGCATCAGACTAGATCATCCATGGTGCCACACCAACACTTTGACAAATAAGACCGGTTTCTTCTGGCTACCTACTATTCTGATGCTGCCACCCACCTGATGCCACACATCTGATGCCAACTGCTCCTTTTTTCACCTACCATCTTCAGCTGGTACTGGTATTGCCACCCACCTCCACACTATGTCACCCTGCCACTCTGTGGTCTCCTGATGCTGCTGCTGTCTCCACACTATGTCACCTTGCCACTATGTGGTCTACTGATGCTGCTGCCACCTCTACACTATATCACCTTGCCACTTTGTGGTCTCCTGATGCTGCTGCCACCTCCACACTATGTCACCTTGCCACTCTGTGGCCTCCTTATGCTGCTGCCACCTTTAAACTATGTCACCTTGCCACTTTGTAGTCTCCTGATGCTGCTGCCACCTCCACACTTTGTCACATTGCCACTCTGTGGCCTCCTCATGCTGCTGCCACCTCCATACTACGTCACCTTGCCACTCTCTGGTCTCCTGATGCTGCTTCCACCTCCACACTATGTCACCTTGCCACTGTGTTGCCTCCTGATGCTGCCGCCACCTCCACACTATGTCATCTTGCCACTCTGTGGTCTCCTGATGCTGCTGCCACTCCACACTTTGTCACCTTTCCACTTTGTGGCCACGTCATCCTGTCGCCACCTCCACACTATGTCACCTTGCCACTCTGTGGCCTCCTCATGCTGTTGCCACCTCCACACTATGTCACCTTGCCACTCTCTGGTCTCCTGATGCTACTGCCACCTCCACACTATGTCACCTTGCCACTCTGTGGTCTCCTCATGCTTATCTTACCTCCACACTATGCCACCTTGCCACTCAGTGGTCTTATGATGCTGCTGCCACCTCCACACTTAGTCACGTTGCCACAGTGTTGCCTCCTGATGCTGCTGCCACCTCCACACTTTGTCACCTTGCCACTCTGTGGCCTCCTCATGCTGTTGCCACCTCCACACTATGTCACTTTGCCACTCTGTGGCCTCCTCATGCTGCTGCCACCTCCACACTATGTCACCTTGCCACTCTCTGGTCTCCTGATGCTACTGCCACCTCCACACTATGTCACCATACCACTCTGTGATCTCCTCATGCTGATGCCACCTCCACACTGTCATTGTGACACTCTGTGGCCTCCTCATGCTGCTTCCACTTCACCACTATGTCATTGGGCCACTCTGTGAATTTCTCATGCTGTTCCCACCCTCCCCACTTCATGATTCGGTCACTATTTTGCCTTTTGGCCTGGCTGACATCATCATTTATCTAAACCTTCTTATCCCTTCTTCTTGATCTGTCAGAAGGAAGGAAAAATGAGATGCACAACGGATCCTGTCTGTGTAGCAGCTGTAAGGCCTGTATGGTCCCATCAGAATTGGCTTGTGATTTGGTAGCCAAAAGTAGGAGTGGTACAAAACACAGAAGACATGCAAATATTCCATTCCATTCCATCTCTGTTTTGGATCCACTCCTGGTTTTTTTTGGGCATTAGCAATACTGATGAATTACTGACCAAATGCTGACCAAGTGAAGGCGGATGCTCAACAGACAGGATCCGTTTTTGTAGATTATTGTTCTGATGGATCAGAGGTAGAGCAAAATAATCAATGACGTCAACACAAACTTACTGCTGACACCCTCTCCACTCTATCGGGGGCTCTACTTGTATAAGCATTTAATCGAACAGATTCTGTAGACATCTATGTGGAATCAGCTGACGACGGTGTTTAAAGGAGTGAGCTTCTTCTTCGCGCTAACATCGACCTGTAAGGCTGAGTTCATACTTGAGTTATTTGATCAGTTTTGGCCCAATGACTACCCAAATAAGTGAAGTGTGCAGTGATTCTAAGAGCAACGCCTGTCATCTGCATGTCATACTGACTCACAGTATTATTTCGCTACCACAGAAGACTCCCTATGCGTGTTACTGCAAGGCACAGTGTTCTACACTACTATAAAGTCTCTCTGCAGCCAGGAAATAGATGTTTTTTTAACACGATTCACAGCAAATAAATTCGGATCGAATCAAATTTTTTCAGAACATTCGGCAAACTGGCTGAATCGAATTTTTGAAAAATTTGCTCATCTCTAATAACAATGCAAGCAGCATTGTTTGTCCTGCTGAATCCCGGCACTAATGCTGGAAGCAGGTTGGCTTCCTACCGGGTCCCATTATCATCAATGGGCTCCAGTGGGGAAAGGTAGTATTTGGCTATACCGGACATGATGAACTCCAGCAGGCTGTTCTTCTACTAGAACAGCCCGGGTTGCCCAACAATATATTTTTTTTTTCTAGACAATTTATCCAAAAATAAGTCAACATTTTTTACGGACAAATTGGAAAACTACAATAAATTATAACGATTAAAAGTAATACATATCTATAAATCAGATACTAATACTGAAAACATTATCAGAGTTTACGGTGAAGTCTAAAATACTGAGAATTACAATCAAAGTGACCTGCTCAAGTTCCACTAGCCTCCAAATAAATTATAGATGCGTCTAATTCTTTTCACGGACACTGCAAAACGTCCCCTATTTTTGTGGACTGTCCAGGAATTTTTGGACGGCTGGCAGTGGCAACCCTGGCAACCCTGCCAGAACATTTTAGTGCTAGTATAAAACTAGCCTTACACTCCCTTTGCTTTGTACCCAACTTTATTTCATTGACATTCTGGCTCCGGTATCCTCAGAATAGCAGCAGTGAATATAAGTACCTGTATCTACTGTTATCATGATGGCTATATCTCCCTGTAGTGCTGTACTACTCAATCTGCCTGTGCTATTCCTTGCCTAGAGACTGATACAAAAAAGTAGACTGTATTGCTCCAACCTGTCTTGCCCTTTTTTCAGCGTCCAGGGGCAGACTGGAAACTTAAAATGGCCCTGGAAAAAATACTAAAATTTGCTATATTTTGTGAATATTTGGGGGAATATTCGTCATATATTCGAGAATTCATGATCCCCAGCCATTATTTTCTTGATTGCAAAAATTGGCAATCAGAAAATTTGAGATACGAAAATTTGTGATCAACATTACTCCTAAAGTCAAAGGTATTGCAGCCTTCTTCTTGGCCCACAAGTAAGAAGCAGTGAGCGATCATGGGTACTGATGAAAAAAATCTAGAATATTCGCGATTACGAAGATATAGCACTATATTCTAGATGCTCGCAAATTCTCAAGGTTCCAATATTCGCGATCAACACTACTGGCTACAGACAGGAATCTGCAAACATTTTCAACCCAGGCTCTCTGGCTGTGTTTCTGGCATTCCTCTGACTGACCACAAGACTTCCTTGCACTTCTATTTTTCCCCAGAACATGCATCTAGCATGGGAACACCAGTGTCATTGTCCTCATACTGACCTATGACTCAGCTCCGATACTGTCACCAATATGCCGTTACTAATCCATTGTAATACATTGCAATACACATACATACAGTGCAGAAACAAATACATAATGTGTTTTGCACTATCTTGCAACCCTCCCATGATGCCCATTGCCTCCTGTCTGAGGCAATATGACTACCCCAGACTGGTGACATGCTTTCACATGCCGCCTGCAACTTCTCCCACCTGTGTGTTCAGGGCATTTCACCACTCACATAAGTGTAATACCATTTAAAGAACCCTCCCTGTCTAACATGTCTAACCACTGAGATAAACCTGACACAGTTTCTGTTTTGTCTAATTTAATCCTGTTAATCTTTAGGGCGGTAATAATAAATCTCCCAATTCTGTAATTTGTGCTTGGGCTGCTTCTGACTGTAGGCCACAACTTTTATGTTATTTTCCTTATATGGTACATATTGTACAAGGAGTAATGATTAATCTTCCATTTTTTTTATTTTTTTTTATCTCTTTCCTCTCTACTGTGGACTGGGTGGAATTTAGGTGGGCTAGGATTGGAGGTCTCTTGTCTTGATTATTGTTATTGAAATCTGATATACGTTTTTGGATAGCAATAAAGGAAAAATGTAAAAGAAATGGCCACTACCATTTTCCTGGCGATTGTTTATGCACTATAGGGGCTATATTGATTTGCTGGTAATATAATAAAGCTTTAGTCATGGTACAAATAAGCTTCATTGTGCTCTTACATCTAGAACACCATCTTCTCATTACTATATGATTGTACTGTATCATTGAGTTAGAGATGGGTATAAATGCGATGAATCTATCATTTATCATCATCTCCTCCATTCCATATGTCACCTTCAAGCCCTTCCTTCAGTCTCAATGTCATGGTCTTGAATCATGTTCTGAAATTACATTCCTTTTGATCTATACAAAATGCTTTGTATTGAACCTATATAAAGCATTCAGATTTTTTGTTATCTAGTGAGATCATTCGTTACCTGTATCTATTCACAATGGGAATACACCTTTAACTTGTGCTTCAGTTTTGTTTGTACTTGGAGAATTTATAAAACTATCTTCATTCTTTTCTAATGACAGCAACGTCATTATATGGTGACCTGTAATCGTTCAGAGCTGAGAATGGAATGAAAGGTAACCATGGGACTGGCAAATATCACCAGCAAGAGAATAATGGAGCTTTATAGGTTAAATGGTTGGAATCACAAAACATTAGTGAAATCCCTGTTCTGTGATTAGACAAAACGATAATATTAATTGCTGCAGAGGCCTCATTATAGTCCCAGCTAAAAATGTCTGTGCTAAAATATAGACAGCTGCGATTTAACCCTTTCACCACTTAGAAATTGGAGAAAAAATAATGCAGGGGTCAGAAAAATGAAAGCCTTTCTGTGCAGTCAGGCAACACCATAGCACTTTAATGATATGTGTACTTACAGTACTGCATTCTAAAACAAGGCTTTTATCGACAATTACATGACATTTATGCAAAGAGTCAGTATTTGCAGTGTTGGCCCTTCTATTTCAGGACCTCTGCAATTCGACTGGGCATGCTCTCAACCAACTTCTGGGCCAATTCCTGACTGATAGCAACCCATTCTTTCATAATCACTTCTTGGAATTTGTCAGAATTAGTGGGTTTTTGTTTGCTCACCCACCTCTTGAGGATTGACTACTAGTTCTCAATGGAATTAAGATCTGGGGAGTTTCCAGGCCATTGACCCAAAATGTCAACTGTTTTGGTCCCTGTGCCACTTAGTTATCACTTTTGCCTTATGGCACGGTGCTCCATCGTGCTGGAAAATGCATTGTTCTTCACCAAACTGTTGTTGGAAGAAGTTGCTGTTGGAGGGTGTTTTGGTACCATTCTTTATTCATGGCTGTGTTTTTGGGCAAAATTGTGAGCGAGCCCACTCCCTTGGATGAGAAGCAACCCCACACATGAATGGTCTCAGGATACTTTACTGTTGGCATGACACAGGACTGATGGTAGCACTCACCTTTTCTTCTCCGGACAAGCCTTTTTCCTGATGCCCCAAACAATCGGAAAGAGGCTTCATCTGAGAATATGACTTTGCCCCAGTCCTCAGCAGTCTATTCGCCATATTTTCTGCAGAAGATCAATCTGTCCCTGATGGGTTTTTTTTGGAGAGAAGTGGCTTCTTTGCTGCCCTTCTTGACACCAGGCCATCTTCCAAAAGTCTTCGCCTCACTGTGTGTGCAGATGCACTCACACCTGCCTGCTGTCATTCCTGAGCAAGCTCTGCACTGGTGGCACTCTGATCCCGCAGCTGAATCCTCTTTAGGAGACGATCCTGGCGCTTGCTGGACTTTCTTGGACGCCATGAAGCCTTTTTTAACAAGAATTGAACCTCTTTCTTTGAAGTTCTTGATGATCCTATAAATTGTTGATTGAGGTGCAATCTTAGTAGCCACAATATCCTTGCCTGTGAAGCCATTTTTATGCAATGCACTGATGGCTGCACGCGTTTCTTTGCAGGTCACCACGGTTAACAATGGAAAAACAATGATTTCAAGCATCACCCTCCTTTTAACATGTCAAGTCTGCCATTTTAACCCAATCAGCCTGACATAATGATCTCCAGCCTTGTGCTAAGTCAACATTCTCACCTGAGTTAACAAGACGATTACTGAAATGATCTCAGCAGGTCCTTTAATGACAGCAATGAAATGCAGTGTAAAGGGGGAATATTAATCACCAATATTATGCGAATATCGATAATTAATATTCATAAATAGGAGGAGCCGTCTAGTGATGACTCCGCCTATTTATGCCTTTATATAATAAATACACAATACTTTCGCTATGCTTTACACTAATCACTAATGCTAGCTGCATGCGCCTTACTAACTCGCTACCGCTAACAAGTACACGCTACACAAAGGGTACAAATATAACGGTATTTATTTAACACACTAAGCACGCAATACACTAACAATACACAGCACTACACATATACAATAACTACACTACACGTTCCCAAATTCCACCCACAAACTAACTATACAATTCACACATACAAGTAATATTATCCCACCCGTCTATCTACTCACTGTCCCTACGGGGTTACAAGAGGGTATAGATTCAGCACTGCAAGGGTTATTTGCCAGTGAGTGCTGAGGTTAATACCAGCAGGCTGGCAGGGAAGGGGTTAATGGATTAGGGACATCAGGGGCACAGAATCAGGGCCACCAGGGTCTTGGCAGGGAAGGGGTTAGTATACTCAGCCATCTCCAGGGCCAAATGGGCCTCTCTTCCTTCAGGCAGCAGTCATGTGTCTCTGGATCTAGTCTGGTTGCAAAGAGAGAGCCATTTGGCCCTGGAGATGGCTGAGTATACTAACCCCTTCCCTGCCAAGACCCTGGTGGCCCTGATTCTGTGCCCCTGATGTCCCTAATCCATTAACCCCTTCCCTGCCAGCCTGCTGGTATTAACCTCAGCACTCACTGGCAAATAACCCTTGCAGTGCTGAATCTATACCCTCTTGTAACCCCGTAGGGACAGTGAGTAGATAGACGGGTGGGATAATATTACTTGTATGTGTGAATTGTATAGTTAGTTTGTGGGTGGAATTTGGGAACGTGTGTGTAGTTATTGTATATGTGTAGTGCTGTGTATTGTTAGTGTATTGCGTGCTTAGTGTGTTAAATAAATACCGTTATATTTGTACCCTTTGTGTAGCGTGTACTTGTTAGCGGTAGCGAGTTAGTAAGGCGCATGCAGCTAGCATTAGTGATTAGTGTAAAGCATAGCGAAAGTATTGTGTATTTATTATATAAAGGCATAAATAGGCGGAGTCATCACTAGACGGCTCCTCCTATTTATGAATATTAATTATCGATATTCGCATAATATTGGTGATTAATATTCCCCCTTTACATTGGCGAGTCAGGCCCACTGCTTAGATTTTGAAATCTGTGTTTGGTTTTGAGGTTAGAGGTCGGCCATCCTGTGAATTATCAGGCAAGAGAGACGTGGTCAGCGGTCTGAGCGTCTAGGAGAGACGTGGTCAGCAGTCTGAGCGTCTAGGACCTGATAATTCGGACAGGAAACGCGACTCTTCCTCACAACACCAGACGCAGATCAAAATCTTTAGCAGAGAATCTATGTTCTATCTGTGAATTAATATTTTGCTATTTGCTTTGCACGGTCACTACACCGCTCGAGTGATTGCGAGGGAGAAGAGGATACGTCACTGGAAGAGATCCATCTTCGTGGGAGCAGCGTACAAAGTCAGGCTGGTCGGGAAGAGGCGTTCCGGGAAAATGGACTTCTTCCAAGCAGCTGCGAGGAGGTACGGCCCCAAGGAGAAGATGGATGCTCAAACGGTGAGTATGGACTTCCCCACACTGCAACACTTGAGCAAACACAGTACATTCAATCCCATCCTCCCCACCACATACAAGTCAGCGGAAATGCTGTGGTCCGATTTGTTGGCACAGACTTGTAGTTATGACAAGCTTTGTGTTAACAAACGGACGGTGTTGAATAAAGCCACTAAACGGCTTCGGATGCTAGCCAAACTCGTTCATACGTTTGAGGCTAGCATCTGTAAGCCAAAGGAAGTGGCGCTGGTGTCTCAGTCAACAGAGACAATTCCTCCGGCTGTTCACTGCCAGTGCTGTGCCAATAGTTCCGACCAGGTTTCGGCATTGCGGGCACAGCTGGCGGAGAATGTGCAGTCTACTGTTGACCGAGATGCGCAGGTGGCTCGAATACAGTCACAATTAGTGGAAATGCAGAAGCAGAAGGAGGAAATTGAGGCTCAGTTGACTCAGTCTTATACTGAGGTCAAGGCCTTCAAGGAACGCACTGCCTCTACTAGTGTGACGGTAGCCAAATTGAAGGCTCACGTTGCTGTAAGCTCCCAGATAATATCTGGCATGCAACAGGTCATCACCAAGTTGGTGCCGGCCCTTTCTTTTCCCATAAAGTCAGGGTCGGAATATCCCAAAACTTTGCCCTATGCAGGGCAAATAGGGGGGAGAGTAGTCTGTGACAGGCCAAATCACCAGACCAAGCCTGTCCAGACTAACAGAGATTTCTCCCTGACTTTGGGGAAAAGAAACATCGTGAAAAGTGCCTCCCTGAAGATGGAACAATTCAGGGAGCGCGGTTGCAGTGTGGACGGACCTAGGCCACACCGGGCAAACATCAAATGCTTTGCTTGTGGTGGCTTGGGTCATATAGCGAAGCACTGCAAAACACACAGGACAGTAAGCCCAATCAGGTGCTTCAGGTGTGGGAACAAAGGACACATTGCAAGGAATTGCCCTTGTGCAAGTAATTGCAATGTGTCCAGTGATGGGATTCAGGTAGCAAATCGTGCAGCGGGGTCTAGTCAGCTTGGCCATAAAGGGGTAACCTCTTGGCGGCATCATCAGCTGCTGAGGGGCCAGAGTGGCCAAGCTAGGCTAGGCAACATTTGACACCCCTGTACTATTTGTTACACCGTTTGTTCCCTGTACATGTCCATGTTGTGTGTTTTTGTTGTCTGTTGTAACGTTCTCTTTGATGTTGATGGTGGTCCTTGTCTATGAGTGTGTTCCACCAGGCTGATTTATGTAGTGTTGTAATGTCCCGTCTGCTGTCTTGTTTCATTCTGTGTCCCCTTGGAGTGGAGCAGTGTTATACTGTGGATCGAGAACGTATAGGGTCGCGAGCAGATAATATCACACGGGAAATCCTGCTGGTCGGGAGAAGGCATAAGGACCTTCTTCATGCAGCACAAAAAGGATGATGTGATATTATTCTGGGCAACCAGGGTCTCGGATCGATACGGATAACACTGTTGTGCTCAAGGTTTTCGGTAGGGCTGTGTTGCGCTGGGGACTGGGGCGGACAGACAACATTGGTGTAATGTTGTGCTGCGCACTTAATTCTAGTCCGAGCAGGTAGCACAGCTCTGATAGGGATTGGACGCAGAGTGTTTGGCAGCAGAGTGTGGACTATGTTCTTGTGTTGTGGGGTCCTGAGGAGCCGGGGCATGCCTATGCCGTTGGTTCTGCGGGCCTTCACAAGATGGGATCACAGGGGGAAGTCAGCCTGGGTACACATGAGTGGACAGGGATGCGGTGCCATCAAGATGGTGCTTTGTCCACAGAACTCCAGTTATCCTAACCTAGTAGGGAGGCCATCCTTATCTGTTGGTGCAGAGGGATGTGTAGCAGAGGACACGCTCCTCTGAAGGTAGGGTGTTCAGACACCAGTGTTGGGATAATGAGGAGTCCTGTGAGACAAAGGGCAGCCCAATACCTTTCTCTACCCATGGGTCAAAGGTATTGGTGCTGGGAATTTTTGTACATTTAACTGCACCGTTAGGGGAGAAATTCCCCTGGGAGCACCTGGTATTTTCTTCTGCCATAGGTTTTATATGGAGCGGAAGAAAAACCCGGGAGAGGCCACGGAAGAGGCCAGCTATTCCCCCTGACACTCTTGGGAGGCTCCAGAGGATCCCACTGGATTTTGGCAACCAAGCGACCTCTGCCTAGAGGTGTTTTAGAGATGGAGGACTGTGCCACAATCCAGCGGGAGCGTTATCTCAGACTCTGGAGGAAGATTTGGAGACGTTCGGGTGGAAGAGCATATCACTTGTTTCACCCAGTGAAACTTCTTCTGGTTCTGGTGATCGTCATCTACAGTCGGAGGGTCAAGAGATTTATTGACCAAAATACACCAGAACCAGACAGAACTGTACAGAACTATCCGGAAGAGGAGGCTCAGGACATAACCAAACATGGTTCCTGTAGCCAAATATTATTGTATGGACACACTTTGTTTTCTATGGGGGTTCGGGACGTATAACTTGTACTACCCTGAAACCTCATAGCACAGTGTATTTATTGATTTTGTTTGTCGGTCGATGGTGTACCCATAGACACTCTAGGTACAAATGTGTGACAGCCCAAAACTCGCCCAACGCACTGCGGTGAGCTATCATTTGACTGTACACATATGTATCCTATAGTCGTTTCCCATTGACACAGGGGTCTACGACCTACCTGTGTCTTTGGAGGTAGAGAGGAATGCCAGGTTGCATGAGTCTCTATGGGTACACACATGTAATGGAATTTGGTGGTGTTGGGAGGGATATGAAATGTATTTTGTGTGAATGGGGATAAGGTTAGGTCACGATAGGGACAGGCATCATTCATTTGCCACCTTGAACCCTGGAACGGTGAAGTTCTTAAGGGAAGGGCTGGATGTGTAGTGTGGCGGAGGTGTTCTCCGCAGTAGAATTTAGGTACTGTGACATCGCCGCTTAAGAGTCTGACCTGCCTTGTAAAGACCTATTAATCTGTCCACGGGAGAACCGCACCCATCAAGATGGAAACAGACGTTGGGACTGAGGTTGTGAGGGTGAACCCGCTCCAGATGCCTTGGAGGCGGGCCATACCTGAAGATCGGCAGAACGACCGAGAAACTGTGGGGGTGTGGCCACTCCAAAGTGGGGGTGGCCGACACTAAAAGACTGCGAAAGAAAGGCCAGTAAAAG
This sequence comes from Bufo gargarizans, assembly GCF_014858855.1. Lineage (NCBI taxonomy): Eukaryota > Metazoa > Chordata > Amphibia > Anura > Bufonidae > Bufo > Bufo gargarizans. Next base: position 589,795,654 of record NC_058080.1, on the reverse strand, counting down.
ACTGCGAGGGTGAACCCGCTCCAGATTCCTTGGAGACGGGCCATACCTGAAGATCGGCAGAATTACCGAGAGACTGTGGGGGTGTGGTCACTCCAAAGTGGGGGTGGCCGACACCAAGAGACTGATAAAGAAAGGCAAGTGAACTGAGAGACTGTGGGTGTGTGGTATCCTAAAGATGTCAAGAAGAAGACTGTGTATCCTGTGGACGGAGGAGTAGGTTACGGTGAAGGGCAGGTCGGAGGAAAATGGATTAGGGATGTCTAAGTACCTAAAAATCAGTGGGCACTACAGTTCTTCCTGAACTTCCACCAAGGATGGGGTTGAAGGGGGGGCAAATATATCTCAACCCGTTCCCCCAATATATTGTCGTATTATATAGTCCGACAACAGGGGGATTGTTGAGGAAGGGTTGAGACGTATGCATATATATCCATGCATGCCTGCAAACATGTGCGGGCATGTATGGTATATATGTGCATACATTAACCACAGCATCATGGGACGATGTGCGCAGATGTGCCCAGCATCTGCGCACGTCTGCCCATGGTGATCCCCAGGGGCTCATGGTGGCCCCTGTGGGAAATATGTGCCTCCTTTAGACCGTGCCCCTTATAATATATATAGCTGTGGCCCCCTATAACATATATATATATATATATATATATATATATATATATATATATATCTATAATATGTGTGTATGTGTGTTGTCAGGGGGACATATATGTGTATCTGCCATGGCTCTCCCCCAGGTGTGTGTGTGTGTATATATATATATATATATATATATATATAGGCCTATAACTGCCCATGTATGCCCCCAGGTTTATGATGAGTATATATATGTATATAGATGTGCCCCAAGTATCTATATACATATATATATATATATATATATATATATATATATATACTTAAGTTTCCCAGGCATCTGCAGGGGGGTGGATATGCCTCCAGGTGCCTGGTGACTTTTCAAAGGCTAAGAATTATCAGCCTATTTACTATGCGGCCCCAACCTTGTGTTTGTGACATGGCTGGGCGTGTGGTGCTGTGAGCCTCAGGGGGCCAGCCAGTTGTCTGCTGCAATCTGAGTGCATGCATTCCGTCACACGCACACGATGATGTCACACCCCTGGAAAGGGAGGGGGGGGGGTGAGAGGGACTTATATATCAGTCCAAGACAAAGGAACAGGCTCTCCCTCTTTGCAACCAGACTGGATTCAGAGACACATGAGGACTGCTGCCTGAAGGAAGAGAGGCCCATTTGGCCCTGGAGATGGCTGAGTATACGCTGGCATGGCATTGTACCTCCCTTGCAGTGCCAACCATATTCTGTGCCCCTGATGTCCCTAACCCATTAACCCCTTCCCTGCCAGAATCCCAGCTCTCCTGCTGGTATTAACCTCAGCACTCACTGGCAAATAACCCTTGCAGTGCTGAATCTATACCCTCTTGTAACCCCGTAGGGACAGTATAGAGCTAGGCGGGTGGGTTGTTATACTTGTATGTGTGTATTGTATAGTTAGTTTATGGGTGGAATTGGGAACTTGTAGCGTAGTTTGAGTATTGTATATGTGTAGTGCTGTGTATTGTTAGTGTATTGCGTGCTTAGTGTGTTAAATAAATACCGTTATATTTGTACCCTTTGTGTAGCGTGTACTTGTTAGCGGTAGCGAGTTAGTAAGGCGCATGCAGCTAGTATTAGTGATTAGTGTAAAGCATAGCGAAAGTATTGTGTATTTATTATATAAAGGCATAAATAGGCGGAGTCATCACTAGACGGCTCTTCCTATTTAGGAATATTAATTATCGATATTCGCATAATATTGGTGATTAATATTCCCCCTTTACATGCAGTGGAAAGTTTTTGGGGGGATTAAGTTAATTTTCATGGCAAAGAAGGACTATGCAATTCATCTGATCACTCTTCATAACATTCTGGAGTATATGCAAATTGTTATTATAAAAACTTAAGCAGCAACTTTTCCAATTTCCAATATTTATGTAATTCTCAACAAAACTTTTGGCCATGACTGTACATGTAATTTATTATACCTTCCCATCGGCACCCACCCGCATCCCACTGTGTGCCATTTATTGATATTTAAACTGTACTTCCAAGTAGGCCAGAGACGTAACTAGCACCATAGCAGCCATAGCAGCTGTTATGGGATCCATGGCAGTCCTGACGCTAGCCAATGCCAGTACATTGTTCCCAGCTGCAGAACTGCCATTAGGGTAGTACTGGGGGTGCTGCTTTCAGGACCCTGGCACATTTAAAAACAAAAAGGGGCATGGTATGACAACCCCACTGATGCACTGACCAGCCTACCCCTGCTACTTTCCTTCTCTCCCCAAGGTAAGGTTGCAGCAATGCAGAATGGAACCGAAAGGGGGAGAAAAACTGGTGGAATCTGAAAGCAGTGTCTGGAGCTGCTGTTCTTCATCTGGACTGGACAGAAGCAAGCAGGAGCTGAGAAGCAGCAGTGCTGACAGTGAATACGCTGATACAGTTGAAGGAAAAAAACTAAAGCTGCTGTCGGTCTCTCTGCCCTATGCAGGCAGCGACTTTAATAAAATCTTATTTATGGATTATTTTTTAACCTCTATTTAATGCCAACCTCCCCTGTCATCTTCTCTACTACCTGCCCCCACCTCCTTAACACAGTCCCTATCCACTACCTATCCTACCAGCCTACCTAGACCCAGCACTGCCCAGGTGTGTCTTTACTACACAGAAATCATGTGTCTCCCCTCTGCTGTTTCCCCACTTGTTGCATGTTTTGGGGGCTCCTATGTAGCGTTCCTGCCACCTTGTGCCCCTCCAGCCTCCTTTCCCCTTTCAGAATCACTACTACTTTGTGCTCAACTCATTTCCACCACAAAAGGTCTTGCTACCTTGCTTCTGTTATCCCCTTCCCTCAGTTACTGTTTTCCACCTTCCTTCGCCCACAGATTTGGACCCCTCCTTCTCATACAGGTTTGATCCCTAGTAGTTTGTGTAAATTAGTGCCTGGGGCACAAACTCTCACTGCACAGTGACATAACTGGAAGGGATATTATTTTATGTAAGTTATTAGACTCTGTTAGCTTCTGTGCTGGAAGTGCTGGATCATTGAGAATGCAGTTCAGTGCACATCTTGTCAAATGTACACTGTTATGGAACAGGGTGCATATCTTTGTTCAAAATGTGAGCAAATTGCCAGTTTGGAATCGCACATCCTGTATCTAAATAACTGAATTTCAACATTGAGATACCTTGGCAATATGGTAAAAAGTTTGCTGCTCACTGAGCAGGCACTCAGTGGGGTACATGCAGGGTAGGGTTGGTAGTATTCAGGATCAGGAAAGTGAGGTAGGTAGCTGGATAACAGTTAGAAAGCGGGAAGAGTGCCAGAGAAGCTAGCCCTGATCTGACACACCCCAAAAAGTGTGCAAGGTTGGCAGATGAGGGGGATGTCAGATCAGGGAGAGCACTGCTGCAGCCAGACACTTCCTCTGCCAGACAAGGAAATGTCCGCTTCCGCAAGCAGGTGGCCAGGAGAGCATGGCAGGCCAGACAGGTGCTGGCTGTGGGAGACTCAATTATTAGGGGTACAGATAATCTGTCACACCGATCGGGATCGTTGGTGTGTTGTTTTTCTGGTGCTCGAGTTTGACATATCATGGATCAGATTCATAAATTACTGGAAGGGGCTAGCAAAGACCCAGCAGTCATAGTCCACATTGGAACCAATGACAAAGTTAGAAGTAGGTGGAGTGTCCTTAAAAATGATATTAGGAGAGGGACAGCCATGCTAAACTTGGTACTAAGCAATAGACTTGACAGAGCAACAGATGTGCAGGTTGGGGGACACCTATCTTAACCTATAATTGTGAGAGTTGCATACCATATGGGAATAAAATGGTGAGAAACAAGAAAAAAACTATGTGGATAAAGAGAAACGTAAAGGGAGCAATTAATGACAAAAAGAAAGCATTTAAATTGCTAAAATAGGAAGGTAGTGAGGAAGCACTGAAAAACTATAATGTGTAAAAGACAGATAAAAGCGTCCAAGTCGGAAACAGAGAGAAAAACCAGCCCTAAAATGGTCTTCAATTATTTAAATGGTAAAAACTTTAAATGGCATCTGTCAGCAGATTTGTACCTATGAAACTGGCTGACCTGTTGCATGTGCGCTTGGCAGCCGAAGGCATCTGTGTTGGTTCCATGTTCATATGTGCCTGCATTGCTGAGAAAAATTATGTTTTAATATCTGCAAATGACCCTCTAGGAGCAGGGCCTGGCAGTGTAAACATCATCACGCCTCGACCTGTCAATCAAAGTGCAGACGGTGCAGCCGTTACAGAGAGAGCAGAGCCTCTAGGTGTAATGACAACACCCTATTTCTCCTAGAGGCTCATTTGCATATATTAAAACTTCATTTTTCTCAACAATACGGGCACAAATGAACATGGAACCAACACAGCTGCCTTCAGCTGCCAAGTGCATATGTAACAGGTCAGCCAGTTTCATAGATACAAATCTACTGACAGATGCCCTTTAAACCAGAGAGTGTTTGCCCATTGCAGAGTGATGGGGAAGGAGTTGTAGAGAACAATGAGGAGAAGGCAAAGCAGTTAAATATTTTTTATGCTCACTTCATTCACTGAGGAAAATGATCTGTCAGATGAAATGTAGAGTGTCAAAAGATGTGCAGTGGATTCTTAAAAAGATTAAAATAGACAAATCACCAGGTCCAGATGGCATACACCCCAAGATAATTAAGTAGTGTAAAATGCAGACCTTTATTTCTGATATTTAAGGACTCTATATTGACAGGGAGTGGTCAACAGGATTGGTACTTAGGCTACTTTCACATTTGTGGTAGTCTTTTCAAGCAGGCTGTTCTGGTGGGGGAACCGCCTGCCGGATCCGTGCTACCGCTAGTCCACTGTGCCGCTGCTCCAGCCCTATTCACTATAATGGAGGGCAGGCCGGAGGTCCAGCTGCAGCACGGCAAACATGCCGACAGACGTCTGGAATAAAACTACATGCTGCGTTTTTTGTCCGGTCGCCTCTCGACATGTTTGCCGTGCTGCGGCCAGACCCCATTATAGTGAATGGGGCCGGAGCGGACCTCCGGCGGCCCAGTGGATTTGCAGTAGCACGAATCCGGCAGGCTGTTCCCCCGCCGGAACAGCCTGCCAGAAAAGGATACCGCAAGTGTGAAAGTAGCCTTAGCAAATTTAGTGCAAATATTCAAAAAGGAGTCAAAAACAGAGCTTGGAAACTATAGGCCTTTAAGTTTAACATCTGTTGTGGGTAAACTGAGTGTTTTCTAAAAGATGCTATTCTGGAATATCTCAATATAAATAAGCAAATAAAACCTTATCAGCAAAGCTTCATGAGTCCTGTCAAATTAATTTAATCTGTTTCTATGAGGAGGTAAGTTTGGATGTCATATAGCATTTAGTACTGTGCCACATAAAAGGTTAGTACATAAAATTAGAATGCTTTGACTGGGGGGAAATGTGTGTATGTGGGTTAGTAGAAGTGGCAGGTGAGGTTTAACACTAATAAATGTAAGGTTATGCACTTGGAAAGGAATAATGCAAGTTACCTGTACACACTAAATGGTAAAACATAACACTGACATGGAAAAGGACTTAAGAATTTTAGTGGACAGCACACCTAACTGTAGAAACTGCTGTTTGTTTTTAGCTTATTTCTTTGTCCTGCTCACTAAGAAGGCCACACATGCTCAGTTTTATTCTTTAACTGCTTCCTGAGCTGTGATAGGTAGAGCATGGACACACCCCTTAGGCAGAGCAGAAAAGACACTCCCCTTGAGCTGTCAGCTTGATATAAACCTAGCAGAGCAATAAATGTGGAGATCTCTGGATCCATGTGAGGCACAGGGCTGGTTCTAGCTTCGTTAAAAAAGAGATTGTCATGTACTATATGATGTCTAATCTTCATTTCTTACATTAGTCATGGGATAACCCCTTTAAGCTGTTAACAGAAACTAAGACCTTGTATCTTTTTACATGTTCACGGAGCGCCCATTCAGTAGTTTGCTACGGAACACGCTCAATACCCCACCTCGAAATATTATGTTACTGACATCATGTTGACAGGGCATTGCTGTGGAGACTGATCACCATGTAACCTGCAGATGTGACGTACGTGCAACAGTGCTGGCCAAGTCATGTGAATGCTAGTGACAGTTCAAAACAGGGAATGTTTTGGTAATGTAAGTACATTGCAAAGATGGGGACATTTGGTTGCTTAGAAAGTAACATTTGGAATATTCCGTAAATTTTATTGTCAGTCAAATTCTAAAAGGGTATTATAGTTCTAGTAAATAGATCTTATCTGGTGTATGGTAAAATGAGGTACACTTTTCTAATGTACTTTCTGTATCATTTCTCTGTGGGTTTCAAGATCTCTTCTTGCTGTTGGAGAAGGGGAATTTTGTCCTTGTCATGTGATGATGATCACACAGATGCATGGCTCATGACATGAAAGAGCTCTGATAACAGGACTGTGTAATCATCATATATCCAGGGCAGAAGGTTATCTGGAATCCAGGGTAAAAGTTAGCAGGGGACACCTACCATTCCTACTGCAATAACTTCCAAAGGAAAATAATTTATTTTCTGGGTGTGAGTTTAGCAACATACAGTCATAATAGCAGCCGCCAACTATTCCCCATGACCCTTCCTCTAGTCTCCTCACCCTTGTGTTTTCCTTTAACAACGAAATGACAGTAAAATATAAAGGGTGGGGAACATTTCATTACTTTTCTTGTCAGACTGGGTTACCTTGGGCCCATTACAGGAAATTATTCTGCGACCCACCTTCCATCTATTCTTCGCATGTGTGAGCACGCCTTTCATTGTATCACAGACATTGTATTAGCACTGTATAGGTAGAGCATGTCATCAGTAAGGTCTAATAGATTATTGTCAAATCAACCGATAAGATATAGACCATTGTGTTAAGGGATTGGCTCTAAAGTCACCTCCAGTGGGATTGTTTTCTGCTTGACTTTCAGAGCTTGGGCCCAGCGCAGGAATCTTTGGTACTCTAATGGACCAGTTCAACCCTGGCCCCTTAAATGGCCGAACTGCTTTGTACTTGTAGGTAGGTGTATTTATTGCTATAATCTCTATATTATGTATTGCTGCATACCAGTGGTGCACAACCTGTGACCCAGTTGCAGTATGCAACTAGTTTCCTATCTGACAGAACCACAGACATCTGAATACAGACATGCTTGCCTGTGCTATTATAGTTCAGAAAGACATGACTGTCAAAGGACTGCAGCATCCTTCTCAAACAGATAGCACTAGTATGCTCAGCTACTGTGCGGTGGTACTATTATGCAGGCCATAGTGTGGCTAGCACTGTTCTGGGGCCTTTGTGTGGTGACACTATTCTGAGGTCCATTGTGTGGCTAACATTTTTCTGGATGCCACTGTATATACTGACAACCCTTGTCCACCACTGCCCTGCTATCTTGGGCGAGTGCAGGAGTCTCTCCACTCCCTCTCTGTGTATTCAATGAAACTCCTCTATAGTAATGCAAAGGTTAACCTTCCATTTTGATTTCTTTTTCAGCTGCTGATTAAGGTGCTGATCAACCCTCCTATTTATTCTGGGAAGTTTGTTCCACCCCTTTGCCTAAGCTTTAGATATTCTAGTGTTGGCTAGTCCTAGTGAAGGAGTGGTGGACTCAGGACGTGGCGGCATGACGTGAGGACATAGGCATGCCTAGGCTCCCCCCCCTGCCTCCCCCCTACAGCCGACATGCCCCATTTGTGTGTGAAGCTCTTGATCCCGCGCTTGGACGTGCACAAAAGTTATTTGATGGCTGGTCTGTGAGGGGTATGGAGGGAGGTGTGCAATCTTCCTGAAGGTCTGAAGGTCTGGAGGCTCTGAGACACTGAGTTGTGGCCAGATTTAATAAAGTTCCGGCTTATCCCCGGTGGGAGAGAAAGTCCATTGGCTGGCTGCTTGTGCTGGTTGTCAGGTGTGTTGGAGGAGCCAACATATTTCATGGCCCTGCCTGCTGCTGCGAATCACGGGGGTGAAGAAACCTTGATTGGTTGGAACCCCTGTATCTGAGGAGGGAGTTGAGTCTCCTAATTTGAAGTGCAGTGAGTAATTACCACCTTGGTATTTCAATCTTAACGCTACTAACTCATTCAATCTTAACGCTACTAACTAATTGTTTCCTGCACTCCATTAATGCACAACAGCACAGTTACTTAAGTTTTTCTAACTTGACTTGGATTGATATTGGTTGCCTGGGATATTCTAACATTTTGGCGTTATGAGATGTGATATACTGCTCCAAGAAGAAACATCTGTATTTTAATGTAACATGGACTGAATCCGAATCTGACTTTCGGAAAATCTGACCGTTTTCACTTTGCAGGTTTTTGGGGACAATGGTTAAGATGTTTTCAGCATGTTATTATGTAATGTAAACTGTGCCGTTTGAGATTTAGGTGCCTGGTGGTTTTTGTGATATATTTTGGGTTTGTGTATTGGAGGGGTTTTCCCCACTATAGTATTTACTACATCCATTGGTGGTTGAGGGTAGAGAAGTAGGAAAGGAGATAGGGTGTGAGAGTGTAAGAAGCGGGGGAGATGCCCTCCAAGGCTCACAATAGGAGGTCTGCTGGACTAGTATCCCCTAGGGGAGCTGGATCGAGTAGCCCTCTATCAAAAATCAATAGATTTTTAAAATCTCTTCAACCCAAGACGAGACAAGCCCAGTAGGCACAGCTACTAATGGGCCCAGAGATTGCTGATAAACCTGGCCCTTCTATTGAAGACCATAGTGTAGGGGGAAATAAAGGTAGGAATAACAGGATGGAGATGATTGATAAGAAAATAGCTGAAATTTTGAACATAGTACAAGTATCTAATCAATCTCTGACAGATCTCTCGCTCTAATCAATCTCTGACAGATAAAAGTTGCTTCGGTCCAATCTGATAGGTCGATTATTAAAGATGATATGAATAAGATCCGTGAGTTTCTACAGGGATTTACGCAGGAAATGAGATTGATTCTTGACAAAACAGTTGAGAAAGTTAATGGAATAGACCTTGAGAACAAAGTATTAAAGACCAGACTGGTGGACCTAGAGGACAGATCTAGGAGAGCGAACCTCAGGTTAATTGGGTTCCCTGAGGGGGTTGAAGATGAGACTGTAACAGGATTTGTTCAAAATTGGTTCCTACAGAATTTTTGTGTAGAAGACTAGAGTTGAGCGGACACCTGGATGTTCAGGACCCGAACTTGACCCAAACTTGACCCCGAACCCGAACCCCATTGAGGTCAATGGGGACCCGAACTTTTGAGCACTAAAATGGCTGTAAAAATGTAATGGAAAGGGCTAGAGGGCTGCAAATGTCGTCAAAATGTGGTTAAGAGCATGGCTAGTGCTGTGCAAACAAATGTGGATAGGGAAATGACTTAAAATAACATAAAATACGTAAAAATAAAAAATAATTATCTTGAACTAGGAGGACCAGGTCCATATGGAGTAGGAGGTTGAGGAGGCGGTGGATGTGGCGGTGGAAGTGGAAGTGGCGGTGGAGGAGGATGAGGTAGCCTACTCTGCTTTTTGTTTTAAAAAGTATTTTTATTTTTTTTAATTAGAGTACACCCCAAAACATTGGGAAATATAACCCTCCAGTCATGCTAAACACACGTTCAGACAATACACCGGCTGCAGGGCAGGCCAGCACCTCCAAGGCGTAAAGGGCAAGCTCAGGCCATGTGCCCAATTTGGAGACCCAGAAGTTGCAGGGGCAGACCCCTGTCAGTTAGTTCGTGTAGGCGTGTCCATACTTACTGCCCCACCATGTCGCACGTCCCCGTGATGTTCACGATCCAATTTGATATCTGCTCTATCAACTTTCGATGTTCTTTTATGCGCCTACCATGTTGATTACGGGTAGCGTGAAATCAGGGTTCCAGGCCAGAGAGGGAGCGTTTGAAAAAGAGACCAAATTTAAGGGAGAAAAATGTATTTAGAAAAAATGGAATATAGAAGAAATGTGGGAAAAGCTATTGAGGTGCAAATATGGGACAAATTACAGAAGCCTAAATGTTGGCCAAAAGAGTATAGCAGAAATGTGGGACAAAGTATTCAAGCTTAAATGTGGTACAACTTGTTTAAGTTTAAGCATTGAATCAAAGGAGGTGGCGCGCATCAATTAAAGAAGCATTTCAGAAATTTTATTTCCTGTCACCTATGCAGAGCAGGGGTTTATTCACGTCTAAAATTGTATAATGTCAACCCAAGAATGTAACAGAAAAATTACAGAAATTAATTAACCTGTCTACTTGGTGGAGCAGGGGTCTATGACAGAAAACAATTGTTTATTGTCACCCAAAAATGTAAAATAAAAATTATTGAAATTTATTAAGCTGTCAACTAGGTAGAGGAGGGGTATATTACACCCCAAAATTTGTGAATTTGACCATTAAATGTAACTGACAAATGTTATTATTTTTTTACCGGTCTAATAGGTATAGCAGTGGTACATCACACCAAAAAATTGCTGAATTTCACCAGAAAATGTAACTGCCAATTATTATTATTATTATTTTTTTAACGGTCTACTAGGTATAGCAGTGGTACTTCACACCAAAAAATTGCTGAATTTCACCAGAAAATGTAACAGACAATATGTTTTTTTTGTTAACCGGCCTACTAGGTATAGCAGTGGTACTATACACCCAAAAATTGGTTAATTTCACCCAAAAATGTAACTGACAATTTTTTTTTTACAACACACCCAAAAATTGGTGAATTTCACCATAAAATGAAAAAGAAAATTTGTTTTATTGTTTAACCTGTCTACTAGGTATAGCAGTGGTACTTCACACCCAAAAATTGTTGAATTTCAACTGAAAATATAACTGACAATTTTTTATTTTTTTTAACCGGCCTACTAAGTATAGAAGTAATACTATACACCCATAAATTGGTTGATTTCACCAGCAAATGTTAATGAAATATATATATATTTTTTTACTTGCATACTAGGTATAGCAGTGGTACTATACACCCAAAAACTGGTGAATTTCACCCGAAAATGTTAATGACAAAGTAGTGAAATGATATAAAATAAAATACTTAAAAAAAAAAAAAAAATAGATTTATGAGGTGGAGTTCCATATGGAGTAGGAGTTTGAGGAGGTGGTGGACGTAGCGGTGTAGGTGGAAGCGGCGGTGGAGGAGGACGAGGTAGCCAACACAGGTTTTTGGTTTTAATTTTATTATTTAAAATTAGGGTACACTCTAAAAGAGTGTGAAAACTCCAAAATACAAGAATGAGCAATTGCACTGCATTATAACAATGGCTGTTTAGTGCCAGTATACATGTCTATTCTGCACAAGGTACGGACAAGTCCTGAGGGATCCATGCCTGGTTCATTTTAATGAACGTGAGCTTGTCCACATTGGCTGTGGACAGGCGGCTGCTCTTGTCTGTGATGACGCCCCCTGCCGTGCTAAACACACGTTCAGATAATACACTGGCTGCAGGGCAGGCCAGCACCTCCAAAGCGTAAAGGGCAAGCTCAGGCCATGTGCCCAATTTGGAGACCCAGAAGTTCAAGAGGGCAGTCCCGTCATTCAGTACGTGTAGGCGTGTGCAAACATACCGCTCCACCATGTTGGTGAAATGCTGCCTCCTGCTAAGATGTTCCATATCAGCTGACAAAGCTTTTCCACATTTCGGCCATGCTAACCCTGCCTTCTGAGGTGCTGGCGGTGCCCCAGCTGCGTTGGCGACCTCTTCCTCATCCTCTGCCTTCGCCTTGTGCTTCCACTGTGCCCCCGCTGTCAGGTGGGAATGCCACCATCAGCGTGTCTACCAGCGTGCGGTTGTACTCGTGCATCTTACGATCATGCTACAGTGACGAAATTAAGAACGGTACGTTGTCCTTGTAACTGGGATCCAACAGCGTGGCCATCTAAGTCACAACAAGGTATATATCCATGGACACATTATCTCAATACTGGGCCACTCGCTGCCTCACCTTGGCCAGCCAGTCATCTTCAGAGCCTTCCATACTTGTCTGCTCCAAGTTGTTGGATACCTCTGCTCCCAGGGGCGCTGCACGAAAGCTAGCGTTGCCCTCAATTTGTAACTCCACACGTTACCGGTGTCTCTGAGCTGCTTCTCCTCACACTAGGACGCCATCCCACTGCTGCCACCAATGTAACGGATCTCCTGGCACCCCGACTGGGTACCTCCGTCGAATGATGCTCCTAGTGCTTCCCGAGGACTCCAAGCACTCCACTTGGCACCTTAAGCGCTGCAGACCCCACGAACCGCCGAAGCTTGGTTGAGGTCTCACCGTCTCCTACCCACCCTGGACCTACGACAAGGCTCCAGGCTCCAGTGGGTGAACCTCTCCTACATCCAGAGAGCAGGAACAGCTCTTACAAGAGCTAGTAGTTATGCCAGGGGAGTACAGCAAATCTCCAGCGTATAGCAATCCCCCAGTGTTGATCAGTTACCCAAACACCAGCCTCAACATAGTAAAGGGTAAAACAGCAACTCTTTATTGAGGGCTACCCGCCCGGATTTATGCAGGTCCCCATCCGGTGGACACTCCCCTAGGGGACCAGATGGAAGACTGTGACACAGGACAGATATGCAGCAATTCAGGATACACAGACACAATACATCCCCACAATGCATCATGGTTTCCTCCTCTCTGCCCTGGAGACAGCTGAGGAGCAATTCAATTATCTCTCAGGACAAAGGAAATCGCCAATACACATGTGGAGACAACAGGACAGAAATCACCATTTAAACATACAATGTCACAACCCTTACAGTAAACACAGACATTTAACATATTCCCAGATAGCTGAAGTCTGAGTGCATATTATTAGGTGAATGGCACTCAGAATACACGAATACACTAAAATTAGCTATCTGGGTACCCTCACATAACATACAATAAAATTCCAAAGACAGAAAAATACATGAACTTATATAACTATGGCGCTATTGCATAAAACCGCCGGTGCATACAACATGGGACCGTAATCACATGATAAGAGGCTGGCAAGTAGTCCTCTCCAAGCACTCGTTGCAACCTCAAAAGAGGGGAGTTTGTCACAGTCTTACCATGGACTGATGAACACCAAGCTTTTGGACATACTTTTATCACCCTTTCCAGCTTTATGCAAGTAAACAATTCTTAATAATAGGTGTTCTGAAAGCTCTTTTGTGCAAGGTATCATTCACATCTGGCAATGCTACTTGTGAAAAGCAAATCCAGAACTGGTGTGTGTTTTTCATAGGGCCGGGCAGCTGTATTCAACCTGAATTTAATACTTGCAGATCAGGAAAATACTGTTTTTTGAAAATAAATGTGTTTTTCCAAACCCCAGAAAATGATGGCTGAAATTGCACCATGACTAATCCAGATTTTGTAGTTTGCCCCAAAAATTGTGATTTGCAATGTCCCAAAAGCTCAGATGCAGTGCTGGTGCACTGAATTTGCATAAAATGGCTGCCGCCGCCCACCTACCTAACAGAATTATAAATGTTAGGTTTTTTTTGGTCAATGAGCTCAGGGCAGGGTAAAACGATTGTGCCCTGCACCCACACAACTATTTCTCTGTAGATCGCTGAGTTACATTCTCTCCTATTCTCTTCCTGAAATCACAAGTCCAGCAGCATCCTCTCCCTACACTTGTAACAGCAGAATGACGTGCAGCGCTATGTGACTCAAGCTTATAAAGAGCCTGGGTCACATGCTGTTCTGGCCAATCACAGCCATGTCTAAGGTCAGACAGTTAACTGCTTGCTGATTGGCTGCTCTGCAGCCTTTCAAAAAGCGCCAAGAAAGCGCCGAACCCCGAACCGGAACCCGAACTTTTACTGAAATGTTCGGGTCCGGGGTCCAAAAATCCTAAAGTTCGGTACGAACCCGAACTTTACACAGGATCCCGTGAAGACCTCCTCCAGGAGCCCCCCCAGGACCATCATAGCCAGGGTGATGTCTCAAAAAGATAGGGATCTGATCTTGAGGAGGAAAAGGGATATTAATGAATTGATGTATTATGATAATAGGATAGAAATTTACCTGGGTTATTAAAAAAACACGCAAGATAAACGTAGGGAATTCTGAGAGGTAAAAAAGAAGTTAGCCCTTGCAAAAATGAAGTACTCTATGATGTATCCAGCAACATTGCGGCTTATATATCATGAGAAGACCCTTTTTTTTCCTAGAATGGATGATTTAGTGTCATGGACGGAGCGGGAGGGTATTGCTAATTAATATGGATAAATACTAACTAGGCGGTAGGGGAGTGGGGCTAAGGGGGAGGAGGGCAGATAGGTAGAGGTTATCTGTGGTGGTTCACCCGGGTGACCAGTGCAGGGGAGGGCAGGGTAAGATGGGAGGGCAGGGTAAGGGGGAAGGGCAGTTATGGGGAGGTAACTCATTGTCTCGGGGCTCATATAAATCGGACAGGTGGGGGGAGTATAGATCAGTGAACATAAGCCATAGCTTTTGGAGATTTTTAGTGCCATGACAGAGAGGATATTGACATGGAATGTTAGGGGCCTTGCGGATAGGAATAAAAGGGTAATCGTCTTTGATTTAATTTGTAAGCATCTTCCGGTGATAGTGGGACTGGTAGAAACACATCTGATTCTGGAAAAAATTTCCTATATGAAAAAGAAATGGGCACAAGCAGAGTATCTTTCATGTTTCTCATCTTTTTCTCGAGGAGCTATCGTTTATATTCATAAAAGAGTACAGCATGAGCTTATTAGTCAAAACATTGACAGAGAGGGTAGATGTGTGTTTCTCCACTGTCGGTGGTTTCAAGTTACTTGTATATTCTGAATTGTTTACATCCCCCCTCCCTTTTCATGAATTACTTTCTCTCATCTCTTTGAGTTTATTAGTCAAAGAGATGATTGCACGATTATACTACTGGGGGACTTTAATAATGTAATGACTAGTGGGTTGGACAGGATCTCTTCTGTCTTAGGAAACAGTACTAGAACAAGTGGAGCGACGTTATAAGGCTACTTTCACACTAGCGTTCATAGGTCCGTTCGTGAGCTCTGTTTGAAGGAGCTCACGAGCGGACCCGAACGCCTCCGTCCAGCCCTGATGCAGTCTGAATGGATGCGGATCCGCTCAGACTGCATCAGTCTGCTTGCAGCGTTCAGCTGTCCGCCTGGCCATGCGGAGGCGAGCGGATCCGTTCAGACTTACAATGTAAGTCAATGGGAACGGATCTGCTTGAAGATGTCACCATATGGCTCAATCTTCAAGCGGATCCGTCCCCCATTGACTTTACATTGAAAGTCTGAACGGATCCGCTCAGGCTACTTTCACACTTAGAATTTTTTCTAAGTTATTAATGCAGACGGATCCGTACTGAACGAAGCCTCCGCCTGCATTAATATGATCGGATCCGTTCAGAAAGGATCCGATCGAACGCTAGTGTGAAAGTAGCCTTATTCAATGTGTGCCAAGAAGTGGCCCTAATTGATATCTGGTGCCATTTATATGAAGATCTAAATGCATTTTCCTGTTATAGTCTCAAATTTTGATAGGATTTTGCATATGAAATATGAAGCCTACTCGGTCTCAGACCATTCTCCAATCCCCCTATTAATAAAAATACATAAAAAACCTTTTCGGTCTCAGAACTTTAGACTTAATCCATATTGGTTTAATATAATTAAGGACCAGGGAAAAATAAGTGATGAGATAGAAGAATTTTTGGTTAATGAATTTTGGTTCTACACAGGTCCAATATATCTGTGACGCTTTAAAGGCCTTTGTTTGTGGTATCTTTTTTTCTAGAATTAAAACAGCTAAATCCACTTATGCAAAAAAAGAGACCGTACTTGAGCGTCGGATAAATACCCTTCAAACAGTAGTCATTATTGATAAAAGTATAGATACTCAACAGAAATTATTAAAAGCGAGGGAGGAATTCAATCGGCATCTCCTGGAGAAAAGTCTACATAAAATCTTTTTTTCTGGTCAGAGACAGTTTTGTGAGGCAGGCAAACCAGGGCTATTGTTAGCCGCACTTATTCAAAGTCAACAGAAACGTACTATTATTAAAGGTATTAGATTAAGTAATGGAGGGATATGCGCTGATATCGAAGATATTAAACAAGATTTTCGGAGTTATTTTTCCTCCCTGTATATATAAGAGTTTGCTGGGCTAAACATTGATTTTAAATCTTTTCTGGATAAAATTGCTTTACCTGCTCTATCAGAGAGGGATAGAAATGCGCTAGAGACCCCCATTTTACTGCGCGAATCATAAGAAGTGGTCAGGTCAATTAAAGTTAATTCTGCACCAGGTGCTGATGGTCTCCCTTTTGAATTGTATTAGCGATACAGTGGGGTTCTACTGCCTCATTTATTATATTTGCTAAATGTTTCTTGGAGTGAGGACTGTTTACCCTCCTCAATGTTAGAGGCCATCATCATCTTGGTCCTGAAAAAGGGAAAGGATGAAATGGAAATGGAATCTTATAGACCCATTTCCCTACTTAATACAGATTACAAAATATGTGCAAAAGTATTAGCTGACAGGCTCAAGCGGGTAATTACAAAGCTAATCCATCCCGACCAAACAGGATTCATCCCGAAGCATTCAGCCCAGGCCAATATTCGAAGGGTGATGATGAATATTCATTTGGGAGAAGGGGAGCACAGCTCCCTCCTGTTATTAGACGCTACTAAGGCCTTTGACAGGGTGGAGGGGAACTTCCTATGGGAGGTAATGGATAAAATGAATTTTGGTCCCATTTTTATTCAATGGATTAAGTTATTATATAATCACCCCAAGGCGCTGATAAACTTAAATGGTACATGGATGGACACATTTGATCTTCAGCGGGGCACTAGACAGGGTTGCCCCTTATCCCCTCATTTGTTTGCTATCTTTTTAAAACCTCTTGCATGCAGAGTTAGACAAGATGACCAGATACGAGGGTTTGGAGGGCAGGATCTGCAAGACAAAATTAGTCTTTATGCAGATGATGTCCTTATGTATTTAAAAGACGAATATCATGCCCTTCCCCATGTTATGACAATCATTAACGAATTTGGCATACTTTCAGGCTATGAAGTGAACTGGTTGAAATCGACTATACTTCTTTTAAACTAGTTGCCCCCAACTAAAGTTTCTGAGGTTAATTCATTGGATTATCTGGGTGTCAGCATAGGTCCCTCGTTGGTGGATTACACCAAATTGAACATCAACTCACTGATAGATAGAGTTAAAAATAAAATCCGAGTGTGGGAAAAATTTACGTTGGGCCAGGCAGATAGGATTGCCTTAATAAAATGGCATTACTCCCACAGATTTTATATTGATTTTATATTGTTGGATTAAGGACTCATTTTTTAAAACACTGGAGAAATTGCTTAATGAATTAATTTGGGGCAGAAAGAGAGTTCGTATAAAGCAGCAATATCTCTGGCTAGCTGTGGAGAACGGGGGACTATCTCTACCCTTTCTTCGGGGCTACTATTTGGTGGCCCAGATCCAATGGTACTTAAATGGATTAGACAATATATTCCCACAGCTGATCAGAGATTATAGGGGAAGTCAGCGTGATGTATTTAGTATATTAGAAACCTGTTATCTGGGTGAAGGAAGGTAAAAATGTATAATAAGTCACTCAATGCAATTATTTTGGAATACACTTAAATCAATTTTGGGATCACTGCTACACTTAAATACATGCCTTTATGGTATAATTTTAATCAAAATGAATTGATTAAAATGAATGACGTTATGTTTTTGGAAAAGTATGGATTTACTAGAATTTCACATCTAGTATATGGGGGAAATATTAGGAGTATAGAGGATATATTTGGTGGCACTGAGGTTAGTTTTTTGTTAAAATATAAATATTATCAGATTAAACACGCTTTTGATAGCACTAGAGACAAAGCTAGCTTTTTAGTTAAATTATATGATTTTATGGATTGGTGCTATTGGTGCTATAATCAGAATAGGGTGTCTATCTCACAGATTTATAGTAAATTGAGAATAGAAAAAGGTAGGACTAATAAGTTCAAAAGTGAAATAAATAATAAATAATAATAAAACACTTAATTGGGCGTCTATATACAAAAATATTAGGAAAATATCTATCTCCGCGAATCATAGACTAATCCAGTTTAGAATCCTACATCGGTTATACTATACTCCGTCTTCACTTTCTAGGTTTTATAATAACATTGTAGATAGATGCCAGAGATGTAATAGTCAACAAGTGGATTTTGTCCATCACATCTGGTCATGCCCTGCAATTCAGTCCTTTTGGAAAAATATATTTTCCGAGTTGAATGGGTGCTCTTCTTCTAACTATGATAGAGATATCTTAATTTCTGTCCTAGGTATTCCCCTTTTTGATAGACTAGGACGTGAAAATATATTCTGGATGAAAGCTTTGATGCTTTCCAGGGTCATAATTGCCAGAAATTGGGGCTCAAGTAGCCCGCCGGAAGTAGGAGAAAGGTGCCAACTTGTATCAAAAGTGAAGAACTATGAGAGCTTCGTTATCCAAGAGAACCGAAAGCCAAAAGTATGTTGATGACCCTGGTTGTTAGAAGGACCTTTAGACCTGTCAGTGGTGTGTGGCCCCCAATGAGGTTGGGTGGGGTGGGTAGAGTTGAAGGGGAAAGAGACTGTTAAGTAATGGCTAAATACTGCTTATTTATGATGTACTGTTTTCCTTTTTGCTAAATTAGAGACTCTGGAATAATTTATTGTAACCATGAATAAGCAGGAGACCTGAATGTTTTTTTTTTATTGAACGATGGTTTATATAAATGAAAAAGAAAGTAATAAAAAAAAGGGTGGTTTTTCTGCCTGTCTGCCCATGTACAAACTCTCCCTATTTACCAACTGATCCTGCCCTGACCTCGTACTTGTTTTATGTAAACGATCAAAGTGTGCCTGTCATGACCTCAGATTTGTTTAATGGATACAAACTAACTTTGCTTGGCCTGACCTTGGCCTGTTTCCTGACTACAAGTATCAAATGGGTCAGCTTCCAACTACACTTGAACTATTCATAAAGGTAGTGGCCTGTTGGGTCCTCTGCAGTGAAGACCATATCCCTTTATAGCGGTTAAAGGGTGAAAAACAGGAGAGCACCAAGATAACACACGTAGGACTTGCCAAGTCAAACTGGTTAGTTGGTACAATGGGTCCATATATCCACTGTCTGTTATACTAGCATTATTCTGGCCAGTATTGTGTAACTGTATGATCATTGTGAGAATAGGGTGTGGTCACAAAAAGAGTCTGTCACTTTGGAGAACCTATCCTGTTCTGCATTACATACACAACACATTGATTAGGCTGGATTGACACTGTGTAATGCTTATTTTTCCATGTGGTGTCACTGCAGGAAAACTAAGCACGAGCTGCCAGGTTTCCCCATAGATTACAGCTGATCCCTAAGAATTTTTTGCAAGAAGACTCTTTGTAATCTGTTTATTGTTGAGACCCTTCTAAGAAAGTAGAAATTGTCCAATGCAGACAACCCTTTTAAAAGACAAATCTAATCAAAACTGTAATTGTGTTATGCTCAATGCAGGCCTAAGGAGACAGTGCATGACTGGTATTGAATGTTCGTGTCCTTGTCTTGGGGAATGTATTAATACACATGATATTTATAGTAGTCTGGGGGTGATTGCCCTCAGACGTCATATCAGCCAGTATTGGAGTCATTCGTACACTTAAACAGATGAATCACTTGAAATGTTTGCAGAAAATCTGTTACACTACAAATACATGCAGAGTCTCTTCATATTCTAAATATTGGTGATTAATCACTTGCATATATCTTTAAGCCTTGGCATAAGGAGGAACAGTAAAATGCACAACAGAATTGACTTGTGTGGATACACTGATATATGTGTGCAGACAACTATGTTTCATGTGAATGGCAGTCCTATATGGGCTCAATTGACTTGGAGGTCCTTCAACAACACGCTGCAGGAGATCTGCAACCCTGGAGAATGGGGTAAAGTATTCAACTGCATGATCTCTATTGAAAAGGATACCATAATAGGGTCCTCTAAAATGATTATCTCAACCAGAAAATCTATATAATGGAGTTGTGTGTTTGCATCAAGTGGGAATGCCATGATAGCTAGTGTTGATCAAGCATGCTCGGGCGAACACCAGTTTGGCTCGAGCATCTCAATGCTCGACACATGGCAGCCAATAAACGTGCATGTAAGTACTGCCCTCACTGTAATGCATAGCCATGTTGGTTACTAGCATTACAGTGATTGGCATGCCAGAACTCGTCATCGGGTGCTACATAGTGGTACAGTGCTGAGAAAGGGACAGACAGTGTAGGGAGTGATATCCGAATATATGTATTAGAAAAACTTTTCAGAGACCCAGAAGTCTTTTTAAGGACTATTGTTGTGTGTGGCAGCAGTAATATTAATTTTTAGAGCAAACTGCGCTAAATAGCTTAAACTTTACAGACCCAAAAATCATTTTAAGGACTGTTTTGCATGGCAGCAATATCTATTTTTAGCTAATTCTGCGCTAAATAGCGTGCAATAGTTAGGCCGCGACAATAGCTGTGCCACATCTCCAGTGTAAAGTGTGCGCATCCAAAAAATATCTGGGATATCCAGAGTACTTTTTCCGTAGACGGTGTCCTCTGCGGACAGTGACATTAGCTGCGCAACATCTCCAGTGTAAAGTGTGCGCATCCAAAAAATATCTGTGACATACAGTGTACTTTTTCAATAGACGGTGTCCGCTTCTGACAGTGACATTACCAGTGCCACATCTGCAGAGTAACGTGGGCCCTGAAAAAATGTATCTGTGACATACAGTGTACGTTTTCCGTAGGCGGTGTCTGCTGCGGACATGGACATTACCAGCGTCACATCTGCAGTGTAACGTGTGCGCTGAAAAAGTTTATATGTGACATACAGTGTACTTTTTCAATAGACGGTGTCCGCTTCTGGCAGTGACATTACCAGTGCCACATCTGCAGTGTAAAGTGTGCGCTTAAAAAATGTATCTGTGACACACAGTGTACTTTTTCCGTAGACGCTGCAGATAGTGACATTACCGGTGGTATCTCTCCTGTATAACGTTTCCTCATCCCAAATACCTGTGACATTCCCTGCAATTCTTTATTAGCCGCTGGTGGCAGCATTGACATTATCTGCAGGATATCTCCTATGTGACGTTTCCACATCCCAAATACTTTTAAAATTTGTTTGCACATATACTTCCAAATCCTACGCTACTGTATGTGTGACAGACTTTCCAGCATATATAACATTTAATATGAAGAAGGCGAGCCGCAAGGGACGGGGCAGTGGCTGTGATGCTGATGGTGCACGCAGAGGCCGTGGTCCTGGGCGCCGTGAAACTGTGCCTGCTGCCAGAACACAAGAAAAACATGTCCCAGGCACGGTATTGGGGTGTAGCTTCAAGAGGTTCTCTGGGTTTTTTCATATTAATGACCTATCCTTAGGATAGGTAATCAATATTAGATTGGTGGGGATCTGACACCCGACACTCCTGATGATCAGCTGTTTGAGGAGACAGCGTGCGCCATATCCCTTCTTTTTTCCTGCTCCGCTGCTGTATGTCTATGAGACAGCAGCAGTGAACAGCACGTGCCATCTCCTCAAACAGCTGATCGGCGGGGGTGTCAGACGTCGGACTGTGTTTTTAGTGCGTTATTACAAGATGTGGGCCCCCCTTTTGATTTTGCCCAGGGCCACATTTTGGCTAAAACCGGCCCTGTATATGGATATATCCTCCCAATGGGTTGCTCAATTTCCTGTCGTTATTTTGAACTCTTCAGCAATTTTTGGGAGTGGGTTTTTCAGATAGAAATGGATAAAATATTTGCTGCGCATTATTTGGATGACTCTTTGTTTATTGGCCCAGATGGTTCCAAGGTATGCATGCACTAGAGAATTTTCTTCTTTTCAGTACTTAATTATGTTGTTTGATGTACGTTTGGCCGAGGATAAAACTGAAGGTCCGATGTGTAACCTTTCCTTTTTTAGGTATCAAGATAGATATGGAAAGAATGTTGCTCAGTCTTCCCACGGATAAATTAACTTGCCTACGAGCTGACATAGTAAATTGGTTAGAATTACAATCATTTTTAGGTCAGTTAGACTACATGTAGACTTTTTCCTATGGGCTGTGTTTTTTCCCACCGGATAGCGATGTCAATATTGAGGGTCACAAAGCCTCACTATTTTTTTCAGTTACCAGAAGCTTTGAATGATGATTGGCTTATGTGGCACTCATTTCTGGTTTCCTATGATGGGATATATTGTGTTCCGTAAAGTGAACTAAATAACGAGGATTTGCAGCATTTTGTGTATACCTTGTACTCACGGTTATAGTGCGACCAAGTAATTGTGTTCAAAAAGGTCTAAATAAGGATATCATTTTATTGAAAACTTTCCCCATAGTCACTGTGGTTGATGGGTCCTAACATGAGAAACAAGAGAGTTAAGTTTTTGTCAGAGAAGGACGGTACTAAATCTGGCTATTTATCCCCCTACCTGCCGCTCAGCCAGGCGCCCGAGCCTCACGCATACCTGCAGTATACTTCTACTTCCGACCCGAGTCCTTGCTTCCGGTATCCCGTGCGCACGCACTATCCCGTGCGCACGCACCGCCGACGTCCAGACTGCCGCTCGCCAGGCTATCAGGTATCAGGGGCACAGCTGGCTCCGCTCTAGCTGTGCCTCACGCCTGGCCTCTGGCCCCTGGTGGTTCGAGTTAGGGGCTGCTCTTCCCCAGCATGATCCGCACGCATGTCAGGGGAAGCGGCATCTGGTTTGAACTGTTCTGCCGGTCACACGCCGACACGATTGGGGAATCATAATTGAGTCTTATTTAGGTTGGCAGTCGCGCTTCACTTGCACCATTCAGGAACTTACCGGTTATCTCATTATTCACTCCAAGGTTTTGCTGCACAGGGGGTATTGGCAAGTTCTGGTCCTGTGATGCAGGTAGTGCTCCTGTTTTTAGGGGGGCGCTGTTCCTTGCGTTAAGACACCGGTCAAAAAAAAAAAAAAAAAAAAGAGGATGAAAGCCTGCCTAGCCCTGCCATTTGCATCACAATACCAGAATGTGCGGTTTATGTGTAGTTGGAGATTTCACTTTATGGCTTCACCAGCGGTTTCTGTGTTCTGTCGGATCATCCGGGGTCCCGTGCCTCCTGGATCGGCCAAGTTGTAATGTTCCTGGGAAAGAAATGAGCTATGTTTTTCCGAAGAAAAAAAAAAAAAACAACACTCCGCCTTCATCTCTGCATCAGCATCACATTGCCAGAGTTGGCGCCGTGAAGTTGGTGTTACTTTACTGTTCAATTTAGTAATCTTATTTCACGTTGCTTCCGTCTCCATCACTTGTCTCTGGTTCGCCCGGGTTGTCAGTGTCCCTGGATCGCCCAGGTTGTCAGTGTCCCTGGATCGCCCAGGTTGTCAGTGTCCCTGGATCGCCCAGGTTGTCAGTGTCCCTGGATCGCCCAGGTTGTCAGTGTCCCTGGATCGCCCAGGTTGTCAGTGTCCCTGGATCGCCCAGGTTGTCAGTGTCTCTGGATCGCCCAGGTTGTCAGTGTCCCTGGATCGCCCAGGTTGTCAGTGTCCCTGGATCGCCCAGGTTGTCAGCGTTCCCGGATCGCTCAGGTTGTCAGCGTTCCTGGATCACCCAGGTGGTCAGCGTCCCTGGATCGCCCAAGTGGTCAGCGTCCCTGGATCGCCCAGGTGGTCAGCGTCCCTGGATCGCCCAGGTGGTCAGCGTCCCTGGATCGCCCAGGTGGTCAGCGTCCCTGGATCGCCCAGGTGGTCAGCGTTCCCGGATCGCCCAGGTGGTCAGCGTTCCCGCTTCGCCCGGGTTGTCAGCGTTCCCGGATCGCTCGGGTTGTCAGCGTTCCCGGATCGCTCGGGTTGTCAGCGTTCCCGGATCGTTCAGGTTGTCAGCGTTCCCGGATCGCTCAGGTTGTCAGCGTTCCCGGATTGCTCAGGTTGTCAGCGTTCCTGGATCGCCCAGGTGGTCAGCGTTCCTGGATCGCCCAGGTTCTGTCTTCGTTTTCTAAAGCCACCCTTCGGGGTATTCAAAGGGAGGGGAAGGGGTCCGTGAGCCATAGGCAACCTGTGTCCGGTAAATTGTTCAGGGATCTTTTTCGTCATTGGATGGTAATCCTTTTTGGGCCCTTCACTAACCTGATTTTGAAAGCGGCCATGTATCTCACCTTTTATGGATTCCTCCGGCCCGGTGAGGTTCTGGCGGGTTCAAATCGCCATAACCATCCTCTGAAGCAGCATCAGTTATGGGGCCAGGGCCATTACACTCCCCTGCTACCTTCCACCAAAATCATTCAGACGGGACCCCCTTCTGAGGTAAATTCTATCCAATGCTGAACGACTGGTGCCCAGTTCAGGTGCTGCATCAACTGCTAGGCCTCATCCAAGGTTCATCACCAGATAGCCCGCTCCTGCCACACGCAGGCAAGCTTCTCAGCACCCTCAGTTTATATCTTTCATCCGTGCCCTCGCCCAGGGTCTAGGCTATGACCCCAGGGTAAATTCGGGCCACTCATGTCGCTAGGGGCAGACTCCGCTGCTTCTCGGCATCAGGTGCCAGCTCATGTCATCCGGTCCATGGGGCGGTGGCGGCCCTCCTGCTTCACTAGGTATATACCCAATCCTCGAGTAGAAATATCTCGCGCCTTTCGTTCACTGGCTTTGTAGTTTGCAAAAAGTGTTGTGTTGTACCTAACTGATGTTTTTGCCCCCTTTTTTCACTGGTGTACCCGCGCCGTGGCTCCCGGCACAATTCAGCCACTATGTTCAGGGCAGGTGTCTCTGCGTGCGCCGACGTTGTCCTAGCCCTGACCATAAATAATAAGGCTGTTAACAGCCTGCATTTGTGGGAGGGGCGTCTGGCTATTTATCCCCCTACCTGCCGCTCAGCCAGGCGCCCGAGCCTCACGCCCCTCCCTCCCGCCCTTTTTCTCTAAACTCCCTTCAGGTATGCCCCCTTTTTTCACTGGTGTACCCGCGCCGTGGCTCCCGTCACAATTCAGCCACTATGTTCAGGGCAGGTGTCTCTGCGTGCGCCGACGTTGTCCTAGCCCTGACCATAATTCTAGCTATCAACAAACAAACTTTGCACTCACTCATGATCATCTAATGCCTTTGCTGCGTAATGAGGTGACTTTCTCAATGTGGACCAGCAATGGTAAGGCATGGTCTGAAATGGCTTTCTGGAGCAGATGAATCTGTGGTTCTGAATGTTGGTTACTGTAGAGATCTTAACTTCTCTTACTTGTCTAGTTTACAGGACGGTGGTTATTCAGCAGCTGTAAGGCAAAAATGTTTGGCTGGAGTATCTTTTGCAGTAAAGTTAAAGGGGTTGGTCACTTTCTGGTTATTGTTGACCAATGTCTATATAAGATGATTATATGACACTTACTAATATAGGCTTTGTTTAAATTCTGCACCATTTTTTATATTTCATAAGGTACACAAAGTATTTTGTACTGTCCACAGAGAGTCTAAAATTAATAACTGTCACTTTTTCACAGACTATGTATGTTTGTTCAACGGTTTGGTTAAAGTACGGATTAGGTGATCAAAGACAGATGTTTATGGCTTGGGTGAATGGCTAATGGGATTAAAGGTTGACTGTGTTTTCTTTGTCCAGTATTGCTCAGTCAGCCTATGCATCTACCAGATCTCCTGGTGTTTGTTTCTTAGTCCATGAAGATGGGTCGCCTTTGACTAGATATCAGTTCTTATCAGTTTTTAAACAATGCATTGAATATACGGGTTTGTCTCCATCAGAATTTGATATGCACTCCTTCTGTACAGGTGCTTTGATAATGGTGGACACGGTGGTCCTTTTAGACGATCATGTTAAGCAAATTGGTTGTTGGGGGTCTGACTATTTTCATTGTTACATGCGCCCTAATTTACTGACATTCTGATATCCTTATCTCTTCCAAGTTATAGAAGACCAGCAGTATAGCTGATAGGCCATTCTTATATTTATTGTGTGGTACAAAGGACATCTTGCCACCCAAATGGTCTGGAGCCCTGTTTCACACATGTTGATATATCCTGGAGATGGGTGCATGGTTAAGAATGGCTGCAAGTCCTCCCAGAGGTGGATGCAATCTGCAGGCTATCACAAGTGCTTAGGGTTGTAGTAAAACATGCAATCAGCGACAACCTTTGACTACTTTGTTGCTTTCTTTCCTGAACTGGTAGTAATATGATCTGAGGTAATTTCTCTTGTCTTGTGGCACATGTAACTATGAAGTCATCGAGAGGGGCAGCTGCCTCTTTTATATGCGGGTGTCTAGACATGCTCAATCTCATGGAGGGGTGGTTATCCGCCATCCCCAGCCCATCACAGCGGTGGTGGAGGGTCAAGTGAGGTGATCTCCAAAAATGCTGATGATGTTATATTTAATAAGACAAGGTTTTCATATTTCAATAAAGCTGTGACCACCTTCTCTGTAAACCACATATTTCTGTCTGTGCCTTGTTGGGTTTTGTGTTTCTAAGGGAGTTTCCACACTTAGAGAGGTTTTTTCAATTCCTGCAGTCTTTGTAAGTATTGCAGTATTTACTTCATCACTTGCTTAAAGCCTTACACTTTAATGTATACTTGTTTGGAATAGGAAGGGGGATGATTAGCACATTTGCATTAGTAATTGATAATAACATAAACCAGGGATGATGTATATACACACTGCTGTACCACATATATGGTTGCTTGATAAAAATCATGGATGACGTACATAGAGACTACTGTACCACATATATGGCTGTTTGATAAACATCATGGCTTAAATATATGGAGACTGCTGTAGCACATATTTGGTTGCGTTATAAAGACTTAAATATAGCCAAAATGTCAAAAAATTATGTTCAATAAACAGAATTACTAAGTGATTGAAAGAAGAGTGCTGCAGTTTTCCTGATCGTGGGAGGGTGGTCTGGCCATAAAACCTTGAAGGTGGATATAAGACAAAACAGACCCAAAGGAAAGCATCAGATGAGAGGTTTAAGTGCTGTGAAATATTGCAGCAGTTGTAAAGCAAGTATGCTAATGTCTCTGGTTCTTCTACAAATAGTGTGACCTCTAGTGTACATGTTTGCATGCATGCAATATATTCCCGCAGGCGCGGGAATTGGTACTCGATACTGAGAAGTTTCACGTCAATCAACAGGAGCGTGGCGGGCTGGAGGGACGCGATGGGCGGCTGAAATGGTTAGTGGACGGAGCCCTCTAGGTGCTAATGACGCCCACATAGTACCTAGAGGCTCATTAGCATATCTATAAAAGTATGTTTTTAACAAAAACGGCTGCAGGAACTACTGTTAGAAACATACTGTTATGTAGTGCTGACATTAGCGCATCGCTAATGTCAATCAGCTACATAACAGTATTTCTGGTGGTAGAAACCCTTTAAGAGCTTCCATTTTCTGAATAACACTACTGCAGACATTATCTTCTGATTCACCCTAATGAAGAACTTTATTATTACTGACTTTTGTCCCCTGTCTAAGTGTTGGCTACCTATGCAGGATTACATTTGACTTTCCACATACAGTGAAATGAAAGGGTCCTGGTGTGTTATGTCTCAGCAGCACCAACACATCTTGTCAAGATAAGAACCTGTAAGTAAATCTGCAGAAAACGCATTCCAGTCTAATCAGTGATCTGGTGCCCTAAAGGAATTGTCATGAGCCATTTCTAAGAACAACTTGAAACTGATTTTAGAGCAGCATTGATACTTATCAAAACGTATATTCCATAAAAAGGGAAATAAATCTGTGTTTTGATGGATTGTCAAGCTGTTTGCTCAAGATTGCTTCTAACAAGTTGATTAAGTGTATAACTGGATGGATAAATTGTCTAAAAGCGACACACTGAGCTGTGTGGCACATATTGCCCTGTAAATACCTTCCTTTTTATGTCTTTATACACCATATTTCCATAACAAGTTTCCGTGGCATTTTATTATAGTAAGAGATTTAAGAGTACACACAATGCAGGAAGCAAATGCCAGCACGAAAAGATTGCCTAACTTGATAGAAAATCTAATGAAAAGAGAGATGCAAACTTTAATGTGTACTGTCTGAGGGTGTTTCTGTAAGAATTAACACTATATCTAGTCTTTATATGACTTATACTATGCAGGTTTTTTGTTTGTTTCCCTCTGTAAGCTCTATCTCTAATGGACCTGAGCTGGTGGGTGAAGACTAGTTAAGACTCACTCCTCCACTCACTCAACATAATATTAGACAATTTGTGAACATTATTGATGTACATAAAACGCTTGGGACAAAATAGAAAACTCTCTATTAGCTGCAGCAACCTCTCTGTGTCTCTGCTTCTCTCTAACTGCACTCCTTCTGTCTCCCTCCCCTCTTCATATACTTCTATGAGAACCATGTAATCTTAACACCTCAGTGAGAAGACAGTCCGCTTTGGGAAACCAGGTGGATATTCTACCATTGGTGTATGTGAGAGAAGTCTCTGATGAATGTGAGTGGCAATCTCTTGTACAATCAATGGAAGATAGTGAACTCACTATAAACATTCCCCTAGCGATACTAGTTGTATGTAGAAGTCTAGTGAGGGAGATGCAATGGATATGCCTTTAGGTAATTTATTGAATATGCCTTGAGAAATAATAAAAGATATCGAAGGAAAATCTTCTCTTCATCTCTGTGAAGCATGTCTGACAAACAGAAAAAGACTGCACAGGTTGTGAGCTCACAGAAGAAAAGGAGTTACATGATGAATGACATAATGAATTACAACTATAGATAAATTACATAAGCCAAATATAACAATGGCCAGCCATCTCTATATACACGCTTACACAGAGAATGCTGTCAACTGATAACACCTCCCACATGTACAACTGAGATCACAAACAGCAGAGTTTGCAGAATCTTTTTCAACAAACCTATAGATCAGTCTGCACAGCTCCTCCTGCTCTATGAAATGCTGCCTGCAGAATGCACTGCATGTTGTGGTTACAAGTGCCCTTTAAGGATAAACAAATATCTGGCAAGATGAATACTTTTGATTCTCCCTACAGCAATAATGTACAGCTTGGCTGGCTGTCTCTTGGATGAGTGATGACTGTCACATATTCTTTGTCTACCTGTCTACCTTTATTTTCAAAATGGTCAGGTCTGCTTTATTGCCAATTAATTTCTGCCACATGTACGCATAGCACAACCATGTACTATGTAATCACATAGATCACATAGTGATATCAGAGCTGAACAAACTGTCGATTTTATTACACTACCAAACCCCTGCTATAATTTCGGATGATATTAAAGGGGATTTCCAGTTGTATTTTTTATGTTGACCTTCAAATAGGTCATCAGTATCAGATTGGTGGAGATCCAACACCAGTACCACCTGCTAATCAGCTGTTTGAGGAGGCCGCAGTAAGCGTATTAATCACAGCACCATCTATTGGATACTGACAGTTCTTGGGAATTGCAGCCCAGCTACATTTACTTGAATGGGACCAAGCGACACCTAGGCCATCTGACCAATAGACATGAGGAATAATCTGTAGTGCTCCAGTGAGCACTAAAAACAGCTGATCAGCAGGGGTTATGGGAGTAGGACTTCCACCAATCAGATATTAAACGGTTTATGCCATGATTGATGTAAAAAGTGAAAATAAGACATCATATAGTACACGACAATCATTTTCTAACAAAGCTAGAACCAGGCTTGCACCTTATATGGATCACAATTTAAAAACAACAGCAAAATAGTTTTTTTCTATTTCCAAGGCAAAAAATTATAGAAATTGCACCATAATTTATATGCACCTTACCCCGAACAATGCCCAAAAAATTATAACATTTCCCCTGCATAAAACAAGGCCTCAGGCAGCCACGCGAATAAAAAGATAAAAAGTTATGGCTGCTGAAATGCACAGAATGCAAATGTTGCTGGTCGTTCATTTCAGGCCATGTCATTAAGGGGTTAAAGTGGCTTTTGGACATGGGTCTGCCTGGCCCTATATGCATTGTATTGTTGGCTGACCCCATCAAAATTAGTGGGGGGGGGGGAGGGGGGGGGTCTTCGAATAAATCTAAAAGTGCTGCTCTTTCTCTTAGAATAATAAGCTGTTTTATGACTTCGCTGAATAGTTCTAAATGCCATAAGGAGTTTATAGACATAGCTGAACTATTCAACACCAACAAGGCACATTTACTAACATTGTTGCACAGCCATCACAGTATAGCATGCCATTGAACTACATCCGGCTATGTTTTTTTAAATACTTTTTTGCATCGAAAATTAAAAGCCATGCAAGATATCGTCAGCATTGGAAAGAGTGGTGCTAGAGGGTGCTTAATAAATATGGTGTGCAGCTTAATAAATGTGGTGTGCAACATGAACTATGCAATTACTCCAAAAAACTGATGGACACATGAAAATTCAGATCCCACCTATGGTGGACGTATGTCTTTTTTCAACCATATTAACTATGCAACAAATCTTCTAAATATTAAAGTTATTAGGAGTGATATGCCTGTAACTGTTTTCTGTAAAAGCAGGAACAATTATGGTAATAGAGGAAATTTAATTCTAGCATTTAAAAGCATATACAGTAGGCACCTGAGCAAATCTACTGAATGCTATGTCAATAGAACCTGTGCTGTATTCATATTATGCTGAAGAGAACTGCCACATGGAATTTGAACTCCTCAATACTACCGCTGTCCTGTTTTACCCAGATGACTTCTGATGTGAATTAGGCAATGTCATATACAGTAATAATCCTTCAGTTCCAAAGACAGAGCCTCGCTCTAATTCACAATTTATGCAGAGAGACTGGTTTTCTAACCAGATGGGGAGAAGTCTATAACCTTCCTTTTTGTTCTATAGATGTGATGAATGAAGGAAGGTCTCTCCTTCAGATAAATCACAGCAGATGATTGGCAGATAGATTAGGATCTTGTCCAGAAATACCGATACGTAATCCAGTGCATGGCTGTTCTAGGAAGGCTGCTATGCTGACCATCCAAGCCCTGGTTGGTCAACCTTTCTGTGAGCCTGGTTCCAGGCCCCGGGTCTAATTCTTGATTCAGAAAAGGGGTTTAAGTCTGAAATTGATTGTTGCCTTTGCTTGTGATTTTGATTCTTTTCTTGGCTGCTGTTTTGAGGTCCATGTTCAGTGAGCTTGGTAATCCTATAAGGATTTCTTGTGTACTGACCTGATTCTCCTAGCTTTGACTCTGTGGCTCATTTTCTAATAAACTCCTAGTCTTTTGGCTTCTACTGTCTCTCCTGGCTTTAACTCGTGCTTGTCTCCCGCTACACCATGGCATCTTATAGGACTACTGCCTATGAGCTTGCACCTGTTTTCTGTCGCCCACTCTGCACACAAAACATGGGTCCCTAGCAGTCATTTGTAACCTGACTTGCAGTGAGCTCTGGTGAACACATAGGGGTTGCCTTAATTTTACTAATCTGAGTGTTGAAGCAGATTTTGAGTTTGCTGACAGTATTCCAGGATGCTGTCCTCTATTTTTCCTCACTTCTGTTTCATAACAGGATGGTGTAGAAAACAGTAGAAGAATTTCAATATTTAAGTCTTTGCTTATAGCCCTTGATGTCTGTACGGTAGTAAGTTTTGAGGCTATCTAATGGAAATTTTGATAACACCCCAATTGGAGGAGGACTCTGGGCTATTCTGGGGCTACTTGAATTTTCTTACAAACAATATCTTGTGATTTAGGTGACAACAGTGCCTGAATATTTTAGAACAGTAGTTTTAGGAATTGATGGGGGTCGAATCTCATGGATCTCCAGCAATCAGATTTTTTGTACATGATAACATATCATAGCAGTGGCGTACTTCAAGGTAGGCAGACCATACAACTACTATGGGGTCTGGGGGGGGGAGGAGGACCAGGCACTGAACTTGTTTTCCTCCCCCTCATGTGAAAACACAGCATTTTCATACATTTACCTATAAGGAAAGCTCAGTGCAAACAGTTTATTACAGCTTTCAATTCAGTCAATGGTATCTGCATAAATTATTATGCACTGAGCTCCCCCAAGTGGTGGCTCAAGGCAGTGAGCTTTGTAATATAAATAATTCAGTGATTTATCAGTGTATTTATACTAGTTGACTGGTAAATACACAGAGAAATATGGAGTTCTGATTGAGCACCATATTTATGAAGCACATGTTTCACTTTTTCTGACATAGAATTCGAATAAAATGGGACAGAATGAGAGTGACTTTTTATTGCATTAAAATTTCTTCAATTTAATAAAAAAAAAGTAAATTCATAAGAAATCTGGCGCATTACGCCTTGCATTCTGCATTGCCTGAGAGTGATTGATGTACGTGTACTGGGAATCTAAATGAGGCAGAGGGGGGCCATATAAGTTTTGCTATGGGACCCTATATCTGTATTCAGCTGTGCATCTCAGGATGGATACATCTCGATTAAACTCTGAAGCTGAATTCACTACCTATACTTTGTGAAACAATAATATTTTTTAAATTATTTGTAATTCTGCCTATTCTGTCATAGTCTTTTGTCATTCACTGCGTCCTCATTCTTTTCATAAATGAATCACTCAGAGAGTAAAGGACAAACTTTCCCTTCTCCTCTGACAGCATTTAAGCATAATTTAAATTTAGTCATAAATGTGAAAAATGATGTATCAAGCAGGCTGACAGCTCTGACAATACTGGAAATCACTCTGCTATCTGCCAATGTTACAGTAGGTTTGAAGTTTATCAAGCCCTTGACAGCAACTATCCTCTCAGTTATCACATGCTTAAAAGGCCATTAAAACATTCCTTTGAACATCTTCAACTTTACATACTATATAAAATGAATCTATATAAAAAGTTGAGTACATTTAGAAGCACATTGCTGTGTGTGGGTTACAGTTTATATTATAATATAAAGCTCCATTTGGCTTCAGGGCAGAAATTTCCCAACATCCTTTGGCTCAATATTTGAATGCCGCATGCTCAGATTTACATTCTGGGTAGCATTGGCTCCTTTAGCTGCTATTCAGTAATCCAATGTAAGAAAATGTGTCCAACTACATTGCTACAAATTTAAATAGTATGTCTATTGAACAAAATTGACCACACCAAGCAAAAAGTTTTCATTAAAACATTTTATTAAAAAAACTGGTTTCCCAAAATTTGGCAACCCAATTATTAATATTAACCAGCTTCTCCTGTTGGGAATAACAAGAGAACAATTGTTGAAAGATCTTGGACTCTTCCTCCATGAAGAAAATGTAAGGTCTTTGATATTCCTGTGCCTTGTAGTGTGGGCTGTCCTCCATTATACACACCTCAGGCTTTCATACTGGAGACTGAGAGGCCATTGTGTTCCTATAACCTTTTATTTGTGTTGTTTTATGTGTGTTTTGGTCTTGAAAATGGTACAACCACAAGCAGTTTTTTTGACAAACATATTAAGGTATAAAATCTCCTGGTGTTTAGTGCATCATGCCAATGATCTGTGCCCGCCACTTCTGCTGTCCCAAGCCCGCTCCCCTCTCCCTGTGTGTATTGGAACCAGAGCTCAGTGAACTTGATTTCACCGCTGTGAGGCTTAATCCCTTCCTATTGCTGCCATTTCCAGCTGCTGAGTAAGGTGATGATCAGCCTCCCTATTTAACGGGACCTTGGATCCACCTCCTTCCCTGAGTATTAAAGTTTTCTAGTTTCTAGTTACCAGTGAAGGTGTGATCACTTGTCTGACTATTCGTGCATCATACCCTGCCTGTCTATCAATTCTGCTACTTACTGCCTCTCCCGACCTTGGAACTGCTCCCTGGAATATGCATATACTCAGCCTGCCCTGACTTTGGACTATATCTTTTGGTGTTCAGACTATATCTTTTGCCTCAGTCCTTGGTGCTTCTCACCGCTGTCTCTGAACTCCGTGGGTCAGCTGTCAACTACACTAGGACTTCTTCAGGAGGTGGCGGTCTGGTTGGTTCCCTGTGGTAAAGTCCAGATCCCTATACAGGTGTTAATAGGTGAATACCAGGGAACTGTCAGGACAACGCCCTTAGGCCCCATGCACACGGCCGTTGTTCACGGCCGTGTGCGGGCCGTGGCACCGCGGCCTGGATCCCTCCTGAGAGCAGGAGCGCACGGCGTCACTGGTTGCTATGACGCCGTGTGCTCCCTGCTGCCGGCACAGTACAGTAGTACACTGGTATAGATCATACCAGTGTATTACTGTATTGCGGCGGCAGCAGGGAGCGCACAGCGTCATAGCAACCAGTGACGCCGTGCGCTCCTGCTCTCAGGAGGGATCCAGGCCGCGGTTCCACGGCCCGCACACGGCCGTGAACAACGGCCGTGTGCATGGGGCCTTAGACTTAGCCTAAAGTCAAACTGGTTAGTGGAAATCATGATGCCATCAATTTAACCAAGAGCCTCTGGACAGCTAGCAGCAACAGAGCTTCATAACATCAAACAACCAATACCATATCTGACAGTGAAGCTTAGGTACTTTTCTTTCCATTTTGTGGCTTGCTGATAGGAGAAGCTTTGCTTGTGGAATTATTTACCTATAATATTTTCTATCATACAGCTAGTATGATTTTGAACCTAAATAATATTTTTATGCACAGTTGTTGCTGGCTTTTTTGATTTCGCAGACTGAGCAGTGAAATATTATACCTCTCCTTCTCAAATTGGACATTAGTCAAGTGTACAGACAGAGGCAAAGTTCTCCACTGGTGATATGTAGCAAACCTTCCCTGTATTATTGATATAATGCCACTTATAATGATGTTCCATAATAGTATCAATATAGAGGTACCGGTAGTGCCAAGTTGTGCGTTCATGCAACAGATCCTATAGCAGTTACACATAGTAGAGTTGGTAAAGGTAAACATCATTGTAGAATATTCAAAATAAATAATAAATGAGTCTCACCATCCAATGGAAACCTTTGCAAAACTATATATACTGATTCAACTCATCACCACCATATATGACAGTGAACCCCAGGTGGTTGATGCATTCTTAATATATTTTTAAAGTATGACATTTAATTTCTTTTCCAGAAATAGTAAAAGCGATTATAAGAAACTTATATTATCAGTATCTTATCAGGGAAAGATATTCCTTAGGCCTCTTGCACACAGCCGTATGTCTTTTTCAGTATTTTGCGGTCCGCAAAAAACGTATCCGCAAAAAATAGGGATGACGTCCGTGTGCATTTCATTTTTTGCAGAACGGAACAGCTGGCCCCTGATAGAACAGTACTATCCTTGTCCGTTATGGGGACAATAATAGGACATGTTCTATCTTTGAATGGAACGGAAACATGGAAATACGTGAATGGAAGTCATACAGAGTACCTTCAGTTTTTTTTTAAGGATCCATTAAAATGAATGGTTCCGTATACAGTCCGTATACAGAACGCAAAAAACGGAACATAAACGGGAAAAAAAACAGTTTGTATGCAAGAGACCTTATTATCAGACTCCTCTCCTGCTTGCCCCTATTCATATCTGCTGAGAATACAGGCTGCCTGCTTATGGCTTACTGAATGATGAGATTACATATAAGTCTTTGCCAAGGGGAGGTGTCACGGCCTTTGCTGTGTGCACAGATGGTGCCATGGTTGCGGTTGCCGGTGGCAACGTGTTGCTGTTATGGCATGTGGTGGTAGTTTCTTGGCTTTGGCTGTGTGCGCCGTGACATGATTGCCACGCATGCTGTTGCCTATGGCAATGTGGTGGCTGGTGTGTGTACTTCCCCTTTAAGTCTTTAAGTTGTAGCCTTCCCCTATCTGGTGCTGTTAGGGTTAACCCCCCTGATTGGGTGTGGTCACTTTCAGCTATTTAGCTTCTGCTGGAAGCCTGTAGCTCAGTGTTCCTCAAGGCTTGATGTGTGCTGGTGGTGACACTCCCATCCCTCAAAGCCCCCCAACTGAAAAAGGGCAAACTAAATGGAACACCCAATCAACAACAGGGGGAGGGAAAAAAAAAAGTAGCAGATTCAGCGTCAGTGCAAGGGAGTCTCCCCAGAACTGCTGCCAGCAACACACAGTAACCAGAGCACCAGCCACCAAACAACTCAGAGAGATCGCACTGAACGCTGCGTCCAACTCAGACCCAGTTCACACAAGGTCGCTGCCAGCAAGCATTCCCCAAACAGCACACAGCCAGAACACCAAAGGAATGCAGCCAGCATACAACACCAGCAACAGAAACACTGAGAAATGGACGAGGAGAGACGCAAACACAAGTGACGGTTTACACCTACTGCAACCACTGTAACAGAGAACTGTTAACAGCATCTCACCTTTCACCCTCCCCCCGGAGGATAAGCATGCACACCAGAAAATGGCAGGCGACACATGCTGGGCCCTCTTCCGAAGGCGCCAAGCAAGGAGCCTTTGTGGTCATACTGTCACGGTGGGGTATGGGGGAAACTCCCCACCATATAATGTAAAGGGATAAAGGGGAAGCAGCTAGGCCAGGACACCAGAATCAGGGAGCAGGTCACCTCCTATTGCATCCCTAATCCTCACCCTAACTCCTCACAGACCTGGATGGTAGGACGGCTCATACCAGGATACCTATGGCCCAGAGTCGCCCTGGTAATCCCTCACATAGGAGCAGGGGAGAGACGACCTGTTCTTCCCAGACATGGATGAACAGGAGTCTCAAATGGCCTAGCAGCAGGGAAAAGGGAAGCCCATACACAGCTAGAGGATCGGCAGGTAAGACTACTCACTTACCTGCTGAAGCCTCCACAACTGGAACCCGTGCATAAGTACAGGAGCCTGAACACACAGCAGGTCACAGTACAAGCTACCACACAGGAATCAAGCATACCAACTCTGCTGGAGCCCCCCATGCTCACACAGTGCATGGCAGCCCCAAGCAGCGCTGCATACAGGCTTTTGGTTCACCCCTCCAGGAAACCAGCCCCCTCGTGGAGGAAATACACACAAAGAGAAACGTCTTGCACACATGCAACGACAAACACCAACAACATCCCAGACATGCAACAACAAACAAGACGTACAACAAACCTCCAACTCAAACCCACACCATAAACAACACACCAGGAGGGGAAGGAAGACAAGGAGGAAACACACAGGAACTGGGAAGACTTGGAGACCTTAATGACCACAAGGGTGGTCCTCACTGGACAGATGGTAAAGCCAGGAGCAGTGAACCACCAGCACACTATCAAGCCTGGAGGAACACGGAGCTACAGGCTTCCAGCAGAAGCTAAATAGCTGAAAGTGACCACACCCAATCAGGGGGGTTAACCATTACAGCACCAGACAGGGGAAGGCTACAACTCAAAGGGGAAGTGCACACACCAGCCACCATGTTGCCACCGGCAACAGCATGTGTGGCACCAGTGTCACAACACACACAGCAAAGGCCGTGACAGGAGGAGGATGAGGAGAAAAAGTAGGGACTGGCTTCCGGAGACAGGCAGGGGAATTGAGACTGCTGCTGGTTTGTAAGCAAGTTACTGCCTTAATTAACTGCTGGGTCTTAGATTGTGCCACAGAAAGTTAGTGAGCAGAATCTCCTGTTTCTCCATGTGTAGTCTATGGGCAGACATGATTCCAGCTAGTCTCTGCCCACTAGCTTTGAAAAAATATTAGTATTAAAGACAGATTGTAGAGGAAAGAACTGCTAAGAATGCCACATGCAAGTCATATAATGGCTAGAAATGGTGTTATTCTTCATGTACACCCACATAACAGGTTAATCTGAAAAACACACCCCAACATTTTTTACATTTTATGACACCCTGGTCACAAAAGTCATTATCATTTTATATGGTATATAAGAGTTGAGACAGTCTAAAAGTGCTTAAAAGTGGTTATGTTCTTGATTAAATGTCTTAAACAAATGCAATAAGACAACTCTTTTATCATATGAATGCTTTATTTCCAATGCTGTGGAGTCACATATTAACAAATAAAATACTACAGAAGTTTTTAGAACACAACATGTTTTTCAGCTTTGTACAGTGATATAAAATTAAAAATAAAAGTTCCATTAGCTGTACGGACATTTGTTCATATTAGTGTTTACATTGAAAAATTCCATGATCCTGTATCAGATATCCATCACGTAGGATCTATTCCATCTAATTTTTCATTACACAGTTATATTAACCCAATGGGCAGCAGACCACATAAACAGTACTTAGGTTACTTTAGCTGGAATGTACAGCGACATAATCTGTGATGTTACTAATGGAAGCATTCGTACTATATTGACTTGTATTTTGTCATTGGTTTCCCAAGTGTCTCCAATGCTGAAAGCATATCAGCAACACCCTTTATAGAACTGTATAATATTATTAAAATTGAAAACTTGTAGTTTTGCCTAAACTCCTACATGGTAAAAAGGTTGGGAGTTACTATCTATCCACTTAAAGTAGTTATCCAAAACCCCTTTAATACCATAGAAAATACCATGATGAGCAATTCCCCGATGTATTTTTATTGGGTGAATTGCATTTGAAGCAATTCTAAGCATGCCATCTCTCTCAGCTCACCATGACTGTAGATAGTCTATGGCCTATATCCCAATACAGATGACAGACTGCTGTAAATGGCGATCTATAATTTACAAAATATAAATTGTCTACTGTACATCTACCCAGCTATTGCTCCTTTGGCAAGAAGGAGACATTTGGCTAATAACAATATATTAAGGATTTTCTTTAGTGTACAGTTCCATAATATTTTAGGCAAAGAAATTTAGAGGGGACACTCCTTAAAGGGGTTGTACAAGTTTAGAAACACAAAGCTGCTTTCTTCTAGAAACAGCTCACACATGTTCATTTGTTGTATTGTGTTGTGTTAGTTTAGTTTTATTAAAGTGAATGGAGTTGAGCTGCAATACTACACACAACCATTTTTGGAAGAAAACAGCCATGTTTTTATAATCCTGGACACCCCCTTGGAAACCTCCAAGATAATTAGCAAGAACACTGTAATTCTCCAATATACTAAAGAAAAATATGGTAATTTTACTTCAGCACAAAGTCTGGGTATAATTTTTTCCTTTTACTGTTTTAGTCATTTGGTTTATTTAAAAAAATCTCAGTTGATTTGGTCTTTTAATAACTAAGTCTTTATTTCAGCCAATACAGAGGAAAACAGAAGCCTGTAGAGGTTAACTACAGTTTTGACATGCCCTAGTAAACCCTCCCTCAGCTCAAATTGTTCTGAGGCTGCTGGGAAAGTAAATTTGATCCTTATTTTTTCAAAGTTTTGTCTGTTATAAATATAATGAGATCTTACACAATAATTTGAACACCATTCCATAAATACATGAAATAAATATTAAATACACGCCTCTTATCACCTCTCCTTATATACAATGCATAGCAAACTTATATTGGTCCAGAAAGGCAACATACATACAGTAGACAGTAACAATATAATATGAAACACCACTGTAAAAAAAAGTTGGTGATATCCAGTGGCTCTGAGCACAGGAAAGGTCTTATTAACCAACAATAGGTTTATCAATGAGGAATGGCTTATTATCATCAAGCCTCGACTCAAGAATGCAGAGATCTAATTTAAAATGGTCAGTGACAATAGAGCCGTCCATACTACGTATAAGATAAAAGTTGATGACAATTGTGGCCGCTTTAGATGAGGATTATTTGAAAATGTGTTGTTTGCGATGGCCAAAGGTAATGACTTTAATCATCTGTTAGGTTGTAAAACTTCATCCGTCTGGGGTCAGCCAAAACTACAGCCATGTGACTGATCACCCGAATTTGGCAGATTTTTTTGTAGCTTTGGTCAAGCCAACTCAGTTTTTTTATTTGGCTCCCATGTTGTCATGTTGCCGGAGAGATCTTTCATATGAAGGCCAATGTGTATAGTCAGCTTAACACACGGTCATGTGCATCATTGAATTACATTGCAGTAGTGCTCTTTTTATAATTATAGTATGCATCATTAAAAGTAAACACAACACTCATGCCATGGTTGTACTACAATCAAAGTTCACATGAAGTTATGCCATGGCTATCAAATAAAAATGATTGAAGAAGATTAGAAAAAGGCTCTGCTTTTTATTCACTTGAATGGGGCTCGCATACAGTTTAATGCATATTTGATAAATATCAGTGATATCTGTATGTATATTAATATAAAATCTGAAAAACAATATACAAATCAATTAATAAATAAATAAATAGTAAATATTTCATTACGTCATACTGAGTGATTGCCAAAGACTTGACACACAAAATTATTCAGTAAAGGATTGGTGTCATTAACAGGTTCTGAATTATTCATCCACCTTAGAACATCGAAAGTTCTGGAAATAAACTTTTAGCCTAGTCCATTACATCAGAAGAATACAACTTCTGTGCTATGGCCATCCAGATACTTCCATAACCTGTTGTTATGATCTAAATCTTGTCAAATTCTATATATCCTACTGTAAACTATCATAAAACATGTTTACATAGGCCGATGATCAGGGCAATTATCAGCATCTTTCTCAATAATTGCGACATGCAAGGGTTTTGCTGATAACCCAATGAACAAGCAAATGTTCATTCAAAGCATTATGGATGTAGACACCAAAATCACTGTTTCTGTGCAGTTGATTGTCCTGTGTAAACAGGGATCTGCTGCCCACAAACAATATATATGTATAGGGATGAGCAACTGTAGCAGCGGTCACTCTTCCATGTACAGAGGAAGTGAATCCTGCATCCTGCTTTGTTTCCGATAATCGACTGCAAAGTTGGCCTGTGTAAAGGCACCATAAGTAAGGGTCTTAGGACAAGGACGTAATGAAACGTAATGATCCAGAACATATAAAGTCTTAACCTGTAAACATAGAATGTAACATAAAACAAGAAAATACAAGAGCCCGTCAAGTCACCAGCAAAACCAATTTTGCACATTGGTATAAAATAAATACAAAGCAGCCATTGGATTAGCACATTTATAACACACAAGTAATACAAGTGTGAAGCAATCAGGGAAATGTTCCTTCTCACCCAGACAACTAAAAATAAATATAACAAAATAAAAAAACATTTTAACAAATCCAGCAAATATCTTAAAGCAGCATAAATAAGAAATGACGAAGCTGGGAGTACATCATATAAAAGAGACATATCCCATACACAATGTCAGTAAAAATAATGATTTGACAGAGAATATATTAAAATGAGATTCCTTAGGGTACTTTCACACTAGCGGCAAGGAAGTCCGGCAGGCTGTTTCGACTGGTGAGCAGCCTGTCGGATCCGTGCTAACGCTAGTGCACGCGTGCCCCTGGACTGCCGCTCTGGCCCCATTGACTATAATGGGGCGGGCCGGAGTTGGACATGTCGTAGTTTTATTCCGGCCGCCTCTCGGCATGTTTGCCGTGCTGCCGCCGGAACTCCAGCCCGCCCCCACTATAGTCAATGGGACCAGAGCGGTAGTCCGGGGACAGGCGTGCACGGATCTGACAGGCTGTTCTACCGCCGAACAGCATGCCGGAGTTCCTTGCCACTAGTGTGAAACTAGCCTTAGTGGTTGATATCTTTAAATAAAATCTCATTTTCATATCTTCTATTTACTGGCTAACACAGTACTAAGATATTATTTACTTCAACAAAATTTATAGAGAACTTAGACTCACAAACCTCCCTTGTTAAAGTCCAAGCTAGGATCTTTCTAAAAGATTCTCCAAAATGCTCCAAATCGACACCAAAAGGTGACAAATTGAACCAAAAGGTGCAATCACATTAGTAAATAGGTAGTATTCCGCCAATTCTGCTGAACTCTCCCAGGAATTTTAAAGAATCCTTCCTTGTAATACAGTGTAGAACAGAAACAAACATCCACCATAATCTCCAAAAAGACCTGTTTCCTTTGTAACCCACTTGTTCTGATCCAGGGTGAGCTACAGTGAGGAAAATAAGGTAACATGATGGAATATATTATACCTCACAATAAGTACATAAATAAAATAAATAAATGAAATAAATCTGTAACTCCAAAGCTAAATATTTTAGCCATGGTTTGCTGATACCCAGCACGCTGGAAACATGATATCCCCTTCCCCCTTATCCCAACCTACACCCCAGGTACATTTTTGCTTGGATAATTCAGGCGTTCTTATACACACGATAATTAGAGGCAGGCAATTGGAGGATGTAGAATATTGATTCATTCACTAAAGTCATTCATTTATTGACCATCTGAAGTCTCATCTACTTTGGTGGTATTGTAATATGCTGCAGAGAATATATCCTGTGTGGATGCACCTATTGTTTTCAGGGTTGGGCAAATCCTATAAGTCATTACAGTGGTGGTCTGGGAAATGTGCTGCTGAGGTCAAACCGTTTGAGCTGTTTTCTATTAAAGCTAGGTCATGAAAGCAAAGACTGACCTTTAAAGTGAACAGTATTGTATTCCCCTTTGAATATACGGGAAAGTTGTGCAGGTACAAAAAGAACTCTGCATTTGACATTTGATAATATGATCTTGCGTTGAAAGTTTTGTGTGGTTGGGAAGGTAATCAAGCTGACCGTGCACATTATATTGATATCACCCAAACCCGCTGATTTTGGCTGACCACCTAATGTTTATTGGTTGTCTTGGCTTTCTAATAACAACAGATGTCAGGGGAGAAAAGGATTGTGCAGTTCGATTTCAACATGCCTGATCATCTGTTCTTGGGGAAGTAAGTCACTCTGAATTGCTCTCCACATTCCGAAGACATGCACGCCCAGATGAGCTGGTCCAAGCATGCATACTTAGTGAACGGGAGGGGGAGGAAGCTGCTTCCATACTCTTTAGCCAGCATCTTATCGTCCCACTAATAAAAGGATAGGGCATTTGAAATCCAACATGACCAATTCTTATACCCATCCGCCAACATCAGCCGACAGGCAGACTTAGGAGGCCATCATACAGAAAATGATAAGGCTTCCTACCTTCTGATACCTTCTGCAACTCTCATACACTAACTTTTCGCACTTCTTGTTTTGAATGGTGGCTAATATACTCGGGTGAGATGCCTTATATTTCCATACCACTTGCATATTTAATTTTTATCGCTGTTCTTAGGAAAACATGTTTAAAAACTAATGCTGCAACAGCAAGATAATTGAAAGCAGCTCGGGGGACTATTGAGTGGATTACAACACATAATGTCATGTGTTATAATGTGAGGACATCCAATGTATTCAATTATATGCTATGAACCATGGAGCTGAAAAGTATCTCTGTTTGACTGAGGAATGTCTGTTTTATGGAGAACCTCAGTCAGCACATAGTTAAAGCTCATAAAGGATGGAAAGAGCACACAAATGAATGAGCTGACCTGTGCTCTCCATGGCTCTGGGTAGACTTGTACAAGGTCGCTGAGCATTAATTACTGCTTGTACTGAACACGGAGCTGATAAACATGTACACTGTCAGGATGATGAATGGTTAGATTAAGTACAAGGGGAACGATAGGGCGTGATTGCAAGGATTCTCTTGCTTTGTGTATGGTTTTCAAATAAGAGCAAATAGGCAGATTAACCAACATAATCATAGAGACTAAATGACTCCTGTTCTGGACCAGTTTTGACCTTCCATACATGAACTCTGTTTTACAAGACACCATCCTTGTCATGGCGGGCCCCCTTTTGTAAAGCTTCTTTGGCATTGCGAGCAGTTACAAAAACTGTTGTAGCTGTTTGATCCATATTAATAAACTTATCTGCATCAGATCAGTTTCCAAGACCCTCATATTCCAGTTACACAGCTGCAATGTAGCGATATATCTTCACCAATATGCCGTTACCACACAGGGTTGCCAACCGTCCAGAAATTACAGTCCGTAAAAGTAGGTAACTTTTTTCCTGTGTCCGTGAAAAAAAATTGATGTGTCTGTGATTTTTTGAAGGCTGGTGGTACTTGACTAAATT
This sequence comes from Bufo gargarizans, assembly GCF_014858855.1. Classification (NCBI taxonomy): domain Eukaryota; kingdom Metazoa; phylum Chordata; class Amphibia; order Anura; family Bufonidae; genus Bufo; species Bufo gargarizans. Next base: position 589,751,604 of record NC_058080.1, on the reverse strand, counting down.
ATTTTGGTGGTAATTATCATCATTTTACAGCTCACAGTAAACGTTGGTAATAAGTTCTCACAGGGGCGTAACTACCATAGCGGCAGACCATGCAACTGCGATGGGGCCCAGGGCAATAGGAGGCCCAGTTGGGATCATCCCCTCTTCTACTGGGGTTAAAACTTGGTCAGGACTCCACCATCTAAAGAAACAACTTTTAGTAAACAAGGCAGTGGAAAAAATGTCCCAAGTGTCATTGAAAGGGTTTTAGGTGGAAACCCTTCTGTCCTGTGTGGGGGGCATGGTTTGATCCTTGCTATGGGGCCCTTACTCCTCTATGTACACCACTGAGTTCTCATCAACATATTGAGTTATAGACATGAATCACTTATAATCTATATAATTCATTATGGTTTTCCAATTTGTCCATAACAAATGTTGACTGTGATTTTGGGATAAGTTGTTCTGAAAAAAGAAAAACTCTTGTTGGCAACCATGCTAGCAGGGTCAGCTTTTACACACTACAATCCTCTTGAATTTGCGACTGTCCATACAGTTTAATGGAAGTTGCAGGAGAAATGTAGTATTACATGCAGGACATTCAAATAAAATGCACCACATGTTTGGGGCGGATCTGACAAAGCTGGAACATTTTAGGCTACGTTCACATCTGCAGCAGGTGAATCCGGTAGTCTGTTCTGGCAGAGTAGCAGACTACAGGAGTTACCGTATCCAACATCGCCTGACACCACTGGATCCCCATTCACTATCATGGAATTCAACAGGGATCCGGCAGGTTTTCTGCATAAATGTCGGCTTTTGGTCGGAAAAATACCTCTGCATGCAGAGGTGTTGGCCAGCTAAGAGCCGGCATTTATGCCAGAAACCATTTGCATCCCCCTTGGATCCCATTATAGTGAATTGGGATCTGGCAGAGTGTGGGGTTGTTTGTTATGCCAGACTACTGGAGTAGATAACGGAGATGTGAACGACACCTTAGATGGCATAGATTATACAGATTAACACATGCATAAATATAAAAAAAAGAACTTAAAAAACAATAAATTACCCTCCCTGCTGGTTATGTTTTGAAGGGTCCTTCCCTCAATTGAGAAAGTGGCTAATTGATACTCCACTACATTGAAAAACCTGTGTCATCTATGTATAACTTCAAACTGAATTATGTTGTGGCTGGTATTAGCTATATAGACCCAGTAGTTACATTACTTAACCTTTTTGCCCGTGTCCTTTGAGGTTCTTTACAATGAGTTGACTTAGTATCTAGGACTTGGAATGTGTTTTACTTTCTGGACCTCAGGGTCAAAGAAAATTAAGAATAACCATCGGATTATTAAACTGGTTGTCCAGGAATTTTGATGGCCCATCAGCATGCCTCACCACCACTTATCAACTGTTTTTGAGTAGCTCCATTTCTGGAAATAGGCACGTGCTACACAACTCCTATTGTAGTGAATGGGATCAATATAAAAATCCTCTGACAAGACTGAATAAATGACTCGACATTAAAGGGCTACTAGGTGGATTACAATTAAAAAAGGTCCAACATGATGTAAAATAATAAAATAAGCCATACCTGTGCTGATACTTCAACCTCTGGCTTCTGCTCCCAGGTCCCACTAGCCACACAGGAAATGACCAGTCAGCCAAACACTGGCTAAATCGGGTCACCTCTGCAGCTAGTGTCAAGAAAGACCAGGATGCAGAGACTGGCGCGGGATTGTGAAGGTAAGTATGGCTTATTGCTATTATTCTACATAGTTCTAGGTCAGTGGTGGTGAACCTATGCAGAGGCGGCACTAAGAGCCCTCTCTGTGGGCACCCGCACCCTGGAAAAAGTCTATGGTGTACTAATATACCTCAGACTTCTCCTGCCATTCATCAGTTCAGGGCGCACTATGAACGGCACAGGCAGCTCATTGAATGTAGGCAGGATACTATATCTAAATGATAAAGTACATGGAAGATATACTATATTGGACTGTAGTATTCAGGCTAAATTGACGTGTTAGCACTTTGCGATAAATAAGAGGGTTTTGGGTTGCATTTTCGGCACTCGGCCTCTAAACGGTTCACCACCACTGTTCTATGTCCTTTTTATATTTGAAATGTCCCCTTTAATACAATTAACAATATATAACAATATATGGTGGAAAACTACAAATACATGGGAAATAAAGGTATGTGTCTTATGCATGACGTACAGCACTGTTTTAGAGGAGCGCTGACACTTTCCTTATGTGCAACATATCACCTATATAATGAGACAATCCCGCACCAATTTTCTGTTTCACAAATGACATACGTTTGACACGTTTCATACATGATGCCCTTTGTTTCCATACACCTTGAGGAGACAGTAACGCACAGATTATAAAATCTTTAGGCCAGGAACCTCACGTTGCAGAATATTTTTCTATACGTCCACTTGTCCTCATATAAATTAAGAATATAAATAATGAATAAATAATTAAACAGAAATGCCACAAATCTCTTGTGACGTACAGAGCTGACTGAGCTTCAGTTTGATTCTTCGGATACAGTAATAATTGCTCTTGGAATTAGGAGGAGAATGGGGAGGATTTCAGCACAACCCAGATGGATACTCACTAGAGATGAGCGAATCGAATCGAAGTGGAATTCGATCCGAATTTTAGGATAAAATCGATTCGCCTAGAAGCCACATTTTCTTCGTGCTTCGTGTCAGCGAATCGATTTAACCTGAAATAGTATAAAAAACAAAAAAAATCAATCTTACCTCCTCCATTCGCTCGCGATGGGCCGCCAGCCTCCATCTTGCTTCAAGATCTCTGTCGAAATCCCGTGCGGTGCGAAATTACATCATCACGCCGCCTGGCGTGATGATGTCATACGTCACCACGCCAGCCGGCATGATGACGCAATCTTGCGCCGCACAGGATTTCGGCTGAGATGTTCAAGCAAGATGGCGGTGGCCGGCCCGTCGCAAACAAATGGAGGCGGTAAGTTTTATTTTATTTATTTTTAATTGTTAATTTTACACTATGTATGAACGCGGCATCTGAGGAGCACAATGACGGGGGCGGCGCTATTGCAGCTCCCTGTCATTGCACCCACTACTTACAAAAAAATGTGCTTCGTGACAAAGCAATTCGTCATGAAGCAAATTTTTGGGTGAAATTTGGCGAATCAGCCTAATCAAACTTTCAAGAAATTCGCTCATCTCTAATACTCGCAATAAAGTCCTATGTATACAAATACTCACTTCAAGCTTTCATCCTGGTAGCATACTTAAACTTGCTAGCTGCAATTATGGACTCTTAATAGCTGCCAGAAAATGGCTGCAGTTAACCATGTCATGACTAAACTAAAATGAAACCAAGTAGAGTTTTCAGAGATGTCTTGTCCTCAAACATAGTATCAGCATTTGTGGCCCCTATGGTGACTGGAAGCTGACTTCACATTTAGCATCTGGGTGATTATTATGCCATATGCGTGCCATACTATGTGGTGTACGGTCATGAAGACCTCCAGTCCTGGACTAATAGGTACTTTACAATGACAGCGCAGGGGGAATGAGGTGGATATGATGAGCTTGTAAGGAAGGAGGAATTCGGACATTTCTTCTATGTATCCTCATACTAGATCTGTTGAGTGTTGTAGAGAAGGATGTTCATGATGAATATTTCACTAGTCGTGCTGCAGAGCTAGGTATGAATAACCAGGCTGGGATTCTCAGCGTCTGAGGCTGTCACAAGAGTCAGAACTTCGGCTCCAACTTCTACTACGACTCCTACTGGGCTCCCGAGAGCTTCTGTTCCAGTCCCTGCTGCGGCTCCTGCTGTGACTTGAGTAACTGTGACTTCTGGACCTGCTTCTTGGATTGTACCACGAAGGGTTGCTGCTGTCACTGCTCGATGATGATGGGCTAGGCCGGTAATATGGGATGGGGCGCTTGCGAGCACTGTGTGGAGAATGACAGACACATTAGCATGGATCTAGATGATTTTCCATTGCTGAGATGCCAAGTTGCTTTAGGTCACAAGTGCCATGTAAGGACAGGGCTGTTTATTTTTAGATTATACATTACTGATGATCTCTGCTGAAAATTCACATGAAATATTACTGACCTGAAATCCCTCATATTTAATGTTTATTTCAGACATGATAGCTTGATCTGCTAGATTTTTCTGTCTTATATTACTATCTATCTACATCAAGGAAATATTAAGCACACAAGTGACATTAAGAACGACCATTAGTTGCATGTAAATTCACTATTTCATTAAATCATACAGTATGTAGGCTTATAAGAAGTCCAGGTATCTGAACTATAAATGTTATGTGGTAAACTATATCTAGGACAAAATGATTTACAGAAGTTTAGCTTATAGTTGTAAACCAAATGTTTTTTTTTTCCTAAACTCTTGTATTTAGATCATATGCAAATGTGTGCAAATATACTAAATCACACATACTAAATCTCCTAAATTGTCATCTGAGTCACAGAACTAGGACAACCATGTGGCATGAAACCTGCGTTTTATCATACTAGTATCAAAAATATAAGTATATTAATGCACATTCCTAATGCAGCTTGTGCAAGAGTTTTAGGCCTTGTGCCCACTGCCATATTATCCTTACAGTGACATACAATGACATCCATAGAAGTCTATGGGGCCATACTGTTCCTGAATATGTCTCTGATTTAATACATAGGCATTTTTTTCTATTACATGGAATCCAACAGTAAAATATCAGGGCATGCTCCACTGGATGCTATATTCTGTAAGGATTGTGCCCTAGAAGCAATGCTTTTGGGAATGGAGTAAGGACAGCAGTCTAAATATAACAGCTTCCAAGAAGCAGAAATCAAATCTGAACATACTGCAAAATTGTTTGTTCGCCATAATTTTCTGTTCCATTGTCCAGAAGGTTGGTAAACTTGCTTTCAGTGTCTTCCACCTACTGTGTTTTAATTTGTTGGCCACTGACGTAAACTGAGGAGTGATGTCTAAAATGCAGCTCTACATCTGGCTAAATGCCCATTTAATGACACTGACATGAGATCTGCCCTTGTTAAAGCAGAATTTTTGGACCGCCAACAAGCCACTGTTTTCCCCCCCAAAAAACACCATGTTTAAACACATGTGCCCACAATAAGGGACAATTTTTGGAAGGTTTCTATGTGAAAATGCATAACACATGCGTTTACCCATAGCTATATATGTCAGTATCACAATTGGACCCAAAAAGTTCTGATCTCTACTGCGGATGTAAAATTGGCATAAACTCATCAGTACATTTATAATGAGTATTAAAAGTTATAGGGTAACACCGCAACTTGGCCGGAAACTCTAAAGGGGGCTACATATAGTCAGTTATTTCTCTCTCCAGTGCAGGCTAGTAGGCTACTGACACAAACCTCTGGTAGCAGTGCCCATGAGTACAAGAGGATTGGGCATGGATATTCAACATGCTTGATCGTCCATTCCCTTGACATCATATGTTGGTAGAGAGTAGGGAAAACCCTTTACACATAACATAGTTGGCCAAGCCTGCTGAAATCACTAGCTTAACTGTAATGTGTATGAAGGTTATGAATGCAATAAAACAATATCTATTACACATCCATTTGTATTGTTACTTATTGTCTCTCAAGAAAAACAAGCAAGTTTTATTAATAGTATAATCTATGACAGCTGGCTTCTTGGAACTCTTCACAGCTGACGTTCTTTGGCGATTAGAAGGTCCTTTTAGCTTGGCTAAATATTAATGTAAGCAGGAAGGTAGCATCTCTGGATCGAATGTTTATTGGAAATAAAAGAAAATTATGACTTCACTTGTTTTTAGCCAGTTTGTTACTCTACTTGCTTATTATGATAAATGGGTTTTCCGCAAGTACAATATTGATGACCTATCCTTATAGGTCATTAATATTTTAACATTGGGAGGGCTGACTCTCGGCACCTCCTGTCGATCAGCTGTTTGAAGAGGCTATGGCACTACAATAAGCTATGTGACCTCTTTCTTGGCCAGTATCATAATGTGCAGTGGTCACATGGCTAATTTGCAGCTCAGTGCCATTTGGTGAATGAGCTTGGATTGCAACAACAATCACAGCCGTTATACAATGTACAGTACTGTCTTTCATATGCTTAATTTCATATGCTTCTTTAAAAAGCTGATTGGCGGGTGTGTCGGGAGTAGGACATCCACCAATAAGATATTGATGACCTATCCTGAGAATTGGTCATGATTAGGGATGAGCGAACTCGAACTGTATAGTTCGGGTTCGTACCGAATTTTGGGGTGTCCGTGACACGGACCCGAACCCGGACATTTTCGTAAAAGTCCGGGTTCGGGTTCGGTGTTCGTCGCTTTCTTGGCGCTTTTGTGACGCTTTCTTGGCGCTTTTTGAAAGGCTGCAAAGCAGCCAATCAACAAGCGTCATACTACTTGCCCCAAGAGGCCATCACAGCCATGCCTACTATTGGCATGGCTGTGATTGGCCAGAGCACCATGTGACCCAGCCTCTATTTAAGCTGGAGTCACATAGCGCCGCCCGTCACTCTGCTCTGATTAGCGTAGGGAGAGGTTGCGGCTGCGACAGTAGGGCGAGATTAGGCAGATTAACTCCTCCAAAGGACTTGATTAACTGATCGATCTGCAGCTGTGGATCATTGAGCTGCTGATCCTCAATTGCTCACTGTTTTTAGGCTGCACAGACCGTTTGTCAGTCTCATTTTTCTGGGGTGATCGGCGGCCATTTTGTGTCTTGTGGTGCGCCAGCACAAGCTGCGACCAAGTGCATTTAACCCTCAATGGTGTGGTTGTTTTTTGGCTAAAGCCTACATCAGGGTGAAGCTGTCACACCAAGTGCATTTAACCAGCAATAGTCTGTTCATTTTTTGGCCATATACAAAATCAGGGGCAAGCTGCGCCTGTCACCAAGTGCATTTAACCCTCAATGGTGTGGTTGTTTTTTGGCTAAAGCCTACATCAGGGTGAAGCTGTGACACCAAGTGCATTTAACCAGCAATAGTCTGTTCATTTTTTGGCCATATACAAAATCAGGGGCAAGCTGCGCCTGTCACCAAGTGCATTTAACCCTCAATGGTGTGGTTGTTTTTTGGCTAAAGCCTACATCAGGGTGAAGCTGTCACACCAAGTGCATTTAACCAGCAATAGTCTGTTCATTTTTTGGCCATATACAAAATCAGGGGCAAGCTGCGCCTGTCACCAAGTGCATTTAACCCTCAATGGTGTGGTTGTTTTTTGGCTAAAGCCTACATCAGGGTGAAGCTGTCACACCAAGTGCATTTAACCAGCAATAGTCTGTTTATTTTTTGGCCATATCCCAGTCTAATTCTGTCACTAAATCCATACCGGTCACCCAGCGCCTAAATACTAGGCCTCAAATTTATATCCAGCTAAATCTGTCCCTAGTGCTGTAGCTGGGCGAGTTATTTAGTGTCCGTTCAAGCACATTTCTTGTTCTGGGTTGAAATACAATTCCCAATTTAGCAATTTCATAATTTAGTGGTTCCTGCTATATCAGAGCTATTTGAAATCTATCCCAAAAAGGGTATATAATATTGAAGGTGCACATTGGGTCATTCAGAATAACTTCACACACACCCGCTACTGTGTATTTCCAAGTCTAATTCTGTCACTAAACCCATACCTGTCACCCAGCGCCTAAATACTAGGCCTCAAATTTAAATCCCTCTAAATCTCTCGTTACCGCTGTACTGTTGTTGCTGGGCAAGATATTTAGTGTCCGTCAAAGCACATTTTTTGTTCTGGGTTGAAGTACAATTCCCAATTTAGCAATTTCATAATTTAGTGGTTCCTGCTATATCAGAGCTATTTGGAATCTATCCCTAAAAGGGTATATAATATTGAAGGTGCACATTGGGTCATTCAGAATAACTTCACACACACCCGCTACTGTGTATTTCCAAGTCTAATTCTGTCACTAAACCCATACCTGTCACCCAGCGCCTAAATACTAGGCCTCAAATTTAAATCCCTCTAAATCTCTCGTTACCCACCGCTGTACTGTTGTTGCTGGGCAAGATATTTAGTGTCCGTCAAAGCACATTTTTTGTTCTGGGTTGAAGTACAATTCCCAATTTAGCAATTTCATAATTTAGTGGTTTCTGCTATATCAGAGCTATTTGAAATCTATCCCTAAAAGGGTATATAATATTGAAGGTGCACATAGGGTCATTCAGAATAACTTCACACACACGCTTCTGTGCATTTCCAAGTCTAATTCTGTCACTAAATCCATACCGGTGACCCAGCGCCTAAATACTAGGCCTCAAATTTAAATCCCTCTAAATCTCTCGTTACCCACCGCTGTACTGTTGTTGCTGGGCAAGATATTTAGTGTCCGTCAAAGCACATTTTTTGTTCTGGGTTGAAGTACAATTCCCAATTTAGCAATTTCATAATTTAGTGGTTTCTGCTATATCAGAGCTATTTGAAATCTATCCCTAAAAGGGTATATAATATTGAAGGTGCACATAGGGTCATTCAGAATAACTTCACACACACGCTTCTGTGCATTTCCAAGTCTAATTCTGTCACTAAATCCATACCGGTGACCCAGCGCCTAAATACTAGGCCTCAAATTTAAATCCCTCTAAATCTCTCGTTACCCACCGCTGTACTGTTGTTGCTGGGCAAGATATTTAGTGTCCGTCAAAGCACATTTTTTGTTCTGGGTTGAAGTACAATTCCCAATTTAGCAATTTCATAATTTAGTGGTTTCTGCTATATCAGAGCTATTTGAAATCTATCCCTAAAAGGGTATATAATATTGAAGGTGCACATAGGGTCATTCAGAATAACTTCACACACACGCTTCTGTGCATGTCCAAGTCTAATTCTGTCACTAAATCCATACCGGTGACCCAGCGCCTAAATACTAGGCCTCAAATTTAAATCCCTCTAAATCTCTCGTTACCCACCGCTGTACTGTTGTTGCTGGGCAAGATATTTAGTGTCCGTCAAAGCACATTTTTTGTTCTGGGTTGAAGTACAATTCCCAATTTAGCAATTTCATAATTTAGTGGTTTCTGCTATATCAGAGCTATTTGAAATCTATCCCTAAAAGGGTATATAATATTGAAGGTGCACATAGGGTCATTCAGAATAACTTCACACACACGCTTCTGTGCATTTCCAAGTCTAATTCTGTCACTAAATCCATACCGGTGACCCAGCGCCTAAATACTAGGCCTCAAATTTAAATCCCTCTAAATCTCTCGTTACCCACCGCTGTACTGTTGTTGCTGGGCAAGATATTTAGTGTCCGTCAAAGCACATTTTTTGTTCTGGGTTGAAGTACAATTCCCAATTTAGCAATTTCATAATTTAGTGGTTTCTGCTATATCAGAGCTATTTGAAATCTATCCCTAAAAGGGTATATAATATTGAAGGTGCACATAGGGTCATTCAGAATAACTTCACACACACGCTTCTGTGCATTTCCAAGTCTAATTCTGTCACTAAACCCATACCTGTCACCCAGCGCCTAAATACTAGGCCTCAAATTTAAATCCCTCTAAATCTCTCGTTACCGCTGTCCTGTTGTAGCTGGGAAAGTTATTTAGTGTCCGTCAAAGCACATTTTTTGTTCTGGGTTGAAGTACAATTCCCAATTTAGCAATTTCATAATTTAGTGGTTCCTGCTATATCAGAGCTATTTGAAATCTATCCCAAAAAGGGTATATAATATTGAAGGTGCACATTGGGTCATTCAGAATAACTTCACACACACCCGCTACTGTGTATTTCCAAGTCTAATTCTGTCACTAAACCCATACCTGTCACCCAGCGCCTAAATACTAGGCCTCAAATTTAAATCCCTCTAAATCTCTCGTTACCGCTGTCCTGTTGTAGCTGGGAAAGTTATTTAGTGCCCGTCAAAGCACATTTTTTGTTCTGGGTTGAAGTACAATTCCCAATTTAGCAATTTCATAATTTAGTGGTTCCTGCTATATCAGAGCTATTTGAAATCTATCCCAAAAAGGGTATATAATATTCAAGGTGCACATTGGGTCATTCAGAATAACTTCACACACACGCTTCTGTGCATTTCCAAGTCTAATTCTGTCACTAAATCCATACCGGTCACCCAGCGCCTAAATACTAGGCCTCAAATTTATATCCCGCTGAATTTGAATACAATACATTGGGCCAAATAATATATTTGTTGTTGTGGTGAACCATAACAATGAGAAAAACATCTAGTAAGGGACGCGGACGTGGACATGGTCGTGGTGGTGTTAGTGGACCCTCTGGTGCTGGGAGAGGACGTGGCCGTTCTGCCACATCCACACGTCCTAGTGTACCAACTACCTCAGGTCCCAGTAGCCGCCAGAATTTACAGCGATATATGGTGGGGCCCAATGCCGTTCTAAGGATGGTAAGGCCTGAGCAGGTACAGGCATTAGTCAATTGGGTGGCCGACAGTGGATCCAGCACGTTCACATTATCTCCCACCCAGTCTTCTGCAGAAAGCGCACAGATGGCGCCTGAAAACCAACCCCATCAGTCTGTCACATCACCCCCATGCATACCAGGGAAACTGTCTCAGCCTCAAGTTATGCAGCAGTCTCTTATGCTGTTTGAAGACTCCGCTGGCAGGGTTTCCCAAGGGCATCCACCTAGCCCTTCCCCAGCGGTGAAAGACATAGAATGCACTGACGCACAACCACTTATGTTTCCTGATGATGAGGACATGGGAATACCACCTCAGCATGTCTCTGATGATGACGAAACACAGGTGCCAACTGCTGCGTCTTTCTGCAGTGTGCAGACTGAACAGGAGGCCAGGGATCAAGACTGGGTGGAAGACGATGCAGGGGACGATGAGGTCCTAGACCCCACATGGAATGAAGGTCGTGCCACTGACTTTCACAGTTCGGAGGAAGAGGCAGTGGTGAGACCGAGCCAACAGCGTAGCAAAAGAGGGAGCAGTGGGCAAAAGCAGAACACCCGCCGCCAAGAGACTCCGCCTGCTACTGACCGCCGCCATCTGGGACCGAGCACCCCAAAGGCAGCTTCAAGGAGTTCCCTGGCATGGCACTTCTTCAAACAATGTGCTGACGACAAGACCCGAGTGGTTTGCACGCTGTGCCATCAGAGCCTGAAGCGAGGCATTAACGTTCTGAACCTGAGCACAACCTGCATGACCAGGCACCTGCATGCAAAGCATGAACTGCAGTGGAGTAAACACCTTAAAACCAAGGAAGTCACTCAGGCTCCCCCTGCTACCTCTTCTGCTGCTGCCGCCTCGGCCTATTCTGCTGCTGCCGCCTCGGCCTCTTCCTCCGCCTCTGGAGGAACGTTGGCACCTGCCGCCCAGCAAACAGGGGATGTACCACCAACACCACCACCACCACCTCCGTCACCAAGCGTCTCAACCATGTCACACGCCAGCGTTCAGCTCTCCATCTCACAAACATTTGATAGAAAGCGTAAATTCCCACCTAGCCACCCTCGATCCCTGGCCCTGAATGCCAGCATTTCTAAACTACTGGCCTATGAAATGCTGTCATTTAGGCTGGTGGACACAGACAGCTTCAAACAGCTCATGTCGCTTGCTGTCCCACAGTATGTTGTTCCCAGCCGGCACTACTTCTCCAAGAGAGCCGTGCCTTCCCTGCACAACCAAGTATCCGATAAAATCAAGTGTGCACTGCGCAACGCCATCTGTAGCAAGGTCCACCTAACCACAGATACGTGGACCAGTAAGCACGGCCAGGGACGCTATATCTCCCTAACTGCACACTGGGTAAATGTAGTGGCAGCTGGGCCCCAGGCGGAGAGCTGTTTGGCGCACGTCCTGCCGCCGCCAAGGATCGCAGGGCAACATTCTTTGCCTCCTGTTGCCACCTCCTCCTTCTCGGCTTCCTCCTCCTCTTCTTCCACCTGCTCATCCAGTCAGCCACACACCTTCACCACCAACTTCAGCACAGCCCGGGGTAAACGTCAGCAGGCCATTCTGAAACTCATATGTTTGGGGGACAGGCCCCACACCGCACAGGAGTTGTGGCGGGGTATTGAACAACAGACCGACGAGTGGTTGCTGCCGGTGAGCCTCAAGCCCGGCCTGGTGGTGTGTGATAATGGGCGAAATCTCGTTGCAGCTCTGGGACTAGCCAATTTGACGCACATCCCTTGCTTGGCGCATGTGCTGAATTTGGTGGTGCAGAAGTTCATTCACAACTACCCCGACATGTCAGAGCTGCTGCATAAAGTGCGGGCCGTCTGTTCGCGCTTCCGGCGTTCACATCCTGCCGCTGCTCGCCTGTCTGCGCTACAGCGTAACTTCGGCCTTCCCGCTCACCGCCTCATATGCGACGTGCCCACCAGGTGGAACTCCACCTTGCACATGCTGGACAGACTGTGCGAGCAGCAGCAGGCCATAGTGGAGTTTCAGCTGCAGCACGCACGGGTCAGTCGCACTACAGAACAGCACCACTTCACCACCAATGACTGGGCCTCCATGCGAGACCTGTGTGCCCTGTTGCGCTGTTTCGAGTACTCCACCAACATGGCCAGTGGCGATGACACCGTTATCAGCGTTACAATACCACTTCTATGTCTCCTTGAGAAAACACTTAGGGCGATGATGGAACAGGAGGTGGCCCAGGAGGAGGAGGAGGAGGATGAGGAAGAGGGGTCATTTTTAGCACTTTCAGGCCAGTCTCTTCGAAGTGACTCAGAGGGAGGTTTTTTGCAACAGCAGAGGCCAGGTACAAATGTGGCCAGCCAGGGCCCACTACTGGAGGACGAGGAGGACGAGGATGAGGAGGAGGTGGAGGAGGATGAGGATGAAGCATGGTCACAGCGGGGTGGCACCCAACGCAGCTCGGGTCCATCACTGGTGCGTGGCTGGGGGGAAAGGCAGGACGATGACGATACGCCTCCCACAGAGGACAGCTTGTCCTTACCCCTGGGCAGCCTGGCACACATGAGCGACTACATGCTGCAGTGCCTGCGCAACGACAGCAGAGTTGCCCACATTTTAACCTGTGCGGACTACTGGGTTGCCACCCTGCTGGATCCACGCTACAAAGACAATGTGCCCACCTTACTTCCTGCACTGGAGCGTGATAGGAAGATGCGCGAGTACAAGCGCACGTTGGTAGACGCGCTACTGAGAGCATTCCCAAATGTCACAGGGGAACAAGTGGAAGCCCAAGGCCAAGGCAGAGGAGGAGCAAGAGGTCGCCAAGGCAGCTGTGTCACGGCCAGCTCCTCTGAGGGCAGGGTTAGCATGGCAGAGATGTGGAAAACTTTTGTCAACACGCCACAGCTAACTGCACCACCACCTGATACGCAACGTGTTAGCAGGAGGCAACATTTCACTAACATGGTGGAACAGTACGTGTGCACACCCCTCCACGTACTGACTGATGGTTCGGCCCCATTCAACTTCTGGGTCTCTAAATTGTCCACGTGGCCAGAGCTAGCCTTTTATGCCTTGGAGGTGCTGGCCTGCCCGGCAGCCAGCGTTTTGTCTGAACGTGTATTCAGCACGGCAGGGGGCGTCATTACAGACAAACGCAGCCGCCTGTCTACAGCCAATGTGGACAAGCTGACGTTCATAAAAATGAACCAGGCATGGATCCCACAGGACCTGTCCGTCCCTTGTCCAGATTAGACATTAACTACCTCCCCATAACCATATATTATTGGACTCCAGGGCACTTCCTCATTCAATCCTATTTTTATTTTCATTTTACCATTATATTGCGATGCTACCCAAAGTTGAATGAACCTCTCCTCTGCCTGTGTGCTAGGCCTAAATATATGCCAATGGACTGTTGCAGTGGTGGCTGACATGAAGCCTGATTCTCTGCTATGACATGCAGACTAATTCTCTGCTGACATGAAGCCAGATTGTCTGTTACGGGACCTCTCTCCTCTGCCTGGGTGCTGGGCCTAAATTTATGACAATGGACTGTTGCAGTGGTGGCTGACGTGAAGCCTCATTCTCTGCTATGACATGCAGACTAATTCTCTGCTGACATGAAGACAGATTCTCTGTTACGGGACCTCTCTCCTCTGCCTGGGTGCCGGGGCCTAAATATCTGAGAATGGACTGTTCCAGTGGTGGGTGACGGGAAGCCAGATTCTCTGCTATGGAACCTCTCTCCAATTGATTTTGGTTAATTTTTATTTATTTAATTTTTATTTTAATTCATTTCCCTATCCACATTTGTTTGCAGGGGATTTACCTACATGTTGCTGCCTTTTGCAGCCCTCTAGCCCTTTCCTGGGCTGTTTTACAGCCGTTTTAGTGCCGAAAAGTTCGGGTCCCCATTGACTTCAATGGGGTTCGGGTTCGGGACGAAGTTCGGATCGGGTTCGGATCCCGAACCCGAACATTTCCGGGATGTTCGGCCGAACTTCTCGAACCCGAACATCCAGGTGTTCGCTCAACTCTAGTCATGATCATTCTACTTACAGAAAAGTCCTTTCAGTATTTATATCATCATGTTTACCTAGTGATCCTTCTTGCTTCCAGGTGACTTGGAGAATTTCTTCTGCGCTTTCTCAAAGGGGAATAAGAGCTCCGTCTTATCCTGTGACCTCCTTTACGAGTTTCTTTTTCCCCAGAATCATACTTGTTATTTCTCTCTCGATCTCTGTTGGAATCAATTTATAATTGTCATATTTAATGAATAACCTTTCTATAATGAAGAAACAATTCATATTGGACCAGATTTACAGTACTAATATGTCTGTACCTAAATTCTGTTTAAAAAGTAGAGTAAACTGCTGCCATTTTTGTGCAATTTGGCAAAAATAAGGTTTCTACACATTTTTTTGACTTGGTTGAAAAAGGGTACAAGGCTTAACAGGAAGAACTTTTCATGTAAGAGGGTTGTGGTCTATAGTGAATTGTTCTGTGGCAAAATTGTACCACAATTCTGGTGTAAATTTCTGTCTCAAAGCCAACAAATAGTTGGTATAGAGTTAGACAAAAGTAGTTATCCCTGAAACAAGTTTATCATCCAGCCTGAGCCACTAGGCTAAATTTTGCACAGGTCTTGACAGCCTGTCTAAGCCATCTATAGGGTTTGCAAATCTGTCCTATTGTGTTTGAATCTGATCTCAACTGTTATATCAATACTTTATATATATATATATATATATATATATATATATATATATATATGTTTAATTTGAGAATAGATTACATAGATGAAGGACATGATGCATATTAACTCCAGTAATTATTATTAATTAGAAATTAGCCAGCCAAGGTGTAGTTTGACAAACCATTTACATCTACATTTACAAAGAATGGCACTTAACTAATGAATTACAAGGTGCACACATTATACTAAATGTGCACGATTTAAACACTGATAGGCCCCAAAATTTTTTTCTATGAGCAGATGTTAATTTGTTCCATAACACTGATCCATTTCTCCTCTGTCTAATTTAGACATGAGTGAACCATGCAAGATTCAGTTGAAGTTCTTAAAAAAAAAATTCAGAGCGATAGAGAGAAAGAGCCTAGGACACAAATATGTTTCTCAACAATATATATGCGTTGTCTAAGGGATACTGTTTTACATTATGGAGGGCCCTTAGTATCTTGAATATGTGTGCTGTAGGCCAGGTGATGCCTCTCTGGTTTTCTATCTGATGCCGGCAAATGTTAGACATGATAATTTGTATATATTTTACCAAGAAATCCAGAGAAGCATGGTCTAGACTACAATAGTCATCACGTATATCAACTGGTCTCCATAATAGAAATATTACCCACCCAGAAGTTCCCCCTAAGCCCTTGCAACTATAAAAGCTGTTCTCATCTGCTTTACTCTGGTAAAGGGTTTTTGTCTCGAAAGAGCAATTTTTCTAGCTTTGCTACATGTGCATTTTTAAAAGGGGGGGGGAGCATCTCTGCCAATGCACTGTATGAAAATAATGCAGTGCTCATATTGCTGTTGTGTTATCTTTACTGTTTACCTACTTGCTGTGCAGCAGCAAGTAGTTATACTTATAGCTCTTGCTGCCTCACTTCAATGGGATGTATCCTACCTATTCACCTGATACATCAGTTAAGCAAACACCTTTCAACTTTTTTCACTATTTTGGATCAACTTCAGAACCTCCAACTGAAAGTGAGACAAGAGAATTACAATATCTCACAAAGCTTACACCTCTGTCAACAAACTTGCAAACTAGTTCTCTTCCTAAAAGGAACCAGAATGTCTCAAGAGAAATTTGTATTACTTGGTGGGGTGTGGGGTGCTCTTTAGCATTAGGGAGACAAAAAAATAAGTATTGTATGCCAGGTTTCTAGGCAGATTATATGGAAATCGCATATCTTAATTTGGCTGGCATGAAAAAAGAATAGCATTCTTTCCCGTTTTGGAAGAAAAGCTAATTTGAAAATCTTTCCCAGAAAGTCAAAGATATGCAAATCATGCTTCCCTGACAAAAAGAATAAAGAAAAGAGGGGATAATTTATCTAATGCCGGACCTAATCACAAACTGGTAGAGTTTGGACCTAATTATGAACTGGTAGAACAATCCTTAGTCCAATTAATACATTTGACAACAATGGATATGGGGGGCACACTTAAATAGAAAGGGAGTGCACTCACTATTCAAACACAACACCAAATTTACCCAAAGAAGGCCACAAGGCCCAAGAGAACTGCAATAATGTGCACATCCACAAATTGTAAAATTATTTTATTGGACTACAAAGACACATAAACATGATTAAAAAATTCCTCAGGGGAAGCGGGACGGTACCAGCAATACCTGTGGGATGCGATATCTGTGACCCATATCCACCCTTATAGTCCAAGCCTCACATTTTTTATTCCTTTCAGGTATTATTTAATGTTATTTTTTGATGCCACATAATCATCTATTTATTGTGAACCTGTTTGGGTTCAACATTGCATGTCTTTCTGTCTCGGACTATATACACTGTGTGCCTGTTCGTGGACTTTGGTGGCCAATTGGTGCTTGGTTTTACCAGCACATGATGTATTATACACAATTTTTAAATCATGTTTGTGTGTCTTTGTAGGCCAATAAAATTGTTCTATTTTACAATTTGTGGATGTGCACATTATTGTGGTTCTCTTAGCCTTGTGGCCTTCTTTGGGTAATTTTGAAATTAATACATTTGGTCTAAACTACATATCGAGGAAAACCACAACCATTTTTTTTTTTAATGTACTATCACCCTTGAGTGAGCATAAAAGTCACCAAAATCGAGGTAAATTTGAGGCACTTTCCAAGGTGACTTTTGAAAACTGTGTTTTACACCGAAAACTGGCATAAATACAATACATTGACGCACTGGAGACTTGCATTGTGTACTATTAATTGAAAAGAGCACGAGAGAAGAAAAAATTGAAGTAAAATAGAAGTAGAAAGAGGTAGTGGAAGGCAATGAGTGGAAAGGAAAGCAGGCGATGAGCAGTCAACACTATGAGCAATGGGAAGTAGCTCTTGCTTGTCTCCACCAATTTGTAATATTTTTCTCAGTGACTCTTACTTTTGGTATACTCAACTAGTTTAAGAGCTGGTATATAATAATGAAGCACTTACTGATAAGTTTATTCTGATCAGTAGGGCATTTTATGCAAATAGAATATAATGCAGAGATAGAAGATCATCAAACAATGTGAGGTATAAGATGATGAATGTGAACGCATTCTGCATATAGTGGAAGGTAAAAAAGAAATATTACAAACTTTGGATGCAGGATGACTGTAAATTTATATGGATACTGGAGATGAGTGATTGCTTCTAACTTGTACAGAAAAACTTACATACAACAGCATCTTATCAGAGATAATCTCTGGGAGCAGATAACATCACCTTCTCGCACAAAACTTGGCACAACAGAGTATTAAGCAGGTACAAACTGATGAAAGTATATAAGCTATTGCAAAGATATTCCTATGAATGAATGAAGCAGGATTGTGACTGCATTGTAAATTCATTTTAGTAAAGCACCTGCTTGGACTGTAGCGAGAGTAACTGGGACTTCTTCGTGTTCTTGAATTTCTACTTCCAGTGCTCTTTCTGGCCGATTTGGAAGAATAGCTGGGGGATCTTGAGTATGACCTGCAATGGTTTATAATAATTATGTGACCGCTCTTAATAGATATGTTAGAATAATACCGTACATTTCTTTCAAAATACTACTTTACAGCTTCACTGTAAACTTGTTAGCCCGGACCACCTACATTAGTATAGTCAGAAACTGACTACAGGCTGCTATAAAAAATTCAAAAGGTGGTCTGTAACCTGCTGGGAATTGTTAATTATTGACATGAAACACCTCTAAACATAGAGCTAAGTCTACACTGTGAATTTTAGCAGTGCTATACTGGAATCTTAATGTAACGTGGCCAAAGCCACCATGTAACCCTGGCCAAATCGGACAATCATGGCATTATTAAAGGAGTTTCCTGAGATTAGAACATTAGTGGCCTATTCTTATAGTCCTGACTCTTGGCACCCCTGCCGATCATTTGTTTGAAGTATAGAAAATATGTTTTTCCCTAACTACAGCTGAATGTTATCTGTATACAATATAGCATGAGCACATAAAAGTCTGTACCTATGTGAACTTACCTTGCACCTGAAGAGATGGATCTGCTTCGAGACGTTCTACCTGAAGATGACCTATAGTAAGAGGAATAAGAGCTGATGGAATGACTTGAGCTACGGGAGTAAGACCTTCTGGTGCTTCTGTATGAGGAGCTTCGTGATCGATCTCTGTGTACAGATGTTCTGTCAGGTGATATGTCAGATACACTTTTGTGTTCTTCAAGGCAGCCAAGACAAGAGGACAAATCTCTGAAGAAGAAAGAGACCCAACTCTTAATTTTTGTATATAGCAAAGTACCATACTGTTCATGTTGGACAATATGGTAGGATGGACAATACATAGCAATGCTCTGTTTTAATGAAGATGTTTTTGATAAAATTCCTAGTGTATCAATGTAGCCGTTTCAAATTTTTCACATCTCTTCACCTTTTTGCCGGTGTCCGTGAATCTTCCAAATGAAGTGATGAATCTTTACTAAAGGAAAAGCAGCTGGCAGATGAATTCCCTGAATCAGAGATGTTGTCACTGTGACCATTTGGAGTCTTCACAGATGAAGGGACACGTCCAAAACCCTGATGAATAGGACTCTCTTTGTCCTGGTTAATCTTTAACACAGAGGAACTTGTCTGCATCGAGGGAGGGGTGCATAAATCATTTCCCGAGTCATACTCGTTTGAGACATCCTTCTGACAACCGCCATGATTCTCTGTTGTGACCAAAAGGCCAGGGACTGATTGAGAAATCTGAAAACACAAAAGAGTGTTGACATAGGTGGAACCCAACACTTGTAATGCAACTTGTCACGTAGTGCCACAGTAACTTTCCAGAATAAATTTCTTGTTTTTTTAATTCTGCATATGCTGTATATTTTATTAACTGGAAATAAAATAGAAGAAAAACAAAGGAGAGGGTATGGAAAAATGAAAGAGAAAGGAGAAAACAGAAAAATAAATATTTGTATAGAAAGTCAACAGAGGTGCCTGCAGACAGTGAGAGCTGCAATGATACTGACACCATGCACAATTTTGGCATGCACCCATAGAAAAAGAATGAGAAAAAAAAGGGAACTGCTGTAAATGTAATGAGCTTTCGCTCTGATTAAACATTGGCTTAGTAAATGGGACACAGGCTTCAGAGGAGAATTGCTGCATTTAATGTAGCTGTTATCAAGTACAATGGTGCACAATGTGTTCTGCAGATTTAATTAGAGTATTGAAAGAGACAAAGCCGCACCTTTAAGTGTAGAGGGGACTAGCGGTCAGACAGCTGGGGCCAAGTGCTCAGGTCTTGTCATCTTTTTTTAAAATACTTTTTTATACAGACATAAAATGATAATGATGCTTGAATATTACTAACAAACAGGCAAAAAGGTTAGGTTTGAAAAAACAAAAACTGAGTGTTTGACATTTGTGAGTCTGTATAGAACTATATTTGACACAGTAACTTTGATACACTAGTAGAATATCACTTCAACTGCACCTTACTATCCTGTGCCATTGGCTAATCCAGTTTTCCCAGCTCAAGGCCTTATTCACATAGCCAGTGTTTGGTCAATGATTTCCATCAGTGTTTTTAAGCCAAAATCAGGAGTGAAGCCTATAGAGATATAAGGTATAATGGAAAGACTTGTACCTGTTCTGTGTTTAGAGCTGCACCTGATTTTGGCTAACAATCACTGATGAAAGTGATCAGCGGGGGGAGGGGTGTACCCCGCAAGGAACAGTATTTATCTTGAATAACACAAAACCATGAAAGGTCCTCTTTAAAGAGATTGTCCAGTCTAGAAAACTCTTTTTCATACACCCAATTAAAGAGGATCCCTATTTTTTGGGCTGGGGTGGAGAGTGGCTACAAAGAGTGCCTCTCACTTTGTTTACCCTGTGGTGGCTCTGCAGGGAGATTGAAGATTTACACCAGGTTTTCTTCAGATTTCAGTTAATTCCTGGGGATTTCACCTTATTGTAAACAAGTAGAGATTACACATAGTGTAGAACTCCTTTAAGCCTCATTCAAACATCAGTGTTCCACAAACGTGTTCTGTACGTGTTCTCCACAGACAGCACACGTCCCCATTCATTTTAATGTGTGTATTTAGCACGGTACGTTTTTTTAGCACGGATGCATGCTCTATTTTGTCCGTCTGACAGCATCACGGATGACAACTTTCTCACAGATTGGAGCACGGACACGGACATGCGAATGAGGCTTTAAGCAAAAGTTTCCAGAAATGAGAAAACTAATTCTAAATAAATTGAATTTGTCTCAAATTTTCCAAAACTTCAGGGTTCCAGTGAATCTGAAACTTTTGTGATTTGATTCGGATGAATCGCTCAAAATGGCATGTGCCATTTTACACATCAGAAGACAGCACAGCAGGACAGGGAAGATGAAGAAGGGGGATCATATGACCCTGGAAGGTGCCCTGGCCAGTACGTTTGCCCATAATGCCCTGCAGTAACCTCCAGCCAGGGACACTACTTATATGTGTCTAAGACACCATATAAAATCCTAACCTGGGAAGTCATGGAAGCATTCCCTCCCGGCAATCGCTTGCTCGCTAGGGGAGGAGACCGCTGCTGTTACATGCAGCAATTTCCTCCACAGCATAGGGAGGAGCAATCGCTATGCCCTCGCCCCCATGCTGTATAGTGGTTTGCCGGCGGCAGATCTTTATTAGATACTATGATTTGCAGTCTGCAAATGTTAATTTTTAACATGTCAAAAGATTTGGGATTGCCTGTTTGCTCATTCTTCGAGTAATCTGCGGCAGTATTACACTGCCAGATGAATGCTCATTAGCAATTATCTGCTGAAAAATTGGGCAGTGTAATACAGGCTTTAGATTTCATTCACTATCAAATAATTTAATTGACATAGAGCAGGCATGCTCAACCTGCGGCCCTCCAGCTTTTGCAAAACTACAACTCCCAGCATGCCTGAACAACCTACAGCTATCAGACTGCAGCAGGGCATTGTGGGAGTTGTAGTTTTACAACAGCAGGAGGGCCGCAGGTTGAGCATGCCTGACATAGAGGGATAAAATAGAGTCAGAATACTCAGGATAGTGTACTAGTGTGTGTCACTGAGCTGCAGCTCTTCAGTGAAGCTCTACTTGCACTGCACATCAGTATTGAATGCTGCAGTACTCACTATTTACAATCAGTCCTATTTACATTACAAAATGTACATTTAAAAATTCACAATCACAGACAGAATTATTCCTACAATATCAATCCTGGTGCTGATAATGTATTGGCTGACATATTTTTCTGTATTGCACTTGCACTGTGAATTTTTATTAGAGAAATTCAATTGATCACAAACTAGTGTACCTGATGGGTTGTTCTGTGTTACTCGGCATACTGGCTCATGTGGCAAAGGAACTGGTGAAGCTATATATATATATATATATATATATATATTACCATAACACGAATTATGTTGCACTGTCCAAAAAGGAATATTTTTGGGACCACTTGTTCAAAATAAGCTATTACTTCTTCTGATACCCCTGTGTGTGCATAAACACCAGAAGACATATTTTCCCAATAGGGATAATATTTGGGCAATTTCTTTCATAATTTTAGAAAGCATTAAAAATCCAATGGCGTAATGTATTTTTTAACAGGATGTTACCACCAGCTACCACCTGCTTTCCCATAGCCTTATATGTTTCTGTCACTTTAGCATTACTAATTCTGTCTTGGTGTTAGAAAGCTTGAAAGAGGTTGGATACAGTCCTAGGAGATCTCAGACTGCGCCCAGCAAAATGTGCCAAATTTATCATGCATATTAGTCACGTATATAGTAGCATGAATATGCATTGCCACCATGGTAATAGTCCCTATTAACATATTTGTCCAGTTCCTCCTTACTTATCAGCTCTTTCGCTCTCTAATCAACTTTTTACTGTTCAATCTCAGTATTAAATTGGATTATTTTGATTCAGCTTCTCCTTAAGTTAAAAAAATGAATTAGGCTCATATAGAAATAGTTAGTCACTTTCCCATTTTATCCAAAATGCTAAATAATTAATCTTTCCTAGATCTGTGTGAGGGGATACGGGATGCCCATAACAGTACCACTCGGACTGTGGAAAAGACAGTTGTCTAACAGTAATAAAGTTTCAAAACAATTTCACTATGTAGGTAAACGTGATTACCTCTCATACTCTAAAATACTTTACTGTGTCAAAACCCCTATAGTCGGTATCGAACAACTTCCTTTACATCAAAACTAGCAAGTCACATACAGTATATAATCCAATCAGTAATAGTATTGAAGAAGTTCTCCTTTGGAACAGATCTTTAATATCAGATAGACAGGGGTCCAACAACCCATGCCCTGCCAGTCAGCTGTTTGAGAGTAGCTCTGTGCTGAAACTACGCAACTCCATCTATGGTGTAGAGGACAGATCTGGTACTGCAGGGCTGTTATTGATGACCGAACCTATGGATAGATCATCAACTGTTATATATCATGGACTTTAATTTTCAAGTTACACTGTCCAACAATACCAACCGCTCATTTAACCGTTACATTTCTTTATAGATTTGTGCCAACTATAGAAGGGGGATAAAATTAATATGGTTGCCTGTTGCCTATTGATGGCACCTTATGAATTACAGACTGCTATAAAATGTTCAATCTTTATAGTCATTGTGAGAAGGCATCTGCCTACAAAGGAATAACAGATACAATTCGTATATACAAAAAGTGAATCTCCAAAACAGAGAACAGAATAACCTTACCGCAATACAGTAATTATATTTCTGGTCTCTCATGCTTCCTATGTCAGCTTTCTTTCTTTGTAATCTTGTTTTTTTATTATTTTGCTAGAATTATCCAAATGATTTATTCACAAAATGCATTTAGTAAGCTATTCCAATTGCTAAATAGCCAAGTAATAATCACAAGTGCTATTACAGGTAATTTCTAATGCCAAGGTTGTCAGCCAGCATTTAAATAAAAGGTAATATGCATAAATGTCTCAGTTACATGTAAACAGGGATCTTCTTAAGATTTGGAAAGTTTTTTTTAAATATTCTTAAAGAAACTATAGAAATTGCATTGACTTGTGTGTGATGACCCTGATTCTGAAATTAATTATGTACTGTACATAAGTAATGCCAGTAAAATGTATGTCATTATTCCTGTTCAGGTAACAGTTCAATGGTATGTAACATGCAAAATGTCAGCTTAATGTTTGCTACAACTATTTCTGCATCCACCTTAGATATAGCATTGGTGGTTTCCTATGTCCACAGGGACTGCAAGGTTAACAATCGGTTAACTGGACCAAGGGATCACACAGATCTTTTTTCATCAATGTGATGGAAAATAGGAAGGAATGCAACAAGTGCTGGGCCCAGGGGTGGATTGGCCATAGACCCTACAGGGAAATTTCCCGGTGGGCTGATGCCCAGGGGGCCACCCAAACTCTCCTGATGGCCAAGGCCAGGTACATAATGATCTGATGATCAATGGCCAGAGTTGCCCTCTTGAACTGAACTGTATTACCATCCTCAGGACAATGATACAGTTGGATAATGTGGCGGGGCGGCAGTATTTTGTGCTGCACTGTGGTATTTGGTTCTGATGGGGTGGTACTTTGTGCTGCACCATGGTATTGCAGGCCATGCCTACTTGTGTTACCCTGACTGCTATCAATTTAGTCCCACCTACAATATGGGGCCACTTTTAGTTTTTTTCAAGGGCCACTTTAAGTTCCCAATCCGCCCCTGGCTGGGCCCCAACCTGACAGGTACTTTAGGGCCTTTCTCCTCTGTCTGCATTAAAGGTTGAAAATAAAGAAACTGTTTCCTAGGGAATGGGAAAGGCACACAATTAGTCAGATCAATGTACTTTGGCTGGTCACTGCTGGGAATGATGAAAGTAAGCCAACAAGCTGCATCTACAATTTTCAGCCGAAATTGACACAAATAATGATACATTAATACTAGGTCATAAGAATTTATCTGACTGCATTGGAAATGGTTTTTGCATTACAAGCTTTTAGATTCTATTTGTTCTTTCAAAGGTCCGGATAAAGATCTGTATCCACCATTTTCATATTCATTTTGTTTAATTGCGTGTGATGTGTTGCTGAAAGCTATTTGCTGCATCTACTTTGTTCTAAAATGATTCCTTCATCTGATCCCATCAGTTTATGGCAGCAATGACATGTCTCATATGACAGAAGATTGGGAGTCATATTTCATTATTTACATTGTTTTCAATGATGCATTACTGATTAAAAGTAGAAATTGTACATGTACGTGTCAATGTGTTCCAATTGTGAATGATAAAATTATTTTAATATAGTTTCTATTTGCAAAGAAAATATTTTACAACATCAAGTAGTAGTTCTGCCTTTTTAGTTATCTATCTATCTATCTATCTATCTAAGTATCTATCCAATTAGGTCCACACAGTCGTTGCAAAACAAAAGTTAAGACAAAATCAGAAGTGAATTCTAAGCAGATGAAAAGTAAAAAAATGATTATTAATATAATTTTGGATCCACTTCTAGTTTGGGTAATAAAAAAACGAAACTTTACATCAAAACTGAATTGTATAAACAAATACCCCCCCCCCCCCCCCCAGCTCCAGTGCCTCTGATAAAATGGTTGCCGGTCCCCACTATCAGACACTTATGGCATTTCCTATAGATTTGATGTAAATGTCTTTCATGGAAAAAAGGAGCCTGATATTAAAAGAGTTGGACCATCTCAGACTTAGATAGGATTCCTATCTAAGGGGTTGACATGTTACTATTTGTGGTGGACTTATAAATCTTATATTTATTTTTGAATAATATTTTTGGTACTTATGGTAGCCTATTTGCCAACCTTTACTAGGTGGTTTTCTATCCCTTTATCAGGACCACCCTAGGGGTGTATAGGAGGTTCCTGATACTGGATCGCCCCTATCGGGTGGCCATTCCGTCTTGTAGGCAGGGTATCAAGCACAGGGTGGGACAGTGTCCCAGAGATTAACCAGTCTACACCTAACATAGTAACAAAGTAACATAGTTTATAAGGCTGAAAAAAAAGACATCTGTCCATCCAGTTCAGCCTGTTATCCTGCAAGTTGATCAAGAGGAAGGCAAAAAAAAACTGTGAGGTAGCAGCCAATTTTCCTCACTTAAGGGGAACAAAATTCCTTCCCAGCTCCTGTTAGGCAATCAGAATAACTCCCTGGATCAACGACCCATCTCTACTAGCTATAGCCTGTAATATTATTACACTCCAGAAATACATCCAGGCTCCTCTTGAACTCTTTTAGTGACCTCACCATCACCACCTCCTCAGGCAGAGAGTTCCTCTTGTATGTTTATAGCATGTGTGGCAAATTAGGGAGAGGCGCTCATAGGGTAGTATGAATTTAAAAAGATATATTAAGAACAGAACGTGCCAATAGTTATGCTCACCTTCTGGTGTTGTGCAATCCTCGTGGGTGGAGTGGCCGGTTCTCCAGAGGAGTGATGTGGAACACAATAGGGGGATATGTACTAAAATAGTACACAAGGTGTGATACCTCCTGGCTCAAAGACACAACCTCAAAAGATGTACAGTCAGATCCATAAATATTGGGACATCGACACAATTGTAACATTTTTGGCTCTATACACCACCACAATGGATTTGAAATGAAATTAACAAGATGTTCTTTAACTGCAGGCTATCAGCTTTAATTTGAGGGTATTTACATCCAAATCAGGTAAACGGTGTAGGAATTACAACAGTTTGCATATGTGCCTCCCACTTGTTAAGGGACGATGGCCAGGTGTGTGTTATTCCCTCATTATCCCAATTACAATTAGCAGAAAAAAGGTCCAGAGTTCATTTCAAGTGTGCTATTTGCATTTAGAATCTGTTGCTGTCAACTCTCAAGATGAGATCCAAAAAGCTGTCACTATCAGTGAAGCAAGCCATTATTAGGCTGAAAAAACAAAACAAACCCATCATAGAGATAGCAAAAAAATTAGGCATGGCCAAAAATACTGTTTGGAACATTATTAAAAAGAAGGAACGCACCGGTGAGCTCTGCAACACCAAAAGACCCGGAAGACCATGGAAAACAACTGTGGTGGATGACCGAATAATTCTTTCCCTGGCGAAGTAAACACCCTTCACAACAGTTGGCCAGATCAAGAACACTCTCCAGGAGGTAGGTGTATGTGTGTCAAAGTCAACAATCAAAAGAAGACTTCACCAGAGTGAATACAGAGGGTTTCCGACAAGATGTAAACCATTGGTGAGCCTCAAAAACATGAAGGCAAGATTAGCGTTTGCCAAAAGACATCTAAAAAAGCCTTCACAGTTCTGAAACAACATCCAATGGACAGATGAGACCAAGATTAACTTGTACCAGAGTGATGGGAAGAGAAGAGTATGGAGAAGGAAAGGAACTGCTCATGATCCTAAGCATACCACCTCATCAGTGAAGCATGGTGGTGGTAGTGTCATGGTGTGGGCTTGTATGGCTGCCAATGGAACTGTTTCTCTTGTATTTATTTATGATGTGACTGCTGACAAAAGCAGCAGGGTGAATTCTGAAGTGTTTCAGGCAATATTATCTGCTCATATTCAGCCAAATGCTTCAGAACTCATTGGACGGCGCTGCACAGTGCAGATGGACAATGACCCAAAGCATACTGCAAAAACAACCAGAGTTTTTTAAGGGAAAGAAGTGGAATGTTATGCAATGGCCAAGTGAATCACCTGACCTGAATCCGAGTGAGCATGCACTTCACTTGCTGAAGACAAAACTGAAGGGAAAATGCCCCAGGAACAAGCAGGAACTGAAGACAGTTGCAGTAGAGGCCTGGCAGAGCATCACCAGGGATGAAACCCAGCATCTGGTGATGTCTATGCGTTCCAGACCTCAGGCTGTAATTGACTGTAAAGGATTTGCAACCAAGTATTAAAAAGTGAAAGTTTGATTTATGATTATCATTATGTCTCATTACTTTTGGTTCCTTAACAAGTGGGAGGCACATATGCAAACTGTTGTAATTCTTACAGCGTTCACCTGATTTGGATGTAAATACCCTCAAATTAAATCTGACAGTCTGCAGTTAAAGCACATCTTGTTTATTTCATTTCAAATCCATTGTTGTGGTGTATAGAGCCAAAAATGTTAGAATTGTGTTGATGTCCTAATATTTATGGACCTGACTGTATATAAAAAAAAATTTTATTTAGTAATGAGCGACAATGCGTTTCGGAGTCAATGTACTCCTTTCTCAAGTCTAACAAACACAATGTAGATAAAAAATGACATACAACAATGAAAAATATATAGATAAAAAAAATAAAAATTAAATTTGTCGATACAATAAAAGGTAATAAATGGTTAGAATTTTTTTTAAGGATTTAAAAGTACTATAAATAAAATAATATAGTCAAACACAGTCCACAAGTAAATGTACAGCGAACAGCGCAAGCAGCGCGTGGGACAGCTGTCAAACATGTGGTTCATGCAGTGCCCGTTGGGCTCATATCAATAACAACAATAATGATGTGACTAAATGATAAATAATACATGGTTAAAAAAAAAAAAGCAATTTATGCGCCTGAGATATCGCCAAGAAAAAGGGAAAGAGAGGAAAAAGAGGAAAAAAGGATCGTTGGTGGTATCTTTGGAATCCGTTCTGGTGCCGATAGGGAGGCTTCTCACGTGTGTGAGAAAACGCCCAAGAACCTGTGGAGGAGGGTGGGGACTTGGATTGACAGCTGGCCAGCCTGAGGGTCTGGAGCTGACATTCTATATGCAGT
The DNA here is from genome assembly GCF_014858855.1 of Bufo gargarizans. Lineage (NCBI taxonomy): Eukaryota > Metazoa > Chordata > Amphibia > Anura > Bufonidae > Bufo > Bufo gargarizans. The sequence continues at coordinate 589,723,218 of NC_058080.1, read as the reverse complement.
GTACACTCGTTGTGTGCGCGCTGAGTGTCAGGGCACTGCGACTGGCTGATCTTTATCGGTGCAGGGGAGGCTGGTGGTGAGGATATGAAGAAAAGTGAGATATGGGGAACCTGAAGTTTGGTGAAAATATTGGGAATATGATGTTTATTGGAACAAAGAGGGAATGAGTGGGTGGAGATTGTTGGTGTAGACAAAGGGGAATGATAGGAAGGTGTTGCATGGTAGGAATGTAGCTAAGGTGTAAATTGGAACGGTGACAGGGTAGCGAAAAATGCATGTTGGTGTGGAAGGTCAGAGACTGATGAATAGGGGGGACCATTTAAAAGCAGTTGCTCTCAAGGGATTCATTTAGGCTGTATGGTTCTATTGTTTTTATCTTGAAAATCCAGAACTTTTCTTTGCGTATCAATTTCTGGTAACGGTTGGGATGAGTGACCGGAATTTCTTTGATCGGTGTTATAGAGAGGTTTGTGGGATCCTTATTATGAGCTTGAAGAAAGTGTCTGGATACTCCATCTTTAGGGAAGCCATTCATTATATTCCAGCGATGTTTATTAATTATTTCCCTCAAGGTTAGGCTAGTGCGGCCTATGTACTGTAGTCCACATGTACACTCCCAAAAATAAATAACGTAAGTCGAGGAACAATTCAGAATGTATTAGATTTCAAATTGTTCCCTAGTAATATTGCTTGAGAATTTAAAGACCCGCAAATAAATATTTAGGCAACATTTGCAGCGACAGTGTCTGCATCTATAGCTCACAGACATTTGGGGAAAGAGAGTGGTGGGATGTGTTGTGTTCTTTTTTTGTTCCCATAGCCGACTGGGAGCTATAAGGTTCTTGAGGGTTTCAGCCCTCTTGAATGTTATTTAAGGTCTTGATTGAATGTGTTTCTTTAAAAAGGGATCCGGTTGTAAGATGGGCCAATGTTTGTTAAGGATGTTCCGCGGGATATTATGATTGATATTTGTGGTGATAAAAGTAGACAAAATTTTTTCGATAGCCTTCGAATCATCTTGTTAGTTTTTTTGTGAAGTAAGGCACTCTTACTGAGTGTGTTCTTGTGCCCGCTGGTAGGCTGCCTCTATGACCTTATTAGGATACCCTTTGTTTTGAAATCTACTTTTGATGATCTGGCTCTGGTATTGGAAATCCACATAATTTGTGCAGTTTCTGCGGATTCTCTTGAATTGACTGAACAGAATTTTAACTGTATCAACCGTTGGCGACGTCCTTCTCCCCTAGTAAGAGTGGCGCTGTAGAGTTGCTACAGCAACTTTCAAGGCCGAATTGTGATTCCCAGTAGCAGTGCAGCTCTTACAAGAGCTAGTAGTAGTATAGCTGTTCCCTACAACACGAGACGAGGCTGCAAGTTTAGGGGTAAGAAGATTCACCTTTATTGGTGCCAGACTTGGCCTTATATACAAGTCCCCATGCAAGGGGACCTCTGGACCTAATTGAGAACTTGTTAACAAACACACAGACCAATGGAAATAACCACACAATTTGGGACACTCCCACACAATGCCTCCCCTCTGCCTGGAAGATAATTAGGTCAGATACTGTATGCAACCCAATCATCTCCAGATAGTAAAACCCCATTGTTTATAAAAACTCAGATACAGGACACACATTGCCTCCCCTCTGCCTGGGAGATAATTAGGTCAGAACTGTATGTAACTCAATCATCTCAACAGACAGAGTGCTTCTGTTACAGGAATATCATTCTTCCATTTTTTGTGATGGGCGCTTTGGTAATCCAAGTAGCTATTGCCATCTACTTTCTTGAAGAATGTTTTGGTCTCTATAGATTTTCCTTTGAAGGAAAGGACCAAATATAAGTATTCTATGGCTACTTCAGAATAGTTAGCCGTAAATGTAAGTTTGAAGGTGTTGTTGTTCAAATGAGAAGTGAAGTTATTAGCTTCATCCATACTGTTCCAAATGAATATCAAATTGTCAATGTACCGCCAGTAGAATATCAATTTGTTACACCAAGGATGTTAGTTGTAAATAAATTGTTCTTCAAATAATCCCATATATAAATTCGCAAAACTTAGCGCGAAATGCGTGCCCATTGCGGTCCCTTTCGTCTGTTTGAAAATTTTGTTTTCAAAAGTGAAAATGTTATGTTTTAAAATTAAGTTTATCGCGTCCAGTATAAACTGGCTTTGTGAGTCAGGCAGGGTCGTATCTTGTTGTAGGAAGTGTTGCATGGCATTGATTTCTGCTGTATGTGGGATATTAGAATATAGGGCTGAAACGTCCAGATGTAGGATTCTTTCCATTCAACTTCCTTGAGGAGGGCAATTAAACTTGCTGAATCCTTTAGATACAAGGGTAATTTAATTACATACTTATGTAGTAAAATGTCTATGTAATGAGACAAATTACAGGTTAGGGAAGAAATGCCAGAGATAATTGGTCTTCCCAGTGGGTTATTGATAGATTTATGTACCTTCGGTAGGTGGTAGAATAAAGCTAGATTCGGGTGGTCCACAATGATGTACTCCTTTTCTTTTTTAGATAATATCTGTTGGTTTTCAGCTGCTTCCAACAGATGTATCAATTTTATGGCATCCTCTTTTAATGGGTTTTCTGTCAGGATTTGGTAGTTTTCTTCATCTCTTGAAATTCTGTATGCTTTAGCTAAGTAATTACTTTTATCCTGGATCACAATGCCACCTTCTTTGTCTGCACTTCTGTTGATGATGGACTCGTTGGTCATAATGTTCTGTACAGCATTCTTTTCTTTTTTACTGAGGTTGCCAGGAGTATTCAGGTTTTTGTTGATAGTCCTAAGATCTTTGGTGACAAGGGCGGAGAACCTTTCTGTGTGGCTCCCCCTATGATGTTTAGGGTTATACGTAGATTTTGGTATTAGCCCCGTATTGATGGCTTTCGGTATCCCATCAGAATCTATTGGAATGTTTTCTGATGTTGTCTGTGGTGTAATTTTGGGTTTTAGAGATTGAATCTCAAAGTGTCGGTGTAACATTAGTTTCCAGATGAAAGTATTTAAATCCACGAACAATTCAAATTTGTTGAATTTACCTGTGGGGAAAAACGAGAGGCCTTTTTGTAGTAGGCTGATCTCTGCATTACTTAGTGAGTGTGAGGATAGGTTGAAAATTCGGACTAATGCGTCTTCTTGTTTCTCTTGGGACTCACCGTGTTTGTCTCCATTTTTTTGATGGTTGTTCATGGTCCTGTTTGATCTTGCTTTCCCTCCTCGTTGTCTTCTTCTAGGCTTATTCTTCTTTTGAGTCTCCTTTTTGGGGCAGGTTGAAAGAGGTCTGTAATCACCGTGGTCCCTGATGGTTGCCTGAAGGCATAAGTTGATTCCGGGGTCAGGGCCCCGGGTAAGGCTAAAAAAGACTGATGACCAATGGGATCCAGATTGTCTTTAGTACTAGTATTATGGATGATAATGAGGGAGTCTTCAAACAAAGCGGAATGATTATTGTCATCTGGTGTGTTGTGCATGGTTGGTGACCGGATGAAGGAGGTAGGTGGCAGAGTAGGAGTTGGTGGCAGTGGCCGGGCGGATGTAGGAGAACCGAAGGTGGTGGGAGGAAAGTTGAGGTGAACAGTAGAATTGCTACTGATCTCCAGAATGGGTGACATTGTGAGATGATTGTTAGGAATGGACTACTGAATGGATAGTGATCTCGGGGTTAGAGGTGCGGAATTGATGGGCTTGGGATTATAGATAAAGAAAGATGTGGATGGATCGGAGGTATGGTTCAATAGGGTGTGTGTCCCAAGGGCAGGGCTGTGGTGCCTATTGGTATTGTGGGCAGGTTTATTTTGGGGTTTCATCCTGTTGCTATTGAGGAAAATGTTCCTGTAATAGTGTTTTTTGGTGGTATTCCAATCATGTGGACGTGTGGATATCGGAGGTACGATAGGCAGATGAGTACATAAATGCGAGGCTCCTGGAGGTTGAGTGGGTGTTTGGAGTGAGTGGGACATGGACCGAACTGTGTCCCGTAATGGTAAAGTAGGTGGATGGGGGTCAGACGTATGTTGGTTGTTCGTTCTTTTAAACCAATACTTGATGTTATTTGTACGAAAATCTGTCCTATCCCTATTTAATTTGGTAGATTTGGTTTCTATGGTTTCTTTTTCGTATTAGAGAACAACAACACCTTCAACCTTATGTTTACGGCTAACTATATTAAAGTAGCTATAGAATACTTAGATTTGGTCCTTTCCTTCAAAGGAAAATCTATAGAGACCAAAACATTATTCAAGAAAATAGATGACAATAGCTACTTGGATTACCAAAGCGCCCATCATAAAAAATGGAAAAATAATATTTTGTTCAGCAAATTCAAGTGAATCCACAGAAACTGCACAAATTATGTGGATTTCAAATACCAGAGCCAGACCATCAAATGTAGATTTCAAAACAAAGGGTATCCTAATAAGGTCATAGAGGCGGCCTACCTGCAGGCACAAGAGCACACTCAGTAAAAGTGCCTTACTTCACAAAAAAGATAATTCGAAGTCTATCGAAAAATTTTTATCTACTTTTATCACCACATACAATATCAATCATAATATCCTGCGGAACATCCTTAACAAACATTGGCCCATCTTACAAGCGGATCCCTTTTTAAAGAAACTCATTCAATCAAGACCTTAAATAACCTTTAGGAGGGCTGAAACCCTTAAGAACCTTATCGGCTACGGGACCAAAAAAAGAACACAACACATCCCACAACTCGCTTTCCCCAATTGTCTGTGAGCTATAGCTGCAGATACCGTCGCTGCAAATGTTGACTAAATATTTCTTCCCTGGTCTCTAAATTCTCAAGCAATATTACTGAGGAACAATTCGAAATCAAATAATTTCTGAATTGTTCCTCGACTTACGTTATTTATCTTTTGGAATGTACATGTGGACTACAGTATAAAGGCCGCACTACCCTAACTTCGAGGGAATGAATTAATAAACATTGCTGGAATATAATGAATGGCTTCACTAAACATGGAGTATCCAGACACTTTCTTCAAGCTCATAATAAGTATCCCACCAACCTCTTTATAACAAATTCAGGTCACTCATCCCAACCGTTACCAGAAATTGATACGCAAAGAAATGTTATGGATTTTTAAGATACAAACAATAGAATCATACAGCCTAAATGAATCCCTTGAGAGCAACTGCTTTTAAATGGTCCTCCCTATTCATCAGTCTCTGACCTTCCACACCAACAAGCATTTTTTGCACCAGCTCAGATACCCTGTCACTGATCCAATTTACACCTTAGCTACATTCCTACCATGAAATACCTTCCAATCATTCCCCTTCATCCACACCAACAATCCCACCATGCAACACCATCCCATTATTCATCTGCCCCTCTCTCTCTCCACACCTCCCCTTTCCCCATTTGCCTTTCTCCTATCTTACCTAACACCTTCCAAATATATCAGTTGCATCCATCCTCTTTCCATTCAGTCTCTATAATTTCCACCCACTCATTCCCTCTTTGTTCTAATAAACATCATATTCCCAATATCTTCATCAAACATCAGGTTCCCTATATCTCCCTTTTCTTCATATCTCCACCACCACACTCTTTCAGTCCCTCCGCTCCTTACCCATCCTAATAAATTATATGTCCCATTCATAATTCCATAGTCATACTTTTCCAGTCATTTTATTCTTGTGCCTCCCTAAAAACAAAATGTCCCCCATATCTTACATCCCCATCATTTCACTTATTCAGACTCTGTTGTTTAACTTTTTATCTCTTTTTACCTTTTTTCTAATAAACATCAATTTCTGGATAATATACAACCAGCTGTATTATTCCCTTGATACCACAGTCCCCTCAGTCCCGTCCACCACTTACAGCCTCCCCTGCCCCGATAAAGATCAGCCAGCCGCAGCGCCCTGAAACTTAGCGCGCACACAGCGAGCGCACACTGCATATACAATAACAGCTCTGGACTATCAGGCTGGCCGGCTGTCAATCCAAGGCCCTGCCACCCCTCCTCCGGTTCTTTAAGGCGTGAGAAGCCACACCATCTGTACCAGCACGGATTCCACAGGTAACACCGATGATCCTTTTATCTTCTCTTTCCCTTTCCTTGGCAATATCTCAGGACATTTTTTTACCATTTAACTACACTAGGTTGTATAATAATCCCATTATGCTCCAGCCTGTATTTTGAACAGTTTTGTTTATCTGATCCGATCCAATCCCCTTGAGGCCCTCTATACCTCCCCTCTGTATTAATTTGTTCCATACCTCCCCTCTGTATTCAATTGTTCCATAGCCTAGATTGCTCTCAGTTCCTCATACAGACTGCAGTGGTTTCATTTTGAGCATTCATATATCTCCTTGGACGGTGGTCCTTTCCCCCCCATTCTCACCAAAACTCATATTCTTACCTTCACTTCTTTGTATCTTCCAAATTTGATCGCCTGGACCAGTCCTCCTTCATCTCATATAGATTTTCAACTATTCAATCATGCACTTTATATATACCTCAAACTTCACATTTTAGGCGCATGTTTTATATTTTATTTTAATCATGTACTATTTATCATTTAGTCACATCATTATTGTTGTTATTGATATGAGCCCAATGGGCACTGCATGAACCACATGTTTGATAGCTGTCCCACACGCTGCTTGCGCTGTTTGCTGTATGTTTACTTGTGGACTGTGTTTGACTATATTATTTTATCTATAGTACTTTTAAATCCTTTTAAAAATGTTCTAACGATTTATTATCTTTTATTGTATCGACAAATTTTATTATACATTTTTTTGTATCTATATGCTTTTCATTGTTGTATGTAATTTTTTAGCTACATTGTGTTTTTTTTAGAGAAAGGAGTAAATTGTTTATGTACAAACCTTCTTTCCTCCAGGCACATAGGATGTCCCCTCGTCACAGTCCTGGGGATAAATAGATGATGGGAGAGATCTCTGTACTGACCCCTGATATATTTATACATAGTAATTAGATCTCCCCTCATTTGTCTTTTTTCTAAAGTAAATAACCCTAATGTTGATAATCTTTCATGGTACTGTAGTCCCCCATTCCAGTTATTACTTTAGTTGCCCTCCTCTGTACCTGCTCCATCTCTGCTATGTCTGTCTTGTTCACAGGAGCCCAGAACTGTACACAGTACTCCATGTGTGGTCTGACTAGTGATTTGTAAAGTGGTAGGACTATGTTCTCATCATGGGCATCTACAGTGAGGAACAAAAGTATTTGAACACCCTGCGATTTTGCAAATCCCCCCACTTAGAAATCATGGAGGGGTCTGAAATTCACATTGTAGGTGTATTCCCATTCTGACAGACAGAATAAAAAAATAAAAAAAGTATTTGAACACCTAAGAATATCAGTGTTAATATTTGATACAGAAACCTTTGTTTGCAATTACAGAGGTCAAACATTTCCTGGAGTTCTTGATCAGGTTTGCACACACTGCAACAGGGATTTTGGCCCACTCCTCCACACAGATCTCCTCTATCAGGTTTCGGGGCTGTCGCTGAGCAACATGGAGTTTCAGCTCCCTCCAAAGATGTTCTATTGGATTTAGGTCTGGAGACTGGCTGGGCCACTCCAGAATCTTGATCTGCTTCTTACGGAGCCACTCCTTGGTTATCCTGGCTCTGTGCTTTGGGTTGTTGTCATGTTGGAAGACCCAGCTACGACCCATCTTCAATGCTCTGACTGAAGGAAAGGAGGTTGTTGCTCACAATCTCACAATAAATGGCCCCATTCATCCTCTGCTTAATACAGTGCAGCTGTCCTGTCCCCTTTGCAGAAAAGCACCGCCAAAGCATGATGCTACCACCCCCATGCTTCACAGTTGGGATGCAAATCATGCTTATTTTTCCTCCAAACACGACAAGTGAAGTTTAGACCAAAAAGTTCTACTTTGGTCTCATCTGACCACATGACTTTCTCCCATGCATCTTCTGGATTATCCAAATGGTCATTGGCAAACTTCAAATGGGCCTGGACATGTGATGACTTGAGCAGGGGAACATTCCGTGCAATGCATAATTTGAAACCATGACGGCGTAGTGTTCTACCGACAGTGACCTTTGAAACTGTGGTCCCAGCTCTCTTCATGTCATTGACCAGCTCCTCCTTTGTAGTTCTGAGCTGATTCCTCACCTTTTTTTTATCATCATGATACCCCACGAGGTGAGATCTTGCATGGAGCCCCAGTCCGATAGAGACTGACAGTCGTCTTTAGCCGCTTCCATTTTCTAACACTTGCTCAAACAGTTGATCTATTTTCACCAACCTGCTTGGAAATTGCACAGCAGGCCTTTCCAGCCTCGTGAATGTCCACAATTTTGTCTCTGGTGTCTTTTGACAGCTCTTTGGTCTTGCCCATGGTAGTAGTTGGCATCTGACTGACTATGGGGTGGACAGGTGTCTTTAAACAGCTCTGACAGATGCTAATAAGTTAGATTAATGAGTGGAGTAGAGGTGGACTTTTTAAAGGCACAGTGACAGGTCTTTGAGATCCAGAATTCTTGCTGTTTCTCAGGTGTTCATATACTTATGTTCAGCAGTGCAAGACAAATAAATTCTTTGAAAATCATACAATGTGATTTCCTGAATTTTCTGAAGTGGGAGAACTTGCAAAATCACAGGGTGTTAAAATACTTCTGTTCCTCACTGTATGCCACTTTTGAAGCAATCCATAATCTTATTGGCCTTGGCAGCAGCTGCCTGACACTGGTTTCTACAGTTTTTAGTTTGCTGTTCACTAAAGTTCCTAGGTCCTTTTACATGTCAGGGTTACCCAGTGTTTTACCATTTAGTATGTACTAGTGACTTGCATTATTCCTTCCCATGTGTATAACCTTACATTTGTCAGTGTTAAACCTCATCTGCCACTTCTCTGCCCAAGCCTCCAATCTATCCAGATCCCTCTGTAGCAGTATACTGTCCTCTTCCATGTTAATTACTTTGCACAGTTTAGTGTTATCTGAGTCTAACTATTTCCCTAACCTTCATTATTTATTATTTTCTGATATTTTTGTTACAAAAGTATTTTTCTTTATTTATTTGTGGGTTATTTTAATTGAACAAGAATAAAGGCTATGTTTTAAATGGTGGCAATCTGTGAGTACTTGTCTGTTTAGGCACCATTTATGTGGATCAAACCCTCTGGCAGATTATTGTCTTAGCTCTGAAAATGCTCTGAGAAGTCAGCTACCTTACCTAGCTATAATGAGTGGTAGATAGGGACGTTAATCTTGCTGCATAACAAGCTCAGCATCATAGTGCAATGTTTTATCTCAGTAGCTCGATCCTCTTGAGAACAGTGCTGATATGCAATTGGTCTTACAAGTCCCGCTGAGAAGGCTCGAATAACTGTTTGCTTTCCCCATATTTATGTGTCACTTTTAATAGTGGTGTATTTAAATCTGTGCCATGACTTGAAATCTGCTCAAGGTCACAGTAATTACAAGCTTCCTACACGGCAGCAGAAAGTCACAATTAGTGTGATGTTCGATAAACACAGCCTTCAAATGATTGCTGCAACCCTGGAAGGTTGCAGTGATTAAACCAAACAAATGAATGTAGAGAGCAAATCACACAAAGCTGCCTCTCTATTAGAGGAAAAAACCAAGCTCCCGTTAGCTGAAGTAATGTACTCCCCGGTATTTCCAATATACCTTCAAAGCTTTTTGCAATAACAGGAGGATAACAGTGGGAAATTCATAGCTGTGTCCTTTCCGGCACATCCATGGGCTAACTGAATGGGAATAAATTTAGCATCAAGAGACACCCTCATGTGTTAAGTGACATCAGATAGTCAGTTAGCAATAGGGTTAAATAATACGATGTCATCACGCACTGTGCAAGATTTTGCGCGAGATCTTCATTTAAGATGGTCGGGGTGGTCTCTTCATACTCCAATGGATAAAGTGATTATTATTATATTTTTTCTAACCGATTAACTCCTGAAAGCCCTACCTTTTTATCTCAGATGCTGTGTTCAGTGATAAACGCGGCATCTGAGGGGTTCAACGATGGGGGCAGCGCAATCGCTGTTCTCAATCATTGCTCCTGCTACTTACAAGGAAACGCGCTTCATGACTAAATAATTAGTCACAAAGAGAATTTCTTTGTGAAATTCGTCGAAGCAGCCGCATCAACGTTTTCATAACTTCGCTCACCTCTAGTCCTCTGTAACAATTATGTCAATCTAATGGAACCCCTGTATTTTCAATATAAAACAATTGTAAAAAAAAATGCAAAGTATCTTTGGAATTCTAAAAAAAAAAAGTTGCACAGAAGTAAAAACAGTAGAAAGGCTGCTTGCTTTGATACATGGCAATATTTATAAACTACATAAAGAGATCGATGTTTCTGCTCATATCTACTGTAATATTCCTCTAAGAAGAGACACAAACAGTGATTATGACGGTTGCAGGCTAATTGCAACCAGAGACTGGTTATGGGACTAATGAACATGGATCTAGAATGATGGCTGGCTGGCTTTACTGATTCTTGATGACAGAATATGAATACTGTGCTATCAAAACTAAAAGGAAAACATCTTTGGAGCCACATGTCTGCGCGCTCCACACTATTACCACCTGCTGCAGTTTTTCTGTTTGTCCCTGAATCATTCCTAGATTGTTTCTGTGGTTTATGCGTTGTACAATGTATGACTGTACATCTTCCAAAACCTCTGAAACCATGGAATCAGCAGTCAGTGCTCCATACATGTACAGTGACGTTCCACCACTGGAGCCCTCTATGGGTGAGGGAACTTCATGATAGATATAGCAGTAATATTAGAGGTCATCTGTTAGCACATAGTATTTAATGAAGAGCATGGTCAGGTTCCTTCTGTTCTGCTGATTCAAACTTTCTACCCCCCTCCAGGTCTGTGCCTCCATTGCAGAGAAATAACCTCCATTCAGATATGTGTAACACCCCAGAGTGGTGTTACTACTACTGCACCCTGCTACTATTTCTAAGGGGCTAACAAAATGTCATCTTATGTATTTTGTTCAGATCCTCCACAATGTGCATTTCTTATATCTTTATGCAATTGTTCATATGTAATGTGCCTGGTTCACCAGCAGGTGGCAGCATTTCTGGCAGAGCTATCTTAGACAGAATGGAACTCACCATTCCATTCTCCCCCCTTTTGGGCAGAAGTGGACGAGTCCTGCTTGCTACCAGAAGGAGGTGGGGCAGTTCTGATTTGTTCTGGTCGAGACTCCATGTTGGAGCTGCCAGGATTCTAACCAATTATTTGGCTGAACATAAGTCAGACTATAAGAGTGAAGTGCAGCATAAAGAGGAAACAAACACACCAAATTAGCTTGTCAGTACAGCACTGTGAAAGAAAGATATAGCAGAGTTGAGTCTGCCTGCCAGTTTAATGCTAAAGCCTGCTGGAACCAAGACAAAGCCTGAAACAGTTTGGAGAAACGTGTATTCAAGTAAATCTGCCATTGAACTTCATCTCAAGGTCTGGACTCAAGTTATTTCTTCAAATCCCTCAATTATTCCCCCTATTTATTGCTTCAGAGCCAAAGCCTGGGGTCCAGCCGTGTCCAGGTAGGAGCACCATGACAAACATAAAGAGACATTTTAGGCCACAACATACCACTCGGCATTTCCTACACTTGGGTCGTGATATAGAGAGGGCCCTGGGGGGTGGCGCCTGTTGCATATGCTCTTTGGTGCAACAAGGACAGCACCTTTGCACCTCAATGCACCAAATTCTCTGCTCTGTATTGTGGATAGCATGCCCCCCACACCCACGGTGATGTAATCTAGCCTGGCCCCGTGTTCTTGCGCTTGCTCTGTCACTTAGAGAATTGGCACACATTCATTACAGCCCTGGGGCTTGACAGGGGTGAAGTACTCTTCAGCTCTGTCAAGCTCCTGGGCTGTAGTGTGCATGCGCCAATTCCTGAAGCGACAGCACACACGTGAGAACAGGGGGCCAGGCGAGATTATGTCAGCCTGGCCCTGTTACTTACAGCTATTGGGGAAGTGCTATCCACAATACAGGGAAGAACTTTTGGCGTGACAAGGTGCAAGGGTGCCACCCTTGTTGCACTAAAAAAAAGAGCTAATTTTCATATAAAAATAGACGTGATTTCTCTGCAGCGGAGGCACAGATCTGGATGGGGGCAGAAATGTTTGAATTAGCAAAAGGAATTTGACAGTGCTCTTCGGTTAATACCGAGGTACGCGCTGACAGATGCCCTTTAAGTTATTATTGGAATTACTTCCAGGCATTTCGATGACGGCCCCTGTTGTACTGCAGAGAATTCCAGATCCCTAACTGTTGACATGCAGATGCCATTTATTAGGATACAGGCACCATTTACCCATATCACCTATCCGTCAGGTAAATTTAATGCCACTGGTTAGAAACGTGCATTTCCCAGTAGTCATTTGCATCAAGTTGTCAGGCAGGGAGCCATGAGCCCACTAACAGGAAGAAGGGGAGGCAGAATTCGTGCTATTTTCCTTTCCTATCCTTTACACGTCAGCTTTGGAAATTAGCAATGTATAATGTAATGGAAAAATCAATCCAGCCAGCAAAGGAGGCAATATGGACAGTCACAATCCTTTAGTAATTGGCTTGTATTAACTTCCTCTACATAATAAATGCTATTTGCTGAAGTGAGAAAACCCCTTTAAGTGCACTGAGGATGGGTCCAGGTAACTGTGTGCACCCTTGCCCCTCCTGCTTCCTCTGCCAGCTCCTCCCTCTCCTTGTCTGACCTGGTCCTGTCAATGTAAAAGGAGAGGGAGAAGCTGGCAGAGGAAGCAGAAGGAGCAAGGGTGAACATAGCAGCTTGGGTGGGCAATGGATTGTTAAATTACAGATATCACTATATTTAGCTGAGCTGGTCCTATAAGGCATGGTGTTTGATTTACCAGTGAATTTCTTGGTGACAGATTATTTTTAGATAAGGCAAATGGCAAAGATAAGTGTGTGTCTACACACTTGATTACTGCAAACTGATCGAAGTGATCGACGCTGGTCCCATAGAAATGAATAGACATCTAATCAATCATGGTGAGCTGTTTTCAGAAAGACACACTGATGAGCCCTAAGAACACAAATCCTCATTTATCAAAACCCCAAACGTGTTACCTGAAATCTTCTTAAAATGTTTTGGCAGCTTGGCTTCTATAGGTGAACTAAGTTAAGAGCACTTGTTACATCTGCAGAAGCCATGCAGCTAAATATTGCATTGCAAACCCATACGGTAAAATACTTGCAGTTTTGACAAGCCGTAATAGGTCGCATGGCAAAAACATGGTGCTCTTCGGCATGTGAAAAAACTTTTAGGCTTTGTTCGCACTGTATAATATACAGTATGTGCAGGGAAATGTGCTGGTGCATGTGCAGAACAAATGTGTTGGGACTTTGGGGTGGTATATGTCTGTATCCTTTTTTATTTCACCTACTGCACGTTTTTAACATTAAACATGAGGTGAATTGGCCTTCTATACCTTTGGCCTGATTTAGGAATGCTATAAAGGTGTAAACATGATACAATAAAATGACAAGCAATATAATAAACAGAAAGATAGAATGGAAAGAAAAAAGTAAGCAAAAGGCCCCCATTTGCAGTAAGCAAAGTAGAGGCAGAGAAACAGAAAATAAAGTATACAGATATTTCCGGTATAGGTTCATTAATCGAATGCTTTCTTTTTAATTTCCCCTATAAGTCCAGATTTAGCAGGCGCCTTTCTCTAATAAAATCCCTAACATCTGTCAGGAATCAGCGACTTACCAAGCGGGAACTCCTCCTTTAGTAGGTAAGGTGTAAGAAAAAGGTAACATAATTCCATCATTACATATTACAGGTCAGCAAAAACAAACATTCACTCTCCCTGACAACTGACTACTCCTGGAATATGTGCTATTGGAACGACTGATGGACAGAGATCATGTCGTGGGTACCTTGAGTGTAATATCTTAAATTGCACTTTTCTGTAATCTGATCAAAACCACAAATAAATAGTACAAGAAATCGAAGAGAAACATTGGATGCAACAAAATTAGAGAGACTTAGCTTTTAGAGAATTTGATCTTTCAAACTTAAAGGGATTGTCCCACAAAAACTATTCTACAATTTTTCAAACCAGCACCTGGATCTGAGTACTTTTGTAATCCTATGTAATGTAAAATGTATGGTCACTGAGTTATTCAATAAAATGTATCTGTATAGCGCCACCTGCTGTTTCCTCCCCTTATTTATCTGTGTACCTCAGTAACCTTGATGAGGTGAATGGACATGCTCAGTTCCATTCTTCAATTGCCGCCAGCCATATCTACTGTTGGTTTTGCTGTGATAGTTACAGGGAGAGAGTTGAAGCAGAAAGTACATGCCCCCTGAGAAAGGACACACACCCTTAGAAAGGACATGCCCAGGAGCTGCCAGCTTAAAATAAATCTAGCAGAGCAATTAGAGAAATGAATGGGGAGCTCTGGATCTACTGTATGTGAAGCACAGAGCTGGTTCTAGCTTTATCAGAAATACTTTGGAGCTAACCTTGAGCACTGTTATTGGAGTACCTTTTAGCACTTTTATTTGTGTACTGTATGGTGGTATTATTTGGGAACCTTTTAGTCATTTTACACAGGTTCTTGGTCAGATCACTACAGCACACTGTATGTACATTCTGTCCAAAAATATTATTTTCTTCTTATAAATCTGTCATTTATACTATGCCTACTGTCTCCAGAAAGAAGGCATTACAACTTTGGGATTAATAACATCAGGTTTTTGGTGTAAAAGTCGCCAGATTTGACAAATGATATTTTGTTCAAAGTTTTGCAACTGCTCTCAATATATATATATATTTTTAAGTAGCTGGGGCTTAAAGTCTATGCACACCTTCTGAGGCATTTTCTATGATTGCAGTTTACTCATTTTGGGCTAAAAATAATTTTCCAATTGGTGTTTATTAAAAACATTCAGTCATTTCTGATATACAAGTGTTAACAAATCAGTCTGTTTGCAAGCTGTGACTATCTGTTTTCTTGTAGCGCTTTTATCTCTGATCTCCTCACCTGATAAAGACTTACTTGAGTCATATTCTTGGTGGTAGGATAGGATTTGAGCTATAATGAGTGTTTATGAGGTCAGGAGATCAGAGATAAAAGCTATACATGCTATACATTCACAGCTTGCAAACAGACTGATTTTGCAACCCTTGTATGTCTGAAACGGCTGAAAATTTTTAACAAAAACCAACTGAAAAAAATATATATTTAGCCATAATACGTAAAACGCAATCATAAAAAATGCCCCCAAAGTTGTACATAGCCTTTAAAAGAAGGGAGGGGCCACTGTGGCCCAACACATTTACAATCATTTATACCAGAGTAGATTTCAGTTTCTTGTGCATGGACAACAGAATAAGTAGCAAAGTTATTAGTAAGTGTAGGCCTCTTCTTATAGTAGTCAGATCTTCTGTGAAGCTGGCATTTTGCTTTAGTAAATGAGCCTCAAAGTGTTTTTGTGCCCTTTCCTGAGCAGACTTGACAACACCCCAATGGACAATGAATATTCCCAGTGCATTTTGCTTTTGATTCTCGATTTGAAGGGACTCAGTCACCACAATTTTGGACTATTATCTACAGTAATACATGAGTAGAACTGCAGATAAGGAAGCCAGATCCCTATTTTTTATTTTCCTACTGCTCCCCGTTCCCCCACTGTCAGCGTTCAGATCTGTACCGAAATACACAGTCAGGACTGCTGAGCTGATTAACGTAATGGAAAGGACGCCTGTGCCCACGCAGAGCAGTCCTGGCAATGTATTTTAATGCAGTTCTGAGTGCTGACAGCAGGGGAATGGGGCAGTAAGAAAATAAAAAATAATAATCTGTACTCCATATCTGCAGTACTACACATTTATCACTGTAGATAATGGTTCAAAATGGGGCTGACACTTTCCCTTTAAGTTTAGTGTCCCTTGAATACAAAGATAAGTAGGCTGGAGTTATTACTTGCCTTAATCTACAAGGCAGGGTATAATTACAATACACATCTAGAATATTATATTATTGAATGACATAATTAATTTCAATGTTTCAAATGTACACTGGTGACTAATTAATATTTCAGTTTATTAAAAACACTCTCAGCAGGAGAGATAGCATTGAGAACGGTTTGTACTCATCAGTAATGGCAGCACAAATATTACAATTAGTATTCAAGGTGCCGCTTCACTACTCATAATTCAACATGTCTTCTTCCCCCTCCCTCCATAAAACAATGCATAGTTCTGTGTTCAGGTATTCGGTCTGAGTGAGGTTCATCTGGCTTGAGGGAAATGGCAGATAATGAGTTTTCCAACCGCAGGTAATTAGAAATGAATCAGACTTTAAAGAGCCATCTGTTCAGGCAAGTTTTTCTATACAAAACAGCCCTTGGCAATAAGTGGTGGATTTCCTAAATAAAAAATGTTTTGGCACACGAAATACCAGAACTATCTCAAAATATCCAATAAAAAGGCAGTTTATGAAATTGCTTTTTATCTGGTCTTTATAGAAATCCTCCAGCTGTATCACATATATTAAGGTTGTTTGGGGGAATGTAGCCATTATCGGTAGCCCTTGCTATTATCCGTGTTATATTGAATACACTGTAGCATTACATGGCTGAATTTCTTGTCATAGTCACTCCGCAACCCAGACAAAGTGGTCAGTTTCCTATGGAATATAACAGATGGTGCGCAGGCTGCGCTCATAGATGTCCGGTCTTCCATCCTATCCAATCAGAGCTGCAGACAATATTTTAGGGAATCTGTCACCACAATTCTGGACTATTATCTGCAGTAATACATGAGTAGAACTGCAGATAAGGAGTCCAGATCACTATTTATTTATTTTTTTTCCTACTGCTCCTGTAACCCCTTAAAGTTAAAATTGAAATACACAGGACTGCTGCACTGCACTAATATAATGGAGAGGACTTATGTGCGCATGCACAGCAGTCCTGACAATGTATTTCAACGCCGATCTAAGCGCTGATGACAGATTCCCTTTAAATATTGACTGCACCAGAACAGTAGAAAGTAGATTATTGGCCCTGGTTGGTTGGAAACATCTAATTTACTAGATAAATGTCAAAATGGTATGTCTTTCTTAATATTCTTTTACCTTTAAAACCCCTTAAAGCTGGCCCATTACCCTGGTATAGTGCACAAGGATAGACGCATTCAAATGTTAAGTGCTGGATGGGGGTGAAAAGCATTGACCTTCTTATGTACTGAATTTTTCATTGTTAAATGCATATTATAATTGACTTTAAAAATGAAAGCCGAGCTGGTAACTGCAGTATTTAGGGCTCTTTCACACTTGCGTTTTTGTCTTCCGGCATAGAGTTCCGTCGTCAGGGCTCTATGCCGGAAGAATCCTGATCAGGATTATCCTAATGCATTCTGAATGGAGTGAAATCCGTTCAGGATGCATCAGGATGTCTTCAGTTCCGGAACGGAACGTTTTTTGGCCGGAGAAAATACCGCAGCATGCTGCGCTTTTTGCTCCGGCCAAAAATCCTAAAGACTTGCCGCAAGGCCTGATCCGGAATGAATGCCCATTGAAAGGCATTGATCCGGATCCGGCCTTAAGCTAAACGTCGTTTCGGCGCATTGCCGGATCCGACGTTTAGCTTTTTCTGAATGGTTACCATGGCTGCCGGGACGCTAAAGTCCTGGCAGCCATGGTAAAGTGTAGTGGGGAGTGGGGGAGCAGCATATTTACCGTCCGTGCGGCTCCCGGGGCGCTCCAGAGTGACGTCAGGGCGCCCCACGCACATGGATGACGTGATCGTATGGCACGTCATCCATGCGCATGGGGCGCTCTGACGTCACTCTGGAGCGCCCCGGGAGCCGCGCGGACTGTAAGTATACCGCTCCCCCGCTCCCCACTACTACTATAGCAACCAGGACTTTAATAGCGTCCTGGCTGCCATAGCAACACTAAACGCATTTTGAAGACGGATCCGTCTTCAAATGCTTTCAGTACACTTGCGTTTTTCCGGATCCGGCGTGTAATTCCGGCAAGTGGAGTACACGCCGGATCCGGACAACGCATATGTGAAAGAGGCCTTAGTGATTTATGCTAATGCAGGATTTATGGTTACTTCTGTACTTTGTACTTTATCAGATAACACAAGTTGACCCCCCCCCCCGACAGGAACTTTGACAGACAGCATCATAGTCAACGGGGTCTGTCAGGAGCCATTGGTGTCCAAAATATGTGTCATCAATAAATTACCTATTTGTTGAAATCACGTTTTTATGATTTAACATATTTCTTAAGAATTTTTGGTGGATATTTTTAATTTTTCATGTTATTATCTATATTTAAACAAAAAACATAAAATCCTGCAGTTTCCGCACTGGCCACTAAGCCTAATAATAGGCACCACTTCTTGGTCTGTACAGATCACTTTACTGTAGTCACCTGCTTATCTATCAATTCAATCCTGCCTGTAATGATATCACCTCAGTGTATAGATAAAATACGATCCACCATTCACAGTAGGTGATTGTCAAAGCTTATCTATTATTTCCTTGTATAATGTCCTCTGCAAAGGTCACAGAGCATGCCTAGAAAACTCTCCCATAGAAGTCAATGAAGTGTCATCCTGACCATTATGTCTATGGATGGTTGGGCTGCAATAAAGGAATTTTCTTAATTTTCTTAAAATATAAAGAGTTTAGACAAAAAGGATATGTGTTACTATCTGGTTGGTGAAACATTTCCTTTAGGAAACACGATTCACTCAAGTGCCACAGACCCATCATTTTAGCAGTTGTTAATTAGCTAATATATTTTTTATTACTACATATGTTCTGCCCTTTGTCCATAGATGTCTTTCATTGCTATAAAATGTGTATAATAGGAATCATCAGAAAAAATACTATTATCTTAAAGAAAGTTAGAGGACCTGATGTGGTCTGATATGTCTGGTTTGGTAACAGCATAAATTCCCCATGAAATAACAGTTCTGGAGAGTCTCATAGCTCAACATTGTGCCATTCCTCTTCTAATCCTTCTAGAAACTTCTGAATTATTTTGAATTTTCATTCCCCTTGTCAAAGGGTGTGTCGCTACACAAACAGAACCAATTGGATAATGTCAATGTGTAGGGACACACCCCAACTGGCAACACCCTGAGGCACATTCATGTATGCATTTTTAGGAGGAAGAACAGGAGAAAGAGCAGCACAATACAGAATTCTAAGAAAAATGATTTAGAGTTGACTTGTCATTTCACAAGGAATGCAAGTATTTGCTTAGACATGTCAGGTCCTCTTTAAGAAATGATATTGATAATAGTAAAGCATCAGCTTAGAGGAGTAGGGTGGACACTGACAACAAAGGGTTCCTGTGCAAGAACAGCATATGGAGCACCTGTTTCCAACCTCAAATTTGGTTATGGAACACTGCTACCCAAAGACCCCCTCATACATGGTTCACGGTTGGATGGGAATGAGTACAGTTCTTTATATGCAATATAGCAGTAAGGAGCGCTTTTATTTTTAAGTCCTGTTTGGCCCGCAGGAGCCCTGTGTCCTCCCCCCTGACCCTTGCGAGCTACCATACTTCCAATTATTATCATAAATAACACAGGGAAGGTCTAATGGCAGTATATACTAAAGCCACTGGAATCATATTACGGTACATGAGGTATACATGGATATGGCATCTGATTTAGTAGTAGAAGGTAATCATTCCCAGGCGACATTCTTTAGGTACAGTTTCGCCACCGGATCCGAATATTAAACAGTCCTTAATGCCTCTAATAAATTCCTCACATGAATAACTTGATTTAAATAGCAGTAAGGACTGCACATAACTCTGAATATATTGTGGTGTCGAAGTGACACTTACTGCGTCCTACATCTTTAGGGAATACTTGTCTGACTCCTTATAAATTATTGTAACACCGAGTCTTGGCTACGGCTACAACTGTACATAGTTTGGGCACATTATGAATGTCTTTAGGGGAGGGGGGTGTCACAGAATGAGACAGAATCCAGATATTTTAAATAATTGGTAACAGATGTCCCATTAAAACACTTGCTGACATATGACAAATAGGATGCGTGTCTCAATTCTTCATTTCTAATAAATGTGCAACTTACACGGATTCACATGCAAACTATTATTATAATTAATCATTTCCATTATCGGCCTTGGTGACTGCACTTCCAAAACTAGGGTAGGCAGATCCCAATTGATGCTTTTTTTGTATTGAGGAAACTACACAGTGCTATCTTCTTCGTAAAGATGCACTTGAAGGGGTTGTCCGAGTTCAGGGCTCAACCCAGATATAAGCTCCCCTTCGCTCTTTTACCATGTAGGAGTGAGTGGAGCATCAGAGCATTTCCTTGCCCGGATGCTCCTCTTGCCTTGCACTGCATTGTGAAGGGCAAGATCTGTTGGTTGTGAGCTGATGACATACCAGGCTTCACAACACTATGCTACGTGGAGACTTATGCCTAGCAAGGAGCCCTCCGATGTCACCGGCACAAATGGGCGGAATATAGCGCTGTTCTGGGTGGTTTTAGAGGCGGGTATCAGAGATTAGTTTGCTCATAGCAACCGTTTTTCAGAGCTTCTTTGGAAAATGAAAAGATCAATCTGATTGGTTGCTCTGGACTACTAAGCCAGTTTTCCTTACCACCAGTTTTGATCAATTTCACCCACCGTGCAATACCATTGCTCTAATCTTAATTTCATACAAATGTATCAAAATTATTTTTTACATTAAACTTAACTACATTTTAACCCAAAATGGGGTCAGAATGAGTAAAAATATTTCCACTTCCTGTTTTCCAACTCACTAGTTGAGGCAGGTCAGCAGTGATTGGCAGTGGGCAGTCCAAGCTATTTCCTGAGGTAAGCCTAGTTTCTCTTTAATGGGATTTCTTATATTTATGGTATTTATCACAGTTTATGCCATGAGTGTTAGGACATAAATGCTTAAGATTGAAAAACCCTTTTAATTCAGGAAATTATCTTACAGCAGAAAAAAAAAGATTGCTGTAACGTCTGTATCCTAGCCCTTACATTTGACACAGTATCATAAATGGTATATAGTAGATGTGGGGCCCAGGATTTCCAATGATGCCTCTAGACTCAGATCTGCCATATCCCGAGCCTGTATTCTGTTGGCTGCACCGATATTACAGCCATGTTAAACAAGTATTTCCATTGACACATTGGTTAAAGGGGTTTTCTGGGATTACTGTACAATATTGATTACCTATCCTCAGGATAGGTAATCAATATCAGATTGGTGAGGGTCCAGCATCCCTGACCATCAGCTGTTTGAAATGACCTCCTAACAGCATACCAAGAACAGCGCCTACAGACCGTGTGACCAATTATTGTGACATCACTGGCCTAGGAAGAGGTCACAGCACTCAACGGAGCTCTGCAGCCTCTTCAAATAGCTAATCGGCAGGGTTGCTGGGACACAGACCCCAATTAATCTGATATTGATGAGCTGTCCTGAAGATAGAGACTCAGAGAGTCAATATTTTTCTCCCAGAAAACTCCTTTAAAGTGGTGCGAAAAACTCTATAAACTCGTGCAACTATTGGGGTATTCAAGCTGCCAGTCACATACTCTATGGTGTTTACTGTGTCCATTACGTATGTATATATACATTGTTAGTATTCACCCTGGTGATTACACAGGTGTAGAAAAGGTATTTTATGTTAAAATATATGCATTTGCTCAGTTGGAATTTGTGATTGCAAGCTAAGCAGATGTAGAACATGACTTATTGAATAAAACATTGATACTTGCACTGTTACGATGGATGAATGCAATCGAGGCCAGATATATACGAGAAGTCACAAAAAGAACCTACATTCAATATATTTTTATCCCTACATTGATTAGCGAGACAATACCTGGCGAGAAAATAACTCCACCAGGATCTTTGAGATGGGACCCCACAACTACCAGAATAAGTAGGACTCAGGGAGGCACAAACCAGCAGTTGGTACGGACATCTGATCCGTTGAAGTGGCATTGCTTTCAGTGGTGCTTTTTAATAGATGGCTCTTCAGTCTAGTTTCTAAAGTTGTAGAATCTTGGACAATTGTTGAATTTGATTACTGGATATAAATATTTTTACTGCCTAATGATAAATGCTAGAAAGAAAACAAAAAACCTTTATTTGTAGTATGTTGATAAAACGTGGGTAGGTACCACCCAGTAATTCCTATACACTAGGCCATGGATGTCAAACTCATGGCCCTCCAGATGTTGCAAAACTACAACTCCCATCATTCCCTGATAGCTGTAGTATGCCCAGGCATGATGGGAGTTGTAGTTTTGCAACAGCTGGAGGGCCACAAGTTTGACATCCCTGCACTAGGCAAAAAAAGGGTGAAACCATAGATGTAATCCATGTGACATGGACCTTCTTCCCCCTCACTGTCCCACCACAGAACAAATGCAGTGTGATTATGATATTAAGATGGAGGGAAAGAGATCATGGTTAACCCCGTAACATTCACTGTTTTATTTTGAATATTTTTTTTTTCCTGATGTATAGGAATTTCTGGGTGGTACCTACCCACATTTTATTGAATTACTATGAATAAAGTATTTTTGCTTTCTTTTTAGCGTTTATCAATAGGCAGTGAGAATAATTTCTAAAGTTACTGAAATTTCAGACCAATGCGGAAGAGGTTCAGATGCTTCACAGGGCTTAATGTCCCCTCCACTGTAGGACCTAGCGGGGGACACTGTTATCCACTGGCATGTCTCCATTATATGTCAAGAAGCATGCGAAGGAAGAAATGTCCTCTTGTGTAAATTAAGATTGCATGCCTGGTATTATAGGGCACGGTGACATTGAATGTCAGAGTGTGGATGACAGTATAATAATAGCTAGCTCCGCATGTTGTAAGCCCTAGTAGGTAGGTTACACACTGCAGAAGGTACATAAAGGCTTCATCCTTCTAAACATTTGCCAGTAAAAGGCCTTAATGCGCACAGTGTAAGACATTGATGGTTACATAGTGTTTAATGAAATAAACCTAATGAAAGCCACTTGGTATTTCATCCAGTTAAATTTACCCTCTGGGGAATTCTTTTATAGACACAGCCTGCAATTCATTTAATCAGGGAAGAGGAAATTGATAACCCACGCTGGCATTTAAAGTGTCATTTATTTTTATCTCTCAAATCACCCCTAACTGCTATAGCGTCCTGCTTAGCATTTGAGGGGAGTAGAGGAAGACTGCTGAATATACATGTGATTCACCGGGCAGAGCGGGCGGTTGTCCTTCGAGAGATAACACTATCCAGCAGGTAAATCGCGCTGTGTGATGGCAGCATTCAGCTTTACATGGATGACGTACTTTGCTTTGACATTTTCGTTAATGGGAATTCATCAACTACATTTTTCTTACTAATTAAAACTCAGATAATGATACATATTCCTTTGGCTATTTTATTCTGTTTCTGTATATGATTATGGGTAGCAATGAGCGAATCAAAGTATTTAAAGTGAACTTCAATCCAAATTTTAGGGAAAATTTGATTTGCGGCAAAGCCGAATTTCCTCGTACTTTGTGGTAACTAATGAATTTTCCCTGAAATGGCAGCAAAAAAAAAGATCAAGATGTCTTTCGGCGACCTCTTTGAGAGGTTTTTTTAAATTATTTTTTATTTTTATTTTTTTAACTGACTAACCCGTGAAAGCCCTATATATATTTTTTAAACCTTTTATTTATTTATTTTATTTATTTTAACCGATTAACCCCTATAAGGCCTACATTTTTATCTCAGATGCCGCGATCAAAGATGAACACGACATCTGAGGGGTTCAATCGCGGGGAGGCGGCACAATTGTTATTCCCCATCATTGGGCCCGCTACTTACAAAGAAATGCACTTTGTGACAAAGTGATTCATCACAAAGCAAATTTCTTTGTGAAATTCGGTCAAGCAGTTGAATCAAAGTTTTGTAAACTTTGCTCATCTCTTATTATGGGGATAACTATTTTGCCTGAGCTGTCCTTAACAGAGTAGTAGAGCTCACACAGACCATAGGCACAAGAGACAGGAGATTTTGGTTGATGCTTATCGGAGACTTTCCATAGACATGTTCTATGACCTGTGCAGAGGTCATTGTGCAGGGACGGGGTTGATAAGCTGTTACATCACAGGATGAATCCTAGTTACCTATATTTAGGTGATATCTTCCCTTGTAATCCTGCCTGTGATGATAATGAAATGACTGCTCAAAAGTGATCTGTAGGGAGTATCAGGGCATTATTAGGCTGAGTGGCCGGTGTGAACACTGTAGGGTTTTAGAATTGTTTTTTCAAATTTAGATACTGACATGGAAAAGTAAAAAGTAAGGGCTCATTCATACGGCCGTATGCTATCCGCAAAAATGCAGATCCGTTTTTTTGCGGATTAGATGCTGACTCATTCACTTCTATGGGGCCCTCTTCTATTCCACGGTTCCGCAAAACAAATGAAACATGTCCTATACTTGTCAGTGAAAATCAGGACATGGCCCCATTGAAGTGTATGGATCCGCAAAAATACTGAATGCTATCTGTTTTTTTTATAGCATTCAGTATTTTTGCGGACAGCATACGGCCGTCTGAATGAGCCCTAAAATCAACAGATATTCTTAAAAAATTACTTTAACATAATTCCTGATTTAAACATTTTCTGATGACACATTCTCCTAAATATTGGGCCTATGACTTATCTTTTTGGTGTATCAGAACCTTTTATAAGTCCTTTAGACTATTCATACAGTTTATAGTAACATGCAACAAGCCGTGTGTAATTAAATCATCTCTACTATGAATATGCCTTATATAAAGCAATAAATGAAATCATAGTGAGTACTCCTTTTAGCAGTGTCCTGGCAATACAGCAATGGAAGTCTTTGCAGCTTCCGTATCAGCCTTCCTTATGAAAGTCTTTAATCTGTATATTTCCAGGATGCCGGTCCAGTAATAATGCTACAGTGTAGTAATGCAGTAGTGTAAAGCTGACTCTACACAGTAGATAAAATGGATTTGTAGCAACTGATTTCAGATTTCATCTTTCTATTGGGTATGTGGGTCTCCTAACTCCTAAAAATTCCCCCAGTGGTAGATATAGCAAGAAAAAAAGATCAGGCATGTTAGATTTCAGAATGCCCAGTCCTTTCTTTCCGTGGTAGATGAAGCTGGTGACAAACTCCTCTGGCAATGGCTTATTCCTCCCTATATCTAAGCCAAGTGTGCTGGAGGCAAGATTCTGGGGGAGAATTATCAAACTGGTGTAAAGTAGAACTGGCTTAGTTGCCCATAGCAACCAATGAGATTCCATCTTTCATTTTCCAAAGGAGCTGTGGAAAATGAAAGGTGTATTCTGATTGGTTGCTATGGGCAACTAAGCCAGTTCTACTTTACACCAGTTTGATAAATGTCCCCCTCTATCTACAGTATCTGTCTATCTATGAAATTCCATCAGACATTGGGGTGTGTCCTTTATATTTGGCTGGTTTTATAAAATTATTTAACCTGAGTGAAGTTTCTTGATGGCACAGTTGTGTGCTGATATAATTGTGTGGCAAATTAACTGATGCCATGGATTCTCTGTGTGGATTATACTATTGGCACAGTATAGTGTAGGGATTAGCGAACTTGTGATTTCAAGTTCGGCATACAAGGTTCAGGTTATGGATTCCACTACCACAGACCATAACTTACCCGAACCTTGTATGCCGAACTTGAAAACACAAGTTCGCTCATCCCTAGTATAGACTCATTTTATGCTATTGCAATTAGCTAAACATAGAATTGTGGAATCTTTAAAGTCAACGCCATGAGCTCTGCTTGGATCATCAATAGGTTTGTGCTTTTCAGACCCATCCAGCACCGCGTCTAAACATAGAAACATCGAATGTGTCGGCAGATAAGAACCATTTGGCCCATCTAGTCTGCCCAAACAACTGCAATACGTCCCATCCATCCTTCTAGATAACACATACATGTAATAAGGTGCTACTCTTTCAAAGTGAAAGTTTCCACTTACTGTCAACTTGGAGGAGCAGATGCTGCTCTGTGCAGACAGTGGGGTGACTTCTCTTTGCTTCTTATTTACAGACCTAGAATTGTGGTATTTGTGTTTCTTTCTCCTTGACCGATGCCGCTCTTCTTTAGATTGCTCCCTCGTTCTGAATGAGGAAAAGAAAGCATTACATTTCTGAAGAGATTGAAAGCTAGAATTAATCATAATAACCATGGAAGATGATGTTAGGCCAATAAACCTCGGCTTGTTCAGAAATGATTTTCTCTCCGCTGCTATTTTAGTGTATCCACTCACAATCTATTCTGGTTTCAATATTTTTTTTTTTACTTTAACCTGTGTAATGAAAACCTTAAAGGGAAAGTCTCATGTGTTTGATTTCATATTTATCCATTAGATGTAGGTATATAGACAAAAAAAGTCTCATTTTTTAATATTCTAGCTATTTACTTTTCATTTATCAAATCTTCATATTGGAGACACATTTTCTCCTGTATTGTCTTTGGACAGTGCAACCGGATGTGTGTGCTTTATGGCAGCTGACATAAATGGGACTCAATTGGCAAAAAACAAAAAAGATAAAATTCAGCACACCCTCTTCCAAAAGCCTGGAACTAGCATGAAAGATGCACACAAAGCCTTATCTGTGTGGATAATGTTGCTATCTCACTCTGTTTTGCCATCTCAGACAATGGGGGCATATCACTAGAATGGCACCTCTGGGACCCACACCTACAATGAGAACAGAGCGTGGAAATGAACAGAAGGAGCACTGCGTATGCGCAGCTGCCCTCCATTCATTTTTATGGGGCGCTGTCTGCCCCTTACAAATGAATGGGAGCAGGGGCCGCGCGTGCGCCGTGCGCTCCCATTTACCGCTATAGGAGCAGCGAGGAGCAGTGCTTGGTGGTGGACGGACCCTGGGAAATCTGGGTCCTCAAGCCACAGCTCTCCCCGCTCCGTTCTCGTTGTAGGTGCGGGTCCCCCCATTGTCTGAGATGGGAATACCCCTTTAAGGCCATCATCAGCGCTATCATTACTCTGCTGACACTGTCCCAGTCTACATGGCAAAGCTGACAGGCAAGCTACAGAAAACAAGATTTATCAACTCTAGTGAACAATGTGAAAACCAAAATATTTCTAAATTTTCCTTTTATACAGATAAAAAAAACAAAAAACACCAAAACATTAAAATAAAAGGAAAGATTCATCATCTCCCTTGTATTAGAAAAGTGGCGTCAAAAAACTATTTCAGCCACCTTAGCCACTTTTCATAAAGGGGGTGTGTGGCAAAGGGAAGGAAGGGGCTGTCACCAGCCACAGCAAATGTATCTACACTTACACCAGTTTTCTGGTGCAAATGAAGCTGGAAATGTACAGCAGCTCTGAGCACGGACTGCCGGAGGATAAGCTTATCTTATGAGGAGGCATGCGCAGGAAATATCAAGACCAATGTAGAAAGCTCCAGTCTTGATTAATCTCCCCCAATATCTTTAAAAAGAAAAACTGGAATATGACATTTCTTAAAAAATATTTTATATTTAAAATAACACTGTAAACGAATAAGGTTGAAAACGATACATATCATTGTCACCATTGCAGATTCCATCATTTGTTTAAATGGGAAAAATAATGCTGCATGCAATACTATTTTTATCTTCAAAGCAATGGATAGCTCAACAAAACCCAATGGACTCCATTATAAGTCAGTGGGTTCTGCTGGTCATCGCTGGTGTCTGTGGTATGACAAATCAGTGACAGCATTGAGGCTTCTGTTATAACCAGAAGCCACAAAACTGATGTGAAGAGAGCCTTATGT
Organism: Bufo gargarizans; assembly: GCF_014858855.1. Lineage (NCBI taxonomy): Eukaryota > Metazoa > Chordata > Amphibia > Anura > Bufonidae > Bufo > Bufo gargarizans. The sequence continues at coordinate 589,695,315 of NC_058080.1, read as the reverse complement.
AATATTTTTACATTGCTGGTTCTCTGACACCTTTTGATATTTTGCCGTTGTTTAGAAAGAAATTATTTTTCCCATCCTGATTAATTATTTTATTTCTTTCCTTGACTGGCAAACCTTACTCCACAGACTTGTAAACCACCAATCATGATGGGTTCTCAATACTTTCTGTATTTAGATTTGCTGGATGGCCATTTGGACACCTCTGATCTACAGTAGGTCCTTTTCACTGGCAGATTTCTACCGAGTGCCGATGACACAAAATGTAAATCTTCACTCTTTAAAGGGGGTTGTCTCATCGAGATGGGACTTAACACCAGGTCTAGGTGGCTTGGTTTATGGAAAAAGGTGAGCAGGCCAGTGCTCCATTGCTTCTGGCCCACAAGAATTTTTCTGTTAGCCTGGAAATCTAGGGCTGGCGCTTAGCCCCACGGTGAGATGGGAAAACCCATTTAATTGCCGTTTTCATGCAGCCATCTTTTAGCATATGTAGTATTACTAATTGCTTATCTCCAGACATTTCATTGGTCGGCAGCACATCCATGTTTACACAGAGAGACAAGCTGCTGACATACAATGATTGTTGGTGCTGCATAGAAGATGTGTTCACTCAGGAATATCTGCTGCCGACAAATTTGTATGCATGCTTGTTTGCATATGTTGGCTGATCACATCACAGCCCTTGTTTCATTGGCTATGATCAGGAACAAGCACTTGCCCAAATCATTGGCCTGTGTAAAAGAACCTTTAGCTATGCATAAATCAGCTACAGTATGCCAAGAAGCCTGCATGCTGCTCTTGTGCGAGGGCTGCATGGTGCCTTTGCCTTAATATTTATCTAGGGTTCACATTTATCTAGGGTTAAAGCTAGCACAGGCTAAATATCTACTGTCTGTTTACTACCTAACAGTGTTTACAATGCCATAAGCAAAGTAGGTAATGGAACAAGGGTTTTATAATTTAGTAGTCTTATACATGGAAGATTTCTTATCCAACTGCATAGAATAAGTGACAGCTGCCAGGTAGCTGTGTGAAAGGTGTAAATGATCCTGCATGTAGAGGTCTACTGAAACATCTGGGCACACGCAGTGACAACTGTCTGTCACCTTCATAAAACACAGAAACTGTCATAGATGAGGCTGCAAATAATCGTCTCAGCACCAGTTACCTAAGCTGCTGCTTATTCTGTGACATTTCCCACAGACAACCATTACATTTAATGCATACAACAGGACTCCCAAAAAGTGAAAGGTGCACTGTTTTATAACCAACAATCATACGTGGTAGTTATTTTACCACATGTGGAAAATAATAGTATGGTAAATTCATGAAAACTGCAAATTTGGGGCTGCATTTGAGCAAATGGAGATGGGGATTTGGTCAAGATTAATGGTGTCCTCAATGCTGAGAAATACAGGCAGATGCTTCTCCATCTTTTAATACCATCAGGGAGTCGACACCGACCCCAAACATACAGCCAATGTGATTAAGAACTATCTTCACTCTAAAGAAGAACAAGGAGTCCTGGAGTGGTGATATGGCCACGCACAGAGCCCTGATCTCAACTGTAATCTGGGATTATATGAATAGACAGAAGGATTTGAGCAAGCCTACATCCATAAAAGAGCTGAGGTTAGTTTTCCAAGATGTTTGGAATAACCTCTAGGCCAATTTCCTTTAAAACCTGCATGCAAATGTACCTAGAAGAATTGATGCTGTTTTCTTGAAGGCAAAGGGTGGACACTAGGGATGAGCGAACTCGAACTGTATAGTTCGGGTTCGTACCGAATTTTGGGGTGTCCGTGACACGGACCCGAACCCGGACATTTTCGTAAAAGTCCGGGTTCGGGTTCGGTGTTCGTCGCTTTCTTGGCGCTTTTGTGACGCTTTCTTGGCGCTTTTTGAAAGGCTGCAAAGCAGCCAATCAACAAGCGTCATACTACTTGCCCCAAGAGGCCATCACAGCCATGCCTACTATTGGCATGGCTGTGATTGGCCAGAGCACCATGTGACCCAGCCTCTATTTAAGCTGGAGTCACATAGCGCCGCCCGTCACTCTGCTCTGATTAGCGTAGGGAGAGGTTGCGGCTGCGACAGTAGGGCGAGATTAGGCAGATTAACTCCTCCAAAGGACTTGATTAACTGATCGATCTGCAGCTGTGGATCATTGAGCTGCTGATCCTCAATTGCTCACTGTTTTTAGGCTGCCCAGACCGTTTGTCAGTCACATTTTTCTGGGGTGATCGGCGGCCATTTTGTGTCTTGTGGTGCGCCAGCACAAGCTGCGACCAAGTGCATTTAACCCTCAATGGTGTGGTTGTTTTTTGGCTAAAGCCTACATCAGGGTGAAGCTGTCACACCAAGTGCATTTAACCAGCAATAGTCTGTTCATTTTTTGGCCATATACAAAATCAGGGGCAAGCTGCGCCTGTCACTAAGTGCATTTAACCCTCAATGGTGTGGTTGTTTTTTGGCTAAAGCCTACATCAGGGTGAAGCTGTTCACACCAAGTGCATTTAACCAGCAATAGTCTGTTCATTTTTTGGCCATATACAAAATCAGGAGCAAGCTGCGCCTGTCACCAAGTGCATTTAACCCTCAATGGTGTGGTTGTTTTTTGGCTAAAGCCTACATCAGGGTGAAGCTGTCACACCAAGTGCATTTAACCAGCAATAGTCTGTTTATTTTTTGGCCATATCCCAGTCTAATTCCACACTAAATCCATACCGGTCACCCAGCGCCTAAATACTAGGCCTCAAATTTATATCCCGCTAAATCTGTCCTTAGTGCTGTAGCTGGGCGAGTTATTTAGTGTCCGTTCAAGCACATTTCTTTTTCTGGGTTGAAATACAATTCCCAATTTAGCAATTTCATAATTTAGTGGTTTCTGCTATATCAGAGCTATTTGAAATCTATCCCTAAAAGGGTATATAATATTCAAGGTGCACATTGGGTCATTCAGAATAACTTCACACACACCCGCTACTGTGTATTTCCAAGTCTAATTCTGGCACTAAACCCATACCTGTCACCCAGCGCCTAAATACTAGGCCTCAAATTTATATCCCGCTAAATCTGTCCCTAGTGCTGTAGCTGGGCGAGTTATTTAGTGTCCGTTCAAGCACATTTCTTGTTCTGGGTTGAAATACAATTCCCAATTTAGCAATTTCATAATTTAGTGGTTTCTGCTATATCAGAGCTATTTGAAATCTATCCCTAAAAGGGTATATAATATTCAAGGTGCACATTGGGTCATTCAGAATAACTTCACACACACCCGCTACTGTGTATTTCCAAGTCTAATTCTGGCACTAAACCCATACCTGTCACCCAGCGCCTAAATACTAGGCCTCAAATTTATATCCCGCTAAATCTGTCCTTAGTGCTGTAGCTGGGCGAGTTATTTAGTGTCCGTTCAAGCACATTTCTTGTTCTGGGTTGAAATACAATTCCCAATTTAGCAATTTCATAATTTAGTGGTTTCTGCTATATCAGAGCTATTTGAAATCTATCCCTAAAAGGGTATATAATATTCAAGGTGCACATTGGGTCATTCAGAATAACTTCACACACACCCGCTACTGTGTATTTCCAAGTCTAATTCTGGCACTAAACCCATACCTGTCACCCAGCGCCTAAATACTAGGCCTCAAATTTATATCCCGCTAAATCTGTCCCTAGTGCTGTAGCTGGGCGAGTTATTTAGTGTCCGTTCAAGCACATTTCTTGTTCTGGGTTGAAATACAATTCCCAATTTAGCAATTTCATAATTTAGTGGTTTCTGCTATATCAGAGCTATTTGAAATCTATCCCTAAAAGGGTATATAATATTCAAGGTGCACATTGGGTCATTCAGAATAACTTCACACACACCCGCTACTGTGTATTTCCAAGTCTAATTCTGGCACTAAACCCATACCTGTCACCCAGCGCCTAAATACTAGGCCTCAAATTTATATCCCGCTAAATCTGTCCTTAGTGCTGTAGCTGGGCGAGTTATTTAGTGTCCGTTCAAGCACATTTCTTGTTCTGGGTTGAAATACAATTCCCAATTTAGCAATTTCATAATTTAGTGGTTTCTGCTATATCAGAGCTATTTGAAATCTATCCCTAAAAGGGTATATAATATTCAAGGTGCACATTGGGTCATTCAGAATAACTTCACACACACCCGCTACTGTGTATTTCCAAGTCTAATTCTGGCACTAAACCCATACCTGTCACCCAGCGCCTAAATACTAGGCCTCAAATTTATATCCCGCTAAATCTCTCGTTACCGCTGTCCTGTTGTGGCTGGGAAAGTTATTTAGTGTCCGTCAAAGCACATTTTTTGTTCTGGGTTGAAATACAATTCCCAATTTAGCAATTTCATAATTTAGTCGTTTCTGCTATATCAGAGCTATTTGAAATCTATCCCTAAAAGGGTAGATCATATTGAAGGTGCACATAGGGTCATTCAGAATAACTTCACACACACGCTTCTGTGCATTTCCAAGTCTAATTCTGTCACTAAATCCATACCGGTCACCCAGCGCCTAAATACTAGGCCTCAAATTTATATCCCGCTGAATTTGAATACAATACATTGGGCCAAATAATATATTTGTTGTTGTGGTGAACCATAACAATGAGAAAAACATCTAGTAAGGGACGCGGACGTGGACATGGTCGTGGTGGTGTTAGTGGACCCTCTGGTGCTGGGAGAGGACGTGGCCGTTCTGCCACATCCACACGTCCTAGTGTACCAACTACCTCAGGTCCCAGTAGCCGCCAGAATTTACAGCGATATATGGTGGGGCCCAATGCCGTTCTAAGGATGGTAAGGCCTGAGCAGGTACAGGCATTAGTCAATTGGGTGGCCGACAGTGGATCCAGCACGTTCACATTATCTCCCACCCAGTCTTCTGCAGAAAGCGCACAGATGGCGCCTGAAAACCAACCCCATCAGTCTGTCACATCACCCCCATGCATACCAGGGAAACTGTCTCAGCCTCAAGTTATGCAGCAGTCTCTTATGCTGTTTGAAGACTCCGCTGGCAGGGTTTCCCAAGGGCATCCACCTAGCCCTTCCCCAGCGGTGAAAGACATAGAATGCACTGACGCACAACCACTTATGTTTCCTGATGATGAGGACATGGGAATACCACCTCAGCATGTCTCTGATGATGACGAAACACAGGTGCCAACTGCTGCGTCTTTCTGCAGTGTGCAGACTGAACAGGAGGTCAGGGATCAAGACTGGGTGGAAGACGATGCAGGGGACGATGAGGTCCTAGACCCCACATGGAATGAAGGTCGTGCCACTGACTTTCACAGTTCGGAGGAAGAGGCAGTGGTGAGACCGAGCCAACAGCGTAGCAAAAGAGGGAGCAGTGGGCAAAAGCAGAACACCCGCCGCCAAGAGACTCCGCCTGCTACTGACCGCCGCCATCTGGGACCGAGCACCCCAAAGGCAGCTTCAAGGAGTTCCCTGGCATGGCACTTCTTCAAACAATGTGCTGACGACAAGACCCGAGTGGTTTGCACGCTGTGCCATCAGAGCCTGAAGCGAGGCATTAACGTTCTGAACCTGAGCACAACCTGCATGACCAGGCACCTGCATGCAAAGCATGAACTGCAGTGGAGTAAACACCTTAAAACCAAGGAAGTCACTCAGGCTCCCCCTGCTACCTCTTCTGCTGCTGCCGCCTCGGCCTATTCTGCTGCTGCCGCCTCGGCCTCTTCCTCCGCCTCTGGAGGAACGTTGGCACCTGCCGCCCAGCAAACAGGGGATGTACCACCAACACCACCACCACCACCTCCGTCACCAAGCGTCTCAACCATGTCACACGCCAGCGTTCAGCTCTCCATCTCACAAACATTTGATAGAAAGCGTAAATTCCCACCTAGCCACCCTCGATCCCTGGCCCTGAATGCCAGCATTTCTAAACTACTGGCCTATGAAATGCTGTCATTTAGGCTGGTGGACACAGACAGCTTCAAACAGCTCATGTCGCTTGCTGTCCCACAGTATGTTGTTCCCAGCCGGCACTACTTCTCCAAGAGAGCCGTGCCTTCCCTGCACAACCAAGTATCCGATAAAATCAAGTGTGCACTGCGCAACGCCATCTGTGGCAAGGTCCACCTAACCACAGATACGTGGACCAGTAAGCACGGCCAGGGACGCTATATCTCCCTAACTGCACACTGGGTAAATGTAGTGGCAGCTGGGCCCCAGGCGGAGAGCTGTTTGGCGCACGTCCTTCCGCCGCCAAGGATCGCAGGGCAACATTCTTTGCCTCCTGTTGCCACCTCCTCCTTCTCGGCTTCCTCCTCCTCTTCTTCCACCTGCTCATCCAGTCAGCCACACACCTTCACCACCAACTTCAGCACAGCCCGGGGTAAACGTCAGCAGGCCATTCTGAAACTCATATGTTTGGGGGACAGGCCCCACACCGCACAGGAGTTGTGGCGGGGTATAGAACAACAGACCAACGAGTGGTTGCTGCCGGTGAGCCTCAAGCCCGGCCTGGTGGTGTGTGATAATGGGCGAAATCTCGTTGCAGCTCTGGGACTAGCCAATTTGACGCACATCCCTTGCTTGGCGCATGTGCTGAATTTGGTGGTGCAGAAGTTCATTCACAACTACCCCGACATGTCAGAGCTGCTGCATAAAGTGCGGGCCGTCTGTTCGCGCTTCCGGCGTTCACATCCTGCTGCTGCTCGCCTGTCTGCGCTACAGCGTAACTTCGGCCTTCCCGCTCACCGCCTCATATGCGACGTGCCCACCAGGTGGAACTCCACCTTGCACATGCTGGACAGACTGTGCGAGCAGCAGCAGGCCATAGTGGAGTTTCAGCTGCAGCACGCACGGGTCAGTCGCACTACAGAACAGCACCACTTCACCACCAATGACTGGGCCTCCATGCGAGACCTGTGTGCCCTGTTGCGCTGTTTCGAGTACTCCACCAACATGGCCAGTGGCGATGACACCGTTATCAGCGTTACAATACCACTTCTATGTCTCCTTGAGAAAACACTTAGGGCGATGATGGAAGAGGAGGTGGCCCAGGAGGAGGAGGAGGAGGAGGAAGAGGGGTCATTTTTAGCACTTTCAGGCCAGTCTCTTCGAAGTGACTCAGAGGGAGGTTTTTGGCAACAGCAGAGGCCAGGTACAAATGTGGCCAGCCAGGGCCCACTACTGGAGGACGAGGAGGACGAGGATGAGGAGGAGGTGGAGGAGGATGAGGATGAAGCATGGTCACAGCGGGGTGGCACCCAACGCAGCTCGGGTCCATCACTGGTGCGTGGCTGGGGGGAAAGGCAGGACGATGACGATACGCCTCCCACAGAGGACAGCTTGTCCTTACCCCTGGGCAGCCTGGCACACATGAGCGACTACATGCTGCAGTGCCTGCGCAACGACAGCAGAGTTGCCCACATTTTAACCTGTGCGGACTACTGGGTTGCCACCCTGCTGGATCCACGCTACAAAGACAATGTGCCCACCTTACTTCCTGCACTGGAGCGTGATAGGAAGATGCGCGAGTACAAGCGCACGTTGGTAGACGCGCTACTGAGAGCATTCCCAAATGTCACAGGGGAACAAGTGGAAGCCCAAGGCCAAGGCAGAGGAGGAGCAAGAGGTCGCCAAGGCAGCTGTGTCACGGCCAGCTCCTCTGAGGGCAGGGTTAGCATGGCAGAGATGTGGAAAACTTTTGTCAACACGCCACAGCTAACTGCACCACCACCTGATACGCAACGTGTTAGCAGGAGGCAACATTTCACTAACATGGTGGAACAGTACGTGTGCACACCCCTCCACGTACTGACTGATGGTTCGGCCCCATTCAACTTCTGGGTCTCTAAATTGTCCACGTGGCCAGAGCTAGCCTTTTATGCCTTGGAGGTGCTGGCCTGCCCGGCAGCCAGCGTTTTGTCTGAACGTGTATTCAGCACGGCAGGGGGCGTCATTACAGACAAACGCAGCCGCCTGTCTACAGCCAATGTGGACAAGCTGACGTTCATAAAAATGAACCAGGCATGGATCCCACAGGACCTGTCCGTCCCTTGTCCAGATTAGACATTAACTACCTCCCCATAACCATATATTATTGGACTCCAGGGCACTTCCTCATTCAATCCTATTTTTATTTTCATTTTACCATTATATTGCGAGGCTACCCAAAGTTGAATGAACCTCTCCTCTGCCTGTGTGCTAGGCCTAAATATATGCCAATGGACTGTTGCAGTGGTGGCTGACGTGAAGCCTCATTCTCTGCTATGACATGCAGACTGATTCTCTGCTGACATGAAGACAGATTCTCTGTTACGGGACCTCTCTGCTCTGCCTGTGTGCTAGGCCTAAATATATGCCAATGGACTGTTGCAGTGGTGGCTGACGTGAAGCCTCATTCTCTGCTATGACATGCAGACTGATTCTCTGCTGACATGAAGCCAGATTGTCTGTTACGGGACCTCTCTGCTCTGCCTGTGTGCTAGGCCTAAATATATGCCAATGGACTGTTGCAGTGGTGGCTGACGTGAAGCCTGATTCTCTGCTATGACATGCAGACTGATTCTCTGCTGACATGAAGCCAGATTGTCTGTTACGGGACCTCTCTGCTCTGCCTGTGTGCTAGGCCTAAATATATGCCAATGGACTGTTGCAGTGGTGGGTGACGTGAAGCCTCATTCTCTGCTATGACATGCAGACTGATTCTCTGCTGACATGAAGACAGATTCTCTGTTACGGGACCTCCCTCCTCTGCCTGGGTGCTGGGCCTAAATATATGCCAATGGACTGTTGCAGTGGTGGCTGACATGAAGCCTGATTCTCTGCTATGACATGCAGACTAATTCTCTGCTGACATGAAGCCAGATTGTCTGTTACGGGACCTCTCTCCTCTGCCTGGGTGCTGGGCCTAAATTTATGACAATGGACTGTTGCAGTGGTGGCTGACGTGAAGCCTGATTCTCTGCTATGACATGCAGACTGATTCTCTGCTGACATGAAGCCAGATTGTCTGTTACGGGACCTCTCTGCTCTGCCTGTGTGCTAGGCCTAAATATATGCCAATGGACTGTTGCAGTGGTGGCTGACGTGAAGCCTCATTCTCTGCTATGACATGCAGACTGATTCTCTGCTGACATGAAGCCAGATTGTCTGTTACGGGACCTCTCTGCTCTGCCTGTGTGCTAGGCCTAAATATATGCCAATGGACTGTTGCAGTGGTGGGTGACGTGAAGCCTCATTCTCTGCTATGACATGCAGACTGATTCTCTGCTGACATGAAGACAGATTCTCTGTTACGGGACCTCCCTCCTCTGCCTGGGTGCTGGGCCTAAATATATGCCAATGGACTGTTGCAGTGGTGGCTGACATGAAGCCTGATTCTCTGCTATGACATGCAGACTAATTCTCTGCTGACATGAAGCCAGATTGTCTGTTACGGGACCTCTCTCCTCTGCCTGGGTGCTGGGCCTAAATTTATGACAATGGACTGTTGCAGTGGTGGCTGACGTGAAGCCTGATTCTCTGCTATGACATGCAGACTGATTCTCTGCTGACATGAAGCCAGATTGTCTGTTACGGGACCTCTCTGCTCTGCCTGTGTGCTAGGCCTAAATATATGCCAATGGACTGTTGCAGTGGTGGCTGACGTGAAGCCTCATTCTCTGCTATGACATGCAGACTGATTCTCTGCTGACATGAAGCCAGATTGTCTGTTACGGGACCTCTCTGCTCTGCCTGTGTGCTAGGCCTAAATATATGCCAATGGACTGTTGCAGTGGTGGGTGACGTGAAGCCTCATTCTCTGCTATGACATGCAGACTAATTCTCTGCTGACATGAAGCCAGATTCTCTGTTACGGGACCTCTCTCCTCTGCCTGTGTGTGTGCTGGGCCTAAATATATGCCAATGGACTGTTGCAGTGGTGGCTGACGTGAAGCCTGATTCTCTGCTATGACATGCAGACTGATTCTCTGCTGACATGAAGCCAGATTGTCTGTTACGGGACCTCTCTCCTCTGCCTGTGTGTGTGCTGGGCCTAAATATATGCCAATGGACTGTTGCAGTGGTGGCTGACGTGAAGCCTCATTCTCTGCTATGACATGCAGACTAATTCTCTGCTGACATGAAGACAGATTCTCTGTTACGGGACCTCTCTCCTCTGCCTGGGTGCCGGGGCCTAAATATCTGAGAATGGACTGTTCCAGTGGTGGGTGACGGGAAGCCAGATTCTCTGCTATGGAACCTCTCTCCAATTGATTTTGGTTAATTTTTATTTATTTAATTTTTATTTTAATTCATTTCCCTATCCACATTTGTTTGCAGGGGATTTACCTACATGTTGCTGCCTTTTGCAGCCCTCTAGCTCTTTCCTGGGCTGTTTTACAGCCTTTTTAGTGCCGAAAAGTTCGGGTCCCCATTGACTTCAATGGGGTTCGGGTTCGGGACGAAGTTCGGATCGGGTTCGGATCCCGAACCCGAACATTTCCGGGATGTTCGGCCGAACTTCTCGAACCCGAACATCCAGGTGTTCGCTCAACTCTAGTGGACACACCAAATACTGATTTGATTTTGATTTCTGTTTTGTTCGTTCACTTTGCATTTTGTTAATTGGTAAAAATAAACTATTAACACATTTTTAAAGCTTTTTACTTTGCAGCATTTATTCCTAAGACTTTTGCACAGTAGTGTATCTACTTTTTTCATTAAGAAGTCACCTGTTTTCATAGGTTCTAGACTCAGTGCTTGGAGAGCGAGAATGTTGATAACGATGATGGTGGGATTTTCGTGGCCTACCACGTGATCTGTGAGAAAGACAGAATAAAATTACAACTCCAAAAATACATTTATTTTTATATGTACGATACAATACTATACTATACCCTAATGAGTTACCCAATTACAGAAAGTTCTGTTACTAGCACTATGTGGGTATTTCATGTAAATTAATTTCAGCCAATAATGATTCTGATATAACTTGATGTGAGCTATTATATAGAAATATTGCTATTGCACACAAAATGTTTGCATCAACTTGTAAATTAACCATAGAACATCTCTCTGATCCAACCACACCACCAGCGCTTTTGGCCATGGTCCTTTTGGTGAAGGAAGAAGTTAATGTACAGAACTACTTCTATGGACAACTGCATTGCTGTATTGTGTATCAAGACGAAGAAGTTTTTCCCTGGTATAATAAACTAGTTTAAAAAAATATCAGGAATAGAGTTTTGTTGAGTTTTAAAATGGCAGCATGCCCTGAAAAACATATCTCATATAGGAGGTGAGAAGTTCTAGTTGCCCTTGGGCCAGATAAGACAGCAGTGCTATAAATGGCATCAGATACAGTATCTGAGGCCCTCTTACTGATGCTACTTCACGGCCTACACATTACAACACACTGTTGGGGTAAAAAACTCCAGTCAACCAGACCACACTGTGACTCTCAATGCCAACTAATCACTTGGCTGTTAATGTTTCTCAGATTAGGCCTGCTACTTACTAATCAGAAGACTCATTGGCAATGCTTATTTGCCTTGCTAGGTACATTTTTTAGAAGTCTATATCATAACATACTGTAGGAACATAGCTCAGCCTGTTATCCTGCAATGTGATTTCAGAGGAAGGCAAAAAACCTTCTTCATGAGACAGAAGCCTATTTTCCTCATCTTAGGAAAAAGCATTCCTTCCCGACTCCAGATCTGGCAAAATTACTTCCTGGATCTGCAAATGTTCTCCAGAATCTTCTTACTATAACCTGTGATATTCTTAGAGATTTACTTGTGCACTAAGGCAGAAAACACAGGACACCATAGGTTCCATGAGTAACATTTCTCTATAGTACCATTGTTACGGATACACTTGAAGAGGATATCTGTTGTGGGTAAACTGTTTGAAGGTTTTCTGAGAGATGCTATATTAGAGCATCTCAACGGAAATAAGCAAATAACGCCATATCAGCATGGCTTCGTGAGGGATCGGTCATGTCAAACTAATTTAATCAGTTTCTATGAGGAGGTAAATTCTAGACTTGACAGCGGCGGATCAATGGATGTCGTATATCTGGACTTTTCCAAAGCATTTGACACTGTATTACATAAAAGGTTAGTATATAAAATGAGAATGCTCGGACTGGCAGAAAACGTCTGTATGTGGGTAAGTAACTGGCTCACGGATAGAAAACAGAGGGTGGTTATTAACGGTACACACTCAGATTGGGTCACTGTCACTAGTGGGGTACCTCAGGGGTCAGTATTGGGCCCTATTCTCTTCAATATATTTATTAATGATCTTGTAGAAGGCTTGCATAGTAAAGTATCAATTTTCGCAGATGACACTAAACTGTGTAAAGTAATCTACACTGATGAGGACAGTATGCTACTACAGAGGGATCTGGATAGATTGGAGGCTTGGGCAGATAAGGTTTAACACTGATAAATGTTAAGTTATGCACATGGGAAGGAAAAATGCAAGTCACCCGTACATACTAAATGGTAAAACACTCGGTAACACTGACATGGAAAAGGATCTAGGAATTTTAATAAACAGCAAACTAAGCTGCAAAAGCCAGTGTCAGGCAGCTGCTGCCAAGGCCAATAAGATAATGGGTTGCATCAGAAGGGGCATAGATTCCCGTGATAAGAACATAGTCCTACCACTTTACAAATCGCTAGTCAGACCTCACATGGAGTACTGTGTACAGTTCTGGGCGCCTGTAAACAAGGCAGACATAGCAGAGCTGGAGAAGGTCCAGAGGAGGGCATCTAAAGTAATAACTGGAATGGGGCAACTACAGTACCCTGAAAGATTATTAAAATTAGGGCTATTCACTTTAGAAAAAAGACAACTGAGGGGAGATCTAATTAATATGTCTAAATATATCAGGGATCAGTACAGAGATCTATCCCATCAGCTATTTATCCCCAGGACTGTGATGAGGGGACATCCTCTGCGTCTGGAGGAAAGAAGGTTTGTACACAAACATAGAAAAGGATTCTTTACGGTACGAGCAGTGAGACTATGGAACTCTCTGCCTGAGGAGGTGGTGATGGTGAGCACAATAAAGGAATTCAAGAGGGGCCTGGATGTATTTCTGGAGCGTAATAATGTTACAGGCTATAGCTACTAGAGAGGGGTCGTTGATCCAGGGATTTATTCTGATTGCCTGATTGGAGTCGGGAAGGAATTTTTTATTCCCCTAAAGTGGGGAAAATTGGCTTCTACCTCACAGTTTTTTTTTTTTTTTTGCCTTCCTCTGGATCAACTTGCAGGATGACAGGCCGAACTGGATGGACAAATGTCTTTTTTCGGCCTTATGTACTATGTTACTATGTTACTATGTAATACTGATGACCTATCCTCATGATAGGTCATCAGTATCTGATTGGTGGGGTTCTGACTCCTGGAACCCCCACTGATCAGCTGTTTGAAGAGACCACAGCACTCCAGTGAGTATCGCAGCCTCTTCCTAGGTCAGTGATGTCATGTTACTCAGTCACATGGCTAAGGCCTCATGCACACAACAGTTTCCGATGTCCGTTGTTCCGCTATTTTCTGAGGACCTATTGACTTTCAATGGGTCCGTTGAACACTCGGCTAATGCACCGTTTCTCATCCGTGCCCGTGATCCATGTTTCCAGTCCATCAAAAAAATATAACCTGTCCTATTATTTTCGCGGAAAACGGTTCGTGGACCCATTCAAGTCAATGGGACCGCTAAAAAACACGGAGACACACATGGAACAACGGAACCCCATTTTGCGGAACGGAACACAACAACGGTCGTGTGCATGAGGCCTTAGGCGCAGTTCAGTCCAATTTAAGTGACTATGGCTTAGCTGCAATGCCAAGCACAGCCTCTAAGCAATAGATGGTTCTGGGCTGGGTAAGCTGTGACAAGGCTGTGGCACTCACCGAACCACCACAACCTCTTCAAACAGCTCTCTATAATACTCATAATACACATGAAATATAGACATATCTTATCAATTGTGATTAAGTAATCAAGGCTACCAGCTTGAAGAAAGTACAATTATAAAAAATAAAATAAAACATGGACCTAATGGGCCTGGAGAATAGACTTTGCTTTTGCTATAACAATAAAACAACAAATTGTATTGAGGATAATTGATAAATGTAGGCTGTACCAATATTATGCACTAGTTATACACATGACACCATTCGGCACTAATGATGTGCATTTTTTGCGCAATACATACAACTTCACATGTTATCAGGTCTGAGTAGATATTACTGATTGGTGCACTAAGTATTGTGGTGACATCACAGCACTATGTCTGTAGCATGTATGTATGGACAGCAGAGAAACAGTAATTCCTATCACACTACCTAACACCTTGCACTGGAACCTATCAGCTACACTATATCACTATCTAACCTACACTGACTATCTGTATTATATATATGAGCTAACTATCTAATGTAATTGGATAAGGAATAGGATCCAGATAAAAGCACAGAGCACAGCAATGTCACTGCTCTCTCTCAGAACTGCAAAAAAACTGCAGAAAATGGCTGCTGGGGAGGTCCTTATATAGTAAGGGGTAGGCAACTTTCCTATTGGTTGCTAGGGATGTTGCTAAGCTCAGACAAAGATATTGAAGCCTTCTCATTGGCCCACAAGCAAGAAGGGAGGTTACAGATGGATGTTGCCCATCGTCCAATTCAAACCTAGGATCCCAGCACTGCAAGACACCAGTGCTAACCACTGAGCCACTGTGCTGCCCATTTGAGGTTGCCTTAAAACTCAGGCAGGCATACTTGGATGGAAGTTCTGTATTATCCATTGTTAAATCTGCTATTTAAATTAGGGATGAACACAAGCTATATGTACTGTTCTCTACTGCTGATGTATCTGTAAGAACTCACATAATTAGTAAAGAAAATATATATTACTTCACGGCTTTGACATTGCCTCACTTTGGCAAGAAATTAAAGGTTAACACGTTAAGTTGAATTACAGTGTTCATCCACAACCTCTTCCCTAGAAACAAAGCTTTGCGTCTTCAATTCTGTCTACCATCATATGGCAGAATCTAAGTACGGCAATTTCCTGCAAACCGAGCACCTACTGCTAAGTCAGTGACTCCTAATGTATTACTGACAGCAATAATAATCACGGCTGCTCTTCAGTAGATAGAAAGGAAGTCCCCTGTAGTTCATGTCATCCCAATATGCTTTGCAATCAGATGGGAACAGGAAAAAACAGCATGTCTCCTTTTCAGCTATCTGATCTACGTGAAGGCATGGAAATGGAGCAGCAATAGACAATGAGAATATTATTACTCACTGTACAATTGGGATGATTGTGGTGTTATTTCTCTTTATTTCAAACAGTTATCCTGAATAGAAAAGTAACACGTTTTGATAGGACACCTATCAGATTTCCATTTGAAATGTCACCATACTTGGAAACAGATCCGTGTAGTCCATAAGTGAAGAAGGATCGTTGCAAGGGTGTTGAAAACTTTATTAAACTGTACAATTGTTTAAGGAATAGGAGTGGGAGTTCACAATAACGTATAGGGGATATGGCAGCAGGGTTAGGGTTAGAGACAAATAGGAAGGTTAGTTTCATATGTTTAGTCTTGCCTTGACATAGGTACATAATATATTTATGGATATAAACAGTGTCAGACTGGGGTGCCTGGGGCCCACCAGTAAAATTTATTTTGGGGGCCCTCCGTATGGATACATTCAAATATTACCTACTCACACAGCAGCAAGATGCTACCAGATTACTTAATATGGGGGTTCCTGTAGAACTTTTGAGAAGGTAGGTCCTGGGCAGAAGAGGACACTGGCTAGCTTTCCTCTATACCTAGAAGTCATCTCAGCTCTGATCGTGTCTATAATAATACACTGGGGAGTTTCTTTAATAATCTATAAGGTTTTTTATAAGAACATAGGCTGGTTATGGTGCTGTACATTGAGTATATGTATGTAGTGCAGTAAGTCTACTGTGTTATGTGCCACTTGTGCAGGGGGTGGGTGACTAGGGGCCCACCTCGCTCAGGGAATTCACCTGTACCCCTGTGGGCCAGTCCGAGCCTGTATATAAATGGAGTGTTTGCATTGAAGTAGTATAAAACGATAAGGAGTTCTTGAGTTTCATCATGACTACTCATAATAGGATTGAACTTTGTCCATGGGTTTGCATTAATTTACATTTTAAGATTGTGTTTATTTGACTATTTGACATTGTTCTAAATTAGAAATAGGTTGGACTAAATCATATGCTTCTGCTTTAGGCTGGGTTCACACCTGAGCGTTCTGAAAGGAGCGCTCTGTATGCGACAAGACGCCCCAAAGAAGCTCATGTACTTCTTGGGGCATTTTACAGCGCGATCGTACGCGCTGTAAAACACCCAGGTGAGAACCATTCCCATAGGGAAGCATTGGTTTCTCCTTGTTGAGCGTTTTACAGCGCGTAGGAATGCGCTGTAAAACGCTCAGGTGTGAACCCAGCCTAAAAGGGGTTGTGCAGTGTAATAGAGTAATAACCTATCATCAGGATAGGTAATCAGACAGGCGGGGACAGAAATTTCTGGACAGTCTGTGATAAAAGGCAACTTTTTTTCCTGTGTCTGTGAAAAAAAATAGATGTGTCCATTATTTTTTATGAGGCTGGTGGTACTTGACTAGATTATTTTGGTGGTAATTATCATCATTTTACAACTCACTGTAAATGCTGGTAATGAGTTCTTATCAGCATATTGAGCTTTAGACAGAAGGGCTCATGTACACTGGCACTGAACCTATATGGCACTGCACAAAGCAGTATGGCTCTATAGTATGGAGCCATAAATTTCCACGCCCTTACTGTAGAGGAGAATATGGAGTATGGTTGTATGGAGACATAATATGGCTGTGTACATGAACTATTAAAGGGATTGTCCATGAGTTTATAAGGGTTGCCCTTTCTTTAGGATAGGCCATAAATATCTCTGGGCGTTCAACACCCCTCAACCCGGCAGATCAGATTTTCTGCAGTAGCTCCAGTGCTTGAACATGGCATCAGAAATACACAGCTCAATCCATTATGTAGTGGACAGAGCAGGTTACTGCGGAGCTGCTCTCGTTGAATTCAATTGCAGCAGCCCTGCAGTAACCAGCTCCATCCATTACACAGTGGACGTAGCTGTGTGTTTCTGAAGCTGACTTCTGGCGCTGGAACTACACTGAAACAGCTAATCGGCAGGGGTGCTGGATGTCTAGCCTCCTCTCCGATCAGCTTTTGATGGCCTATCCTGAGGGCAGGCCATCAATAACATAATCCTGGAATACCTCTAAATTGTTCAACCTTTCTTAGGAATGAACAACATTATCTGAGCATGATAACTAGATTTTGTGTGACAGCTTTTTTACTTCCATCACATCCTATGTACAGTATATTGGTCATCTTTGAGAAAACCACCCACCCTGAAGACCATTTTCCAAAGTAACTCTGTGGCATAAATACTTAAAGGGCTTCTGTCACCCCACTAAAGTGATTTTTTTTTTTGGGCTGGTGAAATTAGTTATATTGCGATATATCACAATATAATTCTGTCACTTACTTTGATCCAGCAGTTTCTTCCAAAAACGAAGTTTTATCATATGTAAATTAGGTCTCTAACAGCAAGTAGGGCGGCTACTTGCTGCTAGCTGCTGCAGAAATCCGCCCCCTCGCCGTGTTGATTGACAGGGCCAGCCGGGATCTCCTCCTCCGGCCAGCCCTGTCGGCATTTCAAAAATCGGGCGCCTCTGTGGGTTCGGCGCAGGCTCTCTGATATGAGGAGGCTCGTCTCCTCAGCACTCCCTCAGTGCGCCTGCGCCGATGACATCACCGAAATAGAAGACGTCATCGGCGCAGGCGCACTGAGGGAGTGCTGAGGAGACGAGCCTCCTCATCTCAGAGCGCCTGCGCCGAACCCACAGAGGCGCGCGATTTTTGAAATGCCGACAGGGCTGGCCGGAGGAGGAGATCCCGGCTGGCCCTGTCAATCAACACGGCGAGGGGGCGGATTTCTGCAGCAGCTAGCAGCAAGTAGCCGCCCTACTTGCTGTTAGAGACCTAATTTACATATGATAAAACTTCGTTTTTGGAAGAAACTGCTGGATCAAAGTAAGTGACAGAATTATATTGTGATATATCGCAATATAACTAATTTCACCAGCCCAAAAAAAAAAAATCACTTTAGTGGGGTGACAGAAGCCCTTTAATTGGAACAAAAATCTCTGACCATCCATGTTATATTGGCTTTATGACCAAAACCTGTGATTATAGAGTTTAGGCATTTTTGTGAAAGTAACTTTACTGTATTGATTTGAACTATTAGGCCCCATGCACACGGCCATATTTTTTCCACATCTAAACTGCTTCTTTTTGCAGATCAGATGAGGACCCATTCATTTCAATGTGGCTGCAAAAAATGCATCTGCATGTCCATGTCACAGTTCTGCAAAAAAATAGAACATGTCCTATAATTCGTTGGTTTTGCGGACAAGGATAGGATATTTCTATAGAAGGGAAAAATAAAATGGCGGCATGCACATGGCTGTTATCCGTGTTTTGCAGATGCGGGGTCTGTGGACCGCAAAACACATATGGATGTGTGCATGAGGCTTTAGACCCATTTCATTTAAACCAGATAAAATACAATGTGGGGCCTACAAGACGAGCAGGCCATGTTTAGGACTGTACAGTAGGTCAATATAATAAAGGAAGGTACCGTATATACTCACTGCTTTCTGTGTTTCCTGTCATGCTTTCTTTTACTTTTTGGACTGGATGAACTAGGAAAAGGAGCATTTTATTAAATTTAGCATTTGAGGCATAAAAAACATTTATAATATCCTGGTCACATAGAAGGACAAAGGTCTCAAAATAACATTTTTATACTGCACCACGTATGACAAATTGTCATATTTGTTTAATAGCAAATAATGAATTTTATCTAGACTATTATCCATTCCATACTATAGAAGGTAAAAATCTACCAAGGAAGGCTATCTTCAACTACGTTCAGAATATCCAAGAAAAGCTCATAGTGAATTCCCTAGGGAAATATTTAGGAATGTTTCCCATTTTCTTTGTACTAGGATCTATTCCTATTTTTAATTAAAAAAATATGCAGGAAAGCAGATCTTCTATACACAGGGATAATCCACCCTTCACCTAACTTCATGACAGAAGAACTGTAAAACCACATTCTGTATCATGTAAAGTAAATTTTGTTCCAGATTTTTTTCCACAAGCAGATAACAGAACTTTCAAAACAAATTAACATCTAAAATATGTTTGGCTGGACAAACTGTGCAAAAGCTGCCTGGTGATTTAAAACATATACCGGTAGTTTTCCCAAAAAATTGTGGGGAGCAAGCTAATACCAGCAATGTGGTTCTCATATCCAAAACTTTTTAAATGACTTGACACTAATGGTGGATTTAGACCAGTGGATAATTGTTTAGCTGATTAACGACACAATCGCATTTAGCGATTTAAAGTCGATAACAGACCAGCACTTTCATGCACACGTTATCATGTACTAATTCATTGCATGTGATCAGGGCTGCCGTAGTTTGTTCTCGATAATCTGCCCTGTTATCTGCCGTCTAAATCCACCTTGTGGATCGTTTACTGTATTTAGACAACAGCGATTTACCGTGTTTTTCGCCCTATAAGACACACACTTTTTACCCCCAAAGTGGGGGGGAAATGCCCCTGCGTCTTATGGGGCGAATACTAATGAAGCGCTTCCATTATGGAAGTGCTTCATTAGTACCATAGGACCGGGAAGCGGTGAAGGCTCTGTACTCACCGCTTCCTGGTCCTCGGCTCAGCTATCAGCTGTGCAGGGCTGCGCACAGCGTGAGGGCACTCTGTGACTTCACACTGTGTGCCGTGATACACAGCCGACAGCAGGATGAAGAGGATTGCGATTGAGAGGAGCGTTGGCATCCAGGAGCAGGAGAGGTAAGTGAGTTTTTTCATTTTATTTGCACTGGGGACTGATGTCTGACATTTAGGGGCTGATGGCTGACATATAGGGGTTGATATATGGGACTGATGGCTAACATATAGGGGCTAATGGCTGGCATATAGGGGTTGATATATGGGGCTGATGGCTGACATGGGGGCTGATGGCTGTTATATGGGGGCTGATGGCTGATATATAGGGGCTGATATATGGGGCTGATGGCTGAATATATGGGGCTAATGGCTGACATATGGGGGCTAATGGCTGACATATGGGGGCTGATGGCTGACATATGGTGGCTGATGGCTGACATATGGGGGCTGATAGATGGCTGACATATGTGGGCTGATAGATGGCTGAAGGTTGGGGGGTTGATCTGAGGCATTGGGGGTCTGATCTGAGGTCTGATTGTCATTGGGGGTCTGATTGAGGCGGTAAGCTGAGGTCTGATTAACTTTGGGGGTCTGGTTACTGGTCTGACCTAAGGTGTAATGGAAAATATTTTTTTCTTATTGTTTTCCTCTAAAACCTAGGTGCATCTTATGTGCCGGTGTGTCTTATAGGGTGAAAAATATGGTACGTATATACATCATTTAAAGCACTGAAATCACACAATTAAACTTTACATTACTGCAATTCAATCACCACAAACGATATTTTATTTGGTTGCATAAATGATTCCAACATGAATTATTAGCATTCAAATTGTAGCAATTATCTACTCATCTAAATTGATGATAGTCGATTACTTATGTCTTGAGGCCCTTCTACAGAGGCCAATTATGGCCAACATTTAATAAGTTCTAAGCAATTATTTTGATAACTGTTCAGTCTGAAGAAAGGTCCTTTTACACAGGCCGAGGATTGGTCCACTTAACAGAAACTAACGTTTGTACAAGTCCTTATTCCCGATAATTTCGATGTAAATATTCCACTGATCACCCGACAAAGAGCAAATTCTTGTTCCCATCTTTCATGTGACAATCCTTGTTTGTCGACAACACATCGGCCTGTGTAAATAGAAATGTGCTCAGAACCGTATAGGGATCAACGATCATAGTAATGATCATTCTTCCTCATACATCAGCGATCATTTCGGCATGTAAATGTTCACCATTCCTAATCATTGCAGCTCTATAGGTCTTTGTAAAAGGACCACCCGGTTATGATAGACAATAAGACTATACGCATGAATGTTTGTGTTCTGTAGTCATATAACAAAGATTTCACAGGAGTGGACACAGTGACTGAAAAGCATCAAAAGTTGTCAAGGTCAAGTTATTAATTTGCACATAACTGTAGGAACGTGTTTGGCCTTGTAGAAGATACATAGTGCTCACTTAGCATTATTCATTGTAAATTACTTATGTTACAGCAATTTAGATTCACTATGCATATTAATCACTTACGTGTGTCTTCTCTTCTTTGATGAAGACCTAGAGAAATTAGAAACAAGCTGAATTTATAAACTTTGCATCATATTGCAGGCATGTCATGCATACAGTGATGAACTACTATGCACAGATACAAATACGGTATACAAATGAGAATTTAATGTAAAGATAATCAGCAGATCTGCTTTCCTAGGGTAATTCACATCTCTGCTAAGGTTATCCAGGAGCAGACTACCAGAGTTACCATATCTGGATAGCTAAATACCACTGGTTCTCATTGACTATATTTGGATCCAGCAACTTTTCGACATAAATGCCAGCTTTGTGTCGGACAATTACCGGTACATGTGGTCAATGGAAACTGGTGGTACGTGGCAGTGTTCGGCTGTGTCGAATAAGGTAATTCTAGTAGTCTGTTTCTCTTCTGGAATACCTTAAGCAGAGATGTGAATGTAGCATTATAATGATATTCAAGGCTCTAGGTTGGGTCTACAGTAACATTCATTGGAGATTTGAGCAAATTATATTTTTGTCATAAATGTATGATAGATAAACTTTTGTTTGGCTTAATCTAATATTTTAATCTAAGGCCAGGCTTTGAAAGATGTATACTTTGTGATGTGTTCCACACTTATATGTACCACCTAATCAAAATATGTTGGCTGAGTCTCAGATTGTATTTCTGTGATTTCTTTTTCTCTGTGATTTTTTTTCCCATAAATGTAGCCAGCGACATTCGCATATTTATTTATTACATTGTGCAGGATGTTTTTATCTTTGTTTATCTTTTTTTTCTGTGATTTTTGTTTATTATGTAGTATATGCTTTAGGGAGTGGCACCTTCAAGTGTGAATGCGCTCCTATTTTATCTTGGTAGTAGCATTCCTGTGCACTTTTGATCTTCCTATCAAACAAGCTGCCTTGATTAGGTGCTAAAGATTGGCTGCTGAATGCACATGGAGGTGACTAGGAGCAGCACACCATATGTGCGGTGTCTGCGCTCCTGAACATAGAAGACCAATGGCTTAGGTAGGTTTAGCATAGGACCTGCCTGACCTGAGACCACCTTGGCACTTGGTAGGCGGGCACAGATGTGTTTTCATCAAAATATTTTGGCTAAGAGTCTCAGATTTTATTACATCAGAGTGAGGGCTTAGTCCATATATAATGCTTCCATCTATTTTGTTAGTGCACTATTATCTTTTTTTCTGTGATTTCTTTTCATGAATGTAGCCAGCGACATTCGCATATTTATTTATTACATCGTGCAGGATGTTTTTATCTTTGTTTATCTTTTTTTCTGTGATTTTTGTTTATTATCTCAATGTAAACTTTGAGAACTAGATTTTCATCTCCTGTTGCAAACGAAACTTATTTTTGTTACTGAAGTGAGTACGGTGATCAGATGACTGCTGCATGTCTAGCTTATGAAACCTCCTGCAATCAACTGTTATTGTAAATCTGCAGTCATGAATGGTCATCCATGACCAGTGGCATACCTTCCATGGAGGCAGACCATGCCACTGCTAGGGGGCCCAGCGCTGAACTCTTTCTTTCATTCCCTACATGATAACACTGGATTTTCATGCAGCTGCCACTAGGGGGAGCTCAGTGCAAATAGATTTTGGCAGTTTTCACTGCAGTCAATGATAACTGCATTCATTCCTATGCACTGAGCTGGCATTAGCTTTAGACTACTTTCACACTCTCATTAAGCTGCCGGAAGTCCGCCCGGCCCCATTCACTAAATTCACTCTCTGCATGTTTGCTGTGCTGCAGCTGGATCTCTGGATCTCTGGATCTCTGGACTGTCCCTATTATAGTGAATGGGGCTGAGTAGACTACCATCAGCACACGTGTGCAAATGGTAGTACAGACCCAGCAGGCTGTTCTGCTGGAACAGCCTGCCAGAAAAGCTTATAATAAACTATTTCAGGGAAATGGCATTTATAGATGGGCATGGAGTATATTTATCAATGTATATATACCAGTCGGTTGGTGTAAATACAGTACATTGAAAAATAAAGAGTGACACACCTACTACACTTTTTCCGACATAGAAGTTGGGAGACTTTATTTTCCTTATTACAATGATGACTATGGAAACAATAAAACATTATTTTTTTTGTTTCAAAAAATAAATCATTGTGTAAAACTTACATAAATAAAAAGTATACATATTAGGTATCACCGCATCCGTGACAACCTGGTCTATAAAAATACCACATGATCTAACCTATCAGATGAATGTTGTAAAAAACTAAAAATAAAAACGGTGCCAAAACAGCTATTTCATGTTACCTTGCCTCACAAAAAGTGTAATATAGAGCAACAAAAATCATATGTACCCTAAACTAGTACCAACAAAACTTCCACCCTATCCCGTAGTTTCTAAAATGGGGTCACTTTTTGGGAGTTTATATTCTAGGGGGGCATCAGGGGGCCTTCAAATGGGACATGGTGTAAAAAAAAACAGTCCAGAAAAATCTGCCTTCCAATAACCGTATGGCATTCCTTTCCTTCTGCGCCCTGTCGTTTGCTCGTACAGTAGTTTACCACCACATATGGGGTGTTTCTGTAAACTACAGAATCAGGGACATAAATATTGAGTTTGGTTTGGCTGTTAACCCTTGCTTTGTAACTGGAAAATAAATATTAAAATGGAAAATCTGCCCAAAAAGTTAAATTTTGAAATTGTATCTCTATTTTCCATTAATTCTTGTGGAACACCTAAAGGGTTAACAACGTTTGTAAAATCAGTTTTGAATATCTTGAGGGGTGTAGTTTCTTAGATGGGGTCACTTTTATGGATTTTCTACTCTAGGGTTGCATCTGGGGGGCTTTAAATGGGACATAGGGTAAAAAAAAAACAGTCCAGCAAAACCTGCCTTCCAAAAACCGTATGGCATTCCTTTCCTTCTGCGCCCTGCCGTGTGCCCATACAGTGGTTTACCACCACATATGGGGTGTTTCTGTAAACGACATAATCAGGGCCATAAATATTGAGTTTGGTTTGGCTGTTAACCCTTACTTTGTAACTGTAAAAAAATTATTAAAATGGAAAATCTGCCAAAAAAGTGAAATTTTGAAATTGTATCTCTATTTTCCATTAATTCTTGTGGAACATCTAAAGGGTTAACAAAGTTTGTAAAATCAGTTTTGAATACCTTGAGGGGTGTAGTTTCTAGAATGGGTGGTTTCTATTATGTAAGCCTCGCAAAGTGACTTCAGACCTAAACTGGTCCCTAAAAATTGGGTTTTTGAAAATTTCAGAAAGATTTCAAGTTTTGCTTCTAAACTTCTAAGCCTTGTAACATCCCCAAAAAATAAAATATCATTCCAAAAATGATCCAAACATGAAGTAGACATATGGGGAATGTAAAGTTATAACTATTTTTGGAGGTAATACTATGTATTATAGAAGTAGAGAAATTGAAACTTGGAAATTTGCTATTTTTTGCAAATTTTGGGTAAATTCAGTATTTTTTATAAATAAAAAATTAGTTATTTTTTACTTCATTTTACCAGTGTCATGAAGTACAATATGTGACGAAAAAAACAATCTCAGAATGGGCTGGATAAGTCAAAGCGTTTTAAAGTTATCACCACTTAAAGTGACACTGGTCAGATTAGCAAAAAATGGCCTGGTCCTTAAGGTGAAATAAGGCTGTGTCCCAAAGGTGATAAGTCCTTTGGGCCCACCAGAAGAAATAAGGGCCCAAACTCTGTCAGAGCTTGGGCCCACCAGAGGATCCTCTTGTACTCTGGTGGGTCCGTTTTTTACTCTAGAACGAATGACCCATACTAAATTTTGCTATGGGGCCCTGTGAGATCTGCATACTCCCCTGTTTATGACATACACGGATGAGTCTGGTCTGCGAGAGCAAAACAGTTTTTTGTTAGGGGAACTATTATATTCGCATGTGAAAGGGTTGTCACAGTAAGAGGGTTAGATATAACATATCAATAAAGTTACCTTTTTGAAAACCAATGAAAAAATACAGATTTTACGCTATAGCAGCACTCTGAACAATATACACCATTGATGTCTAAGGAATTCCAACCTAGCAAGATGTATACTTGAAGTTCATAGATTAATTACCATATGGCTACTAGAAGCACGGTACATTGTCAGTTTAGAGTCTCATACCTGTTTCTCTTCTGTTTCTTTGAACTCTTCTTCTTTTTCTTTTTCACCGGAGAAGGACTGTAAGACCGTGACCTGAATATGAAGACATGGCAAACGAAATGTAAAATATTCTGCATAATAATCAATAATACTAGGTTCATATCGCCATTTGCCTAATTTGTTAGTCTATTCTGGCAGAGGAGCAGACTACCGGAATTACCGTATCCGACAAAGTCGGCATCGGTGGCCACTGCCAGATTCCTATTCACCATAACAGGATCTAGCGGGGATCCGTTTCCGGGATACAAAGCCGGCATTTATGCTGAATATCTGCCGGATCCCATTATAGTGAACGGGGGTTGGAATTGTCTGGACATACCAGATACGGTAACTCTAGTAGTCTGCTCCTCTGCTGCAACATTGGATTTACTGAAATGAGGTGTGAATCTAGCCTAGGAAACCATAACTAATGCTTATTTCAACTAATTTAAATTCTTTTAAATCCCCTCTGTTCATTACATGTTTTTTTTTGTCATATTAAGCATGCACTAAAAGTTGCCCCAGGGTTAAATGGTAAAAATACATACTGCACTCCCCCCCGCAATCGTTTATGGACTGTTGTTTGAAATATTAAAATTTTTTGTGGTTCTTTAGCATTCTGATAACTTCAATTAGTGATACAAGTGGTAAAATATATTAAACATATACTGCAAGTGTCTCTATATCCAATGCTCTCAGCAGCCACAAGTTTTATCTGTGGGTGACGGCACACATAACAGGTGCTGTCATCATAACTTGGAATGTGCCCGGTCTTGAGCCTGTGTATGGTTTAATAAGCAATGTAGTAGTAAGCAAACAGAAATCTAAATTAAATTGTATTATGTGTAAAATAACTACATAATTGTAATACATATTTAACACTTTGATGTACTTTTCCATTTTCCTGTATAAACCATCAATATCCGTATTGTGTTCTGTTGTGTTGGACTATTATATTACATATAGACAATGCAATCTATGCAAGAGACCTAACTGCAGCTGCTTAGCCCAAGCTTAGACCAACCTTTTTCTCTTTTTGCGATCAGATTTTTTCTTCTTCTTTTTCCCCTTGGGAGGTGGTGAAGGGCTGAGTGGTTCTGCTTCTAAAAACCTATCACTGGACAAAGAACAAAGTTTGCCTTGATTTTTTGATGGTAAAGTGAGTCATTTTAGCATTATCAAGCTGAAAATTGTTATGATCAGTATATTGAGCTACAGACATGTATTATTTATAATCTTTATAATTCATTATGGTTTTCCAATTTGTCTGTAAAAAATGTTGACTGTGCGTGATTTTTGGATAAGTTGTCCAGAAAAAAGAAAACATTTTGGTTGAAAACCCTACATTGTGGACTGGATGGTTCATTTCTCCTCTCAGTCACAGCAGGATGATGTGGAAGTTACCTCTTTGTCTGACACCGCGCCTTGGAGCCAGGGATCACAGCATTCCTTCTGCTTCCCATACTTGTGTCCCCCAAAAAAGCCTTCCAGTTGCATCATCTCTGTCTTCAATGACCCTCCTAGAGGGGTCCATATTTTTTCCTAATAAGAGGCAACAAAACCCCTTGGACACCGGGAGCATCTGTTATGGGCAGGGACAGCACATGTATTTCACCACCCACTGGGTCTATGTTTTTTGTGATGCAGCACTGCAGCAGCTTTCCAGTTCATATTGACACTTCCATAATTGTGTCAGTCTGGTTCCCACACCAGGTGCTTATCCGCCTCCTCCATGTCCTCCTCAATGGACATACTCCCGTGCCAAACAAAAACATGGAAGAGCATTTCTTCTATTCCCCCTCTCTCCTATCATATGTGTAAAGAGGAGCATTGCCATGCTTTGTTAGAGCTAATTAGTCCGGTAGAGTAGCCACACAGCTGATGAGTTGCTAAAGTACAACTGTGGCATCAATGATGTCATCCTCCTGATTATTATGTCAGAGCAAATGCTCACGATGATGCAACAAAGGATACAGAACAAGAACAGCTTATGCATCTTTCTGCGTAGCCGTGAGCTGTTGGGGGCCCGTGGACAAAGTGGAGTAAGTGAAGGAGGTAGATGAGGAACTACCACTGGAGGAGGAGCAGTAGAAGTCGGTAGTGCAGGAGCACAAGGCTGATAATGATGATGACGACACTAGCGATGGGTCCTGAGGCACACTGGCAAGCAGGTCACATTGTATGCTTTTAGACCTTCAATATCAAAGCAAAATGGGGGAATGCTTTCCTGTTGTAAAAAGGGAGGCCAAACTGCTGTATTACCAGGATACACTGTATACACAGCTTTCCACAGCTTTCGGAGAGCTGACACCTGCCATTTATGTGTCTTACCAGGAGACCCCTCTCGGCCCCTTCTAAGTCACCCCCCTCCTGCCTTTTCTGTTACCAGAAGCAGCAGAAGACAGTTCATTCTTATTAACATGATGGATCATTACTTTCACCTGCCTTGCCATGCTGATGTAAATCAGCAAACTGAGACATATCGCCCAAGCAACTTGGAATGTGGCCTTTCTCTGGTGCATAACATGTTGCCTGACCACATGCACTTCTGGGCAGGCAGATTGAAACAGTGGCCAGAACTGGTCCAGTTTGCTTTCTTTGTACTGTCTTATGCAGCTTCCAGTGTAATTTCAGAATGGGTTTTCAGCGTGGCAGATGGCATTGTCACACCCAAACAGACAAACTTGTCCTCTGCCAGTGTACAAATCATCACATTTGTCAAAATGAACAAGGCATGGATCCATGAGGATTTTAACACACCTCCAGCTGAGACCAATGAATAGATCTGTCATTACTGACAGTGGCTATTGATATCCGGCCCCATTATGCCACTACTGCTGCCTGCCTGCTACCCTCATTTTCAGTACAGTATGGCTCTTGCCACTGCTGCATCTGATACTCCCCCACAGCCACTACTACTACTACAACTAATCCTAAAGGCACACCTACTCAGTACTGGCTTGTCTGTTCCATTGTGCCACTACTATTGCTACCACATGCCCCTATTATCTATTCTAGACCTTCCTACCTCTATATCCCCATTTTACTGCTACAGCTCCTAAAATTGAAATGTTTGCCCCCATTAGGCATCATTTTTGGACTGCTTGTTGAGAATAGTCCACCGTTTTTTCCCCATAACACCATGCATGTTTAAAAACTATCTACCCGCAATATGGGACAATTTGGGGAACTTTTCCAATATTAAAAAGCATAACAGATGCAATTCCACATTGTGGAATATTTCTATTCAATTAGCCGTATGATGGCTTCTTTTTTGTGGGGCAAGTTGTAAATTTTAATGGCACCATTTAATATTGCATACAATGTGGTGGGAAGCTGGAAAAAAATTCCAAATGAGATGAAACTGGAAAAAAAACAAAAAACGAATTTAGTAAATTTTTGCTTGGCATCCCCATATTCTGACCCTGTTTTTACATATCTGGAGTTGAGTAAAGGCTCATTTTTTCCAGGGCAATCTGTACTTTTTATTTATAGCATCACTTTTTATTCAATTTGTTTTAGGGAGATGAAGGTCCAAAAATGGTGAATAGGTCATTTTAAGTTTCTTTCCATTATGGTATTCAGCTTACAGGTTAAATACGTATATATATTTTAGAACTGGCATTTTGGGAGATGGCAATGCCTATGATCTTTATTTTTTGTTTATTTTTATTTTTATTGTGGGGAAAGGGAGGTGACAGTGTGAATGGTAATATCCATTTGTTAATTTCTTAGAAGGGAAACCAGAGAATTGAAACAACACAGAATTATAAGAAAAATTGCTCCAAAATTATTTCATAGGGAATACATTAATTTAGTAAAAACAGACATATCACGAGAGGTGATCATCAAACTGACTTTACATAGGTCCATTCCAGAAATGTCAGAGCCCGGTCTACCTTCAATAGTGAAGTTTAGATGAACTTTTTACTCTTACCCATGGTACTGGTGGGGGCTTAGCTCTCTCCCGAGCCTTCTTGTTGTACTCCCATTCTCCATATTTTCTTTTAGTTTCTCCTGTCTGGTGTCTTTGTTTGGAGATAATGAACAGTTGACATTATCACTGCAGGTCAAACAGAAAGATATAATTATTTTACTAGCCAACCCTTGGTGAATAAAGAAACATATCTATAAACCAAATGGCTAATATTGAAGCAAGGAAGCTCAGTTCTCTAGGCAATACATTATGTAAGGGTATGTGGAAAGCATATAAGTATTACCATCACCCTATCCCCCTACCAGGGGATCCATCTGTTGGTGGGGTTACTTTCATATATTGTATGTTGTCTGTCCATTCGGACAGTTTGTGTTTTTCCCTGTGTTAGGGCCTTAATAGGGTCACATACACAGGAAGAGAGTTCCAGTCGGGGCCACCCCTTGCGGGGCTTTTTGGATCCCGTCCAGTGGACACATTGTATAGGGCGGACCAGGCCAAGTAGGGAGGCAATAGGGCTAGCTGATCTTCATTGACACAGTTGCGCCCGGCCTACCAATAGTGGTCCAGCCCACTACTTACAGTACACCTATACTCAACTGGTCTCTCATCTGAACCATTTTTTTGTGTGTGTGCACCTTTGTACATGTCTGATTTGTTGTTTGTCTGTAGGGGCTGTTTTTTATCTCCTTATAATTATTAAAAGTGATATTTTATCTAGTATACTGCCCCCCATAGTTTTTCTTCATTGTCTTTTTGAGCAGTACTCAGGGAGGCACTCCTGCCTCCTCCTGACTGACCGCCTTTAATTTCATTTTATGTGGAAAGCTCCCACCATTTTTGATGAATAACTCAGCTAAGTCATGCCATGTTTGTTAAACTGTCAATCTGTTTTAATAAAGTTATTATGGAGGGATGGGTTGGGATAAGCATTTACTTGGATGGGTTTAGACAGCCCATCAAAATACGACAGTGAGGGGAGGAGTCACCAACATAAACAGTTAAAGATCCCGTTCACTCCAAGGAGTCAGTGTTGTGTGGTCAGCAGTAGTGGTGAGTACAGCCGGTATGCAAAAAGTTGTGTGTGGCTCAGACGAACTGCCAGTAGCTAAGCTGGACACTAAGACCATTACAGAGTAGAACTTGAAGAGTAAGGAAAGGATTGTCCAGCTGACTGTGGACAAGAACTAAATGGACTATGATTTACCTACCACTCTTACCAACCTAAGCTCTGCACCTACAGTAGTCATGATAGACCTGTGAGTTGAACTGTTCTATACGTTTCTACCTTGTTGCCTCCCCTTTCCAGCCATGTAAATGAACAATCTACCCTGTTGTTTCAGACACATAAGACACTGGACCAAGTATTGTCTCCCTTTGGTTCTAACTAGCTTTTTTCACCTTCTATGGGAGGTAGGATTGTTCGTGTATGGCTATAGACCTTCTAAAAACCCATATGCCACTTTGCTTTACTTTTATAAGACAGAAGGGAAAGGCGCAATGCTCAGCTAAACACCATGCCCCTTTATTCTAATACTCATTGGGTGTCTCAACACCTGGAATAACATTAGTCAAAACCTCTGAATAGACATGACTGGTCGACTCTTTTTAAAAATGCTAGTAAAGTGTTGTAGGGTTATTTAAATTCTTCTGTCTAATGAGTAGTGTTTCTTCTGGCTATGTCGAGCTGGAGCACTCTGTCTTTGCTTTCTTTAGCCATCTCATGAGTCAGAAATATGCAATCTGAGTATTCATGACTATGGAAAGATTTTTTATTGATTTTAAAAATAAAAGTGCAAGCTAAACCAAAATCATAACCCCTAATCTTCACTATGCCTAGCTCACATTTAACTTTAATTAAGTGATCATGTACACTGCTATGTTACAGCTCAGTATAACCTTCCAGTTGAATGTATAGACGTGCATGGGGCCACATCGCCCCTCCATTTGCTATTATTTTCGTACAGAGGCATACTTGGATTTTCTGTTGGATTCCCTATGAATCGGACAGGAAGAAAAATGTTGCATGCTGTATCAGATGTCTTATCACAGCAGTATTTTCCCTTAGAAGTATGACTTCTAGAGCACTACACCTCTGTAACACTGTGCTGTACCGAGGCACCACACAGTAGTGCGGAGCTGCAGGCTCTACTGTGAGCATAAAACCTAACTGTGGGACGGTTGTTTTTTTAATGTAATGCATTTTTACAGAAACCTTTTTCTCTTTCTGTAGCTGCCAATTCATAATATGATAGCTTTCCCTTCTTTTTAAATGTGTACTTGATGTCTCAAGCACACCAGTGAATATACAATTTCTCCCCAGCGAGCCACCTTATAACAGTCTTGTTAAAACTGAAGTAAGCATGCAGAGTTAAGGAAATGATTGCGCTAACCATAGGCTAATTCCAGCGTTAGAGTGTATTGAATAAATAATTATGGTCCAAGTCAGTGAGTGGGAGTTATTGAGACAACCAAAGGACAACGCGTTGCGGCAAAAAACCCTCAGCTTAAAGGTGACATATGAGAAGCGTTCAGTAATACAGAAATCAGCATTACCGAGACGCTACAATAAATCTCAGTATGTGCCTGGAATTTCAGCAGCTCGCGCTGAGTACGTCTGATCGGCACTCCATTTATAGACAACTTTCAGTCTGTCACTCTCTGATGTTGTTTTCTTAGGCGTCAAAACATTGACTAACAGCGGCTGCTTTCGTTTTATGCTACGGCCAAAAATCCAGATAAAAAGACAATAGCTTTTCATGGATTTTTTTATGCCAATTATGGCAGGTCCATAAAGTCAGCCATATAGAGCCTCATCTGTACTTACGATCAGGCTTATAGGCAGTGGGGTGGGGGGAAAGCGGGAGATAATGAGCTCTTTCAACAATGGGAAATGCTCAATAAAGCACAAGTAGATTTTCTAGCATGTTCTAAAACCTCTATGCAATTAGTATCATCCTTCACTCTTCCATGGAAAAAAAAACTCAAAAACTGTTGACTGCACCAAAACCAACTTAGAACATGATCACCTACAGAACATTCGTGGACAATCTCATTTAAGCGATGCACATGACCGTTGTTTAGGTTCACGTCCGAGCCGCAAAAAGATGTATTTGCAGACCACCAAATACATTTGGTCATGTGCATGTAGCCTTAATGTCATTCAGCTTTAAAAGGGATGGTGCTATACAGATACATTTTATTGAATAACTCAATGGCTATACTAAATTTTTCATTACAGGCAATTACAAAAGTATTCAGATCTAGGTGCTAGTTTGAAAACGGATGAATATTTTTTGTGGGGCAACGTCTTTAAGTTTTTTGTGCATGGAGGGCCAGAGATCCACCTTATTTTTTAAGAAGCAACTGTCTTTTACTAAATTAGGCACATCTCACTTCTGTGCACAGGAGATCATGAATGGCGTATCGAACTCCACTTTTGATAAATCTCCTCCGCAGTATACCAGATGGGACATGTCATAATTTTGGTGGGATTCCATATCAAAAAAATCTTCATGTGAAACTATAGGAGGCATAACAGAGGTATAGTAGAGACCCAATGCATTTGAATGAGCACAATACAACTGCAACCAGAATATAGCCATAAGCTTGATGCCATAGAGTTAGGCTGCACCCTTAACACACAAGGGATCAAGGGTGAACCTAAACTTTTTCTGCCTAATGTTAACTCTCTATAAAAAAAATCTATTTTCTCCTAGTTTAATACTTTTTGTTGACATACTAGAAAATCCCTTTAATGGTGTAATCAGATGGCTGGCTTGGGTGTGGTTAAAATCACGCAAAAAGATACATTTTTGCCGTGGTGTTTGAGTTCAGATTTTTCTGAAGAAGGTATACTCCTACTATACAGAGCAAATGAATAGAACTTTACCAAATCTCATCTACAAGCCACAGAAATGCTCTATGTCAAGAATCAAAGTAAAAGAACTGTAGTGCTTCGTTGGGCGCCTGTGCCCCTTTGTCCTGCTGACTGCTGTTGGACATCCTCCGATTACCCTAATGATAGATCACCAAGGCAAAATTTCAGGAAACCCCTTTAAAAGTCTTAATTGTTTTCACCTTTCATAAGACAATCCAAAAACAACCCCATTATCAATAGTGTAACCAATTACTGAGTCTGTGAAAAACTCATCCGAGGTTTGGTACATATGATTAATATATTTTTACTCTTTTAATAAAACATGCACTTCCTTTCCATCTCCATTGCTAAATGAGGCAGAAGGAGTTAAACACTTGTGTGATGCTTCCACCCTACATCATCTTCCAAGAACTAAATTTAGCCAGTGAATTCTGGGGGTGGAAAGCAAGATGTTTTGATTGCATTTGCTTAGAATAAATCCGTCAGACAAGGCAATTCTGAAAGTGCAGATTAAATGGGGGAGATATGGAAGCAAGCCCCTCCGTGGAGCTGTGATTATTAATCATGTGGGTTCCTGGAGTTTATTATGGAAAATTATAATAGCAAATCAGGGAGAGTCTTTCTCTGTGATTACACTGATTCACAAGTGGCTCTGATTATGTCAGAAGCTTTGTGGTACATTATTGGGATGTATAACACCAGCTGCAAGACTTTGGCAGGCGCAGTTAAAAGGTGCAGTCTCATTCACCCAGTCTAATTTGTTTGTGCTAATTTAATTCTGTCATCGCTCTGGATACAGTACATATTTTATGAGCCGTCTTCTCGGTACTGCAGTGTTCAGCCCATTCAGTTCAGTGTCTGCATAGATTAGATACAATTACAGGGTGGTGCCTGACAAGTCTCTAATTTATGTGAAATGCAATGGACTGTAATAGCGGCAGTCTCTTCCCCTTATTAAAAAAGGAGATAGCAACCGAATGCTAGGTATCACTATGACAACTGAACAGCAATAGAGAATAGGAAAAGTTTACAAACAGAGGTGAGTGAATTTCTTAAAATTTGACTTGGCTCAGAATGAGCCGAATCAATCCTCCGATCTGATTTGGGCTCAAATAAATTTGAGTCATGTTGCAAGTGCCCCAACTGTCTCTCTATATTCTCTCTGAAATAAATCACAGATAATTCAAAGTCTTTGGAAAATTTGAGTCAAATTTACAAAGTTCAGAATCCTTTCGCTCATCTCTATTTACAAATATTTTAAAACAGCAATGACAAGTTTTAGTTTCATGCATATATTAGATGAACAGAAAATTAGAGATTGTGCAGCCACCGTTGAACACTCTCAGCATGCTCAGTGGTGTCAACCATTGTGTACTTTACAATCCTCCCTTATTATTTCTTTTCAGTCTCTGTAGTCTATTTAACGATATCCCTTAATTATTCCAGCCAGATAAGTAAATTAAGCACAATTATTTTTTTATGTTGTACTCTGGTGCTATTTTAATAGATCCCTTTTACTGTTATATTTATGTATGGGAGCGTAACACCTTTTAAGTATCGCTCTCAGCTATTTGCAGTGCAACGGCCTAATTTAATTACGGAGGTCTACAAAGCTTTAATGAAAACCATATACTGTAATATTAAGGGTAATGCTTTTTATTATTTTAGTACATTCCAACTAATGTGTAAGGACACTGGCTGAAGGAGATTGTCCCTTCCCTTATGCTTAGTCTTTCTTTGCTCATTATAGTATATACAACTGGAATATAATAGGCACTAAACAAATGAGGGCCTGTTCTGGTGATTAAAACAGACAACGCAAAGGTGGACAGAGATCTCCACCAGAGGAAATGTTTCAAAGAGCCATCTGACCCTGAACACACAGGACATATCAATAAGGTCTAAAACCAGAAGAATACCAGAAGTAGTAGCAAATGACTGACTTCAAAGTAAATCACATACAAATGGGTTTTACCACACAAAAACTGCTACAGCAGCAAATTTCAACCAAGGAAGAATACAACACTATTATCATGAACATCTTCCCATATATTTATGGGAAGGTGTTCATGATAATAGCATATACAAATGAGGTTGCATTATGCTGAA
Organism: Bufo gargarizans; assembly: GCF_014858855.1. Lineage (NCBI taxonomy): Eukaryota > Metazoa > Chordata > Amphibia > Anura > Bufonidae > Bufo > Bufo gargarizans. The sequence goes on along the minus strand of NC_058080.1, from coordinate 589,659,859 downwards.
CCTTAGGGGTTCATTATTGATGTCTGAAGCTAGGCCCACTGGAGGATCCTCTGGTATTGTGTTAGACCACTCCGTCTCTCTGTATGAAAAAAACAATGGAAATAAAAAAGACTTTCCTATAGCAGCTAAAGGCATTACTGTTTTTCTTTTCAAGCATAACTGTAAAATGTCCTTGGGTAAAATCCCTACATATAAAATGATAATATAATACATGATTGTCCTTATATACAGAGTCACAGATCTCCAATGATGTCCTTCAAAAAATGTGTTTAAAGCATTTTAAACATAACCAAGAGGGGTGATATTTTGGAAGTGTGGTATAAAACTCAGCTAAGGTAATACACTGTATGGGTATGCTTGGAAGAGAAGATGTTGGCTCAGCCACTTGGAAATAATAATCAATTTTCAATTGGAGATATTTAAAATCCTTGTAGATGTCACGAACCAGAGGGTGTGAACCCACCGTGCCACGCATCCTACCTCCTCTAAGGGTGTTGTCTAAGTGAACCCCTCATTCTTCACAGTATCCCTGATGGTGGGGATAGGCTTTCCTGAGAGAAACACCAGGTCTCTACTCTACCTCTTGAGGAAGATTGGCACATGAGGCAGCTGGTCCAGGTTGACCTGGAGGTACCTTAGCAAGGTACCAAAGGTACAAACGTAGTCAGCAGGCCGAGTTGTAACCAGGAGCAACAGTGCAGGACCGAAGGATGAGGCAGAGGTGAAGTCAAACAAGCAATAGGTCAGAGCAGGCGGCACAGGTACAGATCAGGCAGTCCGGGTTGGCAAAAGGAGAGTAAAGGCAAGCAGGCAGGGATCAAACAGGTAGCGGAGTCCAGGAACACAAGCACGGGTCAGGTACACAGAAACACAAGCAGAGAAATCAGCAATCTTTGCAGGGTACAAGGATCTTGACACTCAGGCATCTGGGAAGGGGGCTGACACACTTATATGCAAGCAGGGGTGCTAGGATTGGTCACATGATCTAACCCATAAAGCATAGGAAGTGACGTTCACCGGCCCTTAAGGAAGTGCTGCAGGGAAGAAGCAGCAAGCATGCTTTGGCCAGGGCTAAAGGGAAACTGTTGAGCGGATCCCAGTGCAAACAGTACCTGCAAGGACAGAGCGCAGGACTGCATTGGTGAATGGGAAGCACAGGCAGCAGATCATGTCTGAACACAATGCCCAGGACTGCAGCAGTAAGCAGGAGAACAGCTGCGCACAGCAGCCACTGTTACAGTAGATAGGGACAGACATAGAATGTAAGCCCTAACCTAGAACCCAGCCCACTGTCCCTACCTACTTGAAGTTCAAACCCTTGTTAAAAAGACTGCAATAAGGTTCAGACAAACGCTTAGAGCCAAAAACAACACAAAGGGATAGTGAGGGTAATAATATTACAGGCTATAGCTACTAGAGAGGGGTCGTTGATCCAGGGAGTTATTCTGATTGCCTGATTGGAGTCTGGAAGGAATTTTCTATTCCCCTAAAGTGAGGAAAATTGGCTTCTACCTCACAGGTTTTTTTTTTTTTGCCTTCCTCTGGATCAACTTGCAGGATGACAGGTCGAACTGGATGGACAAATGTCTTTTTTCGGCCGTATGTACTATGTTAATATGTTACTATGAATGATGAAAATGGGTCAGAATCAGGAGGACAATGCAGTACAAAAACGGAGAGAGAAAGATAGTGGTCAAAAGACAAGCCAAGGTCAAAAGCACAAACAAATCTAAATGAATACAAGAACCAGGAACCTAGCTAGTGAGCCCAAGCAAGACTATCACTGGCACCGGTATATGACCGGGGGGGGGGGGGGGGGTTTATATAGAGTCCCAGGATCAGAACCTAATAGATCATGGCTCGGTGCTCCATTAGTCAGAAACACTAGCACACAGGAACAGAGCAGCTGAGCAATCAGCCCACTGCTAGTCTCCTCCAGCACCTGCCCACTGTGGGGAAAAAAAGCATTGCATCCTGTTGCTAAGGATGCTGTTGTGTCACGAGGGGGCATAGCTTAGTAGCACGCGTCTCATATCGAGGTCGCGCTAAAGCTGGAGATCTTGCCGCTGGTGCCCGGACAGGTAAATTTTTGACATTACCTGCATTACATGCCATTGCTAAGGGCATGGGTAGTGTTTTAATCATATACAATATTAGGTATTTTGCAACATGCAATAGTGGATTTTAAACATTTGCCACTAACAATTAATTGTGCTTTCCCATTAGCTAGAGTGACATTTTTCTCGTTGATTTGTAGTCACTGCACTAGAGCATGGTCGTACATTGTATCACAATGTATATTGTCAGTCACGTAGACCTGTATACAGCACAGAGAAGATCATTATGACCAATTATAGACAGTTCCACCATCTGGCTTTATATTATAATATTCATTTACTATGTAACTTGTGGACAGCACTATATCAAGGAGGCTAGACAGACAAGTCTCTCGCCTCTATTCTTGGACCCAAGTTGCTTCCTCAAGCTTGTTGCTGTTATCAGTTAGCTGCATAACTAGCACAATTAATAGGTGACTGCAGAAATAGCATTCTCACGTATTCTAGCTCTAGCGATGCTTAGAATCAAGAATCATGGAGAACATACAGTAATGTGAAAAAGGTTTTGTGGGAAAGATGCTAAGTAAGAATGCTTTCAAAGATAGAAATGTTAATAGTTTATTTTTATCAATTAACTAAATGCAAAGTGAATGAGCAAAAGAGAAATTGAAACTAGATCAATATTTGGTGTCACCACTCATTGCCTTCAAAACTGCATCTTTTTTTCTAGGTACACTTGCAAACAGTTTTTTAAGGAACTCGGCAGGGAGGATGTTTTTGGAGAACTATCCACAGATCTCCTGTGGCTGTAGACTTCCTCAAATCCCTCTGTCTCTTTATGTAATTCCAGACAGACTCAGTGAGACCAGGGCTCTGTGGGGGCCATATCATCACTTCCAGGACCCCTTATTCTTCTTTATGCTAAAGATAGTTCTTAATGACATTGGTTGTATGTTCGGGGATGTTTCTTGCTGCAGAATAAATTGAAATTGAAACTATTAACACTTTTGAAACCATTTTGAAAGCATCCTTAGGCCTCATGAAAAATCGTATTTTCGTTTCTGCATCCTATCCATCCTGTGCTGGCCACATCTGTATGTCCATGCTGCATGTATGTCCATGCTGCAAAAAAAATAAAATAGAACATGTCCTATACATTTTGCGGACAAGGATAAAACATTTTTACAGAAGAGGGAAAGAAAATGGTGGCACGGTATCTGTGTGCACGAGGCCTTACTCCACAAGGGATGCAAATGAGCTCTTAACAAGCTCTGCCTCTGATGCCATCAAATGTAAGGCAGATATCCTATAAGTCAATGTTTGATAGGCCTTGAGACATGACTCAGATATTAAATAAGCCAGCATCTCATCTGCAGACAGATATTTTGGGGTAATTGCTCCTCCTCAGTGCAGAGCAGAGAGAACTGTCAGGATTTGGGGGGTACTATCTGCTCTCACCCAGTTAAGCTAGTACTCTCAGCTCTGCACTGATGAGGGAAAATCGCCTTGAAACAGCTATCTGTTTATCCAAGTCATGTCTCAAGGCCCTTTTAAATGGTCAAACATTGACTTATAGGATAGCAGCCTTACATCTGGTGGCATCAGAGGCAGAGCTGACTAAGAGCTCATTTGCATCTCTTCCCTCCCAGGAGCATGTATGGCCTATAAGTCTCCTCACGCCGATTAAGGCACTTTCTCCCCAAGGAGAGATAGGACCCCCCCAAATCCACACCTGCCTAAACCCTCTGAACAGTACTGTGTGTTGCCTTGTATAGTATAAAGTCATTTAATGAGCTCTTGTTAGGGGTTAACTGTCCTCTGGTTCTCTTTACAAAACAAAGTGGTAAAAGAAAACAATGGAGTAAGGCTAGGACCAATATTGAGGACAAAAGGTTCTATCTTGTTGCATGGTGGTATGTAAAATTGGACAACCCGCTGACAAAAGCTTTTACCTAGCGAGTATGAAAAACAACATTGTCCCCATTACATTGTTATACAGTACTTTTGTCAGTAGGATACTTCATACATTGCTGTTTGCAGTGTTTTGCTGCTGTGTAGGCTCAAGGTAAGAGGTGGAATATAAAAAGGCATAAAATATTCTAACTATGCCCCAAACCCACATGGTGAAAACAAAATCTCGAGCATGAAACCGAACAATACCCATTATTACATGAACTTGTGTTTAATTGTAGATAGGATTTTATATTTTTGTACAGTTCCCCGCTTCTTTGTCCATCTTACATATAGAGTGTTCTCAGTTGTGTTTCCAGTTGCTTTAAAGCATCAGAGTATTGAATGTAATACGCCTTGTACAGATGCACAATAGCGGCCCTCTTCATGCACATCACCATGCTTTATGAAAGGTAAGCGCTGAATGCAGCTAGGCAACTATTATTCATAGAACGCTTATAATTTATTTCTTGTCATAGTCGATGATAGACGGATGATTACTCGTTAAATATTTCCTGGCCATAAAACAGACTGCGGTTGCTCTATGTCTTGCTTTACCTGACCCTGTCACTTGCATTAAGGATGAGCTAAAGCGTTGAATTCAGCCCCTGGCTTAAGGCCAGCTTAAACATCCCATATTGTCGTATCACAAGGTGCCTACAAGTCCAGGGCTTTAAAGTCCTGACATTAATTAAATGAATTTGAAGTATGGAAAAGCAGAACAATGCAGTACTGTTTGGGAAGACAGAATAAGGTAGACAGGGGAGTCTGAAGTACAGGGAACTTTACTTTTCTCTGATGTACCTAAATGCAGTGACAGTGACATAACTTGAAATGACAGAGCCCCACAGCAAATTTTTGAACCCCCCCCCCCAAGACTCTTCTTCGCAAACCCCTCCTCTCGTGCAACCCCCACTCCTGTGGTTAGACAAGGCCCGGCAGCCCTTCTGTCTGTTTCCTATGGTGTCACTATATATAATATCATTGACTGTTGAGGGGGCCTGACAATAAAATATTTTAGTCTTCCTCCTGGGTGGGCCCCTTCTGAGTTTGGGCCCCAAAGCAGCCACTTCCCCTGCTCCCCTATAGCTACACCCCTGTGCAGCGAGCTGTCAGTATGCACTTTAGGTGCACAACTGTGCTATACTGACCGGTAACACAGAGCCCATGGCCTATATGAATTTTTTAGAGAAACAGTATGGCTCGTTCCAACACATATTGTACTGAAGTATGGTTCTCCTCGAAAAGCATTGCTTATAGAGACACCCTACCGTGGCACACAGAGAAATATGGAACCATTGTCGTACAAGCAGAGGTTAAATTATTGGGGTGCAGAAGTAACAGTTTCACCAGGACAAAATACTCAAGGGAGCCAAAGGGTTCCTTACCCACATAGCCAGACAATGCCACATAGTAGTTTGAGGCCCTCTTACAGAGTTTTCATTGGCACCCAGGAGATTCAAGCTATGCCTACTTTTTTCTGTGTTGAAAAACAACTGAAGAGTGTGACACCTTTAAACATGAAGGTAAAGCCCTCTCAAGGACACGATGGCTTATATTAAAAAAGTGCCGCTAATTCTTGGTGAACCGGTTGGGTCGATTTTTCTTCCGCCCAGATAATTAATGTGATCTACTGGTGCAATTTTAAATCCAGTAAAATATAATCTGGTGTTAACAGGAAAAGTTTAAGCCTAGATGGGCACAAGAAGTAACATTTACATCTAAGGATAAAAAGAATCCCTAGGCTGAGTCTAGATTGTTTCACAGCCCTGAATTTTCAAATATCTTCTAAAATAATTTTTGGTGTGTGCTCTAAGGGTCAAGTTTTATTGCAATATATGAACAGCCAATATTTTTTCGCGGTTACAAATATTAACCTTGTTACCCTAATCAGAAAACCAAATTGTATTTGTAAGGAGACAATACAGTGCTGTAAAATGAATGTTTCCTGTCTGACCTCTAGTGGTAAGCTGTGTAACTGCATCTCCCTGCCTACTGTGCTGTGTGCATAGTAGATCTGCACAGAAGGTTTTTCAGTTTTCCAGCAAGTAGATTTATCGCTGCTGGTAAAATTTACTTTAAAGAGAGCCAGTTATGTACAATATAAATAAAATACATTTAAAAAATCTATCAATCTATCTATACAAAACAAAAAACAACAGCAGCACACTCTTCACAAAGAAAAATTGGGTGCAATCCCTCCTAGATTCCAGGTACGAATCCACAGAGAATATCTAAAGAACAAAAATTGAGGCAGCACTCCAAAGAAGGTGTGGGTGGTGGACCCGTTTATTACCCCAGTCGCAACGTTTTAGCCCAGCTCAATGGGGCCATTGCCTGCTTGACAAAGGCCTCATAGAGCTGGGCTGAAATGTTGCGACTGGGGTAATAAAACCATCTTCACCTTCTTTGGAGTGCTGCCTCGATTTTTGTTCTTTGGACATTAACTATCTATCTATCTATGTATCTATTTATCTAATAGCTATCTATTTATCTATCTAATATCTATCTATCTAATATCTATCTACCTATCTATCTATCTATCTATCTATCTATCTATCTATCTATCTATCTATCATCTATCTAATATCTATCTATTTATCTATCTAATATCTATCTATCTAATATCTATCTACCTATCTATCTATCTATCTATCTATTTATCTATCTATCATCTATCTAATATCTATCTATTTATTTATCTAATATCTATCTATCTATCTATCTATCTATCTAATATCTATCTATTTATCTATCTAATATCTATCAATCATCTATGTATCTATAATATATATATCTATCTGTTTATCTATCTACTTATCTATCTATCTATCTATCTATCTAATATCTATCTATCTATCTATCTATCTATCTTTTAACACATTTTTATATTATTATCAGGTTTTATTATTTATCAAGTCATACGGGTTGCTTTTATAAGGTAAGTTCCATAATTCGTGTTGTCTTTTAGGCAAGGACTACATGGTGACACTGGCTGTGCGGCATCTGTTGCCACCAGGGTCGCTAAATAGCGATGATCCCATAGAAATTAATGGGATTGCCGTGGCAGTCACAAGAAATCCAACATGGCTGGATTTCTTGCAACTGCAGCAGCGATCCCATTCGTTTCTATGGGATCACCGCTGATCAGCGATCCTGGCCCCGACAGGTATCGGACGACCTGTGCTGCAGTGTAGCCCTTGGCTTAGCATATACAATGGAGAAGATGTAAGGATGCAGAGATTTTACTTGCAAGCGGGCCCACGACCCTTATGTCACTTAAAGCAGTAGCACATAAACTAGAGGCACTACAACATGTCATGCTAATAACAAGTTAGTCATGCTGCACAGATAAATCTTCTATCAATCAATGCTACTATATTTTACAATGATATCACTTTTACTCAGGATCCAATCCCAAAAAATTGATAATCCAATCCGTTATTCGAAGCATAGGATTAGATTTAAACCAGAAGTAAAAAACTGAATACTCAGTTACGATGCATATTTGTATTACAAACTACACCAAATAATCTCTAAGGACACACATATAAAATAATTGCATATTTTATTAAGTAATTAATTTTACAACATAAATAATTCATAGAAAAATAATGGATGCAGCAAGGAGTGCACCCCGACGCACATTTCGCTCATCTTTTTCAAGGAGCCTCAAAAAGCAGACCGAAACGAGCGTGCTACTCTTTTAAGGTATTATGTTTTAGTTATCGCCATTGTATCTGCCTATAGGTTATTCTAGTAGGGTGCCGTGTATTTGGCCCTTCTATTGGCATATGTTATAGCGTCCTTTATACTGCGTATACCTTGAGTAGGCTTATGCATTGTATCTGGGGTCTAGCAGGTGAGCGCTAGCCTGCATTGCTGCTGCATTCATTATTTTTCTATGTATTATGCATGTTGTAATAATAATTACTTAATAAAATATGCAATTATTTTATATGTGTGTCCTTAGAGATTATTTGGTGTAGTTTGAATTTATTGTCACACATTGATTCATCTAATTGATGATTTAGTAGGTTGTACTAATATTTGTATTACAGTTTGAATTTGTGCTTTCTTACTAAATGTTCTCTAGCCTTTTAAGTGAGTTATACATACAGTATGTCTATGCCATCTGATAATTCAGAATATTTGATAATCTGCCAACTATCAAGACCCATTCATTGCTGAATAATGGAATTCATGCTCTCCATACACATTTCAGTTTGTAACTGTGCCCAATTCTGTAAAGGGGAAAGGACTGCTCCCTTCAGTTTCAGAAAATGACAATAAGGTCGGTAGGTATACAAGAAGACAGCAAGATTATAATGGGCAGATGGTAGGTGGGGGATCTATTGCAGATTTTGCATTGGTGCCCCAAAGTTTGGAATGACACGTATGTACCTAGTCATAGATAGAAATATGTATCTAGAAATATGAATTGAAAATGTAATTGTTCCAGTCCATAATCACTATGGGCCTGGTGTATATAAGCACACACATAAAAACTAGCAGGCCTTGCTATGCCAACATCAGAGTGGATGCTGCAGACCAGGTTCTCCTCTTTCCGACATAGAGGTTACTCATTGTGATCACCGCTGCAATTGCGAAAAACTGAGTTGACATTCAGGGTCCAGCATCCACAGTGCTAGTCAGGTGAAACAGACAATGCATGAAATATCACAGCACACGCGTATAATGAAAAATGGACCGTGCAGACATTTTTTTATTGCCTTTGGTGTAAAAAAGGTCTTGTCCCAGAACATTTCAGAAGATATCAAATGAGAGAAGGAATAGCAGAGTTTTAAAGGGACCGGCCAACCTGTAAGAATCCACACATGAAATTATAATGAAACCATATCATAATAATTAGCTGCTCTATTCGTGTTAAAGGGGTTATCTAATAGTACAAATACCCCCCGCAGTGCCCGGGCCCCTCCTACAGACGATACTCACCCAGTCCCCGGCACCCATGTCCCTCTGAATCACTGCATGGCCATCAAAACATCCGTCAACAAGGGGGATCAGCCAATAGACAGGCCGCAATGGTGACCAGCCTCCCTAGCATCGCAGGTGACGCTAGGATCAGGTACGGTAAGTATCATCTATAGGAGGGGTCAGGGCATTGTGGAGGGTACTTGTACTATTGAATAGCCCCTTCAATGGTGGATCCCAATTGAATGTTTGACTCTACATTAGATAAATTAACCAAAATTGAAGGTATTGGCTGTCAATTCAATTTGCATAAAGGCAACGCAACTTTCTTTTGGTGACCCCTTTCCCTATATAGACATACATGGTCAGCCACTCAGAGCATGTTTATGGTGGAGTAGGAGGAGATACTTGATGCTAACAGCCAGCTATCTCATGTATATGTGCTTTGCCTCAATATATGTGTGTCCTGGTTGCTTAAAGCTGGCCATACACATAAGATAATGGCTGGCTGAAATGGCTGATTTTGACCATTATGACCAATGATTGTAATTTTACAAATCAATGGCTGACAGCTGACTACTATCTGTCAATCATGTGATCTGTCAGGACTTTTCCAGCCATTACCGGCTGAAATTAAATGTACATGGCATGAATAGTCCATGTCATTTTGTCCAAGCATTTCCGCATTCCAGACAATACTAATCTTACATATATGGGCTGGCAATAAATGGGGTCATTTATCAAACTGGTGTAAAGTAGAACTGGCTTAGTTGCCCATAACAACCAATCAGATTCCACCTTTCATTTTTCGCAGCTCCTGGAAAATGAAAGGTGGAATCTGATTGGTTGATGTGGGCAACTAAGCCAGTTCTACTTTACACCAGTTTGATAAATGTCCCCAATATTGTTCCTAACTAAAGGCCCCTTTACGTGGGTCAACAATTGGGACAATTAATGGGAAGGAACATTGGTAGAAACTGTCCTGTTTAATTGAGCATCAAGTGAAAGCATTGCTGATGTGGAAACCACAATCATCATTTCTGGGCAGCAGATCATGCTATCTAAACAGGGGTCAGAAACAATGATTCTCTATGGGGATGAGCGACCACAGAAACGATCTCTTGTCCCTATTCAATGGAGATGATTTCTGCCTGTAAATGCAGCTCTCACCTATTCTGATGTTGAGGTAGTTATTGGATAAATGTCTGCTCAGTCGGCCCCTTTAAAGGGGTCTTTATAGTTGGGTTCTCACCCCTGTCAGGATCTGTGGACATGCACTGAGGAGTTTGTCTGGTAGTCAAAAGATTTATTTTAACCTTACCCCCGTACTCTGAGCTATAGTTTTCACAATTTGACCACTAGTGGGCGCTTGACAGCCTACAGCTTTACACTTCAATAAATTTTCGACAGGACTATAAAGCCTCAGTTATGTGACAGGCCATAATGGTAATTACTGTGTGTAAATGAGCCATTGAAGAGTGGGAAGATCTGCCGATCTTTCTTACATGGAACATGGTGCACAATTCTATTTCTGTACAGGGGATAGAAATGGTCCTGTAAAAACATGTTTTACTATGGGTATCCCATCATGCAAAGAAAAGCAATCACATACCCCAAATCGTATTTCCTTGCCGACTTCCCTTCCTAATCCAAGGCCATTCGTTTATGAATGCATGGTAAACTACAGTCTATCCACTCCACTGAAGCCAGCTATGCAATGCTTAGCAACAGAGATCAATACAATGTATTAGCGCTGGGGAAAGGTAGCCCAGAGCAGGAGATGACCTGACATCAATGATAGATTGAGAGAACGAAAAGCGTGGAATAACGTTTTCAGGTCATGGAAGGACTTTTTTTTTTCAAGAAAATAATCATTTGTTCTAGAATTTCAATAAGCAACAAAAAGCCAACGCCTTCATTGTTTTTTGTATTATCTTGGTTTGTCAGCTGTAGACGGCCATAAAGGGCAGGGTGAGAAAAGTTTGAGAATGACCTTTTTTTTTCGATTTGCCCTCTGCCACTATCCCTGCAGTAAACCTGCCCTACATTGCAGGCCCTCTGTTTAAACACAGCTATCTCTTATTGTGACATCCTCATCTCTAAGCCATTGTTCGAGCAGTCAAGCTGCTATCATTCACTCTTTCCTATCTGTACAGAAGGCACCGAGAAATAGATTGTTTCTTTTATATCATTCCGGTCATTAAGGGATTACATAAAACATGTAAATCATCAGTCATAGATAGTGATATTGTCCACTGCATGTAGCTCGACTGTCACTGAGTCTAAGGCTAGGCCAACACATTGAGCGATATCTCCAGTGCAGAAGGTTGCATACAAGTCAATTTGCTGATTTTGGTCTACAACTGTAGCTCAATAGTTAAAATCAATTAAAAGCCCTACAAAAAGTCTTGGCATAGACCCAGCCCAACGTGTGTATCTACAGTATCATTTCTTCTGCGGGCAAATAGGGAAGATACAAAGGACCAAGTCAAAAGGTGCCCATATACCTTCAAAAACTAACTCTCCTGACTCTCTTTTACACATCATGTACATGCCCGGCTAAAACTAACTCTCCTGACTCTCTTATACATGTACGTGCCTGGCTAGGCATATATGAGGTTTTTTTAAATCGGGAGAGAGGAGAAAACCGTTTCCAGAGACCTCTGGTGGTGGCTTATCACTCCGAAGAACAAAATGATCAGACATTGAAATTCAATATACCTGATCCTTCTCCTCCCTGACATCTGTTGGAGGAGAGTCTGGAGCATCCAATCCACAATAGATTTTGGGTCATAAAAAGTGAGTTTGGCGGCAATACTCTAATTTGTATGGGCTCTTAAGGGTGACCATGTATATTACAAATGCATGTTCGGCCGAGCATACTGTACATGGGTTCTCAATAGGAAGATCAAAATTAACTGTTGCTAAATACTAGAAATTAGTGAAATTCTGAAAAATTTGATTTGGCTGCTTCGCTAAAATTTCACAAAGAAATTTGCTTTGTGATGAATTGCTTCATCACGAAGTGCATTTCTTTGTAAGTAGCGGGCAAAATTACGGGAAACGGCAACTGCGCCGCCCCCATCATTGAACCCCTTAGATGCTGCATTCATCGCTAATCGCAGCATCTAAGAATAAAATTATACCCTTTCAGGGGTTAATCCAATTGAAAAACTAAAATGACATACTCAGCTTATCAATTTGATTGCGGAGAGCGATCTTGATTGAAGACATTGTGCAAAATCTTGTCCGGTGATGTGATAATGTAATTTATGCTGGCCGGGTGCAGTGACGTCACCCTGTGAGAGATTTTGCACGATTTCTGCAATGAAGATGGCTGTGACGGCCTCTTCATGTGCAAATGGATGAGGTGAGCATGGTTTTTTCAGGAAAAAATAGATTAATTACCACAAAGCGCGAGGAAATTCTGCATTGCGGCGAATCAAATTTTCGTATTCGTATCGAAGTCATTTCTGATACTTCGATTCACTCAACATTACTAAATACCTAATTAAATACATTTAATGTTGGCATGTTGGACTTAAGCATGCCCAAATGTTCTTGAATTGCTATTGGTCATATATGTTAGATGGCTTACTGGTCACACCAAAATCAATGGGTTTGACTGACATTAATCCAATGTGTACGAGCACCTTAAAGATTCAAACCTACCAGAGGGGAACAGATACTTGAGCCAATGTTACCAGAAATAGACATTAATGTAGATAACAAAATTATCATTTTTTTGATCAACAGAGCTCTGCTCCTTGGGTTGGAAATTGTATTGTTTATATTATCAGGAGCTCACACCATCTAAGTAAAATCTGAATAGGGCTACATATGGTACATACTATACAGACACTTAAATTACATACAGTCTCATGTATACACAAATATGCACTAGTGATGAGCGGCATGGGCAATATTAAAATTTGCGATATTTCGCGAATATTTAGTAGAATATTCGTAGAGTATTCACAAATTTGAATATTCTTTATATTCTACATTCTTTTTTTTTACAAAAAAATCGTCAAGGTAATGATTGCGTAATTTGCGAATATTACGCTATCAATACAGGCGTGTGTCGAAAACGAATATATAGCACTATAGAATATAGTGCTATATATTCATTTTTAGAATATTCGCCATTTTTTCCATCTGAACACATGATTCCTCCCTGCTTCTTGCTTGTGGGCCATTGAGTCATTGGCCCACAAGCAATTTAAGCAGGGAGGAATCATGACTTCAGATGGAAAAAAATTACGAATACTCTACAAAATGAATATATAGCACTATATTCAATATAGTGCTATATATTAGTTTTTTAGAATATTCGTATTTTATTCCATCTGAAGTCATGATTCCTCCATGCTTAAATTGCTTTTGGGCCAATGACTCATGTCATTTTGTTTATGGTTTTTGAGGAATGACCTACTGATTCAAAGGTGGGGCTAGAAAGTGGCCAAAGTCTCATTTATTTGCTGCTTGCTTCCATATTAGAATCCAGGAGAAGCTGTGATGGATGCTGTCTGGAGGACTTTTTTTTTTTGTCCAAAAAAATGCGGATTCAGAACAGATTGGACAATAACTGACACAAACGGATGCTTACATCTGTCAATTAATGTCTATGTGGGGAAAACGGATATGTTTTATTAATAAAAATGATAATAATACAGATGGACTAGAGGAACGGAGAACTGAAACGTTGAAACGCTGTGAACTTAGCCTTTCTGGGACTTTTCTTAAGCAGTATCATACTTTTTTTCTATTTGCTCGGATTCTGGATCGCCTCCACAGCTGCTGGCACACCATCATTTATATTAATCCTGCAGTGCCGCTCGTGTTTTATCTATCTATCTGTCTGTCTATCCATCCATCCATATCTGACACTGTAATTGACGCTAAAAACAGAGGCGTGGTTATTGAAGGGAAGGAAGAGAAGTGTTGTGAGCATGTGCGTCCTGTATTACAAGGCTCCGGTACAGGACGTAACCAACAGCGACTGATAATCGAAACTGATTTGCCACAGGGTGATAGGCTAATAACTTTAAGGCAGTTTTGATAAATGGTGGTGTTTGGGAGCATTAATATAACAGCGATATCTGTTAGGCAGATACATTTATATTAGTGGCACAACTCATTTAAGATAAAAAAAAAAAAAATACACAATAGGGGGCTTGCGCAAAAAAAGTCCCACTTTTCTGGTCCAGGGAGCTTGATAAATTCCATCCAGGTCTCCAGGGCTCCAAGGTAATGGTGCTGACTAGTGAGTCAATGTGATTATAAAACTGCTCTTCTTGACCATGTGTAGAAACGTAGTATAATGTTATCAAGTAGTTGAATGTGTGCATTGATGTTATATGTGATTTGTCCCGGTTTCAGCTTTGCATTGGAGAAGAATATGTTTCTTGTGTTCCAGAACAAGATGGCACTACATAAATAAATGAATAGTACTAATGATAAATTATTTATTGCAGCGTATACATATTTATGTGTACAAAGTCACTGCAGTACTTTTTAACATTCATTTAGTGTAAAATGTATCCATTCGGATGTAGTCATTATTGATTCCCAATTTCTGTAATAGTATCCCACGCATTTCTTGCCTGATGATGATTTCTATTTCTTTACATGGCCCTTGATTATACCGTCTGCAGCTTAATCACATAAGAGAGTGGATTTAACGAGGAAAGCTTCCCAGTTTGTAGTTTCTCTCAGTCTTACAATTTTATTTTGACATTTAGAGTGGGGAGAAATGCTGTAACTTTGAAAGTCTGGTGAGATGTTTCACCTCTCTGCACATCTGATAAGGTGGGAAAGAAGTGAGTAGATAATTAGATCCAATCACGAGGAATGCTCAGTAAGGGTGCTGCCACATGTTCAGGATTTTTTATGCAGTTTTTGAAGTCAAAATCAGGTGTGGATCTTAAAAGGAGAGAAGGTATTAAGGGCAGATAAGGCTTCTCTTTTTTTGAATCCACTCCTGGTTTTGACTTCAAAAATTGCATTAAAAAACCTGAACGTGTGCCAACACCCTAAGGTTAAAATTCATTAACCTCGTGTTACCAAAACGTCAGTGAGCACAAAGCAACTCAATGGCATCACATGAGGTCCAAGTACAGGATGGCAGTGAGGTTATCAACTATTCATTATCTTGCCTTTGAAAGTGACAAAGATACCATATACTCACTGGTTTGGAAAAACTACTGCAACGAAAAGTGGTTGTCTCCTCTTAGACTTTGGTGGCATATCGCTAGGATATTCCACCAATGTCAGAAACAGTAGGTCCCAGAGAGGGGACCTATCTGACATTGAATGGGACCCCTAAAGTGAGCAGAGAGCAGCTGCGCATGCATTTGTATTGGACTGCCGAAAAAAGCTGAACCCACAGTCCCATACAGTAGAAGTGAAAGGACTCTATGTTGTGCCATTCCTCTATTAATTCTGCTAGAAATTTATGAATGAAGGTACAACTGGGTGTTACTTGTTCGGGTTGGGTCCCTGCACAGTCTACCACTAACAGCACTTATTGAACAGTGTCAAACTGTGCAGGGACTATTGTTGGGAGCGAATATTTGAATTGCAAATATTGCCACTTTGAGAATTCGTGAAGATTTAGAATACAGTGCTATATATTTGTATTTGTGGATATTCTAGATTTTTTTTTTTCCATCTGAACCCATGATCCCAACCTTGTTTGTGGGCCAATGAGAAGGCTGCAATATCTTTGTCTGAGCTTAGCAACATCCCTAGCAACCAATAGGAAATCTGCCTGCCCCTTACTATATAGGAACCTCCCCAGCAGCCATTTTCTACAGTTTCTTGTAGTTCTGAGAGAGAGAGAGAGAGAGAGAGAGAGAGAGAGCGCAGTGTTATTGCTGTGTTCTGTGCTTTGCTGTGTCATTACATTAGATAGTTAGTTAGCTCATATATATAATACAGATAGTTAGTAGGAGATAGTCAATGTAGGTTAGATAGTGATATAGTGTAGTTTCTAGTGCAGGGTATTAGGTAGTGTGATAGGTTCTGCTGTCCATACATACATACATACATATATATATAGTGCTGTGATGTCACAAGTTCACAACAATACTTAGTGCACCAATCACTAATATGTAGTTAGACCTGGTAAAATGTGAAGTTGCACGTATTGCGCCACAATAAGCAAATCATTAATTGCAGATTAGCGCAATCGTGAATATATTGAGCACTCTATCTGCATATAAAGCTATTGTAATGTTATGCCATGCCAACAATTTTCTCCAGTCTCAGGAAACTTCTGGCAGCTTGAAAAATGTAGCAAAAGTGACCCACGCCGGTATTGTGCACGTAATGCGCACATATTACATTGCCGATTTTTGCAATCAAGAAAAAAATGTCTAATTCTCGAATTTGCGAATTTAGGACGAATATACACCCAAATATTCTCGAAATATTGCAAATTCAAATATTGCCCCTGCCACTCATCACTAGCAGGGACAATCCCTTCTTCCTAGTTGGACCTTTGTTCATAACTTTCTAGCAGGAGTAACATATGAATGGCACCATTCATTTACAATATATTGTAAATATGGATCCACATCAATGTATAATATGTTATTTCTATTTATGCACTTTGTAGATACAGTATATAGAAGTTTGCCACAAGGTTGCTTGGGAGCCTCATCCAGTTCATGGCTTGCTTATGACTCCCCAGCTAAGCAAGCAATATTCCTTGGCACAATGCAAGTGTTCAAGATTTCAGGCAGTCTGGTCTTGGAATAATGCACTTCTGCTCTGATAGCAGAGACCAATCATAAATTACTGCTGCCAGGGATGTTGCTATAGGGGGTGCAGATGGTAGCAGTCACCATTTCAATTTTTGCCTCAGGCAGCATGAAGGCTATGCACTTCCCTGCCCCTTGCCACAAAGCACTGAGGGAACTCTTGCACCAGGGCCCATGAGCCTTTAGCTACGCACCTGACTACTGTCTATGGTAAGCTTCCACTGCTAATCTCATGAAGAGAGACGCTTTTCTACTACATGGTATCAGCTCTTACTCTATTCATCTCAACTCAGTTTTGGTACCAGGTATAATGATAAGCAAATTTCTTGAAATCTGATTCAGATTCGATTCAGCCAAATAAATGTAAACATTAATTAAAAGCGCTGCAATTGCCCTATAAAGTTGTGGATGAAGGTCTGGGGTCTTCTAAGACTGTTTGCAATTCATTTCTAGCTCTTTAATGCCAGGAGAGTATTTATAATCTTAATGTGACAGTGACATATATGGCTATGGGTAAATGCATGGCAGATGGTGGTAAACAGCCTCTTTAAAAATAAACTGTGCTGTAGGATTTTGTATGTCCTAATAGTTCAAAACTTTTGCTTTTTGGTGGCAAATGCCTGCTGGTATATATACACAGACACCTCTTGGACTCATGTAATCCTTCTTCTTCATCTTTTCTGTCTCCTGATGTGAATAATGGCTGATGCCATTGATTTGCTTTCCACTGTGACTATGGTATCCCTGCAACATAGCTGGTATAAGTGTGGTGACAAATCACTAGAATAACATTCATGGTACCAGCTTGGTTCACATGGAACCTCCTTAGATTTGGTAACAAAAAAAGTACTGCAGCAAACCCCTGTGAGAGCCGATGTAGAGAATGGGAATTTTAGTGGCTTTCATGTAGCATGTCACTGTGTGGTCTCTCAGGCCATTGCCCCCTGGGGTCGGTGCAGTGAAGAGGTAGATTAAAGAATCAGGCCAGAAGTAAACATATACTGTTGTCTCTCTTTACTTGTAGCTTGGGGCACATCCTGCAGTAATAAATACAAGTCCAGTCTCTGGCACCAGATGAGAAGATATGGTGGCTGGTTGGATGCCAATAGGTTGATACTAGCAAGAACGTGTGGATTTAGGTGTCCTTTGTGGTACAGGCTTATGATTAGTCTGGCCTAGCGAGGGTTTAGGTGGGTGATGGTGTCTGAGCTGTTGTCCTTCACCTGGCAGCAGTGTCCATAGAACTGTATTTCTCTGTTCAGTCTGCTGTCTTGAATATTAAGTTTTCACTTGAGGCTGTTCTTAGCTTTTGTTCTGGCAAAAGAAGGGTATCTGGTTTCTGAACCTCCCTCACAGGGGAAAAGAGACGGTTGATGGGAGTTGATGCTCTATGAGCTGCTTCTCAACACCCCCACTATCAGAACAAGACCTCTCTCACCCCCTCTCCTCCTAGCACTGACACACTACTCTGGACTTCCCCCAGGCCACTCCTGCCAAGAGGGGTGGTTAGCTCTTTTCCTGCTAGCCATTGTCAACAATTACCTCCCTTGCTGGATTCGATAGCATAGTCCAAAAAATAAATTACATCACCTAGCATTGCGTATAAAATGCAGCAATTAGCGATACAATTGTAGTAGTGGGGTACTTCAGTATCAGGTACTGTTGGACTAGAGGAAATGCGGAAAAAGAGCCGAGTACACTGGAGCTGGTTCCATGCAGTGGAAAAGGGGCAGAAATCACAGAATTTGATGGGATATTCTGTGTGGTGTGCACAATACTATGAAATATCTGTGTTAAAACTATAGAGAATAACTGAACGGACACCAATGTGTATGAACTAGGTGGCAGCACTAACATTTGCAACAATTCAGAGCTGGTATTGGTTAAATACAAGAGAAATAGAGGTAGGGCTAGTGAGGAGCATACATCGGAAAAGGTAGTTGCTACATCTGATTCTGTGTTTCCGTAATGGAGGCTCCTGAGTGGCAGCTGATCATATTTCTGTAGTCTATGTAAGGTAGTCAGCTTTCCAAAAGGAAATTCAAAATTTGATATGTATTTTTAATTTGTCCTTGTTTTTTAGGCTGTATCAGTTTTCTTAATAATATCACAATGGTGAAAAGTAGAGATGAGCAAAGTTTCAAAACTTTGATTCAGATGGTTCGCCAATTTTTTAAAATAAATTTGCTTAATTCCAAATTAATTTGTCATGAAAAGCATTAAATCAGCTGTATCACGGCCTGCAGAGACAGTGTATCTCAGTGTACATCACTGTGCATTGCAACAACATGCATAGCTAGTCCTTTCTGGTAGTGAAACAGTTTATGTGACAGGCAAGTGGACACCCTAATAACAATAGAATTAGACAGCTTATTCACCCCAAATTGAGAATCAAGGCCTGATAGAATTGCTTTTGTAATAAACAAGGTGGGCACCCCAATAACAGTAGAACAAGACAGGTTATTCACCCCAATTTGAGAATCAAGGCGTAATGGAATTGTTTATCTATTAAACAAGGTGGACACCCCAATAACAATAAAATTAGACAGCTTGTTCACCCCGATTCGATAATTAGGGCATAATAGAATTGCTTATATACTAAACAATGTGGACACCCCATTAACAGCAGAACTAGACAGATTATTCACCCCAGTTTGAGAGTCAAGATCTAATATAATTAAATATCTATTAAACAAGGAGGACACTGTTTAATTAAGTATCATCAATCCACAGGTATTGATACAAACTGCGCTGTCTCCTATGGATACCTTCAGCTTCAGATTACAGTCCTTATACTGTCCCTGCAGTGTCCCTATACTCACCCTATGTTTTCCCTATATTGTGTATAACCTCTCCCTACTATCTCCCTACACTGTCCCTGCACTCTGCCTATCCAATATTCCACAATTAAAAGCTTTTAGCAACACTGCCCCTAGCTCTTGTCATTTCTCTTCCTATGTTCAATTCACAGTGAAATGTCTAAGACCGTGTGGGATGAGGCTTTTAAAGGGTTGTAACATCACAGGGGCTGGCTAGCTACTGATTGGCTGTCTGCATGGCATTATGGGTGATCTTACTTTCCCAAGCTGTCATGGTCTTACCTCCTTGCTGTTCCCTTCGTTTGACATGTGCTGGCGGCCATCTTGGTTTCTGGGTTTTCTTGTAGCCTCCCACCCTGCGGCTCCTCCTTCCCACTGGGAGGAGCTGGATGCCCAGCTCATATATATAGGAGGTCTGTGGCTTCAGTTCCTTGCTTGGTCCTCCTGTGTCCACATGCTTCCAAGACTGCTGCTGCTTCTGGTTCCTGATCCTGGCCTCGTCTGACTACCCCGTTGGTTCCTGATTCCGGCTTCGTCTGACTACCCCGTTGGTTCCTGATTCCGGCTTCGTCTGACTACCCCGTTGGTTCCTGTTCCTGGCTTCGTCTGACTACCCTTCTGGTTCCTGACCTCTGTCTCCGCAAGACCCTGCTTCGGTTTAGCCATCCGTTCGGACTTTGCTTACGGCTTGCTCTTCAATAAAACCTTCTTATTTTCCACTTATCTCTTGTTGTACGTCTGGTTCATGGTTCCATGACATTAGGACCAAGCCATGAATTCTGACGGTACAGGGCCACCCTCGCTACCTACGCTGGTTGCCAGACTTGATCAGCAGGATCACCTGTTGGGTCGGTTCGCTGTGGCGTTGCAAACCCTGCTTGAACGCACGGCTCATTTAGCTTCCGTTGCCGATGGGTCGGTTGTCGCTCCTGGGCCCGCTCCTACTGCCGCTCCGGTTGTTGCGCCAGAGTCTACCCTGACACCTGTTGCTGCGCCTGTGGTGTTTCAGGGTATGACCGGTTCTGCCCCCCTTCCACAGCGCTTTGGGGGAGAGCCAACTCAGTGCCGAGGTTTCCTTAACCAGGTGGGCATTTACTTCGAGTTGCTGCCACATGCCTTTCCTACTGAGAGATCAAGGGTGGGCTTCTTGATCTCGCTGCTCTCGGACAAGGCCTTGGCCTGGGCCAGCCCTTTATGGGAGAACAACAATCCGGTGGTTGCCGAGTTTTCCGGTTTTGTTGCTTCTCTTCGGAAGGTATTCGATGTGCCGGCTCGTGCTGCCTCTGCTGCGAAGCTCCTTATGTCCATCAGACAGGGTTCACGATCCGTAGCTGAATACGCCATTGAGTTTCGTACCCTGGCAGCAGAGGTGGGCTGGAATAATGAGGCTCTGGTCGCTGCTTTCTCTCATGGTCTCTCGGATGCCTTGAAGGATGAGGTTGCAGCTAAGGACCTACCAGTGGAGCTCGAGTCTCTTATTTCTTTCCTGATTTTGATTGACACCAGACTCAGGGAGAGACCTTCCTTTAAGGAGAGCCTGCGGAGGTCTCCTAACAGATTGGCGCCTACGTTTGCTGTCCCACCCGTGCCTCCCTCTCCTTCCACGCCTCCTGGGGATGACTTGTCTGGGGGTGAACCCATGCAGCGGGGGTTTGCTCGCCTGTCTGAGGGGGAGAGGGTACTCCGGAGACGCGAGGGCCGATGCATGTACTGTGGTCTCGGTGGGCATTTTCGGTTGGCATGTCCGAACCGTCCGGGAGAACGCTCGCACCTGAGGTCCTGTCGGGGGCAGATCTTGGGTGGAGTCTCCTCGTCCCCGGTTTCCCGTGTTGACAAACCACTGATCACGGTTGTCCTCTCCTGGGTCGGGGGCTCGGTGACGACCCAGGCGTTGGTGGACTCTGGTGCTGGTGGTTTGTTCATTGATAGAGTGTTCGTTGCCGCCAATTCCATTCCTCTGCAGCCTCGAGGTTCCCCACTGGCTCTTGAGGCGATAGACGGCAGACCCCTTCTGCCGCCACACGTGACTCATGAGACCCTTCCAGTGGGGATAGCCATTGGTGCCGTTCACAGAGAGTCGGTCTGTCTCCAGGTTATTTCGTCTCCACACTACTCGGTGGTCTTGGGGTACCCCTGGCTCCAGAAGCATAATCCGACTTTCGATTGGAGATCGGTCGAGATCCTCTCGTGGTCACCGCAGTGTGGGGCTAGTTGCATCCATGGGCCTGTCAAGTTGCTGTGTACTTCCTCGGACTCTCTGTTGCCTCCTGAATACGAAGAGTACCGGGATGTATTCGATAAGGTGCGCGCGGTTGCCCTACCTCCGCACCGCCCATACGATTGTGCCATAGAGTTACAATCCGGTGCCGTTCCTCCTCGTGGCAAAGTCTATCCACTGTCGGTAGCGGAGAATGAGGCCATGGAGGAGTACGTGAGGGAGGCGCTTTCACGCGGACACATTCGCAAATCCTCGTCCCCGGCAGGGGCTGGATTTTTCTTTGTGAAAAAGAAGGGCGGCGAGTTGAGGCCTTGCATCGATTACAGGGGTCTCAATCGCATCACGATCAAGAACGCTTACCCGATACCCTTGATTTCCGAGCTGTTCGATCGCCTCAAAGGGGCCACGGTCTTTACCAAACTCGACCTGAGGGCGGCATATAACCTGGTAAGGATCAAGGCGGGCGATGAGTGGAAGACCGCGTTTAACACCAGGACCGGTCATTATGAATCCTTGGTTATGCCCTTTGGGTTGTGCAATGCGCCCGCAGTCTTCCAGGAATTCATCAACGATGTTTTCCGTGACCTGTTGCAGCAGTGTGTGGTGGTCTATTTGGATGACATCTTGGTATATTCTGCATCCATGGAGGCCCACATTCTGGATGTCAGACGAGTGTTGCAACGCTTACGAGAGAACAAGCTGTTCGGTAAGCTTGAGAAATGCGAATTTCACCGATCCCAGGTAACCTTCTTAGGTTACATCATTTCCGCTGAGGGGTTCTCCATGGATCCTGAGAAGGTTTCGGCTGTCTTACAGTGGCCCCAGCCCAGTGGGCTTCGTGCCCTGCAGCGCTTTTTGGGCTTCGCCAATTATTATCGGAAGTTCATCAGGGACTTTTCCATGCTAGCCAAGCCTCTCACGGATCTGACCAGGAAGGGCAGTAATCCTCAGGTCTGGCCGCTCGAGGCCATCCGAGCTTTTGAGGCTCTAAAGTCCGCCTTTGTGTCGGCTCCGATTCTGTCGCATCCCAACCCTGGGTTGCCTTTTGTCCTCGAGGTGGACGCGTCTGAGACGGGAGTAGGCGCCCTCCTGTCTCAGCGTAGAACACCAGAGGGTCCTCTGCTTCCTTGTGGGTTTTACTCCCGGAAACTGTCTTCCGCGGAGTGCAACTATCAGATTGGTGACAGGGAGTTATTGGCCATCGTGCAGGCCCTTAAAGAATGGAGGCACTTGCTCGAGGGCTCGGTGGTTCCGGTTCTCATCCTGACGGACCACAAGAATCTGACCTACCTCTCTGAGGCCAAGAGATTGACACCACGTCAGGCCAGATGGGCTCTGTTCTTGTCACGTTTTAATTACGTGGTCTCCTACCTACCCGGCTCCAAGAACATCAGAGCGGATGCCTTATCACGGCAGTACTCCGAGCTGTCCGGGGAGGAGTCGATTCCGACTACGGTCATACCCCCGAATCAGATCCTGGCCGCTATTCGCACCAGCCTGACTTCTCCTCTGGGTGAGCAGATTTTGGCGGCTCAATCTGGTGCTCCCTCTGGGAGACCCAACGGCAGATGTTTTGTGCCTGAGGAGTTGCGCACTCGGTTGTTGCGAACCTACCATAACTCCAAGGCCGCGGGGCACCCTGGAAAGAATCAGCTGTCCTGGGCGGTCTCACGTCTGTTCTGGTGGCCTTCTCTACGTTCCGACATCGCCGCATATGTAGCGGCATGCTCCGTTTGTGCCCAGAGTAAGTCCCCTCGGCACCTTCCGTTGGGCCTTTTGCAACCCATAGCCACCGGGGAGCGTCCATGGTCACACCTGGGGATGGATTTCATTGTGGACCTCCCTGCATCCCGAGGCCATACGGTCATTCTCATGATTGTGGATCGGTTTTCCAAAATGTGCCACTGTGTTCCTCTCAAGAAGTTACCCTCTGCACAAGAGTTGGCCTCGATTTTTGCCAGGGAGGTCTTCCGGTTGCACGGTTTGCCCAAGGAGATTGTGTCGGATCGGGGGAGTCAGTTTGTGTCCAGGTTCTGGCGCGCCTTTTGCTCCCAGCTGGGGATTCATCTCTCTTTCTCCTCGGCCTACCACCCTCAGTCCAATGGGGCCGCAGAACGATCCAATCAGGCCTTGGAGCAATTCCTTCGTTGCTATGTCTCCGATCACCAAGACAATTGGGTTGACCTCCTGCCTTGGGCTGAGTTTGCCAGGAACACGGCGGTGAACTCTTCCTCTGGGACGTCTCCCTTCATGGCCAATTATGGGTTCCAACCTGCCGTGTTACCGGAGGTATTCTCTCCCCAGGATATTCCGGCTGTGGAGGATCACCTTTCCGTCCTACGTGCTTCTTGGGTACAGATCCAGAGGTCCCTTGAGGTCTCTGCGCAGCGCCAGAAACTCCAGGCTGATCGCAGACGAGCGCCCGCTCCTTCCTACCAGGTCGGAGACCGCGTATGGTTGTCCACCCGCAACCTCAACCTTCGAGTGCCCACTCCCAAGCTGGCGCCTCGCTTTGTTGGTCCCTTCCGAGTGCTTCGCAGGGTAAACCCGGTAGCCTATGCCCTTGCGCTTCCTCCTGGCATGCGGATCTCCAACGTGTTTCATGTCTCCCTGTTGAAGCCACTGGTGTGTAATCGTTTCACTTCCTCGATTCCTCGGCCTCGTCCGGTCCAAGTGGGCAATCGTGAGGAGTATGAGGTGAGCAATATCCTGGACTCACGCCTGGTCCGCGGTCGGGTGCAGTTTTTGGTCCATTGGCGTGGTTATGGTCCAGAGGAGCGTTCCTGGGTTCCCTCCGCAGATGTCCATGCTCCTGTCTTGCTCCGAGCCTTCCACGCACGCTTCCCTCAGAAACCGTTCCTTACTCCGCGGAGGAGGGGCCCTTGAGGGGGAGGTACTGTCATGGTCTTACCTCCTTGCTGTTCCCTTCGTTTGACATGTGCTGGCGGCCATCTTGGTTTCTGGGTTTTCTTGTAGCCTCCCACCCTGCGGCTCCTCCTTCCCACTGGGAGGAGCTGGATGCCCAGCTCATATATATAGGAGGTCTGTGGCTTCAGTTCCTTGCTTGGTCCTCCTGTGTCCACATGCTTCCAAGACTGCTGCTGCTTCTGGTTCCTGATCCTGGCCTCGTCTGACTACCCCGTTGGTTCCTGATTCCGGCTTCGTCTGACTACCCCGTTGGTTCCTGATTCCGGCTTCGTCTGACTACCCCGTTGGTTCCTGTTCCTGGCTTCGTCTGACTACCCTTCTGGTTCCTGACCTCTGTCTCCGCAAGACCCTGCTTCGGTTTAGCCATCCGTTCGGACTTTGCTTACGGCTTGCTCTTCAATAAAACCTTCTTATTTTCCACTTATCTCTTGTTGTACGTCTGGTTCATGGTTCCATGACACAAGCTTCTTAATTTCACTTTGTAACACGTGTAGCCCCCATTTTAGGAAAAACGGTTCGTTACCATGAATCGCCAGTAAATTCGGATTCGCTGCAAATAGAATCTTTCCTAAACTTCAGATGCTTCGATTTGCTCAACACTAGTGAAAAGCAATATGGTGGCACTTACATCGCCAATAGCATATGTCCTCTACAACTTTATTGGGTGCAGCAAGTGTTTTTCTATAGCACATTGCCTACTCCCAGATAATGGCTGATGTAGCCTCCTAAGTTAGCAGGGTTTACTGGAACTTTTGATGTCTAAAACCCCCTTTATAATCAGCGATAGGTAAATGACCTTTAATGACTATGGGAAAATATAATAATTTTAATAAACATGATTTTAATAAACTCCACAGTAATGTGCTCTAATGAAAACAAGTTTCGTTTTTACTACACATTGGATTAATATGCTTAAAGGAATAAATTGCTTAGCCTCAGGGAAGTCTGAAATTAACGAGAAGTGTTAATCAATCTGCTCTTTGTGGCCTTCTCTGTGGGAAAAAATAAATCTTGCCTAATATGTAACCTTTTAATGTGTGTTATTACTTTGTAATAGCATATAGCCTACACAGAGATAAGGTATAATGGAGCAATGTACATGGGTTCTGTGTTTTTGCCCTGTACCTGGTTTTGGCTCATAATAACTTATAAAATCACTGATCAAACACTGACTGGGTGAAAGCGGCCTCACAAAGAGGCACAATCTCATAATGGCAACTAATGTAAGGCTACTTTCACACTTTCTGGTATTGAGATCTGGCAGAGCATTTCAATACCGGTGAAAGATGCTTTCCATTTTCTCGGACACAATAGAAAACGGATCTGTCCTCCGTTCACTTACAATGGTGTTCATGCAAGATCCGTCATTGCTATTTTGAAGATAATATAACCCGGATCCGTTCATAACGAATGCAGATGGTTGTATTATCGCAAACTGAAGCGTTTTGCTGATCCCTGCTGTGAAAGTACCCTAACATATTTCATACCAACAGTTGGCTCTACTTGTCATAGTCATAATTTTGCTAACTCTTCCTCTGGTGGGATGCGAAACTTGCGTCGTGTTGCAGGGAGTCACATTGGTTTCTATATTTACTTTATATACATGGGTGTTTTCATTATAGTTTGGTTAGCAGTGATATTGTTTACTGATAATATATGGATACTATAGGTCACTACTAGGTATCTTTGCTCTTTTTTTCTTTTCTATGCTATAGACCAGGGATCAGCAACCTCCGGCACTCCAGCTGTTGTCAAACTACGACTCCCAGCATGCTCCATTCACTTCTCTGGGAGTCCTGAGAACAGCCAAGGAGGCTTGCATGCTGGGAGTTGTAGTTTCACCACAGCTGGAGTGCCGAAGGTTGCTGATCCCTGCTATAGACCAAGCATGCTCAACCTGAGGCCTTCCAGGTGTTGTAAAACTACAACTCCCACAATGCTCTGCTGTAGTCTGATAGCTGTAGGCTGTCCAGGCATGCTGGGAGTTGTAGTTTTGCAACAGCTGGAGGGCCGCAGGTTGAGCATTCCTGCTATAGACTTTAGTATGTTTACTGCATGAAAGTGTGTCTCAACTGGTATGTCCACAGTCTGCAACTATATCTATGAACTGAACTAAATTCTGTATTAATTATAACGTTTGTACCTCATGACCATGTTTAGATTACTTTAAGTACTGAATGTGCTCTGCTCTACAGTAATCAGGTCCACTCCACAATTGGAGTGCATAGAGGAGAAGTGCAATGTGGTGTTTTAGTCCAAAATCATACTAAAGATATAAAAGAGATAAAAACGCATACAAAACATGTATATTGCATGGCACACCAAGTCACTGCCTGACCATGGAGTCCCCCCTTTCGGCTTCTTCCAAGACACCTGAGCAGAACCTGACAGGTCACATAGGATTACAAGAACCCAAGGGAAGGTTATTGGGATATCTCCTGCACATAGGACTCTATTGGAATGGAACAGAAATGTGAACATACTGTACTGGTTGGTAGTAAGAAATGCAATATAATACCTCATTATAATGTAGTAGTGTACCTTTTCACAGAAAATGAGAGTAGAAGTCTCACTTATTTCTAAAATAGCATAGTGTAACCATTTGGCATTGTATGCTGTCTGCTTGGATGGAAGGGTTAATAGGCATTGACTCCGAGGCTCACTATCCAACAGTTATGAACAAAAGAAAGGGACATAGAAAAGCACTGTCACTGCTCTAAGGAATACGGCAGTCTATTCAGGACTGTATGCGCATTATTCTGTGCAGCAGGTGGACAGCCATGTCATTGATTTCGATGCAGACAACTGAAGGGCGAGTGAATGTTACAGTAATTTTAATGCACAGAGCACCCAGAGGTCACTTGAAGGTCTCCAGGCAGTCTCCATGCAATGTAGAATGTCGTAAATGCGCTATTCAGACCAAAGTCTTAAATATGTGTACATCAGATGCCAGGACATTAGGATATGCTGGTGCTCATAACCGTATTTCCGAATGAACTATGCCATTTTCTAGGTAGCGCTGATTATTTTTTTTTAATCCTTAGGCCATGTTCACACTTCAGTTATTCTGTCAGTGATTTCCATCAGGGACTGTGAGTCAAAAGTAGTGAAGCCTACACAGAGATAAGGTATAAGGCCTCATGCACACGGCCGTTGTGCAGCCGTTCCGTGCATTGGGGACCGCGGTCCCCAATGCATGGGCAACATCCGTGCTCGGCTGGGACGGATCGAGACCCATTCAACTTGAATGGGTCTGTGAACTGTCTGCACTGCAAAAAAATAGAACATGTTCTACTGCAAGGCACGGACAGAAACACCACAGAAGCACTCTGTAGTGCTTCCGTGGGGTTCCGTGCCTCCGTTCTGCACCGCAGCTACGGATTGTGGACCGCATCCGTGATGCGGGGAGCACTCTGCTGGTGCCCACCCGCATATTGCAGACCCGCTTTTTGCGGACCGCAATACGGCCACAGCCGGGTAACGGCTGTGTGCATGAGGCTTAAGGGAAAGATCTGCACCTGTTCTGTGTTTAGAGCCACACCTGATTTTGCTCACAATTAGGGCTCATGCACATGAACGTATTTTCTTTCCGCTTCTATTCCGTTTTTTTTTTGCCGACCGTATGCGAAACCATTCACTTCAATTGGTCCGCAAAAACGACAAAAGGTACTCCGTATGCATTTCAGTTCCGTATTTCCGTTCCCCCAAAAAAGTCGTGCATGTCCTATTATTGTCACGGTCCAAGCCCGCATTCAAGTCAATGTGTCCGCAAAAAATACGGAACACATCCGTATGTCATCCATATTTCATCCGTATTTTGCGGATCTATACTGTAGAAATGCTATGCCCATAAGTTACTGTTTCAGTTTCCGATCCACAAAAAAACGGATCACATACGGAAACCATACGGATATGTTTTGTGGAATAACGGAACGGAAGAGGACTTAAATCAGAGAGAAAAAAACCTCAGATACGAAACAACGGATCTGTGAAAAACGGAGCGCAAAACAATAACGGTCATGTGCATGAGCATTTCCTCGTGCTTCGTGGTCATGAATCATTTTTTTTGTGTGGAAAAAAGCAAAACAAATAGTACTTACTCTCATCCACTTGAGCACGAAGGGCCGGCCACCGCCATCTTGATTAAAGATCTCCTGTGCATAGTGACATATGATGTCACCATGCTAGCCGACATGATGAAGTCATCATGGGCTGCAGGAGATTTCACGCTAGATCTTCAGTCAAGATGGCGGCTGTCTCTTTGCGATCAAAGGCAAGTATGATTTTCTTACATTTTTACAAATTTTACATCGGATTATTGCTATCATATGCCACGATTACATATGAATGCAGCATCTGAGGGGTACAATGATGGGGAGCGGCGCAATCACCACTCCCTGTCATTGCACCCACTACTTACAAAGAAATGTTGTTCGTGACAAAGTAATTCTCCAATACTTCTACTTACAATCACTGATGGAAATCACTGATGAAACACTGACCAAACACTGACTGTGTAAAAATGGCCTTACAGACGGGTGCAATATCATAATGGCAACTAATGTAAAATATTTCATACCAACCGCTGGCCATATTTGTTAAAGGGAACCTGTCACCGGGATTTTGGGTATAGAGCTGAGGACATGGGTTGCTATATGGTCGCTAGCACATCCGCAATACCCAGTCCCCATAGCTCTGTGTGCTTTTATAGTGTAAAAAAACTGATTTGATACATATGCAAATTAACCTGAGATGAGTCCTGTCGCTGAGATGAGTCCAGCATGAAGGAGCCCAGCACCTCCTTGCTCCCCGACGTCAGAAAGCTAGAGCGCCGCAATCTCGCGATGCGCAGTGTCCTCATAGTGTTCCTATCCCTGTGCTGGCATCAGCCTCAGGGAAGGAACTGTGCATGCGCTAGCTACAGCATGTTCTATCTTTTTGCGGTGCGGAATGGAACCCCAGAAAGCACTCTGTAGTGTTCAGTTCTGTGCTTTCATTCCGCATCTCCGGATTTGCGGGCTCATTAAAGTGAATGGGTCCGCATCCGTGATGCGGAATGCACGCGAAACGGTGCCCGTGTATTGCGGATCTGCAAATGCGGTCCGCAATACGGCAACGGGCAGCACATGTGTGAACGAGCCCTAAAGGACAGATACAGCTTCTCCTCTTGTTTAATTTCACACCTGGTTTTGGCTTCCGAAACTGCATGCAAAAACCTGACCGTGTGATTGTACCCTAACAGTCACATATGAGCAAAAATACTATTACTCCTCCAATTACCGTATGTCTATCCACAATTTCGCCAACATTTTCTCCGGTGGGATGCGGTTGTCACTTTGGTTCCTATAGTTACTTTGTATACATGGGTGCTTTAAGGGTAGTTTTATTACGGTTTGACTGGTTGGGATATCGTATATTGATACCATATGGATGCTATAGGTCCCAACTAGGGGTCCTTGCTCTTTTTTTCTTTTCTATACTATGCACTTTAGTATGTTTACTGCATGGAAGTGTGTGTAGGAATTGTTTTAAGCTGGTATGTCCACCATATGCAACTATGTCTATAAGCTAAACTAAATTATGCAATACTTTTGTGACTCATGGCCATGTTTAGATTACTTTGAGTACTTGATACTGTGCGTGCTCCGCACGCCTATTGATATACTCCATCTTTTAATTATTTTTATTGTTTTTATTGTTTAACTCATAGGGAGCCACTTCCACAAGGTGGCACTAGATGATTTTTTTCCATGAAGCATTGCCTATGCAGCTGGTCACTTTAAGGAGACCTAGCACACTGCCTAACCTGTTCCAAAAAAACTGAAATGAATGGTCCTAAAATTACCTAACATAATAATATGAAATATGATAAGAAATGTGGAAAGTTGCACATAGATTTTCCATCTCTGGCTGATTTAGGATTCTCCATGCAGTGTGCAACCAAAGCTTATTATCCCACTGTCCCTGTCTCAAAGACATTAAGCCAATGAATATATTGCCTGGGGCTGACAGATCACGCTTCACTTATTACTTAAACCTACAGGGGAGTTTGCAAAGAAAATCCCACTGTCCATCTGCTTGTGCAAGGATAAGCTGGCTACACAATGTATTATACCTAACAGAACGCATCACGGGAGTTGTAGTCCAGTATAGCTAGGCTTTATTATTGTAAAGGAAACCTTTCTTTTACTGTCAGGAGCAAGAATATGACTTTCATGTAGCCCACAACATTTTATTAAAGACATACTATTGTACTAAAACTGGCTCCATTCAGTCTTCTCCTTTTCCCTGCCCAGGGATCATGTGTGACACTGAAGCCAATGACTGACCTCAGGAGTGAAGTGCCACTTGGGGACACGTCACCACTGAGGCCAGGCATTGGCTACAAAGGCACACATGACCTTGTCCATCAAGAAGTCTACAGGACGGGGACCATAAGACTGCTGAACGGAACCGGAACAGAGCAATGAGGAGCAGGTAGGCATCGTTTTTTTATGAAACTTAGAGGGGTATTCCCAGCTGAGACAATGGGGGCATAACACTAGGATATGCCCCCATTGACTAATAGGTGTGGGTCCCACCTCTGGGACTTGTACCTACACCGAGAACGGAGCGGGGAAGGTGGTGGCCGGCAGGGGCGGACTGGGAAATTAAAGTTGCCCTGTAAAAAATACTAAAAGTGGCCCCGCTTTGTAGTTCGGTTCAAATTGACAGAAGACAGGGCCAGAAATACCATGTTGTGACACATTATACCACCCCAACACAGCCAAATACCACAGTCCAACACAAAATACTGCCACCAGCACAAAATACAGCCCCAAAAACTTCCACTGTCCAGCCATGAGTGCTCTCCCCATAGAAGTGAATGGAAGTGCACCGTGCTTGCGCAGCCACCGCTCCTATTCATTTCTATGGGGCTCATGGAAATAACCAAGCCAGCACCAGTGGTGGGACCTTCACCTATCAGACAATGGAGACATATCCTAGCTACCTAACCCCTTTAAAAAAAAGTCCAAAAGCTGAACAACCCATATAAGAATAAAAGCTATTACATGCTTCAATTTCTAAGGCGTCCTGATACACCTCTGTGTACCTCCAATTTCATATTCAAATAAAGGTTTTTTTTCCTGTATGAATTTGATTGATTGAACAAATATATCACAAGTATTAGGTTTTCACTTCACCATGCTTTATTAGGAACAAGGCACAATTCTTTTGCTGAGCCTTACTATTCACATAGGCCCTATTTAACATACTTTACTATATTTTTTACTCTAAAATTGATATCATATTTTGAGACACAAACAGATGTAGTAGTTCTCTGAAGCATTGGGATGTGGAAAGTAAAGATTTGCCAGCAGAGCCACCTGGAGATCTTAATTGGGGGTTCCATCAGCCAAGTTACCTGGCAACTTGAATTACCCCCCCCCCCCCCCCGCCAGGCCACCTGGATGGTAATGTTGGATCCCTTCGTCTGCTCTGATAATCTACGCTCTCAATAGAATTGGTTCTAGGCAGATGTATAAGATCAGATTTCCAAAGACTGCAGGGAAAGTAGGACAAATATTGTACAGGATGAACACGGATCTCATTTCTTCTCATTGACTTGTATGATCAGATAAGAAGGACCACATCATATGCTGTATGACTGATATGGAATCATTAATATGACTGATACAATGGGGTAAAAGTTTAGATAATTCTAGGGCCCTGTTTCCCAATCAAGTTGCTTAGACTTTTCCAGAACATAGCAAGACCTGTCTATTTTACTGTACATTGCATATGGTAAACTGATTTCAACCTGTTCAGGGATTCTTGCCATAACAGTTAATGCAACTAATACAGCAGACAGTACTGTAATACTTTACATGCTCCTACAGCAAGCATCTCTGTGATAAGTTCCCTTAGAATGGAAAGACTTTCCAGGGGTTCCTTCAGGTAATAATAAGAATCACTGTTTTTGAGCAACAAATCTGGATATTCATTTCTAAGGTTAGCTACAACAGTGTCACGTACAGATATATACAGTATATATATATATATATATATATATATATATATATATACACATATATATTACATAATTATTGGTATTTATAGGAATATAATAGGACCATAATAATACCAGTCTTCACACTGAGCAAACATGACGAAACCAGAATCCTAAGGTCTCCTGCATGGGAGTACACTAGAAACTTAGGAGAAGATTTATCATAGACCGTCGTTTTACACTGGTCTATGAATTCCCCTGCAATGCCGAAGGATACTCCTAAACTATGACGAGGTTCAGACCATGTCATATATTTGGTACATCCTCTGCCAGTCGGTGCAAATAAATAGAAATCTAAGGCAACTTGATGCTGCAGTAGATTTCTGTTTTCATTTATGTCAGAAAACTGGCATAAATGAAGATAAATGTGCTGGGCCTGATGGCCCCATCCCCTCCCCACCCTCGCCAAATTCACTTTTCTGAAATGCCAGTTGAGAAAAAATCTTGTCTCAGTGGCATTTAAAAAGTGGTAAACAGCTTATGCACGACAGAAAAGTGGTGTGGGGTGAATGGTTGTTCCTCAAAACAAGAATAGATTTTGATGTGAGAAGCTTTGCTTTTCCAGTGATTCTTTTTCCCGAAACAGAAAGCAAGCAGTTACCTTCAAGGCAGGAATAAAGTTGTAAACTCCTACTATCTGTCACTGTAGCCCCCCCCCCCCCCATTGAAAGGCCATCAAAGGGACACTGTGGTAATATGTAATGATGGTAATGTAAAAAGCGTGTGTGAATGGTGCCTCCACACTAAGCCATTGCAATTAGTCAGACAGCTGCTCCAATTTAGGGAATAAAGTATCAATAGACTCTTGTATTCTTACAAGGACTTCATAAGTAGATTAGATTATGCTCATTCTCTTGTACTCATTTTTATTTAAAGTAATGACACTGCATATTCTTTTTTTACCAAATCAAATATTCTCCTGACAATACTTTGTTTATAATAAAGTGTCAATAAAAGCAAAAATCTAAAGCAAAATCAAATAAAACTGATAAATCGTCAGGTAATGGGTGCTGAGTAACCACATATTATCACCGGATGGCAGTTCTGGTGGTCCAGAAAGCCTGACTACTTAGGTCTCATGCACAAGACCAAATTTTTGGTCTGTGTCTGGATCCATTTCTATGGGTCCAAAAAAAAAACGTGTGGCTGTGCCACAAATTATAGAAAATGTCCTTTTTTACAGTCGGTCCAGTGAAAATTGTGGGATGCAAACGGGCGACATCCGTATTTTGCAGACCACAAAATGCATACACTCGTATATAGGAGGCCTTCCTTATACAGTGACTGTATGTATTATCCATGAAATTCAAAGCTGGCGTTAGGGGGGGGGGCAAACTTGGAAATTGCCCCGATCCTCTAAGGGGCCCCCTGCTTCAGTCCCACACAGAAGATTAAACATTCGGGACTCCAGAGTAGGGAATTTCCCAGCTTAGGAGTCCCTGCTCTGACTCTATGCATATGTCCATATATGGAGACAGTGTTAAGGGGTATTCCCAAGGATTGTCATTATGCTTAGGGATACCATCCGTGTATAAATCAAATTTATTTTTTAAATGTCTTTGTAGGGATTTGAACTCACAACCTTCTAACATTAAGGGCAATAACCTTAACCACTGTGCTATAGAGCTCAATGCTAAGCAAATGCTAAGCAAATGCTAAAAAACCTCATGGAAGTTTCTGGAACCTATGGGTCTAAACCGTGACTATGAACTAAACAGTTTTATAATAGGATTTATTTTATTTTATAAATGTTTTTTTCTTCTGTTTTTTCTTTCAATTAATTTTTTTTTTAGCTTTTTTCAGTTTTGCACTTGATTCTAGAAATTTAAAATGATCGAATTGAGTTGCTGCTAATATTCGTATGAAAATATGGAAGGGTTTTCATGATGGTTATGTTTATACATGCTTCTCTATAGGTGAGGTGATGCGATATTGTGCGGCATCCTATGAATACGAGCAGGAGAAGATCATATCCAAGCTGAGACTTGTTTATTTGTTTAAATGAATATTTGTTTAAATTGTGTGCCTACACCTGTTTTTAGGAGGTGTGTCTTATGACATCACGATCATGTGATGTGCACACCTTAATGAAGAGTTGGGCTATTTAATGGTGGTTTTTGTAATGTGTGTATTGCTGTTTGATAAAGACACCTGCCAGTGTCGAAATGCGTCACAGGATTATGTGGCAATAAACGTGAAATCTGCAGACAACTTCTTTATCACAGTTCAGTGCTGCCTTCTAGTGTCCTGAACTGGGATATACTAACAATGAGCCTGGAAGACTAGTACAAGCTGTGACTCCTCTGGGGAAAGCGCGCCTGAAAATGAATCCCGCACTTCCGGTTTTTAACACTCTCAGATGCCGTGAGTAAGGGGAACTCATTGCTGTGAGGGGAGGGGGCATGTGGCATAATCTGGGGCCAAGAGGGTGAAGAACTGTGTCAGGAGCTTTACGGGGTGTAAATCTGTGAGGGAGCGCCGGAATCAACAGAATGTAACTGTGTCGTTAGGACATTATTACAAGATTTGGGGCCCTACTTTTCATTTTGCCAAGGGCCACATTATGTCTAAAACCGGCCCTGATGATATTCTATGTCAACAGAGTTACCACATTCCCCTTCATAACATCCAATTTGCTTCATTGTGAATGGTATATCATACATACTCTATGAAATCAGTTTTATGGGGTTGCACAGACTTTTAGCAGTATGCATTCTGATTAAAACAGTATAGTAATGTTTTGTGCTTCTGTCCATTTAAAGCATTCTGCATGTTCTATCCATTTTAATGCTGACTGCAGACGTCCCATGTACGATATATGACCTATTGATTGGCAAATCTGAAACCCACTCTGGGTTACTGCATCCCATATGTTTGTAGTTATTCAAGACATTGGTTATTGATTTCAATGAATATATTACACACTGACACAAACACATAAAATAATATTGGAAAAATACACCACGATCATTTATGGTGCCCTTGCAATAGTGTAGTATGGTGTGTGGCAGTGTTAGTTTCATTTCACGATATACTGCAGTAAAGGTCATGCACAAAAAAAAATAATCATCCATACTTTCTGCTTTGCAGTCAGTAAGTTAGCAAAGTGGAGGTTGTGTAAGGCTAAAGTAGACCTACTGCTGAGTAGAATACCATAGGTGGATGGACTGGTTGTCAATACAATGTCACTCTAAGTGGCTATAACATTTTCCAGTACTATATGTTAGGGAGGAATTTTGAACATATTAAAGGGGTTTTCTGGGAATTTGATACTGATGAGCTATCCTCAGGATAGGTCATTAGTATTTGATCGGTGGAGGTCCGACACCCGGGACCATTGGCTGTTTGAGATGACACCGGTGCTACTGTGAGTGCCGCGGCCTTCCCTATTCTTACCAAGCACAGTGCCATACTGTCACATTTGGGTGGGAGGGAAACACCACACCAAACATAGGAGGGAAAGTGGTGAGGGAATAAGTCCTGGAAACTAGGGAAAGGAGATGGACACGTTCTAGTAAAACCCTAATCAAAGTCCTGACTAACTACCAGTATGAACAGACCCCAGAGGTAGGTGAGTTCACACACAGGAATACCTAATGTCCAAACTCACCCTATAGGACCCTGGTACTAATGTCAGGACTGAGAGAACCTGTTCCTCCAAAAGGAAGGATGAGCAGGAGTCTCCCTCAGACCTTAATACAAATGACAGTGAAATGCAACACACACAAAATAACCCATACAAGATACAAAAGGGAAAGAAAACACTTAACTTCAAGTGGCTATGGCAGCACCAGGACGAGATTCACACACCAGCAATCCACAACTCAAACAGAAGCTATAAGCCACATAGCATAGTGGGAGAAACAACAAGAAGGTTAAATTAACATAATAGCCACACCTGGGGAAAGAAGGTGTGGCAAGCACCAGAAACAACACAGACATCATTTGATCAAAACGCAAAACATGTCAGGTCAAACTACGTGTTGCCTGTTTCACCGATCTCCTGTTGCGGGAACATCTGTGACACGTACGTTGTATAGCAGCTGTGCTTGGTATTGCGCTCAACCCCATTGAAGCGAATAGGGCTGACCTTTCCTGAGTATAGGTCACCAATGTCAGAATCCCAGGAAACCCCTTTAACTATGGTTTCCCCCTGGTTTTCCGGGGCTACAATTTATTTATTTTTTTGTCAGCATATAGATAGCTGGAACTTTATAATTTACAGTATGCTTGCTGTCATTGCTATTTCTGACATTGATACTTTTACACCTCTAATGTCCATATTCTGATCCAACTATTTTGGAGAACTGGAGACGGAGAGCCCATATAAAGATCTTTAGAGAAGAAATGACCGTAAAAGAAAGGGAACACAATTTAAAAAGGTATTTTACTTGCACAAAATGACCTTTTGAAAAATACTACATTTTCTTTTTTTCACATCTGGGTATAAAAAAGAAACAAAAAATACTATACTAAAAATTGCATAATTATAATGTCCCATGTATCACCGAAAAAAGACACACAAATTATTTAAATAACCAAATGAAAAAAAATAAAGTTCTAGCAGTTGAAGCCACATGTACTAAGAAAATGAAAATGTGTCTGGTCAGAGATGGAGGTAATTAGCTTGGTCTTGAACTGATTATAGAAAATGTATGTACTCTATGTAAGCGTGGATGATACCGTAGATAAAATTTGTATGTATTAGCAGCTCTTTGCAGTGTGGGGACCTCATAACACCTACATTGAGGTAACTTGTCTTCCTAATTGCACAGATATATGCATCTGCACAACTCCATATAACCTAAAAAAGAAAATACCAGGATGTTTTCTTATTGAATAACAAATGTGAAAGAAGATACGGTTTAATTAATACCCAGGGTGTAATGAGTTCGCTTATATGACAATAAACTCATTTCCTGTGCATATCTTGGGCACCTTTATTTACAGAATAGAACTAATATACTTCTGAGGAGCCCACATCCTTAGATACATTTCCCACAATATCAACTAACCTTATGACCAAGCAATAGATTGTCATATTCTCCTGCTTGCCTCGCTCCTGGTTTTACTACCAGGGGCGGACTGGCCATAGACCATACAAGGGAACTTCACAGTGGGCCAATTCCCAGGGGGCTACCAGATCTCTCCTCATGGCCAGCTCTAAGGTAAGTAATGATCTGACGCTCCCTTCCTGACTCCTGAATTCAACTGTATTTACATCCCAAGGTAACAGGAGTAGGGGGGCAGAAGTGGCAGCTGGCGCAAGCCACTACAGAGTGACAGTTTTTGGGGAGGTGTTTTGTGCTGCTGGGGCCGTATTTTGCAGTGTGCTGTGGGATTTGGCTCTGCTGTGGTATATGTGCCACAATATGGTATTGCAGGCCCTGCCTACTTGTGTTGGCCCTACTTTGAGCCAACTACAAAATGGGAACACTTTTATTTTTTTCCGAGAGCAACTCTAAGTTCCCAGTCCGCCCCTGATCATTACAAAAGGGGGATGAAGATGAGGTCCAATTCACCACGAGACCTTTAGTAACCATAATATTCGTGTTCTGGACCCCCAAGAAGCTTTTTAAAAATAACACATAGAATTACGTTAGCATTAAAATATCATAAATCATATTTAGTAAAAACTGTTCAGGAAATAATCAATTAAAGAAATGGTGTAAATGATGTAATATTGCTGGGATTGTTTGGCCGATTGTACAATCATTACAGTGTTCCTGGAATGTCACCTCTGACTAGAAGAAATTGCTTCAGTCTCGTTATTTCCTTCTCCAGGTTACAACTGAATTCTCCCTATTCTTTGTTCTTGTAGTCTCCATTTCTTTTAATTACCAGTTCTTTTCTCGTATTCACCACAGGGGTTTCGATTAAAGTCAGGCACTATATAGAGCATGGCATTAATCCTGTGCGACTTCACTGGGAGTTTGACTATACATTCTGGAAACTCAATCTGCACATTTTGATGAACCTTCTAACTTGATCTGTCATTGCTGCTTTATCATGTCTATCGCTATGAACTTCTGCATTAACCTTTTCTTTCAGTCCCATGCTGGCTTCCAGGCCTGCTCCTAAAGCACCTGACTCTTCCTCACCTACAGTTTCTTCCCTGCTTCTTTGACACCTAATCCTCACCACCCCTCCCATATGTTCGTCTCCAGCGAAAAGCATGGTGCAGCTGGAGTAGCTGTGGGAGAGAGGGGGATGGAGCTGACATAAACTGTGTCTTTGTTAGTGGGGTCGATGGTGGTTGGTTGCACAGAAGATGTTTCCTCTTATGGGAGCAGGAAGAGGACAGAGATACAGCAGATGGTGAGCAAGGGACCTGCTCAAAGAAAAGAGGGTAGGAGCATGGGGATAAACAATTCCAACTCTGGCAGATGCTAGCATTAACTAGGAGGCGTGGGATGCTAGAAAACACTAGAAGAGAAAGGAGAGTTGGCTATAAAGGTAGGGGAAGGAATAGTAAGACAATAAGTGACAAAGGACACAAGGACAGGAATTCATCAAAGAAGGTGAATGAGAATAAAAGACTTCTAAAACCCTTATGATGGGTAAAAAAAAAACAGAAGAACTTGAAGACTGGGGCTAAAATGATAGCACCATGATTATACCATTCAAGAGAAGACTTTCCTGTGCCCTCAAAAAGAGAGAGAGAGAGAAACAGAGAGAGGGAGAAAGAGAGAGGAGAGAGAAACAGACCCAAATAGAATTTGAAGAAATTTGCTTATGTCTAGTTATAGGTAAAAAATAGAGGTTGTCCAGAATTAGAAAGACGTGGCTGCTTCTTCCAAAAACAGGATCACACCTCTCTATTGGTCTTGTCTGGAATTGCAATTTTACCTTCCTTGAAGTGAATGGGACAGAGTTGCAATACTACACAAAACCTGTGGACAGGTAGAGCAGTGTTTAGGTCACTTTCTTGAAACCCTAAAAAAACTTATTTAATCCTTTTTATTGTAGTAGATTTTTCAGATATTGTGATAAGAACAAGCTAGCCAATTTGGAATAAAGCATACATTTTTTTCCTGGTATAAGGGCTCTTTCACACTTGCGTTCTTCTCTTCCGGCATAGAGTTCCGTCGTCGGGGCTCTATGCCGGAAGAATCCTGACCAGGATTATCCTAATGCATTCTGAATGGAGAGAAATCCGTTCAGGATGCATCAGGATGTCTTCAGTTCCGGACCGGAACGTTTTTTGGCCGGAGAAAATACCGCAGCATGCTGCGCTTTTTGCTCCGGCCAAAAATCCTGAACACTTGCCGCAAGGCCGGATCCGGAATTAATGCCCATTGAAAGGCATTAATCCGGATCCGGCCTTAAGCTAAACGTCGTTTCGGCGCATTACCGGATCCGACGTCCGTGCGGCTCCCGGGGCGCTTCAGAGTGACGTCAGGGCGCCCTACGTGCATGGATCACGTGATCACATGGATCACGTGATCCTTGTGCATGGGTCGCTCTGACGTTATTCTGGAGCGCCCCGGGAGCCGCACGGGCGGTAAGTATACTGCTCCACCGCTACCCACTACTACTATGGCAACCAGGACTTTAATAGTGTCCTGGCTGCCATAGTAACACTGAACACATTTTGAAGACGGATCACTCTTCAAATGCTTTCAGTTCACTTGCAGTGTTACGGATCCGGCGGACACCTCCGGCAAATGGAGTACACGACGGATCTGGACAACGCAAGTGTGAAAGAGCCCTAAGTGGAAACATTTTTGTTACCAAATTGGGACCAGCGTCGTTTTATTCTGCAGGTCATGAGCCCTTGAGCAAAGACCTCTGATTTACGTTTAACATTATAACATTCAATTAAATATTGAATGTAAGATCTTAATGACTGGGGAAGTAACAGGCCAACCCAGGGAATAGCCATGCTCTGAGGATCCCGACTTCAGCTCAGTTACACCATACATTTACATCTGTGCTTGTACAAGGACCACTCTTTGTAAATTAACATGCCACAGTCCTGAAGTGGTTAAACCTGTTTAACCATCTTACCATAGCCATAAGGACTGCAGGGAATTTATATTTCCATGTTTGCACTGCAGGGACCGTCAGAATAATACAGACATCAATCACAACATCCTGTATTCTCTAAATGCATTGTGGGCACCGATTAAAGTAAATACTGTCAGCAGATGCATTATAGTCTGTGTCTGCAGTCTACTGACCGAGTATAAACTGCTACATATATATATATATAGTAGTAATGTGAACAGAATAATTGCGCGGGGAAGGGGGGGGGGGGGCGTGTATTTCCCCACCCAGATACCTCAGATGGGTGAGATAACTGAAATCCAGAAAGCTGCAGTGGTTTCAGCAAAGTGTAGTTTGCTGAGACAATTTTGTCTAGATGTTGTTCTGGGCTGGATTTCATGTGGACTGGGGGATAGTTTTCGTAGTGGGATCTCCCAGTCCACACCCTTCCACTACATGTATTGTCTTTTGCCAAAGGCGATTGCAGGTGAAGCCTGCTGCTGTAATCAAGGAGGGATAAAACAACCCTGTGTGTATGACTTGGAGGGAGAAAGGCTGAGGAAGCCTGAGAGACTGTGTGGTCTCAGCCAGGAGGGCTGAGGGGCCACAAAGGCTTTGTAAAGCCTGAAGTTTGGGGGGCCCAGCGACACCTATGGAAAAAGGGTTGCAGGGTCACAGTCGGGAGGACTTCTGGGGGGACCATCTCCCCTCAAGTGTGCTGGTGTGGTCACAGTCTGGAGGCTGCTGGACTGTATATGGCTGAGGAAGCCGGATCTAATAGCATGTGTGAACGGTGCTCTATAGGTGAGGTAGAGCCAACATGTGTCTTAGGTAGAGCCCAGATGGGCAGATGCTTAGTTTCAATGTTTATGTGTGTGATGGTGCTAAAGTACCAAAAAAAAGCACCTTTTGGACGTGAACCCCGTTGTCAGAGGAGAAGTCTGTGATTGCGACCCCCTGAGAGAGAGCGATCCCGTACAATATATATATATCGCATATGAAAAAGCATAGCTGTGAGTAGGTGTGATAAAATCTGTTCTATGGTTTTGTCAATGATTCTGAGGTATGAGAAGGTCTGAAACGTGCCAGATTTTACTGATTGCTGAGATTTGTCATAAGATCGTAGACACAACCTCCAGCAATGCTGCAATACCAGTTGGATTGCCCTATGGGATGCTATATTCCTCTGCACTGGCACAGAATGTAACACAATGCAGTTACATTATCCTCCAACTCTGACCAATCTAACTCCTTTCCGAACAGTCTAAACCTTAATCTCTGCTCAATGTCCACTTCTTCGTCTCGGTTTAGCAGGGAGATTAAGGCTGCCTGCTGAACATCTAAATTATGATTTTCTTGTAATCGGTGTCTCAGTAATTTCTGTCAGATTATTTATAAAGATGAACAAAAAGTAATTTTCCTTTGGTTTATTCACTTCCACAGCCGATCAAAAAAAAAAAAAGTGCACTGGAATGGGAGACTAAGGGTTAATGCTAATCCTGCGAACATTATTGTTTGCTGACCCACTTAGGCCTCCATCTGCTGCAGATACCAGTGCACTGAGGTTAGATTCATGACTTTAGGACTCGTTCACACTAGGGACATTTTGATGTTGTTAATGTTTTTTATAAAATAAATAAAAATAAATAAATCAAACAAGTCCTGAATAAGATGTGGAATGAGAGTTATCTGGGTCCCTAGGCATCACTTTAGTAACCTTCATAGTCATATTACACTTGATTTGGATTATTACAATAAATTTGTGGGGTTTATATACTTTTTTATGTAGGCCCTGAATTTTGAACTTTAAATGTGCTGTCCACATCCTCTGGCCATGGACCTTGAAACACTGCCTTAAAGAGGTTGTCCAGGATTTTAAAAAGATGGCTTCTTTCTTCCAAAAATGGCACCACACCTGTCCATGGATTATGTCTGGCATTACTGCTCAACTCCACTGAAATAAATAGGACTATGTTACAGTACCACACACTGTGGACAGTTGTGGTGCTGTTTTGGGAAGAAAGCAGCCATCTTTTTCAAATCCTAGACAAGCCCTTAAATGGGTTGGTCACATGGGGGTGATTTGCCTAGTCAAATGACCCTCCATCAGCGGCCATCTTATGGATAGGACCTCTGTGTGAGCGCACAAAAGATTTTGTAAACAAGGGGGCATAGATTATGAAATATCAAAAATGGTGTGGGATTTCAACAAAGGCTAAATTAGAAAGTGCCATATAATCATCTCACAAATACATTGGTCAACGGTAACCAGAAAGTTTCCAACCCTTGCCATGCATAAAACTGAATGGGATGAGGATCTAATATTTTTATTTTTTTTATTTTTATGCCTGGTTCAAAAACATTTAAAAAATAATGAAAAACAATGAATAAATTTGGTCCATCTAGGGGAGCAGCGATAGGTGGTGCAGTGGTAGCAGTAGCATCTGGTTGAGTTAGGAGGGGCCAACAGGTTCTGTATTACTAATAGCACATACTGCGGTAGGCAGGGGTTCATGTTACAGATTTTACATTTGGGTCCAGGTGCCTCCGATTCTATTTCTGGGCCCTACACCATGGAATACGTCTACAGTAATCTGTACTTCTCATACTACAAAGACAGAACACTGACCCTCACTGCTAAGGAAGTGCTTCCTAAAGGAAAGTGTGGATGACAATTTACATGATAAGAATAAATTCTACATTTTATGTTTCAATGACTGTGGAAATCAAGACAAAAGATTGTCAAGGTCTGATTTTCTTAAGTCTGATGTCGCCTTGAATATGGACTTCACTCTCTCAAGCACAAATCAGTAATCAGGATCAGTAACATAGAAATAGTGACTTTTTAAAGGAGAGAGTGAAATTCAGTATTAAAGCAGGAGCACAATGCCTTCTAGGGCTCGCTCAGCTAAATCACTTAGCGATCTTTTGCTTCACTTGGGAGAATAAGTCGTTTTAATCCATATGCAAATGAGCAGTTAGTGCACTGAGGGCAGGCCCAACTCTGTGCACATTTGCTCCTCCTGCTTCCTCTGCCAGCCTCTCCCTCTTCTTCATTGACATGGTCAGGGTCCTGCATAGTCCTCTCATCTGGCCCTGTCAACCAAGAAGAAGAGGAAGAGGCAAAGGGAGCAAGAGGAGCAATGGTGCACATAGATAGGCCCATCCTCAGTGCACTTAATTGCTTATTTACATTGGATGAAATGTACTTTTTCTCTAGAATGAGGCAATGGATCGCTAAGTGGAAGGTATCATTACATTCAGCTGAGCTAGTCCTATAAGGCATTGTGCTTGGTTTAATAATGAATTTGTACTGAATCTATACCTAATCACATAAAAAAATACATTTAACACCATGGAGGAAACATTTTTTTAACCTTTTTTTCATGACTTTACAGACATATGGCATCACTGATGTCCAATAATCTAGATTATACTGTAATAATACCTACACGAGCTGATGCAGAAGCAAGCATTGACTCACATTCGTCTCTGAATGTGCTGGAGGAGGCTTCTGGAGCTACATGTCAGTCACTGCTTAATGACATGAAACTGGAGAGAGCAGCTGGACAGGGAGGAGGCAGCGAAAAAGTAGCAACCAAGAGGGAAAAGAATGCTTAGGATGAGGTGGCGAGAAATGATAGAGAAGACTGAGGAATCTGTCAGTGGGAAAATAGCCCATTCCACTGTAGAATCAGTCCGCAATGTGGCTCCATGTACGCATCTAGATAAAAGATGGCAGTGGTACAATAAATAATGTGAGATGTTTGGAGGCCTGGTAGAGATATTGGGGGGAATTTATCATTGACCAGCGTTTTACACTGGACTATGATATCACCTGCACTGAAGGGGGATGGGCCTAATTTTTAATGAGGTGCAGACCTCACCATAAACTAGGGTATTCTTCGGCAGTCCATGCACCTAACCTGAAATCTATGCCTGCTCCGGCCTGGCGTAGATTTCAGTTATCTTTTTCACCACAAAACTGGTGTAAAAGAAAAGTTGTGCCTAGATTTGAGCACAGGAGCATTTAAAAAATCACAAGCACAAGGTTTCTGACTTTTTTTTGGACCAGAAAAGGTCCTCCATTGTACCAGGGCCTAGAAACGTCTTCTTAGGGATGTTTTACATGACTGTGCTCGGTCCAGGAAACACGGTCGATGTGTTGGCTGCATCTCCCTGACTGATCAT
Source organism: Bufo gargarizans (assembly GCF_014858855.1). Taxonomy (NCBI): domain Eukaryota; kingdom Metazoa; phylum Chordata; class Amphibia; order Anura; family Bufonidae; genus Bufo; species Bufo gargarizans. The sequence goes on along the minus strand of NC_058080.1, from coordinate 589,614,956 downwards.
GGCTTCCCTGACCCGGACTGACTGCATCATAGTATTTTATTGTTTTATGATGCATTCATTTCAGGTCAGGGGAGCCAAGGTCAATCTCAGAAATAGTTTAAGTGCTGGTTCACACAGTTTTTTTAGGCAGATTTTCCTGCAGGTTTTTCAGATGTGGATTTCAAAGGAATCAGAAATATAAAGAAAGGATTTGTACTTCTCCTTCCTGCTGGATCCACTTCTGGCTTTGGCGTAAAAACCTGCAGGAAAATCTGCCCGTAAAACCTACCCTAAGTCATCAGGAACAGGCTTCATGGCTCTCTGTGACATATTCTATGCCCCACAATTTGTATTCAGTCCACCTACACTGTTTTAGTGGCAAACTATATAATGTATTCCAGTCTCTAAGCTACCCAGGATTCCAGATGTCCACATGTCTTCTCTCGATAACCAATGTTTTATAGCAGTTCATCAATGCGTTCCCACTTTCTTCTGCAGTAAAACCTCTTTATCTGCTGCACTGAAAAAATCAACCTTTGCTAAATGGCAATGTGTGTATTTATGTAACACTAATGGAATCGCTGTTCTTCTTACCCAGTTCAATTACATTTCAATTGAACTGGTGAGCGCCGCGATGCATGCTGACTTAGCAGATTGTGTAATGGGATAAATCAAAGTACCTTTGTACAATGTCATTCTTCTGCCATTTTTATCTAGGTGCTCCTTGTAGACTTTCAGACACTGACATCTCAAAGATGGTGGAGCTACAGACAGACCTTTCTCTATGTCACTCACAATAATGAACTGTATTGATGAGATTAATTGCTTCTGACTCCATGACAGTGCCACAAAGCTATGTGGCTTTACTTACCCACATGTTATAATGGATAATATAGATGTTTGCTGAGTGGGAGAGGGGCAGGAAAGCTACAATGTCTTAATATGATTATTATTTTATAAGGGAATGTAGCCTTTTACTAATGACAATGTAACACACAGTAACCGGAACCCTCATAACACAACTAGGAATAAGGTCCCACTCCAGCATTTGGAGTGCAATCCTAGATCCGAAGTCACTTCGCTCAAAACTTTGGTCTAATACTGTACAGAGATCCGTCTCTGTACAGCATTAAAATGTATGGCCTCCGACGAGGCGAAGTGAGTTTCTTCCTGAAGTCTCGCGAGACTTTGGTGAATAACTTAAAAAAAAAAAATATTTTAACTTGGATCTGAACTCGGGTTCGGTTCCAAGGTACCAGTCGGAACCAAAGGCAATTTTTAAAATGGTTTTTCAGTTTAAAAATCAAATACCGAAGGAATAACTCACTTTGCTTCGTGGGAGGCCATGCATTTAATGCTGTATGTGATTCTCCGTACAGCATTAAACCAAAGTTTTGAGTAAAGTGACTGGACATAGGATCCAAAGCTCGCTTTGATCTTCCATATTAGGGGCACATTTATTAAGACCTGCGATTTAGACACTGGTCTTAATTGTGCCTGTACTGCTGGAGGAAGCGCCAAAGTTATGTGGAGGTGCAGGCTTTCTCCTGCTGGCTGTGCGACAATCTAAAATCTACGCAAGTTCCCTGGCTGTTGTAGCTTTAAGTAAATTTGTACTCCAAAAACTGGCATGTTAAATGATGAATGAGATGGACCTACTGGCTGACCCATGCCACGTCCCCTTTTTTAGATCTGTCGGGAAAGTGGTATTAGTGGAGAAAAGTCATATATTTTGATGCAAAATGGCTTTCGACAAAATCCGTGACCAATATATGCCACAAAAGTGGCGTATATCAGTTGATAAATGGGCCCCTTAATTTATATAATTATTCATTATTTTCTAAATGCAAAGAACAATGCACACAGTAATGTAATGTACATGGGCAGCGCACAATACAATACACATGGCAATGTCACAGAAAATAAGCAAATGGCTCAACACAGGAATCATGCCCACAGTGATGTCACAGAAGTAGGATAGTGCACAGTGAGATGCCACAGCACATGCATTTTTGTATACAGTGATGTCACTGACCAGAAATATGGCACAAATTATTATCACAGGAATAACTATATCCCAATGCACACTTAGACATCACTGAACAAGAAGGCGTAATGCACACAATGTCACGCAGTCAGGTTTCCTGATGTAGGAGTGAATTAAAAAAAGAGAAGTTGTTTCTGTCCTGCATATTTTTTCTCCTTTTATGATCCATTCCTGATTTAAGACTCCAAAACTGCATCAGAAAACCGGACCCTGTAGCCGTACCCTAATCTTTTTTGTCCTTGCTGTGACTGAAAGAGTTCTCCATGCCGGTAAGATTGTGATGGGTAAATGTTCTCAGACAGGGCCAGGTCATACAAGCAAAGCTGCAGTATAAAACACAGGAGCAAGTCGGGCAGATGCATTCTAACTGTGCCTAATCTAATGTATCAGAGCTATAATAAAGTGCAAATGCCATCTAAGTAATACGCATGGGTATGGACTTATTTATCCACCCAATGGACACAAATCACTCTAATTACTTGGACATTTATCAGATGTGAGATTTAGTATATTCTATAGGGTTAGCACTTAGTAGATACAGGACAGTATCATTGACCACTAGATATGGTATTGTGTTAAGGGACAGGTGTGCCATGAGATTTTCCATGACATTGCTATTTGCCAGGTGCGCATAGTATATGAATATTTACTTAGAGTTGACGTACTAGATCTGCTGATCTTTTGTTTTATGAATGCAGAAAACCCAGACATAGGATATACAGTTTTTGCTGGCACACTTTTTAACAGATGGCAGATATTCTTTGTTGTGATACCATATGTGCTAGGGTGAGCAGGTTGGAAGGTCCATATGCTCCTTGTGTAATTCTATTCCTGTGTTACCTTGTGGGTTAGTATTTCAGGCTTCAGGGCTTGTTTTTCTGTATGCTGCTGTGTGAGAACAGGAGGGGTGTAAGTGTACAATCGTGGGGTAGCCTCATACCGAATAGTATGCCAAATAGTAGTAAACAACCCCCAGCCTTATGTATAAAGTAATACCAATATTCTACAGTATATACAGTATTAGAATAGAGCATTTATTGAACACAAGACAAATCCGACTGAACAGTGTATAACTACCCCCTATGTCTAGGACAACACTCCTACTGTTCTTACAGAATTCATTAATTTACATGATGCATGTGACATATAGATAGAAAATGTAAGTCAAATAAATGATAAAAGGACGATAAATGATAGACCGGTCTAATTTATGAATGCAGGCAAATCCTATATAGGCGTCCACTGAATCTGTGACATTGGCACATTAGGGTATGATCACATGGCGGAATTGTCATGTAGATTTCAGAGCATACTCTGAGCCAAAATCCATATGAAATTTAAGTGAAATCCACCCCATTGTTCCCATTGGAATCCATGTTTCATCCATACAGCCATGGATTATTTCCATGCGGATTTGACATGGCATTGAATAGGGCTAATCCGTGTGTGACCAGCGGCAGTTGTTAATGCAAATCCATAGCCGAAATCTAAGGGGCAGCTTTGGATTTCTGATACATATCCTGCGGCAGATTTTTCAGACAGTAAATTCTGTCATGTTGACATACCCTTGACAGATGTGTATGGTCTTTGTCTGAGTCACATAGTGCAGGTTACCAGTCAAGAGAGTTTTGCCACCTGTAGGCATTAAGGGTCATTCTTACAAATTAAGCAATATAAATCTTTCAAGTGCATGTGCAATATAAAGGAAGACCACGTTGCTGCTGTGTGGCCCTTGGAAGTGACCCATTTCTGCTTGACCCCATCTACTTTGTTCAAGGTGATATTCGCAGTATGTGCTTTTCTAGGCACTGAGAATGCAGACACCCGACCCAAATTCAGTGAAGTTAAATAGGTACCGTATTCCCAATTACAATTTTTATCTATCCATAGGTGATAAATGTCTGATGGGGCCCACGGTTGGTTTCTTCATAATCACTAGAAAGAGGGTCCCAGAGGAGTTAGAAAGGAGCTGCAGTCAAACACATATCCTGCTGTTCCATTCAATGTCTATGAGGCAGAGATGGTAACAGCAGAGCAGAGCAATGGCTTTTCCTGTTGAGTTTTCTGTCTGGTGCTTCCAGATTGCACTCAGTCATTCTGCCAGACTCTTCTCTGTTCCACATTCAATATCTAGCTGCTAGTGCTCTGCTCTAGTTGTGTCCCCCGTTCAGCCCTTTTTCATACTCTCAGCATGTTCCAGCCTAATACACCAGCCATCCACATACTTTCTTCTCCTCCTTTACAGTGGCTTCACCTCCTCTCTTTTTCTATTCACCTTGCACTGCTGCCAAGCAGTGCGATCTTCCCTATATGACATAGTGCCTATATGCCATAGGTGAACAGTCAGGGGCAGACTGACCATAGACCCTACAGGGAAATTTCCCAGTGGGCCAATGCCCAGGGGGCTGCCCAAGCCCTCTTTATGGCAGTCTGGCTTAAAAAAAATTCAAAACAGGCTCAGAAAGGAATGTGTTTCAAAGCATCCCTTCCAGTAGAACTTAAGAGTCTACTTAATAATTGGTTTTATGCCCAAGGTTTAGTGTAGTGATCTAGACTGGCCTTCAGTCTAGACTGACTACTGCCAAACTCATATTGATGACCTATCCTGAGGAGAGACCATCAATATGAAAATCCTGGAAAACCCCCTGAAAAACCTCTTTAAGAACAAGGTGGCCGCCCCATAATCATGTTCAGAAATAGAATTTAAAAAAACTTTAATCAGAAAATAAAAACAGATCATAAAAAAGCATGTATGTCGCTATCTAGTTTTAACTGGCAGATAGGGGCTCGTGATGGGGCCTTAGCGGTCGCACCTATGCCTTGGATTTGAGTCTATGACTAGGATTTTCGACAACACTTAAAAATAACTGGTAAAGATGTGAAGCCAAGAGTCACATATTATATTTAGAGAAAGACATAGGCCCTGATTTATCAAGGCCGGTGTGTGTTACGCTGGCCTTGATCAGTCCTGTGCTGTCGGAGGAGGCATGTAACTTATGACGCGCCGTAGGCTTCATCATAAATTACCTGCCTCCTCCGGCTTCCCATGTGCCAGTTTGAAATCTACGGCAGCTTGGAGCTGCTGTAGATTTCAGGCATTATTTATTCCAATTTCTGGATGAGTTAGCCAGGGCCGAAGGTCCCACCCTCAACACACACCCTTTTTGTAAACTTGGCAAGGGCGGTATAAAATGCAGATTACTACTAGAAAAGTCACAAATTCAGTAGCTTTGTGACTTTTCTATGCCAAAATCTCCCCCATAGTGAATATAATGCATTACATAATGGACTGGACGGATCATCTGATGTGAAACTGTGACGTGCACATCAATGAGGAAAACATGCAGAATCCTTTAATTTATAAAATTATCATAAATACATACCTTTATCTAGCCAAGTTTATTGTAGGCTGCCAGAAGTAGCCCGAAGCCTGTATTTCTTCCGTGTCAGTATGGCAATCACTTCATCCACACAGAAACTAATGAGCAGTGCATGGGAAGCCATGGCAATTCTATGGAACATGTGACCGGAGTTTGACTACCACCTTTAGATTCTTGGTGAGGTTCCAGAAGTATAATGAGGTCTACTGTGCTGTTATAGAATATATGCCACTAATCACTCTACCAAGGAAAACAAGTAAATGAAAGCAATAAATATTGTATATTCAGTAATATGTTTTGTCTTTGGATTTTGCACAAAGCATTGCAAATCTATTCAACATATTTTAAATTATGCAACAACAGCTAAAACAGGAGCGTGGCGCATGCATGATTGATTACATTGCTGCGGCTTTACTTCGTGTTACTAAGTCAAACTGGAAATCTAACAAGGAGCAAGAGCACTAGGAGGATTTCGCCGGAGAAGCAAACAACAATAGTCCGGACGCTTTGCTGAAATTGGATACCAAGAACAATAAGAGCCCACAGCTTGTAACAAAATGACTGCAGTCCAGATGGCCCTGCCTAAGGGAATATACAAACTGTCATGTACTTGTCTCTATCTTCTAGTCTGTTCGTCGTGGTGCCTTGTGTTTGTAGTTCTACTGTGTTTCACGCAGGTTCATGCTGACATGTTTTATGAATTGGAAAGGTTTCCTATCATATGTCTACAATAGATGAATGCATTACACCTCAGTGAGAAATATTCCAGTCTATAGGTTACTGTGAATTCCAAACACTAACTGAATGGTAATTCTTAAATTACTTTCAGTAGGGTGGCTGTAATATCATGATCAGGAGATCACAGGATAGCCTTAGACATGCACAGCATAGGTCTAACCTAAATTGAAGTTAGTACAACGTGAGACAGGCTAAACACTAAAGCACTACAATTCCTTTACTTTACAGTATTAAATATTGTTATGGACCGTGACGGTGGACCCACTGTGCCACTGTGGGTTACTCCTGAGGGATTTCTTCTGTCAGGCACCTGCTTTTCACCCTTTTACACTTATACAAGGATATGGTCTTCGCTGCAGTGGAGTCACTATGCTGCAACCTCTTGGAATAGTCCTGCTGTGGTTGGCTGCTGACCCACTGGGGTCAGAGACACTGGTGCCATGGCCAAGGGATCAGGCAATACACATAGTCAGGAAACATGCAGAGGTCAGGACAGGAAGAATATGTGGCAATTACAGAGGTCAGGGCAGGTGGCTCATGGTCAACAGTACGGTAAACAGGCGCAGTTCAGGTAGCGGAGAGTTATGATCTAGGAAGAAGGCAAAAATTGGTACACAGACAAACAGATTATAGCTGTTTCCAGAGCATATCTATTGCTCCGGCTATGGGTGGAAGAAACAGCTCAGCATATACAGGAGCCCTTAGCCAGGCTGCAGCCTGCAACATCAGTCAAAGGAGTCTGGCAGCCAACCCCAGGCAAAAAGTAGGTGACGAATGCAGTTCCCTTGCTTGTCACAGATAGCAGGATGGTGGCTAGGACGAGTCATCGCGATGACAAATATACAATATGTATATGACCCAGAGTTGTTGTTTCAAGCTCCTAGGTCCTCAATGCCAAATCACTAACATCTTCTACTCGTGTAACATGTGCCACACTTATAATAATAGTGTCTTACATTGCAAATAGTCGTCAGGTACCATGGCTGGCTGAGATTGCTAATACTACATTCTCCATTTCTATATCCCTGACGTCAAGTGCTGCTTTTATTTGCTTTACTGATGTGCTGAGAAGTTTCTGAATACATAACGATGCAGTAAGTAATGCATGATAATATTCATGGCAATGCAAAGAAAATATGAAACTTAAAGCAACTGTACGTATTGTGGGGTTTCTCTCTGGTAGACAGGATTAGCGGACGCAGTATAGAGGCAACAACAAGTTCTTTGGATCAAGCAGTTCAGTGTTTTATTCGCACTTTAGGCAAGTGACAAAACAAGCAGTCATATTCAAACAAAAAGTCACTATGCGGTGTTGGTGGTAATTCACACCATGCGGCAATTCTGCCTCAAAGAGTCCTTGCTGATAGCAGCACCAACCTGTTTTCATGCCAAACAGGTAGCAAGCCTTCATCCAGACACAAGGCTCCCAGATGCCAACACAGAGACACGGATTCTGAGCCCAGCTGCCTATTTAAAGACAGCCAGGTGCTACCAAGACCCGGACCTGCACTTAAAATCCGGTCCGGTATTTGACCTCACCTGGATGTAAATCAGCCCAGCAGCAAATGCTGGGAGAAAAATACCTATTTTCCCAGACAAAACCTCTCACTGTGAAAACAGGCAATCTATCCAAACAGTTAGGATTTGAGAAATTGGAGTCTCAACCAAAGTTCTGACCTACTGCCCACTGTGCTTCATAAATGGCTCATCCACATATTTTACTTGGCATGGATCTTTGGTAGTCATCTATCAAGTTCCTTAAGTGGACTGCTCCTATGCTTTTCCTACTGACTGGGAGCTTTACCAAAGTCTCTTGTTACAATCTTATAGTGATTTTGTGATGCTTTAATTATAGTCCTCAGTTGGGCTAGATTTACAATATGTTATACATTTACTAGATGTGGCAGTAATATATTTTTTACCTATGTAAAAACAATTTTTATTTTAACAGAATTAGTGCAGAATATGTTTTGTGTTGTGTGCACTGAAGTATGAGGTTGCCATTACGGGATGTCAATTAATAAGAAATGTCCTGTGAAAAATAGCTGGGACACCATCAACTTTATCTATCTATCTATGCATAAAGAAGGATGTATGTGTGTATGTTCCACGATCACTCAAATATGCAACCATCGATTTCAACGAAACTTGGCATACACATCCCTTGCTACGTGAAAAGAAATCTTGTGGGGGTCACAGCTCTCTAGGACGTACCATTCCTGAGATATTCCGAAAAATTACCTGCATTAGCCAATACAAGCCTGCAAGTCTTTCTCTTCATATCCCAACGGTCACATGTCCATTATCAGCCAATAGAAGATTGCAGGCCCTTAGTCTCCACATACACAAAGTTTTACTCCAGATTTCCATAACAACCCAGCCATTTTTCTTCACTGTTGTAGGTCCACTTTAGGCTAGGGCTACACAACGACATGTGTCGCGCGACAATGAGTCGCACGACACATAGGGCACAACTACACTGCTACATGTGTTGCGTGACATTGATGTCGCACCAATGTAACATACTGCGACTGCAACAATCGCAGAAAAATCCTTCTTGGGTGGATTTTTTGCAACTTTTGCGTCGCAGTCGCAGCATGTCACATAGCCTATCATTATAAAAGTTGTTGAGACAAAATACTGCATGACACATGTTGTCATGTAATCCTAGCATTAAAGGGAAAGGGCGCTGTGAAGGTCACTGATAAAGGGGCAGGCACTATGGAGGTTACTGTTAAAGAGGCGTTTACTATGGATGTTACTGTTAAGGGGCAGGCTTCTGTGGAGGTCACTGTTAAAGGGGCGGACACTGTGGAGGTCACTGTTAAGAGGGCAGGGGCCACTATTAAAGGGGCAACTGCTGTGGAGGTCACTGTTAAGGCAGCGGGGTGCTGTGGATGACACGGTTAAGGGGGCAGCGGCCACTATTGAAAGGGAAGCTGCTGTGGAGGTCACTGTTAAAGGGTCGGGCACTGTGGAGGTCACTGTTAAAGGAGCAGGCACTGTGGAGGTCACTGTTAAGGGGGCAGGTACTGTGGAGGTCACTGTTTAAGTGGAGGGCACTGTGGAGGTCAATGTTAAAGGGGCAGGCATTGTGGAGGTCACTGTTAAAGGGGCAGGGGCCACTATTCAAGGGGCAGCTGCTGTGGATGTCACTGTTAAAGGGGCGGGCCCCTGAGGAGATCATTGTCAAGGGAGGGGTTGCTGTGAAACGCACTGTTAAAGGGGTGGGCTGCTGTAAAGATCAAAGTTAAGGGGATGGGCTGCTGTGGAGGTCCCATTTTAAGAAGGCTGGGCACTGTGGGTGAGTCAGCGTTAAGGGGTGGGGGGCTGTGAAATTCACTGTTATGGGGGCGGGGTGCTGTAGAGGTCACGGTTATGGGGGATACTGTCGATATCTTTAACGATACACACAAACATTAAGAAAAAATAAATTAAATATATCCGTGCGTAGCCGGGTCCTTCTGCTAGTAATGAGATACAATGAGATTACAATAGTAATCGTTAATAGTTTTTTTTTTCTCTCTCTCTCCCTCTCTCTCTCCAATGGGTGGGGGGTGGATATTTGGGGTAAAATGTTAATATATGGTTGATTATTGTAATATGGACCTTTGGATGGTCTGATATTGTATATGTTTTTTATATAACAGATAATAAAAAAATAAATAAAAAATAAAATAAAAATAGTTATGTGTGTTCTTGAACATGGTCTTGCAAAGTGACTACACATTAACGCCTCTTATGTTGCTATGTATGTATGTTTGCTTTTAGATCTCAAAATCGTGGTGCTCATATGCTCTGAATGTACAATTCATATATTATTTCATGTGAGAATAAGAGCAGCTAATTTCTCTATTCGGTACTGATATTGGTAAGAACTATGGATGTTTGGATCAGTTTTCCAATGTTATTGGATTTATAGAATGTAAGACATAAATCTTAGCTGTATTTAGGGTTGTCATCATTGCTGGTGTGCTCATTAATGACCAAAGTACATTGACATTGCCCATGTCATATATCATAAAGTACACCTTCCATTTATTTTGTTGTTCTTCTGGTTTACTGAAGAACTCATAAAACTGAAAGTACTTTACATATCAGAAGGTCTCACCCAATGCTAGTCAGCAGCAGAATTTAACCTATAAGTGGACCTGAGAAGTAAAATTGGTAGGAAATTGTATAAATGGAGTGGACATTACACTGCAAAACCTTTATTATTGTGCATGCCTATCTATTATCTATCTATCTATCTATCTATCTATCTATCTATTATCATTCTATAGTTTCATTGACCTGCTTATATTACAATTGGAAATAGTTGTGTTATGTATTGTTATGTATTTTATGTTATATGGCCATTATTACCAGTAAGGAATGATTGGCAAAGGTTGGCCATCCTGTTCCTCCCATCTTGGTAGGAGTGGGCTGGTCTTACTTTCTGCACATGTCTGGGCTCCTACTCCTGTTACGGATTCTCCAGAGAGATCAAAGAAATAAAGACTCAATTGAATCCTTGAGAATACATACAGCAGAGTGAACAGCTATATCCAGCATCTAAGGCACTGCTGTAAGATGAGGACTACGACTAAGACACCCATGACCCAGACTACTACTATGCCAATGCAGAACTAGTACTAAACTGCTGCCAACCAACCTGCCTCTATCATCCTTACTGGTGCAAGAAGATTAACCTCAATATTTGAAATTCTGTTCTATGTTCCTCTACACTGGCTCCTCCGGGGCTTCATATCTATCTATCTATCTATCTATCTATCTATCTATCTATCTCAAGAAAGACAGCGGCACAGGGAAGGTAGGCATTTCTTCCACTGATAAATACAAAAAACTAAAATTGAAAAGGGTGAAGACCTGTTTATTCCGAAGGCAAATAGATAGCTATAAGATAGATAGATAGATAGAAAGATACAAAAAACAAAAATTGAGGCAGCACTCCAGGTAAAGTGAAAAGGGTGAAGAACCATTTATTCCCAAAGCAACGTTTCAGTTTTTTGTATCTATCTATCTATCTATCTATCTATCTATCTATCTATCTATCTATCATCTATCTATCTATTCTACAGAAAAAGGCCATGAACATATTCAATCTACTAGAGGAAGTGTTCTCCAACAGAGAAGTCACAAAGCCAAGGATATTGATCTGAAATATCCCAGAATTAAACAAGAGGTAGAGAGGTCAATACTCACATTAATTGCTAATCGGGTTTAGAGTGTCTGGTCTCAAGACAAAAGATGAGAATAAGAAGGCTAGTTATACTATGAAGGTCAAAATCCTACATAGTAAACAGAAGGTATAGAAGATACAATAGTTGCTGCATATAATATGGGATAAAATGGGTTCAGGACTGTTTTCTTGTAATGTTTAATTACTCCATGCCATTTTAATTCAAGGATATCTCTATGTCTTCATGGCTTATCATTTTCTCACCTTCCATAGCTGCCTCTTACTGTATGTATACTGTCTTTTTTATTTGTTTGCGTAGAACCTGTCTGTCTTTTTCATATTTCTCAGTCACTCTTCCTTCTAATTTCAGTCTTTGACTGACAAACGCATCCTGCTTAATATTCCTAATTTCTCATCTTTTTACAGAGTAGTGTCTTTCCCACACAGTCATTGTTCCTGTCATTTCATTCTCAATGTGTCTGCCTGTTTTATATATTTTGTCTGTTATTGGTAAAAGAATAGGCGTAAATTTATTATTTATATCTCAATGCCTTAAAAGACAGCCTCTTCAGTTTCTTAAGACTATGATATTTTACATGACTCTTGAACGATTTCAAAAGGAAAGTTATGTATTTAGCTGGCAATTAAAAGCCAACTCCTTAATATATCATTTTATAATTTTAATCATACTGTTTCATTTTCTTTAGAAATTTAAAGAGTTTGTCCCAAGATTTAACATTATCCCCTATCTACAGGCTAGTGATAACTGTCTGTTCGATGAGAGTCTGACCACTTGGACCCTACCAATCTTAAGAATGGGGGTCCTATGTATCAACAGAGCTGCAGTCAAGTATGGACACCTGTTCTTATGATCCTTTCGACCCCAGGGACACTTCCCCATCCCCATGGATAGTGTATAAGTTTAAATCTTGGCAACAATTCCTTAAGGGAATTGTTTGGTTTGGACAATCCTTTTTCAAATAGTGGGTTTTCTAAAGACCATCTGATCACAACCCTCTAATTCTGTAGCAGAAGGGCACATTTGTCTCCGTCTCAAAGACTCCACAGGTTTCTCAGAACCTTGTGTAACCCTCTGTGTCAGTGTTTCTAAGCCAACTACTCTGTGATCAGATACCCTAAGGCTATGATCATAGCATATGTACAGAATTAGGCCTGGGCAAGTAGCTCTTAGTGACATGGTATGTAACTTGTGCAAGAGGTTGATAACCCACACACTAATTAATAGATGAAGAAACCAATCAGTGGGTTTTCCCAATCTAAACATGGTCTACTGGGTCATTTCAAGAATAGGCTTTCTAAATTAGACAAAAAACTTATTGACACTTTATATAGCGTCATCTATAATGGGACTCAAGAATCCAGAGAACCCTAAATAATCTACTTTTATCTCCCCTTAAAGGCCTCATTTAGACAGGCTACTTTGTTTTCAGGCAGGACTGGCCAACAATTTCATTTTTATGGGGATCTCCCGACTCTCCACTGACAGATGATGTCAGGACGAGAAGAATCAGGCCTCCTATACACAGGCTACAGTTGGCCAAACCAGATGTTTTCAGGCAGGACTGGCTGACAATCTAATTTAGAGGAGGAGCTCCTGACTCTCTCCTGGCAGATGGTGTCAGAGGTGAGAAGGATCAGGCACACTGAATTCAATGCCCCATCCTTTTGTTCTGCTCTCCTCATTGAAAACACATGCATGCTTAGCTGAGACAAGCATGTATGTGTATGGGGGAGTCTGAACACATGGCGGTCTCCCTCGTTGTCTAATTCAGATATGGTGGATTTACTACAAAGTATAGACACGTTTTAAATGAGTGTTCTACTGTCTTGTACGTTGAAAATATACAGAATATTACTGCACATTACATAACTACATCTTATATTACACCATTTAAATGGTCTTTATAACATGGAAAAACATGTTCACCTAAAATGTCCTACATCAGTGTGCATCTTGTGGTCTTGGTTCACATGTAGTGATTATCGTCATGATTCAGCTAAGAATGTTGGATTGTAGCACAGTAATTGCTAGATGTTGATGATTAGAAAGATCAGACTTAGGTATCATTATCTGACCTGACAAATTTTCCAAGCCAATCAACCTGATCACTGCAAAGGTAATTCGTAAGCAGTCATTTAAAAGAAATTTCCACTACGTGGAATAACGGGTGATTATTTTGCTAGGATAGGAATCATTTTTTTTTTTAGATATCAGTTGTCTAGATGACTATCTGATGGGCATAAAAATTGCTCTGTGAAAATTCTGAGTTCCTCACGAAGCTCGATGTAGGAAAGTCAAATATATACCATTTACCTTGCGTGCTTGTACTATTAATCAAGGCAACATGAGCCATTGCCATCCACTCCATAGCTCATTTTGCCTCACTTTGTCCTCTAACACGAGCACATAACATTGCCATGCACTAGACTTGATTTACTGGAGCGTGGATGAGTCTGTTGCCTCTCTCAGGTCATCTTGCACTGAGATTACAGAAGCTGAAAGCTAATGCAAAAGTTTGAGAAACCTCCATTTCACATTCACATTTTTCAGTGAACTGTTTTACCTCCAGAGAAATCGTTCTGACAAGACTTGTACAGGTTGTGTAACTACAATGTTCAGATCTTACTTCACTTATTCTAGTAATTCACAAATCCTTTTTTTTTTCTGAACATTATACCACGTAATCCATTTTTGCAGAATAATAGGTGAAGGCTGAATTCACATCTCTATGGTGTGCCCTGTAAGTCTGTCCCGGCAGAGGAACAGACTACCAGAATGCACTGAACTTGGCATAGCCCGACATCGCCAAGCACCACTGGATCACTATAATGGGATCCGACGGAGATCCAACAGCGGGTTTCCAGCATAAATTCTAGTATTCTATTAGAGAAATACAGCTGTATGCAGCAGTATTTGGCAGAAAGCCAACATTTGTGCCTGAAACCCCCGGATCCCTGTTGGATTCAATTATAGTCAATGAGGATCCAGTGGTGCCTAATAGTGTGCAATGGTGTCTAGCTATGCCAGATCTGGTGTACTCTAGTAGTCTTCCATCGGGCCAAAACTGGATGGACTTCACTTACAAACAATGTTACTATAAATACAAAGTGCAGAAAGACTGATATAGGTAAATTCCCTCATACTTATATATGTATACCTTACAAATACCTTTCATATAAAAGTTATACTGTATTTAACCAAGCACATCCTCCTTTCCAACAGTGCTTTAGAGAGTGACTTTATTGTTATTTTAATACTTTGACCAAATATTTCATACTGTGCTAATGATTGTTATTGCAAGTGTGCATTCTAACGCGAAAGCCAAAGCAATTTGTACCCACTTTCAGGTAGTCATTAATGGTCACCTTTAGTACTCGGTGAGGGATTAAAGAACAACTTGACCAGACGCTTGTTCCTATCGCAACACATGGCTTCTCTAGCTATAGATAGGGAGTATACGTTCAGTATGCCATGTTGTAAGCACAGTTTCATAGCTTAAATCATTATGGGACATGCATCTTGTCTATTGGGTGTCCGCCAACTGCAAGGTCTATAGAGCTATCTAATCAGCAGTGTAATCACATAAGAGAACGTGTCAGACTTATTGGTAGCAAAGTATATAATTACATTTTCCAATGTTAAGGGGGGAAAAAAAGGTTACCTAGGATCGATTCCCAGTTGCTGCTCTTGGGTGTACTGGTAGATTTGCGAATATTTGACCTTTTTACCTACTGGTCTCATTGAAACCTCTCATCCATATTTCCAATTCTCTAATGCTCTCTATATATTATGGTCTGCTGACATGAAACCATGATGGATAAGTTGCATTTACGGAGGAAGTTAAATTATATAGGTAATAAACCCTTTCACATTAATCTTAACCCTTTAATACAACACACTTCACAAAGCAGAGGTGGTGGCAATGTATGAGCTATTGTAATGACCTTCTTGCCCTACAGGAGAAGGCAACAGAGTTGGATGGTTCAAATCCTAAACTCCAATTATATTGTAGGAACGAATACATCAGGTTATTTCTATTTCACGGTTATTATTTGGTTCCGAGTCCTAAACTCTACTCATATTGTAATATTGTAATTATAAGTTCCAGCATGCTTCCCTGCAGTTGCGGCTCCTTGCTCACCAAAGGTGAATTCCAATGTAGACCAAGTACTTAAAGTTTACATCTCGGCATTTCCTCCAGCTCCAAACCTTTATATCTGAACTGAGAGCCGATCAGAACACTGCAAATATTATCCTCATATTAACAAAATGGTTTACATTTCATTACACAGTTCAAGTCCTGATTTAGGGTGATGGCGAGAGCACTGAAATTAAATTGCTGCCTTCATTGAAAATGCAAACACAAAAGAAAGTAATGAGCACTGAGCAAAGAAAGACTTGCATTTAATTTCAATAATTCATTTCTATCCAAAATGCTAACTCAGTAGCACAGCTCCAGCTGCACCAGCGTGCATATAGAAGGAAGGCACAGAGTAAATTTCAGGCAGAAGCTCAGCACAATATAGCCACAACGAATGCATATGAATAGATCAAAGCTGTGTGAAGATGAAAATTTAAACACCATAGAGCCAACATATGACCAGTCTGTATGGGGCACAATGCATGCCAATAATACCTTCATGAAGTGAAATAAAAGGGGCAAATTGAATTTCCATGCCCGGTAGATACAGGATTTCTTAATAAATAAATTATCTATCCTGTTGCTTACTTTCATAGGAGAGAGCACTGTTTATGTCCTGTGGGTTTATTACCCCCATACACAGAATGCAGTAATGAGAGATGACGATGTGTGTAGTATACACCATGATTCAATCGGTTTAAGGTATGTTCGCCTCATGTACTACGGCATATTCATATTTATTAGGGTCAAATGGCAAGCGTACATTAAATTATTTAAAGAAAAGTCCATATATTGTGATTCAGTTCTCAGGATGGAAATTTGCAGGGAATCCACATCTTGTAGGATGCAAAATAGTTTGATGTTGGCTCATAACGTATAGTCGTCAAGTTTAAAATGTGCTGCAAATCAACCCAATTCAACTACCAGGGATTCTATGGAGAATCTGCTCGCCTCTACTTGTAATAATAGTAATGAAGTGATCGTATGTATGATTTGTTTGCATGAATAACAGATCCTTAAAAGTTTATCTCCAGCTGTCCTACATTTTCTATGAAGTAATACTCCAGGAGCTGAAATCAGACCACAACTCCATGATTTAGTAGGGTGGGGGGGGGGGGGGGGAGGGGGAGGGGGGGTGCTCCTGTCACAGTGAAAGGCTCTGCATGCAGCTATCAGTAGTTTGGACAAAGACACTGACAAAGACAGGATGGAGCTAGTTATTCAGTGTCGGGGTCCTTTATGTGCAGGGATGTTGCCAAATTTGATCAACCTGTACTAGAACACATTGCATTCCAAGCTCTCACATTTCCCTAATTCTTCCTTATAGAGGGACTTTATACAAGATTGTATTCACAATCTATAGACTTTGCCATCATCAATTTTTTTGCTAGTGGCTAGAGATAAGCAAATTTATTTAGATCCGATCATCTGAATCAGCCATGTGATTCAGGTCCAATTTAGGTCCAAATCGATTCTATCTGAATTAAAGTCTCTCTCTCTCCAAAAAGTCTGATGAATTGAATCACCTAATTCTCATGAATTCTCCCCTGTTATTCTGATTCTATAGAATGTGAATTTGTGCAAAAATGTGCGTGAAATGTTGATTCTATAGAATTGATCCACACATCTCTATATGATGACTATAACAAGGCAAAATCATATATGGTATAAACATTTCATCCTACTGTATGAAGCTCCAACTCAATAGTCCTACCTCGACAGTGGCTTCCGAGCGGTGATGCTGGCAACGATCACGCTTTCCCTCCTCGGAGTGGCCACAGCTTTAAAAGTCCCCATCCAGAACTTCTCAAAAAGCTGCTTTTCCCCTTGCTGGAAGCTAGCCATAGTCACTGGAGAGCAGAGCTGGGCAGATGTTCTGCTGCCAACCCCACCACCCGGCGTGAAGAGCTCTTGAGCTGTCCAAATGCTGAAAGTACTGAATCCGCTCAGTCACAGGCAGGGATGCTATAGGGGAGGAGGACTGTGCTTTCTTCACCTCCTCCCCTTGGCCAAGCGTCTGGACCAGATTGTGATTCCAGGCAGTGCCAAACTACAATGGTTTCTGCTATTAGATCCCACACCCTTTACAGATTCAAAGCTGGGACAAGTATGAGGATCATAAAACAAGGATGGAGCGGTCACTGCATCCTTCCCCTTCTTCAGGATTGGATGGGCAAGGCACAGGGAGGCTGACTAGTGTGTGCCAATATGTATGCATATGTAGAAAAGTGTAGGCTCTTGTTTTGTCTCCTCTTGCACTGTGACGTTTGTACAGGGGCTGGCAGTCCCCCAGCCTCACCCTCCCCATCATTCCTTTATCCCACCTCCACACACTGCCCCCCCTCCCTCCTTTTGTATCAGAAAAAAGACAAGTGCTTGCTTCCCAGGCCTGACCTATCTGCATAAGAAAAGCCTCCAGGGCAAGCGTGTGCCTAGCATAATGGTCTAAGGTTCAGTTTTGCAATGACCCAGAATAAATGTGCAGTATAGGAGGGTGTGCAACACCAGGGAGCTATTCAAGGAGAACACTGCACCGCAAACTCCCCCTTACTAATAGACCTCTCAAGCTTTTATCAAAGGGAGACCTGCAGTCTGTCTTTCCATTTCAGTAACCCTTTACACTCCAGTAACTCCGGTGCATGTTCTGCCATGGATGTTATAGAATTGTAAGGTTGCAAAGCTGCTACGCAACTGCTGTCATATTAACACAAAAAACTCCAGGCTGGCTGTACGTATTGGAAGTCACACGAAAAAAGAATTCCTAATTTTATTCCATTTGAAACAGACATACATGAATAGATTTTTTCACAATATGAAGGATTCATCCATTACCCTGCAGTAAAGTACTAGTAAGGGAAATCCTGCTCTCACAAAGTTTACCACTATTAGAGATGAGCGAAGTTTTGGATAATTAGATTCGGCTGCTTGGCCAAATTTTACAAAAAAAAATTTGTGATGAATTACTTAAGTAAGTAACAGGTGCAATGACAGGGAGCTGCGATAGCGCTGCTCCCCATCATTGTACCCCTTAGATGCTGCGTTCATACATGATCGCAGCATCTGAGAGTAATAATACAATGTAAAATTAACAGAATTTTTTTTTAATCATACTTACCACCTCCATTTGCTTGCAACGGGACGGCCGCCGCCATCTTGCTTGAAGATCTTGAGCAAAGTTTTGCGAGGCCGATATGACATCAGCACGCTGGCCGGCGTGATTTTGGCCGAAATCTTCATGCGAGATGGCTGCACCCGGCCTGTCACAAGCAAATGGAGGAGGTAACTATGATTTTTTTTAGTTTTTTACACTATTTCAGGTTAAATCGATTAGTTACCACGAAACATGAGGAAATTTGGCATTACGACGAATCTAATTTATCCTGAAATTCGGATTAAATTCTACTTCGTTGGATTCGATTCACTCATCTCTAACCAGTATCAATAATAAAAATACACATTTTCAATGTGAATAAAAATTGTACTCACCAAGGAAGCACATTTTCATTAGCTGTAACTAGAGACAAGTGAATCAATTCTAAACTGATAAAATTCATTATGAATTTCTCAGAAACTCCAGTTTTTAAGTAATCCAAATTTTTGGGAGTTCATCCTGCATAAAATAGTGGCTGCTATTTTGCAATTCAAAATACTGAAAAAAAGGCATCTTCCACCAAAAAGGGAAAACTTAAAGAGGACCTTTCACTTGTAGGCTGTGAGCTGTGCGCTCCCAGGCTGTGAGCTGTGCGCTGCGATTGGCCAGCGCTGCAGCCTAGAAGAAGGAGACGCCCACAGGACAAGGGAAGACCCGCCTACTATAACTTAAGGAGCAAAGGTACCGGAGCCTATAACGGGAGAACGGAGCGGCGCCCGGGGATAATAGTAAGTGCAGTGAGATCCCCGGGCGCCGCTCTATATGGCAGCATACTCAGTTCACATAGTTTATACAAGTGAAAGGTCCTCTTTAAGGACTAGTTTTTATTTTGAAAAGCATAAAAGCATAAAAATATCCAACAGTGCAGTGTGTTTTTAAACAGGCTGTTTGTTTCCACCATCGATTTACCCCTAGCATATATTTAGCTGTCACTTTGACATTACTAATAGTGTTGATCGAACACCATGCTCGGGTGCTCAGGAAGAACACATCTGAATGCTCGGGTGTTCTATCGAGCACCCAAGTATAATGGAAGTCAATGGGAGAACCCGAGCATTAAACCAGGCACCCCATGCTCTGACGAGTGGAGGGTGCCTGGTTTATAGGAAAAGGTCAGAAATTGATGGAAACAACACCAAAATGGTTCTGGAACAGCATGGGGAGGATGTCTGGATGCATCTTGGACTCCCGGGTCGCTGCTGGGAACGATGTTGTCCGAATATTACGCCACTTTTACAGACTGACAATAATACGCACAAAACCGAAGATAAAATCGATTTTAGAGGAAACATTGTTCGGAAACATTCTTTCCTGTATGTTTATTTGTATATAAAGTACAAGTGCTGCCAAAAATTACAAGGAAGAGGCACTCTTATACAACCTGTATATCACATAAAAGGAGGGCCTCATGCACATTGTGGTACAATTGTTCATGTAGTGGGACTCCTACACTCATAAAGCCTATGCACTAAGTGAAAGGGCTGCCAAAAATTACAAGGAACCGGCACTCCAATACACCCTTTGTTACAGATAAAGGAGGGCATCATACACAGGCTTGAAAAATTATGATTGATGGGCTGCTGGTGACCCTCAAAAACATTTGGAGCAAGCGCCTGCTGATCTGACCATCTAAAACAGTATGGGCGAGGGCCTGCTGCCGCTTTGGTGACTCTAGATAACCTGGGGCCAATCGCACGTCCCCGTGACGGCGACAATCCATTCGGATGTCTGCCCTATCAACTTTTGATGTTATTTTCACTGCCAACCACGATGACCGCGGGTAAGGGGGAATCAGTGTTTGATTCCGGAGAGGGAGCCTGAGAAACGGCTACCACATCCAAGCAAGGCAGCATGCGCGCAAATTACCTATTAGATATAATTAGGTGAAGGCCTGCAGGTGAGCTGACCCTGTAAAAGATTGTAGGTGAGGGCCTGCTGGTGAGCTGAACCTCTAAAAGATTGTATGCGAGGGCCTGCATGTGATCTGACCCTATAAAACATTATGGTTGAGGGCCTGCTGCTGAGCTGACCCTATAAAACATTATGGTTGAGGGCCTGCTGCTGAGCTGACCCTATAAAACATTATGGTTGAGGGCCTGCTGCTGAGCTGACCCTATAAAACATTATGGTTGAGGGCCTGCTGCTGAGCTTACCATTTAAAAAATTATGGGAGAGTGACTGCTGCTTAGTTGACCATTGAAATATTTACAGTGTTCAAAGCAGACCGGGTCACCTGGATACTTCAGCAAGGAATAATGGAATAGGACTCTGGTTCTATTTTGTTGGTTTTTGGAACTGGGCCATGATTAAGAGGGACGGCCGGGGGCCTCTGTATTGCACCGCTAGAGGTGAAAATCTTGGACCGGCGCAAGATGAACCAAAGCGAAAGCATTTAACCCCTTCACGCAACATCACGTACATGTACATGGGGGAATGTGGTGCCTCACCGCATCCCCACGTGCATGTACGTGATCGGCTTTCACTGTCAGCGCAGGGACCAAAGCGCTGAAGATTCAGTGAAGCCGGCGTGCTGGGGTTGCTAGGCAACCAGAGAAGCCGGAAGGAGTTGTATTAGACCCCTGACCCGCCCATGATCGCTGTGATTGGTCCAATACTGCAGAGGGACCAATCGCAGCGCATCGGGGCAGGTAAGGGGGGGGTTAGGGAGGGACTGTGTGCCTCTCCTTCTCTGATCGTCCCCATTCCTGTCAGGGAAGCGATCAGAGAAGGAGAGTGTGACAATATACTATACCTATCACATGTATACTAGTCATGGAGCACTGCTACTTAGCGCTCCA